>NC_049243.1:59959412-61377912 GCF_011100685.1 Canis lupus familiaris | reverse complement strand
AGAATAAAAGATTTTAAAAAAGTATGGAAGATAAAAATTCGGAAATAAAAGCAGAAGATCTGGCTAAGAGTTCCAACTCCCTGCTGATAGGAATTCAGGGAAAGAGTCAAGTAAAAATCACGCAAGGGAAGTTACCTGAGAAACAATACAAGAGCACTTCCCAAAGTTGAGGAGGAACGTCTTGAGAGTGGAAGAGCTGACAGCACGGATAACCCTTAGAATCCCAAGAGTGAGCAAGCGAGTGAGTGAGTGAGTCCCTCCAGAGGGACGGGGTGGGGCTGGCACCTGGAGGGCAGAGGTGATGCTGGCAGCAACCTCGGCAGGAAGACCAGGAAGGGAAACCTGGTTAAAACCAGGTCTAGGTCAAGTGCATGGATAAAGAATAATGTAGTCAAGAACACAGACCTTTCGAGAACCGCAGACTCAAAAGTTTGGAGAGAACTTGTTTGGATTCTCCCCACCGCGGGAGGAAGTCTCTAACAGGCTGCCCTCCCAGGTAAAACTGAGGAGTGGACAGGGTGACTGACGTTAGTGCTTGGATAGAGGAAATGCTCGGCCGGCTGAGAAGGTGGGGTGTGCCCACTCGGAGGCGAGATGGGGAAGGTGAGGCAGGCACCTCTGGTTGCTGCGAGGGCCCTTGGCACTACCAAGTATTTTTTAAATAAATGCGTATATTTCGACACAAAACAAGCTTTTCAAATGCTGAGCCAGGCACACTCCAAGATTCACCGCGTGTCTCTGCGAGGTGTCAGGCCTTGTCTGAGTAAGGAAGAGCTCTCACTGGCTTGTGCTTCTGTCTTAGAGCTGCTCAGAGACCCTGCCCAGGCCCTGCCAATTCCGCTCACACTCTGCCCAACACAGAAGGGCCCTGCTCAGGCTCTGCTTAACCAGGAGAAGACTCACTGGGAAGTGGTGGGTCACTTAATTGTTAAACCAACCAGTGGCAACTTATACAACCAAATGAGGGTGGTTTTCCAAGCAGTGGAGCGGGAAGACCTGGTGCTTTGGGACCGAGAACCTGCTGTGGAAATTTCTGCCTCAGTGGAGAGGCCCCCATGGTGGGGATGGAGCATGGGCTTGGGACCAGGGCCGGACGCCAACCAGGGTTCTGCTGCTTGCTGCCATGGTGGGTGAGGTGCCAGCAGAAAAGTCTGTCTGGTGGGACTGAGACCCTGCAGGGAGCCTGGCAGTGGACAGGCCCAGGTGTCCACAGCTCCACACACAGGCCTTGCCAAATGCAGCATGATGACTGATTAGACAAGGTGCCAATGCAGAAGAGGCCAGGGTGATGCTTTGTCTTTATGTTCTTCAGAGCAGTGACACATTCTTTGGAATGTCCATAAATACAGCAAGCCTTTGTCTATGAAGGAAAATTTGAATCTTATTTTTTGACACAATCAAAGTAATTTGGAATGACTGTTTTAAAGGAAGTGAATGATATAACACAGGGCAGTGGAAGCACTCGCCCAAAGTTCAACGCACCTCTTAGCTGTGGACGCCATACACTTGGCTGTGGTTCTGGTGTCCAACTGTCCCAGTCCAGACCTCAGCCTCACCGCTCACTTACAAAAGCATCTGCAATTTCCCCCTCTGTGAAACAAGGTGACGATGGTTGGACCCCCACACGGTGATTAAAGAGTGCCCAAGTGTCTCAGGCTGCCTGGCGCTGAGAGGTGTCCCCCGACACTAGCCCTGAGTAGCCTGGGCAGCCCAGTTAAGCCAGCCCCCTAGGACCTGGGATCAAGTAAGGCTTGCCAGTGGATACGTGGCAAGGGCTCTCCTAGCAAACTTTTCCTATTTCTCACAAGTTATTTTATTTACTTATGTTTGTTTGTTTCTGAGGAGCAACTGATTTTGAGCTTCGTGTGAGAGGAAGTGAGAACTGGCTATGCTGGACCCGAAGCAGGTGGTATGTGGATTCTGGCGCAGCTCCAGGAGCACGAAACAGAAGCAGGAGCCTTGGTAGGCACGGGGCTGGGACACTGGTCCTGCGGGCTGCTCGGGGTTGGTGGCAGCTCCAGGGCCTCGCATGGGGAGCCGATTCCTCTGCCTGCAGGAAGCGGGCGCCGGTGCTCTGAGTGGGTACACCTGCTGCTCCTGCCCCTGAGACTCTGGCTCCCAGGTGCTGGGCACAGCGTGCTTCCCTGAACCCGGGAGCACCGACCCTGGGCCGAGCCTGCTTGTCATCTCAGTCCACAGTCCTGAGAAAGAACACATGATGGCTCCACACGTCTTTTTAAACTGGGTCATCGTGTCCCATGCTAGCCTAGGGCTGGATTGATTCTCCACCATCCAAGAAACTGTAGCTCAGTGGAAGAGGGTGGAAGGGATTGTGATAGCACACTTCTCTCCGTCCTCCTCCTTGTGCATTTGCATCTCTAAGGAGGAGGTACGTAATAAAAATACAAAGTTTTAAACAATAAATATGAGAAGTGGGACACCTGGGTGGCTCAGCGGTTGAGCACCTGCCTTTGGCTCAGGTCGTGATCCCGGGGTCCTGGGATCTAGTCCCACATCGGGCTCCCCGCGGGGAACCTGCTTCTCCCTCTGCCTGTGTCTCTGCCTCTCTCTCTGTGTGTCTCTCATGAATAAATAAAATCTTTAAAATAAATAAATAAATATGAGAAGCATAACTTCATCACTGGGGTAGGTGCTTCAGGTGGGTGTTCCTAAAATGTGAGCCCAGGAGATCACCCTGTCTTTGTTTGCCCCAAGAATGCTCCAGCTTGAAGACACAAGTCCTGTGTCCTGAGAGCCCCCCTTGGTCCCCGGCAGACTTGGACTGCTGGTCACCCATTCCTGGAACATGATAGAAATGTCAACTCTGGCCTCCTTGGACCTGCTGACTCAGAGCCTCAGGGGGTGTATCCAGCCTGCTGCTTTTATCTGGCCTTCGGGATGTGACAATGCAGCTCCGGGTTGAGGATCTAGTCCTGGGGGTGCTGGGGTCCAGGTTAGTCTGGTGAGGGGTCACCTCTGCAAACCAGCAGCTGAGGTGCAACTCCTGCCCTTGGCCGCTGGTCCCACCATCTGCTCTCCAGGCTGTCGGGAGTGGTCCTTAGCCAGGATCTGCCGACTCTGCCTGGCTTGCTCTGGGGCCACCTTCTGGACTTCTCTGTTCACCCGGGGACATGGTCATTATTCCCAGCAGGTGGCACATGCTAATCACCCTTCTTAGAAATCTGAGTAAACTCAACACTCAGTTGCTGAAACACCAGGCGTATGTGTTTGCAAAGGACTCACAGTAAGATTAGGCCACAGCAGTGATGGAGAGGAGCCTGCAGTGGGCATCATCAGGACTTGAGTGTGCTGCTGCGTAATTACAAATATCCTCTTTGGCTCCAGTGACACTGAGACTGGTAATCACAGATTTTTTTTTTTTTTTTTGAGGAAAATAGATACAGGAGGATATTCTGAAATTCAGCACCTGTTTGCTCAGTCACATTTTCAGATTTGCTTGTGGGGGTTATGCAGGTGCTGCCAGTTTGGTAACAAGTCTCTGAAATGCCTCCATTGGGACAGAGATGAAAACAAGATGCTTTTGTGACGTGTATGTGACCAAAAATGGAATTTCTTGTTTTAAATTGAAGTACAGGTGACATATAATGTTATGTAAATTGCAGGTGTACAATATATTGATTCACCAACTCTATATGATGTGATGCTCTCCACAACAAGCATGGTCATGGTAAAAGGTCACTATAGTATTATTGACTACATTCCCAATGCTGCACTTTTTTATCTCCCTGACTTACTTATTTTATGCCTGAAAGTTTGTAACCCTAATGCACTTCGCCTGTTTCTTCCACCCCCCACCCCCTGTGGTTACAGGTTTATTCTCTGTGTTTATGAGCGTGTTTCTGTTGTGTTGGTTTGGTTTCTTAGGTTCCACATATAGAAGAGATCATAGGATATTTGTCTCCATCTGACTTATTTCCCTTTGCCAACACTTGTTATTTCTTGTCTTTTTGATATTGGCCATTCCAACAGGTGTGAGGTGATACATCATTGTGGTTTTGTTTTTTTATTTTTATTTTTTTATTTTTTTTATCATTGTGGTTTTGATTTGTACCTCTTGTACAATGTTTTTATTTCTCAAGGAGAAAATTTGAGACAAAGTAAGGCATGGCCCTATACATTTTGTTCTATCCCCATTATTTCAAAGTTGTCTTGTGACAACTGAAAAACTGCCCCATGTAATACTGAGCTCTGGTGGCCCTGCGTGTGATCACAGTCTTGAGTCTCAGTATCTTTGCACAGGGGCAAAGAACAATGATGACCCCTGGGCATGAACCAGAGTTGCGGGCAGCGTAGCAGAGGACATGAGCCCTGAGCCCCTGGCTCTGCCTTGGTCCATGGAGAGAATTTGGTTGCTCATAGCAGCCTGTGGAGGCTACTGTGGAAACCATGAGTCCTACCTCAGGATGGATGTGGTGATGAAATGCAAGTGAGTAGGTGCCCTTAGTACTCTTTCCACCGTGAATGTGGTGCACTGAACCTTGGATGCCTCGGCTCCTGTGGTTCCTGGATTCTGGGAGGAAAGTCAGCAGTGACATGGGCCTTGTAACTTGGCTCAGAGACTGAGCCAGAGATTAAGTGTTTTGGTGTCATTCCTGGAAATTAATAGAGTTGGTGTCCCCTCAGTGCTCTAGGTTGAACCGGGTCTTTCCAGTTAGCTCTAAAGTCCACTGAAAAGTCAAACTTTCAAGGGCATAATGGATGTGGTTGGCAGTTTTAAAAAAACAGTGTTGCTGCAAACTTCTGGGCACCTGAGTCTGTCTCGAGAGTCTTGTGCTGATGATCACACAATAGTTTGGCATTTGGTTTAGGGAACAAAAAAATATGAAATCAAAGTGAAGCAAAAGTACAAGAATCTTTCAAAAAAGAAGTATCAAATACTGTCCTTTTTGAATAAGAATTTCAAAACAGTATATAGCCTTTTTTTCTGTATTTCTGATTAAGTCACAGGAAAGTGAAGACCTGTATGGGCAGACACACTTAACAAGTGAGAAGAGAGCCAGGGGTCATCTGTATGTCTCGACCCTCTTTCTGAGCTGGACGGGCTGTTTCTGCCTACTGCTCTCATCTCTGCCTCAAACCCACTTGAGAGTCAGAGAAAATAGATCTGCATGTTCTCTTGCCTGGGCCTTCTCAATTGCCTGTTTAAACTTGGTGTGAGGGTTGGAAGGGATTTGGGGAAATCCACAAACAAGGTGTCTCTATTGGGTTAGTGGTTCAGAAATTATGCTGTGGCTTGCCACACCCTCAATGCCTGATGGGACCCCCAGACGTTAGCTTCTGGGATCCTCGACTCCTTGCTCCAGGTGGGCATTGGTTGTCAGGTTCAGAAGACCTGTTGAACTTGGGAAAATGTCCTCAGTTACAACCACAGTTATGCCACCACAGATCTTAATTCTCATTTTAATCTGTCTTTTAATCCCCATTTGGACCTCGTAACTTTTCCTTTTTTCAGTTTTTTAAAAGTTGCTTATTTGAATGGATGTGAAAGTAGCCTGTGTGTAAGTGAAGGGAGGTAAGAGCAGGGAAAACAGGTCCCACCTCCATGCACACGTGTATATACATGTGCACACACACACATGATCACGTGCACACATGATCATATGCACGCACATGGTCAGGACCACACACGTGTCCACATGCACAGGCACATGAGCACACATGTGTATACATGTGCACACACATACATGTACAAGACATACACGTCCACGTGTCCACGTGTACAAATTCACACGCATAGGCACAGACCACTTGTTTGGGGACTGCCGGAGCTGCTCTGTGGAGGGAGGCGGTTCTTGCCTCCCTTGTGGAGAGCCCTGCTCTAAAGAGAAGGAAAGAAGGAAGCTGCTGGCTTCCAGTGGGTGAGTCATCCAGATGGGGCTGGGACCCCTCCAGGGATGGCGTGTGAAGTGCTCCCATGGTGCTGAGCTCTGAAGGGATGTGGACCAGACCCAAGTTCTTCAGATTTGTGTCTGAAGAACTATAGTGTATGAAGTTTAGAAAGCCCAACTTTCAGTTCTCAAAGCAAGTGGAAAGTGTTCCCAGTGGACGCTGGACTTTTTTTCTTCTTACGAAGGAAGGCTATGTAAAATTTATAAAATTACAATTCTGCTTGGCTTCAGGAAAGTCCCTAGAACTGTTTCTGTCCTTCCATGGAGCGGAGACCACAGAGAGTCACCGCCTTGAGGCAGACGGTGTGACACCAGCATGGCACAGCTTCACCACCATCAGCATCGTCATTCTTATTACTGCTTGAATACGCCAATTTATTCATGGAGTAGATTCTCAAGGGTTTTCTTTTTTTGAGAGAGAGAGGGAGAGTGCACGCGTGTGCACTAATGGGGGAGGGACTGAGGTAGAGAGAGAGAATCAAGGATTTTTTAATGAAAAAACTTCAGTGCAGCCTGGGTGGCTCAGTGGTTTAGGTTTGGTGCCGCCTGCAGCCCAGGGTGTGATCCTGGAGACCCCGGGCTCAAGTCCCACATCGGGCTCCCTGCATGGCGCCCGCTTCTCCCTCTGCCTGTGTCTGTGCCTCTCTCTCTGTGTCTCATGAGAAAATAAATAAAATCTTAAAAAAAAATTCAGAGCATCATCAGTCTCAATGTAGATTAATATTCTCTTTGTTATTGTAAACTGAATTTAGGTTATTTTCACACACCAGGTCTGGGAGAGACAGACAATAAGCAATCAATTAAATAAATAGTAGATCAAGTAGAACAATGTTAATTAAAAAAATAAAGCAAGGTGAAGAGGTGAGAATGAATGGGGGCAGGGAGGCAGTTATTTGATGTAAAGTAGGGAAATATCTCAGGGATCATTTGAGCAAAATTTCAGAGGGAGAAGAGAGAGCAACATGTAGCTATGGAGCAACACTCCCTTCAGCAGAGAGTAGCAAGTGCAAAGGTCCTGAGGCAGGCAAGAGCTTGGGGGACAGCATGGAGGCCATGGGTATGGAGCCCTGAGAAGTGGCAAATGGCATGTTAGGAGGTGAGGTCAGAGGATAAGCTGAGTAGAGGCACATGGGCTTTGTTTGTATATAGGGTTTAGAGATTTTGGGGAGGAGGCCAGTCCAGGATTTGAGCAGAGGAGTGACACAGCCTGAATTGAATTTACAGAGGACTACTCTCACTGTGAAGTAAAAAATAGATGTTTGTCCTCTTCTCTGGTAGAGCATGGTGACCATGCTCTAATTCATCTCAAATTTCTAGCCTGGTGAACAAAAATGTAGTTTTAAAGAAATCTACCTCAATGAGACTGAGACCCCTCCTACAATTCTACATCTTCACCTTAAAGGTAACTTGAGGGGACACTTGGTGGCTCAGTGGTTGAGCATCTGCCTTTGCCTCAGGTTGTGACCCCAGGGTGCAGGGATCGAGTCCCGCATCGGGTTCCCCGCAGGAAGCCTGCTTCTCCCTCTGCCTGTGTCTCTGCCCCTCTCTCTGTGTCTCTCATGAATAAATAAATAAATATATATATTTTTAAAAGGTAACTTTAGGTGGCAACAGGGTCGAGTAGGACCCCAGGAGTTAGTTAACTCATCATCATAAATGTACGGTCTGCGTCCCTTCAACTGGGGGAACCAGGATTTAACTGGCCTACAGGACACAGTCCAGCTGGGAGCCCTAGGCCTCCAGCCACCCACCAAACGTGGCATTTCAGCCCTGGAGGCTGGTCTATCCCGCAGGGCACGTCGGCTCCCTGTAGCCCTGCTGCCCAGGCTTCCAGAGGCTGCTGGCTCTAGCAATTGATAAGGGTGGGAGAAGCAGTGGAGGCAACGAAGGGGCTTCAGGCTGTGGTCTCCCTGGAGCACATAGCACTTTGCAGCATGCTTCCTCCAAAGCCTAGAGGCCCATTATAGGGCCTCTAGGCCCTATACAATTATCATGTATCTGCTCATATTTAAACATGAGACACGCAGGGAGAAGACGGTGCCAGGGAACCAAAGGTGTCTTCACCGGCCTCACCCCTTCACATGCTCATGGGAGAGGAGCTGAGCTTCAATGCCCACCCAGCTAGGAAATGCATGGGCTACTCCATAGCTTGTACGTGGATGGTGCAGGGCTCTCGCTGCTCAGGACTTCAACTCTGACTGGGTGGAAATGCTTACTCAGAGAATTAGTGTAGGAACATACAGATGACTTTCATGCAAGAGGGGTGGGATTGTGATTATATTCTTTTATATTTCCCTTAATGTTGCATTTTTAGCAATGAAAATTGATGATGGGAGAAAAACACTTTGGAATATTATAACTAGACATATTTTATAGGGTAAGGACCCACTGTGTCTAGCATCATATGCATGTATTTCCCATTGGATTTTCTCTTTCTTTAGGAGCAGCCTTGCAGGAATGCTATAAGGGCTGATGTCTCACCATGTCTAAATAACATATCTCGGATAAGTTTGGAAGTGCAAATAAAGAAGCACACCATGCAGAGGTGCACGCCAGGAGGCCAGGCTGAAAGCACAGACCCCTACACCTCCCAGAGCTGGGTGCTGCGTCGGCTAACTGTCCCCTGGTCCAGCAAGAACACTGGTGTCTGGCTGGCCGCAGGTCCTGAGACCTGCTCCTCACCCACCATGTCCACATCTCAGAAAGGGGTGATTAGTCCTGAATGGGAGAGGATTCTGCTTCCAGCCCCAGAGCCTCGTAGCCCAGCTGCATGCAGACAGTCCTGGTCTGTGGTGTGGGGCAAGAAGCAGGACTTCGGGCTAACAGCATTGGACCTAGAATGGGAAGAGGGGGCACCCCCTCCCCCACTCAGACACTAGCTGGTCCCAGACCCCGGACTCTCCAGTGACCTCCCTTTACAGTCTTCCCAGTCAAGCATAAAGGTGGGAGGGGACAGGGAAGGGAACTGTCTGGTGCAGCACATCTCAAACCGAGCCTTGCAGCCAGCCATGTGCTGGTAAGCGCTGACATCTGACTAGAAATAAAAAGGGGGTAGTGTGTAGTGCTTGCCAATCCACGGTGTGAATTCTGCAAGGTGGGAAGAGATGCAAGCAACACGTCATTATGTAGTATTTCCACCATCTAATAGGCATTGGCAGCCTCAAGAGCATGAGTTTCAGTAGCTTTGTAAGCTTTGTAAGCCTGTATCATTTCATTTTAAAAAATGGTTCTGTTTAATAATCAGCTGGCAAAACTTCTGAATATTTATTGGTTGGATCTTGTGAGCTGGTACCTCCAGCACTCTAGTTGCTCACTAGTGAATGGAGGATCCTGAAATCAATTAAAAATTAAATAAACAAGATTAGTTTAAGTGAAGCTAGAATAGAATATAAAATTTTAGAACACATTATATCTGGTCAGGATAGGTTTTCATCTCATAAAATTTGTGAGTATATCATGTCATCACCTAAAATGTATTTACTTATGTGGGTCTTTTAAAATTTTTTTTTAATTTTTATTTATTTATGATAGGCACACAGTGAGAGAGAGAGAGGCAGAGACACAGGCAGAGGGAGAAGCAGGCTCCATGCACCGGGAGCCCGACGTGGGAATCGATCCCGGGTCTCCAGGATCGCGCCCTGGGCCAAAGGCAGGCGCCAAACCGCTGCGCCACACAGGGATCCCATGTGGGTCTTTTAATAAGAAGTTTGAGCAGTTCTGCAATCGACACCTCCAGCAGCATTTCTGTACAATGTTGGTTTGAGAGTGACTGTCAGGAGGGCCACCCCACCCACCAGGAGAGCTAAAATCTGACTAAAGAGAGCTGCTGTTCTGAATATCTCCTGCCTTCTACGGGAGGAGGGAGCAAACGAGGCTCTGAGGGATGCCTGTGAGCCATATGAGCCCTCAGGTGTGCACTGTGACTCCTGAGGTCAAACCCCTTGTTTGCGAGCAAGGACACCAAGGGCACGGTTTCCTCAGGTGTGGCAGATAAACACAATGTCACGCCCTTCCTGTGGGTAGCAGAGATCAGCTCCCCACAGGAGAGGATGTCTGCCCACGTGGGGCTGTAGCAAGCGCGGGAGGGGACCGGCGATGAGTCGGTATCTACTGCCATATCGTCCTTCCTTCAGTTGTTTTGTTTTATTTCAAGAAAACTGTAGATTCACAACCCTTATAAGGCACGACACATAGGTCCCAGGCACTCTTCACCATTGTCTCCACTGCTGACATCTTGCAGAACTGCGGTGACTGCAAAAGGATCCCAACCAGAAGACGGCCAGGGTCCCATCCATGCACCCACCTGGAGGGCTTGCTCCTCATGCACACGTGTGTGTGAATCTGTCACATGTGGGTTCCTGTGGCCACCAATGTGGCCAGGACACAGACCATTTCCCTCCACGGGGTCCCTCCTCCTGCTCCCCTGGCCCCCACCCCCCCATGGCCCCACCTGCTCCCTGCTCCACAGTTGGTCATTTAACAACGCTGTGGAAAAGGACTTGTAGGGCCTGTGATAGGCTGTCCTCCGGCAGCCTGGGGATCCGTGTCAGCACTTTATTCCTGTTTGTCTCTCTCCCACCCCCTGCCAGTGAAGGCCTGTGGGACACCGTTTCCTGGTTGTACCTTTTTTTTTTTTTTTTTTAAGATTTTATTTTTTATTTATCCATGAGAGACACAGAGCGAGAGAGAGAGGCAGAGACACAGGCAGAGGGAGAAGCAGGCTCCATGCAGGGAGCCCGACGTGGGACTCGATCCCAGGACTCCAGTATCACACCCCGGGCTGCAGGCGGCACTAAACCGCTGGCCACTGGGGCTGCCCTCCTGGTCGTACCTTACTGCAAAGATGCTTTGTGTGCAGGATGCCTTTGGGATGTGGGCCACTGTCACCTTGGGTGGCCATGCCTCGTGCTGCTCCGAGCACACCCCCAAACAGAAGACCTTGGTCCCCTGTTTGGGAAGAGGTGCAGGCCTGCAGGGGCAGCTGACCTCCTGGTGAGGAAATCCTGAGATCCCAGAGCAGGAGCCGGGTGGGTGCTTCTGGACACCTCCCTGCGTGGGCGGTGGGCGAGGGCAGCTGGCACCCACCAGGTGCTCAGGCGGTTTGTGGCAGCCGCGGGCAGGAGAGGGAAGGGCCCGCCCTTACCCTGGCGGGGGAGGGGGCGCTGAAAACCCGGCGGCCCGGGTGGGGGCAGGTGGAGGCCCATCTGTGCGGTGCACGCCCCGCGCCCCACGCCCCGCGCACCGCTGGTCCCAGAGCCCTGCGGGCAGGCGCCGCCTCTCCCCACTTTACAGACACTTAGATCTAGTCTTGGGGAAATAGTTATGTTCACATCAAATTATTGGGAAGGAATAGAAAATAAGGTCGAGCAGTGCAGTCGCTCACTCTTCATACCTGAAGGTAAATGAACCGTCCCAACGCGCACGGATGCTGTGCTGGTTCCCGGCCCCAGCCTTGTCTTTCTTCCACTCTGTCGTCACTGGGCCCCATGACGCGCCCTCTGGCAGGTTTGCTTGTCAGCAGCTGCCACCACCCACTCCCTCTGGTGCCACTCACACCCCTGGGGGCTGGGAGAAGCAGGGCCGCGCCCGGGGTTGGGGCTATGGCCTGGCTCCTGGGCTTCCCAGACCCCGCGTTCACCCTGCAGCACTGCGGGGTGTCCACCTGCCTCTAGGACGCTCTCCTCTTTACCTTCTTACCGTGCCGGCGCGCACCACACTAAAGCAGGCAGAGGGAAAACTTCGGAGTAGCTGCATAAGTAGTCCAAGGGCCCGAGGTCAGGGGTATGTGTGGTGTTTCTCTGGTATTCCCACAGGATCTGGCTGGTTCCAGACACATGCTAGGTGCCCATTAGACATTTGCTAAATAAATGAATTGCTAAACAGAGTAAGTATGCATTCAGACAAATTATATGGCCACTGTGTAAAACTGTCTATAAATGTTAATAAAATCTTGAAGGAAACAAAGAAATAAAAATATTTATGATAGGCAAGCAAATACATTTTGCCCTTTTATTTTTATTTTTTATTTCATTTACTTATTTTAGAGAGAATCTGAAGCAGACTCCTTGCTGAGCACCAAGCCCAACAGTGGCTCCAGCTCAGGACCAGCTCAAGAGTGCAAGATCACAACCCACGCTGAAACCAAGAGTCAGATGCCCAACCGACTGAGCCCACTAGGGCCCCCATTCTTGCCCTTCTGAAGTCTTATTATTATTACCAAAGGGCCAGCTCCTACTGGGCATATGCCTGGTCGTGGTGCTGAGGAGCACGCCAAGGCTCGCTGCTGCTCCTGTGCTATCTCAGCAGTCTGGTTCCCTGCAGGGAGCATCTGTGGGTCAGACAAAGGGTTTTCTAAAGCCCTCGGCCTCTTCTTCTTTGGAGCTTGTGCTGTGACTCTGCTGAGTATCGGAAGTCAGAATAGTCTTGACAACAAATCCCCATTCCAAATGGTGTGAATCAGGTACCCCTCTCCTTTTAACTTTTTCTGGCAATGGGCCAGGTTAGGGTTAGGGTTTCAGATTGATAGAGGTGGGGAGAGAGAGAGGCAGAAGGAGAGGGAGAGAGAGAACCCCAAGCAGGCTCCACACCCAGTGCGAAACCCGACATGGGGCTCGATCCCATGACCCCGAGATCCTGACCTGAACTGGAATCAAGAGTTGGACACTTCACCAACTGTGCCACTCTGGTGCCACTCTGGTGCCCTTCGACAGAGATTTTAAAAGGACAACATATATTCCTGCTATAGGTAAGAAGACAAGATTTGGAGTGTAATTAATTGGATTTCAGGGCTGTCTTCATAGAGTACATTGATATTTAGCTAATTCACGGTCAAAAGTCACAAGTTAGATGTTATTATGTTAAAAAACAGTAATTTTGAGCAAATATTCTTCATAGTAAGCAATCAAGATATTACACAAATCTATTCAATGGGTAAATCTTTTAGACATTTAGGGTGATCTTTTATTACTCAAATTGACAGATGATTGATATTAATAATGATTAGTATTGCATCAATATTAATCAAATAACATTCCATCGAAACTTTATTTTTTTAAGGTTATATTTTAATTCCACTTCGTTAATATACAGTTTAATATTAGTTTCCATACAACACAGGGTGCTGATCAGGCCAGGTGCACCCCTTCATCCCTGTCACCTGTTTCTCCCACCCCCATCCACCTCCCCTCAGGTTCCCACCAGTGTGTTCTCTGTAGTTAAGAGTCTGTTTCTTGGTTTCTCTCTCTTTTTTTCCCCTTTTTCTTATTTGTGTTGTCTTATATTCTACATATGAGTGAAATCATATATTTATGTTTCTTCGATTGACTTATTTTGCTAAGCACAATACACTCTAGTTCCATCCATATTGCAAATGGCAAGATTTCCTTATTTTTATGGATGAGTAATATTCCATTACATATGTACACCACATCTTCTTTACCTATGCATCTATCAACGGACACTTGGGCTGTTTCCATATCTTGCCTATGGTAAATACTGCTGCCTTAAACATCGGGGTGCAAGCCAAACTGTGGAAGGATCCTCGGTGTCCATCGAAAGATGAATGGATAAAGAAGATGTGGTTTATGTATACAATGGAATATTCCTCAGCCATTAGAAACGACAAATACCCACCATTTGCTTCAACGTGGATGGAACTGGAGGGTATTATGCTGAGTGAAGTGAGTCAATCGGAGAAGGACAAACATTGTATGTTCTCATTCATTTGGGGAATATAAATAATAGTGAAAGGGAATATAAGGGAAGGGAGAAGAAGTGTGTGGGAAATATCAGAAAGGGAGACAGAACATAAAGACTCCTAACTCTGGGAAACGAACTAGGGGTGGTAGAAGGGGAGGAGGGTAGGGGGGTGGGGGTGAATGGGTGACGGGCACTGAGGGGGGCACTTGACGGGATGAGCACTGGGTGTTATTCTGTATGTTGGTAAATTGAACACCAATAAAAAATAAATTTATTATAAAAAAATCGGGGTGCATATATCCCTTTGATAATTTTGTACATTTTGGGTAAATATCCAGTAGTGTGATTGCCCGGATCCTAGGGTAGTTCTTGTTTTAACTTCTTGAGGATGCTCTGTCCTGTTTTCCAGAGTGGCTGCACCAGCATGCATTCCCAGGAGCCATGTTCGAGGGCTCCCTTTTCCCTGCGTCCCTGCTACACCTGTTGTTTCTTGTGTTGTTGAATTTACCATATACACTTTATCAAAGACTTTATTAGTAAGGATAGGAGAGGCTTGGGTTACGCTGATTCCTCAATGCTATTGGCTTTACCCAGGAAGAAGTGAGAAGCTCATTTCTCATTTTTGTGGCTGCAGATCCCAGCAGCCCTCCAGGAGTTACTCAGGGATCTGGGCTGCTTCTATCTCATCTCTGAGTTTCAAAGTGGGTCCTCTTCAATTGCCACTGCAGGAGAGACTGGAAAATATCCCAGTGGCTTTTCTCAGCTTCCAGCCAGATGTGATGTCCCTTCCTTCCCATTTCCGGGCACATGGTTCCTCACTGAGCTGTGATGAGGGCAGGTGGTGTGGCCTCCATGCCCCGCAGAAGAGCTATTGGTACACACCTGTGAGGCTCACGGATGCCTCCTCGGAGTGGCTCTGGGCCTACTTTCTACCAGCTGCATGACGTCTGGGCTTTAAGTATCCAGAAGGAACCTTAGCGTAGATGTGTTCACTGTTCGGCTTCTGTCTCCAAACAACTAATATTTGAGAAATATTACCCAAAGGTGTGCTATGACTCATTTCTCTAGATTCTCTAAATGCTTTCTCTCACAGACACTCAGGCCTTTGGAGAGCTACCCTCCTTGACTCCTGAGAGCCTGAGTAAATCTTATCAGAGAATTATGAACTAACATTATGTCCCTAAGTTAGCCATGAGACAATGGGAGAAACCAGTATATTCATTCAACAAATTTTAATGGAGCTTTCACTCTGTGCCAGATGCTGGAACAAGCATATCCTTGAAGGTTAGTCATTTGAGATTAAAAACATCCTTCCTAAATGTGCTGAACATCCCTACGAAAAAAATCCCATATTGCTTAGTTGGCCAAAAGAGTATTTTCTGAAAAACTAACATACTTCTGTTTATTAAATCATTTGTCTAAAATACTATATTTCTATATTTCCTTTTCACCTTGATGACCAGGGAACTCAGAGCTGGGCTTTACAAACATTGCTGTAGCTGTATCTACTGTAGATATTTGACACAATAGCTTCTTCCTTCAACACTTTTTTGGTACCCTTTAAAAATCATTCAGTTATATACTGGTCATTTATTTTATGCCATTTCAAATCCTTTGAAAGTATATTGATCAAATAGGAATAATAAATGATCTAATCATGCTGTCTGAGCAATGCATAAATACCAACTTGTTTATAGATTGATACTTTTCAGGAAATATTTTTTGGGGGAGTACAGAAGAGGATTCTATCAAAGGGAGAGAAATGCAACTGTTAGTTATAAAAAAAAAGGATTATACTTTCAAGAAAGCCCTCATGTTTCCCTTGAACCCCAATATTTTCCTGTTTCTTTTTAAGTAGGCTCCATGCCCAATGTGGGGCCTAAACAGTCGAACTCTTCAGTTCGACTGAAGAGTTCTGATACCCATCTTTTCCTCTGGTTGTATGAATGGAGCAATACTCTTGCTAGCAGGCTGACTGCCCTGCTCCTGACACCGCGTTTGGCTGACCATCTGTGTTACTCCTTGCAGTTCAGAGCACCCGGGCTGCCACTCCAGCCTCGTTGCTCAATGTAATAATAGCACCTGGCTTGCTTCCGATGGTTAAACGTCACCCCTAGGCTTCTATATGTCACTATCTGGTCATCGTCACTGCTATCAGGGAGCTCGGTGTTCTCTCTGTAATGGCCCAGTCATAGAATGGCCAGCTACCGCTGAGACCCTCATCTGAACATTCCTCATCACTTTTGTAACTGAAATGTCCTCTGGGTTTTCCAGGAAACCTTGTCTGCAACTAGGTTTCCTGGTCGTGGGAGTATATTTACTCGCTTGTGCCACTTCTCTGAGCGTTCTGGGGTTTTTCTCTGCTATCCTCCACAACTACTTGGCATTTCCACTTAGTGTGGGATATCGCTTTTTATGAGCTTCCCAAGACCATGCTAGTAGCATGGGGTACGTGCCAACGTGCCAAATCCTGTATCATGATGGAATAATTCCTTATCAGTAAACTCTAACCTCATCTACCTTTTTGTTCTGCCCGCCCAAATCCACGGTTCTCTGGATCCGGTTGTGTTTATTCTCCCGGCCCTTTGGGCACATGTTTCCGTGGCTGTGAGGCTCTTCTGCAGATAGGACCTTCTTCCTTTGTCAGATCTGGCGCTTCTCCAGCTGGGGGATGATGACGTGGTGGAGGAATGGGGCTGGGGGCTGACCACTGGTGTAATACAGCCTTGCAGAGGTCTCTGCGCTCCTCAGCAAACACAGAGAGAGCGTTTGTCTGTAACAGGGAGAAGTGGGATATCTCTTCAGGTCCGGAAGATTTTGAGCGCGTTAATCTAGACCTTCTCCTGAGCCCCAGGGTCTCCCTCCTTCCCCGGCTCCCCTGCCTGGTCTCACTCCATTCCCCTGCCTGGCTTCCGTCTAGCCTGGGCCCCTGGCCGCTCTGGGTCCTCCTCACCTAGCCAGCTGCCCTCCCCGGTTTCCCCCATTCCCACTTCGGGTCCCACCTCCTCGCCTCCTCCTCCTGCTTCAGCGCCCCATTCCCTTCCCATCCTCTCCACCGGGTCCCCCATCCCCCGGCCCGGTTCCTGCTCCCCATTGCCCCCCACCTCGGCGCCCCGTCTCCGCTCGCGGTTCCGCTCCATCCCCTCGGCCCCGCCTCCCCGCTCCCCATCCGCTCCCCATCCGCTCCCCATCCGCTCCCCCTCCCACCGCAGGGTCCCTTGGGCTCCCTCCCCCGGAGACCGACTCCGCCCCCTTCGAGCCTCGGCCGCGGCGGAGCTGGGGTGTTCCGAGGGCGGGGCCGCCTGGCTCCCGCCTCCGAGAGCTTCGCCGGGGGCCGTGGGGTCGCCCCGCGGGCGGAGCCGTCCTGCCCCGCCTCCCTGCGGGCGCGGCCGAGGCGCAGAGCCGGGCGGGGGCGGGCGCGGGCCGGGGCCGGGGCCGGGGCCGGGGCCGGGGCGGGCGCAGAGCGCGGGGCTGGGCTGCGCGGGGCTGAGCTGCGCCCTGGTCCGGCTGCTCCGCGGGGCTGGGCGCGCGGAATCCGGCGAGGACCCAGCATGGCGGTGGAGGAAGAGGGGCTCCGGGTGTTCCAGAGCGTGAAGATCAAGATCGGTGAGCGCCGGGCGGCCCCTGCCCCGACCGCGGGCCGGCTCTGCGGGACGCGGCTCCGGGGGCGCGGTCGGGCGGCTGGGCTCGTGCGCCCCGGGCTCATCCCCGGGCTCATCCCCGGGCTCGGAGGCCGCGTCTCCCGGGGCTGCTGCACCGAAGCTTCCCTGCACGCGGTGCCCAGGGGCGTGGGCCGGGTCCGCAGCGGGCGGGCGAGCGCGCGTTCGTGGGGTGCGCCCTGCCCTGCCCTGCCCTGCCCGGCCCTGCCCGGCCCGCGCCCCCGCCCGCCCCCATCGACAACTGCCCGGGGGAGCCTGCGGCCGAGTCGGCGGGGAGGTTCCTGCCCTTCTCGCTGGCCCGGGGCTGGGGGAGGGAGTCTGGAGGGGGTGCCCGTCCCCAGCGCCGTGTTGCCTCGGGAGGGTGATGGGCAAGGTTTTCCTCCCTCCCAAGACCCGGATCCTTGCCTGGCGTGATGTCACACGTCGATGCCACCAGTGTGCGGGATGAGCGGACGGCTTCTGGGGGCCCGGGGAGCGCCCTGCTGGGGGCGGGTGCTGGGGTCCTCCCTGCCGCATCGCCGCCTCCTCCCGCGGGGCAAGGGGCCGCTGGGAACGCAGCCAGGCGCCCAGTGACCGTCAGTTGTTGATGACATCTGATGCTGCCTGAGGAATTCCAGCTACCCCAAAGCAGCGTGCTGCTTCCTGTCTGCTTTATTTTGGTTTATGGATCATTGCTGAGACACCGTTGATATTTGGCCGAGAAGCACTGTGGATTGAATGTAGCGGTTCTTCAGGCACCAGGAGGCCGCCTGCAGAGGATTTCTCTTGTTTACTTGGTTGAAATCTGCTGTCACTTTTGTACTGAGAGATCCAAGGTTGCGCCGCTGCTGTAGTGGGGTCAGGGAACTCGCCAGTACTAGGGTCTTTCAGCCAAGAGCCCTCGCTCAGCCCTGGGCCCACTGAGCCTTAGTCAAGGGAGCAGGAGGGGAACCTGGGGTGGGCGAGGGTGCCAGGCTCTGCAGGTACAGCTGGCAGGAATGGGTCTGAGGTCTTCATGGTTCAGGCCAGGCACCTCCAGTCTCCTGCTCGGTTCCAGGAGTGTTCTGGAACAGTGGTAGACCGAGCAGGGAATGGCACAGCACATGAAGCAGGGTAGTGAGGAGACTGTGGAGATGTAGGAGAGCAGCCTCACTAGCCTACCAGTCCATGTCCATGGGTGGGTTCTGGATCTTGACAAGGATGGGCCTGGTGTGGAAGGAAGGGGATTTGAAGACCCTGCTTGGTTAGGCTTCCTGTCTTTCATGTTCTACCTTAAACACGCAAGAGAAACACCCAGCTCAGCTGAGGAATGGTGCAGTGCCTGTATACTTAAAAGTCCTAAACATCTGCTGTCTCTAACCCCACATGAGAGTGGGTACTGTTGGAAGTTTTGAAACACCTTTCTCATGTTTGGGGGCTTAGCAGTGAACACAGCACCACCTTCCAACTCCCCAGATGTTGGTCCAGCTTCAAGAAACTCTTATCTCTCTCTCATCTCTGGGGGTCTTTGTCCACAACACTGGGCTGCAAGAGGGAGATATCTGTGTGTCACCTTTGCAGCTGGGGGCATTCAGGGAGCAAGGGTCTACACCCAGCACAGACAGGGCATCCTCCTGTGTTTGAGCACAGACATGGTTCTAGGCTGTGCCTCTGAGTTAGAGCCTGGGCTGGAGGCCCTGAAGGTTAAGTGGAGGGGCTGGTTTGGGGCTTAGTCTCATTTAACTCGAGGGGTGGTCTGTTAATAGAATGGGATGAGGATGGTCCTGAGCATGGAAGGTGGTAGTGCTGAGCTTTTGATTTCTTTCCCTAGTTGTCTCTCGTGGCCAGTCTTGGCTCTGGCTTGCCTGAATGCCCTGGTCTTTAAGGCACAAGATGATGAGGAACACCACAGTTGATCTGGAAGAGGGGCACACATGCATGAATCATACACACAGTCACATGCACACTTGCCTCTTCTTGTTCGGGGACACACTGGCCAGGCCATCCATTCATCTTTGAACCTTGTCTCCAGGCTAGCTGGCTGCATGCCTGTGCGCTCTTGGCTGGCTGACCCAGTGCAAATGTCTTCCCCTTCCATAGCCTCATGTTTCCATGTACAAAATGCAGGCAGTAATTGTCTACTGCATCCGGTGGGGGCTTACAAGACGATATTGTTCCGGCTCACATTCATGCCCACCCCCTCACTCCCGGAAAAGCAGAGAAAGAAAAGAATCTCCCTGAAGTTACACTGGTAAGCAATATCACTAATCTTGTTGCTAGCTAAAAAAGAAAGGCAGTACGTTTTTGGGGGATGAGTTTTTTAGGTGTCAGGGCCTTGGGTTGTCTGGTGGTTGTGGTCCCCAGGCTGAGGCTGGGGACAATGGGAAGAATCTTTTCATTGTCTTCCTCTTCCCCTTTCTCTGGCCCTTCTACCCTCTGCAAAAGCCAAATCAGAGCGAGGCATTCTTATTAGATCTTTTTCGGGCCTTGTGGTGAAGAACCTATTGCCTTTCCCATGGAGATCTTGCAGTTATTTTGGGTGGTTCTTCTGTATACTTAAAAATCCTAAACATCTTCTACCTTTGGTAGTAGTTGTTGCTGTTTTTATACTAGTGTCTCTTGTGTAAGGCCAAGTGCACTTCCTATGAGATTGTAGTTTTGAGGAAGTGTGCCTTTCTGACTTTCCATGAGTCAGGGCCTTTGTGCTGGGAGGGAAGCAACTTGAAGACTGTGAGTGAGGCGTGTGTGGAGGACCCACAGAGAAAGCCCTTCTGGGAAGCATTATTTTGGACTCAGTGCTCCTCTCGGCTTTGTGATATAGCTCTAATTCTCAGTGGTACTTTCCTTTTCCATAATAGTTACCTCTGGTTTTCAAAAGTGTCATCTTATCTTGATAAATGTGTTCAGTTAAGAGCAACATACAAAGGTTTTTCTCTAGAGCTAAAAAACAAACAACAAAAATCAAAATCTAGCCTTGCACTTGAATGAGAAAAGCCCTCTTGCTCTGTTTTTTTTTTTTTTTTTTAAGATTTATTTATTTATTTATTCAGAGAGACAGAGAGAGAGAGAGAGAGAGAGAGGCAGAGACACAGGCAGAGGGAGAAGCAGGCTCCATGCAGGGAGCCAGATGTGGGACTCGATCTCGGGTCTCCAGGATCATATCCCAGGCTGCAGGCGGTGCCAAACTGCTGCGCCACTGGGGCTGCCCTCCCTCTTGCTCTGTTAATGGTTTTCATCATCAGGTTTGAGGGCCCAGTTTGGATCCACTGGGCATGTTGGCCTCCGTGTCCCCAGCGAGGCCACGCTCTGCCTGGTTCCAGGCTTTCCTCTCTTGCCTGTCTCTCCCTCCCTTCTCCTTGGGCTCAGAGCACACTCTCGTGTTTTTTCTCTGTAAAGTTACCACTTGTCCACCATCAGGGTCGATGGCAGGTGGGGTCCAGTGCAAACACATTGGGACTGACAGTGCCCACCATTCAGCACAGCATGGCCCAGGCATGGGCCCTGGCGGGCCTGCCCCAGCCTCATGCCCTCCCTCCAGCTAGTTACAGACACAATCCCTCCAGAAGCAGGAGGCCTCTCAGGCAGGAACCAAGGGAGGTGAGAACAGGACATGGTGGCTGAGGGTCTCTGGCCTGTACCTCCCTGGGCCAGGTGGCTGCTCAGGTGGGGCGTGGTGAAGATGGCCCAGACCACAGGGCCTGGACACTTAGGGTTCTGCATCTGCTCTGTTGAAAGTGGGATATTTAACCAAATTTCTGGCATGGGAAGGAGTAGTGTGCTCATCCCAGGGTCCTGTGAGGGTCAGCGAGGTGCTGCTCCTGCTTGATAAGGTAGTTATCGTTAGTACTTCCCAGGGCTAAGGAGACATGGTTTTCCTGACCAGAGAAAATATTTTGTGAATATGAGGAAGTGATATTAGTGATGTTAGCTTTTTCACTGTGTGTGTGTGTGTGTGTGTGTGTCAGTGAGAGAGAGACAGTGGGAGAAGGGGCCATACAGGCCACACATGGTTCTTGGCATCAGGGATTTTGTATTCTCTTGAGCTGTCTCATGCTAAAATTAACCTGGATATTCTATTAACCGAGCTGAGCTAGCTGCTGCTGCTGCTATTTTTAACCCTTAAGGACTAGTGTGCAGACCTGGGCTCTGCCTGGGGAGCAGCCAGGCTCAGAGGCCATTGGGGATTTCAGTTTGTGGCTCCCTCGCTGGGGAGGGCTGGGTTTGCTGTGCACACGTGTGGCATGCAGAGGGTTGCAGACTTCAGGATCTAGTTTATGCGTATTATCTCATTTTAATTTAAGTTTCCACAACTCTGTGACATTGAAGTGGAGAAAAGGAGAGCCATATAACTTAAATAACCTGCCAAAGTCACCCAGCCCATGAAAGCAGAGCTGGGGGCCTTACACCGATGCCAGTGTTATTCTTGCTACTTTACTACAGTCTGTCTTTCTGTGTGATCTTGGGTTTGAATGGTAGAGGTGCAATGAAGAGCTGGGAAAGACCGGTTCTAGGCCCAGGAGGGAACAGGGCCACTGTCTCCCGTGGGTGGACCACCAGGGGCACTGGCCTGATTGTCTGCAGACTTGGAGTCATTGACTAGGGCTGCTGGGGTAGAAGGTCGAGAGGAGAGAATTGTGGAGATGGGGTCTTCAACAGAATACAGAAATCCAGAGATGAATTGTTAAGCAGGGTCACCAGCAAAACATATGTTTTGGGAAGAGGCATGGGGCAGGTGAGCGGAGCATGGGTTCCTATCGGTGGAATCATTTGGCTGGAATATAGCATTTGGTGGGAACGTTCGGTTTGCTTCTCCGAAACCAATGAAGCATCTGAGTATGTAACACACATTCCTGAAGGCATCGGGGAGTCGGAGCATCGGCATATCATGTTGTAGTCATAGATGTGCACATGTTTAGAGAGGAGATGGGTATATTTGCTTGAAGCAAGCAGAAGTAGTAGCCGCTCATGCCTGAGAATTGAGATGTGCAAGTTGCCCTTGAATGTGTGGCTGTGGGTGTACGTCCTACTTTCCTAGTGACCTTGGAGGTAGTTTCAGGCCTTGGTGGGCACAGGCAGAGTGTCCTTGGCTGCTGTAGGGACCACAGCCCCCAGGAGCCAGTGAGGTGAGGAGGGTATGCCTAACGACACCGAGATCCCAGACCCAAGTCTTTGTTTCTCACTAATTCTGTGACTCCAGACAAATCTTTGAAACCCTCTCTGCCTCAGTTTCTTTGTCTGTCAAAGTGGAGAATAAGACGTTTTTCGTGAAGTTTAATGAGACTGTGTGAACAAAGGCACGTCCTCTGTGTGACTTTCCAGGCAGGAGGTGTTCTGTTAATTGTGTGACAAAGTGAGGTTCCAGCCAAAGCAAGATGCATTAGTTCAGAGAAAGCTGGACTTCCATATGCGTGTTTGCTCATGGGTGAGTTCTGGAAAGATGTTGGGAGCAAGTGGCCCTGAACCTGCCATGAGGTTTCGAGACATAGGGAGCCAGTGTGTGATGTAGATCCTCATGGACACATGGGTGGCTGGCATGGCCCACATGGCCAGCGCTGTGTATGGACGGATGGCCCTCTGGCCTCTGGGTGAACCTTGTGGGGACTTGACGTCCTGTGTGGTGGTGATGGTTGTCCCTGGAAGGTCTGAGGCTGGAGAGCAGAGGAGAAATCAGGGTGCTTGAGCAGGGAGTCCTCACTGTCTGGTCTCCTGTTCCTGATGTTGGGGTGGGGGTTTGTATTGGCACAGTGAGGGAGGGGCTTCTATCCTGATGGGGAGAAGTGCTTTGACCAGCAGGTACTGATGTACAGGTATGATCATACCATACTACCATAGTCTGCTGTGAAGTGAAGCCTAGCAGAGAGTGGACACAAAGGAAATACCAATGGGAAGGGTGATTATGCTATGGGGCTTCCACAGTGTGGAATATTGCGCAGCTTCCAGAGCAGGGAGTTAGAGCCAGGCCAGGCTGTGTGACATGCAGGAGTTCCCAGGGGTATGACTAGAAAGAGAAACAAAACGCAGAAATATCTACCGAAGATCACCCCTTATAGAAGAGCAAAGCGTACACAAGAAGGCGATGTGGATGTCCGGGCGCACACGAGCCTATCAGCTAGACTCCCTGGGCTGGGGACTGTGGACTAGGAAAGACAGCAAGAAAGATCTGTTTCAGAAAATCAAGGATGTTACTGTCGGGCGCACACACGAACTAGGTATTTAGGTAGGCATATGAAGAGTTCAAAAATCACAACCTTAAAAATGGAAAGAACAACTTTTTGGAGAGGCAGTGCCCAGAAAGGTGAAATAATTTACCTAGACTGCTGACAGGTGTGGAGAGTTGGGAGTGGGGCTGCCATTGGAATCTAGAAACAGCAAACCAGATGCAGGGACAGAGGCAAAGTGGTGGGCGCACAGGGCAGGGGCTGGCTCCTGAGTCATCCTTGAGTCTGCTCTGACATGCGGAGACACTGAGCAGACCACAGGGAACTCAATGTCGTGTCATCCACAGCAGGTGACCCAGTGCTTCTCTTTAAGTGTGAGGCAGTGTTCAACGCATTCACACTTCAGTATAAACACAGGTCTCAGGGTCACCCTTAGAAGTATGGAGATGTGTGTCCCTGATTCCTGGCTTCCCCCCTGTTCTGCAGGCTGGACCTCCCGAGGTGGTTCTCACACGAGGGTTGTTGGGTCAAACTCAGAGCCACTTGGGCCTCAGCATCAGGGAAGCTTTGGCTTTGAGTGTCTCTTCTGTCTTTGCGGGGGGGGGGGGGGTGGATGGTCAGGCCGACTATGGGATCAAAGATAGTGATTGCTCGTTTGATGTGTGTCGAAGAGCCGGGCATGTTTCTGCTCACGAGGCTGGACTCCCTGGGCCGTAGCTCTGTCTGTTCTGAAATGCAGCATTGCTGGTTTCAGTTTTCTTTTCTTCTTTTTTAGAGAAATACAGAGAGAGAGCGCGCGAGACAGTGCACGTGTGCATGAATGGACTCACCAGCGCTTGTGGGCAGGGAGGGACAGAGGGAGAGAGAATCTCCAGCAGGCTCCACACCCAGTGAGGAGGCCCATCCGTGACTTGATCTCATGACCCTGAGATCATGACCTGAGCCAAAATCAAGAGTCGGACACTTTCTGACTGAGACACTGAGGTGCCCCCGGTTTCAGTTTTCCAGTTGGCTTGAATCCCTCTCCAGGGACAGCTGCCTTTGTCCTAGATACAGCCGGTAAATGCTGCATCTCACACCTTGGCCCGCACGGGGCACCTCACACACCTGAGCCCGTGTGGGGCTCCCCTCATCTGAACCACACAGGCTGCATCTATATTCTGAAACATGCTGTGAGGTGTAGCACACTCCTCGGAGAGCTGGAAGGGGCTGGAGGCCACGCTCAGGGTCACACAGTAAATCAAAACTTTTTCTAGAAACAGAACAGAGCAGAGTCCCCTTCGTTCCTAAGACTGTGGAGGAATGACTCTCGTGCCTGCTTTTTCCTCCATGTCGTTTCTGTTCCTGTTATCTGAATAATTTCCAAAATGTGAAGCATTATTCTGTCTTGACCCCAGTTGCCAGTAGGATAAAACCCAAAGGTAAAGTCTTTCTCAGACTCAGGGTGACTCGGGCTGGAGACCTGTGGCTGGAGGTGTTTTCCTGTCCTTCAGGCTGTGCCCCCCCCGCCTCCCCCCAAGCATCCTTCGCAGTAAGATCTGCTTGGCAGCGGCAGGTGCCTTCAGCGGCTCCTCCAGCACTAGGAGCAGGACCCAGTCCCCAGGCTTTTCCTGAGAGCCATCGTCCCCTCTGTGTGTGGAGACTCCTGGGACGGAGCTCAGGCTTCCAGATTCTTCAGGACATTTAATAGAGTTGAGAGCACTAAGTGTTTGTGTATTTCTTTCTGGAGCCTCATGTGCAGACTCTACGGTCCTCTTTGTGGCAACATGGGTCCGCTGAGGCGTGATCTTGGTGTGGGCCGGTCGTCCTGTCACCCAGTCAGGGCGGCTCCTCCCTTTTCGTCGTGTTGGTTGTAAGAGCCCATGGGTGGGTGAGGCCTGTTATGGGGCCTCTAGATCTCTGTGGCTTTGTTGGGTGTTTCCCTTCTTCTGAGGAAAAGGATTCGTTTTCCTTTTTTTAGCTCTTGTGGTTTCTTTTTTTGGTCCCGAATCCAGTTCTGGGAGGTACGAGAACAGCAGGTTTGCTCGATTTCGTCCAGTTCATCGCACCCGCTCAGTCATCGCTTAGGGAGCCACGGACACGTCCTGCCCCACCCAGTGATTCTGTGGAGGGTGCAGGCTGGGACCGGCGACTGGCCCCCACCTCTGGGGCTCAGGGAAGCTGCTGACGTCTCTGAAATGACACCAGCCAGAGAGCTTGTGAGGGACCCGCAGTGCTCAAGGCCCTCGTGCGTTTGTGGTCAGGGGGAGCTGCCTTCTTGGGTGGTTATGGAACTGCTCCCCCCGCAGGAGACGGCTGCCCCCCCCCCCCCCCCCAGCCTGTCTCCTCCTCGTGAATCTTTACGTCAGGAGCGTCTGTAGCACTTGGACACTTACTCAGCAGAGTGACCCCTGGGGGCTCAGAGCCCCCGACCACTTCTCAGCTGCCTACGGCCCACAGCCCAAAGGCTTCTTTCTGATTATCCCTCCTCCTGGGGGGTGCCCCCTGCCCCCCAGGTGACCCCCTGCCCCCCAGGTGTCTCCTGCCCCTCAGGTGTCCCCACTCCCCCCTCTCCCCCAGTACCCTCACTCCCCGCAGTGCCCCCAATCCCCTCGGTGCCCTCACTCCCCCCTGGGTGCCCCCACATCCCGCCCACTCCCCCCACGGTCCCCACTCCTCCCCACTGCCCCCCCCCCCGTGCCCCCACTCTTCCCCACTGCCCCCTCGGTGCCCCCACTCCCCCCTGGCTGCCCCCACTTCCCCCCAAGTGCCCCCACATCCCCTCTTTGGTGCCTCCCTCCCCCTAAGTGTCCCTACTCCCCCCTGGATACCCCCACTCTCCCTTGGTGCCTCCACTCCTCCCCACTGCCCCCCTCCAGTGTCTTCACTCCTCCCTGGGTGTCCCCACTCCCCCTTGGGTGTCCCCACTTCCTCCCCTTCCCCCCAGGTGTCCCTACCTCCCCCCCACCTCCTCTCCCTCCTTCCCCCTAGAAACCCCTACTCTCCCCTCACCCCCACTCCTCTCCACTCCCCCCAGTGCCCCACTCCCTCTCAAGTGCCCCTGTTCCCCACCAGGTTCCCCAATCTTCTCCCCCATGCCAAACTTAACCTTGTGCAGGGAAACCTCTCCGGCCAAGGCAGGTAGTGAAGACATGGCCTTGTGGCAGGTGGAAGATGGGTCAAGTTGGGGCAGTTACGCTTGGATATTTCAGGGTGTGGGTCAGCCCCAGGCCCCTAAGCCTCTGGGCACCTGCTTGTTTTGGCCCAGCTACACTGGGACTTTCCAAGGCTGGGGTCAGAGTGTGGTCCGGAACTATGAGCAGAGATCCAGGAATAGGAGTTGGTTCCGGAAAACCCATCAGTGTGCAGACCCTAGGGGAACCTGGCTGGGCCTGCTACTTGTTGTGACGTCTGGGGTGGGTGCTGTGACCCAGCCGGTTTTCCCACGGGCTGTGGGATGTGGGCCTGGCAGGGGAATTCCAGACCACTCAGGGTTGAGGCTGGCAAGCGCTGCCTGTTCAGGAGGCCCTGCTAGCCTGTCCTGAGGCTCATTGCCCTAACAGTTGTTAATTTAGGACCAAACAATTGGGTATTTTATTACCTTATAGGGATGAGTTTCAAGGGCAGTAAACTGCCTACACGATGTATACACAGAGAATACTTACACCAACGTATAGTAGGTCTAGGAGTCGGTCAGGCGTATGGAGGAGCCAAGTATACTTGGACTTTCCTCACAGCTGCACCCTGTGAAGCGGAGGGTTTAGTTAGGGAGGCAGTTGTCCATCTGGTCTTTCTTATGAGGTCTCCCCTTGTTGGAACATGGTTTCATGTGTGCACATATACACATGCACAGAATACACACACAGATGCACACATGGGCACACACCATACACACATACAAGGATACACACGCACACATGTGAGCACACCACACGGCCCTGCATACGTGTACAAAATACAGGCACACAGATGCATACATGTACACACATGGGCACACACATGCACACACATGGGCACACACGATACACCCAGACACGTACAGATGTACATATGCACATGTAGGGACACACATGCACATATGCACACACGGGCACACACCATACGCACAGATATAAGCAGATGCACGTATGCACACATGGGCATGTACACATGCACACATGGGCACACACATGCACACACATGCACACATGGACACACGTACACAGAACACACACATGCAGGCAGACACACGGGGACACACTGCTCACACAGGTACACACATGGGCCCTAGGGCCTGTCTTGGGGGGTAGAGATGCAGGATGCTGGGTGCCCAGTGTGGGCATAGCATGGAGACTGAAGGGAGGCTCACACCCCTTTGTGACAACTGTTTCCCACTAGCTGAGATCTATGGCACCAGGGAACTGGTCATGCGTGACACAGTAGAGTGTGTGGCATTTAAAAAGTTCCTGTTTCTCAAACAAATCAATCTTCTTCTGCCCCATACATTGCAGAGTCATGTGGCCCCTGTGAGCTGATCCCCAGGGGGCCTGGGGTGTGGTTTGGGGGCACCTGTAGTCGGAGAGCCTGCCCTGGAGCCTGCGTATGTGGATACCTAGGTTTCCACTTTCTATGATTTGAGAGTTTTCTCTGGAGTTGTTTTTGAGTTTCTAATTTTTTGTATTTGAATCAGAAGCCTTTTACTTTTCAGGCCCACATCCTGGGCCTTGTAGCTTTTTTTCCCTAGTTGTTTCTGGCCTGTTTGTCAGCTGGCTGCCCTCGGTGGGAGTTCCCTGTCTTTGGCCAGCTCCAGGGACTCTGGGCTGGGCCGTGCAGCTCAGGAGGACACAGTGGAACTCTGGGAGACAGGAGAAGGCACCGCCGCCAGCACTGGTACTTGAGCTGCGTCCTTGCGGGTCTGCTGCTGGCGTGCTGACTTGGGGCAGGCCTTCTGGGCTCAGGGGTCCAAACCCTGGACTAACAAGCTTGCTTGTGAGAGCCCCCCTGAGTGGCATCAGTACACACACCTTCCTGGAAGGGGGAGGCCGCACTTGGGTCACGATTTCCCATTTCCCTCTGAGCCGGTTGGCTGCAGATGGGGACTCCTTGGGAAATCATGGGAGGTGATGGTCAGAAGACCTTCCTTGGCTTCCTGAGCCCCCAGATGGCTCCATCCATCTGGAATCCCCGGCATTCCTTTCTCTGTTCATCATTTCCTGCTGCGAAGTTTGCGACAAGAGTTTGAGAAAGAGTTTCTCAGCATTTGGACCCAAGAATGTGTTTATGCATGTCCTGACTGGAAAGAAAGGGTCACATGGAAAGAAAAAAACACTTGTCATTATGTTTTTGCTCAGTATCTTGATTTTCTATTTGTGATTGTTTCCTAAAGTGTTTCCCAGTGATCCATTTGGGGAACCCCTTTCCTGGCTTCCTGGACCAGCAGAGCCTTTGGTCAAGGGAGTGGACGGGGTGGTGAGGAAGGAGCAGGAGGGGCCGGCACAGAACCAGACTCTTACTTCTGCTGCACCACTGTGATCGATAACAGTGTAGTCCAGTGTCTCTCCCTCTGGAACGCACCCCTGCCCGCCCCCCCGCCCCCGCCCCCGCCCCACTACCGTCGTGCACTGCTGTCTACCCAGCCCGCATTGGCTTCCCTGTGGCAACTGTACAGAATCGCTGGTTCTGTGAACATAGGAATGTTGGCTTTCAAAAGTAGGATGTGTGTGTTGGTCTTCAGCGGAGAGGGTGAGCCGATGAGCGAGCTGCCTCACACTCCGGAAGCTAGTTCCGAGTTCCCTGTTGCCGTGGCCTGAAGCGGGAGGTGTGGGAGGTCTCCTGTGCACCGAAGCTGGAGGTGCTGTGGGTCCTGTAAGTTGGTGTTGAGTCTCCGGGTTGGGATGGGGAGGTAGGAGGGGCGGCATCCACAAGTAGGGGTGAGACAGGTGACTTCTGGGGTCACCGCAAGGCAATGGCAAGAACTTGATGTGTTAATCACAAATGCTTGTTTGGGGGAAAAGTTAGTTTTTAGAAGGTTTTCTCCTGCTGTAAAGTGCTCGCAGGTTGCTTAGGTGGCGAGTCTGAGTCACGCAGATCGACCATTGACCGAAGTCAACCCAAGGGGGGCCCGATGTTTCTGTTTCATGGAGGTTGGATGCTATCATCAAATGCTGTACAAACTGGGTATTTCACAGCACACACAAGAAGTAGAGGACTTTCTTTCCAGGTTTTTACAGACTGAAGGTTAAATAAAACAAAGTCTTGTATTTATGGGACTAATAGTAGCAGGGATTTTCAGTTCTTGGGGAGGCGAGCCTTTCTCTGTGCTAAGAAGCCTGGGGCGGTCTGGCCTGCTCCTGCCCTCTGGGGAGCAGATGTGTCCATGTGCCCCTTGCACACAGGGTACTTCCCTAACCTGCAGATTCATTTTTCATTATTCAGAGTGGTCCCCATCGAACAAGAAGAGCACTTTTATCTTTAAAAATAAATTAAAAATCAACTCCGTGTTCTATGTATTTGAAGATTTTATCTGTTCTAAAGTGCAATTTCCCCCACATTCAACAGCTCTGAAGATTTGCTTCCCCCTCCTTGGCAGCAGGTGACAGTGGTCTGTTTTACAACAGAGGCTTCTCAGGCTCCTTGAAATGGGGGGTATTCCAGGGAAAACGGAAGCAGGGAACGCTAGGGACCAGGTCTAGAAACTGGGTGACTGGACAGGACGCTGTCTTGTACATTATGTTTGCAGGGGTACATTTCAGAGTAGCAAACCGTCTTCAGCTAAAATAGAGCCTGCAGGGCGGGAGAGGGTGGCAGGTGACAGGTGACGGTGCCACGGGGTTGGTCCCATATGCCTCCTTCCTTTCCAAACTCCTCTGTAGTTTGCAGAGGCCTTGGCGGGAGGGTGACGGGTGAGAGTAAGAAAGCAGTCATTGAAAATGCTTCAGAAATGAGGCTCCCGACTGGGATGTGTGTGGACAGCAAGGCTCGCCCCTTTCTGGGAGGCCTTCCTGATTCTGGGGTTTCCTGAGTGAATACAGTGGGAAGGCCCCAGCACCGTCTCTCTGGGACCCCAGCTCCTAGCTTCCTGGGCTTTTGCTCAGCACTTGAGAGTCATTGATCTTGTGAAAGCAGAGTGGAAAACCAGAGGAGACAGGGGTCTTCGGGACGGGTGCACCACATCTTCACACCCAGCACCGTGAGACCCATCGTAGGTCCTGCTCCAGCATATCTGGTCCAGGCAGTGCTGATCGCCCGGGAGTGAGTGTGTCCAGACACACACCTTTCCCCTAATGCCAGGGCAGTTTTCACCCTGGGGGACGTCCGGCCACGTGTGGGTTGTTTTTGTTTGTCACCGCTGGGAGGGGGAGGGTGGCACCCACAGCCCAGCACCTGACAGCGCACAGGCACCCACCTGGAGAATGTCAACACCGGGTGGGCAGAAGAGAGGCCTGGGGCGTCGTGCTGGTGCCTGTGAAAACCAAGGGTGTGTCCGACTAGTGCTCTCGGCTTCTCCCTAGGAAGTGGCCAGGAGGGGAGTAGATGGATCTCATGCTTGCCTGATGGAAAGACCTAGCAGTGTGGACCACACGGATACGGCCCGAGGGTCTAGGGTGTGGACAAGGAGGGCAGTGCCTCTGAAAGGGAGTGTGGCCATAGCTGGTAACCTGGCTCTGCACCTTACTTGCTGTGTGAACTTTGGCAAGTCACTTAACCTCTCTGTGTCTGTAAGATGAGGGAGGATAACAATAGGCTTCATAGGATTCTTCAGTGGTGCGGTGGCGACGTGCTGGGCCTACGTGTGCCTTACCTAAGTGGCCCCGTCCCTCTCTCTCCAGCTCTTCCTCACTCTTAGGAGGAGCCTGAGGCCTCACAGAGCTGGAAGGGACAACTGATGGTATTTTCAGGGCCTATGGAAAGCAGGACTGCTGGCCAGATTCCTCAAAAGGACGTGGCTGAGGGGAAGGGCTGGGCTGGGAGGGCATGAGTTGGTGGCGGGCGTTTGGGGTCTGGCCCCCGTGCCCCTGGCTGTGGTCTCACCTCATAACTGACCCCTGGACCTTGGGGCCCTCTTGTCCCATCAGGCTGCCCTCCCGGGGACCCGGGGATGTCTCCAGTGCCACTGCAGGCTGGTTCCGAGGCTCTCCTTCTCTTCACAGAGCCTGGCCCTGGTTATTCCTTAAGTGTGCTGCCTGGGACTTGCAAGTAGAACATTAACTAGGAAGCATGATTTCACAATTAAATGCAGGTTTGCAGGGAAGTTGGTGCCCGTAGTTAGGAGGCTGTGCTTTCCCTCGGGGTGCAGTAGAAGGAGGAAGTGGGAAGGATGTTCTCTGCTACTTTAAACCTCGAGTGCAGCAAAAACCTTCACGCACGGCTGCGGGAGCTTCGGGAGAAGCTGTAGGCACTGTGGTCACAGTCCTGTAGATACCATGGTGACAATCGAAGTTATTTCGAATGTTCTTGTGGCTTTTGTAGCTTCTTTCTGGATCATTTCATGGTTTTATCTCTGTGCCACAGGCCCTGATGGGGAAGTGGTAGTAATGAATCAGATAACTATTTTGGAAACTATGGGAAGTTGTCTTGTGATGAGTCTGCACTTAGAGTGTGCTGGTGCCCCCTGCCCCCCGCCTAACACCAGTGAGGCGAGCGCCGGTTTTGTGTGCTGGGCAGCCCTGCGAGACCAGGCTGGGAGGCTGACGGCCTGGCTGTCTCCTCCTGTTCAGGGTCCTTGGCACGGAGGCATGACGTTCACGTGCTGACCTTGCCCATCAGACACCCAGGAAAACTGACTTCTTTGGCCTCCTGACAACATGCAAATGCTGGGTTGCCCAGCAGTAAGGGAGGCCCTCAGGCTGGAGCTGTTTCCAGGTGGGGCAGCCGTGCCCTGCTGCTCACCTGCTCCGCCGCCCTCGCACACCCATACTGGTCAAGGCACGAGCCTGGCACTTGAGCTGACCTCTCCCTGCCCCAGGGCTAACGGGGTTCTGGATGACTCACTGCACTGGCACTTTATAGAGTCTGCCTTCCCCCTGCGCGTGGAAGTGGGGCTGCGGACGGGTCAATGGAAACACATTGGAGTGAGTGTTTATGTACTCTTAGGTTTATACTGAAAACCTGCCCACGTTGTATGAGTGGATAAGAGCAAACAAGGTTAGTGAAGGATGAAGAAAAACAAATTGCTTTTATAAGTAAAGTTAAATGCATGATAATGTTCCACTCATTTTGCTTTGTGCACTTTAAAGGCCAGCGAAGAGTGAGGTGTTATTTTTTCAGGGGTGGAATGAGGGTTCTGGCCTACTTGGTACCATGACCCGCTACATTGGGTACCCCCAGGACACTTGATACCATGTGATGAGCTGGAGGCCGGCGATGCTCGTCCTGCTCCCTGTCCTCACCCCTGCGTGGACAAGGCTGAGATGACCTAGCCTCCTTCCCAGGCACTGAGTCTGGGAAACGAAGCCCCAGGAAATCCAGAATCGGGGGCTAGCACAGTGACGAGAGGAAATCCGTTCCCAGCTGCACAGGTGAAGGTGTGGTTTGGCTTTGTGTCACTGCGGGGCAGACTCCTGCACATGCGATAACAGTTTGTGGAGTAAATGCTGCAAATCTCTAGTATAGATTGTCTCACAATCTTGAAAGGCAGGTGACAGAGTTCACTGGCCTGGTTTCCCCTGACTGTTTGTCTTTAGCAGTCTGTCTGTCCACAGCAGCTTCATTCCCGGGGGCTCAGCAGGGACCCCTTTCGTGTTAGGTGTCACACTCAGCAGTCACAAGGATGCTATCTGAGTGATCTCGTGACTGTCCACAGGGTGCCTGGGACCTCCTTGCCCCAGGTGCCACCCTGACAGCAGAGCAGGGAAAGCTTCCACCTTTGGGGCCCGGCATCGCTCACCTGCTCACTGGTGCTGTTCCAGGACCACCCCAAGCCCCTCTCTGGGTGAGGAAAGGGTGCCCATTTCCCTTCCCTCAGCTTCTGGTCACCTCCCCCCATCCACCACCCTGCCCTGGGGATCCTGGCTCTCTTTATCGTGATATCAGCACATGCCCACCCAGCCCCCACCCTCCCTGCGTTCCTGCTCTCCCTCCCCCTGTTCCCCCAGCCTCTGCCCTCTGCCACCCTCCCCCTCCCCTGACAGCCCCCCTCCCCCTGCCCTCCCTGCCTCTGCCCTGGCCCTTTGCATGTCCCAGCCCCATCCCCAGACACTCACTCACTCCCCTGACCCCCCAGGAGATGGTCTGCTTTCTACTGAGGTTCCTTCCTGAATTTTTTTGCACTGATTGCTGAGTCTGTGGCTGAGCTGGTTCAGCTCTGTTGCTTTTCAGAAAGACAAGGCTGCTGGACCCCTGGACGTGGGGTGGGGCACACCCATCACTGTCCTTAAAGTTTCCACCAGGGCTCTCCAAGTGGGGTCCTCACTGCCACAGCAGCACCTGGGGACTGGTTTGACGTGTAGATGTGAGGGCCCCACCGCAGACCTGCAGAATTGGGGGCTCTGGCATTGGGCCTGGAACCCCATGTCTCCTGGGGTTCCCCTGTGGCGTGAGGTTGAGCGCCTCTGGTCCAAGAGGAGAATCCAGCAGTGCCTCTGGCGTGCTCATCTGTGGAAGGTGCTCAGGTTCTGGGGAGAGGCCCTGACTTTCCTGGTGGACGTCCTGCCAGGACCACATGTCTGAGCACCTGGCAGGGACGGAGCTTTCCAGGAGCCCCTCTGGGTGCTGTGCTAACACCCATTCACAGAGACGGGGTGCTTTGTTCCTCGTATTTGCATTTGCTGTCAGCAGATTGGTGTGAGGACACAGCAGCCCTTCCTGCTCAGGCAGTACAGGGCGCCCAGACCGAGGGGCCAGTGAGGTGCCTGGGGCCAGATTCTGTCGGGACGGGGCAGTGTCACGCACCCAGCCCCACGAAGGGGCTGATTTGATGTTTGCTTTTGTTTCTTCCAGTAACACCTGCACCCCATTCTTTGGCGTGAAAGGATAGGGTGCGATGTGTGCGTCCTCCAACAGCAGCATGAACAGAAGGCACTTGGAGTTGGTCATGTTCTATTTTGAATTACTGCTGTGGTACCTTGTTACTCCAACCACTGCTTGGATTTGATATGCCCCTAGAAGTACGGGTCTTGCTCAAATTACAAGCAGGGAGTGCTCTAATTACTGACCTTGGATAGAGGTTTTACATACTCTGCTATTATATTTGAGGTTTTTTTGAACAGCTTGTGTGGTTAGAGGCTATTTTGGAAAGAAAGGTTGTCACGAATGTCGTCAAATACTGAGCTTCTTGGTGGGAGTTGTTGAGAGGCGGGTTCTGCGTGGGGCTTTTGTCACAGCCCCCTTGTGGCATCAGCACTTTGTTTTTCCCTTGAGTAGCCCTGAACGTCAGCCCCACATCTTTGCCAGGCCTCACGGTGGAAGAAGCCCTGGTGCAGCCGGCATCCGGGGTCAGCACCACACACACCCCCTACCCCCCACCCGCCCACCCCAGTCAGTCCCAATGGCTGATCAGGCTTTTAAAGTGTAATCACAGTCTCCAAGCAAGCATGAGCCGGAGTTCAGCGTGTCAGTTTTTGGGGGAGCGTGTCCCTGTGCAGTCCCTCTCAGGAGCCTCGGCTCAGCGTGTCTCAAGTGGTGCCGAGGGCAGGCCAGCGCTGCCACCCTCAGTGTTTGACACCCCACCTCCTGGTTACTCTGCAGGACATGCTGTGGCACCCCTAAACCAGAAAGGCCCACAAGGGCCAGTGCCCACTTCCCTTGTCCACTGTTTCGGCTCCCAGGGCCTCTGGCCCAGGTGTACTTAACCCTCATCTCATAGAGTTCCAGCAGCTGTTTGTTCTGTGTCTTCTGGGTGCAATGCATGTGTTTACAAAAGTAAACATTTTCACCGAAGAAGATTTGGGGGATATAGAAAAGCAAAGTTAGAATATGAAAAATTGTAATTCTACATTGGGTGACCCCCAGACACTTCCTTTCTGGGGGTGAGATGGGACCGTCACAGTTGTGTGTGGGTGACTAAGACACAGGTATGTTTTGTGGGGCTGCTGCCGCCAGGTGCCAGCATCCCATGTGGGTTCAGACCGTCATCTCCACCACTGTCTCTGCTGTCGAAGCTAGCAGGACATTGTCCACTGTGTTCAGAGATTTGAGGGCCTGGCATTAGTTTCACAGGTGGATGTGCAAGACCTTAGTGCAGTGTTAAGAGGACAAGCTAAAGTCTGATGGCCTGGGGTTCAGTTTTAGCTTTGACGTTGGCTAGTTTGTGCTGTGTGAGAAGGTTGATGTAAATGTGGGTTGGATTTATCACCGTCTTTTCGGGTTGTCAGTGGTTTGGGATTAAGTGAACATGAAGGGTACGGATGGGACATGAGCTGTGCATCCGGTGCTGGAAGCAAGAGGAAGCTATGAACAGGCTCCTGGAGCTTGGATGCAGCTCTGCTATCGGTGGGGAAGAACCCTTGGTGCGGGGGCATGAAGTGAAGGAAGAAACCCGCTGTTTACATAACGCCTTTCTCTAGATGAGGTCACAGCGCCAGGGCTTTGGCCTGACCCGGAGCCAGCCAAGCATCCTGTGACCAAGATGAAGTTCTAAGAACCCATTTGTCAGCCTGGCTCTGGGCTGCCCCTTGTCTGACCTGAGGCTTTCTCAGAAGTTTCCCTTGGGAAACCTGGATCTTGATCTCATTGAAAGCTGTAAGCAGATTGATGTGGGTGCTGTGTCTGGCTCTGGTGCCGGTACTGCCCTGTTTTCATGCGCCCTCCAGGGCCTGGTGGCCTCCTGCCCTGGCCTCTGCTGGGAACCGGGTGATGTTGCCATTTCCTCCTGCTTCTCTCATTTTGCAGGACCTCTCTGAGGCCAATGGAATATTCACTGGGACCAGATCTTTCTGGAAAGACCATGATTTACTAGGGGGACATTTGGAGGTGGTAATAAGCCCAAGTGGAGCAGCTGTTGTTGTGGACAGGAGATGGACACCCCTCTGTGGCTGCAACCTCCACGTGTGCTGCTGCCCCAATCTACCAGGGTCTCCATGGCTCCCCTCAGCGGGTGGACTCCCTGCTCTCCTGTAGCAGCAACAGCGCCCTGTGGAGGGGACGGTGCCTGCTCCCTGCTCAGACACTAACTACTGAAGCTCCTGTGCTGGGTGTGAGGGCCGAGCAGGATTAAAAGATTCAGAATGATCCCCATGGGTTCAGACTCTGTGGGTAGGCCAGGAACCATGCTGGGCATTCTCAGGCACTGTGACCCCCGTGTTGTTGATGGGAAAACTGAGACTTAGCAGGAAGCTCATATCCAGTCTGAGGGGAGAGTAGGGGAAGATGGTTCTGCCGGCTGTTGGGCATCCCTGTGAGTCTGTGTCTCAGGGACAACTGTACATGGCTCCATTCTGGGAAGTGCAGTGGTCGTGGGAGCCCCTCTAGAGGCACTGAGGCAGGCCCTGGACTCCTCTGACCCTGGCAGCTCTGAGCTTCTCGGGTGGGTTGGGACAGACTTGCATGGGAGTGGAGTCCATGAGGGGCAGTTGCTGCCACAGGAACCTCCTGGAGGTGCTCCCGGCCACCTGCTTGGCCGCAACAGACATCCAGGTTGGGGAGGCCCGGCCCCAGCCCCCTGGGGAGACTCGCACACTTGCTGGGATGTGAAACACAGATACTGCTAGAGCAGTTTGTGAAGGAGGAATTATAGCACAAAAAGGCAAGACACAAGCTGTGACCGCCAGTGTGAGGAGGACTGAGGGCTGTGCCAGCACCCAGGCTTGCCTGTGACACTTCCTCCTTTCCCTGTGATCCAGATGGTCTATGTGGTCATTTGGCCTCCTCTGTCTCTAATTTAGGCCACCGTGTGTTTGGGTGTCTGCCCGGACTGGGCTCTCTGTCCCCTGACCTCATGGCCTTTGTATGCCCCCCTCCCCCGCCAGGCTGGACCTCCACCTTTGCTGCCCTTCTCTGCCCTGGGTCCCCCTGGCCCTGGCCACCGCAGAAGCCTCCTTCCTCTGTGTTCTGGTGAGGTCAGGGCTACGGAAGATCTTCATGGCTCAGACTACTTTTCATTTCTTAGACATAATAGTAGAAATTAAGAGTGGGGAGTTTTCTATGAATTAAACTTGTTTTGATTCATGGAGAATTGTGAATTAGTCCTTCATTGAATAATAGGCAGACTGCCTGGGCCAGCCAAAGCCTCAGATTCTAGGCGCTAAAAATAGGAGTGGTGGGTGAAGGGCAGGTTGGCAGAGTGTAGAGGCCCCGACGGGACAGCGAGCTGACACGCGCGGACAGTGGAGCCCTGCCCTCCAGGCCGCTGGTGGAGGTCGGGCCAGCCCAGGTTTGGCGAGGGAGCTTTCTCTAGAGTTAAATGTTGTAATTAAGCAGCCATGTACGTGCTGTGAAAAGGGGGACTGGAGAGTTTAAGTTTAAATTACGATAAATTAAAGACTAAATGTGGAAATTTCAGCATTGGTTTGTTATTAGCTGCAGCTATACTTCAACAGAAAAAATTGTTCAGATCAGAGGGCAAGGTGCCTGCTTTGTATATAAGTCAGCGTGTGGAAACAAGAGTATGACTTGGGGGATTGGGGAGGTGTCTAGCTCTCGATTTTGGCTCAGGCCATAATCTCAGGGTCATAGGATCAAGCCCCTTGGGGAGGGCTGCCTCCAGTGGGATTCTCTCCCTCAAGTCCCCCAAGTATATATATAAATAAATGATCTCTTTCTTTAAAAAAGTAACTTGGAGAGTGATAAAAGTGCTAGAATTGCTAACTAAGGTGGGTTATTTTTGGTGGTATAGTTGACTTTTTAAAATGTCAGGCAGGATCTTCTTAGGTTTCTAATAGAAAGTATCATAGAGAACTCAGGAGATCAGAGCATGTATGGGAGCCTAACTGATGATAAAGATGGCATGTGAGCTCACTGAGGAAAAGGTGGTATATTTAGTAAGCGGAGTTGGCTTCATTGGCTCTCAGTCTTGAAAATACGATGTCCTAATGTCCACCATACAAAATAGACTCCAAATGGATTGATGGTTTCAACGTGTAAAAATAAAACAAAAATATCAGGAATGCTTTGGAGACTGTTGTGAATGACCTCTGGAATGTGGGAGAACTTCCCAAGTGGTCCGTAAACTAAAGGCTGAAGAGGAAAAGATGACAAGTTTGATTATATAAGAGTTAAAATGTGAGTAAGGCAAAAGCCATCAAATAACAAATGGCACAACGAAGGAAGCGTCTGGCTCATGGTCATGACCTCCTGCTTGCACTCCGACCTGTGTGCTCACAGCGGACAGAGCAGCTGCCGGACGCATGGGATGCACAAGGCTGGAGTGCAGCCCCCCTTGCCCCGACCTCTCCCCGGAAACCCCGGGTGTACAGCAGTGACATTCCCCTGGCGCTTGGCACATGCCCTCAGTCCTGTGGGCAGCCCTGCTCTCATCCCCCAAGAGGTGGAGGCTGTAGCATGGTATGGTGTGGTTGGGGCACACGGGGCCTGGCGGCAGCAAGTCAGCAGTTGGGTGGGCTCATCCCTCTCTGTGCCGCCTGTGCCATTCCTGAAAAGGAAGGAGGTAAATCCACAGGTCATAGCAGATTTATCGTACGGCGAGGGGAAGCAGCTGGCTGTCGTAGTGAACACGCTGGGAACCACCCCCTTCCATGCATGCATCCCTTATACAGTGGTGAGATCTCAGAGAAAGCTCTGGAAGCTTTGGAACCAAGGGTCAGCCCAGCAGTGTGAAGGGAAGGAAAGATGACTTATTGTTTCTGTGTGAGCTTTCTTAGTGTGGTTACAATGAATCCGAATTTCCTTTGTAATAGAAATGTTTGAAGATAGATAAAGAATACAGTTTCCTTTTAAAACTTAATTTTAGGGATCCCTGGGTGGCGCAGCGGTTTGGCGCCTGCCTTTGGCCCAGGGTGCGATCCTGGAGACCCGGGATCGAGTCCCACGTCGGGCTCCCGGTGCATGGAGCCTGCTTCTCCCTCTGTCTGCGTCTCTGCCTCTCTCTCTCTCTCTCTCTCTCTCTCTCTCTGTGACTATCATAAATAAAAAATTAAAAAAAACTTAATTTTATACATAGAGCTTTTTAAAAGGAACTATGCATGTTATTCACTTACTATTAATTATGTGCCTACTGTATACCCAGAAACGGGGTAGATGACTTTGTAGAATGTGTTAGAATTTGGATCCAGTTGTTTCTGGAGCTGAAGAGAAAATAACTAATAAAATAATTAAAGTGATCAATTCAGCAGATAGAGATAACACATCTGCCAGTCACCAGGGATCCAGACATCGCAGTAGGAAGTGCCCGGCATAACTGGGGTTTATGGAGGAGTTTCTAACTTAAGGTAGATAAAATGAGCATTTAATCACAAAGCTTCATTTTACATTTATTATGTTTCATTTTACATTTAAGCTTTATCAGAAATTGCCTTTATTATTACACATAATAAATTGACGTGGTCAATGTTTAATATAAAAGGAAAGAATTATTGGCTCTTAAATTTGTAAGCATTTCCATTTAATTATAAACATGCTCTATAGAAATTTGGAAAAATTCAATTCTGAATTTTTAAGAATAAGAAGAAAGTGACTCATTCCCCCAGTGGGGGCTTAGCACAGTCAACATTTGGGTACCATTCTGGTTCTTTGGTTCAGCCATTTCTTCTCCATTCTTATTTTTTATTTGGGGATATCTGTATTGCATATGTACTTATCAGATGTTTTTTTTTTTAATATTTATTTTTTTTAATTTTTTAGTTATTTATGATAGTCACAGAGAGAGAGAGAGAGAGCGGCAGAGACACAGGCAGAGGGAGAAGCAGGCTCCATGCACCGGGAGCCCGATGTGGGATTCGATCCCGGGTCTCCAGGATCGCGCCCTGGGCCAAAGGCAGGCGCCAAACCACTGCGCCACCCAGGGATCCCCTTATCAGATGTTAAATGCACATGTATACACACATATACTCCATATATGCTTTAAAAATTTAACTTCAAACATTTCCATGTACTTCCAGAAGAAGTTCCTCATAAAAATCACTTTGATTGCTGTGTGGCCTTCTCCTTAGCCTTACCGCCCTCATCCACCCCTCCCCTCGGCCCTCTGCTGACCCACAGACAGGCCACTCTGGAGGCAGCGACCTACCTGCCCTCTACAGCCTTGTGTCCTGGCCCAGCACTGGCCAAAGGCACTTTGTCTGTTGGAGTCTCCCGTTGTTGAATGTTTAAGTATTTCCTTGTTTTCTTGCCAACATAAATATTGTTATAATAAACATTGATCATTAAATCATTTATAAATTTTAATCATTTATAAATCTTTGTCTTATGGATTATAGTTGACCCTTAAACAACATAGGTTTGAACTGTGTGGGTGCACTTACCTGTGGTTTTTAAAAAAAAATATAGCAAAGTACTGTAAATGTATTTTATCTCCCTTATGATTCTCTTAATAACTTTTTTTTTCTCCAGCTTACTTCATTATAAGGACACAGTATATAATACGTACACTTGCAAAATATGTGTCAATCAGCTGTCTGTGTTATTAGTAAGGCTCTTGGTCGGCAGTTGGCTTGTTAGTTTTTTTTTTTTTTTAAGTCGAAATATAATGTATAATGCTGGTTTTTTTTTTTTAAAGATTTTATTTATTTGTTCATGAGACACACACACGGAGAGAGGCAGAGATACAGGCAGAGGGAGAAGCAGTCTCCCTGCAGGGAGCCCGATGTGGGACTTGATCCCGGGACTCCAGGACCATGACCTGAGCTGAAGGCAGATGCTCAACCACTGAGCCACCTAGGTGTCCCTGTATAATGCTGCATTAATTTCAGGCATACAACATAGTGATTTGATAATTCTATACATTACTCGGTGCTCATCACCACAGGTGTGTCACGATCTGTCACTGTACAAGGTCACTACAGTGTTGTTGACTGCATTCCCTATGCTGTCATCTTCATCTCCCTGATTTATTTATTTTATACCTGGAAGTTTGTATCCGTAATGCCCTTCGCCTGTTTCTCCCACTCCCTACCCTCTCCCCTCTGGCAACCACTAGATAATCTCTGTATTTATGAGTCTGTTTTTTGTTTGTTTTGTTTTTAAGATTCCATATGTAAGTGAAATTGTATGCTATTTATCTTTCTCTGACATATTTCCCTTAGCAGTGTACCCTCTAGGTCATCCATGTTGTCACAAATGCCAAGATCTCTCTGTTTTATGACCGAGTAATATATATAATAATAATAAAGTAATATATATTAATGTAAACATTATAACATCTAATTATAATATAAAAATAATTATGAAGGTGATATAATGTCATAGTAAACATAGGGGTGCACATATCTTTTCAAATTAGTGTTTTGATTTTCTTTGGATAAATACCCAGCAGTGGAATTCCTGGATTGTAGGGTCTATATTTAACTTCTTGAGGAACCTCCACACTGTTTTCCAGAGCATCTGCACCAGTTTGCATTCCCACCAACAGTGCACAAGGGCCCCCCTTTCTCCACATCCTCACCAATACCTGTTGTTTCCTGTGTTGTTGATTTTAGCCATTTTACAGGTGTGGGGTGGTATCTCATTGTGATTTTGATTTGGGATCAAAATGATGATGAGTGATGCTGAGCATCTTTTCATGTGTCTGTTGGCCGTGTGTATGTCTTCTTTGGAGAAAGTCTATTCAGGTCTTCTGCCCATTTTTGAATTGGACTATTTGTTTTTTCTTTTTTTTTTTTTTTGGTGTTGAGTTATACAAGTTTTTAAAAATATATTTTTGGATATTAATCCTTTATCGGTTATATCCTTTGCAAATATCTTCTCTCATTTGGTAGGTTCCCTTTTGATTTTGTTGGAAGTTTCCTTTGTTGTGCAAAAGATTTTTATCTTGGTGTAGTCCCAGTAGTTTATTTTTGTTTTTGTTTTGTTGCTAAGGCTGGTGTCCACGTGGTTATTGCCTATGTTTTCTTTTAGGAGTTTTACGGGTTCAGGTCTTACGTTTAGGTCCTTGATCCATTTTGAGTTTATTTTTGTGTGTGGTGCAAGAAAGTGGTCCAGTTTCATCTTTCTGCATGTGCTGTCCTGTTTTCCCAACACCATTAAATGAAAGTGACTGTCTTTTTCCCTTGGCATATTCTTGCCTCCTTTGTCATAGACTAATTGAAAATATAAGTGAGGGTTTATTACTCTGTTCTGTTCTATTGATCTGTGTGTCTGTTTTGGTGCTAGTGCCATAGTGTTTTATTATAGCTTTGTAGTATATCTTGGAACCTGGGATTGTGATACCTCTCACTGTGTTCTTCTTTCTCAAGATTGTTTTGGCTATTTGGGGTCTTTTGTAGATACAAATTTTAGGATTATTTGTTCTAATTCTTGAAAAATGCTGTTGACATTTTGGTAGTGATTACATTAAAGCTGTAGATGACTTTTGGTAGTATGGACATTTTAACAATATTCGTTCTTCCAATCCATGAGCATGGAATGTCTTTCCATTTGTTTGTATCATATTCAATTTCTTTAATGAATATTTCATAATTTTTGAAGTATGAGTCTTTTACCTCCTTGATTAAATTTATTTATAAGCACTTTATTATTTTTGGTGCAGCTGGAAATGGGATTATTGTCTTAATTCCTCATTCTGCTACTCCATTATTACTGTAAAGGCATGCAACAGATTTCTGTATATTAATTTTGTATCTTGCAACTTGACTGAATTCATTTATTAGTTCTAACAGATTTTTGGTCTTTAGGGTTTTCTATATATAGTATCATATATCTGCAAATAGTGAAAGTTTTACTTTTTCCTTACCGATTTGGTTGCCGTTTATTTCTTTTTGTTGTTTGAATGCCATGGCTAGGGCGTCTAGTACTATGCTGAATAAAAGTTGTGAGAGTGGACATCCCTGTCTTGTTCCTGACCTCAGGGGGAAAGCTCTCAGTTTTTACCCATTGAATATGATGTGGACTATGAGTTTGTCATAAATGGCCTTTATTATTATGTTGAAGTGTGTTCCCACTAGACCTACTTTGTTGAGGGTTTAAAATTTTTTTTTAATATCATGAATGGATGTTGTCAAATGCTTTTTCTGCATCTTTTGAGTGATCAGATGTTTTTTTTTTTCCCTTTCTCTTATTGATGTGATGTATCTCAAAGATTGAATGCAAGGAACCACCCTTGCATTCCTAGAATAGATTCCACTTGATCGTGGTGAATGATTCTTTTAATGTACTCTTGCATTTGGTTTGCTAATATCTTGTTGAGGATTTTGCATCTATGTTCATGAGAGATATTGGCTTGTAGTTATCTTTTTTTAGTGGAGTCTTTATCTAATTTTGGTATCAGGGTAAGCTGGCTTCGTAGAATGAGTTTGACAGTTTTCCTTTTTTTCTATTTTTTGGAATAGTTTGAGAAGAGTAGTTAACTTTTGGGAGAATCAAAAATAATACATGGATTTTTTTTTACTGTGCAGGGTGTTGTCACTGTAACCACTGTGTTGTTTAAGGGTCAACTATATTTTCTTAGGAGACTTAGATACTGATTTATTCATGGTTTTTCAAAAAAAATTTTTTTTTGAGAGAAGTACCTGTGGGGGTGGGGAGGGGCAGAGGGAAAGGGAGAGAGAGACTCTCAAGCAGACTCCCCACCTAGTGAGGAGTCCAACTCAGGGCTTAACCCCATGACCCTGAGATCATGACGTGAGCTGAAATCAAGAGTCAGATGTTTCACCAGTGGAGCCACTAGGTGCCCCTCAGCTGCTGTTATACAGATAAACCTGTCACTTGCTTATTATACAGCCTCAATTGTCCAGGGTGTTGGGACGCAGGCAGGAGGCATCCTAGGTGTATCAGATAGTTGATGGCCCTCTGGGGACATGGCCAGGAACCCCTGGGAGCAGGGGCTTAGGACCTTGGGTGGTAGCTGTCCCTCCACCCAGAGAGGCTGGTGGTGTTTTCCTTCAGGGTATTAGGGCCTCCTTGTTCATCTGTGGGCTGGGAAGGCCTGCAGGAAGCCCCTGCTTTGGGCGGCCAGGAAAGCCCTCTCTGTGGGGTCCTTGGTTTGGGCGGCAGGGAAAGGCCAGCACTTGTCTTTGCAGGGCCTCTGAGTGGGAGACGGTGCGGGTGACTGGGGTGCATTTCTTTGTGAGCTACTGGCTTGCTGATGTTTTGTGGTGTTAGGAAGAGGAAGGTACATCCATCTTTCCTGAGCAGTCTTGCACAGTGATAAATAAGGAAAGAGAAACCAAAGTTTCACGTTGTCAGTTTCTTCCTATTCTAAAATTGTTATTAGGACTCAAATCCGGTGGGCAGCGCAGGCTTTTCGTTTGTGGTTCTCCATGGGAGGTGGTAGAGTGGAGCTGCCTTTGTGGCTGGTGACTGCCCTGGGCAGTTGCTCACACTGTGGTGGTGCTGGAGGCAGGGCCATCGTCTGATTCCCAGTGACCAGGCTCAGGCAGGGAGCCTGTTTCTGCTGGCTGAAGGCTCAGGATACGACAGCCCAGCAGTGCTAGACTTTGATGCTGGCCGTGGTTCTGCTGGTGGGTGACTGGTGGTGGCTGGTGATGACTGGTGGTAGGCGCTGTGGGTCTCTTCTAAGGTTTGGCTGCCTCTGGCCATTGGCCAGGCTTTAGGCAGGAGCTTTAGGCTTTAGGCAGGAGCTCCCTCCAGGGCTCAGTCCGTGTGCCTCAACCAGCCTGCAGCTCCTGTTGGAGGTGGGGAGTCTCTGTAATCTGTACTGGGTGCTTCTGGGCTTCTCAGTGCATATGTTGGTACCTCAGGTGCTCTGATCAGACGAGAACAGGTGTGCAGAGGACACACCTGGACTGGCCGAGGCCACTTGGAGAGTGTGCACTTAGACTGCAGCCCAGTAGCCATCAGACCATTAGGCACTTGTCCTGTGAAGAATCCCGAGGAACCCTTCAGTCTTGGGGCATTACCGAGCCAGTGGATGGCTATCTGTGACATTGGCGGCAGGCAGTCGCGTTGATCTTTCCCTGTGCCAGTGTGCTTGTCGAAGGAAGACGCGGCCTGGCCCTTGCTCTGGCAGGTGAGGACAGTGAGAGCTAGGGAGCTGCAGGGGGGACTCATTGCTTGTTGAGGACCCAGAGCAACACACACCTTCCGTGGAAAGCCGGTCCACAGACTTGGCTTTTGCTGTTTTTTTGTTCCATTGGTCCCAGGCCCTGAAAGGATGGTGCCTGGTCCAAGTTTCAAGCCCAGAAAGGAGAGAGGTCAGGGCACCACTCGGTGCTCCGAGGACAGCAAGTATTAGGGCCCCTGACCCACCGAGTCGCTGTGGTGTGGAGTAAGGTTGCTGAGTGTGAGCTTGGTCTCCACCCAAGCGAGCACTGGGGTCCACTGGCCCTGGTCCTGGTGAGGCTCTGCAGCAAGAATGGTTTAGGTGAAGAGCCCGACTCTGGAAGACCCACATCCAGGTGTGAAGGCCCCCCCGGGTCTGGCTGGTCAGGGTAGCGGGGTGAGCCCAGGGCAGACCACTGTCGAGAAAGCCCAGCGAGAAGACCGTACCCTTTGTTACTGGTGGGATTCGCACCCGAGGCCTTGAGGCTCTGCCTTGAGGGAGTAGAAACTAGCGGGACAACAGACCTTTTCAGGGGAAGCCCCTGGAATCCCTGCCAGTGTGCCTGCAGGCCGTCTCAGGCTTCTGTCAGACTCGGCCAGCATCTCAGGGACACACGTGGCGTGCTGATCAAGCTGCCACCGCAGTGTGGTGAGGAGCCCACACAACCCCATCAGTTTGAGTCTGGGCCCCAGCTCTGCTTCGAGACGGGGGTCACACATAGAAGGTGGTGCCGCAGCTGGTGAGGTCTGCAAGGTCGCCAGTGCTTGTTGGGGGCATCGTGACACATGCGGTCCACCCCTCCCTCCTGAGCACGCCGTTGGGGGACTTCTCCACAGCCCTTGGATTTTAAGGCTAAGGTGGCTGGGCTCGAGGAGGCGGACACACGGCTGCACAGAAGTTCCGCACCAGGGAGGGTGTTGGGTGATCTCAATGTGGAGGTAAAATCCAAGCTGTGTCTCCTATGAGTTCTTTTATTCACGATTTCAGCAAAATTTAAAAAACATCCTGTGTGTGTCAGTATGTCCTCGTTCCTAATGGCCCCTGGCTCTCCCAGGGCAGCCGGCTTGTAAACCGGGCAGTGTTTCCTGCCTAATTAGACCAATAGCAATGTTAAAAATAACTTGGGGGTTTTGAGCAAGTGGAACTCCTTGGAGAGCTCTGGCTTCTGTAGCTCGCTGTGTCTGGAATAGCCCTGCCTAGGCCCCAGGGAAGAAGGGGTCACTGCAGCCTGGGGTGCATCTGGGGAGTGACTCAAGCGCAGGCGGGGACAGCAGCCACGTGTGCTGGGTGGGTCCGAGACCTGGCGAAGCTTTCCCCCTCCTGTGCATGAATCAGCGAACACAACAGCCCATGGCCCTTTAGAAATAAGTTTAAAGCTTGTATTACTTCATTCTTTAAATCCCTCTGTAGGTCCTGCCTCCCCATCCCAAGCATCTAACAGCTGCCTCTCTCCTTGCTGGCCTGTCGTAAAGAAGTCTATCTTCCGGGACATTCCACGGGTGACACGTATGAGGTCATCTTGGCAGGCCCACGACTTTTGACCTCTGGGTGGTTCCCAGTTAGCTGCAAGGATGTTCTTTTGTTCGACATGTGTTTGCTGAGAACCAAGAATGGCTTTGTGAAGCTAACAAGGAGTGACAGAGCCCATGAGGCAGCCTGGTCTTTGCAGCAAGGAGGGGGCCTCCTGCACAAAATCACAGCGTGTGTGTAGGGTAGAAGGGGAGCATCGCGACGGAGGAATGCAGCCCTGCCGGGCGGCCCCAAAGCGCAGAGGGGATGTGGGTGCTCGGGATGTCGAGGCTCAGCGTGACCCACACGAGGGGGCTCAGGGATGGGCCTGGCATGTGCTTTGGCTCAGGTGAAGTGAGTCGTTGAAGGTTGTCCTATACGTGCCAAAGGGCATCGGCTGTGGGCGGAAGTTCCTTCTTTGGTGGGTCATGGGGTGCTTTTGAGGCGTGAGGGTGAGGGCGGAAGGACAGTCGTGCAGGTGAGGTCAGATGTCACTGGAGGCACGGTTCTTCTGCAGAGGGTGCTGAGGCTTCGCGGCCTGGCCGTTCCGCCACGAAGGAGGGTGGCTGTGCCCGGAGGCCCGCGAGAAGCCCGAGCGCCCCGCTAGGCCCGTGTGTGCAGCTGGCCTGCGTGGGCCATTCACAGAGGGTCCCCTGAGGCGAGGAGGAGGTGCCCTGGCGGGGCAGGGCCGAGCCGAGTGTCAGAGGCTGGCTGTTGTTGAGGCGCCGCGGGGTGCGCAGGACGGGAGGGAGAGCTCAGAGTCACCGGGGCTGGGGGCTGGTGACGATGCGGTTTCTGTGTTCAGGAGCCCGCCTGGGACGCCCGGGGTCTGCCCTGCCCACGGCACCTGGTGGCGCCCGCTGCTGGTTTGAGAACTGCTGGACACCCAGGTCCGGGCACTTCTGTCCTGGTGCCTGGCCACCCGGTTCACGGAGGGGAAACGGGCAGGGGGGATGGTGCTGATGGGCCCCTCCTCCTGCGTCTCTGGGGTGTGTATGGGAACGCTTGCGTGCGGAGCTGTGCGCAAACGCTGCTCCACGACAGGCCATGCCGGGGAGTCCTGGACAGCAAGATGCCGAGCCAAAGGGGCCAGACTCGGAGGCAGGATGTGCGGGTTCCGTTACTGGGAACATTCCCAAGAGGCAGCTCCGTCAGCCGGCAGCGGGGCGGTGGTCGCCCGAGCGGAGGCGGGATCAGGGTGAGTGCTCTCTGGGCTGGCTGCTTCGCCAGTTGATGGAAATGCTTTGGAGTTAATGCTGATAGTTGTGCGACTCTGTGAATGTGCCAAAACCCCCTGAATTGTACATTTTAAAAGGTTGGATTTTGTATGTAAAGTATGTCAATAATATGGTAGTAATAACTGCAAACAAATTACAAAAAATGCCCCATTTATTCACTTGTACGGTCACTAACTCATTATTTGAAAATCTGGTAAATAAATGGAATCATCAAGCATTTACCCTTTCTGTGTGACCTTCACTAAAGGGTCACCAAATGGTAGACAAGGGGCAAGCATCTCTATAAGATCACCACAGTTTATTTATTTATTTATTTTTAAAGATTTATTTATTTATTTATTCAGATTGAGAGAGAGAGAGGCAGAGACACAGGCAGAGGGAGAAGCAGGCTCCATGCAGGGAGCCCGACGTGGGACTCGATCCTGGGTCTCCAGGATCACGCCCTGGGCTGCAGGCGGCACTAAACCGCTGCGCCACTGGGGCTGCCCATCACCACAGTTTATAAATTAAAATGAGAGGTAAAGTTAGGATCTATTTTGCAGCCTCTAATTGATTAACAGACCAGGCTGCACTTTTATGAGGTGTAACCTGGCAGGACTGTGAGCCACATGAGAGGTTTTGGAGGAATGCTGAGCCCTGGCTGGGGAGGGGGTTGACCTGGAATGACAAAGGACGTTGCAGGTGTCGGTGTGGCTGCTGACTCCATGCTGTGCACATACGTGGAGTTCGCGGAGTTGTGTTACACTCCAGCAAGAATGTACATGTGCACATCGTTTTCTGCTCCATCCAGCAGAGGAGGTTGGGTGTGATAACCAGAGTCCCACAGAGTGGCTACTGCCTTGGTCATCACACTGCCAACCATCTTTACTTTTCTTTTTTACATTGTGATAAAATGTGCATAAAACTCACCATTGAGCCAATTTTAAGTGTACACTTCAGTGGCCTTTGGTGCACATACTACCACGTCTCTTTAGTTTCAAAGAGAAACTTTGTAATCGCCCTGAGGGGCACCGTGTGACCCCCTCACAGCCAGCGATGGCACCGTCCTGCTCCTGCCCACACCCCAAGAGACACGTGGATGCGTAACTGCATCTGTCCAGCGTTGGCTGCTGTGGCTGCTGGACATCCATGGGTGTGTTCCTGTCTTCGGTTCTCGCGTGTGCATGGCCTGCAGTGGGGTTGCTGGGTCATGCCCTAGCTGTTTCCCATGACGGCTGTACCACCAGCAGTGTATGGCCACCCCACTTTCTCTACATCCTTACCAGCACTTGTTATTTTTCCACTTAAAAAAATTCTGGCCATCCTCGTGGTGAAGTGTTATCTCACAGCAGCGTCGACTTGCATTTCCGTGACACGTGATGCTCAGCATCTTTTAGTGTTCATGCAGTTTGGGTATCTTTGGAAAAATGTCTTTCACATTCTTTGCCCATTATTAAGTGTCTTTAATTGTTGAGTTGTAGAAGCTCTTTATATGTTTTGGATCACAGAATACTCATCGGGTATGTGGCTTGCAGGAATCTTCTCCTGCTCTGTTGATAACTGTCACCCACATCCACATTGCTGCCGATCTTTGCTTTCGAGGCCTCGAGCTGCATCACCTGTTTCTCTTTATGTCACAGCTGGAGAGAGGCATCAGGTAGCCTGGCGGTTGTAGCACCTTGTTTTGGGTTCTTCCAGCCTGGGGCCCACCCCCAACCCTCCCTGGGTCGGCACTGTCATGGTGGCTGGGCCCTCTTGTTGTCTGCCACCCTCTGCACATGGAGGCTAGCCCTGTTGGAGTTTCGGTAATGCTGCCTTCCTATGGAGGAGCAGAAACAGGTGCGTCACAGCACTGGTACTGTGAGACATGCTGACGTGGATGTTACCTGTGAGTGACTTCAGGGAGCATGTAGCCCCCCACGATGCTGCCCTAATTGTCTTCATTCTCCCAGAGACCGTCAGTCAAAGACCACCCCGACAAGGAAATGCCAAGTGCTTGAGTGCCTGGGGTGTATTTAGCCACCCGAAAAGATCAAGCTTTCATGAGAAAGGCCTCCCAGTGTCTCTTTATCCCAGAATAATATATCAAGTCTCACTTTTGCCACAGACCCAGGATTTCCACCATGTGTCTGTCTGGATCTAGGCCATTCCCTTCAGGCCAGATGTGAGTGAAGAGAGGAACACTTTCGTTTAAAAGTCTTCCTAGAACTTTGTTTTGCGCGGCAGGCATGAATGGCAGGCTCTGATTGTATAAGGAAGAAAATGGTTTTTCTGAACTTTTGTTATTGTCTAGGAATTTCCTTTCTTAAGCTTAAGCCAGGACTCTTTCAGAGAATGGTGTGGGGAAAAGAGAGAAAAGCAGAGTTAGTACCAGTGTGTTCAGGACAGAAAACAGCTGCCTGAAATCCTAAGTTGATTGCTTCTGAACAATAAATCTAGATCTTGCAGAAGACTCTTTCTGCCTGGGACTGGCCAGGTCAGGGTGGGCGTCTTATTTTACATATCAAGGCATTGCTGCCGGTGGAAGAGGTAGGCTGTAGGTGGGAAGGGAAATTTGGAGCATTTAATGTATTTAAAAAAAATTTTTTTTATTGGAGTTCAATTTGCCAGCATAGAACATAACACCCAGTGCTCATCCCGCCAAGTGCTCCCCTCAGTGCCCATCACCCAGTCACCCCAACCCCCTGCCCACCTCCCTTTCTACCACCCCTTGTTCATTTCCCAGAGTTAGGTGTCTCTCATGTTTTGTTACCCTCGCTGATATTTTCACTTATTTTCTCTCCTTTCCCTTTATTCCCTTTCACTAATTTTTATATTACCTGAATGAATGAGCCATATAATGTTTGTCCTTCTCTGATTGACTTACTTCACTCAGCATAATACCTTCCAGTTCCATCCACGTCGAAGCAAATGGTGGGTATTTGTCGTTTCTAATGGCTGAGGAATATTCCATTGTATACACAGACCACAGCTTCTTTATCCACTCATCTCTCGATGGACACCGAGGCTCCTTCCACAGTTTGGCTATTGTGGACATTGCTGCTAGAAACATCGGGGTGCAGGTGTCCCGGCGTTTCATTGCATCTGTATCGTTGGGGTAAATCCCCAACAGTGCAATTGCTGGGTTGTAGGGCAGGTCTATTTTTAACTCTTTGGGGAACCTCCACACAGTTTTCCAGAGTGGCTGCACCAGTTCACATTCCCACCAACAGTGCAAGAGGGTTCCCTTTTCTCCACATCCTCTCCAACATTTGTGGTTTCCTGCCTTGTTAATTTTCCCCATTCTCACTGGTGTGAGGTGGTATCTCATTGTGGTTTTGATTTGTATTTTCCTGATGGCAAGTGATGCAGAGCATTTTCTCATGTGCGTGTTGGCCATGTCTATGTCTTCCTCTGTGAGATTTCTCTTCATGTCTTTTGCCCATTTCATGACTGGATTGTTTGTTTCTTTGGTGTTGAGTTTAATAAGTTCTTTATAGATCTTGGAAACTAGCCCTTTATCTGATACGTCATTTGCAAATATCTTCTCCCATTCTGTAGGTTGTCTTCTAGTTTTGTTGACTGTATCCTTTGCTGTACAGAAGCTTCTTATCTTGATGAAGTCCCAATAGTTCATTTTTGCTTTTGTTTCTCTTGCCTTCCTGGATGTATTTTGCAAGAAGTTGCTGTGGCCAAGTTCAAAAAGGGTGTTGCCTGTGTTCTCCTCTAGGATTTTGATGGAATCTTGTCTCACATTTAGATCTTTCATCCATTTTGAGTTTATCTTTGTGTATGGTGCAAGAGAGTGGTCTAGTTTCATTCTTCTGCATGTGGATGTCCAATTTTCCCAGCACCATTTATTGAAGAGACTGTCTTTTTTCCAGTGGATAGTCTTTCCTGCTCTGTCGAATGTTAGTTGACCATAAAGTTCAGGGTCCACTTCTGGGTTCTCTATTCTGTTCCATTGATCTATGTGTCTGTTTTTGTGCCAGTACCACGCTGTCTTGATGACCACAGCTTTGTAGTACAACCTGAAATCTGGCATTATGATGCCCCCAGCTATTATTTTCTTTTTTAATATTCCCCTGGCTATTTGGGATCTTTTCTGACTCCACACAAATCTGAAGATGATTTTTTCCAACTCTCTGAAGAAAGTCCATGGTATTTTGGTAGGGATTGCATTAAATGTGTACATTGTCCTGGGTAACATTGACATTTTCACAATATTAATTCTTCCAAACCAATGAGCATGGACTATTTTTCCATCTTTTTGTATCTTCCTCCATTTCTTTCAGAAGCGTTCTGTAGTTTTTAGGGTATCGATCCTTTACCTCTTTGGTTAGGTTTATTCCTAGGTATCTTATGCTTTTGGGTGCAATTGTAAATGGGATTGACTCCTTAAATTCTCTTCTTTCAGTCTCATTGTTAGGGTATCGAAATGCCACTGATTTCTGGGCATTGATTTTGTATCCTGCCACACTGCTGAATTGCTGTATGAGTTCTAGCAATCTTGGGGTGGAGTCTTTTGGGTTTTCTATGTACAGTATCATGTCATCTGCAAAGAGGGAGAGTTTGACTTCTTCTTTGCCAATTTGAATGCTATTTATTTCTTTTGGTTGCCTGATTGCTGAGGTTAGGACTTCTAGTACTATGTTGAATAGCAGTGGTGAGAGAGTAGACATCCCTGTCGTGTTCCTGATCTTAGGGGAAAGGCTCCCAGTGTTTCCCCATTGAGAATGATACTTGCTGTGGGCTTTTTGTAGATGGCTTTTAAGATGCTGAGGAATGTTCCCTCTATCCATGACCTTGCACCTAAAGGAGCTGGAGAAGGAACAGCAAATAAAACCTTCACCCAGCAGAAGAAGAGAGTTTATAAAGATTCAAGCAGAACTCAATGAAATAGAGACCAGAAGAACTGTGGAACAGATTAACAAAACCAGGAGTTGGTTCTTTGAAAGAATTAATAAGATACAGAAACCATTGGCTAGCCTTATTAAATAGAAGAGAGAAAAAACTCAAATTAATAAAATCATGAATGAGAAAGGAGAGATCACCACCAATACCAAGGAAATACAAACGATTTAAAAACTTATTATGTGCAGCTATATGCCAGTAAATTAGGCAATCTAGAAAAAATGGACGCATTTCTGGAAAACCACAAACTACCAAAACTGGAACAGGAAGAAATAGAAAACCTGAACAGGCTGATAACCAGGGAGGAGATTGAAGCAGTCATCAACAACCTGCCAAGACACAAAAGTCCAGGGCCAGATGGCTTCCCAGGGGAATTCTATCAAACGTTTAAAGAAGAAACCATACCTATTCTACTAAAGCTGTTCAGAAATATAGAAAGAGATGGAGTACTTCCAAATTCCTTCTATGAGGCCAGCATCACCTTAATTCCAAAACCAGACAAAGACCCCACCAAAAAGAATTATAGACCAATATCCCTGATGAACACAGATGCAGAAATTCTCAACAAGACACTAGCCAATAGGATCCAACAGTACATTAAGAAGATGATTCACCATAACCAAGTGGGATTTAACCCAGGATGCAAGGCTGGTTCAACACTCATAAAGCAATCAGTGTGATAGATCATAGATCATATCAACAAGAGAAAAAACAAGAACCATGTGATCCTCTCAATAGATGCAGAGAAAGCATTTGACAAAATACAGCATCCATACCTGAGCATTTAATGTATTTAAAGAGCTGTTAGGAGGGGAGCAGTACCTGAAACACGGCAAGTTGACCCGAATGCTGATTTTTTTACTTTGTCAAAGGATGAAGACCCTCAGACAGGCAGAGATGTGTCCTCCTCACAGCCCAGAGCAGTGCAGGAGGTGCTCAGGTCCCATGGGAAGGAGGCAGGTGAAGGGCCACAGTGTCTGGTGACCCTGATGATAATGGCATGTGGCAGGGTTAGCGTATTTACAGTCAAACTGCAGAAATGGTAGGTGAGGCATTGATCGGTACAGCACAGTGTGAAATGTTGAATTCTTGACATTGTAAAATGATTGTGAAAACATCATCTTTCATAGCATGGAGTCAATAGCTGATTTTAAATTGATCAACCGAGAAACATCAGTGATGCTCTTTGAATTGATGATGCTTGCTCAGAAACTAAGAAACAAATCGGTGAATGTGACTTTCTGGAGACTGTGTCTGTGGCAGGGCCAGGAAGACGTAATATTTACTCTCAGATTCCCACAGCTGCGTTATGGGTATCTCTGAACAATAACAACAACACAGCATATAAGTAAACAAAATATTTTAACAGAAACCTGTACGTACAGAATGTTCCCACCTCTGTCCACTGCCACTGAGACTCTGAGCCAGAGTAGACTAGCCTCTGGAAGCTCTGCTCTCTTCAGAAGAGGACCTAGTTTTTCTCTTGGGCTGGCTCTGCAGGCTGGAAGCATGCAGATGGACCCGGTTTGTGCATGTCTGGGGACAGAAGTGCCCCTGCCATCACATGCCTGCCCGTCAGGCCCCACTCTCTTTGTGTCTTCAGAGCCGGTGCTTGGACACAGGCGGCGTGAACCCAGCATCACTCATGCTAGGGGAAGGGTTGGGGCGTCAACCGTCCTGGCAGATGTGGGACATGGAGACCAATGTGGGGCAGCCTTGCCACTGGGCCCCAAGTATTTACTGTCTTAAGAAACTTGTTGACACCATCACCCGTCCTCCCTCCCATTTTGTCATCGTAAAAATAGGAAAGCATTTCTCTGATTCCAAGCAATGTTTAACCGAAAAGAATGTCATCCACTGCTGGTGGAAATGTGAAGTATCCCAGCCGCCATGGGAAACAGTTTGGAAGCTCATCAGGCAATGCAGCCCAGGGTGACCACATTCCCCAGCACCTCCACTGCTGGGCAAGCTCATGTCCACACGGAAACTGCTACGCCGACACCACAGCAGCCCAGACACATGTCTGTCGGCTTGAAGAACAGACACACAGGTCATGGCAAGTCTGCACGTGGAATATTACTCACCATGAGAAGGAACGGGCCCTGACCCAGGCTGCAGTGTGGACGAACCTTGAACATTACGCTACGTGAAAGAAGTCAGACTTAAAAGATCACATGTTATGTGATTCTGTTCGTATGAATGTCCAGGAGAGCCAGAGCAATAGAGATGGAAGGTCGGTTAGTGGTTGCCAGGGCCTGGGGGAAGCAGAAAGGATGTCCCAGTAAATAGGTCCACTTTTATCTCAGGGCTTGAAAACGTTCCATCACTTGACTGTGGGGATAGTTGCACAGCCCAATGAGTGTACAAAAAACATGGAATTGTACACTTTAAACAGGTGAATTCCGTGGTATCACAATAAAGCTGTTAAAGTGCAGAAATCAAAACACACACATACACACACAGACACAGACATATACACATAAACAAGTGTGTGACACCCGGATAGGAGGAAACGGCAGGCTTTGGGCATGGCCCTTGGCCCTGGTGTCCACTGCCAGTCATTCTCCAGGTATTCACACAAGTGTTCTCCCAGGTGATCTCCCAAGTGTTCTCCCAGGTGATTGCCCAGGTGTTGTCACAGGTGTTCTCCCGTGTTCTCCCACGTGATCCCTCAGGTGTTCTTCCAGGTGATCTCTCAGATGTTCTCCTAGGTGATCTCCCAGGTATTGTCACGGGTGATCTCCCAGGTGATCTCTCAGGTGACCGCTTGGATGTTGTCACAGGTGATCTCTCAGGTGTTCTCCTAGGTGGTCTCCCAGGTGATCTCTCGGATGTTGTCACAGGTGATCTCCCAGGTGATCTCCCAAGTGTTCTCCCACATGATCCCCCAGGTGTTCTCCCAGGTGATCTCTCAGGTGTTCTCCTTGGTGATCTCCCAGGTGTTATCACAGGTGATCTCCCAGGTGTTCTCCTAGGTAATCTCCCAGGTGTTGTCACAGGTGATCTCCTAAGTGTTCTCCCAGGTGATTTTCCATGTGATCGCTCAGCTAATCCCCCAGGTGTTCTTCTAGGCGATCCCCTATTTGATCTCTCATGTGTTCTCAAAGATGTTTTGCTCTCTTCCTGTTTCTTATTTGGGTCAGATGATAACTGCTCTGGAGATGGGAGTGCCAGGTGAAAACCATTCAGAGGCTGAGGTCTCGTATGGCCCTGGGGCATCCTGCAGACTGCGTGCTTACTTTTGTGTGGCCTCCTGTTTTCTGTGCAGACACACAGGGGTGATGTTCTAGGAGGGTCCGGAGCCAGCTTGGCAACAGCTTGGATCCTTGTCTTCACCAGGGTCCAGGGACTTTCAGTCTTCCAGACATTTCCATAGTACCTCACCTTAGTTTCCTGCATTAAAAAAAAAAAAAAAAATCTCAGCATATTCTTGCTGTCTATGTTTCTGTTACATTCCTTACCCTCCTCCCCTTACTGTAATCTCCTAGAAATTCTTACACAACTAGTGGAAACAAAGCATACAAGAGCAGAAGACTTTGGGCAGCAGAGCCGTGCTGGAAGGTGTGGGGGAAGCACAAACCCTATAGTTTCATTATTTACCTGCTGCAAGTGGGTCTTCCAGCCAGAAATTCTCATTATTCAAGGGCACCCCAGATGCTGCTCACGCTGTGGGGGAAGTGGAGAGCTCCAGGGCAGGTGTGCCTCGATGACAGACTGCCCAAGGGATGGGGCGGGGGGCAGACCCACACGTGTGGCTGGAGTGCCCCAAATGCACAAGGCCAGGCAGGTGGCCCCTGAGAGGGTCCGCCCCCACCAGACCCACAACCATTTCAGCAAGGGGAAGTGGCCAGCATGGATAGATTTGCAGAGTTTCCAAAAGGGCTTTTTTTTTTTTAAAGGTTTGTTTATTTATTTATTTATTTATTTATTTATTTATTTATTTATTTATGATAGACACAGAGAGAGAGAGAGAGAGAGAGAGAGAGAGACAGGCAGAGGGAGAAGCAGGCTCCACCGGGAGCCCGACACGGGACTCGATCCGGGGACTCCAGGATCGCACCCTGGGCCAAAGGCAGGCGCCAAACTGCTGAGCCACCCAGGGATACCCCCCAAAAGGGTTTAAAAGAAATTTGAAATCACTTTATTTTTAAATGGCATCCAGTAACTGAAAATTTAGAGCAGTCTGTATCTCAGGATCACTTTCGACTGAGGGCCCAGACTGAGACTTCAGGGTAGCACTCAGCACACGATGTTGTCTTCACTGGGGCCACGGCCAGAGTCACAGCACCTTTGGATGCCGATGCCAAAGATCTGTGTGTTTTTATGACAGTGGTGGCTGATGGTGGGAAAGTGTCTCCCACTCCCAGGCTCAGAATATTACAGCTTCCTGACAAATGGACACGACAGTCAGGGCAGCAGCACTTTTTCCTGGTGGGTAACTGCAAGGTCACGGAAAGGCTAATGGCCAGCAAGGCCATGGGTGTAGAACTGGTGGGAGCACAGCCCTTGTCTGGTGCAGTTCAGGCACAGAGAATCCCAGCAGGCCCCCTGGGGGCTAGGGACCCTCATTCAGGGCATCAGCTGTCTTTGCTTGAGTCTGTTGGTCTGTTGAGAACAATACGAATAGCAGTTGGAGCAGCCAGCACAGTTCACCATGGTGAGCCTCCTCTGCGGTCCTTTCCCGCCGAGTGACTGCTCAGAGAGGGACGCTCATGACCACTGGTGGCTCTGGCTGGTCCAGCCTTCAGGATAATCTGCAGATAATCTGAGTAATGGTCCCTCCAGTCTTCCTGCAAGGGAAGGAAAAGGAAAGTCTCTTTTTCTGCTAATGCAGAAGCTCCTGATCCTGAGGACACTGTGTGTGCCTTGGTATTGTTTTCCTCAGAGCATTAAGGCTGGGAAACAACAGCTTGTATCTCACATCTTTGGGACCGCAAAAGGCCTGGGTGTGGCTGCATGAACCCTCTCTACCGTGAGGTCTCCATGGGAGACCTGGTGGATGGGCTGGGCTGCAGGCCCCAGGTGCATGCCTCACATGTCGTGTGCCTGCAGGGGTGCAGGGAGGTCATGCTGTGGTTGGGCAGCCCCCAGAGCACCTTTGTGCTGTCTCTTCAGCAGTGGCCATCGGGCTCTGATGTGTTGGCTCAGGTTGGACCAGGTGGAATCCACAGGCTCTGTCCTTGCCTGCTCACCACTGGACGGCTCAGACCCCAAGGGGAGACAGTGGGCTCGCCTCTCAGTGGCAGGAAGTGGGAGGAATCCACGACTGTCTGTTGGGTGTTTGGCAGGTCTTTGACAGCTGAAGTGCATAATCAGGACTCCTTAATCCCTACCCAGGTGGTCATTTTATTCTTGTATTTACTGGTCTGTTAATTTGAGCAAACATTTATAGGATGCCTACTATTTGCCAGACTAGCAGGCTGTTTCAGCTGCTGGAGAAGAAAGGAAGGAGGCCCAGTCCTGTCTCCAGTTCCCCAGGGAGGAGGGAGGAGACAAGCCAGTGGGCCATGGGGCTGGAGGCTGTAGCTGGAGGGTGGAGGTGTGGCTGAGGATCTCTGCTGCATCCCAGTGAGGACTGGTGGCTGGCTCTGCTATCATCCTCGGGGGTCATACCAGCCTCCTTCCCTGGATGTGGGAAGAGATCTAGACATCTCCAGGAGCCGTGGCCATGAGATGCTGGGAGTGCAAATGCTGGTCGCAGCAAGCCGCCCACAGTAAGTGTATGGAGTTCTAGCCTCAGCCAGGTGGGGCACAGAAGGCAGAGTCTCCTTGTTCACACCACCTCCTCTGCTGAGACTTCACAGCGTTTATAATTCATCCCCTGTTTCTCAGGATGGACAGGGCAAGTAGTAGCCACAGGAAGCATGCTTTTGAACCTCCTGTACACAGGCACATGAACGCAGGCACATGCCCAGCCCCTCATCTCCTGCCTCCTGCATGAGGCTGGCAGAGGGTTGCTCTAGAACAGTGTGTCCTCCTGGAGGGTTGGTGTGCTTTTTTCTCAAGTAAATTCTGAGAAGTGTGCGTTTGGCCATGTTTCCACTTGTACCTTGGCTACCAGGGACCTTGGAGCTCAATTGATCACTGACTCGCATATGTTGAGGCTGGATAGATCTAATTTTCCTTTTCATTATATTTTGAAATTTTAATTTCCACGTGAACGGCTTTATTTTTTTAAGATATATATATATATATATATATTTTAAAGATTTTATTTATTTATTCATGAATGACAGAGAGAGAGAGACAGACAGACAGACGGAGAAGCAGGCTCCATGCAGGAAGCCCAATGTGGGACTTTATCCTGGGTCTCCAGGATCACACTCCGGGCTGCAGGCGGCGCTAAACCGCTGCGCCACCGGGACTGCCCAAGATATATATTTTTTTATTTGAGAGAAAGCATGTGTCACAAGCATCAGAAGAAAAGAGAATCCCAAGCAGACCCCTTGCTGAGCACGGAGCCCAACATGGGACTTGATCCCATGACCCTGAGATCATGACCTGACCCGAAACCAAGAATTGGACACTTCACTGACTGTGCCACCCAGGCGCCCCATGAACCGCTTGATTTTACTCTTGTGTTTTACCTACCCCTATTACCTCTTGGAAGAAATCTGAAATGTGTATTAAATAGTTCTTCCTGGCCATGGTCGCCCGGATGCAGAGAAGGCAGGCATCCAGGCAACTCAGCATGGAGTTTTCAGGCTGACTCTTGTCTGCACTAAGAGAAGCTGCTTATAACTTGACTTAGAAATCCAGTTTTGTCTGTTTTTATGGAGTTTTCTATTTAATATCAAGTGATAAAATATTAAAAAATATATTAACATATTAAAAACATATTAAAAAATATATTCAAAAACCTATATTCAGGATAATAGAATATTTTAGTCATGAAAGTGATGTTTTTGGGGGAATAGACTCTTATGTTGCTATGATAAGCTGTGCTGGCTACCAGGATCTGGACCCACGTCAGTGTGCTGAGCCGGAGTGACTGTGTAAATTCTCCCACGATGTTGCCTTCCACAAGTGGAGCTCCCGAGTTGGGGAGGACCCACTAGCGCTGTGTGGACATGGTACATCTGAGCATGTCCAGAGAGAACACCCAAGGCTCACGGGCGAACTGTCAGTAGGGCTCTCATCCACAGGCTCCTCTCCTCTCTCCTCCACGCCCCTCTTCCTGAGGTTGTACTGGGTGCTGTGCATGGGGTGAGCGGCCGCCATGCTGGGTGCTGTGTGCAAGGTCAGTGACCTCTGAGCTGGGTGCTGGGTGCTATGTGTGAGGTCAGTGGCCTCTGTACTGGGTGCTGTGTGCTTGGTGCTTGTGAGAGGTCAGTGGCCTCCATGCTGTATGCTAGGTGCTTACATGAGGTCGGTGGCCTCCATGCTGTGTGCTGTGTGTTGAGTGCTTGTGTGGGGTCGGCAGCCTCCATGCTGGGTGCTGTGTGCTGGGTGCTTGTGCAAGGTCAACGGCCTCTGTGCTGTGTGCTGGGTGCTTGTGTGAGGTCAGCAACCTCCGTGCTTGGTGCCGTGTGCTGGGTGCTTGTGTGAGGTCAGGCAACCTCCGTGCTGGGTGCTGTGTGCTGGGTGCTTGTATGAGGTCGGCAGCCTCCATGCTGGGTGCTGTGTGCTGGGTGCTTGTATGAGGTTGGCAGCCTCTGTGCTAGGGTACTGGAGGGAAGCAAACAAGATCCGGCTCTCAGAGGGGAGGTGGCTGAGAGCCACCGCAGAGTTTGTGGTGCTGGGGTCTGCACCTCCTGTAGTGTCTCTCAGGGCACACACAGCCCCGTTCCTGGGCACCCCAGAGTGTCCTGACGGGGCAGGGGCCCCCTCAGGAGGCTGAACACCCCCTGGCGGCAGCGAAGTGTGGGCGTCCACATGTGGGGGCTCCCTCTCTGGGGGTTTGTGGCCCGGGAAGTGCTGCCCGTGGAGGCTCAGGACTGTGGCCTCAGGATCAGCCTCGGGCTTCCGGCCCTGTGCCTGGTTCCTGAGGTGGGAACCGAGTTTGCTCTTTCCAGGTCTTTAGTTCCCCACGTTTTAAGGGCTGCCTTTATTCTGTTGGTAAATGAGGTGCTTGGGGATGGAGTCCGGGTCCTGACGTTCTGCCCTTGTCACAGTTGCGGGTGCAGAGTGTATGCCCCAGACACAGTTGGTCGGAAAAAGACTCATGAAAATGATCCTAATGTAGTTCTTAAAATGAAACCAATGTTTACCCTTCTTTTACCTGGTGGTCATTTATTCATTCATCCATTCACTCAACAATTCAGCACCTACTGTATACTGGAACAGCTTTACTCTCCTATGTCAATGTCTCCATGTGCTGAGAAAGGACATGCTTTTCCTCAGGGACAGAAAGGCAGGGAAATGACCTCTGGCCTTTGGGGTAAGTAGTCAGCATGGAGGAAGATGGATGGTTGGGGTGGGACAGCTGAGAGCTGGGATGTCATCCCTGCCCTGCGGTGGGGCCCCAGGCAGGGGCTCAGGATGACCCCTCGTTCTCAGCCTTTTTGGTCCAGAGAGGCCCCCAACTGTAGGGGGCAGAGGACGTGGCTGGGGGTGCCACCCGCTGGGCCCCCCTCCTGGTCCTCGTGGCCTGTCAGTGCCAGCTCGCTGCGGCCCTGCCGTCTCGCCAGTGGGCTTGTGTCTGGGGCCAGCAGGGTGGGGCGGATGCGGCCCAGTCCGTGTTCACACTGCGTGTCCACGGTGTCAGGTGTCTCATCTTTTCCTTCTCTCTTTGAGGAATGTCAGCTACTATTGCTCATGTTCTGAGGTTCTTTGGAGACTAAACAGGAACAAAACCCTAGTTCTCTATTTTCCACCAGCGATCATCTCCTATGAGACTTTCAAACAAGTTTCCTTTCTCCTTTTAAGAAACACAGGAACTTGCAGCTAAATATCTCATTTGCTGCAAAAAAAATTCTGAAGGGCAGCATGGTCAGCCCTGATTCCCATCATAAAGATGTCAGCTGAAAGTACACAACGTCGGGCTGGTTTTAAGGTTAAACATTTGTGAATGCTGCACAAGTGGTCAGTTCCCAAAGCAGAACCGGGAAGGAAGACAGAAAGCGCTTGTTTGGAGCCTGCCAGGTGTGCGGTGATGGCCTTGTTGGGTCAGCTTGGCAGATGGAGCCCTGTGTCTGCCCTCTTGCCCTCACCGCCTGCCGCCTCTCTGCATGTGTTGGCGAACCTTGCCATCCCCTCTGGTGCCCGTGGAACGGTCACCCAGCCTGCACGTGCACGTGACCTTTCCCATCTGCCAGGAGCCTTCTGAAAGTCTCCTTTTTGACATTTAACACCTGACTTGAGGTTGACTCAGATTCACATGCATCTTAGCAGGTTGGCCGTGTTTTTACGTGCTCCATGCGTGGACATAGTGTGTCTGGAACACTGTAATGTTGAGGTGGCTCTACAAGAAACATTCATCGTTATTTCTCTCTCTTCACCACTAAGAGCCCTTGATGATTCCCCAAAGGAAAAAAACTCTGGATTCTTTTAAATTAAAAGCTTCTTGGGGGATCCCTGGGTGGCTCAGCGGTTTGGTGCCTGCCTTGGGCCTAGGGCCTGATCCTGGAGTCCCGGGATCGAGTCCCACATCGGGCTCTTGCATGGAGCCTGCCTCTCCCTCTGCCTGTGTCTCTGCCTCTCTCTCTCTCTGTGTCTCTCATGAATAAATAAATAAAAATCTTAAAAAAATAGATTAATTAAAAGCTTCTTGGAGCTGGAGGAGCCTTGGAGAGCTAGTGTGTCCTCCTGCCCTTGCCATCCTGGACAGTTGGCTCTCATCCCAGCTGCGGGCAGGAGGGACCCATGCGCTGCCCTGGGGTGTGTGACTGACATTACATGCAAGTCCAGAAAGCTTCAGCGACACGGAGCTAACCCTGCCTCCTGAGGCCCTGGCGTGCCCACTCGCAAACTGGCACCTTTTAAATGAGCTGGCTTCCCGCAAGTGCGCTGTAGCGTCTGCTTCCGGGGAGTTCCGCAGCAGAGGGTGTGTGTGCCGCGTGTTCTGGTGCTGAGCTCCGACGGACTCGTGCTCTGGTTCGGGGTTGGTTTCTGTTGCTTCTTCCGTTTTGACAAGACTGAGGCAGTTTGGTCCTTCGTGCTGCTCCAGGCGTTACCGGCCGTGCCCAGGCTGTTGTTGGCATGGGACCGGGCCCTGGGAGCCGCCCCATCTCCTGAGCCCTGGGCTGCCCGCGGGGGTCCCCACCGGCCGCAGGGACCGGAGGCCCCTGACAGGCAGGAGGGTGTCCGAGGCTTTCCTTCCTCAGAGGTGTCTCCAGGCGTCCGCGAGGTCCCGGTGTTGATACTGTTCTCTAGACAGACCCAGGGCCGCACGCAGAGTTGTGTTGTTGCAGGGCCGTGGGCTTGCCCGTGCCGCTGCCGAGGTCCTTCCGTGTGGGGAGGGGCCGCGGAGGGAGCCCTTTGACCTGCAGCAGCGTCCCCTTGGGATTACTTCTGGCTGGCCAATCTTCCGTACTTTAGACCAGGAGGAGCGCCTGGGGCTCAGGTCGCGATCCCGGCCCGGCCCGGGGAGTGAGTCCTGCATTGGGCTCCCTGCCCAGAGGAGGGTCTCCCCCTCCCCCTGCTTCTTGTGCTCTCTCTCTCTCTCTCTCTCCGTCAAATAAATAAATACAATCTTAGAAAAAAACCCCAAACAGGTGGAGTTTATAGTTTTCTCAATAAAAAACAGTCCTTCTCCCTCATTATTGCCCCAACTGTCAAATCAGATTCAGAATGAAAATCGACCCAGGGAATGAATGGATAAGCAGCAGATCCATCCTCAGTCTTGACAGGGAGGAAGATCCTGACACCTGCTACAACACCCGTGGGCCTTGAGGGCATCCCTGGGAGGACAAATACTGATGAGCCCGCATCCGAGTTACCTAGAAGAGCCAGGTCACAGACACACGGTGCGGGGCAGGGACGACATGTCTCGTGAAGGCGGAGCTTCAGTTTTGCAGGATGAGAAAGTTGCAGAGACTGGTCGCACAGCAGTGTAAATATGCTCAATGCTACTAAACTCTACACTTAAAGGTGGTTAAGACGACAAATTTTAGGGTATAAGCATCATCCTATAATTTAAACATTAAAGAAATTAATTTAGCAGATTAAAGAAATTAAGGGGGCTACTGTGAACAAAACAAAACAAATAATCCTAATTGGTAGGCTGATGGATTCCTACTTTTATCAGTTGGTTTTGGAGGTTGTATGTTAGCTTGTGTTCCAATACCAGGGGTGGCACCATCTGTGGCATCTCAACTTGTGGTGGCAGAGAACCAGGATTATGAAGAGCTAGGAGTGTGCAAGAGGGAGAGCAGGTGCATTGCTGTGAAATAAGTTCATTATTCGGAAATGTGCCTGTGATCAGCAAGGGAACTAGATAATTCTGTTCTGCTAACTTGATGGTGTATCGACATTTGCTTTTTAGGTGAAGCCAAAAATCTTCCGACTTACCCGGGGCCGAACAAGATGCGAGATTGCTACTGCACCGTGAACCTTGACCGGGAGGAAGTTTTCAGGACCAAAATCGTGGAGAAGTCGCTCTGGTAATGTCTGTGTAGCTTTCTTGATAAGTTTTCCTCATGTGGAGAGCACTGTGAACATGGGTGCTGTTTGCCACCGTCCGTGGGGTGTGTCCACCTTGGCAGTGGAATGACCCTTTTCCCAGGTGCCTGCTCCTGGGGCACACGTGGGCACCTTCTAGTCACATGAGCGGCAAGGCCCGTGCCATGCACAGTGCAAGTCAAGCACTTTGAGAAGCTGAATGTTTGGAAGGTTTTTGTTTTGTTTTGTTTCTTTTTTAACACCTTCCTTTAGATGTTCTAGGAAGGACACATCTGAGATGGGCGTGGAGGTAAATACTCAGTGAGGAAAGGGGCCTGGACCGTGTTCACTGACCAGAGGAGGTCTGCAGAAGGAGCAGCACCTAATGGGCCCTCAGATTGAGGAATTTGCCAGACAGTGGGATCAGCTATGAAGGGCACTTGTCACCCAAGGGCTTGTGGAGACACAGGCATCTGCCCAGGATGTGGAGGGTGGGCCAGAATGTGCGTTTCTACCAGGCTCCCTGGGGTGAGGCCCCCAGGCCACACCCCGGGGATGGGAGGGCACCCTGCAGGTCGAGTACTTTACACAGGGGATGGATCCAGAAATGTGAGGTTAGCAGGGCAAGGGGACCGTGGTTTGCAGCCGGGTGAAGCAGCCAAGGCTATTAGTGGGGTCCTGAGTGAGTCATGTATCACCGGGCAGTTAAGAGAGTGGGGAAGGCCCCACAAAGCCCCGACTCCACCTTCAGGCTTAGGATTGTGGGTTGTGTGTGTCCATGCACACAGCTGCTCTGGATTTGAGAACATTTTTAGCAGATGAATTATATCCTTGCATATTACTCCTTTTAAGACAGCACAGCACATTCAGACCACTGACCAAAGTCAGTCTTTACAGAATTGTTAGAGGTCTCATGCCCCTGAAACGTGGGGACTGCTGTCATTCCCCATGTGCATGGTGGCCGCCAGCACCCAGAGGCTTACCCCGGAGGCCACACAGTCGTAGTTGACGCTCCGTGTGCTCTAGATTCTCGGAAGCAGCCTGTGGAAGGAAAACGAGGAGCCTGAGACATGTCAGGAGTGGAGTCTGGCTTTGTGGCTGAGGATGAAGGTGGTGCCAGGGATGATGCTCCTGTGACCTCCTGGGTCACTTTTGTTGCCCCGATGGAACATAAACCCTTCTTGTGTTTACACAGTTGAAGCTGGAGCCCACAGGTCACAAAATCAGAAGGTGACCGTGGCCTCAGGGAAGCCGGGCCCTCCTCAGATCTGCTGAGCCTAGACCTCTGGGAAGAGTCTGTTTGGGAATCTCTATTCTAGGTGAGGTTGTGAACGGGGGTCACGGTCCTCAAAACATTTTAGACAAGTTTAGAAATAGAAACCATGGTTCCTGGCTTTGGCGGACCTAGAAAATGTGCTTCTGGAGCAGGAAACGGAGGCTCAGAGATCAATGAAGATAATGATGTGGTAATCCTGTCCTGTCGGAAAATCTGAGAAATAGCCAGAATCAGGTGAACTGATGTAGTGGTCCAGACTCGGCGGAATGTTCATGCTCTCCTTACAGTTTTAATTAACTTGGCTATTTTTGTTATTTATTAGTTCAGCGAATATTTATCATTTTAAGGTTTGTTTATTTGTTTTAGAGAGCACGCACGAGCACATATGTTGGGGGTGGGGGTGGCGGGGCAGAGAGAGAATCTGGAGCAGACCCTCGCTAAGCCTGGAGCCTAGTCCGATCCCACGATCCTGAGGTCATGACCCGAGCTGAAACCAAGAGTCAGACTCTCAACGAACTGAGCCACCAGGTGCCCCTCAACGAGTGTTGATCGAGTGCCTATTAACACACAGACAAGGAGAGGGTGCCGTAAAAGAAGGTTAAAACTGACGGGAAAGAAAGACTCCAAAGGAATCACTGCAGGAACTTAAAAAAGTGGGTGCATTAGGCCATTTGGTATTGAAACAAAAGCCGTGTTCACACTGGTGGATCGTGCGGGCTGGTACCCCCAACGTTCTGCTCAATGTTGTGAGGGCAAAAAGGGAAATAAACGCATCTGTAAAAGAAGTTAGCAAGGAACATTGCTGCCGCTGCTTGCTGCCAAACATTTGAAACCAAAAACTAGCTGTCTTGTGGGTTTGCAGGCCTGAATCCCCGTCTGTGGCCCACAGATCTCCGTCCGTGAACATGGGTTGCGGCAGTGCTAGACTAGTGGTTGATAATGTACACTGAGCGATGAAGTGCCAGTGGAAGCAAATCCAGATGTGCCCTTCGGTCCAGGCTTGGAAGAACCTTGCTCTGTGACCTCTGAGGAGAAGATACAGAAGGAAATGGGAGGGATGAGAGGTTTGGGGTCAGAACAGAATGGTGTTCACACATGTCTCACAAGGACTCCTGAGGTGAGGGGAAGAGGGTGGGAGCCTGGGCGAGGGTAGCTGGAAGAAGGCGGTATTGTGAGATTCCGGCCCGAGTGGCCCTGGTTGGAGGGCAGAGCCCAGGAGCAGAAGCCCCACATGGAGGCCTCTGCCAGCGTAGAGGCCCGAGGAGGAAAGCCAGGCTCCGAGGATGACTGCCAGCACGAAGGCAGTGGGCACAGAGGGAGCCATGCTGGCGATGCTGAGGGCCACCTGTGTGGGTGGGTCAGTGGTTGTTGCCTCCCCTGACATGTTCCCACTGGCCTCAACATTTCCTCTCAGGCTGGATGCTCCATTTGGCGAAGTCACTGTGGAAAAAAGCCTCCAGCTGGTCTCTGAACTCAGAGCTAGAGGGCTTGGTGGCCTGGCCGGGCACCTGGGCAGGGTCAGCCTCCAGCTCAGTGGCATCCTGGAGCCATCCTCAGACGTGGCGGGAGGCGCCAACAGGATGCGTGGCAGAGAAGGGGACGTGCATCTCCCCAACTTCTTGCCAGCAGAGGGTTGTCCCTGGGGCCCCTGGGTGGCGACCACGTGGCACGAGTGTCCCTGGCACTCAGTAGGGATCACTCGGCAGATGCCGTAGGGAAAGGCCCTAGTTTGTTCTGTTCTTCCTCTCTGTATGGAGAGCAGGGCTGGGGGCCTGCTGCTGATGGAAGACTCGTTGGGTGGGACACTTGGGAGCACGAGCTCTTTCCTCCTGGCCTTGTCTGTGGTCCAGAAAAGTGGTTTTGGGCAAAGCTTGTTTTACTAGGAAGAATACTTCCCTGACGTTGAGAGTGAACTTTGTTCACATGTAACTTTCATGGCTTGATCGTGTCAGCACCTCAGTGGCAGCTCGGGGTCTCCTGTTTAAACCCGAGGCTCTAGGACACTGGGCTGGCAAGGATCGGGGCTCAGGGCAGCTGCCCATACTGGGTGGCAGGCGCATCTGCTGAACGCCTTCTGGGACCCCACCAGGAGGGTCTGCCTCCTGCTTCTGGAACAGGGGTGGGGAAGGTTCCATCATGGAGGAAATCACCATTCTGTCCAGAAAAAGGGGCTTACCCACGTGCCACGCACAAAAGAGGTTAACAACAAGACCTCCTGAGTGCTGGGTTAGCCCACTCATTCTCGAGAGTATTTCAGAGTGGTCTCATTATTTTTCTGTCAACATATGTGCTTATTGTGAGGAGGGCATTGCCTACCTTTTCCCACAAAATCCCCACAAAATGTAAGAAGAGCTCCTGTCCTGGAGAGGAGCTGCCCCAGGCTTCCTGATCTGACCGTCAGCTTCTCCGGCAGCCACTCTGACGGGTGGGGACGCTGCCCTGGGACCCCCTCTCACGGGGTCTCATGTGTGTTGCCGTCTGGGGGGATCGCCCGACCACCTGGCCTGCAGCCCCCTCTGGTCTTCCCGCAGAGGCCGGGCTCTGGTGCCTCCTCATGTCCACACGGAATGGGGCTCTCTCTGCTGTTACCGGCAGGTCACAGACTGCATTCACAGTAGGGTTCCTTTTGTTCAAAAATTGGGATTGTTCCAAAAATGGCCTGGAATATGTGGACATAAATGTCAGTGTGGTTATTTGGCAGGGGGAGGGGTGTGGGATTATGGGGGGTATTTTTGTTCTTTTGTTAGTATGTTTTTGGTTTTGCTTTTTTACATAAAATTAAAAGTTAGACAGTAAAATAACCACTTTCTGCAGGAAAGTGAGGAGGAGCTAGCTCATCACCATGTTTATGGACAGGGGCATGATTATAGCGCCCACATCCTGTCGTTCTTGCTGAAAACGTTCCCTGAGGAAAGGTCGCTCCCAGGCAGGGTGGGTGTGCACTTCCAATCTGGAGTTGAGGGTGCGAGTGGGTCTGTGACGTGACCGTGCCTTTCTGCTCACCCTGGAAGCTGATGGTTGCTCAGAAGCCAGCCCTACAGCGTGCCAGGACCTGCCCCAACAAGGACGCCCCCGTCCTCGGGGCCCCATAGTCCTAGGGGAGGAGCCATCTGGGCCTAGACCCTGAAAGGGACAGCAAGGAGTCTGTGGTTTGGGAGGATAGATTTCAGTTTCTTGGAAGGTTTTAATAAAACCCAAGCTGTTGATGAGCAAACACTGATTTATGAAGCTGTTATGTTTGATTTATGAACACATAACAGTTTCTCCTAACATTTACTTTTATCTCTAATTTCTCCAGTTAAATTTAAAAGAAGTCTTTTGGACATAAATGCAGGCTTTAGGCCCAGACAATCCTTGCCAGCTGGAATAGGTGAATTCATGCCTCACAATCTTAGGGTGCTCCAGGCAGGGACCTGTCCCCCCAGCATCCCAGGATGCTCCAAGCGGGGACCCATCCCCCCAGCGCTCTGGAGTGCTCCAGGTGGGGGTCTGTCTCTCCATGGTCCCCTAGTGCTCTAGGAAGAATCCCAATCCTGGTGCTTTGGGAAGAGTGTGGGCAGCTCTGAGTGTGTTCCTGCCTAGTGCTGTGCCTGCCGGATGCTGAGCTGGGGCTCCTCTGGCCCTGCCTGTCAGGCCACCCTCTCAAATGTCCTCACTGTCCTTGTGGTCTGCAGTGGCCATCGTGGACTCATCGGTGCTTCATGGCCAGCACCCCAGCCCTGCGCCCTCCAGTGCAGGCAGTGACTGGTCCAGGTGACTTGTGGGCAGTGCCCAGGCAGGAACTTCTGCCCAACATGGGGACAAACTCTGTGATCCCACCTCAGATTCTCCCCTTCCTGGAGGAGGCTTAGCTACATCCCTCCTGTCCCCGCTGCAAGAGTGCAAGATGCATATCTTCAGACTGTCCTTCGTGGGATCAGAGTGGCTTTCTGTCTTTGTGGGATCAGCCTCCCTGGGGCTGCTGTGAGCAGGTCGGGTTGTGACATGAGTTGGGGCTGGCGTTCAGCACAGAGGCCGGGTATCCTGCCTCCCAGGCAGGTGCCACATCTCATTGGAAGGGCAAGGCTCTGTGGCGAAGGCTCTCGGGTGCTGGGGAGCCAGGTCACACAGGGATTTAAAGGAGGTTTGAGGGAAGTGAGAAACCAGGTTTTCTTCATGCGCTGAGAGCCTGTGGAGGTAACTGGCAACAGAGGCCTGTGTCTCTGGGGCTCCTTTCTGAGCCCACCTGCTGCACACGGACACACGGATGCTTCGGGCTCAGTGGTCCCTGTGGGCTGTGCCCACACACAGCTTCCTTGGTATTTCTTGTTCTTCTCCTATGGACGTTTCAATAGTATTTGATATAATGAAATTTTAATCCGGCTTTTATTTAGTGATTTAGCCACATTTTATTAGCTGCATTCTCAGCTGTGTGGAGATGGGCTGGTGCCCTTTTTGGAAAACCCGTCCTGCCTGCCTGGCATCCAGGTCCTGTTGGGCTGTGGGCTGGACCTGAGTCCCTCTGGGAGCCTGCACCCATGGCTTCTGGAGGCTCTACCCTCAGCCTGGCCTTCTCTGTGGCACATCTACAGCTTCCACCTTGAGGCAGGAATAGTCCTAGTGGGGCTGCTTGTTCTTGGGCACGCAGCCTCTCCAGCTACCCCCAATCTGGAGCAGCTCAGGCAGCCTGCCCGTCCACCCCCCTCCGCCCCTCCGCCCGCCCCCTTGCCCCCCTGCCCCTCTGCCTGTCCGCCCCCCTCTGCGCCCGTCCGCCCCCCTGCCTGTCCGCCCCTCCGCCCCTCCACCCAGATGTTGGGAAATGCACTTGGGCGTTTGCGACACAGCATGAAACCAGAGAAAACCAGGCGCACAGCTGTTTTCTTGTGAGCAGGCCCCATGGCCGCAGGGCTAGCAGCCTGGGTGTGGGCGGTGCACCGCGGGCCCCGCGCAAATGCTGGGAAGTGACTCACGGAGAAGGCTGCGGTTTCTCCACGGGTCCCAGAGGCGGCCCTGTCTGACCCTCGAGGCTGCACATCTGGGCTCTGGGGGGAGTGGGAGGAAGGCAGGCCATTTCCCTTGTTGGAGTTGCTTACAGATCAGCTCCGTGTCTGGTGGGAGGTGTTTTCTTTTCTCCTTGTGAGACTTCCCTGGATTTGGTGAAACCCCATTTGAGCTTCTCGCAGTAATTACAGAAGGAAAGAGCTTGTCACTCTGGCCAGCCTTGGGGGTGGATGCTGCGGCACACGTTAATTTCCTTCTGTCAGATAGCAGTATTTAAGGCGAGCCAAGTCCTCTGGGCTGCTTTTTTCTTTATTTGGAAAGAGGGTTCTGGAGCCCTCAGGCTGCAAGTGGGGCCAAGTATGTGGGGCATGAGTCATGCATCTGACTGCTGCTGACCTCGGCTGGGGACAAAGCGGGGTCTGTGCGGACAGAAAAGTGGGGTCTGTGCAGACAGATACCCCAGGTTAAGCTGCTCATGTGCAGGAGGGGGACGTTGGGGGCTGGAGCCTCTCTGAGTTCACCAGAAAGAAGATACTGTCTTGCTGGGCACATGGGGAAGGGTGGGCATGAGAGAACCCTTTAGCTTCCCTTGTCTTTGGGAACATGCTTCCAAGCCTGCTGCCTGTGAAGAGACCAGTGTGAACTTAACTGTTGACCAGGAAGGGGACGGGGTTGTCTGGATGATCTGGGGTGGAGGACACACAGGGGAGGGGCACCATTGTGGGTCCGTGTGATGTCCACCCTCCTGCCCGGAAGATGCCACCGCTGCCCAGGCAGCGTCTGCTCCCACGTGCAGGAACTCTGCTACTTTGCTGGACCACGTGCCTGTCCTTGCTGGTTGGTGACATATTATTAACAAATCGTGCTGTTTCCAGATAAAAAGATATTTCTTACATGCTGTGTATCAGTCATGTGTCTTCCAGTCTGGGACACACATTAGAAAGTTCTCAGTGGACATGAGAAGGTGGGCAGTAATAGAACACGGGCCCCAGGCGTCGCAACTGAAGTGCCCTACTCAGCACTGCACCAGTGACTTCGACTTTGCCAGTGAAAGCAGGAGGCTTGTTTGCCATCAGATTAGCCGAGTCTTTAAATGTTGGTAAGACGCGGTGTTGGTCGGGGAGTGGACTGAATGTGCGCTCGCTTTCTGGAGAGTCGCACAGTGTGATTCCTTCTGCCAAGCAGGCGTGCCCTGGGGGCCCCTCAGGGACAGGTGGATGGCCGGGGTGCATCTGGACAGCACTGGCGCCCATCGGGGTTGGGAACTTCTGACCCCCAGGGAGGCCCACTCAGACCTCAGGTGCTGTTTGGCAACAAACATTTTATGCACTTATTTGGGAAGTGGTCCATGGCGTGATATTAAAAGATTGGGATGTATAATGTAATCCAACTTTTTATTTCAAAAATATGTCTCCATCCACATCTATTTCTGTTCTATAGTCATATGGTTTCAGAGAAAAAAATCCAGGAGGATATTCCCTATGGTGTTAACTTGGTTTTCACTTCCTGACATCTTTATGTATTTTTAAGATTTTTATGTATTTTTAAAATATAACTTTATTGAGATACAATTCACATACCATGTAATTAACATATGTAAGATGTCTCATTCTGTGGTTTTCAGTGTACTTGGCACATTTTCGTGTCCCTGAAGAGAAACTCATCCCCTTCACTCCTGTTTCTTACTGGCGCACTGCTCTCCAGCAGCCATAGCTTTGCCTGTTTAGGGCACTTCGTGGAAATGGAATCACAGGAGTGTGTGGCCTTTGTGGCTTCTTTCACGGAGTGTCGCGACGTCAGGGTTCACCCGTGGGCCACAGGTCCCCGAGCATGCCTGCTCTCTGAGGCGGATGACCCTCCCCTGTGTGGACGTGTCATCCCGCTGCTCTGGGCCTGCTGGGCCACACAGTTACTCTGTTCACCATTTTGAGGAACTGCCACTGTCTCCAAAGCAGCCGAGCTAGTGCACATCCCTGCATTGTCTGGCTTCTCCACATTCTCCCTGCACTTGTTAGTGTTTCTAGTTAAAAGTTATAGGAAACAGGGATCCCTGGGTGGCGCAGCGGTTTGGCGCCCGCCTTTGGCCCAGGGCGCGATCCTGGAGACCCGGGATCGAATCCCACGTCGGGCTCCCGGTGCATGGAGCCTGCTTCTCCCTCTGCCTGTGTCTCTGCCTCTCTCTCTCTCTCTGTGACTATCATACATAAATAAATAAAAATTAAAAAAAATGGCCTTGGGCAGCCTGGGTGGCTCAAGGCAGTTTAGCACCACCTTCGGTCCAGGGTGTGATCCTGGAGACCCAGGATGGAGTCCCACGTTGGGATCCCTGCATGAGGCCTGCTTCTCCCTCTGCCTGTGTCTCTGCCTCTCTCTCTCTCTCTGTGACTATCATAAATAAATAAATAAAAAAAAATTAAAAGTTATAGGAAACATTCTTATCCACGGATGTTCCTCTTTTTAAAGCAGACAACTGAACTTGTAGGGGACTTTGGAAGCACAGGGAAGCTCTAAGAATGTACACATTTGGCGGAAAGCTATGTCTTGCTGGGGTGGTTTTGCTGAGTTTGGGACAAGCAGGAGTCAGTGGGACGAGCGGGAGTCAGCGGGGAGCTGGTACCTGCAGATGGAGCCCTCAAGGGCAGGCCCGTGCTCTGGCTGGGACCCCGCCAGCCTGCACGAGCATGTACCTGCCACCCACACCTGGGTGTCGTGCTGCTGCAGGTCACGTGGAGTGTGGCTCCCTGCAGTCTAGTGCTCTCCTTGGGTGCAGACACTACCCTGGTTTTCCTGTGCCCTCGGAGGTGAAGCCTTGCCCCGAGTGGCATGCCTGAGGGTACGGGGTGGGGTTCTGTGTCGCTGAGGAGAATCCATGTGCTGCCCACGTGTCACACGTGATTGCTCTGGAGACCATGATGACCTCACGGCTTGTGTTAGACATCTATGGGTATGGAATTAAAGGTTTCTCACCCTGGAGAGGGTTCTCTGGCGTGGAACCTCCAGCTTCCTGCCCCTCGACTGGGATTTGCCCGCATGTTTTCTAAAATGCTGTCCCGGCAGTTCCGGGGACATGTGTGTCCCTCACTGTGAACTTCCGCCATGGGGCACCACACTGGCCACCTTCTCCACCTTCATTCCAGCCTGAGCAGGAGCTCATATCGTTCCAGCTTCCCTGATGGGTCACGTTTGCTGCTCTGGACCTTGGCTGTAAACATGCGTGGAAGTGGAATCCTGGCCGAGTCCGAGGCCGTGGTGTGCCGTAATCTGACCATCGCAGAAGCAGCCAGGGCGTCTCCAGCGTGCGTCTGTCTGCTGTGTGCAGGCCACGTGCGCGGACTCAGCCTGGCTCCCCACGAGCAGCTGGGGGTCTGTTTAGTGACAGAGCCCTGGGTTTGGCCGCTTAGCCGGGGTTTGCAGCTCTTGTTGGGTCTCTGTGAATCCATGGAGGGTCCGCCTGGGGGGCCCGTCCTCTCCCCGTGAGAGGCGCAGACGTCACCCCAACTTCCAGGGAACAAGTAGGATGGCCTGGAGCTGGGACACTGAGCACGCCTTCCCAGGGTCCCAGCAGTCCCGGGGCACTGCAGACACTGTCCTCACTGTGCAGAGCTCCGCCAGCACTGCCAGTGCCCACTCGGTGCAGCGGCCTTATGACCCCACACATTCAACCCCAGCGAGCAAACCGCCATTTCCCACCTCACAGATGAAACGCAAAGTGGCGTGTTTATGATACATGCAAAAGTGCTGTAACGTGTGTGCCCAAGGCTGGTGGCCTGTGTGCAGACGGCCCACCCTGGGGGGGGGCCGGGCCACTGCATCCGGAACCTAACAGAGCCTGTTCCGCTTCTTTCTCAGCCCTTCTATGGAGAAGACTTCTACTGCGAAATCCCTCGGAGTTTTCGGCACCTGTCGTTTTACATTTTCGATAGAGACGTGTTCCGGAGGGACTCCATCATAGGTAGGTGCTGACGCGGGTGTTCTCATCCTCTCGGTCTCTTCTGGGTGGGGCCTCATTCTGGGCTCTCTGCTCTGAGCCAGCAGCGTCCGTCACACTCCTGGCCTGGCTTTCCCGGCTGTGCTGAGCAGCACAGGTGGCAGTGGGTACCTGCTGTCCTGGTGGTGGCGTCCCCCCCTGCCCTGGGTGGGTCCCTGAGCCTCCTGTGGCAGGGGTAAGCTGCCTAGGTCCCCTCCAGCCCCGTCAGGTATAGAGGAGCTCCACAATGGGAGCTCACATGGGAGAGACCAGAGCAAGGGCTTCAGACTGTCCTTCAGAGTGAGCATACAGTGACCACGGAGCCTGTCCCCAGATGACCTCCAAGGGCCCCGCCCCTCTGAAGGGACAGTGTGCAGAGGACGTGCCCCGCAAATCCCCAGACTACACTTGTCCCTGACTCTTGACATCCCTCTCTGGTATTGGGGTGCTCTCAGGGGCCCTGGGGCTCTCTGAGGTATTGGGGTGCTCTTGGGCCCTGGGGCTCTCAGAGGAATTGGGGTGCTCTCAGGCACTGGCATTTCAGCAGAGCACTCCTGGAGAAAGAAGAGAGCTGTGGAACAGCGCAGCCTCCTCGAGTCAAAAGGGTCCTTGTCCCAGGAAGACCCTATTCATAGTCTCTGTGGCACCAAAACTAGAAATTAAGAGGCTAACTGTGGGTGCACATGTATTTGCTGGGTTCCAAGCACCTTATGATGGCCCTGTTGTGGCCATGGCCGCTCCTGGGGGATGCTGAGGGACTTAGCTCCAGGATAGAGCACTTGAACCATGGAGTGTCCATGCCTCATTCCTGGGTGTCCCGGCCCCTGAGAAGGTCACCTACCCAGGCCAGCAGCACTCTGGGCAGTGGTGGCCTCCCCTGTAGCTGTCCCTCGGCCTCTGAGCATCATGCCATCTGGCGGTTACTTCTGGGTCTGGTTGTGCTGAGTTCCTGCTCGTTGCCCAAGGCTCTGCATCACCATGTAAGGCCCATCCCTGCCTCTTCCTCACCCTGGAGAGTGAGGAAGAGAGTGGGACCCTGGAGCCCACTCTCTCCCCTCCCAGCGGCAGCCCTGACCCTGTGCTGGGAAGGCCCGAGCTGCCTCTTCGGTGTACGGGCCCCAGCACCTCCTCACAGTGTATAGCTCACCTATGAAAAAGCTCCACGCGGAGGCAGGGCTCAGCAGTGACTGTCGGGTCTCTCCCTTTGGCTTGGGAGGCAGTCACTAAACGTTTGTTGAGAAAATGGATGGTTTTTGAAAATACCTCTGTTCATTATATTTATTCCACCTTAGAAATTCACAGTGTGTTATAGATAGTCTCCCTCCTGAAGAAACCCTGTTCTGGTGTCATGTGCTCCCATTTTAGAGCTCAATTTATCCAGAAGGAGAGAGAGAGAGAGAGAGAGAGAGAAGGAAGAAAGAAATTGCCGATTTCTTAGCCTCACGGCTGGATTTGGCCTGGAGAAAGAACTCTACTCCATAGCATGCCTTGAAGACCTTCCATAATCTGACCCAAATGGTTATCTGTATTTCTCAACGTATCTGCATGTACACACACAAGTGTGCGCCCCACTGGGCACCTGTGCAGACTGCCCTCCGCAAGGGGCTCCTATGACACCCTCCCAACATCAGAAGGCTTCTAAACATGCCCTCGCTCTCCAACATCAGACTTGTGCTGCGGGATTGAGCTCATGCTCAGCCTCTCTCCCATGTCCCAGGCACCCAGCCTTCATCCATGCCGACGAACCCACATCGTCAGGGGCTCAGCCTAAAACTCCATAGTGGAGTCCTCAGGTGATTCCTAGAGTTAGATGGAGACATGTATGTACCGGGCACTGTGCCAGTGTTCCCGTGAAAGCATGCGTTTGACCTGTGTCTTCGCCCCTGGATATAGCTACTACCTCCACTTGCTACATGAAGTAGACACAGGCTCAGAGGGCGTCACACTCTTGCCTGAAGATACACAGCCAGCAGGTACTAAGCCAATGGGCTAAGTATCTCCTGTCATATTTGGAGGGTCAGAGGCAGGAGAGGAGGAGGTGTGTCCACACCTGCTTTGGTTCCTCCAAAGACCCTTTAATGGGTCTCCCATCCATCACCCCACACCCGCTCCCAGTCTGGATCACCTTTCATCCTACCAGTATGTGACAGGTAGCTTCCTGAACTTCATGCAGAGCATCCCTAGTCCGTCCAGCACTCAGGGTGCCTGCTCTCCCTGGTGCTCTGGGCCCCCATTGCCTGCTGTGTGAATGAACGTTCCTGTGGCCAATGTTCAAGAGAGGGCAGTAGTCACCTTCCCATGGAAGCAGCAGACCCACTGGTAGTGGCAACAGTCATGACCTGCTGATCTGCTCCTGCCCTGTCCCTGGGGGCCAGAGGGGATGTGCCTTAGAGCCCTGCCCTGCCTGCCCTCCCCTTCCCACCCCACGCTCCATCATGGACTCTCTCTCACCTGGTTTTCCTCTTCTGGGTCTTGGACCACGTGTGGGGCAGAGAATGTGTCGATCCTTGCTTTATTCTGGCTAGGGCGGCTTAGCTGAAAAATGATGACGTGTACCAAAGTTGTACCAGAAATCCCTGAATGGAATTCCTGTAGTAGGGCCTGAATGATCTATGTTGCTCACTAAAAACATTTCATGGCTGAAGATAGAAATCAGTGTTTGGTCCTGGGAGTGTAAACACACCATCCCATTTAATGAGCCATCTGATTGGCTTTCATTCTGACTTTTCTCCTTTCTTCCCTACCCTTACTCTGAAAGAATGGTAGGTGCTGCCCACTTACTCCAGAACTATCCAGCAGTGATTCATGTTGTAGGAAAGGAAAAGCGATGTAAATTGGAAGTATCTGGTGCATATCTATTTACTTATTTCACATGTTTACAGAGTATTTAGTAGGTGCAGGGGCTTGTTCCAGGTGCTCTATGAATCTGAGCCCTTTAGCCTTCACAATTCTTTGCTGCGCTCTACCTTCAGAGGGGGAGCTGGTAGAAACAAGCCAGATGGTGTGCACACCTGCAGCCAGGTCCCCAGGTTTTCATGTCGCTTTACATTGTGCTTTGCAGACTTCACTTGGAGGCAGTCGTTGGTTGCATGTGCAGGCTGATGGGGAGGGAGAAGTTCAGGATGACTCCTGGCTATGGGTTTGCATCAGCCGGGGCGGGTGGTGGTGGTGCTGGGACACACACAGGGCTGGAAATTGTGGATGTGGTCCTAGTGGAGGGTGTGCAGGTGGGATGTGGGGATGACAGTGGTAACAGATGACTTACTCGTGCCAGGACGAGATAGCATCTTCCACATCTGCCATGAGCAGAAACCCATCATCACCGTATACCACCTTCCACCCATCATGCATCAGCTGCCATCCACCCTCCTCCACTATCAGACCACCATCCACCCTCCTCCACCATCCACCTTCCTCCACCATCAGACTACCATCACTTCCTCCACCATCCACCGCCTCCACCATCACACTACCATCCACCCTCCTTTACCATCAGACCACCACCCTCCACCCACCTCCACCATCAGACCGTCCACCCTTCTCTGCCATCACCACTTATTCTCCACCATTCCCCACCCCCCACCATCCATCACCCTTCATATGTTCTCCATATTCCCCAGCCATCATGTAACATTTACCATCCTCTAGCCCTCATCCTGTACCTTGTTCCACCATCTTTCACCACTGTCCTCACCACTTCCAGCCCCAAATATGTCCCAGCACCAAAAACACACTTGGTGTAAACCCATGAAGCTGACTAATTCAGGACTCCCCATCCTCATTGGTATCTGCTCTAGTCCTGGCCACACATTTCTCATTTTTGGAATGGAACCATATGACTGTGAATCTAACATCTAGATACCAGATTCTTGTGCTGGGTTTTCTTCTACCTGAAGAGGGTAGCTCTGCATGGTCCAGGACGGCAGGGTGGTAGATGCCAGCCACAGGCCAGGGAGGCCCTTCTTCTGCAAAGCCTGTTGGTCGGAAGGGAGCATTCTTCCTGTCCCACCAGAAACTCCTTTGACCGTGTGCCTCCTGTGGTGGGAGCCACCTTGAGCGTGCTGCCTGCCTCCGCATTCCTAGTCCAGCAAACACGAGTGATAGTCTTCTGTTTGACCAATGACCAGAAATTCAAATTTAGAAAGTCTGAAGGCAGCTTTGGTGCTGAGGTAAAGAGGTGCTGATTCAGAAATGATCCATGCCTCTGGTGGTGTTTCTGCAGTGTAGGCCAGAGCTTTGCACACTTGTCAAAATGCCACTGCTGATTCACAGGCTGGGGCAAAACCTGAGAGCCTGCATTTCCAACAGCTACCTTCTTGGAGGGTGCTATGATTTAAGTAGAAATAGCTGGAGTTTTTTAGGATGTGCATGGGCCTAGGAGCTTCTCGAGGCAGGGCCTGGGTGTCTCTAATCATTACTTGCTGGGTGTGCAAAGGTCTGTTCAAGGACGAAAGGGGGACTCCCTTCGGCCCGGGGCCTGATCCTGGAGTCCCAGGATTGAGTCCCACATCAGGCTCTCTGTGAGGAGCCTGCTTCTCCCTCTGCCTATGTCTCTGCCTCTCTCTGTATGTCTCTCATGAATAAATAAATAAAATATTTAAAAAGCAAAAAAGGACAAAAGGGATGAAGCAGACAGAGATAGAGGGTGTTGCATGGTCCCTGGTGGTTCTGCAGATCTGATACCCCAGTATGACGGGTAAACCCCACAGTGGAGCTCTTAGCAATTGGCCTGGATTATACTATAAATAAAGATGAGTTTGTTAATCTTTGGAAACCTATGAAAAATCTTTTCTGAGTGGGAATCCTAAGAGGAAAAAAATGCACATTTGCACATTTTAGAGAAACTGCTCAAGTTGATTTGTGAGATTATTTCTCCTCAAAATAACCAAATAAGATGTTTGTTAGTTATCCTGTTTAAGGTATCTGTTATTTTATTTATTTCCTTTAAAGGATTTTATTTATTAGAGAGAGAGAGAGCACGAGTGAGGACAAGCAGGGGCAGGAGGAGAAGCAGGCTCCCCAATGAGCAGGGAGCCTGGTGCGGGACTCCATCCCAGGACCTTGGATCATGACCTGAGCCGAAGGCAGATGCTTACCCAACTGAGCCCCCCCGGTGCCCTAAGTATCTGCTATTTTTTTTTTTGAAATTTTTTAATTTATTTATGATAGAGAGAGAGAGAGAGGCAGAGACACAGGCAGAGGGAGAAGCAGGCTCCATGCACCGGGAGCCCGATGTGGGATTCGATCCCGGGTCTCCAGGATCGCGCCCTGGGCCAAAGGCAGGCGCCAAACCGCTGCGCCACCCAGGGATCCCCCCAGTATCTGCTATTTTTAAAGATAACCAGCAAAATCATGGTTTGGCAGCTGTTGGTGGCATTGAACTGGTGTTTTGGCAGCTGGACCTAGACATTCCACCTCATTTCTGCTGCTGGAGGAATAGTGGCCATCTGGATCTCCAGGAAGAAACCAGAATTATGGCTGGTAATTATGCTGTTATGAGGGTGAGAGTACAGATTGTGTCACGGGAATGAGCACCAGGTCACTGGCCTATCAGGGTTTTTAGTGCCTGATCTGATGGGGTCACAGGCCTGGAGGAGCCTCGTGCATACCCTGGTGAACAGCCAGCCAGAGACACATAGCCTTGAGTCTGGAGCTTCGTCCTGAGGGCCCGTTCCTAAACCCAAAGCTGCAGGAGTAGGGTGCCATGATCTGGTCCAGGGAGAGCTGACCTCACCGCCCTCCCACCAGTTCACTCGTGTGCCATGGGTGCAAGGTCAGCTGCAGGTGAGAGGCAGGCCCCTCGAGGTGAGGAGTGTAGTAGAGAGTGGGCTCGGGGTCCAATGAAAGTGTCCTGCGGAGGAGGGCATGGATCGGCTGCAGTTGTCTGGCTCCCTTGCACTTAGTTGGCAGCCTTGGGTTTCCTAGGTAGAGAATTTTAGCACCAGAGGGAGGGGTTCCAGGCACATGGTCTTGGCCTATAACGAATGTCAAGGAGCTGCAGGTCCAGCAGCTGGCTGCTCGCACACAGGGTATGTCCCTTTACCGGGATGAGGCTGCTGGACAGACTGGCTGTCCCCACTGGACAAGAGCTGCACCACCTTCCAGCAGTTCTGGATGCAGACCAAATGCTCAGATTAGCATTGACGGTTTGGTGACGGAAACTGGTGGAAATGTCTGTTTAGTTGATGCCACTTGGTCAGCGGGATTCTAGGAAATGGTCCCTGTGTCCCTCGTTTGCTCCTGGGCTTCCTCCCTCCCCCAGCCACCAAGTTCCAGATAGATCTGGGCCAGCAGGGTTCTGGGGCTGCTGTGGAAGGCAGGGTGTTTTCCCCTCTTCCCCCCTCTAGCTCTGGTGCCCCCCCGCCCCCCACGGAGCCCCCTCGTCCTCTGGGGGCCCGATGCGGGACTCGATCCCAGGACTCCAGGATCACACCCTGGGCTGAAGGCAGGTGCTACACTGCTGAGCCACCCAGGAATCCCCTATTATGGAGTTCTTAAAGTGTTTTGTGTGTTCTGCATTTAAGTTCTTCATGAGACATTTGTTGTACAAGCATTTTCTTCCCTTTTGTTCTTTTTGTTTTCTTACCAATGTCTCTTGAAGCCCAGAAGTCTTTAATTTTGATGAAGTCCAATTTGTCGAAATCCTTTGACGGTTTGTATTTCTGGTGTCATAGCTCAGAAATCTTTGCCTACTCCAGGGTAGGTGGAGATTTTCTTCTATTTTTTTTTTTTTAAAGCTTATGGTTTATTTCCTCCATTTACATGTGTTTTAGGTGAATCGTATGTATGACACAAAGTTCATTTTTCTCCTTGTAAGTGTCCAGTGATATGAGCATAGTTTATTGAAAAACTGTCCTTTCTCCATTGAGTAACCGTGGTGTGTTCCTGAAAATCACCCAGCTTTATGCATACAGGCCTATTTCTGGCATCTCTGTGCTGTTCCATTGATCCATACTCCTTTCCTTGTACCGATACCCGTGGTCTTGCTGACAGTGGCCTTAGCTAGTCCTGAGTCAGCGGCGTGAGTGCCAACTCTGTTCTTTTCCAGACTTGTTTTGCTATTTGAGGACCCTTGAATTGTCACTTATGTTGTTTAATCAGCTTCTCAATTTCCAGAATGACTGAGATTGCATAGTGTACAGATTGATTTTGGGGGAGGAATTCACATCTTAACAAATTGGAGTCTTCAGACCCTCTGGTAGGGCTCGTGCTTGGTCTTCCTTGATCTCTCTCATCAGTGTTTGTGATACGTGTCCAGCTCGTCTCAGGAAGCATCTGTTCCTCCCTAAATCTGGCCTCAGCCAGCCTTCCTGAAGTTTCACCAGGTCCTGTACTCGGTTCCCCACATCACTTGCCCTCTGGAGTTTTCCCGGGCATATCGTGTCTTCTGAAGAGAGCCTGACCGACCTCAGAGCACATGATCCATGGGGGTTTTAATGTGTGAAGGCAGGAGCACCGCCTGCCTGTTGGTCCAAGTGGGTCAGTGAGGCCCAGAGTGCTTTAGTGACCTTTTGATGTCACTCAGACTGGGACACATGTAAGTAGGTATTATAGTTTGTGGGTCAGGCATTGTGTCTGAACAGCATTTAGAAACACTAATATAGGGATCCCTGGGTGGCGCAGCGGTTTGGTGCCTGCCTTTGGCCCAGGGCGCGATCCTGGAGACCCGGGATCGAATCCCACATCGGGCTCCCGGTGCATGGAGCCTGCTTCTCCCTCTGCCTGTGTCTCTGCCTCTCTCTCTCTCTCTGTGACTATCATAAATAAATAAAAAAAAAAAAAAAAAAAAAAAGAAACACTAATATATGTGCTAAAAAGTACACATTTGTGTACCAGGTGATGATGTATAAGTTGTGGGATTCACATAAGCACTAAATATGTAGCCCCTCTCTCTTGCAGCTAAAGCTTACAGACACACTGCAACGACTTAACGTTTTGAAAGTCACATATCATCCTCTTACCCAGCTGAACTAATGTCAGTCTGAAGATTTATTTATTTTTCAATGAAATATATTGCCCAGTTCAATTCCCAGAATTTTTTCCACGGCTTTATTCCCTTGAGACTTAAAATCACATTCCCACTGTAGGGCAAAGGATGGGGTTTGCAGGAGCTGAGAGGGAGGAAGGACTGCGTTCCCTCTGGGGGGGTGGGGAGGCCAATGTGGGGAGCGGGGAGGACTGAGGTGGGGAAGGAGCAGGTGTCCTCAGGGAGCCATCCTGCCCGGTGATTGGGTGCTGCTGGAGGAAAGCCCAGACGGCCTGTGATTTGGGCTTCTCTCTGCATTTCTGTGGAGTGTCCTCTGCAGACTCTGCCTGCTGCATGTCCCTGCACCTGCCTGTCGTGTGCTCCGCCTCCCCTCTTTGTACCCACCTGTCAACAGTGAGCTGTCGTGTGTGGCTCCAGGTGGCTCTGGCAGGTGGGAGCTGGACCATTGGGGTCTAGGCAGATGGGGTGTTGATGTGCCACATCACATCAGGGGCACAAGTACTGGCCTTGCTGACAACCCCAGTGGGGTGATTCCAGGGTCTTTCCTGAGGCTGTTTGAAAACTGGCTGTGCAAGGTGACCTTCCTCTTGAGAATGTGAGAGATGTAAATGTGCTGAAGTGATGAATGGCACAGCTGACAGGCAGATGGGGGCTGAAGGCAGGGACATGAGACCCCCAGGTCCCAGCGCTTGGGCACTTGGAATGGCTCTTCTGCACGTGTGTTGCCATCCAGACACCCTTCTGTGCCCCATGGGTGGGTCTCACAGGGTCTGGAATCCAGGGCAGAGGTTGGCTGACCAAGCTCTCAGAACCTCCCTCCACCTGCTGAGGCAGGGCCTGTGAAATCGGATTCACAGAAGAGATTAGCTGAGAGGAACAGCTCCTCATGCCTGAAGCTTATGTGAGGCAGGAGGCATCTCGTGAGGAGTACCTCCAGGAGCTGGCTGGACCTGGGCCAACGAGCGGCCCACACCCAGAGAAGCCACCTGATGAGGGGGGAGGTTCCGGGCTTCTGAGCATGGCTGACTGTGGGAAGGCAAGCGCGTGGGACGAGTGGAGTCAGGTTTGTTCATGCAGGACCATCTTGGGGCACTGCCTGACCTTTTGCCCTAACACCTCCCAGCAGAGGGTCTGCGGCAGGCCTCACTCTTCAGAAGTTTCTGTGTGTGGGCAGCTTAGGGGACTCCACGAGGACCTCTTTCTGCACCTGCTCGTTCTCATTTGCCGGCAGCTCCTAGTGGCCTATTTTGGGGTGGCCAGTGCTGAGTTCCCAAGGACCCGACAGAAGGGTAGCCTTTTCTTCTTCTAAACCTCATATGGAGGAGCAGGCCGGGCGGCAGCCCCAGACGGATCTCATGGGAGGCCTTCCAGATGAATCGTTGCCCGTATTGATCTTACTGGAAGGAGGACATGTGGTTTTAGCAGCTTGCCCGTCCGTGGAGAGAGTGCCACTCATTCCCCCGTGACCTCTGTTCCTCTGCGTCTGTTGTAGGGAAGGTGGCCATTCAGAAAGAAGACTTGCCGAAGTATCATAACAGGGACACATGGTTCCAGCTGCAGCATGTGGATGCAGACTCGGAAGTGCAGGTGAGCCCTTGGTGGGGCCGTGGGAGCAGAGGGCACTTTGGTCTCACCGGGGAATGGCAGTTATAAGGTAGGTCTTCTTACAGTGAATAGAGGCGTGTGTTACTTCTGCGTATTCTTTTGGTTATTATCACACTTTGTCATGTGTGATTAGAACAGCTTTAAAAATATAAAATTAGAAAGGACAATAATCACACATGACTGAAGGTAAAGAGAAAATACAGGCAAGCAGAAGTAAATCCTGGAGTGGGAGCAATATGCGGAGCCTCAGGCTTCAGGTTCTGGTTGCCAGAGGGGCCTGTGCACTTCCAGCTCCTACACCAGCAAATGAGTGACCAGTCACTGAGTTTCCCGTTGTCTGACGCGTCCCCAGGGCTCCCCTGGCTCACCTGGCCCTGTGTCACCTGAGACTAACTCCCTGCATCCAAAGCTTCCCCCCCGACAGGGACCCCAGTTCCCAGCCCTCCCTTCCCCAAGCTGGGGGCACTACATGTCCCCAAGCATCTGGGACAGCACCCGCTGGGAGGGCAACCCTGCTTCTGTGGTTCCAGTCGAGCTCCTAACCCCATGCTCATGCCCAGAGCCCATGATGTCGAACCCTGACCAGACAGCACAGTGCCCCCGACCTCAAGACACAGGAGCATTTTCGTTAGTGGTCCTGTGCAGGGCTGGGGTTTGGCCTGGGTGTGTGACCCAGGGGGCAGCAAGCCTGTTCCCACCTCTGTAAAGCAGGGTTCTGGGAAGACGAGACAGTGCTTGATGCAGCAGAAGCCCCAAAATAGGAGGCTGGTGGGACCCCCCCGCCCCCACCTCCAGGCACCTGTCCAGCCACGTGTCCTCCATTTCCTTGTTGACCCTTGGCTTCCTCTGGGCTCTCAGGCATGGGGTTTCTGCCTACAGTGGTCCCAGGGTGTGCAGGCCCCTGGGAGCCCCAGGGTTCAGCCCACAGACCTGGAGGAAGAGGTGGTGCAAGGGAAGGTCACAGTGCCCCTCACGTGTAATTTTGGCCAGGGGGCTGCACGTGCTGCCGAAGTTAGCAGACACGGCAGGTCGTGCAGGATGCGCATCTGTGCCCAAAGCCCAGAGCAGTCCTTGCCGTGATGGTGAGCGCCGCTCCTGCGCAGGCTGCTCGAAAACTTTATCTGTGGGCCGTGGGCTGCGGGGGCGTATATGGGGTGATGGGGCTCATCCTGCCACTTGTGCTGGCTCTATCGCCATCGCTTCTCTGTGGAGACAGCTTGTGTGTCCGGCATGCCCTTCACACTGTGTTACCCTGATCAGTTTGGCGTCCTTGTTGAGTGGGGCTTGTCGTCCTTCTCGTCTTGTGTTTAAACTTTTCATTTTGAAATGGCTTCAGATTCATAGGACGTTGCAAAAAAAATGGTACACGAGGAATAATGATGAGCAGCTGTGCACTCTCCTATTTATACAGAACACAGTAAAGAAGGGGCCGTGTTCCTTCACCCTGTTTCCTTGTGGCTGCAGCCTGCTGACTGGCCGTAGCCAGGACACGGACCTTGTTTGGACCTCACCAGTTTATGTGTCTAAACCCGCGTGTGTGCATGCACGTGTGTGCACCTGTGTGTTTTATCACACGTGTAGGTCTGTGCAACCATCACTGCAGTCGAGATCCACCACAAAACTGAGGAACATGGGTGTGTGTGAGTCATCCAGTGTGTAGACTACATCCCAGTGGCCAGTGGCCATAGCCAGGGAGGAGGTCCTTGTCCTGCTTAGCCTGATCTCTGGCCTGGATGCTGCCTTTGGGCAGGCCAGTTTCCTGGGAATCTGAATCATGAATAGCAGGTGGGTGTTGCCGGGACTGTGAGGACAGGACAGGCTATGTGTCGGCTGGCCTGGCTCCAGGCCTGGTGACAGCTCGTGTGCAGTGTGCCTGCCTCGAGGTGTCATCCTGCAGACGGGCAGAGCTCCCCTGGATCCACACAGCCTCCGGAAACACATCAGCATCTTTCCCCGCAGCCCCTTTTCATTCCGAAATGTCGCCCTTACAGTCGTAGAAGGTCAGAGGATGGCAGGTGGTTTCTTGAATCCATCTATTCTGTGATCGCAGTAAAAGGCATTTGTCAGAAAGAGGGTGTCACAAACTGGGGCCAATGAGAGATGAAGGAGTATTGGGGAGTATTTCCCTAGTATTGGGGGAAAAGGCGATCTAAACAATATCTTGCTTCCTTCTGGAATTGATGTTTTAAAGGTCTCTGGAAAAGCACTTTATTAAAAAGAATTAGTTGCTGTGCGTGGATGGAACTGGAGGGTATTGTGCTGAGTGGAGTAAGTCAGTCGGAGAAGGACAGACATTATATGGTCTCATTCATGTGGGGAATATAAATAATAGTGAAAGGGAATATAAGGGAAGGGAGAAGAAATGTGTGGGAAATATCAGAAAGGGAGACAGAACGTAAAGACTCCTGACTCTGGGAAACGAACTAGGGGTGGTGGAAGGGGAGGAGGGCAGGGGGTGGGGGTGACTGGGTGACGGGCACTGGGGGGGGCACTTGACGGGATGAGCACTGGGTGTTATTCTGTATGTTGGCAAATTGAACATCAATAAAAAATAAATTTATTATATAAAAAAAAGAATTAGTTGCTGTGTTCTTTCTCTGACCCTGGGTGGGTAGTATGAGCACAAGGTGTTGGCAGGGAGGGGTCCTTTGTGGTGTCAAAACTGGGAGGGAGACGGTCTCCCACCCACCACCTGAGCGGCCCCGGGGCCCTTCCCCGGCTCCCCCGAGGATGCCCGGCTGCTGCTTAACTCCGCTGTGTGCTCTTCTGTTTGTAGGCTTGCTGTGAAACTGTGTGAGCTCTGAGGGCAAACCTTGGCCTTCTTCTGGCCCCTTTAGAGCAGGCCTGGGAGCTCTGGGGATGGTGATCGTCGTGCATGTCAGACAGTCCTGCTTGAAGGATTCCCAGCAGTTGTGCACATGCGAGGACCCCGCTCCGAGGAGGGAAGGGCCGGCACGGCTCCTGGCTTGTTCTCTCCCCTTCTGTGTTCACGGGCGTCTCACCTGCTCTTGGCGCTAGGGTCCAAGTGCTCAGCAGTCTGGCCCCACCGCAGCCCCAAGGCCCATGCAGACCAGGGCTCGAGGGGACAGGGGGTGTGCTCGGCTGCCATGACCAGAGCCTGTGGCCAGGGCTCTCTCTGCAGGCCAGGGATCTGATGTCTGCCGCTTTCCTGAGGAAAATGTGTGTGAACCACTGGTGCTTTTTTCTTTTTAAATTAGCAAACCTTATTTTTCAAGCCATTTCATGTTGCAGAAAGTTGAGCAGAAAGTTGGAGGAAGTCCCACGTCCTTGCCCCACCTGGCGGGTCCTTGCATCTGTTATGGTCGGGGAGCTGACAGTGTGCCTGGAGGGGGGCGCTCTTGGTTGGACAAGGGTGGTGGTGTTGGGAGCCACGGTCCCCGATCCCACAGGGCGGCCCCTCTGTCATCCCATTATTAGTGATTTGTGTTCTCCAGCTTCTTAGCTTGGCTAGAGATAGAATCTGTTTGATTTCTGCTCTGATTCTTTGGTTTCTGCTGGTGTCTTGATGTTACTGACGCTAGATCTTTCCTTGTGAACGTGCAGTCGCTGCTATAAATGTCCCCGTAAGCACTGCTCTCACCGCATCCCACATGTTATGATAAGTTTTAATTTCATTTTCATTTACAAAAAAAGAAATGAATTAAAAATATCTCAGCTTCTCTGGAGGCTTTTTCTTTGGCCTTTTTTTTTTTTTTTAATTTTTATTTATTTATGATAGAGAGAGAGAGAGAGAGAGGCAGAGACACAGGCAGAGGGAGAAGCAGGCTCCAAGCACCAGGAGCCCGACATGGGATTCAATCCCGGGTCTCCAGGATCGCGCCCTGGGCCAAAGGCAGGTGCCAAACCTCTGCGCCACCCAGGGATCCCTTCTTTGGCCTCTTTGGACTGGGTGGTACGCGGTTTCATCTTCGAGTATTTGGGGACTTCCAAGCAGTTTTGTGCCCCTGAGTCCGGCTCCCTCATGCTGTTCTGAGAGCAGATGAGTGATTTGGTGGCGTAGGCTGAGGCTGCAGCCGGTGCCCGGGCTCGGGCGCTGTTCACCTCCCAGCCGCTGTTTGGGCCCCGTGATCTCATCATTCACCTTAAATCAAAGGGGGAAACCATTCAATCAGCCTTGGGAATGCACCTAAGACTCTGCTGTTCTCACAGACGCAGGGATGCCTGCGGGGTCCAAGCCCCCCTGGTCAGGGCCATCCTGCCCCCGCCTGGGCTCTGGGTGCCGCCCGGAGCCCCGCTGCCCCTTCTGCGGGCCTGCGACGACCTCGCTGGTGCTGGAGGTCAGGATAAGCACAGGCTCAGATTTTTCAGTGGCGGTGGGTGGAGTTCAGTGGGTGTCAAGCTGTAGAAGCCGCACTTCCTGCCTGCCCTGAGGGGCAGGGTGTGGCCTGGCCCCTCGGGCGGGCGGAGGTGTTTGTGGCAGGTTGTTTGTGAGGGACGTGGTGTGTCACCCTCTGGCACGGGGTACGCCCATGCCAGCAGCCTGGCTGCATGAGGACAGATGTGCACTGGTGAACCACAGAGCTCCTGGTTCGTTTCTGGGGGGCGGGGCCCGGGTCCTTTCAGCAACGTGCAGCGCTTGTACCGTTTTGCTCCCAGTACAGTCGTCTCCCGAGTGTCCAGAGGTGGTGGCTGACACGATCTGCCCCGTCGGTAAGGAAGTGCTCACCCTCAGAGGAAGCGCAGCGGCCGCGGGCTCGGGTGCGGATGTGTCCGTGCTCTTCTGGGAAAAACAGGAAACCGGTCGGTCGCAGGTTGTCCTCGCTGGGGGGTCCGCCTGAGCCAGACACATTCTCTCCCTTCCCAGAGCCTAGTGAAAAGACAGTGTGATGTGGCCGTTGGGATGGCCGCTGCCAGTCTTAAAATTGAGCCAAGAAAGACTTGGGGTGGGCCCTTGGGGTGGGAGAACAGGTGAAGAGCCCGTTCTGTGACTCGTCCTGGGCTTTTGTCCTGAGCCTTCACCCTGCATCTGGTTTGGAGGGAGGCTGCTGGTCGCCCTTGGCCTCAGCAGAGTGGTGGCGCCTGCCCCATGAGATGCTTTGGGAGCCCCGCGCCCAGCCTGGCTCAGTGAAAGGAGAGCCGGGAGCCAGCTCCCCAGGGCGCGGCCAGGGTGCTGGCTCCGTCTGCAGAGCCGCCTGGTGCGGAGGCTGCCTTCTCCCGGCTACGCGGGCCAGGAGGTGATGCGCCAGGGAGCCTGCGGTGTGCACCTCTGTTGGATGAGGGGTACGGCGGGGCAGAAGCTGCCAGGGCTCTGTAGGAACTGGCCCATTGGTTCCCTCGGGAAGTTGGCAGCTCTTGGCATGCACGCCACGCGGTGAGCACCCTGGACGCGGACCAGTCAGAGCCCCCGGTGCTCAGAGTCTGCTCTGGGTACTAGGTGTTGCCCAGGGGCACACAGGTGTGAGGCTGGCCTGGTCCTGCCATCCAGGAGGTCTCGCTGCCCCCTCCTAAGGCCACTGGTCCTGCAGGTGAGGGGAAGGCTCAGAAAGGGCAGCGCTTGGTCTTGCTCAGGACAGGGAGGGGTGGACACCCTGAGGCTACAGTGCCCGGCTCCGTCCTGCACATCAAGTCTCCCCTGTCAAAGTCGTGGGCGAGCCAGATACCCAAGGGGCTGGCCTCCGTGCTGCAAGGCTGGCAGGGAGCTCTGCAGGTGTCTGGGAAGCCACAGGAGACCCGCAGTGGCCACGGTGTTCAGAGGAGCCGACTCAGGAGGCCGCTAGGGGCACCGCTGAGTATACTGCCCACGTTCCCCTGGCATGTCCATCTGTCCATCCGCCTGGCACCCTGGGTTCTCCTGGGACAAGGCAGCCTTCCCAGGGCCCGTCCATCCATCCATCTGCCTGGCACCCTGAGTTATCCTGGACAAGGCAGCCTTCCCAGGGTCTGTCTATCCATCCATCTGCTTGGCACCCTGGGTTCTCCTGGGACAAGGCAGCCTTCCCAGGGCCCATCCATTTGTCCATGCGCTTGGTACCCTGGGTTCTCTGGGACAAGGCAGTCTTGGAGGGCCCTCCCCAAGCTGCAGGCTAGAAGTTTTACTCAGAATGGATGTCGGACATTATCCAGTTCAGTCTCCCTTTCTAACTAAAGAGAGTGTTAATTTTGGGGCGCCAAAGGGTGGCTCAGTCATTGAGCATCAGACACTTGATCTCAGCTCAGGTCTTGACCTCGGGGTAGTGAGTCAGGCCTGGTGTTGGGCTCCAGCTACAAAGTGTGAATTTTAACGTTGTAGTGTGTGCTCATATACACATGTCTTGTGTCACACGGGCTGCTGTTGGATAGTTTGGAGGGAGCGGGCTTCTCTTCTTCATAGGCCTTGTGCCCCCGGCCCCCGCCCCTGAGCCCTGACCCCTGACGGTAACCTGGTTGGTCCTGGACCCCTCCCTCCAGCTGGTCTGACCTTTGTGCAGACACAGACACAGGCGAAACACGGCACTGGTCTTGCTCTCAAAAGTCCAGCCACCTGTGCTCAAGTCCATCTCCTTCAGAAGTGTCCATGAACACTAAGTTCCTACGGGGGGACGCCCACGCCTGCCCCAGGACTCGGGTGTCCACACAAGCTTATGTATGAAGGGGTACATCCTAAAGCAAGTGAGCAAAAGTGTTGGGAGGCTGCTTTCTCCAGGACCTTTTTCTTGAGCGTTTTGAGACGAGCCTGCCCTGGTTTCTGCGGCCTGACTGGGGTCGGGGAAGTGCTGTGGATGCCACGGGGGTCGGGCTCAGCTTCACATCTGTGGGCCGAGGCTCTGGGTGCTCTTCCCTGCTCGTGGCCATCCTGTTGTGACCCTCTGTCCTTGTGCCTTTCAGGGCAAGGTCCACCTGGAGCTGCGCCTGAGTGAGGTCATCACTGACACGGGTGTCGTCTGCCACAAGCTGGCTGCACGGTAAGACATGACGGCCGGTCTTCCCAGGAGCAGTGCCCCGCAGGGAGTGGGATGGGTGGTGGTTTTTCAGACAAATGAATCAGAATTGCCAGCCTCCAGGATTCCCCATGATGGCATTGTTTTTAGAGGTTTTGGCACATCCTTCCTCATGTCCTCAATAAAGCAGGTGTTTGTCCCTGAGGTAACACATTTGGCTTCTGCAGACGGCCACAGTCAGGCAGACATGTAGGCAGAGGTCGCCGTCTGGCCCCAGGCGGGACACAGGAGGGGTCTGTGTGCTGGTGTGTGGACCTGGGGCCCAACCACAGACCTCCGTCTACCCCATAACGCTTGGTGAGTGTGGGCGTCGGTGCATGTGTCTGCACATGGTCCCCAGACCTTGTCGTGGGCTCTCGACATTCAGGGTCATGGACCCCACAGATTGTCTGGAGGAGGCTGAGAGGTCCACCCTCTGACCACAGTGAGGTCTCAGGGGCCCCATCTTTCGCTTCCTGCGCCGTGGGCGCCGCATGTGTCCCCCCCACTAACGACACTTGCAGGCATCAGGGATCCTGCAAGCGGCTGTCACAGGTACGCTCGGGCCTTCCCTCTGTGGCCTGCACGTTCCCAAGTGAGGCCTCTGAGAAGGGAAAGGGAGGGTGTGCAGAAGCCGTCCTCTGGTACTCAGGACCGTGAGAGGGACCAGACGCTCCAGCTTCCTTCGTCTTTGCAGAGATGCTTCCCAGATTCATCCTTTCACCATCTCTGGCGAGCAAGGGCTTCGGTGAGCCCGGGTAATGCTCTTTCCTTGGGCCGAGACCCCGAGTCCTGCGTTAGGCTTGTGTTTCCTCTGTCATGTCCTGGGGTGTGGCATGAGAGGAGTTCCACCCTGTGTCCACCCCGGGGCCTGCCTCGCTGCCTACTGCACTTTTCCAGTTCATTGTCTGGTCAGTTGAGGCTGCGGGGCTGTCACCGTGGGACATGGAGGGTGTGTGTAGGAACCTATACAGGACATGGCATGGGATGCACAGTAGGACACACCAAACTCATCCTTTCCTTCATCGGTGCTGCCATTCTCCGAAAAATAGCTGCTCTCAGACCCTGTAGCAGTGATGAGAGTTGCCTGTTTTCTTGTTTATTTATTTATATCCCTTGTTCCAAAACAACTTTCAGCTTTTTTTTTTTTTTTTAAGACTTTATTTACTTATTCATGAGGACACAGAGGGGCAGAGACATAGGCAGAGGGAGAAGCAGGCTCTCTGAAGGGAGCCCGATATGGGACTCAATCCCAGGACCCCGGGATCGCGACCTGAGCCAAAGGCAGATGCCCAACCTCCGAGCCACCCAGGAGCCTCCGATGTAGGGCCTTTTCAGCGGAGGCTCCCGTGGAATAGGAGTATCCATTAGCGGTGGGGGCAGAATGGACCGGGCCGGGCAAAGAACGGAGTTGGTCGCTGAGTGCACATGCTGTCACTGTTCAGACCCCGAGCAGACAGGTCCCTCATAGGGATGCGGTGAGGAAGAGCGGAGGAACGCACCGAGACCCCCAGGGCTCATGTCCCCCAAGTGTCTGAGACACCAGTGGCCTGCCTTTCTTCACTTAGCCACCCCCTGTCGATTTTTCTTTCACTAAGAAATACCTTTTACCATAAAATTCAGGATTTTCAAAGGCAGACTTCTGGCACAATCCTCACGCTAACCACGTCCAGTTCCAGAACATCTCATCACCCTGAAGATGAAATCCTGTTCCCTGATGGGCCCCATGCTCCTCAGCCCCCGACAACTGCTGCTCTGCTTCTGTGGGGTTGCCCATTCTGGACGTTTTACGTGAATGAACCCGCATGACAGGTGGTTTATTGTGCCTGGCTTCTGTCACTGAGCGTGCCATCTTCAGGGCTCACCCATGCCCTGGCAGGTGTCAGGGCTCCCGTCATGCGGGCACTGAATCACGTCCTTGGTTGTCCCACTCGTCCTCCACTGATAGATGTTTGCCTGTTGTGAAGACGACTGCTGTGAACGTTCCCATACAAGCATCTGTACGGACTTGTGTTCATTTCTCTTGGGCGCGAGACACAGGAGAACCAGTGTGGTATCTGGACTGTGTTTAAGCCTCAGCAAGCTCCCGATAGGTTCTCACTGTGCCAGCAGCATGATCCGGTTCCTCTGCCTGGGCTTGCCCACGATGCTCATTGGGTTCTGCAGCCTCCTGGGGGGTGTGCAGAAGTGTTGGTTTCACGCCGTGATGGGACCATCTTTTCTGTCCTTCACTGATTTTCTCATTGGTTATTAATATTTTATTATTAAATTGCAAGAATCTTCTGTATATTCTGGATGCCAGCCTGTTGTCACATACATAGCTTGGAAACATCTTCTGTCCTATCGTGTTCACTTTCTTGATCACATTCTTTGTAAAACAAGAGTCTTCAATCTTGATCCGCCTCATCCGTTGTTTCCTGTTTATACAGATTTCTAAGAGACCTTTTCCTACTCTGAGGTCACATTGACACCTGTGCTTTCCTTCTAACATTTCCACAGCTTTAGTTCTCATCTTCAGGTTCTCAGTACATTTGGAATTAATTTTTTATGTATGGTGTTAGGTAGGGGTCAGCATTATCTCCTTTGCTTTTGAATATCCTGCTGTCTCGGCACCATTTGTGGGAAGGTTCCTTCTTTCCCAGCAAATTGTCTTGCATTTTTGTTGGAAATCCCTGGCCTACAAATGGGTACATTTATTGGTAAACTCTGTTCTGTGCCTGTGGCCACTTGGGATCATAGGAGGTTCTGAAATCTTCCATCTTGACCTCCCATCTTGGTCATTCTTTCCTAACTCTTCGGCTGCCCTGAACTCTTTTCATTTCCATATGAGTTTCAGGATCGACGTGTTATCCTTTCTGCGAACATAGCAGCCGTACTGAATCTGCACATCAGTTTGGGGAATTAGCCGGGTGAGCCCTTCCAGCCCCAAAACATCGTCTGTCCATTTGCTCAGCTATTCTGTAAGCTTTTTTAAAAAATGACCTTGTTTCTCTAAGGTCGTTAGAATGTCCCCCTTTCATGGCTGATGTCAGTAATTTGAGTCTGTTTTTCTTGGTTAGCCTGGCTACAGATGTGTCGAGTTTGTGGATATCTTCGAAGGCCGCACTGCTATGTCCCTGGTTTCTCTGTTTGCTCTGCTTCCTTACCTGCTAGTGGCCTGTGTGGGCTCTTTGCTCTTCTGTGTTTGGTTTCCTAAGCTGGAAGTTTGGGTTATTGATTTGTGATCTTTTTCCTTTTTTAGTTTGGGCATTTATAGCTGCACGTTGTCCTCTGACACTTCAGTCCCATTTGTATTTTACCACCTTCTTTCTTAGAGCTAAGTCTGCCCTGTGCACCTGGGACTTCCCACAGATGGTGCCGCTGTGGGATGGAACAGAAGATTGTGGACGCTCCACAGGTGATGAGGTGCAGAAGGCTCTGGACCCGGAATCCTGGTGTCCGGAGCTAGTGCTTGTTCCCTTTGTGACCTCCGCTGTCATGTCCTTGTATAAAATCGGAGCAGTAATGTCTACGCTGGCGTCTGTGCAGTATCACACATGCTATTTGTACGGATCCTCCCCTCGTGCCCTGGCCTCTCAGAGGTTAGCACAGGCTTGAGCCAACCTCGACAGTGTGTTATGGGCTTGGGAAAATTCAGAGCGAGGCTGGTGGGCCGTTGACGAGAAGTCAGGCAGAAGCAGCTTTGTTCCAGTGGGGTCCCCACTGGCCTGGGAATCGCCTCATGCCCTCCTCCTGCTAAGCAGCACCTGACTTCTCCCCCTTCCCTCACTGGAAAGTGCTGGGGACAGATACGGCCTGCGTGTACCACCTGGACCTGTTCTTAGCCTCCCGACACACGGCACCCCCTCGTTGTGGCAGTGTGAGGTATGAGGGCTGCTCTAGCCAAACACCACAGTCTCAAGTGTTTTAAAACAACAGGAATTTCTTTATCCCAGTTCTGAAGGCCCGACCTGAAGTCTGGCTGGGCCACGCTCCCTCCAGAAACTTCAGGGGCCCACCCCCCCCTCCCTGTTCCAGCTCCTGGGATGCAGGGCGCCCTTCTCCCCTCTGCCTGCCTCTTCCTGTGACCCTCTCCACTGCGTCTATGAAATCTCCCTCCTGTAAGAACTCTATAGTCAGTGGGTTTAGGGCCCATCCTGGATCCAGGGGAAGCTTATCATCTCAAGATCCTTAGCTTGATTACATCTGCAAAAGGACTTTTCCGAATAAGGCCACATCTGTTTGAGGACCACCTCCCAGCCTGTGGGCCCAATGGTTCCTGGACTGTCAGGTCCTTCTGGGCTCTCCTCACCTCTTACCCCGCCAGGGACATTCTTTCATGGGGGGCCTACGGCATTCTGCAGGGTTGAGTTCTGTTTCCCAGCCTGCCCCTCTCTGTTGTGGGTACACCCTTCCCAGCTGCCTGAAGAGCAAGGGGAGGCCTTGTCTACCTTCCCCAGACTGCAGGTGGCCCTGGGAGTGCTTGTAGTCCTGGACTGGGGGCGTCCCAGCGTTCCCTGCAGAGTCCCTGGACGCTCACCGCCCTTAATGTGGCCTCCCTCTGGCTGGTAGTATTATCCACCGGCTTTCCCAGCCACTGGCGGGCAGAATGTCACCTCTCCCTGACTGCCTGGATGGCAAGTGAAGCCTTTCCCCAGGTGGTGCCATCAGCACTGGGCCTCCTTGTGGTTGTGTGGACAGAGGACACACTGGACGTGCTCACACAAGCTTCCCTATCCTTTCCTGACTATAACTACTCTTTTTCATGCTGTTCCCTCATATGTCCACATGTGCTGTCCTGGACGCTTGACTGAGGCCCAGGTGGTTTGGTGACCCGCTGTCCCTGTCTGTGGATGTGGCATCTGCCCCTCCGACCTCGGATGGGTGTCTGTTCATGTGCATGGCTTCTTTCCAAGGAGATCTCAAGCCTGCACGCAGGGGCTGTAACTCATGCTTTCCTTCCCTAACAAAGATGAGTAGACCTTTGTAACATTCGTTCAGAAATATTTCATGAGCCCCTGTTAGGTGCCGAGGACTGTCTCGAGCCTCCTGGGGCCTGCGTTCTAGCGGGGGAGGAACGTTATCCTGTGGCACATCTACATTTCATTCACTGGAGGAGCGTTAGAGGAGCCTGGTGGTTGGGAGCTGGCCTGTTGAGCACAGGGTTGGGGTTCTGAGCCATCTGCTGGGCCCCCAAGACCATTGGAGTGTGGGCTGGGGTGAGTGGGCAGCATGTTATGACTCCGCATCACCTTCATTCACAACACTCATTCCTGTGGGAGACCTGCAGCCACTTTTGGTGCCAGGAGATGAGTGGGAAAGATGATGCATGTGCACCATCTGCTGGCTGGCATTGCAACAGACCTTTACTCACCTTCCTTGTCCCTGTAGGACAGTGTCTCCTTGGGTCTCCTGTGGCCACCTGCTTTATCCGAAAGTGAGGGCTCCTGCGCTTTTCCACTTCCAAGCTCCACCATCTCACCAGCAGATGAGAAGCCTGTCAGCAGCCCTGTAGATGCCCACTGGGCAGCCCCTCCTGACTGGGGGTGGGGTCCTTGCTGCTGGGGGGCTGGGCTCAGGGCTTGACATCCCCATAGATGCCACTGGGCAGCCCCTCTGACCAGAGGTTGGAGTCTGGGGGGCTAGACTCAGTGCTGGGGGGCTAGGCTGGGGGGCTAGGCTCAGTGCTGACAGCCAGGCTATGGGAACCTCCCCCTTGAGGTATATCCAAGTGAGGAATTACCTGTTTTCAAGTTTCTGACAGCATTTCAAATCCAATAAGATCTTATTTACTATTACTGGGGAGTTAGAAAAAGAAAACATAGCCACTAGGCTGTTACTGTTCTAGCTGCAAGGCATAACTGTGTTTTCAAGGTCAGTTTGAATGTAAAATCCTATAAATGTTATAATACGTGTAAGTATTATACTTGATGCCTTGGACTCCAGATTAGTTGACTGTGTCGCTGTGTCACAGTGTCCTTCCCAGGACACAGGAATAGGCAGCGTAGTAAATATTTTACTCCTTTCCCTTATTTACCTGGAACATTCCGAAGCAGGGGTTGAAGTTGTTTGCAAGAGAATAAGCCTGGAGAGATGCCCTGTGTGTGGAGTGTGGTGAGAGGGGGCTGTGTGGCCGGGCAGCCCTAGCCCACCTGCAGGTGCCTGCCGCCCCAGGTGAGCGAGGGGGGGTTGGACGCCCTTACCTCAGTTGCATGGTCGGCACACCGATGGAGGGTGCTGGGTTTTCCCTCCACAATGGCTGTGTAGGTGGGCTCGGTATCCCGGTAACTGCTTTGCGTTAGACAGTAGGTCATGTGGGAGGAGGCAAGGCAGGGACATTCCCATGGTTGCTGGGGGGGTTGTACAGGCTGCTGCCCTGCGTCTGGTGGTGCTTCTCTAGGACGTAGGTGTGGGGACACTTGCTTTCACTTTGATGCTTAGTGATGCCATCTGGTTCCTGGCCATGAAAAGCCGTCATGTCTGAGGATCCAAAACCATCTAAACCTTCTTGAGCAACAAGTGAATGTAATAAAAAAGGTGTTTGTGTTAAACTGGGGTCGTTGGCCCCAGGGGAGGGTGTGGGCCTTGCTGCCCTGTCCTGAGCAGGCTGTTTCCCCACCGTCTCAGATCTGCTGCGGGATTCCCCCCCTCCCTGGCCCGTTTGTCCTTCAGACTCCAGCCTGAGGCCCCCAACTACCACCTTGTGCTCCTCTGTTGTATCTAGTTTCCTTCTTCCCTCACGTGGCTGGGTGTGACAATTGCATGTTCTGTGTTTACCATCTTGCTGTTGCTGCTGCGCCAATGATCAGACCTGAGCTCAGACTGCTCCGTTCCTGGAGACATGCCTGGGCTGCATAAGATCTGCACGAATGTTCGTTTCACGATGATGTAATGGATAAATCGGTATTTCTTTAATGAGTTAATGAAGGAAGATAACCAAAGACCAAGTCAGTAATCTGGAGAGAAACTCAGAAATATTTCATCAAGTAAAGAGTTGAAAGTATTAGGTAAGGCTAACAGAAGTAACGAAGTGACCCCTAAGGTTCAACCTTGTCTAGCAGAGGTTTCAGGGAAACTCATGGAGAAATGAGAAATGTAGAAAGCTGCCAGGTGTGGGACCCGTGTGGCACCAGCTCCAAGGGCCGTAAGCACCACGAAGGAAACAAAATCCTCAACTGGAGAGACATGTTCTGGGAAATGTTGGAAGCTAAATCCTTCCCAAGAGAGGCACAAGCAGCTCACATTGCTTGGCTGATGGAGCAATGGGGCAGCTGGTTATTCTCTGACTTCCTGATGGCAAGAGAAACGAGCATGCAGCCGTCTGAGGGGATGTGATCCTGCATCTAATTGCCACACCGTTCCTCTTCGGGAGTAGAGCTTCTGCTCCCTGCCATGTTGGAATACTGGGACCCAGACCCCCTCTCCTCCCACAGACCGCGGAAGAGCTGGTGCTGTACTGGTGGGACATTCTGGATGTTGGGCAATTGGCATTTGAACTCTGTGACCCCAGACAAGGGGGGCAGACACGGGCCGCAGTGGCCCCGGCTTTGTCCTGTGGTGGGTGGAGAGAGGCCACTGCAGTGTTTTCCGGAGAGGAGGAGGCCTGCATACTGCACAAGCCAATATGGATATGTCGGGCTAGCGCCATGGGTCTGGACAGAGCATGGGGTCTGTGGGTACGGGGCTCTCGTATGGCTCAGAGGCACCTGCGTATCCGCCAGTGCGGTGGAGATCCTTGCTCCCACTCAGGGCTCAGCATAGCTCCTGGGGGGCCCACACAGCCCCTGACACAGCCTCAAGCAGGAATGGCCGTGACCAGTCTGTACCCAGAGGACCCTAACCGCCAGCTAGCACAAGACCCAGAAAGTCAGCAACCTGGAATTCACGACGTCCAGCATGTGCTCAAAACCGGCAGGCCAGGAGCAGGATGACCTGAGCACGACCCAAAGGAGCAGCCCACAGAAGCATACCCAGGGATGACAGTGATGACAGAATAAGTGGAAAGGATGGTCACATAAATTGCATAACCAGCTCTGCTCCAGAATTTAAAGAGACCTGAGCCAGGACTGTTGTACTGGGACCCACAGGAGGGACCAGGCACGAGTAAATCTGAGATTGGGGTGCCCTCTGCAGCCGAGAGGCATGCGTGGCATGGGGGTTGTCCCCAGGCTGGACCCGAAAGCCCAGTCGGTTGTTGGGGCCACCGTTTTCACACCTGTAATACGATGTGCCACAGCAGCTACTTTGTCAGGTTGTGGGAGAGGTAAACTCATGAGCCACGGAAAGCTCTTGCCACTGCTGGTTCCCAGGAAATGAATCGGTGGCATCACTCACACAAGTCCCTAGGACCGTGTCATCCTCGGCTAAGACAGCCTTGTCCTGAATGCAGCACACACCTCTTCCTGCCCCTAAATGCTTTCTGACTACTAATCGGTCAGGTCAGCACCCACTGCGCTTGTTAGACAGGAGCTTCTGGGCAGCTGGTGCCAGGAGCATGCAGACCTCCTGGCTCTTGGCCCTGTGGGGGGCTTCAGAGCCCTCGAGAAATGGCCTGTGGGCCCCTCAGCTCCTGCTCCTGACACCCCACCTCTCTTCTCAGCATCCTCGAGTGCCAAGGCCTCCCCATCGTGAACGGGCAGTGTGACCCTTACGCTACTGTGACACTGGCAGGACCATACAGGCAAGTATCTTTGCCCGCACCTACCACTGCCTCTGGGCCGTGATGGTGAGTTGCAGTCAGCTATGATGATGCTGACGGTTCCAGAGAAATGCAGCCTGGCTGTGAGGAGGGAAGTGTCCTCCTGACCCACTCTCATTTTCTCTATTGCCCTAAAGTGCTTTGTAAAAAAACACAAAAAAACCCTGTGTTCTCCTCTTTGGGTGTTTTGGGCTCAGTAAAGGGTCCTGATTTGTGTACCATCTGGGTTGGAGACAAACAGAAATATTTATAAGTAAAGGCAGTAAGTCACTTGTGCATTTGATCACTCGGTCTTAAGGTCCAGAGAGACTTGGTGTCAACAGTGTCGGTTTTAATCTCAACCTTTCTTCCTTGATTACAGATCGGAAGCAAAGAAGACAAAAGTGAAAAAGAAGACCAACAACCCCCAGTTTGACGAAGTGTTTTATTTTGAGGTTGGTATTAGTGCCACCAATGTCACGTTGATATCCTTTGGGAGAAGTGTGGCTCTGAAGGGCCTCAGGCAGTGGCTCCCTGCAGCATCCATGGGTCCCAGGACCTTCCCTCATCCCTGGGAAGAAAGGCCATTTGGTGCTTCCTTGGGTTTGAGTTGGCGAGTTTTACCTCCCAAATTATCAGTATTTGGGTTTTTTTTTGGGGGGGGGATGTTGGGGGGATTTAATTGTTTGCTGTGGGATTTTGTTTTTTGGTTGCTTCCCCCAGTCTTTCCTGAGCACTGGAGGGAGGCTTGTTTCACCAGAGATAGTGAGGGGTTTTGGGGCAAAAGAGGAAATGCATTTGAGCACGGAGAGCCTGTGGCTGCCTCTCAGAATTGTGAGCCACCGAAACTGGGTGGATGGGAGGCATGAGGGCCAAAGCGTGCAAGCAGGGCAGCTGCCTCAGCTTAAATACGAACCATAGGTCATATATTTAGGCACAGGCTCTTTGCAGCTACAAAGTTTCCTCGAATGTTTCATATGCACCAGGTCCTGGGGGGCTAAGCATGACTTGGCTACTGGGTAGAGCCGCCTGTACAGGAGAGGATCATGCACGTGGCCAAGTGACCGTTGAGTCAGTGGCTTCGGGGCGGTTCTTCCTGGTGAAGAAGGGACAAGCCTTCCCAGGACGGTGACCCTCCAGTACAGTCTGGGACGCTGAGCGTCCACACGTAGGGGAGATTGGTGTGAGAAGGTGCCGTTTCGGTAAATGAAGTTGGAGCGATGGTTAGAACTAAGGAGCTCACGTGCAGAGAACCTGGACCACTCCTAACGTGTCCAGAAGCCCACAGGTCCCTCGCATGTAGGTCAGCAGCCAGGCCTCTTGGGCGGCTGTACGGAGGGCACAGTGCCCTTCTCTGTCCCAGAAGGACATTCTTGCTTCATAGCCGGTGGAGAAAATGGTTTTTAAGAAACTCAAGATTAGGCAGGAAGCGGATGTGGTCAGCCTCATCTCAGGGGATTCGTGCCCAGGCTGTGGAACAGGGAAGGCGTCTGGAACAGATGATAGAGAACAGTTTCTAATACAAATTATACACAAAGGCAGCAACAGCCTCCCTTGTCTGAGCTGCCCAGCGTGCTGGGCAGTGCTTTCCAACTTGAGGTCAACATGGCACACGGTAAAGCATGGGCTTTCCCTGCAGCATGTGCTCCCCGGGCTCTGACACGCAGCCCTGGGTGCTTCTTACTGAGACTGTGCTACTGACTTACAGTTCACGCTGTAAAAACATCAGTCTCAACTCAGTAGGTGAATTTAACAAGCCCCGGATACAGGTGAGCACAGGGGTAGGCCTGCATCCTGCAGGATCCCAGGGCAGGTCCGGACCTGGGCTCTGAGTGCTGCTGGCCAGGGCCCACCTGACACCTGCCTCGCTCATGGCCTCAGACCACAGGACCTTGGAGTTTTTGGTCTTAGACCGAAAGGGCTGAGCCCTGTTAACAGCTAAATCCCCTGTTTTGGTTCTCTGCACCCGCTTTCTGCTTCAGCTTGCAAACAACCCCCACAGCTCTGACTCAGCTTAAGGCTGAGCCTCTGGAGTCCCTATGCTTGGCTTGGGGCCGGCACATGCCTCCTACAGGAGTTTCAACAGGAAAGCATTTTCTTCCAGGGTAATGGCTAGACTTACCTAAAAACCCCTCACTATCTAAATGAAAGTATTCAAAATCCTGCGAAAACCATCTTCCTTCACTGAGTAGACACAGTGGGAACAATGCAGAAACCCTGTGCCCAGCATGCTGGATGCCAGACGGCAAGCTGCATCAGGCAGTGGAGGCTCTGGGGGGCTTCCTAGAGGAGGTGGCATTTCAGAGTCCCCTTCGAGTTTCCCAGCATGGGCCTGAGAGGTGATGTAGGCAGGGGTGCAGGTGGTAGGAAGACTCCCATGTGCTGGGGGAGGAGAGCTGGTGGGGGCTCCAAGGGGAGGAGGTGGAGGCCAAGCTGGGCTGTGGCTGGAGGTACCCAGATGGGGAGATGGGCAGGTTGGGGAGGAGCGAATGCAGGGCAGAGAGGTGGAGAGCCTGAGAGGAGAGGGAGCTGGCCCAGGTGCTCACAAGGGGAGGCCATGGTGCTGGGAAGACCGGCAGGCACAGCCCCCTGGAGAAGGGGCTCCAGACCACTGAGGCTGGGACCTGGGACACCAGCTCTGCCCCAGGTGGGGGTGCTCGTGGTGGGCAGGGGTCCTCACAGGCCGGCACACAACCTTGCTCCCGCCCCTCCAGGTGACCAGACCGTGCAGCTACAACCGGAAGTCCCACTTTGACTTTGAGGAGGAAGACGTGGACAAACTTGAAATCCGGTGAGCAGTGGCCATGGGGCTCCAGGCTCTGGCCTGGTGGCTATAGTCTCAACCCACCTCTGCTGTTTGTTTTCTGGTTTGTTTCTGAAAATACAGAACCAGGAAGAAAGGGATTTCCAATTTTCTGGTAATTTTAACACTAGGACGTCGGGGGTTGGTTGAAAGGAAGAGCTGTGAACTTGCCAGCGATCTGGGGAGTGGCTGAGGACCTGTACTTACCCAAGGGACAAATGTGGTTTTAGAGGCCATGTTTTGTTCTTTTTTTTTTTTTTTTTTTGAGGCCATGTTCTAAGAGGGGTTAACGGCTCGATGCTGCTCAGTGTGTGAGGCTCCGTCCACGTGGCGGCCTCACCCAGCCCCGTGCTCCTGCTGCTCGGAGCCCCCACGGTAAAGCCGTTGGTGTGTGTGCTCTGGGGAAGATGCCAGGGTTCAGGTGCAGCAGCTCTGGCGGGTCTCCCCACCTCCTGCCCCCGGGGCTTCTGCCCACCAGCTGCAGCCGTAGGAGGCACCAAGTGACAGTTGAGACCATAAGCTGGGCGGTCTTTCCTGTCACCCTGGGGCCGGGTAGACCACATTGCCAGAACCTGGCAGGTTTTGCAGTCTGGTTTCCTGCAGGGTCAGAGCTTCCTGAGCCAGCTGAGGCCTGCCTGGGATTCTGTCGATGTCCAGCTGGGGGCATGGGCCAGGGACCAAGGGTGGGACCCTCTGTGGCTTCGAGCTCTGAGGGATGCCAGGCTCCACACACAGGTCTCAGCTGCTTCTGCTTTAAGTCTTCCATTTCAAAACACTGAACCAGAGGCAGAGTGTCTGAGAGTCCCGATCAAGGTCGGGGCCATGCTAGAGGTTTGGCTGTGCACTGGCTGCCCTCAGCACACAGCTCCCCTTCCCTGTTCAGAAAAACAAGTGTTTATACAAGACTGGGCTTTAAACTTGACAATAAAGTCTTAGCTGTTGTATTTTAAGCAAACAAAAACCGTTTTTAAATGTTTTTCTTACTAAAAAGGGGAAAAGACTGCCTGACCGCCTTTTGTCCTACTGCTAAGGTGTCATGTGGCAGATTAAGGATTTTCCTTTGTTTATTCTCAAAGAGCCACGGGACGTTGTTCCTCTGTGTGTTCCTGACACACACATGTTCCTGTACCTTCCGTGATGCCCGTGGCTCCTGCTTGGACTTCAGGGCCACAGAGAGCTGGCACGGCCTTCTAGAAGCTTCTCTGTGACAACCAAGTGTGCTGAGAACCAGTCTTAGACTCTCAGCTCTGGTTCTGGGGTCTCCATGGCCCCAAATCAGAGGAGCAGTGAGAATCCCATCCATGTGCACTGTCTTCCTGTGCTGTTGAGAAGATGGGCAGCCCCCTCACCCCGAGGCCCTGGGAGGCCACCGTCTTCATGCCACAGTCACATCCTGCGTTGACCTCACATTTCAGATGTCCTCACTGTCACTCTCTTGCCAGAGGCTAGCTTGAGGGACTAAAGGCCCCATCCCACCCCAGACACTCCTGGGGAAGCTAAGGAGCACTGCTGCCCACCTGCCCTCCCAAGGTCATCCCTTACTGAGATCTGTGTACCATTGGCTGTTTTTCAGAGTTGACCTCTGGAATGCCAGCAACTTGAAATTTGGAGATGAGTTTCTGGGAGAGCTGAGGGTTCCACTGAACGTGCTCCGCCAGTCCAGCTCCTACGAAGCCTGGTAAGGTGGCTGCACACCTGGCGCCATGTGCTCCCGGTGGGCAGACATTCAGAGCTGCTACTGTGCAGCCAGAATGAGATGGCTCAGGTTGGCTCCTACCTGGCCACCCAGTCTGGCTAGCTCTGGTGAGGGGGATGGGGTTACAGGTGCTATGAAACAGTGCCGTTTTGGTGGGCGGGCGTGGGGAGAGCGTGAGAGTGGTGGCTGAGAGACAAAGGCAACCTTGAACCCTGCAACTTTGAGAACGGCCCTTTGAGCCTGGCACTCCCAGGAGCTCTGCCGCACCAGGCCTGCCCCACAGCTCTCGTACCTGGTGTCGCCTGCTGAGGAAGGAAGCGAAGGCATTGTTCAGGCAAATCCCCCTGAGCTTGGCCTCCAGCCTCATGTTTGGATTTCATGATCGCTTAGTGCATCCCTTTATAGCACAGCGAATGTCACTGTGAAGCGCAGACACTCAGGTCTCCTTTAGCAGACATGCAGGATGGGGACGTGGTGTGGTCGCAAGCCGTGTGCAGCATACCACAGCCCTGAACGTCTGCAGACTCACCGTGTGGATAGATTTTTGTGTGTTGTGCCCGATGGCAGTTTACTATCACTGGGTCCTGGTTCCTGCTGGGAGCACTGATGCACCTAGCAGCCCCTAGCCCAGTAACCAAGATGGCACACGGCAGCCTGGCGGACGGCCACCCAGGTCTTCAGGTGGCCAGGTGCTCAGCCAGATGCACCCACGTCCCACCTCAAACTGCCTGGCCCATACACCTCTGCATGGCCACTCTGGGTGGGACCTAAGAGAAAAGAGTGTCCAGTCAGAAAACACTGAGAAAGTGTCCATGTACCCTTGTGGTCTGCCTGCCTACAGGCACAAGTCACCATTCCTCTGATGCTGAAAGCTCTACCATGTATTTATGAGAATAATCGCAGCTTTGCTCTTCGTATTGCTAGCTGTTGTCGAGTATTCATGTTCACGGATAAATGACTTTACTGTGTAGTCACTCATTCCCCCCTTCTCATTCTCTTATTCCTTCCACCCTTCCTGCTTTTCAGCCTTAACTTCTGGCCTGTGACTCCAGAATGTCAGCCCCCATAGTAAACATAATGTGCAGGGCGCCCCAGGGCACAGACCCTACAGGGGCTCTGCCTTTGAAAAGACTTCTGGCACAGGGACTCTGTGTTGTGGGGTGCCGCCTGGAATGACTGGCCCCCCACTCGGACCCTGTAGAGGGGTCTCCACGAGAAACACCCCATGCAATGCATGCACCCTGCAGGGGGTGTCAGGGAACATCCCCAGCTCCTATGAGGAACAGAGAGGTGTCCTGTAGAATTGCCCTGGAGCTCCCTCTTGCCTCAGACCCCGGCCCAGCCCAGGATGCCCTGTGCAGCAGGATCAGCGCGGTGCAGAGCGCCTGGCATACTGGGCCTTCCGGGCGTCCTGGAACCAGCCCCGAGGGACCCAGCCCCGGATGGTGCTGCCGCTGCAGCCCGCTGTGTGTCCTACGTTTGTCCAGGTACTTCCTTCAGCCCCGAGACAACGGCAGCAAGAGCCTGAAGCCGGGCGACTTGGGGTCCCTGCGGCTGAACGTGGTGTACACTGAGGACCACGTCTTCTCCTCTGATTACTACAGCCCACTGCGGGACCTGCTGCTGAGGTCCGCGGATGTGGAGGTACCCGTGCCGAGCACCTGCTACGCCCTGGGCTGCCTGTGGACACCTGTGGGGTTGTGGGGTAGCCTGCTAACACCCGGAGCTCCTGCATCCCCAGCCCCACCCCCTGCCAGGTTCCGGACCCCAGCTCCACCCCTGGACCCCTCACCTCTCCTCCCTGCCCCCTCTGGGCCCTGGCCCCACCCCTTCGCTCCCAGCTCCCGCCCACTGACCCTCCCGACCCCGCCCTGCTTCACCCACACCACACACCCCCATCAGCTCCAGCCCTCAGAGCCCTCGCCCTGGACCTGGCCCCACCCTGACCCCACCTAGCCGCCCGCACCAGCCTCCCCTCAGGAGGCAGGGAGCCGGCCCACCCCTTGCCCTGCGTCTGAGCTGCCAGCGCTTGGCAGTGACTCCCCTGCACACCATCCCCCACACCTGCTCTGTTCCCAGAAATCCCTCCCTCTCCCTTTGCTGGGAGGGTAGAAGCCCTTGCCCCATGCCCTGCCTGCAGTTAGAGCCCTGTGGCAAGCCAGCAAGGCCACAGTTTCTGATCTGTGACCCTGAGGTCACTGACCCTAGTGCTAGACTTGGCTTTGGGTGGAAGGATCCTCCAAGAATGCACTCAGAGCACGTGTGCACGTTGGAGGGTTTGGTGTGGGCTTCAGGGGGCCTGGGTCTCTGGTATGGTGACTTGGTACCATCAACCCACTGACCAAGTCGGGTGGGGAGTGGGGATCTGCACCAGCCCCCAAGGTTGGAAAGCGCACCCTGGGGCCATGTGGTGTCTTCCTCTCGCAGCCTGTGTCAGCATCCGCGGCCCACGTCCTGGGTGAGGTCTGCAGGGAGAAGCAGGAGGCCGCCATCCCACTCGTGAGGCTCTTCCTGCACTATGGCAGGGTGGTGCCGTTCATCAGTGCCATTGCCAACGCCGAGGTCCGGAGGACCCAGTGAGTGAACCTCAGCCTCTGCCCATGAGCCCATCCCACCAGGGGTGCAGCCTGGGGTCAGTGAGTGGTGAGGGGCTGGCCTAGGGCAGGTGTGGGTGACTCAGCATAGCGGAAGTCCCCTCAGCATGGATCAGAGTGCCCATCTGGGACAGCAGAAGGGACCCACAAGGCTCAGTTTTTCTTTTGAAGGTACATTGTTAAAAGGCACCGTTTCTCTCAGAAATCCTGAGGCATGCACGCAAGAAGGGCACTGGCTGCCTTGAGGGTGGTCAGTTCCCGTGGTCTGTGGGTGCAGATTCAGAGTCAGGCCCATGCCAGAGGACGGGGTCACTGCTGCCCCAGGACCTGTGCCCACTCCCTGGGGATGGATTGTGCTAAGAGTCTCTCCCAGGAGCCCTGGGTGGCGCAGCGGTTTAGCGCCTGCCTTTGGCCCAGGGCGCGATCCTGGAGACCCGGGATCGAATCCCACGTCGGGCTCCCGGTGCATGGAGCCTGCTTCTCCCTCTGCCTATGTCTCTGCCTCTCTCTCTCTCTCTCTCTCTCTCTCTCTCTGTGTGACTATCATAAATAAATTAAAAAAAAAAAAAAAAAAAAAAAGAAGAGTCTCTCCCTGGAGCTCTTGGTTCAAAGAAACCCAGAATGTACCTTAGTTGAGAGAAGGCATGAAGCACATGTATGCTTCTGTGCTGGACTTCCATGCTGACCCCAGGTTTGGTCTTTGGAAGCATTAACTTGCTGCAAAACCAAGCTTCACAAAGAGCCAAGGCAGTGGGTGTGTGGATGTCCTGCTAAACTGTACTACAGCTCTGTGCGGTCCGTCTGCTCCAGACAGGGCGGCGGGTTCAGGATTCTCAGCTGTAAAACATCTGGCGTGGTCTTGTGTCCCTCTCAGAGCATCTGGGAGCACGCTTAGCAGCGTGGGCATATCTTTGCATCCAGTGGACGGGTGCTCAGAGCAGGCTCTGCTTCCCCTGACACCTGCTGAGATAGTTGCCTGTTCTTGTAGGGACCCCAACACCATTTTCCGAGGAAACTCACTGACGTCTAAGTGCATTGACGAGACGATGAAGCTGGCAGGGATGCACTACCTGCACATGACCCTGAAACCTGCCATAGAGGAGGTGAGTGGGGGTCCCAAGGGCCCCCTGAGCCTGTGAGCCAAGGTCCTCTCTAGAGCACCCCCGGCTGTGCATGGTCCCTCTGTTATCGCTCATGCGTTGGGGCACACAGACGAATGCACCATAAGCATCCTCCCCTGGTGGCTCTGAGTCCCTCCCCTGACCGCTCCCGGGACCCTTGAGTAGGCAGCATTTCCCAGAACGGTGTCATTAAATGTAGGGACGTGGGATGCCCAGATGCCTCAGTGGTTAAGTGTCTGCCTTTGGCTCAGGGTGTGATCCTGGGGTCCTGAGATCGAGTCCCGCATCGGGCTCCCTGCATGGAGCCTGCTTCTCCCTCTGCCTGTGCCCCTGCCTCTGTGTGTATGTATCTCTCATGAATAAATAAATAAAATCTTTAAAAATAAATAAATGAATGCAGGGAAGTGAGGAAGTTTAAACTCGCATTCTGGTTTGGTCTGTGTGCGTGGACCTGCCAACACTGCTCAGTAACCCTGTTTTTAAAATTTATGAAGCCTGATCCCACGTGCGTGGATCTGGAATGGTCTCCAGGAGAGGCCTGATCCTCATGGACTGAGGCGCTCTGTGGCCACTCTGAAGGCTCTCGTCCCCTGTTGCGTGGGGCTGGCTGTGGCCATGACGCCCAATGCCCCTGACCTCCCCCCGCCCATGCTCCTGGAATCTGTGCTGCTCACTCCTTGTTGTCCGTGCACTTTCCAGATATGCCAGAGCCACAAATCTTGTGAGATTGATCCTGTGAAGCTAAAGGATGGAGAGAGCCTTGAAAACAACATGGTAAGGAGTTGTTCTGCACTCTCTGGAGCTGCTCGCCCATCTGTAGGATTTTGGCACTTGGCTGCTTGGGGTGCTCTCATCTCTCTAGGATTTGGGGAGGGGGACCTACGGGGACTGACTGTGCAGGGTGTCCTCAGGAGCCTGTGTCTCCGCCAGAGACAGTCCCTCTCAGCTGCAGTGCAGCGCCGTGATGCCCTGCTCCGGGCCCCAGTGCCACCGCCCTGCTGCTGATGGCACTGCACTTGGCCTGGCACCTTCCCTTCTGGGAGGACCAAGAGCCTCCCCACCAGGAGGCCTCCTGGCCTGGCTTCTCCCAGCCTGGTCTGGTCTCCGGCAGCCATAGACACAGGTCCCAAAGCCAGGCTGCCTCCATCCTGTCCCCGCAGAGCACTGTCCTGTGTTTTAGAATAGAACTCCCTGATGTTTTCAATGCACCCTCACCTCCTAATCTCTCACGTGATTTATTCATGCCTTCGGGAGATACAAGGCAGTGAATTTTACCTCTACGCCCCATGGATGAGGTCGGCATGGAGGGGGCATGCCCCACACCCCCAGAGCTCTGGTCCCTGGCCGCGGTGACGACTGTCACTAGCCAGAGAGGCACTTCTGTAAATAGTGATGTTAGTACATCTGCTGCTGCTGCGGGCCCTGCCCCATCCCAGTGTGGTTGGGGCTCCATGGGGCTGGCACAGCAGCCCTGGGGAGACAGTGATTCCAAACAGGCACTGGGGGGTGTCCCACCCGCATCCTGTTGCAGGAAAACCTGCGGCAGTATGTTGACCGCATCTTCAACGTCATCACCAAATCGGGGGTGAGCTGCCCCACCGTCATGTGTGACATATTCTTCTCTCTTCGAGAGGCGGCTGCCAAGCGCTTCCAGGGTGAGTCTTTGGTGTGGAGAACACCCACAGCCCCTTGCTGGGTTGTTCCTCTCCCCACTGTCTCAAAGCAGAGAAGGACGTTTCAGAGTCTGTGTGGACGTGATTCTGGCTGTGGCTGCTGGATCCACACCAGTGCCCGCACCTCATCCCTCTGCAGCCCGGCTGGGCCCCTCTGTGAACCCAGGCCCGGGCCCCGCACGGAAGGCCAGCTGGCCGTGTTTCGTCACACTGGTTCATGTGGGGTGGAGCGTTAATCTCTCCGAGCTTGGGCCTCTCCAGGGGAAGCTGCCTTTCCTGTTTTTTTGTAGTTCTGACTGTGGTAGGTTGAGGGGCAGCTCTGCACCGCATGCCCTGCTGCACTTTCAAGAAAGACAGGATGAGCTCTCCGTGGCTTTGGGACAGGAGGGGCCCCTAGGGATGAATTGCCTTTTCACGTGTGTCAGGTCCTCAGGAAGGCACCAGGATTCACCCTGTGCAGAGCTGCCCAGGAGCAGAGAAAAGGTGTCCTGCCCCGACAGGAAGCGCCAGCTGGCCTGAGGACTGGGATGCAGGCAGAGGAGTGGGCTGTGGGGAGCCTGGCCCCCCACCCTGTCCAGCAGGCCCCATCCCTGGCCCTCGTCATCCTTCCCTGAGGAGTCAGGGAACAGCCCAGATGTGTCCTCCTGCCTCAGGGAACTATGGGGTGCCCAGAATGGTCCCTGGGACCCTGACAGAAGCCGCCTCCTACCCACCTGCTGAGGTGCCTCTCAGCACGTCCGGCCTCCCACCCGACTCTGTGGACGGGACCTCCTGCTTTCAGAGCACGGTGGCCCCTTCCAGCATGGAAGGGGCCCTGGTGTCTGGCAAGGGCAGTTACCAAGCATACCCAGCCCTCAGACGCTCTGGGTTAGTGCCCGGCCAGGCCTTCCTTGGCTGGTGCAGTGCTACCACCACATGTTGTGGTGTGTTTGGGGATGGTGACGGGGACTCCTGTGGGGCCGGGCAGACTCTCAGGAGGGGCAGGCGCACTTGGGTGCCGGCTTCCAGGTCCACCGCTGTCTCCAGAAGGCCCGTTGAGCCGGCTCTCTGTGTCCTGGCTGCAGATGACCTGGATGTGAGGTACACGGCCGTGAGCAGCTTCATCTTCCTGAGATTCTTCGCTCCGGCCATCCTGTCCCCCAACCTCTTCCAGCTGACGCCTCACCACACGGTAAGTGATGTCAACCCCCGTCAATTGGCAAACCTGCCGTCCCGGGCTCATGGGGGTGTTCAGCGTCCTTGCTGGTGGGGCAGCCGGGCTGTGAACACCCACATGCCCTGAACTCCTTTATACGCAAGAAGGCTTAGCACCTCGGCCAGCTGTGTCTGTTAGACACAGTGGACGCTGTGACCGGGATTTCTCACTCCCACCTCGGGAAAAACGGGGCATTTATGGGGCATTTATGATCATGTGTATGTTCCGTCACATAATCAACAAACGCTTATGGAGCCCTGCAGGGCCCCGCAGTGCTTGGGCTTGGCAGAGACCCCAGGGTGAGGTGATTCTAGGGGCCCATTCCTGTTGGTGAGTTTTAGACTAAACCTCTAGGTCGTACGAAGGGCCGTGGGGGAGGGTGGCGCTCAGCATCGCACAGGAAAGCTGCTCATTTAAAGAGGCCCCTAATGTGTGTCAGGCTGGGTGCTTGATGGAGCTGCTCCCTGCGTCCTGCCCGCAGCCCCCTGTCCTGGAAGCACTGGCATCTGGTCCTCTAGGCGGAGAGCCTGGCCGCGAGCCGCTCCTGGAGCATGTGCCACAGAAGTGCCTGAGCAACTCCTCCAGGTGCACCTGCTCCATCACACACAGGCAGCACGCTGGAGCTGGGGGGCTCCTAGGGGATGTCATCCATGGTCGGCCATGCAGTTCTGGTTCAGTCACATTTCTGTAAAACTGAAAGGAAACATGCCTGTCTCCTTCCCATCCGACAGGACCCACAGACGTCTAGGACGCTGACGCTTATCTCTAAGACCATTCAGACTCTTGGCAGCTTGTCCAAGTCAAAATCTGTAAGTCATTTATTTTAATCATGTCTTTTTAACACAGAGGAGTGTGTGTTAAACAGTTATAAGCATAAGGAACAATAAAGCCCACATGGCGCCCCCACTACCATCTTCACGGAGAGAATGTTCCAACAACGTGCACACTCCTCAGCTCTGCTGAACTCCGAAACTTTGCTTTCTAAACCTATTTTGTGTGGGGGCAAATTATCCTCAGAGACTGAGGGTATGTTTGTGAATCGTACTTAATCAGGTTCACTGTGGGGATGTTAATTTACAGTAATATTTCACGAGCCAGTAGCATACACGATGACGTGTCTTTTTTTTTTTAATTTTTATTTATTTATGATAGTCACAGAGAGAGAAAGAGAGAGAGGCAGAGACATAGGCAGAAGGAGAGGGAGAAGCAGGCTCCATGCACCGGAAGCCCGATGTGGGACTCGATCCCAGGTCTCCAGGATCGCGCCCTGGGCCAAAGGCAGGCACCAAACCGCTGAGCCACCCAGGGATCCCTATGATGACGTGTCTTAATAAGCAGTAGAGCAGTAACATCCCCCAGACCAGCGGTGGGTCAGTCCCACCATGTTCCAGGCAGGGGAGGGCAAGGAATAAATTTGAATCCTGTGTCCTCCTAGAGAGAAGAGTTAGCAGTGACAGTGGCCCTTGCCGAGAGATTCCCTGTTCCTAGGAAACCCTGAGGTCTCCCAGGGCCCCCGCGGTCCCCTGGCCAGACCAGAGCTCCCCAGGGCAGGACCTGTCACAGCCCCACTGCAGTGATGAGGAGGCCTCAGCTGTGGGCACCTGAGGACGTGTGGGCCTGAGGGAGACCCGCTGCCCAGATGAGTGGTGCACCTCCACAGGCAGCCTGCAGCTCAGCGCTGTCCTGCAGGCCTTTGTTAAGTGACCTGTTTCATTTTAGGCCAGTTTTAAGGAATCCTACATGGCTGCATTTTATGAATTCTTCAACGAGCAAAAATATGCTGATGCAGTAAAAAATGTGAGTATGGCTGTCCCAGGACCCTCTGCCCCCAGGGTGCTGTGAGCCCCTTCTGCACCACTCCTGTTCGGAACTGACAGTTCTTGTCCCTAAGGGGTGGCACAGTGCCTTGCCTTGCCGGCCACGTACTATACTGGTGCCCCACAAATGCCTGAGTCACAGAGCTGGGCATCCAGACCTGGAGTTAGGGACACAGCACATGGGGACAATCTTTTCTGGATGCTAAAGCTTTACTTTCTTTTGGGTTTATTTTTATTGATTGATTTTTAAAGATTTTATTTATTTGAGAGAGAGAGAGCACAAGCAGGGGGAGCAGCAGAGGGAGAAGCAGACGCCTCACTGAGCAGGGAGCCCGATGCGGGACTTGATCCCAGGACCCCCAGGATCATGACCTGAGCTTCAGGCAGATGCTTTACCCACAGAGCCCCCCAGGTGCCCCACTTTTTCTCTTGTGTTTAGAAACAGTCACACATACTTATTTCTCAGAAATCATAAAAACCAAGACCCAGAAGAGGAGGAAGGGAGAGGAGCCGGGGGCACACATCAGCACAGTTGGTGGAGGGAATCCAGACAGGTTGAGGAACAGATGAATCCAGGAGGGGCGGGGGCCTGGGAGCCGATCCTGCTGTGCATTCCAGGAGAGATGCATCCTTGGGCTGCCTGTTGCCACACACGTAGGTCTCCAGGTGTGACCTGAAGCAGGTGAAGCCGCAGCTGTGGGTGCAGTGAGTCCTTCCCTGGGGGGTCTGATGGGTTGCTGGGGTCAGGACTGGAAGCTTCCAGCTACAGCAGAGACACGCTCAGGACCCCCTGACTCTTGTAGAGGGACCCACGCTCCCCCAGTTGCTCTCTCCTCGAGTCAGAAAGAGATGCAGCATTCTAGCTAACTGTTCCTGTGTGAGCAGGATTGTATCCAACCCACCATTTCCCCCTTAAGCATCTCATATCTCTCCTGCTTTAGTTTTTAGATCTGATCTCATCTTCTGGGAGAAGAGACCCTAAGAGTATAGAGCAGCCCATCCTGCTTAAGGAAGGGTAAGGCCTGCGTGCGCTGCTGGGCCAGCAGGACAGACCTGCAGGGGCCGTGCTCCTGGCCGTCCCAGCTCACAGGCAGCCAGACCCCTGAGGGGCCGCCCTGGCCTGGACAAGCATAGCCCCCATCCGTGTCTCAGATCCTGCAAGATGGTCTGCAGGGATGTCTGAAATGTGGGGTTGGCCTGCCTTTCTTGGTGCCTCTCCCCTGTGGGTGGTGTGAGTGTCAGTGGGAGAGAGGGAGGGCAGGCTGAACCGTGCTGAGGTGTTGGCTTGCTCACACTGGAGCCACCCTTCCTGCCCCCGCAGCCCCCACTCCTGAAGCGTCTCCTGCCTGCCGGGGAGCGCACCTGCCATGGCTCGTGGGCCCTACCTTCTTCATGGTGTCTCTCGTTGCTCTTCCTGGGGCTTCCTGGGGCGGGAGATGGGGAGGGTGGCTGCTTCACTGAAGGTCTCGTGAACCCAGTGTCCTTGTCAACTGGGACTAAAACTTTTCAAAAGTAGAGAGCTTTGCCTTTTGGGTTTAAGGTGTTGAAAACCCGCAGGCGGCCTCAGGTAGGACAGTTGTGAAAGGGGCAGTTTATTTGGATTTAGCGGATATGACTTGGGCTGTGGCGTGGGGGCCGGAGGCGGATGTGCCCTGAGCCCTGACAATGACCCACAGACACGCCCTCTTCACAACAGGTTCATGATCAAGAGGGCACAAGGACGGAAGCGCTTTGGGATGAAGAACTTTAAGAAAAGATGGTTCTGCCTGACCAACCATGAATTTACCTACCAGAAAAGCAAAGGTAACAAGGGAAATTGGCTTTTTAGTTGGTTCACAGCCTTTATCCTCAAGGCCAGAGCCTGCTTCTCCGGAGTGAAAACAAAGGGCAGGATGACGTGTCCCACGGGTGAGCCGCCGCTGTCACAGGAGTGCTTGGACACTCCTCCACCAGGGTGGCCCGGGGGGCTGGGGAGCAGGCGGGCCAGGGCCGCGCCTCTGGGCTCCGGGCAACAGGGTCAGGGTCCTGTGTTGGTCGTGTCTTCCCAGGTGTGACACGGCTCAGATCACAGGGATGTGGCACTGAGAACAGGGCTCCTCGGAGGCTTTGGGTCGCTGCCACGTGTCCTGGGTCCTGCTGGGAGTGCTGCCCAGGCTCAGGGGTGGGACAGTGTCCATGCTGGGGTCTCTGTGTCGTCTACCCATTACCCCGAGGGCGGGGACCCACCCTCTGCCCACCGCCTGCCCCCTCATGGACCTTCTCAACCTCAGGAGACCAGCCTCTGTGCAGCATTCCTATTGAGAACATTCTGGCGGTGGAGAAGCTGGAGGAGGAGTCCTTCAAGATGAAGAACGTGAGTGTCCTGTGTGCGCCACACTTTTCAGGGGTTTCTCCATCCTCTGCTCTCTGCCACAGAGCCCTGTCACCTGCATGTTCACTGGTGTTCACAGCTGTTGTGTGGGAACCCTGGAGCACAGCGGCCTGGCTCTTCCTGCTTCGGGCAGCCAGGGCAGGGAGGAACCTGCTGGAAAGGGCTTCCTGGCAGCTCAGGGATCAGCTCTGGGATCTTGCAGCATTTCTTTGAAACTTAATTTTGAGATGGTTGTGCACTTACAGGAAAGTTGTAGAAACAGAGCAGGACCTCCCGTGTCCCCTCACCCAGAGTCGCGGGGTGTTTGCATTTGTCACGTTGGCTGAGCTCTGTCCTTTATCACCCTCCGTGGCCATGCATCCTTCTGAACCACGCAGATACCCCAGCGTGCTGCCTATAAAGAACGACATCCTGGGATAGGAGCTGTGCTGCTCTCAAAGGCAGGGCAGGGTGCCCACGGCACCGATGACAGTCTCTGAGTGCCCAGCCGAGTGCCGCCTGGTCCACTCGTTCTCTGCCAGGTTCTTGATCTGGGACATTTCTCAGCCTCTCTCTGTGTTTCGCAGCCTTGGAGTGTCTGACGCATGCAGGCCAGGTTTTGCGGGTGTCCCACAGTCTGGGTGTTAGGCCTGAGCCCTACGTGCATCTTGTCATGAGCCGAGCATGGGAAACACACTGCACCGTATCCTCATCGGGCTGCTCCTCAGACTGTTGCCCCTCCACTCAGGCTTCCCACCTCCCTCACCCCTTCACAACTTTCCTTGGCTTTCTGCTGTGCACAGAGCCACCCAGGGACCTTCTTCGCTTGTCTGTCAGGGCCACGGGGCTCCCAGGGCCACGTTTACCCGGGGTGGCACCCCTCACTGCCCTATGTGGCCATGGGATGTGGCAGCGTTGCTGATCGCGTTGTCACCGCTGCTGCCAGCACACGCCGTGGGCATGCAGAGTTCGACAGGCTGAGCACAGATGTGGTTTCCGTCATGGGTGTGACCTAGAGGCCACCAGGCCCAGCTCACAGATGGCCGTCCTGCTCACCTGCACCCCCTGTTACCTCGTGCCGCCCCTGGACCACGGAAGGTGGTTTCTCGGGCAAGCAGATGGGCCCGTGGCAGATGGTGGCATTTTCTCTGGGCCTGAGGATGGTAATGCTGTTGCACCTGCTGCAAGCACCGTCCTCATCTCCTCTGTGGCATGTCTTGTCGCCTTGGGTGTCTGCTGCCTGACCTGTGACCGGCCCTCTCCGGGATGGCAGCCTGGGAGCACTGTGCCCTGAGGGCAGCCCATGGCATTCCCGGATGTGATGGCAGGGCACGAGCGTGAAGACAGCCTAGAAACTGCATTTCCATCCCCTTCACTTCTTTAGAAAATCACCCAACTTCAGCATATCAGCCTGTTGTTTCCCACCACTTTCCCTCACAGGCAACTGCGTATGGCACTAACTGCAGACCCCTGCCCGTCTGCGAGGTGGCCCGCGGTGGCCCTGTCAGAGCGGCCAGTTCGTGAGGGCGGTCAACAGAACTCTGTCTGGGGTTTGTCCCTCCCTGGGGGTCGCAGCCTGCAGAGATGCAGTCTAAGGCCTGTGCAACAGTGCATGTGTGTGCAGGGGGCGCAGGGGCAGGGCTCAGGTCCCTGAAGACGCCCCAGCTCTCCCCTCAGATCCAGCAGCTCCTGTCCATGCACACATCCCTCCCCTCCCCCCAATCACGTTCTGACAGCAGCGGGGTCGTTGATTTCCTGACTCTTCCTCTGACGTGCCCAGACCCTGCACTTCCTTTTCATTTTTATCTTTCTTGAGGGCTGAAAGTTCATGCAGATAGAAACTGTTTGGGCCACACTGTGTTCCCAGAACACAGGGCAGAGCCTGGCATTCGGGAATGTGGGTGGAATGAATAATAAGAACAGCAGTGGAGGCTCTTAGCAGCCTCTCAGAGGAAGTGACACCTTTCTGGAAGGAGAAGAAGGGTCCCCAGGGTGCTCAGGTGGGTGGGGGAAATTCTTCAGATGGACTCAATAGCACATGCAAAGGTCCTGAGGTAGGTGTGGGGGTAGCACAAGGTAAGCCAGATGCACCTTGCTTAGAAGTCCTCCCACCTTAAAAACCAGGAGACCCAAAGAAAGTCTCAGTAATGGGCACAGTGAGCATCAGGAGGACCTGGGGGGGGGGGGTAGAGAGTGTGATCCCTGTGCTTTTACATGAGCCCCTGACACCCCAGCACAGAGCCTTGGCCAGGGGCTCTTCTCTCTCCTGAGCCCCCAGGGAGAAGGCTGTGCCTAGTGGCTCTGTCGTTCAAGGGCAGCAGAAAGTACTTTGAGATGCCATGACCCCCGGGCTGTCCTGCCTCGGGGTCAGCTCTTCTCTCTCCCTCCAGTCCCCCCAGTCCCCCGTGCCATCCTCCCTCGGGGTCAGCTCCATCATTTCCCTCTGTGGGCCTGGGTCTTGTGCGAGTCCATCCCCAGGACTCCGTGGCCCGGCGGGTGTTTTGCTCTGAGGTCTCTCTGAGCCTTCTCCCCACGTCCCAGATGTTTCAGGTCATTCAGCCCGAGCGAGCGCTGTACATCCAGGCCAACAACTGTGTGGAGGCCAAGGCCTGGATCGACATCCTCACCAAAGTGAGCCAGTGCAACCAGAAACGGCTTACCGTCTACCACCCCTCAGCCTACCTGAATGGCCACTGGCTGTGCTGCAGGGCCTCCTCGGACACAGCGCCTGGCTGCTCCCCCTGCACCGGGTAGGTCTGCACTACCGCCAGTGCAGGCGGGCTGGCTCCAAGGACCCAGGGAGGGGGCCTTGGCTTCACAGAGCCCAGGAGTCAGATCTGAGCCAGCAGGAAGTGAAAGCAGAGTTTATTGAATATGTCTGTACAGGGCCTCCGACGAGTCTCATGTTAGCCTGGGTCTGGGATTTTACAGGGATCGTGGTCTGGTGCACACATCGGCGTCCATGGACTGGTCAGCACAAGGGCAGCATCCCAGGGTCTTTAAGTCAGTCCATCTGGCCAGGGTCTTGGCCTCAAGGGGTTTGGAGTGAGTGGTCCTAGAGAACGTTTACGACCACCCCACTAGTCACTCCTTAGACATTTTGTGTTGTACTGGAGAACTGGGAAGGTAGCATTGCCTCTGTCCCTGCCCAGGCGTGTGTCGAGTGGTGTGAGGGGTGCAGACTCAGAATAGGAGCTGAAAAAGGAGCATTTAAAAAAAATTGTCTCTTTCGTGAGGTCCCCTCAGTCGCTCTGTCTCACGTCCACCCCGTGTGGCCCAAGCACCGGAGTCTGGCTTGTGCATTGCACAAGGAAGTGTGGCCACGGGGCTATGTGGCGTCTTGGCAAGCTGCATATGCACCGCTGAGTCCCGTGGACCATTGTCTTGATTGTTGAGGGGCTTCTGTGTGAGAGAGCCCTGGCTCATCCCCATGAAGGCTCTCAGGAGACCCATCAGGAGCTGTGAGCCATCCTGGGTCCTCCTGTCTCTGCCAGGGGTCCTAGTGATCCTTGGGGGTGGGTGGCAGTGAGGGAGGTGCTGTCGTCCGCCATCCTGCTCACAGGCCCTTCGGTTTCTGCAAGTATCTGCACACACTCCCCTGCACCCTCTGGCTTTGTCAGCTGGGCCTCCTGAGGGTCAGGACAGGCTCACCTTGCCTCTTCTGGAAGGAGGACCAGGTGCCCCATGGCTTACGAGGACAGTGACAACTGCTGTCTAGTGTGGGCGTGAGGAAAGGCCCAGGCTAATGGAAGCGGGAGTGGAGGATCCGGCTTCTAGGACTCAGGAAAATCCCTGTGGGATCCTGCCCAGGAGAGGCTGAGCACTGTGTCCAGGGGAGGCGACATTGCCACACGCTTAGGCGGAGTAGGAGCCACCCCAGGCTGAGGAGGAATGGGGACCTGGCTGTCCCCACCTGGGTGGCAGGCCGAACCTTCAGGGCACGTGGCCCAGGTGCATCAGTAAAGTCATTTCTTTTCCCAGCAGAACAAGTCTGCTTGGCTATCACAGCAGATCTGTGGGCCTCTCGTCCTCCGAGCCCGTGGATGGTCACCTTTAAGTGCTGTGACCTCTTCCACCAACCACACATGAATGCCATCAGGGATAAGCTCACTTTATAAGACCACTCTGTTAGCTAACTCTTTAAAAAAAGAAAGGTCATGATTCCCATTGTTGTTCTTTCTGTTCTGGTCTTGCTGTATTGGGGCAGCGGCCTCCCAGCAAACATCCAGCTGGACATTGACGGGGACCGAGAAACGGAGCGAATCTACTCTCTCTTCAACTCCTACATGAGCAAACTGGAGAAAATGCAAGGTAGGCTCCGCTTACAGCCTGACACTGTCTCACGAGATTGCCAGTGGCTTTAGGGATGCCTGGCTGGGGTCCCAGCGACAACGGGAGCCCTCTGCTGGCACAACCAGCCCTCGGAGCCCCCTGTCCTCGTTTGTGGCACCGAGGGGGGGGAATTGCTTTCTGCAGCTTGGCAGCTACGTGGGCGAACTACTTTAATAACAGATCCCGTAGATAATTTTAAGATGGAATTCAGTTGCAGCCTCTGAACTGCCAAGTTCTTGAGAAGATAGTATATTTTATAATCTCCTGTACCCCCAGACTGAGGATTCGGTCTTCTGTGTTTTTCAGAGGGTTGCATGCCTATGTGTGTGTGTGACTCTGCACGTGGGAGCAGACATAATATTGACGCAGCTTTATCATCCTCAACATTTAACCACCTTATAATGTTCTGCAGAGCTCAGCAGCATGGGTGGGACACATGAGGTGACATGGGGTGATGTTCAGTTCAGGAGAGGTGGATGGAAGAAGAGCTACTGGGAGGCAGATGAGCTGCCTGGTCCTGGGCCGAGCCGGGCAGGTCTCAGAGCCACATTCAGAGACTCGGTGACCCAGCCCTTAAGCCCCACTCTGAAGGTGAAATAAAGCGGAGTGGGCCTGGAAACACACCTGCTAGATATTTTTCCTTTTCTTTTTCCTGATCTAACACAGCAAAATGGCGATGGTGTGGCAGGCATGCCATGCTGAGCTTCCCGTCTGAGGGGGCCACACCTGTTCTCTGGTCTCCTCATGTGACTCATCTGGGTGCACTTCCAGGCTCTGGGCACATGCACAGTCACACATGCATGCACACACATGCAAGACAACTGTGTTATACACCTGAACATATGCTCGTGTGCACACGCACACACCCACCCAGCAAGTGTGCTGTACACAGCACGTGGCTCCAGGGCTCCAGGAGGCCTTGCAGTGGTGGCCCTGGCACTCTACACCAGGCTTTCAAGGTGGCAAAGGCATTGGAGCCAGGGGATGCCAGCCCCTTCCCAGCTGCCTGAGAGGAGTGACCAGTCCAGAGGAGGGTAGAAGTAAGGAGTCTTAGGAGGCCAAAGCCACCATGTGAGATCCGGGGTTGTGAAGGGGGCTGCCTAAGCCTTGCATGATCAACCACCTTGCAGCCACCTCTTCCACACACTGTCTCCCTTTTGCTTCCAGACACGTTGTCTGGGGTCTCCCCAGCATCATGCCATTGCAGGCCTCTGCCTCTGCCCCCTCAGTCTGGCCAATACCTGGTTGTCTTGTGAATCTCCTCCTCCAGGGAGCTTTTTCTAACCCTGTATGTATCTCTGTCTTTGCCATGACAACTGTCTCAATATACTTGACCCTTTGAGAGCAGAAGCAGGTGTTATTTATCCTAGAGCCTGACATGAAGGAGGAACTAAATACATGTTTTCTAGATAGATGGATAGGCAATGGATGACAGATGGATGGATGATAGATGATGGATGGATGGTGGATGATAGAGGATAGAGGATGGATGGGTGATGGGTGATGGGTGGATGGATGATGGATGGATGGATGAATGATGGATGATGGATGGATGGATGGATGATGGGTAGATGGGTGGATGATGGATGGATGATAGATGGATGGTGGACGATGGATGCATGGATAATGAGTGGTGGATGGATGGATGGATGGATGGATGGATGGATGGATGGATGAACCTCCCTCAAAGTATAGGAATCATCTGGACAAGTGTTCTTAGAGTGTCAACAGGATTGGAGACCTTACAGTACGCTTCACCCGGGCACTGTGGCACTGAATCACTTCTCAGACCGTCTTCCAGCCTCTGTCTGGAGTCTCAGTGCTTCTTTGAGGCAGATAGTTTGTTGTCAGAGCAACCTAATCCTCTCAAGATACTCCTTTTATATTAATCAAACTGTTCTTTTTGGCACTGACCATGGGGCTTATTAACACCTGACATGGTCAGTCCTTTTCTCTTGGGCATGGCAGCCTTTAGGTGATCAGAGGAAGCTGTGTTGTAGTTGCCTGTGCAGGAGGAGAGATTTGGTCTCCTCCACCTCCCTCATGTGGTATGGAGTCACCTGGCTATCTTCCTTGGGGCCTGCCCTGGTTCTTTAACCCTCCCCCTGCAATCTGCTGACAGCAGAACCCAGTACTTTAGGCAGAGGAGGGTTAGCATGGGGCCTGGCAGGGGCCTGGCTAACGAGCTGACAGGGGGCTTGGGCTGTGGGGCTGAGATGAGTGCAGATGAGCCTTTCAGGGTGGCAGCAGGTCACCATTCTCGTGGTATATCCTGGGATAGCAGCTTGCTTCATCCCTCTGCAAAGTAGGCACAAGGGCCCATTTATCAGGTGTTGGGATGGTTAGGGGGAGGATTCACACAGAGCACTGTGCTGTTTCCCCCACACAATCACCTTCTCTCGGGCCTGGGCCTCTGGGGTCACTCCGAACACATCTGCTCAGGGCTCCTCGGGGCCCTGTGGGCAGCTTGTCTGCCATTCTCAGGCTGCAACCCAGAGACAGCTTTGGTGTCCACTGTGAGACAACTGGGCAAGGCCTGTTGTCCTCTCCTATGAGACCAGGCAGTGATGGTACCATCCCGTGTGGGTTAATCCAGGATTAAATCAAATAACCCCTGGGAGGCAGTGAGGGCCCTGGCTGCCTGTATCCTTGTCCAGGCCACCTCCCCTGTACTCCGTCCCCTCTGGGTCTGAGTCCTCTGGGCACCTGGAACTCTGCAGAAAGTTCAGATCCTTGTGTCAGGAAGGCGTCTGCCCATTCTCTGCCGGCACCATGCTGGCAGTGAATTTGTTTGGTTTTGGTCACCGTGAGCAGTGATCAGAGATGTGAGCGTGTTCAGGGGTGATCCCTCTTGACCTGTCCACACTGGCTGTCTTTAAAACAGCCAAGCTGGGCAGCCTGGGTGGCCCAGGAGTTTAGTGCTGCCTTCAGCCCAGGTTGTGATCCTGGAGTCCCGGGATTGAGTCCCATGTCAGGCTCCCCGCGTGGAGCCTGCTTCTCCCTCTGCCTGTGTCTCTGCCTCTCTGTGTGTCTCTCATGAATAAATAAATAAAATCTTAAAAATAAAATAAAATAAAATAATAAAATAAAAATAAAATAAATAAAATAAAATAAAATAAAATAAAATAAAATAAAACAGCCAAGCTCTCCGTATTGCCAGGCCCCCAGGCAGGAGCCTCTCAGGGACACCAGTGTCCCTCCTCCCCAGAGGGTTCACAGAGGCTTGGACTTACATAACGTGCTCCAGGCTGGGTAGCTCCCACAGGTAGGGCTGTGGGGAGGGGTCCAGACCATGAGATCAGCACCCTTCCACCTGGCTCTTCCTCCTTTGCCTCCTCTGCTCATTCGTCCCTCATGTTTAGACCTGCTTGTCTTTCTCACATCAGATTCTCTTTTTCTTTGAAATGTTAAATCTTCCTAGTTTTCTTTTGTACAGACTTGTGGTTTTTCAAGAAATAAGAGATTTCTCCTGGGTTAGAAATAAAGACAATGAAGTGGACACCAGAGCTTCTGTGATAATGAAACAGCAATACAGATAGGGTGAGGAGCCCCCTAGATGCTGGCTCACCTAGGCCAGGTACTATCCAAACAGCATGTCTTCCCACCTGGTCTCTTTGTGGCCCTGGAATGTAGGGCCCAGCTCAGGTGACTGGGGACCGGTTGTGTGGGGAGGGGGCCAGGCCCAGCTCAGATGACTTGGCGCTTCCTGTGGATACCTGGAGGCCACAGCGTGGTCTTCAGCAGGAGTGAGGTGGTCCAATGAGAAAGTCACTGCACAGCAGATAGGGGTCACAGAGGTCGCAGGAAGCTCCTAGTGCAGACTGGCTGAGAGGTGACACCTTTTTACGCACCTCATACCCACGGTTCCCAGCATAGGGTGTGCGTGTGCATGCTGGGTGAGTGAACCCCTAGCACCCGTTTCTAAGATGGGGCCTTCATGGGGGAGGTCGTCTCCCCAGACTGACCCTGGGTGACCACAGGCTCTTGAGCCAACCTGGCCCAGTGTCCGTGAACAGACATCTGCTGGTTCTGGTCTGGTGAGCCATGGGGCGTGGATAGATGCAGGTCGCCCAGAAAACAGGCTGGTCAGAAATAGGCATCAGACCCTGGCTTCTCTAGGGCTCAGTGCAGGCCCGGCTCTTGGGGATGGCTTCTGTGTCTTTGTGCGTTTGCGTGGGCTCTGCCAGCCCTTCCCTGAGGCTACTGCCCCGAAGAGCTCCCGCCCTGACCTCCAGCCCTCTCCCAACACCGCAGAGGCCTGTGGAAGCAGATCTGTGTACGACGGGCCCGAGCAGGAGGAGTACTCGACGTTCATCATTGACGACCCTCAGGAGACCTATAAGACACTGAAGCAGGTCATCACTGGGGTTGGGGCTCTGGAGCAGGAGCACGCCCAGTACAGAAGGGACAAGTTCAAGAAGACCAAGTATGGGAGCCAGTGAGTATGGCGGCGGGATTGTGGGCTGCTCTTGGCAAAGGTAGCAGAGAAGGGGACCTCAGGAGTGTCCTGGGCCAGGGCGCTACCGTGAAGCCACCTGCATGCACCCATGAGGACTAGGGCAGCTTTCCTGTCCCTTCAGAGGGGCTTACCGTGCTCTCCAGGGCCTGCTGGGCAGTGTCCCAGGGGCAGCACCTCCCTCACCTCCTCCCTCCAGACCCTCCTGCCTTCAGATCCATTGCTTCCAAAATTAGGCTTTCCTGGGCCAGAAGTTGCACACATCATGCCTCTCTCTGGGCCACAAATACATTTCTATAGACAACTTCTGGCTTAGCTTGTTTTTTCTTTGCTTGTCTGTATTTTTCATATTTATTGCGATGAACACGTATCACGTTTAAAGACAGAAGAGAGAGTATTAAAGCACGCAGCTGAGCACTGGCCGTAGGAGACTACACCCCACTCTCTCCTCCCCATTTCTGCTTTGCAGGGAGCACCCCATTGGAGACAAGAGCTTCCAGAGCTACATCAGGCAGCAGTCTGAGACCTCCACCCATTCCATTTGAAGTCTGTAGGAGGTCGTGTCCAAGGACGGGCACCAGGAAGACCACCACCTTCGGGAAGGAGGGAACAGAGACAGGACTAAAGGGCAAGGGATCCATACTTGTTCCGCTCACATAGAGCTCACACGCCAAGCTCCTGGGACTGGTGAACCTCCGCGGGCTGTGTCTGTGGTTGCCGTGCACTTTATTCACACTGTGGCAGGTGACTGGAACCGGCCTTTCTGGAATGAGCTGCTGGGGACACTGTGCCCTCTGTAGAGCTTGTACTTCTGTGTCGTGTGCACCTCTGCCATTGCTGCGCTGCGTGGCGCTGTGCCCCTGGAGCCCTGTTCCTTCGCGTATTCTGCTTCAGCGAGACCGGACGTTAAATAGCATCATTCGTCTCCCGTGAGCCTGTTTGGGCGGCCGTGGGCAGTGGCCCTCCAGCTCCAGCCTTTGGTGTTGCTGTGATTCCTGGCTGAAAGGTCGGTTTTGTGGCCTCATTGTGCATAATGGCACAAAGATCCGAATTTGAGGATGTTCTTGATGTTTTGGAGGTACGGGATCCTTCTGCAGAGAGCACTAGGGTGTTCCCACCCCCGTGGGCTGCAGACACTGCCAGAGCTGGCAATGGGCTGAGGTCAGTGTCCACCCCATCCCCTTCTGAGCAAAAGTTGTAGTTCTGCTGTCAGTGGAACTGCAGAGTACGATCCACATTAGCCACCACTTCTGGAGGTTTGGGGAAGGTTTTTAAAATAGAAATGTGCATTATTTTCAAGCTGTTTTTCTTAATGTTTTTAAAGGACCATTTCTCATTAGGTCTTTGATATAAGGTACCTTGGAACATCTAGACCTGTTCTCATCAAAGGGCAGGGTGCCACAGGAGAGCCACAGAGGGAAGGAGGCGCATCTCCTAGAAGCCAGTTAAAGGCCGTCCAGAGCACATCAGGGAAAGTGAGGCCCTGAGCTGTGCAGACTTGGCTCCTCCTGAGCTGGAGGCTGTGTCTCTGTGAAGCCCCTGGCAGCTGCCAGGCAGTGGTGGGGTGCTTTTCTGTGGAGGTGGGGATGCTGACATGAGGCAGGCAGGCAGCCTTTGAGCTTTGGAGAGCACTGTTCACACACACAGACCTTGTGCCCATCTCTGCTTTTACTTGCAAACACTGTCCTGCAGATTCTGAACGATGGCAGTTAGTAACATGCCTTGTCACAAAACGGTGAGGAAGATGTTGCAAAAAATAAACTTTGGGACACACAGCTATGAGGCTGCACCAAACTGCAATTTTTAACATGGATTTGTAACTTAATGTTTCTGTTTATAAGATACTAATGATTTGCAATGTATTTTACTGGCCAATTAAAACAGATGTTTTATTCTTTCTGAAGACTGGTTTGTTTTTGCGCGAGTGCCCCCTGCGTGTGGCGGAGCGGGCACGTGGGACAGGTGAGGGTGAGGGTCAGACTGGAAACCACAGTGCTCTGTGGGATGGAAGGATGTGGGTTCGGCACTCAGCGTTCCCTCAATGCATGTTGTGCCGGGAGCCTTCAGTGAGGGTGGAGGCGGCCTCGAGCCCACACGAGGAGGACAGGCTCCAGCATGTGTTACCATCTCCGGGACACAGTGGGGCCTGAGCTCCAGGACCAGACACAGGCCGGCATCCATGGGAAGCAACAGGAGGGGCTCCCAGATTGGGGGGTGCTGCGTGTGTGGGGGCAGCGCCTGGAGGAGACCTGCCTCCAGAGCAGGGATGCATCATTTCCCTGTTCTTCCTCTCCAAGTGGTGTTGACTCCGTTGTTCAACTTCCAGCCTGAGTCACCTGTTAGGAAAGAATCAAGTGGTCTGGCTCTGAGGACACGAGGTCAGGTTTGGGATGACGGGGGGTCAGCCCCTCCTGGGGGACTTGGGGAGGGAGGTGTTATTGCTGCTTCCCAGCGGCCGCTCCTGGCAGCCCTGGGCAGCAAGATGGGCTGGGGGGGGTACGGCACAGGGGTGCAGGGGTCAAGCCAGCAGCATCAGTCCCCCGGGACATGCAGGCATCCACGGCAGGTCCATGGGGCAGCTTCAGGGAGCCTGGCTGACTCAGATACATGCAGGACCCAGGGAATCAGGAGAGCCAAGTTCTGTCCCCATGGGAGGACGTGGGACCGGGGGCAGAAAGCCTGGGAGCCAAGGCCTTCTCCCAGGAGCCTCATGACCGGCCATGGTGGCTTCCAGGGGCCTCCATGTGCGCCCACCTGCTCTGCCTCCAGACAACCCATCTCAGCATCCCACCCTCCTGGTTGTAGGCCTGGCACCTCTGCTCTCATGTCCCTGGGCTCATCAGCAGCTGCACCAGCCCCTTGGCTGGGTGACTGGAGCCCCCATGAGTGGATGTGCCGGGAAGTGGTTTGGAAGATAAAAGTGCATGTGGAATTAACAGAGTCCCTTTTGCTTCATTCTATTTATGATCTGCTGGTTGCTCAGGGAAAGCACCTATTATGATTTGTCTCCTGTGGCCTTGGATGCCTCAAGATAAAAAATATGTGCTGGGATGAGACCAGATGTTCTCTGCTAAGCTGTATCATGGGCTGAATGTGTCCCCCAAAAACTCATGGCAAAATCCTGACCCCAGCCCCTCAGACTGTGACCGTGTTGGGAGATGGGTTCCTTAAAGGGGTTAGTTAAGGTTACACGAAGTCATTTGGGTGGACCCCAATCCCATGTGACCAGCGTCCTCCTAAGATTAGGATGTGGCCAACAGTCACGTGAGATGTTCAACATCACTGATCACCAGGAGATGCAAAACACAACCACAATGAGACACTACCTCACACCTGTCACCATGGCTAAGATCAATAACACAAGAAACAACAGGGGCTGGTGAGGCTGTGGAGGAAGCGGAGCCCTCATGCACTGCTGCTGGGAGTGTCAGCTGGTGCAGCCACTCTGGAGAACAGTGTGAAGAGTCCTCAGGAAGTTGAAAATAGAAGCAATTGCATTGCTGGGAATTTACCCCAAAGTATAGAAAAACACTAATGCAAAGGGGTGCATGCTCCCCAGAACTTTATAGCAGCGTTATCTGCGAATGTCCAGATACGGAAGCAGCTGAGATGTCCACCGACAGATGAGTGGGTGAAGAGAAGCTGGCCTTTATAATGGAATATTATTCAGAAGTCAAGAGATGAGATTGTGCCATTCGTGACATGATTGGACCGAGAAGGTACAACACTAAGTGAAATAAATCAGACTAAGACGAATATCCTAGGACCCCACCGTAAGTGGAGTCTAAACAAACAGCAGCGACAAACCAATGGAATAAAAAAGAATCAGAGCCATAAACACAGAGAGCAAAGGTGGCTGGTGGCAGAAGGCGGGCAGGGGACGCGGGGAGCACGGGGGCCAGACCCTGGTGTGAGTGACTTGGTCATGGGGTGAAATGGAACAGCGTCCGCGGTCGCGTGGTGCGATGGCAGATGGCCGTGCTAGCAGGGGGCACAGCATCACAGCCAGAGGAGCTGACCCACACGTCAAACTCCTGAAACAAATGTGTGTCACCCAGACTCAAACAGAAGAGGAAAAACAGAAGAAAACAAAAGATGAGGGCCCGGAAGCGTGAGGGACGACTGTGGAGGACGAGGCGGCCGCGGCACCTGCACGTCGGGCTTCCCGCCTCCCAGCGGTGAGACCCGAGCGCCCGGGCATCAGCGGCCTCACTGCAGTGCGCTCGCAGCCCACGCGGACAGCACAGCGGGGCCGCTGGCTGCTGATGAGCCTGTGACACCAGCACTGCCACTCTGAACCCTCGGTCCCTTGGGTCGTGATGGCATCGTCCCTGCAGAAAGATCCTCGAGTACAAGGGACTCAGCCGTCTGCCTCCGCATCCTCGGGGGGAAGGCCGGGGAGGGCCTCAGAAGGAAGCTCACCCACGGTAAGAGCTGCCTGCACTGACTTCTGACCTCTGAACTTTGTGGTGATGTCATAGGGGCCGCTTGGCAACAGGGGCCCCGGCCACACAGGGCTGCTGGTGGGACAGAGGTGGGAAGCCATGCTCTCTGTCTGAGGGCGCGCTCGGGAGCCCACGTCCCTCTTCATTCCTGAAGCCTGATGGAGGGGAGGAGGATGGAGAAAGACGCAGCCGCACATAGGAGGCACCGGCCAGGCCCCGGGGCCCCTCCACCAGGGGTGGCCCCCGGACACCTCAAGGCAGCCAGCGAGATAGCTGAGCTCCAGAGGAGCCGGAGTGTGGGTGGCCTGCATCAGAAGGGGGACCCTCCGAGCTGCATCAAGAAGCCATCCAAGGAGCTGGGTAGGCCCCAGCAGCGTCCCTCTCTCCTGCCTGCCCACGCCCTCGTCCCTGCTGAGATCCTAAGGCCTGGGCAGAGCATGCTTGACCCTGGGGTCAGCAGGCAGCAGGCGAGGGGGGCTGTGCATCCAGAAGGCCGTGGCCACGTGAAGTGTCTCTGGTCAGTCCTGCACGGGTAACCTGCCAGGCAGGGTCAGCGGTGGGCCCAGGGGTAGTGGACCCAGGACACGGGACACAGGTGAGCTAACGTACACTTGCTGTACGTGCCACCTAGGATATCCTGGGACATGGAACTGGGGCTGGGTGCAGGGTGCTCTCCCAGGAAGAGCCAGACCCTGGCCTGGCTGACAGATGAAGGTGACCACTTCAGTCCTGTGCCAGGCTCTTGGCAGCTCTGGCTCTGCTGGGAAGGCCCACCTGGTGAGTGGCCCTTTGTGAGGGTGTCGGGACGCCACAGCAATGAAGCAGTAGGAAATGCGGTTCGCTGTTCATGCCCTAGGGACGATTTTGAGAGGCGGTGGCATAAGAGTGTTGTTCCGTTAGTGTAAACATGCAGAGATGTTCCAGCGGGTAGGGGAAAGGAGGTGCCGGCTGGTGGGCCACACGGGTCACTGCAAGGCTCTCGGCACCACTGTCCCAGGAAACTCTGGGCACCTGAGCCTTTCGCAGCAAGAGGAGCAAAGTTTCCCAAAGAAGAAGTCGGCCTAAGTCTATGTGGGAAATACTGCGAATGGACGCGAGGGTGTCTGAGATGCCGCCGCGGGGCAGCCACAGAGCACCGTCTGGGCCCCACCGTTCCCGGCTATTCCTACCAGTGCTGCATTTCCCCCAAACAAGAGGCCGGGCAGAGACTTCTCTGTGGCACCATCCTGCCACATACACCTGGTGGCCCCAGTGTCACCATTTGGAGCGGTGGTGTCTGCACAGAGGAGCCAATGTCGCCTCCCCAGAGCCCACACACCAAGAACAGGAGGCTCACTGATGGGATGCCCACAGCGTAGGGAGCAGGGGCGAAGGGACCTCTGCTGCCTGAACCCCTGGCACCAGGATGCAGTGGACACAGGACACGGGCCACCTAAGTCAAGGGATGGGCCTGGGGGCGGCCAGAGTGAGCTGGCCTCAGGACGAGCCCGGTCTGGGAGGGAACAGCAGAAGTCCATGTGCTGAGTGCCCCAACCCTGGGCGGCTGCACCCTGAGCCCGCCTCCCCACCCTGGCCGCCTGCACGGGATCCACCAGGGGACCCACTGGAGCACGGGCTGCTACATCCTTGACACCCTCCCGGACCTTGGTACTCGGGCCTGCTCTGTGCCCCTGCCCTCGAGGGCACCCTCGCCCTCACCCCACTGCCCGTGCACCACCCACTGCAGTTCCCAGGCAGGTGTGGGGGGGCCTGCTCCTGAGAGGGGTGGGCGAGAGGGACCTGCTGAAAGCTTCAGCTGGTGGCCAAGCAGCAAGGCAGTGTGGTGCTGCCTCTGGGCGCCTGCACCCTGGCCCCAGCCTGCGCCCTCAGCCTGCCGATACCCAAGGGGGCATCTCGCGGCCAAAAAAGAATCTGTGAGCATTTGGGGACATTCACATCTCTGTTCTTGGACCTCACTGGGCTCAGCGGAGCGCATTTCAGCCCCCAGCCTACCACCCTGATAGCCGCAGCAGCCCCTTAGGGGAGGGAAAGGGCCGAAACCTGCTTCTGTCAGGAAGAAGATGCACTGCAGAAAACATATCATGTCTCTCTTTTTACTGATTCTTTCCTTTTTGCCAGATACATATTATAGGATGGAGCAGGTTCAGGGATGAGCCTGTGTCCTCTAAAATATGAGGACACACATACCCACGGGTAGGGGCAGATCAAGATTTTCCACAAGAAGTCAATTGTAAAATCCCTACTAGAAAACCACAGCTTCCGAGTCACTCGGGTCCTGTTCTCTGAGGTGGAGACGGCTCCAGAGCTGCCGAGCTCCGGAATGCTCTCTGAAGACGTGAGAGCAGCACCCCTGTACCCCTGCTCCCTTGGACCCCTGCCCATTGCCTGTGAGGCTCTGGCTCTAGAGTCGTGGTGTCTGCACAGAGGAGCCAGTGTCGCTGAGGTTGTGCAGGTGCGGCCAACAGGAGCAGGGCTGACAACCCCAGGTCTTCCCCGCAGGGAACTCCGATGAGCCCGAGAGGAGTGCACGTAACCCCCCCCCTCCCCCCGGAGGCCTGTCTGAGGCGAATCTCCTGCTGAGGCAGGTCGACTTCCGTGGGGCGGGGCTCCCCATGAGACCAGGCCCAGGGCAGGGATGGTGTCAGGGACTCCTGCAGAGAAGCAGGAGTCGCGTGCAGGTACCAACCCAAGCTGGTCATTGCCTCCCGTGTCAGCAGGTGCCCCAGCCCTAAGGCCTGGGAGCCGAATAGACGCACCCACTTCTGTAAGGACATCTTCTCTGCGGTATTGCGGTGTTCAGAGGCGCCTCCCCAGCCTTCCACACCCAGCTTCCGCTTTGTGATTTCCCAGTCAGCTGGACTATGTGTGTCGGGCTGGACAAGGGGGGACCAAGGCACTGGCAGGGACAAGTGCAGCAGCTGAGGGGACTCCCCCAATCTGGGCCCCATCCTCCTGGGGCCAGGCCAGAGGGTCCAGGGATGGGAGCTGACAACTGCCGCTCCTTCCTCCCCAGAGTCTGAGGACCAGGGAAGGGACCTACGAAGTGACATTGAAGATGCCAGCTGGTGAGTGGTCTGTATCCAGCAGAGGTGGTTTCCAGAGACATGAGGGTGGCACAGGGGTCCTGAGAAGACCGTGAAGGCTCCGAGGGGAGGATTTCCCAGGGCTGCCAGCCACCCCCTCCCCAGCCCCTACTCCTGCTCCCCCAGGCAGGCCTGCAGCTGGCCATGGCCTAGAGTCCCAGAGCTGATGCCTGTCTTGGCAAATGTTTGCACTCAGCTCTCCAGACCCCTGGGCACGCAGAGGTCTAGTTTGTTGGGGAAGTTCTGGATGTGCAGCACCATTGGTGGACAGGCCCCTGGCACTACCATCATTGCCGAGAACCATCCTCAAGTAGCACTGCCTCTTCCCCCAGAGTCCCTCCCCCACGCCAACCCCGGGCAGGAGGAAGGCTTCCACACCCAGCTTCCGTGAAGGCACATCCCAGAGCTCTCCCAACGCCCAGGGGCAGGAAGGACCAGCTCGAAGCTGCGTCTCCTCGGTACCCATCCTGATCCACTGCCCCTGCTCCTCCCACAGTCAGGCAGACCCAGAGGAGGACAAGCAGGAAAAGAATCAGGATGCCCTCGAGAAGTTGGACCCTGATGGAGGAAGGACGGAGCCAGAAGGGAAGGGCTGCCGCCCAGAGGCCAGTGGCAAGAGTGGGAGCACTGGCTGGGCACACCTGTATGGGCGTGCATGTCCGTCGTTCTTGGGTCCCGCTGTTATTTACCTGTTTGGTTTCTTCCCCAGGAACAGGAACCAGAGTCCGTCAAGCTGGATGAGCCTCCAGGAAAAGAGGCAAGGGCCTTTGACTTTGGTAACCGGGAGGTCCGTTCAGGCATGTTCCCATGTGAGCACAAGCAGGGTGTGCAGATGTGGCCTCAGGGCCTCTTGGTAGGGCCATGCCACAGGCTGGACCCGGCGCTGCCATAGCTCAAAAGCCTTTGGGTCAAGCTCTGCGCTCCCAGCTGATGCTGTGCATCCTAACCCCAGTATCCCAAACAGTGCAGTTGCCAAAGGCATATGACAGGAGGTGGCCAGGGACCCACTGTAGCTGGGGTACGAATTCTCACCAGGCACTTTCCAAGGGAAGGAGGCTCTCATTCTCTTCCAAGTCTGCATGGGAAGGAACAGAGAAGGGGCTGGACCTGTTTTACCAGCACCTACAACTGATGGTCCCTAATGGGATTCCCAGGGTTCATCCCCAAATACCTTCCACACTAACTGAAGTGCTTCCATTGGAAAACCCCTCCTGGGCTGGTTAGAGACGCTGGGGCAGCAACACCTGGAGCCACTTGAGGCCCCCACTCCTCACTAGTGCAGGCCCCAGGGGGCCCAGGAGCTTCGTGGGCAGTGTACCGGTGTGGGCCAGCGCTGGGCATTGCCCTGTGACCTGCAGGCCCTGCTTCTCTTAGGGCGAAGCCAGGGGACACCTGGGGCCTCAGAGACCTGACAGAATGTCGGGAGAGGTGGGAGACCAGAGCTGGCCACGGTCACCTCACCATCCACACTGCCCAGCTCCCCAGGATCCCTCACTGAGCTCCGCCATCATCTGGTGGTCCCAGTGCTAATCATGCAGAGCTCAGCTGCCCCAGGGCCCAGAGCCCACTGCCCCTCCCAGGAGCCTCCTCTCCTCTCCAGCCCACCCTGGAACGCCATCCACACCTCTCTGGTTTCCATTCACAGAAACCATCTGAGTTTGTGGAGATTGATCTGGGAGACCGTGCCGAGGAGGTAAAAGCCCTCAGACCACCTGCCAGGAATGCTGGTGCTCAGGGCCCATGGAGCTTGTCCAGGGAACCTGTCCCACATGCATGTCGTGGAGGCTGAGGCAGAGGCAGGCTGGCAGTGCCAGGAGGACTCTGGGATGCTGACGACTGGCCTGGGAACTCAAAAGCCACCTTGCCTCCTCCTTATCTTCCAACCTGCATGCATTCTGGCATCATCAGAGACTCTAGGGCCAGGGTCAACCTTCATGGTGCCCATGGGCCCTGAGAACCTCTTCGGGGATCATACTGGGGTGGTATAAAGGCTTGGGAGTCAGAGAACTGGGTGTCCACATCTGGCTCTGCCACTAAATACTCAAGTCACTCTACCTCTCACTGCCTCAGTTTTATCCATACAGTGGGGATCTTAGTAGTTAGTACCCACATCCCCAGGGTTGAACTGGAAAGCTCCGCATGGTGCTTATACCCAGAAAGCCTCAGCATCAGGTATTATCACCACCACCATCACTATCATCCCCACCATCACCATCATCACCATAACTATCATCATTGGCACCACTGCCACCACCACCATCACTGCCATTACCACCTCAGCACCATCACCACTACCATCATCACCATCACCACCATCCTCACCACTACCACCATCATCATTGCCACCACCACCACCACCACTATCACTGCCATCACCACCAACACTGCTATCACCACTACCATCACCATCACCATCATCACCATCACCACCATCACCATCATCACCACCATCACCATCACTACCATTACTACCACCACCATCACCATCATCATTGTCACAGCATCATTTTCTGTAAAACGAAGCTGTTGACCAATGGCCTATCTGGACCATCCAACACAAATGTCCTAGGATGTCCTCCGTTTCTCAGATGTTGTGGGCAGCCACTCTGGAAGTATTTTGAAGTTCTATCTTGGAAATTTAAGTTCTTGCGTGGGATTGTTCTTTTCCAGATTGTGCCTCCTCGCTCTTTGCCCTCAGAACATGTGGTACAGTGAACATGCTATTAGCCCCTCACAAGACTCTCTTGGGAGCACCACAGGTTCTAAGGACTCAAGGAGGGTCATCCAGTGGCAGAGTTGGATTATAGTCTGGAGGTCACAGTGATGCACATCAAAGGCATAGTTCCTTGGTCGGGGGTCTCCTAATTAGAAAGTAACTTACGACTTTCTTTCTTTCTTTCTTTCTTTCTTTCTTTCTTTCTTTCTTTCTTTCTTTCTTTCTTTCTTTCTTCTTTCTTTCTTTTTTCTTTCTTTCTTTCTTTCTTCTTTCTTTCTTTCTTTCTTTCTTTCTTTCTCTCTCTCTCTCTCTCTCTCTCTCTCTCATCTCTTTCTTTCTTTTCTTTTGAGAGAGAGACATAGAGAGTGGGGCAGGGGAAAAGGCAGAGGAAGGGAGGGAAAATCTTAAGCACATTCCATGCCGAGCGTGTAAGCCCAAACTCAGGGCTTGATCTCACGATGCTGAGATCTTGACCTGAGCTGAAATCAAGAGTCGGACACTCACCTGACTGAACCACACAGGTGCCCTCACCCTTACTTTTGGGGGAAACTTTCCCTTGACAGTGCCCCAACTCATGGGAAGATGCTCAGTGCCGGTGCTGTCTCCATGCCCCCATCTGATCCTTGAGCAGGTCTAGCAGGCCTGGCCTTGGTGGCTGTGGTGGATGAGTTGATTCCCTCCACTTCTTCCCTAAACTGCTTCTGCCACTCGCCACAGGTAGTCACAGGTGCCGTGAGAGAAGAGAAACGGTCCCAGATGGATGTGGGGGATTTGTCAGAAGACGAGTGAGTGATGCTTGTGGGTTTCTACATGGAGAGGTGGGAGTTCTCCTGCACCACGGTGTCTGCTGGGTCCGTTGTGCCTCCTGGGGGAAGGGCAGAGCCCGCTACTTGCTTGCCTTCCTCTCCCATGTGTGCAGAGACCAGGCATTGACTGGCCTGGAGGGCTGACAGGCGAGCAGTGGGACTCAGGGACAACCCTTACCTTGAGTGCCCCTCACCCCACAGCCAGACCCTTTCTCCCCATCCCATCAGCCAACAGATCAGCCATACTATGAGGTGAGAGAGGTGGGAGGAGGCCGAGGAGGTGAGAGGAAAGTGTTGCCGTGTGGAAGGTTCTAGCTGGTCAGTTTGGGGTTTTGCTGGGGGACGGGGGGCACACCATCGGCCAGAGTGTCTGCAGAGGGGGCCAGGCCCGAGGGCTGGGGTGGGAGGCACATTTGTCCTGACTGCCTAGACCCACTTAGGTTGGACACTGGGCAGGGCCAGCCTAGGCCTACGAAGTCCTGAGGCCATAAGGGGTGCTGGGAGCAGGCCACTATATCATCCAAGGGCCTGCGGATCTGTTTTTATTTTAAACAATGTAGAGAAACAGTAAGAAGGAAATCACAGTTAACCCAGTTTCCCACTTCTTGGAATTAACAGCTATTTTAATATCTGGGCTCATTTGCTTCAACATTTTTTAAAAGAAAAATGTCTCTAATAGAGATATTTAGATACAAAATAAATTACTTGGTAAAACTGACACACAGTCCTTTTAAATAACTGGAACTCACCCGCTTCTAGGTCACCCAGACTCCCGCTCACAGCTTGAGGGTCACACAGGAGCTCGTGGGCTGGAGCCCGGACGCACACAGCGCCCACTCGAGTAGGGGCTCCACGTCGGCTGCTTGGGGCCTTGACGGTGTCATTACTACCACCACCTTCCCCCAGACCTGTAGATGGGAGAGCTTCCGTGAGGCAGTGTCACCCCGTGTCCGTGCACATGGCCCGTGTCCTGCCCATTGCTACTCACACAGGGGGTCTCGCCTGTATCAGCTAAGATGTTGGGATCCCTACCTCACTCCCAAATCTAGGCTGAGAATGGGTGGGTCTTTCCTAAGCAGATCCTGATGTTCCCCATTGCTTCTGAGTGGATGTGGTCGTGGATTCAGCCGCACTGGAAGCAGCATGGTGGCTTTGTCTTCTGCCCCTGGGACCGGACAGTCCCGAGTCCGCCCACCTGGCCCCATGGTCTTGGCAGCCCACCCGATGCCTCTGCTGCCCAAGAGAGCCCGCTGGCCACGGGCCACAGAACCGGGCCTTGGCTGTAGGCGGCCGCTTGGCCAGTGGGTAGGGGACTGGGGGTAGGTGGGCAGTCTGTCCTGCTGCTCTGCTGTCCTACCATCTTGGTTTTCTGCAGAGCTGAGGCTTTCTGTCCAGCTCTGTTCACAGTCACTGTGGGGTCCCTGCAAAGGGAAGGAGGACAGCTGACTTATCCCAGAGGCAGCTATGATTGGAAGTGGACACCCCGGAGCACACCCCAGAGGGAAAAGCAGAGGCCATGGTCTTCTGAGAATGGACAGGGCTTGGTGTGGGGAAACCTGGAGATGGCCTGTCTCTGGGGCCGAGGGGAGCGTTCTGGTTTGGCTGGTCTATGAGGTCTCTCATGGTCAAGGAGCCCCTCCGGTTAGGCCTCCCAGCGCAGAGGATGAAGGCCCTGGGAGGGCTGGAGAAAGCTTGGACAGCTGGTGGGAAGGCAAGCCCAGCTCTGCACGGGAGTCTGCTGGTGTGTGCAGGAAGCTGGGCCGGATAGGGGCATGCACCTGTGGGGAGGGGTGCTGCCTGTGGCCCAGGCTCTGAACTCAGGGGTGGGGGGATGCCTGGCTCTCATCTGCTGTGGCCTCCTCTCGGCCTCTAGGACCAAGACCAGCTGGGTGTGCTGCATCCCGTACTCCACCAGAAGGAAGGCGAAGGAGAGCGTGTAGCAGCCTGGGACAAGGTAGTTTGCACCGGGACTGGGTGGAGGCCTACCTCTGCAGGAGGGAGAATAGAGGGGGCTGCTCTCCTGACCTCCCAGCCCTCTCAGTCCTGCAGAGACCTGCGATGGAGGGACGAAGGGATGGGGTTGGGGATGCCACAGGCAGCCCTGAGAAACAGCATTCAAACCCTTTCAGGGCATTGATGACCACCCAGGTGTGAACCACTGATCTGCTGGCTAAGCCATGATGCCATCTTTTAAAAAGACACAATAAAGTGTGAACAGAAGGTGTTCTCCTTCTCTGGTCCCGCTTGACAATTCTCTGAAACGTGATGGAGGGACGGGGTGTGAGCTCAGGGACAGGTGGCTGTGCCTCCCAAATCACGTGTGCACGATGGCAGCTGTGATCACCCAGCCCTACCCTTCAGATCCTAGGAACACCCGGAAGCAAAGTCAGATCCCTTGGGGTCTGGGGGCAGGCTCTACTCTCAGAGATGGCCTGCAAACTTGGCCCCAGTGAGAGCAGCCTGGAGGGAGGCTGGCGTGCTCCCCGAGGCCAAGATGTGAGCAGGCCCAGAACTAAGCCATTCTTGCAGCTGGACGTGGAGGTCCCAGGGCCCGTGCCTCACAAGGGCCCCTGCCTTGGGCATCAAGGCTCCGGAGATGCTGCTTGCGGGGACAAGGGGCAGGGGCAGAGGATCATACAAAGGAAGCTTGACAAGGGGTTCAGACTGTGTTTGTTCAAACCACCACAGGCCAAGTGAGCAAATATTTTTCATTTCATGTGGCCCAACCAAATGCTGAGAAGGCAGCACACACACCTTGCTCACTCTTATACACACACATGCATGCTTGAGTGCACAAGCATGTGTACATGCACACTCACACATGCATGTGTACATGTACACATAGTGTGCATTGTGCATGGATACATACATCTACACACCATGCACGCACACACACGTGCACATGGACACGGGCACACATGCACACATGTGTTATATGTGGGCGCATATACACTTGCACACAGAGCACACGTGTGGGCAGTCACACCCACATATATATACACACGTGCATGCACACACACAAGCATACAGGACCACGTGGTCTGGTGACACGCAGCATCTGAGGGTGAGGAATATCTGGGCCCGGAGGTCAGAGGGGTCAGACAGATGAACCTCTCAGGTGCCCATCTTGTGTGCAGGTGGGTTGGGCACCACGGTTCCTCTGCTCCAATGCTGTCCGTCTGGGAACAGGGAGCCTCAGAGCAGCTGGAAAATGCGTGCTGAGTTGCAAGCATGGAAACTGGCTTCCCTGGCCGGGTGTATGGGGCTGCAGCCTTGCTGTCACAGGACCAGATCACAGACGCACGGAGGACCTCAGCCACCCTAGGCACAGGGGCCGCTGCTTGTCCCCCTGGAAAGGAGATGTGGAACATCTGTGTCCCAGCCCCCAAACAGGCAGGCCCTATCCCTGCCCAAATTCGAACTGCTGTCACCAACTAGAACGGCACCCAGGAAGCTTCTGCAGAGACAGCTGTGCTGCCCCTTGCTTGGCCAGGAGGGAGGAGTAGACCTCCATGTCTGGGGCCCAGGGGTACTACCACACAGAGCAGCACTGCCAGACTGGCTTTGCTGGTTCCTCTGTGACCATGCTCAGCTGCAGGCCAGGAGGGAGACAGGGCCTGGGTGGCCTGCTGTCCATTCGTCTGTCGTTCATCCCTTGTCATGGTGAGTGGCTGCTGGCCTCTTAGGGCCTAGGAAGCAGGGAGGCCCCACGTGTGCACAGCATGGCTACCTTGGTTGCAGCCTTTCAGCAGTTAAGATGCATGAGTCTTTTCATTAAGCCTCTGAACCTCAAGGTTTGAGGTAGCTCTGTTCCATGTGGCCTGGGGCTGTCTGCTGGGGAACCAGTCTAGGGCAGGCCTGGGGGTAACTGGAGAGGCTTGGCCTGCAGATGTGGTGGTTTTGGCTCCGGTCTCCTAGCCACATGCCCAGTCCCTGAGCTGCCGGCAGGGGTGGCCCTGGAAGCCAGAGGGTCTTGTGGGAGGGGACACACCAGGAAAATGTCAAGCCTCCATCGCAGGCGTGCACCTCTGCCCTTGCCGAGGCTTCCATGGAGCAGGCACAGCCCTCTCTTGCCAGAGAAATGCACCAGTCCCGGGGGCGAGGTGGGGTGGAGCAGGCGTGGACACCGAGCAAGAGCACTCAGCCCTGAGGGCACCTGTTCTCGCGCAGTAGGGGCCAAGCACTTACTGCCGGGGACATGGCACGCTTGGAAGCCAGAAGGAAACCAGAGCGTTCAGCTCGAGGCCTTCAGCAGCCGCCCAGGGTACGGCCAAGCTGCTGCTGCCCGGCCTGTGCTCAGACGCTCAGCCAGGGGGCAGTGGCCAGCAGGTGGGGGGCGGGATGGGACACCTGCTGGGCAGTTTTGGAGTTTTGGGGGATGTGAATGCCAAGCTGGCCAGGGGAACCCTCCTCTTGCCTCCCTGCTCAGAGGCCCCTGGTCCTCGGGGACACTGATGCGGCTCACTGCTGGCATTTTGTCACAGGCTTGGCTGATGGCCCCAGGTGATGGCTCCCAGCCTGACCTGGTTTCGTCCTTGACTCTCTGCCGGCCTCCACCTACTCTGCGAGAGGCCCACAGAACCGCCCTGGGGCAGGGCCAGGATGGGCGGCTCACCGCCCCGCTCACCCTCCTTGCCTCCAGCCTTTCAATGTTGTCCCCTTCACTTCAAAGCCAATATGCATCTTCCTTGTGGGGACTAACAAAAACCATTGAATTTGTTCTCTCTTTTAGACTCTCTGTTAGAATTTTCATGTATTTCTCTCTCTCTCTCTCTCTCTCTCTCTATATATATATATAAAGAGCTATGTATGGAGACAGATGGATAAATACAGCTCGTTTCCAAAATCGGCATCACATTGCACCTGTTTATTTGTTTACAAGTTTTCATTCTGTCACAAGCATTTTCCTGACCTCATCTGTGTGCCAGACCTGGTGACTGAAGCACGCTCTCCACCTCTCGGCGTTTCCCTTCCCGGGGGCAGGGCGGGGAGAGAGTGGATGTCCAGTGTATCTTAATTTATTTACACATTGTTCTGGGGAAACTAACTTCATCGCAGTGAGAAATGACCTTCCTGCCACACTGCCCAGGGCACAGGGCATCACAAAGATAAATGTGATATGAAAACAGTGCCCGGCCCCCGAGGAGTCATGACGGCAACAGCCACAGTACAGAGCAGGTGTTGGCTCTGCATCAGGCACAGGACACGGTCTTGGCAGTTTTGCAGATTTTAAGTCCTTAATCCCACAGCAACCTACAGGGTGGGTTCTATCCTCAGCCCCGTTTTGTAGTTGAGGACTCTGGGGCGCGTCCTGGTTGAAGCCCTCAGAGGTTACTGTGCCCCTGAGGGCGGACCTATCTATGCTGCTCCGGCTGTGGCGGCTGGTTTGTGGTCTCCTCCTGCTACCACCTAGACGGCCGTGTGGAAGGCACATCTGCTGCCGTCAGCTCTGGACACCCGCCCCTGCACCCAGCCGCACCCCAGTGCTCCTGCCCCCAGCCCTGGACACCCCAGCGGCTCCCTCAGGGTTAGAGGCGCTTGCTCAGTGCACCCCTGGTGGCGGGCCTGGGGCAGCGCATCACCTCCTGTGTCCTTCAGCGGGGAGGTCACCGGCACCGTCCAAGAGGAGGCGACGGAGAGTCACTTCATCAGTAGAGAATTTTAACTCTCATGATCCACTAAAAGGGGAGGCTGGAAGGTGAATGCATTGGTGGCCCCCAGTTCATGGGAAGGCCCGGGGCTTGAGCCAGACCCGGCTTGCCTGTGCGTATCTGCTCCTCCAGGTCAGGGCGTGGAGCTTCCACATGCAGCCCAGAAGTCAGATACCCCCTGCACTGGCCCTCCCTGCCCTCTGACCTCCTGACCCATGACCCCTCTGTAGAACAGACAGACAGACCTTCTTGGCACCTGTATTTAGAGCATCCTGGGCGCCTCGCAGGGCTGGACAATCCTTGGTTCATGGGGAAACACACCCCCAAGTAGATCTTCCCACTATAACCTGAGATGTTTCACTCCACAAAAGATGGAAGTCCTTCAAACTGTGGTCGTCCTGAGGCCCTTTGTGAGCCCTGGTGTCACCAGATGCCCTGGTCCCAGTGACATGGCATCACGGAGGGCCTGCCTTGGCAGACAGGAGCTGAGTGCGACCGCCTAGCCATTGCCCAGGGACCTGGGGGTGCTGAGGCCTTGGGAGGTGAGAAGCTTCCCAGGGAGACAGGACGACCAACACAGCCAGCCCTGAGTCGTCTGAGACCAGCCCAGGCCCGGGCAGGAGGTGAGGTGCTCTCCCCCAAGGCCCTCCCCTGTCCCCCGAGGCCTGTTGCCCCAGGATGCCGCCTGCCTGACTATCCCAAGAGCCCTGGGAGAAGCAGCAGGAGAGAGGGAGAGCCCTGTGCGAGCGGAGCGGGGCACAAGCCCTGGTGAGGACTGCCTGGGCGTCCCCACATTCTCCCTTGGTCTTGGAGGGACAAGTTCTCTGGGGGGTGCAGCACACACACAGCAGGAGGTTGCCGCCTGTCAACTCCTTTTGGCCTCAGGACCCTGACCCACATGACCTCTGCTGGGAGCAGGGGAGCGAGCCCTCCAGGCTGCAGGGTAGGACCGCGTCCACTCTGACAGGGCCTTGAGGCCGGGGGAGACTGGGCGCTCCCATTGTAGAGATAAGAAGACTAAGGAGCACTAAGGAGACTAAGGAGGCTGCTGGGTCACGGTCCTCATTCTGGCCCACGTCACAAGTCCCCCACCCCAGTCAGTGGGGACCCGGCCCCGGCTTCTCACAGAGGTCCTTCAAACACCCCAACAACCCCGCTGCTTCCTTGGACGCTGCAGCTAGTGGGCCCCGGGGGGCAGCCTTGTTCCTCCCCGGTGGGCTCGCACCCCCGCACCCCGGGGCGTCCTGGCCCCTCCTTCTGTGTACACACCCCAGTGAAAGGCGTCCCGGGCTCCACCGGGTCAGCATCTTATTTGTTTCAAAACAGCCTCGCTGCTGTCAGGAGACAGGCTTCTGGGTCCAGCAACCCGACCTGGGCCCTGACAGCCCCTCAGTCGTGCGGCGGGGCCGGCCCCAGGGGGGAGGGGGCATGTGCCCTCCCGCCTTGAGTCACAGCCCCTGTCTCTCGGAAAGCACGTTTCCCCACCCCTGCCCCGGGGTCCGCAGTCCGCAGTCCGGGCAGGCCGGAGCAGAATTCCAGCGGGAGGCCCCGCCCTGCCAAGATGTGCCGAGGGACGACCGCTCAAGCCAAGCACACGCGGGGCCCAGGAGGAGCCCCTCCCGAGCCGCAAAGCCAGCGGCCCCCCCCCCCCCCCCACCGCCTGCCGCAAGGGCCGGGCCCCGGTGATGTGAAGCGGTCACCTCCCGTGGGGCTCGAGGACTGTCGTGGGGATGTCCGCGAGCGTCCTAGGGCTGCTTCCTTCCCGCGTGCAGTGGGAATGCCAGTCCCGGGGCCCGCGGTGGGGGACGCTCAGACATCCTGCTCTGTCTTCCTCGGCCTGCAGCTTCGGTTCTGGGCGAAGGGACACAGTGTCCGGCTGCTGGACCTGCCCCTCGGTGCCCGACTCCTCCCTTACAACCTGGGCTCCAGGCACAGGCAGGTTTTCCAAGTACATAATCGGGAAATGCGGTTCCCCTGGCTCCTCTGATTCACACGTTGTCTGTTGCAGCCGCTGAACGAAGCTGCAAAATACAAACCAACCTCCAACCCTGAGACACGTGATGGTGTCAGGGGCCGCTTAGGTTTTCTGCCCCCAAAGCCCCGGGAGGGCCCTACCTCTCTCTGGCTCAGGGCTGGCTAGCGGGCGATGAGGGGTGGGTGCAGGGGGGTGACAGGAGGCCCGGAGACACAGCGGCGGTGGTCTGAGGTGGAGGGGCAGATCAAGGTGGAGTGGGTGCAGGGTGAGCGGGGTCACCAGCCAGTGTTACTGCGACGACCTTCCCAGCCCAGTGCCTGCTGGCGTCAGTCCCAAAGCACGAGGGGCCGGCAGCACTGCCCTCCCACCCTGGTGCAAGCCCCGCTAGAGCAGGGGTTCCGAGGGGACGGCTCAGGCCCGGCTCTGTTGGCATCTGTACCCCACATGAAGCCCTGGGGGGTCTGCAGAGGTCAGAACAGAGTCCCCCTTCCCTCTGCTGAGGCCTCCCCTCCGCCGCCACACGGCCTGTGGGAGCCAAGAACGGGCGATGCCAACACCGCTTCCTGACTCCCTGGCACTTGTTGGCTGTCCTCGATCCCGCTCTGGCCCCCGCTGCCAGAGTCAGCGTGGCCCTGCAGGCCCCAGGCTCCATCCCACAAGGCACCACCGCCGCAGAGCCAGCTGCAGCGGGGACCCCAGGGCACCCCACACCGCCAGGGACCGCAAAGCAGAGCTTAGTGAACTTCACGGTCCAAGAGCTTTGATCTTCGTTGTCGATGGATCTCGTCAATGGCCCATGGTGACCGGCTCTACCACCAGCAGCCCGGGGGGCCTGCGCACCTGGCCAGGAGCCAGAAGGCCAAGTTGGGGGAGGGGTCCTTGTGAATAGCCAGCGACACGCCTCTCCCTCGGGAATCAGGTTCTCCGTGCTGGATTCCGGGCAGAGGGTGGCCCCTTGGCCTACCTGGCTCTCCATTTCCCTCATGCTTCCATCAAATATATCTTAAGTATTTAACATTTTTGATGCCAAAAACATGAACTTGCAGGTACTTCCTTGCCCTCCCCGCCCCAGGACAACCCCCGCCCCCACAGCAAGCGCATTGCCATCTCCCGCAGGTGTTCTTGAGGAAAGCAGGGGAGCGCTCCCGGCAGTGGGCGTCTGCGCTATCCGTCCAGCGGTGGTTTTCCCCCTAGATCACTGTGTCATATCCCAGCTGCAAATGTGTATTTGGACAGGTTTTGAGAACTTCACACCAGCTCTTAGGAATGATGAGAAATGCCCCCAGGCCCCACAGTGGGATGTCCGAAGACAGCCCGAGCCCTGCCCTACGGCTGGTTTGGTTCTCCAGGACTTCCAGCATGCCAGGGCTTGACGTGGGTTCCTGGAAAAGGCAGGATGAGCAGTCAGGGCTGACAGTCCAGAACTATGGGGGAGGGGGCTAGGAAGACACAAATCACACCCCCAACCCCTACCAAGTGGATGCAGTAGGGTGCTGACACCCAGAGACGTCCCTAAGGTGACCCCTGGCTGACGGTGCCGGAAGTGGCCACGCTCCAGGTTTCTCACACCCCTACTGCCTGCTCACCCACACAACAGTGTATCCAGGGGCCTCTCCCGTCAGCCGGAAAACCTCTACAGCCTCATGCATTGCACGTTTGAGAATCAAACATGAAGGTGCAGGACCACAGCCAGCAGGTGAGCCCGTGTGTGCAGGAGTGCCTGCCGGGGAACACCTGGCCTGTTCAGTGAGTTTTCTGAGTCCTGGCCCCTGGTCCCTGCACCCCTGCCTTTCCCAGGTCCTCTTGGCCCCCCGGGTACTCCTTCCTGAGTCTGTGCAAGCCCTCACTCTCCTGGGTCTCATCACCTCGGATGAATAAACAGGCTTATTAGCCTCGGAGCTCCCCACTTCCCAAGGAGTCATCCGCCAAACCCTTGGTGACCACATGAGGCAGGAATAAAAATTCTACCCCCGAGCTCCTGCTCCTTCGGATGGCAAATAGGGGCAGCACCCTCCGCCCCATCTGGGTAGGGGTTTGGTTTTCCCACGCCCCTGGGGCCTGCACCACTGCCTTACCCACCCAGGAGCCCAGATCTGAGCCTGGCCCTACAAGCACTCCTGCCTCCTGTCCGCTCCGAGCTGTGTGGTGAGGGTCGTCCCCAGCAGAGCTCGGGCCCTCATGTCCAGCAGCCTCCTTGCCTGTTCTTATGACTCAGCGGAAGACCAGCGCGCCCGTCTCCCTACAGAGAACCTGCTGCATCCGGCCCTGGGTGTCACATCTGATCAGCTGCAGACAGACTTCACAGCCCCGGTGCTGGATGGTTGTCATACGTGCCACTCTTCCCGGCCGCCTTCCTAGTACAGGGCCCCTGGGCCTGGGAATTTCGGCAGGAACTATGCACTGGTTAAACCTCTTCCCAGACGGGATGCGGCAAAATAGCCGCAGACACAGACTGGCCTTGCCAGGGCGCTCAATTAGCATGGAGCGGAGTAAGCCAAGGATCTAACCCAGCTGACTGCCCCCCGGCTGACCATGTAACCCAGCTGACTGCCCCCCGGCTGACCATGTAACCCAGCTGACTGCCCCCCGGCTGACCATGTAACCCAGCTGACTGCCCCCCGGCTGACCATGTAACCCAGCTGACTGCCCCCCCAGCTGACCATGTAACTCACATGACTGCTCCCCGGCTGACCATGAAACCCAGCTGACTGCCCCCCGGCTGACCATGTAACCCAGCTGACTGCCCCCCGGCTGACCATGCAACCCAGCTGACTGACCCCCGGCTGACCATGTAACCCACATGACTGCTCCCCGGCTGACCATGTAACCCAGCTGACTGCCCCCCGGCTGACCATGAAACCCAGCTGACTGCCCCCCGGCTGACCATGCAACCCAGCTGACTGACCCCCGGCTGACCATGTAACCCACATGACTGCTCCCCGGCTGACTATGTAACCCAGCTGACTGCCCCCCCAGCTGACCATGTAACTCACATGACTGTCCCCCAGCTGACCATGCAACCCAGCTGACTGCCCCCCGGCTGACCATGTAACCCAGCTGACTGCCCCCCGGCTGACTATGTAACCCACATGACTGCTCCCCGGCTGACCATGCAACCCAGCTGACTGCCCCCCCAGCTGACCAAGTAACCCAGCTGACTGCCCCCCGGCTGACCATGTAACCCACATGACTGCCCCCCGGCTGACCATGTAACCCAGCTGACTGCCCCCCGGCTGACCATGTAACCCAGCTGACTGCCCCCCGGCTGACCATGTAACCCACATGACTGCCCCCCGGCTGACCATGTAACCCAGCTGACTGCCCCCCGGCTGACCATGAAACCCAGCTGACTGCCCCCCGGCTGACCATGTAACCCAGCTGACTGCCCCCCAGCTGACTACCGGACCAGCCACTCTAAACCAGTGTCTGTCTGGGAGAGGGTTCTGTGGTCACCTGGGGCAGTGTGCTGCTCAGCACTCACAGTGGGATGATGACCCTCACACAGTAGTCCCACCATACCTGGACGTGAGGTCAACCTGATCCCGTCTAGACCTCGGGAGCCACACTGATCACATGATTCCAGAGGGATGCATGTGCCTTTATACACATACCTGCAGACTTCACCTCCACACTCCTCTGATGCTCATCCACCATGTGTTCTCTGGGCAGCTGTGGGGTCTTTGCCAGAGAGCTTGCAGATGCCAGGGAGGGAGCTGGGTCTAGGAGGCACTAGAGCTTTTGTAGGATAAAATGAAAAGTTCTTGGCGATGTATGTCCAATTCTGGTAGCATCTTTAGCCTTGGGTGCTCGTACCCGTAGTAAACAGGTAGCAGTGGGTTTTCCACCCTGTACTTTAGGTCACAGGGGCAGTGAACTGAACCTTAGGGATGAAGCATCCTCCTCTGAGTATTGACCAACCAGCTATTGGCCTCAGAGTGGTGCTCATGGCTGACCACTGGGTTCTGCTCTAGATCTTGGCCTGTCTATGCGCTGGACGAGGCTGACAATTTTCAGAAATGTTCACAAGTTTGGAAGAGAGGGTCAATATGGAGAAGGCAGACTCAAGATTCTAAATCTCTCACTAAACGAATGGGCGAACTTACAATTCAGTGTCACACCGATGCATCATCTACACTTTGCTTTACTTAGAACAAGTCTGGGGACCTTGACTTGGCAGCAGGTCATAGAAGGAAGATCCTATGGTTCCGGTGGACCACAAATCATGTGAGCCATGGTGTGGCCATGTCGTATCTGGGAGAGGGCACCATGCCTGCCATCTTTAGGAGGGCACACCCGGAGGGTCCTCCCGTGGGCCCAGGGGCCACTCCCAGCTCAAACACATACCTGCCAGCACAGTTAAAACTCAGCCCATGAGCCACAGTGTTGACCACCCAAAGGGCACTTGCAGGGAGGTGACATGGATGTGGAAGCAGCTGAGAGGAGCAGCACTCTGACGGGATGAGGAGCGCCCACAGAGGGTTCCCCAGCTGCTCAGGCTGCTCTGCTTCTGCAGCACCGGGACCGCAGGCTGATTTTAACTCAGCGTGAGGACCACTTTGTACACGGGAGCCTGCACGCTGACGAGCTTCCTGCCTGCCATCGTGGCAAGCCTGCCCTGCGGTTGGTGTTGGAGAGCCGGAAAGAGAGACTTCCAGGAACTTCCCTGGTCAGGGTGGCTGGCTGCCAACGGTCTTCCCGGGGCGTCAATCCTGAGTCTCCGCACACTCTCCCCTGTGGTTTAGCGCAACAGTGGTCGTGTCTGCTGTGGCTTGGCTGGTTTCTATTTCCCGCTCCCACGACTATTGGCTAAGGGAAGTCCTCCTGAAAGGAGAGGTTTCCGCTTGTCTTCAGCCGGTCACTCTGGCATGGACTCCAGCACCCTGCGAGGTGGACTCCAGAACCATCTCCACGTGTGTCGCAGGGCCAGGATCCCTCTGTGGCCCCCGGCAGTGCCTTCAGGCTATGCCCTGTGTCCTCCAGCAAGCTCTTACTCTTCTAATTAGTTTATTTGGGAGCATTTCCTGGTTGTCCACCTGCATAGGATGTTCCAAGCTCATCTGTTTTCCCTGCGCCACTGAGGGCTGAGCCAGCCTCGTCTCCAAGGACCTGGGTCCCCTTGTCAGTAAAAGCTCCAAGTGGAGATTGCAACCAGAGGAGAAAACAGCCTGAAAGGAACCCCCGCCCCCTGCCATCTGGCCCAGGCCACCGCTGTCCCTGGCGGGACCCAGGCCCAAGCCTGCGGCTGAGAGACAGAGGCAGGGACAGGGCAGGCAGTATGGATCCCTTGTGCTGTGGAGGCCGCTCTGCCGGGGCCGGGCCGTCCTCGCCCTTTGACGGGTACCGCGGAGGTGAACCTGCCACAAGTCCTCACCCAGATGCACGGCCACTCTCCCGCTTGGTCTGAGGGGAGACCGTGCTCAGGCGGAGGCACTGCCTCCAGCCACCACCCTGAAAACCTCCTCCCGAAGGACGTGCTGCACTCGCAGAGTCCCAGGTGGCAGCTTCTGGGGGAAGCTCAAAGCAGGAGGGTCTTCTGCTTCAGTGTGGGGCCTGGCCGGCCAGGCCCCCTCGCCCCCGTCCTCCCCAGGCCTGCTTGGCTTCGCCCCGGACCCTCCCCTCCCCACACCGGGAGTCCTTTCCAGGGGACACTGCTGACTTGCGGAACGGCTATGCCTCAGGACTGTGGCTCCCACTCAGCTCGGAGGTGGCTCTGGGGACATGGCCGGGGACATGACTGGAGCCTGGTCCCTGAGGCGTCAGGACCCGACTCACTGGCCAGCTCACTCACGGGGTCGTGTCCTGCACCTGGATCACTCTGCCGGCCGGGCTTTCTCTAGGACGCCAGCAGATCCCTTTCACAGGAACCACTATCACCTTTACAGGACCTGAGACCTTGGACCCCTAGGTCCTGTGTAAAGCCTCGGAAACAGGGATGGTCACTAGCTCTATTTTGCAGATGACAGTGAGGCCACAGAGAGGTTGGTACCGTGGCCCAAGACACAGTACATGAAAAGGAACCTGGGCCCCACACTCTCCTTTTTGGGACTAAGACTTATAGTTATGCCCACTTCACAGGAGAAAAAACTCCAGGCAGCCTCAGGTCTCCAGGCACCAGGCCTACGGAGGCACCGGCCTAGGGTTCCCTCAGGCCTGTCCTACATCGCTGTCCTGGGTGGTGAACCCCAGCACCCCCGTGCTAAACAGTGACCCTATCATGGAACCGGGGACAAAGGGCGGGTTCAGGAAGACTTCCCAGCTATAAGGGAAGCTGAGTTTCCAAAAGGGAGCAGGGTCAGCCGGGTGAAGGCTATTGGGAAGGGGTGCTGGGCAGCAGGGACGTGTGAGCCAGGATGTACGGCAGGAGGCACTGTGTAGTTCACCACGGGAACCCAAAGGACCCTGACCGCAGTGACACCTGCGGAGGCTCACCTCTCCCCCAGACACCCATGTGTCCAGGGGCAGGGGGTGCCCTTGGTGGTGACCCCAGGGCCCTTGTAGGAAGGCAGGCTGGTGAGAGGCAGAGGGAGACAAGGTGCTGCCTGTGGATTCAGAGGGAACCCAGTGAGTTCATCTGCTCTCATCTGCTCTGACCCCAGATTTACAGGATGACAGTGGTGGTAGCTCCAGCTGCTCCATCTCCGTTATGATGGGCAGTCACAGAGTCCAGGCAGAGGGGAGGGGATCTGATTACCCGGTGGCCAAGGTGCCCAGGTGTGAATAGGGGTCTTGGAGTCCAGGTCAAGTGTCCTGTGTTAGCACCCGGCGACTTCCCACTTGGGACCTGGACTCACCCACCCAGGCCGGCCCCTGAATGATTGCATCTTGGCTCCTACGCATGTATCTGCCTCTTCCTACTCCACGCTCTTGAAAAAGGCTTTGAGCTGGATGGAAAGCTAGGACGAGTCCGTGTCCTGCACTCGGGAGCCTCAAACTCAACGGACAGTGCGTTCTTCTGGCGGCCGGGGCCGGCACAGCTCCTCTGGATCTGAAGTCAGCATTTGGTTTGGGGGTGTCTCATACAGCACGAGGCTTTCCTGGCCATGAGCACAGTTTCGGAAGTTGCTGGTGGGAGCTGAGCTGTGGCAGAGCGCCCGGCGGGGCGGCCCCGGTGGTTGGTGCTCTGGGAGGCATTGGGGCTGTGGTCCCGCTCTGCACCAGGCCCATCGCCAGAGCAGAGAAGGAAGGCATGGAAGCCAGCACACAAGGCCTCCAGGCCCAGCAGCGGACCAGGAACCCCGGGGGTGTGTCCAGTTTACCCCCAAACAGTGGTTGCTGTGAGAACAGGAGTTCTGGAGGCCTGGTTGTTGTTGGGAGACGGATGTCGGTGGCTCCACCAATCCCATCCTCAGGAGGAGGAGCTCAGTTTTCTGAGAGGTGTTTAGAGGATGATTTGAAATCCAACAAAAGCAGGAGCTGTGGGATCAGGATGGGGCTCAGACAGAGGCACTGTGCCACAGCTTTACTGGTTAGGCACAAACGCCGGCCAAGCCAGCCCCAGGCCAAGGAAGACTTTCAGGCCCATTTTCCACTTTCCGGCCAAGTGGCTGACGGCCCGGGGCTAAGGCACAGAGGACTGCCTGCTGCAGGAGGAGAGACCACAGGAGGCTGCTGTCTGTGGCCAGGATCCGGGGCGCGCCTAGAGGAAGAGTTATAGGGTCGCCTGTGAGGTCAAGTGTGCGGGAGGTCCAGGCGCCAAAGAGCGGGCTCCAGTAGACGGGGAGGAGGGTCCGGTTCCTTGGACTTGGCAAGAAGGAAGAGCTAGAAAGTGTTTCCCTACAGGACCATACCCCATCCTGACTCTGGAGGGCTGTGGAGATGCAGGTCCCATCTTAGGATGTGGGCCCTCTTCCCACTACAGCCCCTCCCAGCTGGTTTCTGAAGATCCTCAGTCAGCTTGCCTGGTGAGTCCTACATCACCTGAGTTCCTCTGTGAGTCCGTGGGACCCATGAGCTTGAGCGGCTCACCTGAGCTAGTGGTGCCATGCAGAGCAGGGAGGCCACATGAGGGCCTTACGGGGTGAAGGAAGGTAGGGTCCAGACAGGTACCCTATAACCAGAGGGGGCAGGTCAGTGCCACCCTGGGGTCAGCCAAGGAGCACGCAGAGATGAGGTTGACACATCAGGTAGCGCCAGGCTGCCAAGGACCTTGAAGGCCAGACAAGAAGGAGGAGTTGTACCCTGGGCTGTCAGCCAGGAAGGTTTGATGGAAGGTGATGCAGAGCCCATGGCACTTTGAGGACACCGAGCCCCGAACAGCTCCAGGAAGGACGGCACTGGCCACAGAGGATCCAAGGAATGGCTAGGAGGGTGTGACCCTGTATACTCATGTTGTTTTTTTTTTTTTTTTTTTTTTTGTTTGTTTAGTTGTTTTGTACTCACGGTTTTTAAAGTATTCTTTTCTTTGGTGTGACTTTATTGCATTAAAGTCAAAGCACAATAAACTACATAAAGCTGGAGTGTGTGATTTGGTTGCTTTTGGACATATGTGTACACTGAAGAGACCATCATCACAAGATCATGAACATTTTCTTCACCCTTCGGGGCTACATGTAGCTCACCCATCTCTGCCTTGTTCCCAGAAACCAGTCATCTGCCCCTGGTCACTAGAAACTAGTTTGCATATTATGTATTTTATATGATTGGGATTATATAGTATGTACTCAGTTTTGAGATTTATCCATGCAATTGCACATATTCACCCCAAATATACTCCATCATATGGCACACCACAGAGTGTGCGGGCATTCTCCAGGGGTGGACTCAGGGCTGTCATGGTTGCACGTGTCTCACATATAGCTTCGTGCACACATCTTGGTGCTGACTTTGTGTTTCTTTCCTTGGGGTAGTATCCCGTGGAATGGTTGGATTGTGTAGTGGTGTACGTCTGTGTGTTTTGCTTTTTCTTCTTCCTATGGTGTCTTTTGAAGACCACATTTTTAACTTTGGCAAAAGCAACTTTATCCATTTACATTTTTGTTTTATGCTTTTTGTGTTCTAAGAAATTGTTGCCTACCCCAAGCAAAAGATGATGCCTGTTTACATGCAGATAATTTATACTTTTAGAATTTACTTAGACCATAATCCCCATTCAATGATTTGTGTGCATGTATCCCCTGAGACCCATCCTGCTTTCCCCCACTAAGTCGATCCTTGGGACCAACACTTTGTGGATAAAACTGTTTTTCCCATTCAGTTATCTTGACATCGATGTCGAAAATTAATTTACCATATTTATGTGGGTCTACTTCTTCTATAAAAAGTGATTTTTCAACAGAAAATTAGAACTCTGCTTCAACTCTTTGTCCAGATTCTGTTCCACAGCTTCCTCCTCCACAGCTTCCTGTTCCTCTACTTCCTGCTCCACAGCATCCTCCTCCACAGCTCCTCCTCCATATCTTCCTCTCCACAGCTTCCTCTTCCACAGTGTCCTAAAAAGTTAAATGTGTGCCCACAGGATGACCCAGCAAGTGCACTCCTGGGCATTTAACCTAAAGAAATGAGATATCTATATTCACACAACACTGTACACAAGTGAAAGCAGCTTTATTCATGGAGCAAAATTGTGGAAACATCCCAGATGTCCTGTAGTGGCTATACAAACTGTGGCCACCCACAGAAGAATAAAAAGGCATTAACAGAAATAAAAAGGAATTAACTACTGAATTAATTACACAGCCTGGATGTGTCTCAAGAGCATCGTGCTTGTTGAACGATCCAACCTCAGAGGTTGTATATGATATTCCATTTACATAGTGTTCCTGAAATGACAAGTTATAAGATGGAGAAGACACCAGGGGGTGCCAGGGTTAGGGAAAGGGCAGCATGCAGGAGTCCTTTCTGTGACCAGGAGGTTTTGTGTCTGGAGTGCGGTTGTGGTTTCAGGAAACTGCATATCACAGAATCACTGCACAGTGTCATATCCAAATAAATGCACACATCTAAAGTCACGCCAACACTGCAGGCTGGTTAATTGTTTATGCCAACATTGAGCCACTGGTTTTGGTAACTTACTGTCATTATGCAAATTTTCATCATGGAAGGTTATGTGGAAACTTTCTGTACTATTTTGTAACTTCTTGTGAATTTATAATTAGTTGAAAATCCAAAGTAAAATACAGATACTCAGAAATAAATTCAACAAGAGATATATACAAGATTTATATACTGAAATTTAAGAACATTGCTGAGATGAATTAAGGAAAACCTAGCTAAATGAGGAAATATGGTATTCACATCAAGGAAGACTCAATATTGTTAAAATTATTAAAATGCCAATCTCCCCAGATTAATCTTTGGAATCAACACAATCCTTGTCAGAATGCTTGGAGGTTTTTGGTAGAAATTGACAAGCCAATTCCAAGGTTTATACAGAAAGGTAAAGGATTTAAAGTTACCCCAGTGAACAAGAAAAGAAGAAAGTTGGAGAGTTTACATAACTTGATTTCAAGGCTTATTAATAAGGCAGCAGTAATGGAGGCTGTGATGCCATCATTGTTAGAAGGAGGTAGATCAGTGGCCCAGATCAGAGACCCCAGGATAGATCTACTCAGCTACTGTCGATTGACTTTTGACAAAGATGCCAAGACAATTCAGCGGGAAAGAATACTCTTTAAACAAATGATGCTGTGTCACTTAGACATTTATGTGCAACAAAACAAAACAAAAATCCCCAAAACTCCTGTCTTACACCACATAGAAAACTTAAGTTGAAACAGATCATAAATCTAAATGTGTGAACTATAGCAATAAAAATTATAATAAAAATATAAGACTAGGGATGCCTGGGTGGCTCCGTGGTTGAGCGTGTGCCTTCAGCTTAGGTAGTGATCCCAGGGGTCCTGGGATCGAGTTCCCCATTGAGATCCCCGCAGGCATCCTGCTTCTCCCTCTGCCTATGTCTCTGCCTCTATTTGTGTCTCTCATGGATAAACAAATAAAATCTTAAAAAAAAGAATTCTTACAACTCAATAATAAGACCATTCAATTTAAAAACAGGCAGAAGAATTGAATGGATACTTAATCGGTAACAGATGTGTGGATGGCCCCGAAGCATAGAGAAAGATGCTGCACAATGAGACACTGCAGCACAAGCACTAGAGCAGCTAAAATTAAATACACAGGCCGGCCAAGGGTTGGCAAGCCCCTACAGCACCTGGAAGTCCTGTAGACTGCTGGCAGGACTGCAAAGTAATAAAACCACTTTGGAAAATACTTTGGTAGCTTCTTAAAAAATGAAACTTCTGAGCATATGACCCAGACATTCCTGGTACATGAATGATGACAACTGCTTTACTTTTAATAGCCAGAATCTAGAAGCAACCCAAATGTCCACCAACAGGTGAGCAGATAAACAAATGATGACACGCACAGGAGAACGCTCCTCAGCACTAAAAGGAAATGAATCGTTGGGTTCATTTGAAAATAACCGTGCAGCATCAATAAGGTCGGGCAGTAGAAGCATCCGTGATGTATTCTGTTGATGAAGACTTCCAGAACATACAAATTAGTCTCTAGTGGCGGAAACGTCAGCGATGCCAGGGCTGGATGAGGGAAGGGGAGAGTGGACGTGCTGGGGGTGATAGACAGGTTCACAGTCGTCTGATTGTAGGAACACCTCTGTGGGTGTATCCGTATGTCAGAACTTGCTACCTGTATATCTTCACTATGTGTTTTCTTGTTTGTCAAATATGCCTCAATAAAACCTCATAACAAATCACACCTAACTGTAATAAGGGGGATTTAGGGCAAGATGATTTCCTTAAGGGGCATGATGCCTGCTCACAGGTTTTGCTGTTTTGTGTGATTGAAGTAGGCATGAGTGGACACTGTGCCAATGACCCACAAGTTACTTTATGTCACTTCTGGGAGACGATGTGGAAGTGACAGGAGGATGGACTTGGAGTCCTGTGGGGCCCTGCACCTTGCAGAGCATGTTCACGCCCTCCAGCTGAGGGTTTCCCCACAGTAGAGGTGGCCTCTTCTTCTAGAGTGGCTGAGTGTCTTGTCCATCATCTCTCGCATCATTAAGGCCCCACCCTTTCTCACCTGGACAATTCCAAAAGTCCACAAACTGGGGAGAGGATGCACAGATCATGTCACGCCTGCCTGGCAGGACTCTATCCAGCAAGGACGACCATTGTGCATCACAGAGTGAGTGGTAAAGAGAAGAAGCCAGACCTGAAAGAACGCACAGTTTGGTTCTGTCTGCACGAAGGCTCAGGACAGATGAAAGGAAATAGGCCAAGGGTGGCCTTGGGATGCAGGGGTGCCTGGAGTTCGCAGCAGTCTTGCAGCCATGCGTGTGGCATGTTTCAACAGACAAGTTTAGTCGATCCAGTCACAACAAACGTGTCTAAATCTGTCCTCCCAGAGGCTTGAACGATCGCCTGGTGTGTCCCAGAGGCACTCATGGGCCCCTGCCTGGCTTGGGGACCTGCCTTGACTGCCTGCTCACCTACCCCCCGACTCCTTCGAGCTATTTCTGGCAGCCCTCAAGGCCCACTTTGGATCATCCCAGGTGGAGCCAGGTCACATCTTCCCCATCTCTGCCATGGGCCGCAGCTTCAGAGTCCTCACTCTGGTCTGGGGCTCTGGGGCTCAGCTTCCCCTGGTGCAAGGAACTCAGGAGGACCTACCAGGGAGAGAGGCATGGTCCTCCAGTAGCCAGGAGTGGAGGTGGCTCTGGGATCCCAACCCCAGGAAAGCATGGGATCCATTTGTCCACAGGCACCAGGGAGACCCAGCAGAGCATCTCCAGAAAGAGACAGGTGTGTGTGGCACAGCCACCATGGCCAGCATACCCAGAGTGGTCCTCGAGGGCACAAGGAAGTGACCAACTTTGGGAAGAGATTGTACCGTCTTGGTGGCTTGTGTGGTCTGCTGAATGAAAGGACACTACTCGTCGACCAGTATTGGCTAGATGGAATATTGGCCATGTCTTCGATGGGCTTCCCTGCAGACACGGGAGATGTGGAGGGGAGGAAGGGCTTTCCTGGGTGGGCGGGGTAATGGTACCAGGGGCGGGAGGGCTGCGCGGGACCTGCAGCTATGAGGCTGTTGGTTCTCCTACTGGACAGAGGAGGAAAAGTCTGAGTTGATCAAGTAGCCACATTTGAGTCCCCGGCAAATACAGGGGAGTCTCACCATTAGAGCAGTGGCTCCTAAATCTGCAGCATCTCTGGACAGACTCAGAAATGCAAGGCCCTTCCCAGACTCAGTAAGAGTGCAGGACCCTGACCCAGAGGACACAGCCCCACACGGCACGGCACGGGGGTCCATGTGGGAGGAAACCACTGAGCTCCAAGCCCTGGCTCATTCCCTGCCTTGTCAGATGGGTTGTGCATCTAGGAGTCTGCACTGTTGACGACCCCAGGACACAGGCTGTGAGGTCCTTCCAGGTAAGGCCGGCTTCTGAGGCTCCCAGAGAAAGGAGGCAGCTGCCCATGTGGGGGTGGGGGGCACACAGTCCGACAGCAGGCTGCCACATGGGAGATCTGTGTACATGAACCTGAGGAAAAACCACCGGAAAACCCCTCTGGGATCAGGATTCCTTTCTGCCACCTAACTCCATTTTGCTGATGCTGCCCCTCCAGAAGAAGGAACCTCAGCTCCCCTGCGGGCCCAGGCCAGGACAGTGAGGGGCAGACAGACGGCCAGCTGCAGGTGGCACCTGCCCTTGCTGGGAGCTGGGCTGGCCCCAGGAGGGGCTGCATTCTGCAGGTGGGCCCGGGATGAGGGCTGATGGACAGATGCTGTGCTGACTGCTCGCTCAGGCTGTTGTGTGACTTTATGGAGCCTATCATCCTGGTTAGTGCATCCAAGGCTTAGCTGCCTCTGACCTTGGCCTAAATCCCAGTCCCTCAAAGGCACAGACTGGATGTCTCCTTAACCAGATGCTGGCCCCATCTTTGGCATCCAGCCCTTTCCCATCCTGGACAGAGTGGTGGAAGTGAGGACCCAGGGAACGTGACACTGAGGGTCAGCAGCAGAGACCCCTCCGGACAAAGGCACAGGGTCATGATGAGAAAGCAGGCCCTGGGGGAGGCTGGGGGCACTGGTGCTCTAGCAGAGTGGTGCAGCCCATCTCTTGAGGAGAGCTTGCTCATGCTGTCTGCTGCAGGAAGGTGCACCCCGGGGAGGTGGCTGTCCCTGCATGGTGGGTAGTCCGCTGATGAGGGACAGGAGCTGAGAGGTGCTCCGGGGCCCATGTGGTCTCAAGGCTGCCGCGGAGAGCCAGGCCCCCTAGGGGAGGCCTGTGCCTGTAAGGAGAGACCACGGAGCCTGAGCCTGTCGGTGATGCTGGGACCCCCACGCTGGCCAGTCAGCCCCACTCCATCGGCACAGACTTGCTTCTTAAAGAGCCATAAGAACAAAAATGCCCAGCGTCCAGGTCAGGAGTGTGCCCATCTTCTCTGATGGCATGGTCTCACCCTGTGCTGTGTCGAGGCCCGAAGCCCTCGTGCTCCACGCCCAGGAACGGTGCTGAGTGTGCGTCTGGCTGCGGAGATGTGACAAGTAGTCATCACTTAAGAGAATAAACAAAAGTTCCACTTCCCATTTAACTACTCTGGGCCATGTTTAGAGTCAACGTTTCAAAACATCTGGAAAAACATGGCAGGTTTGCTTCCAAGAGCTCTGCTCCATTTTGTGGGTGGCAGCGCGGCGCCCCGTGTGCTTTTACCAGGAAACATGGCTCTGCTGAGCCACCTTCCCGCGGACCACGTGCACGCATTTCCCGGATTGCAGGAGAGCTGTCCTGGGACACTGACGAAGCTGGACATAGAAGTGGTCTGACCGTCCAGGGCCAGTGGAGCAGCAGCCTGCCGTGAAGTCGGGCCTGGAAGCCAGCGCCAGTGTGGGTGATGCTGCACTTGGCCTAGGAACTGGAAGCTCCGGCACATTCAGGCCTGCCTGAATCTGCTGAGTCATCGCTGCCGATCACTTTGGTCTCCCTGATGCAAGGCGACTGCCGCTCCCCAGCACAGTGGGTGTCTGTCCTACCACAGGAGGTGGCCAGACCAGACGGGGCAAGGCTGGGGTGCAAGTCTCCCTCACAAACAGGCATCTCCAGGCCTTCAGTGGGGTGGGAGGAGGTGGGAAGGGAGAGAAGGCCCAGCAGCGTCCCACTGGCTGGGGGTGGCTGGGGGTGGGGGGGTGGGGGGGGTCCTTGGTGTGCAGATGATATCCCCAGAGCAGCACAGCTCAGAGGCCCCTAGCTCTGCTCCAGCCCTACAAGCCAGTGGCTCACCCCACGCAGACAGCACCCATCCTGGTAGCCCTTGCTAGGGGCCTTCCTTGGCCTGAACCCCTCCAAACGTCCAGGGGCAACAGCAGGCAGCCTGATGCTTCGTCCCAGGGGCTCTGGGCAGGGAATCGATGACCTCCTGCTTGAATACAGCCGCAGGTGTGATGCTTTGACCCACACGTGCGTGAGGTGTGCTCTGTCCAGTGGCACCCGGCAAGAGCTCCAAGAGCCAGCGGGGACTGCGGCTACCAGATGTGAGCCCTGCCCCGCCCCTGAGGCTGAAGCACAGAGAGGGCAGGCGGGCGGGCAGCTGCTCAGAGGTCCTGCGACAGATTCAGAAGAGGCCGCCTTCAGCAAGCCTCAGACTCCAGGCTGCCTGGGGCCCCGGGGGCCCGACATGCTGGCAGAGCAAGAACCGGAGCCTGTAGGGGGAGAGGTGGGAGAGGTTTGCTGGAATGATGTCAGTGACTCACTGTCGCAAATGTAAAGATAGATTCGCCCATAAACTCTCTGTTTTCTGTGTACCTTATCGAGGTGAAATTCATGTAACAATCAACTGCGTTAAGAGGACACGATTGTGTGGCATTCACAGTCTTGTGCCACCTTCAGCTCCCTCTAGTTTTACAACATTTTCGAGACACCCCAGATAAACACCTCATGAGGGTTCTGCAGTCGCTGCCTACGCCCCCGGTCCCTGGGGACCGCCAACCTGCATCGCGTCCTTGCGGATGCGCCTCTGCTGGATATGTCGTATGAAAGGGAGGGCAGGACATGCAGGCTGTGGTGTCTGGCCTCCTTCACGGAGCATGTTCTCAAGGTTCAAACAAGCTGAGGGGCGTCGGCCCTTCATCCCTTCTCACAGGCGAATACTGTCTGATGGTCGGAGTGCACTTTATTGTTCATCTGTTGACAGACATGGGCTGTTTCCACCTTGGCCACTGTGAATAGCACTCCCATGAACACTTATGTACGAGTTTCTGCGTGGATATCGTGTTTTTGTTTCTCTTGGATAGACACCTAGGAACTGAGCTGCCAGGTCATACAATAATTCTATGCATAACTTTTTTGAGAAAGCCCCACGCTGGTGACCACAGCAGCTGCTCCCTTTTGCATTCCTACGAGTCATATCTGAGGGCTTCAGTTTCTGCACATGTTTACTTTCCCCCACTAAAAATAATTATAGCCACCCTTAAGCTTGTGGAGTAGCACCTCATTGTGGTTTTGATCATATTTCCCTAATGACTAATGATGTTAAATTTCTTCTTATGTGCTTTTTGGCCATTTATGTATCTTCTTTGGAGAAACATCTGTTCAAGTTCTCTGCCCATGTTAAAAATCTAATTGTTTGCCTTTATGCTGTTGAGCTGTCAGAGCTCTTCATACACTCTAAACACTAAACCTTGATCAAATCTACAATTTGCAGTTATTTTCCACTGTTCTATAGGTTGTGTTTCTACTTTCTTAATAATGCCTTTTGACGCACAAAAGTTCTTAATTTTTGTGAAGCTTATGTACCTGTTTTTTTCTTTGGTGCCTGCGCTTTGGTGTCAAACCTAAGAATCTACTGACAGATTTGAGGTTACAAGGATTTATTTCTACTTCTTTTTTTTTTTTTTAGATTTTATTTATTTATTCATGAGAGACACACAGAGAGAGGCAGAGACATAGGCAGAGGGAGAAGCGGGATCCTCACAGGGACCCTGATGGGAGACTTGATTCCCAGACCCAGCATCACGACCTGAGCCTAAGGCAGGCCCTCAACCACTAAGCCACCCAGGTGTCCCTATTTCTATTTCTTTCTAATACTTTTGTAAGTTTTAGTTCTTATATTTAAGTCATCAATCCATTTCAAGTTACTTTTTTTATATAGAGTGAGGTGGGGGCCCAAATTTATTCTTTTGCATGTGATTCTCCAGTTGTCCCAACACCATTAGTTGAAGAGACACTGTTTATCCCCAGTTGAGTGATCTTAGCATCCTCACTGTAAATCAACTGGTCCTCAGTGTTCAGGCTTATTTCTGGGCTCTTGATTCTATTCCCTTGGTCCATACATCTGTTCTTATGTTAGTACCACCTTGTTTTAATTACCATAGCTTTGTAATCAGTTTCAATATTGGGAAGCATAAGTGCTCCAACTTTGTGCTTCTTTTTCCATACTATTTTGGGTATTTGGGATCCCTTACTATTCCATATGATTTTGAGGATTAGCTTTTCCATTCCTGCCAAAAAAGACATTGAAATGTTTGTGATTTGTGTTTGTGACAGGGATTGTATTGAGTCTATAAATCACTTTGGGAAGTATTCCATCTTTACAATATTTTCTTCCAATCCATTGAAATGAGGTCTTCTTTAATTCTTTCAGCAATGTATTGTAGCTTTCAGCCTATAATCTTTCAATTCCTGGGTTAAACTTATTCCTACATATTTTATTCTTTTAGGTGCTATCACGGGTGGTATCATTTTCTTAATTTTCATTTTGGGTTATTCATTCATGATATATAGAGACATAACTCATTTTTTAGTTGATTCTATATCCTAAAAGTTTGCTGAATCTGTTTATTAGCTCTATTTTGTGGATTATTAGGGATTTTCTGTATTCTGGAATCATACCATCTGAAAATATACAGTTTTACTTCTTCCTTCCCAACTTTGATAACTTTATTTTTTTTTCTTGTTTAATTGCTCTGGCTAGGACTTCCAGTACAATGTTGAGTAGCAGTGGTGGAAGTGGGCATCTTTGTCTTATTGCTGATCGTTGGGGGAAATCTTTAATCTTTTACCATTGAGTATGATGTTAACAGTGGGTTTTTTGATAAATACCCTTTATCATGCCTTCTATTTTTAACCTGAGTATTGTTTGTTCATTTGTTTCTTTCTTTCTTTTAAATCATGAAAGAGTGTTGGGCAGCCTGGGTGGCTCAGCGGTTTAGCGCCGCCTTCAGCCCAGGGCCTGATCCTGTGGACCCGGGATCGAGTCCCATGTAGAGCTCCCTGCATGGAGCCTGCTTCTTCCTCTGCCTGTATCTCTACCTCTCTCTCTCTCTGTGTCTCTCATGAATAAATAAAATAAAATCTTAAAAAAAATAAAGTGTTGAATTTTGTCAAATACCTTTTCTATATGGAGATGACTATGGGTTTTTTCCCCCTTTATCCTACTAATACAGTGTATTACATTGATTGTTTTCTTAAGTTGCATCACCCTTATACTCCTGATAAACTCCACTTGGTCATGGAATTTAATCCTTTTTATGTGCTGTTGGATTTGGTTTGCTAGTATTTTGTTGAGTTTAACCTCTGTATTAAACTTATAATAAGGGATACTGGACTGTAGTTTTCTTGTAGTGTCTTTCTCTGGCTTTGTTTTCAGGGTAATGTTGGCCTCATGAAATGTGCTAGGAAGTATCCCCTCTTCCATTTTTTGGAAGAATTTGATAATAATTGGTGTTAATTTCTTTTTCCACAGCAGGCACAGGGCAAGCATGGCTTGTGGAGAGAACATCTGTCTGTTTGGAATCACTTGAAGAAGCCTGGAGATGTGAGACTAGTCAATCAAGAGGCAGGTGAACTTGTCAGATGGATGGGATTGCCATGGGAGGGTGCTGGAGAAGAGAGCAGGACAAGAGGCAGAGCCTGAGTGTATCCCAGCTAGGGTGTGAGGGGAAGAGGTGGCTTCAGGGAGACAGGGGGAGGCCGGGCAGAGTGATCTACCCATGAGCCAGGGGATGAAACATTTCAGACTAGACAGGGAGATAACTTATCCAGTAGGGAACAGTATCAGGCTGAGAAGAGCCCCAAGGCTGAGGATTAGGTGTGAGAACACTAATGTTTGAGGACAGTGTTAATGCTGCTGTTGGGGAAGCCAGCGTGTGAGACTTGCTGTGCGGGCCTCCCTGCTAGCTGCACAGGTGAAGAAGAGCAGGTATGAGGACCAATGTCACTGGTGGTTCTCTAGTGACCCTTCAGGCAGGGGGAGGGCAGCCCACCACACATCTCTGAGTTCTGACCCTGGACACTAGAGAATATCTATGTGGTAGGAATGACAATACACTCTTTGACCAATGGCAGGTTCTCACTGCAGAGCTGCTTAGAGTGAGGGTGGGTGTATAATAATGCAGGACAGAACCGTGTTAACAAACGACCCAGTGTCCCCAGGGAATCAGGTGAGTTAATCTGCCAGGAGATTAGTCCTTTCACTGCAGGAAGGAGCAAACACCGTGAAGCCATGAAAGGATGTGTTTGTTTCTCAATGAGTAACAACTTATCTTGGAGAACCCTGTCACTGATCATGAGAGCAAGTTCAGCAGCATGTTCTGAACTCAACTGGGTAATGCAGGCTGAGGTTACATACCTTGTGAAGAGCCCTAAGAAAAATCTCTAAGCCCATGTTAAGACTTCTGCTTTTAGAAGGAAATTAACTGGACTTCATGTGTGAAGAGGATGGCCAGGTGGAGGCACATGGTGCAAAAGCAAGTGCAGGCTGAGTCAGAGTGAGCTCTGTGAATGTAGAGTCTATTCTTGTCACTGTTTCTCCCCGCCCAGAGCTATGCCGGCCCATGACAGATGCAGAGCAGTGAGCACTGTCAGCTGTGAAACTGACTCCAAACCTTGACTAGGAGTGAATGAGAGAAACACCAGCCCCACTATTGAGAGCTTGCTGCTGGGACAAAACTCTTTTCCCCGAGTTCACGCACTGGAGCCCTCATGCACAGTGTGATGCTGCTAAGGTGTGGGGCCTTGGGCACAGCATTAGATGAGGCCATGGGCACAGAGTGCCAGCAGTGAGACCAGTGTCCTTACAGGAAGGGGGAGACCAGGACCAGAGATTATTCACTCTCCATGAGGACACAGTCTTCCCTGGTGGGAGCAAATCTGCCAGCACCTCTGATGTGAAATGTTGGAGTCCAGGAGCAAATAGTCAAGAAAGAATTCTTGAGACATCTTTGGTGCAAAAAGGTGGTTTTATTAAAGCCCTGGGACAGGATCCAAGGACAGAAAGAGCTGCACAGGGGTCATGAGAGGTGACTGACTGTATACTTTCAAGTTGGGAGGAGGTTAGGGAGAGCTTAAGTCTCAATGGAATTTAAAAGCAAGGTTTCCAGGACCTGAGGGGTTAGCTATTGTTGGGAAAAATTACTACTGTTCAGCAAACCCTCAGTCTTGAGACCCTTCTAATGTGTATCAGGGGGTCATATGCTTGGAGGATGATTGCTAACATATATCTTGGGGGCTAGAATATGCAAAAGGAAGTAACCAGAGGAAACTCTGTATGTTAAGGTAGACTCACAGGGTCCTGGGGGTCAGGTTTGCCATGAGCAAAGTGTCAGCATCCAGGCAGCCGAGCTCCTAGAGGGAGGTCACTCTGCCTGCCCAAGGACCTGTCCACAGGCTGTACTTTAGAAGGAGGTTTAATGGTTTTCTCTATTTCCTTTGCCTTTGTTCTGCACATGACCTTCATCTTAGACGTCCAGCCTCCAGGCCCCTGAGAAACAAACTCCTACTGTGTAAGGCCCAGCACTGATTGGAGCTGTGGTGTCCGGGTTCTCAGAGGACCCTGGCCTTGCCCAACCAAGGCAGCCACACCTGCAGCTTTCCACAAAGGCCAGACTAGAGGCAAAACACACTATTGGAAGAGGGACTCCATTTCACAAAGCGGGGTTTAGGTCATCATAAGAGGAAACAATTTGTTTAAAAGAAAATAAAAAGAAAACATTATTTTGACTGTGAATCAAAGACTGCATTTCAAAGGATTCCTGTCAAGTGAGTTGTTGGTGATCGTAATGCCCTTGAACTTCCTCTCTCAGCCAGAGAGTAACCAGTAAAAAGAATCCTCCTTTCTTCTATCAGGAAGACTGGGCACAATTCCCGACTCTTGGGGATTATTTTCAACTTTGAAATTGATTCCCCCAAAAAATTATGGGTCAAATGTGAAGATAGAATGAAGATGTGTTCTGATACACACAATTTTTACTGAAAGTTACAGGAGGATATGCTCCAGAAACATGAAGGAGAAAATAAATAAAGAAGAAGACAGATAAAAAAATAGTGGATCCAGTTCAGAAAAGCTGTGTCATGAAGTGCGAAGAGCAGAGCCACTGGGGCTGGAGAAGCCGCTCTCAGGGGTGTGGGACAGGGTGCCAGGAGCCTGTCCTCATGGAAGGCCAGTCTGTGGACTGCCCATCAGCGAGGGGAGAAGGAATAGAGCCTGTGTTAAGAGCACACAAACAAATATGAAATCATATCAAGGGAAAACGTTAACATTGTCAGGGGGATGAAGCAGGGGGACTGTGTTCACAGAAGGAAAAACAATCTTAGTGCTTTCCTGGCTCTGCCAGAAGTGGTATCTATATAGTTGTGAAAATGGAAACACTGCTATGGACTTAACTAAAGATAGGGTGCTGTAGTGGCAGTGGGAAGGTGGAAGCATAAACACCTGCCATAGGAGGGAGTAGCAGGTGTTGTCTAAATTTGATAAAGAAAAGTATAAAAACAGAAGCCTATGATTCACTGGTAGAAAAGTCCTTTTAGGATAAAGTCTCTAAAGTGCAGAGCACTTTTCTCTGCGTTGCACAAAGAGAAATAAGACATGGTTATGTGGGGACACCTGATTATCAGTTCCAGGTAAGCTTTTTGACCCTGTTTCATTTTACAGTGTGATTTGTGTTATGTTGCACAATTATTTTATTTAAAATGTCGTATGATAAGATAATTAAAGTATAAAAAATAAAATGAAGCGTCCAGGGACACCTGGGTGGCTCAGCGGTAAACATCTGCCTTTGGCCCAGGGCATGATGCTAGATTCCCAGATCAAGTCCTATATCGGGCTCCCTGCAGGGAGCCAGCTTCTTCCTCTGCCTGTGACTCTGCCTCTCTCTCTGGGTCTCTCATGAATAAATAAATGGAATCTTTAAGAAAACAAAATGAAGCATCTAGTTCCAGCAGGAGCATGGGGAGGGGACCAGAGGTTGGTCAGGTGTCTGGCCCCTGACAGGTGGTCAGAATAGCTCTCGGTGTCACAGCAAGGAGCCCTGAACACAAGGTCATCCCCAAATCATAGCACAAAACCAGAAAGCAGAGCAGGGAAAGTATTTGCAGCAACTATGACACAAATGTTGGTAGTTACAGATTTCACACCCATGCAAGGGCTTTGAGCACGAAGAATCACACGTGCGCCTGTACAAGCAAAGTAGGAGGGAAGCCCAGGTCCCCCAGACGTACCACACAAAGGCAAGAGGAGACTGTCACTGAGGAAATGCAAATACAGTGTGTTCTGCTGCATTTCCACCACACTTTTACATGTGGCTAGAGTGAGGGTACATGCAGAGGCCACAACCCTGGGAATGCAATTGAACAAAAATTCATGCCTCTCAACCAATTTAACCCATACAGAACTAATTTACAGAACGTATAGTAAAGCTGTTTATGTACAAGTAGAAAACAGTTCAAAATATCCAGCAATAGGGCAATTGAGTAAATCACATACCTATTTTATGGCTTTTTATCATTGGTAAGTGTAAATTTGTAAAGATACAAATAAAAATTTCTTATCTGAAAAAAACTGGAACATTAAGCAGTGTATGAACAATATTGAAATCATGTAAATGTATGTACACATACGATTAAAGGTTTGAGAACAGGGATAACTCATAAGGCTGGTAAAAAGAGCGAGCAACTTTTGTGTCTTCAGTATTTTATTTTATCATATGTATTTTATTTTATTTTTTTAAAGATTTTACTTATTTATTAATGAGAGGCAGAGAGAGAGAGAGAGAGAGAGAGAGGCAGAGACACAGGCAGAGGGAGATGCAGGCTCCATGCAGGGAGCCCGATGTGGTACTCGATCCTGGAACCCCAGGATTACACCCTGGGCTGAAGGCATGCACCAAACGGCTGAGCCACCCAGGCGTCCCTGTATTTTATTTTATTTTATTTATGTTACAGAGAGTGAGAGAGCAGGGAGGGGAAGAGGGAGAGAATCCCAGTCAGACTCCTGCTGAGTCCAGAGCCGTGCACAGGGCTCAACCTCACGATCTTCACTGAAACCAAGAGTTGGATGCCCGATGGATTGCGTGCCCCAGGCACCCTCTTTCTCTAGTACTTTATTTTATTATTATTTTTAAAGATTTTATTTATTTATTCATGAAAGACACAGAGAGAGGCAGAGACACAGGCAGAGGGAGAAGCAGGCTCCTTGCAGAGAGCCTGATATGGAACTCGATCTGGGGTCCCCGGGGTCATCTCCCAGGCCAAAGGCAGATCACAAATCCCTGAGCCACCCGGGCATCCCACTAATATTTTAATAGTAAAATGAAATTGTCCTGTACATTGAACTATAAATTTTCACCTGACATAAGAAGTCAGTAACTCCATTTGTTAGAAGAGGAAATGTGTGATCACAACTGAATTAACTGGGAGTAAATATTCAGAACTGTAATTCAACTCCTGCCCAACTCATCAGGCACAGAAAATTACAAGCATCTTCAGATGCCCTGGTTTGTTTTAAATATTTTATTTATTTATTTGAGAGACAGTACAAGCAGGGGGAGGGACAGAGGCAGAGGGAGATGCCCTGCTGAGTGGGGAGCCCAATGTGGTCCTAGCCCAGGACCCCAGGACCGTGACCTCAGCCAAGGGCAGACACTTCACCAACGGAGCCACCCACATGCCTCGAAATTCCCTGTTTTTTATTTGATTTATTTAGGCAGAAATAGTTGAGCCACCTCTCCCACACGCACCTCAGCAGCCACCCATCTGCCCCTGTACCTGCGAGCCTGTTTGCTGTGTACACACTCCATATAAGACAGAGCATGTGGCGTCTGCCTCTGACTTACTTCACCGTGCCCTTGTTTTCCACCCATGTCATCGCAAATGGCAAGATCTCATTCTTTTTGAGGACAGGGTCCCTGCCTCTGGAGTTTTGTGCCTCCTCTCACTAAAGCCTCGTTTGCCCCATTGTCACTCCTGCAGCAAGCACTGCTCTTACCTGTGTCGCCCTCTGGGGAGGGAGCAGGCCAGACTCAGACGGGCAGCAGTGAGGCAGGGCCCCAAGCCTCCTGTGTTTGGGGGCTTTCTCACTACGGTGTCCCTGCCGCTGCCCGCACTCTGTGCTGGGGCCACAGGGATGGACAGCGCGGTGGCTCGGGTGAACGGGGGCCGAGGTTGCCAGCTCCAGCCTGCAGTGGCTGCTCCTTCCACCTCTCCCTGGAGCCCCACGCCTGCATCTCTCCTTGCCCTCTTGCAGTGGGATTAACCCTCCTACCTTCCTCTGGTCAGTTAGTAAATATCTGTCGAGTTAAATTCCACGTCCACCCAGGAATAAAGACAGCAATAAAATTCCAAGTGGACTTTCTGCCCTAAGCCTGTCCTCTCGTGGGCTCTGCCTACAGGCTGGCTGACGGCCAGCTCTGAGCAGCGACAGGCACATAAAGGTGGCCACATGGGGACCTTAAACCGGTGGCCTGAGCTGCAGGCTGTCGAGGGCAGGGCTGAGAAGAGGGATTGACAGGCTTCCCAGGGGAGGTGAGGGGAAGGCATTCACATTCCATTTAGGAAATGATGTGTTTTTGATAAAGCAGTAAAAACCAAATGATGAAATCTCTCATGTCTGCATTTTAAAGCTTAGATATAGCCTTTTCCTAAGCTGCAGTCTGGGAGCTCTGCCCTCTTGGAGCTTGAAGTGAGCCACTAAAGCGGGGCAGGCCCTGGAGAATTAGAGGTTCTAATGAAGAAGAGGGAAGACAGGGTAGGACTATACCAGGAGGGTCAAATTTCACAATGAACAAAAACAGAGCATATGACTATTTACTTGAAGCTGGGGTGGGGGCAGCAGGAAAGGAATCAAGGCAGATTGCGACACACTGTATTTAAAACGGATTTTCCTGGCATAAGGAACAGTCATGCCTGCTTTTTGGCACCAGGCTTGCCTGAGTCCAGAGTCTTCGATGTCGACATTCACTAGCTCTGTGGCTTCTGTCCGGGCACCCATTCACCACTTTGGGCTGCTAGCCCAGGGACATGGGTGTAGGGCTCCTGGCCAGGTCAGGGACCAACCAGAAGATCCTTCCACCTATGGCCTCACTGTGTTTCAAGCCAGTTTAAAACTGAGGTATGAGTGTGATCTGCTGGAGGTGCTCTAACATGAACCAGACACATTTTTAAATGCCCAGCCTCAACAGCGATAGAAATATTTGCAATGATCTTTGGAACTGATTGAGCATTTGCCATGGGCCAGGAACTAAACGAGCACTTTCCGTAAGTCTTCTTTGTTAGGACCTCATGGACCCTGCCTAGCTGCCACTGCAATGCTCGGGAAGTTGTCCCATCCTGTAGCCCAGCAAGACCATGGAAATGAGAGATCAGGGCCCCAGAGCCTCTGGCTGAGGCCCACCCTCTACAGCACTGTCCAGCCACCCTGAGGTGGGGCCGCAGGAGGAATGGGAAGGTGGCTAACCCCAGCTGGCATGACCAGGAAAGGCAGGGATGCTGACCAAGGTGGCTGTGGGGCCATGACTGTGAGGGCTCTTATGTTACACACCAGCAGGGGCAGGGGATAGGCCAGGCCCAGGCATGGACGTGAGGACTCTCAGGGACCTGACTCCTTGACACAAAGCAGGGCAAAACCAGTGACCACTGCAGGAGCCCCCCAGCACCCTGGAGCCAGGCCGGGGGTGGCCCTGTGTCCCTCCGCAGCAGCCTGGCCCACATGCAGCACCTTGTCTGGCACTGCCGGCTGCCACACCTCTGCACCTTCTTCCCCTACTATTGGCTCGGGCCTTGCAGGTGAGACCAGCCGGTGGCCCACGGCATCTCCAGACCCTCGGTGGCCCAGACAGGGACTCAGCTGTCTACACCTCTACTTGAGAAGGAGCAAACTTGTCCACCAGAATGGCACACCTGCAGCTGCAGGGGCAGGATCAAGGTCATCCCAGGGTCCCCTCCCCTCCCCTTGCTGGGGAGCCAGCAGAGGAGCTGCCCAAGTCCCCAGATGCTCCAACTGACCCAGCCCGCCCACCAGTGGCTGTGGACAAGCCAGAGCTGGGTCATGTACCCTCCTCAGGGGCAGAGACAGAAGGGCGGGCCAACGTCGTCGTTGTCACTTGAATTGCAGGAAGGGCTTCCCGCCAGGAGAGGGGCTCCTGGAAGCAGAAGAAACACAGACGGAAGAGTGGGTTCCTGGGCAAAAGGCCCCCTGAGGATAAACCAAAAGAGCATGTTCCCAGAGTCAAGTCCTGGGGCTGAAGCAGGGTAGGGTCTAAGGAAGGGCCCTGGGGAGGGGTCCCGGGGCAGGCTTCCCAGGGCAGCCCTGGGGTTGGTGTGAAGCTGGGTCCCTGGTGCAGCCCTGGTCTGAGGGAAGCCAGAGTGGGCAGTCGTTGCCCCAACACATCATGGCTTCATTGGGTCAGAGACCAGAGGCCACACTTTTCCCACACATTGTGGGGCCTCTGGCATGGCTCCAGAGCTGGTGTAGGGGACTCGGACCCAGGCCCTTGAGTCACGCAGCCTGAGCCGGGTTGTGCTCAGTAACCAACACTGTGCTCGGGTCAGCCAGGCTCCATCCCCACCGGCTTGTGACCTCTGAGACTCAAGCTGAAGGGGTCTCTGGATGCAGGGAAATTGGAGACCCCCTGCCAAGAGGAAGGGCATGTGGCAAAGCGCATGGTGTCCCCAAGGCACCTGCGCGGATGCGCAGATGCGACTCACATTTCATCGGCTTAACCCAGTCTTGCAGTCGAACCAACCAGAGTGCAGCGGCAGGGAGGGAGGAGCATTAAGTCCTTTGAAAGACAGACCGACCAGCCTCCTGCACACACAGCCCTGTCGGTAGCTGTCCCCCCTGGTCAGGCGGGCAGTCGGGGGCCCCAGGATGTTTTTACTGGAGGGTGGCCAGTGGGCAACCTTGCCCAGCATTTCCTGTTCAACCTTGTCACTGCAGGCACAGCACGGCCAGGCCCTCCTTTGCAGACGCCAGACTCCTTATCACTGTGGCTTTGGAACTTCTGTCTCCACAGAGCCCACTCTCGGCTTGAATTTCTCCAACGGCCCTCAGCCCAGCCACGTCCAGACCTCAGGGTCCTCCAGGTCTCTAAATTCTAGGGTGTCTTCCAAGGTAACAGCTGCTGGGCTGGGTACAGAGCTTCCTCCCTCGGAGGTGTGACCCACGCTCCCAGCCATAGATGCTGCTCACCTCCCGCCCTGGGCCTGGAACTGTGTCCCTTCTGCCTCAAGTGCCCTGGGGCCTATTTTCCTTTCCTTTTTCCTTCATTACCACACTTCTGGTTGACTTCACTTACAGTGTGAAGTGGGGAGGAGAAACCGAATCGACACCAACCCCCTGGTCCAGGACTTGTCTGGAAATAGCAAAACTAAGGAATCTTCTCTCTTCCTCCAGTGGAGGATGGTAATTGTTCTTATAACCTCTCTAGAAGGGACAGGTTCCTCAGGCCACTGTGGGAACAGTTCTCCTACCACTGGATCCAGAAGCAGGAGAAAAGCAGAGACATTGCCTGTGTAATTCACCAAGCTCAGCTGTCCCCTTCAATGGAACTGTCCTTAAATCCTCCACTGGGTAATTGGATCCTGCTGTGAGCCTGGGCTTTGCTCAGCAGAGACTTCTGAGTATTACCAAGACTTTTGTAAGCTCTACTGTGAAGTTTCCAGATTTTATAAGCACTTTCTCCGTAAGATAAATAGGATGTTGAAAGAGTTGGCATCCTCTGAAGGCCTATTGTTATTGTAGCTGCTCCAGGAACTTCACATCAGTGAGGACAGTTTCACACCATGGTGGGAACATAAAATGTACAGTGAACCTCCCCACGGCTGTCCACCCCATATCATGATGGGCCCCCATGCTTTTTCTCCTCCTTGCTGTTTGTTTCCTACGAAACCACTCTACAGTTTGAAACCACAATTGCAAAGAAGAAACTCACAGAAACACAGCAGGATTATCTAAATTGTTTGTCAAGGACATACTGGTCTTCCAAAATCCTCTTGTACTTTTCTACGACCTTGTCGTGGGCCAAAAAACCAACAGCCATCCAGACAGTCAGGGAAAGACAGTCAGTAAAGGGCTTCATTCACTGTTCCTCCACCAGCAGTGAACTTTCTGATGCCAGGAAAGATATCTTGATTGACAGTGTGATTAGGACATGCTTGATGCCTTTTGAGCTAGAAATGCTTTGAATTGTGCTCTTGAGGGAGCAGAGACTGTGACCAAGGAGGAAAACATAGGTGCCTCTTTAAATGCAAACATAATAATACCTAACGGGGTTATGATCACCTGGAAGTAAATGCCCTTAGTGGTGTGTCTGTGTAAGACACACCAGATACCACTAGGACTGCTAAGCACCAGGACATCAAGTCTGTGCTGGCCAACACTGGTGGGATGCCAGCCTATTCATCCTCCCACCCGGGCTGCCTGACTCCCCAAGCACTCATTCTGCATTCTTATCCACCACAGGATAGAGCATTCTTTCCAACTTAAGGATTTGTTTGAACCAAGCATGAGTTCTCTTTCCATAAAACACAATTAGTACATAAATGCCATGTACAGACATGGTGAGAGGGATTAAGAAAATATGTTTACTTTGTGAATCCAAAAGCAACACCTTTAACCCTTTGATGTGCCAAGCATCCAAATGCTCAGCTGGAAAGGAAGGATAAACCATATTGCTCACAAGCTGCTGAGGGCGGGGGTGGGGGGGAGTAAACAGCAGCCCAAAGGCCTCCCTCCTGGCAGGTCTTTAAGGTGTTGGACTGGTCAGCGCAGAGCACAGTGGCTAAGTCTGGGCCTGGAGTTAGATTGGCTCAGGAGGGATCCTGCATCAAGACATCGCCTCAGCTGAAGCACCTGACCTTGCCATCGGAGGAAACAACTCCACAGGGCATTTGAGCAGAATAATGGGCTAGTCCATCTAAGACACGGGAACTGTGTCTGCAGAATACAGAGTTATAATCGCTGCCATTATGCGAATTATGACCATTACATGAAGACGAAGATCCTTTGTACAAAAGTGGAGCCTAGAAACTGTTCTTGTGAGCATAGAGATATTTAAGATCAGACAGTTAGAGAACCTAACAACAACATGCAACCCTTGCTCAGGTGGCTTGTCTACATTTTAGGAAGTGGCTCCATGGGAAGGAGGGTAGGGTAACTGGGTGGGCTCCTAGGGCAGCATGGCATGTCTGAGGGCTATGTGGGAGGCTGCAGCCACCAATGGTAACCAACGGCCGGAAAAAAAGGACCTCCAGAATGTTCTTCAAGTCTGCATTTCTCCAGTTCTCTCTGGACATTCACTTGGTTTTACAGCTGGAGATAGCCTGACCAGACTCTGGCCTGCCCTTCTGACATCTAACCACACAACCCTGGTTCCTGCAACCTGTTCCACCTACAAGTTGAGCTCCAGCTTGTGCCCAGACAGGAGACAGCAGGCCATGTGACCAGCCAGGTAGGTAGCTCTCCTGAGAAGAGGAACTGAAATAAAACTTAATAGATTTAATAAAATAAATCTTTATAGATTGGCTCAACAGAAAAAAAGAAAGGACAGAGGAAAGAATCTGTGAACTCAAAGAAACAATAAAAACCATCCAATCTGAACAACAGAGAGGAAACAGACTTAGAGAGAGAGAAAGAGAGAGAGAGAGAGAGACCTAAGGGACTCTAAAAAAAGATCCAACATTCATGACACCAGAGTCCTGGAAGAAGAGGTGAAAGAGGATGGGATGGAAGAAATTCAAGTAAATAAATATGTAATGGATCAAAACTCCCCAAATATGCAAATGACATAAACCTACAAAATTAAGAAGCTGATAAAAAAAATTAAGAAGCTGAAAAAATTCCCAAATAGGATAAACACAAAGAAGTTCACATCAAAAAAACAACATTGTCAAAATTCTGAAAACTAAAGACAAAAATGAACTGGTGTTTTACCCATAGAGGAAAAACAATTCAAATTATAGCATATTTCTCATGAGAAAGCATAGAGGCCAGAAGAGAGTAGACCAATATTTTTTGAACACTAAAAGAACTGTCAACCTAGAAGCCTGGATCCAGCAAAAATAACCTTCAGGATTACAGGGGAAAATCAAATCATTCTCATTCAAAGAAAAACGAAGAAATTTTGTCACCAGCATACTTACCCAAAAAGGATTAAGGTTTAGTTTCCCAAAGCCAAAAGGAAATGATGCAGGGAGGAAACTTGAACATCAAGGAGGAGGAAAGAACATGGCAAACAAAATATGTGTAAATATAATAAGCATTCCTGTCCTCTTGTGTTTTCTAAATTGTGTTTGACAAGTGAAGCAAAAATTATAACACTGTCTGACGTGGAGGAAATAAGAAAATGACATCATAGACAGAAGAGGGTAAAAAAACATACAGGGAGATAAGGTTTCTAAGCTTCATCTGAACAGGTAAAATGGTGATACTAATAGGCTGCAATAAGCTAATCATGTATGAAGTAGCATCTAGAGGAATCACTAAACACTAAAATAGCTATACAAAGAAATATGTTCAAAGGGGCCTCTGTGTGGCTCAGTCGATTAAGCATCTGCCTTCTGCTCAGATCATGATCCCAGGGTCCTAGGATGAGTCCCACATTGGGCTCCCTGCTCAGGAAGTCTGCTTCTCCCTCTCCCTCTACTTCTCCCCGCCACCCCCAGCTCATGCTCTCTCTCTCAAATAGATACATGAAATCTTTAAAATATATATATGTTCAAAAACAATACAGATAAATCAAAATAGAATTCTAGAAATTGTTCAAGTGATCCACAGACAGGAAAAAGAAAACAAAGGTGAAAAACAGAGAACAAACAGAAAACAAAATCAAATATCAGATGGGAGCCATAACATACCAGTAATTACACTAAATGTAAATGGCCTAAGGAATGCAACACACTGTAAGATTGGCAGAATGGGTTAAGAACTGGGACCTATGTGCCATCCAACAAAGCCTCACTTCAAACATAACAATATTGGCAGTGGAAGAGGATGTATCATACAAACATTATCCAAAAGAAGCAGAAGTGACTATATTACATCAGATAAAATAGGCTTCAGAGCAAAGGAAATTTCTGGAGAAAGAGAGGGACATCATAAAATGATAAAAATCTCAATCGACCAAAAAGACACAGGAATCCTAAATGTGTGTGAACCAAACAACAGAACTACAAAGTAAGTGAAGCAAAAGCTGATGGAACTAAAAGGAACAAAAGGCAACATCCACAATTCCAATTGGAGACATCAACATGCCTCTCTCAGCAACTGATGAAACAGACAGAAAATCACAAGGACACAGGACTTAACAATATCATCAACAAACAGAATCAACGTTTATCAAACACTCTGCCAACAACACCAAATATACTTTCTTTTCAAGTGCCCTTGGGAGATACATCAAGGTAGGCCACATCCTGGGCCATAAAACAAATCCCAACAAAATTTTAAAAGTTGAAATTACAGAATGTGTTCTCTGACCAAATGGAATCATGAACAGAAATCAGTAACAGAAAGATAACAGGAAAACCTCCAAACACTTGAGAACTAAACATTGAAATTCTAGATAATCCCTGGGTTATAAAGTCTCAAGAAAAATTTTAAAAACACATCAATTGAATGGCAACATGTCAAAATTTTAGTAATACAATTAAAGCAGTGTTGAAAGAAAAGTTAGTACTAAATACATCCATTAACAAAGGGGAAGTGTCTCAAATCAATAATTGAAGCTCCTACCCCAAGGACCCTGAAAAGAAAGAGCAAAATAAACCCAAAGAAGCAGAAGGAAAGAATGATAAAGGTAAGGGATGAAATTAAAAACAGGAAAATAAGAGAAAAGCAATGAAACAGAACCAGTTCTTTGAAAAGATAAAAAGAAAATAGACTAATCTCTAGCAAGGCAGAAAAGAGAGAAGACACAAATTACCAAGATGGAAAATGAACAAGGGTTGTCCTCATAGACCCTGCAGACAGAAACAGGAGACTAGCAGAGTACAAACAACTCTACATGAATATGACCACTTAGATGAAATGGACCAAGTCATCAAAAAACAGACTACTCCAACTCTCACAATATAAAATTAGAAAATTGGAACAGCTTTATAACTATTAAGGAAATTGAATTTATAATTTAAAAACTGCCAAAAGATAAATCTCCAGACCCAGATAGTTTCACTGGAGACTTGTACCAAATGTTTAAAAAATTAGCACTAGTTTTCCACAATCTCTTTTGGAAAATAGAAGAGGAGAAAACACTTGCCAATTCATTTTATGAAGCTCATGTTAACCCTACATCAACACCAGACAGACAGAACAAAAAAGAAAACTGCAGGTCAGTATTTCTCATTAATATAGATGCACAAATCCTTAACAAAACATTTGTTCATAGAATTCAGCAGTAAATAAAAATAATTATGTGCCACAAATAAATGGAGTTTATTCCAGGGATGCAAGGCTAGTTCAATATTCAAAAATCATACAGTGTAAACCATCATATTAGTGGACCAAAGAATAAAAATCACATGATCATATCTATTGAGCAGAAAAAAGCATTTTATTTTATTTATTTTATTTTTTTTTTAGAAAAAAGCATTTTAAATCAATACCTATTTGTGCTTGATCAGGCAACTACTAGAAGTGAAGATGAATTTGGTGGTGTTGCAGGATTGAAGCATAAAATAAAAAAGAGGATTGCATCTCTACTTATCAGTAGAAATGCACCTACATATATATGGTCAATTTATTTTCAACAAAGGTGTCAACATAACTCAATGAAGAAAAGACTGTCTTTTCAGCAAATGGTCCCAAGACAACTAGATATTCATATGGAGGGAAAAAATGCAACATTGACCTTAAATTCACACTATACACAAGAATTAACTCAAAATGGATTAGAGCCCTAAGTATAAAATTAAAAACCATAGAACTTGTAGGAGAAAAACCTTTGAAGCCTTGAAGTGGCAAATATTTCTTAGATAGGACACAAAAGGCATGACCCATAAAAGAGAAACTTAGGGCGCCTGGGTGGCTCAGTGGTTCAGTGTCTGCCTTTGGCTCAGGTCATGATCCTGGGGTCCTGGGATCCAGTCCTGCATTGTTCACCCCGCAGAGAGCCTGCTTCTCCCTCTGCCTATGTCTTTGCCTCTGTGTCTCTCATGAATAAATAAATACAATCTTTTAAAAAAAATAAAAAACTTAATAAATTGTACTTTTTTTTGAAAGACACCATCAAGGAAACAAAAAAGAAGTAGATCAAAAACAGGAAAATTATTTGTTTATTGTTTTACCTATACTAAAAATACATTGATATAATTTAGCAGACTTATTTAATAAAAATATTGATAAATAGAAATAGCAGGAAACATCCTTGACATGTTTTTGCTTTTTTAAGTTGATCAGAACCTCTCTTGAATCTGTTCTACATGCCAGCTTTTATTCCTTTCCTGGCTGTACATCTAAAGTCATAAATCTTCTCTGTGAAGTCAAGCCTGCCTGCCTCTACCTGGAAGTTGCCCAGATGTTTTTGGTCTATGCATTTCAACATCTCTTTATGCTCTGAGATAAGCAAGTGAAAAAGATGGAAGAGGAGGAGGTAACTCTTATGGCATTACTAGGCCAACTGTCCAGGGCAGACCCTCCTTTTGGGAGGATGGGAAGGAAGGGCAGACACCCTCAGGCAGAGAGCACCAGCAGGAGCAGCTTGCACTGTTGAAACCAGACAGGAGTCCTAGACCCTGGTCTGTTGACCACCATGGACTTCCAGCAAGCAAGATCAATGTAAGATGCTTAAAATTGAACATCTGAACCATGCAACATGGAAAGACTCCTGACTTTCTCTTAATAGTGCTGCTAGGCTGTCCGTCATGAGAGCGGTTCAGGCTCCCAAAATCTGGGGGAGGAGACAGCCATGAATTTTATCCTTGGAGGAATTCCTGATGAGGATCATGAAATAGAAGCAGGTGCCAGCAACGTTGGAGAGGAAGCACTAAGCTCTCCCAGTATTATTGGCAGGAAGACCCTCTTTCTCTATTGTTACTCAGCATTCCAGAAGTTCTACCCAAGGTAGTAAGACCAAAAAAAGAAATAAGAGATACAACATCCAAAAACAAAAAGGAAAGGAACTTCTACTATTTGCACCTGACCTGTCTGAGATACATATTTACATATAATGTATATACATATATGTGCATGTATAATACATTCTTAAACACATTATCTCACTTCACTGTGACACCATTTTAGTGAGGTGTCATTTTACAAAAATTACATGCACATTTTACAAAAATTAAACCTGAGCCTTCAGAAGATAATGACTGGCATTGGAAAAACTGAATATCCATGCAAAGGAATGAATTTAGATCTCTATTTTACACCACTCACAAAAATGAGCCAAAATGGATTAAAGACTTCGATGAAAAACTTGAAACTGTAAATAAAGTTCCTAGAAGAAAACATGAGGAAAACCCCCTTGACATTAGTCTTGGTGATGACTTTTTGGAGATGACACCAAAAGCATAGGTAACAAAAGCAAAAATAGACAAGTAGAATGACACCAAGTTAAAAAGCTTCTGCACAGCAAAAGAAACCCATCAACAGGGGCATCTGGGTGGCTCAGATGACTAAGCATCTGCCTTCAGCTCAGGTCATGATCCCAGAGTCCTGGGATCGAGTCCCACATATGGCTCCCTGCTCAGGGGGAGTCTGCTTCTCCCTCTGCCTATGCCTCTCCCCTCACCCAGGTTCTCTGTCTCTTTCAAAGAATAAATAAAATCTTTTTTAAAAAAGAAAGAAGCTCGTCAACAAAATGAAAAGGCAACCTATGGAATGGGAGAAAATATTTGCCAACCATCTATCTGTTAAGGGATTAATATCCAAAATATGTAAAGAACTCTTACATCTCAATAACAAAGCAAATAATCCAATTAAAAATGGGTAAAGGACCTAAATAGACATTTTTCCAAACAAGAGATCCAAATGGCCAACAGTTATATGAAAAGACTTTCAACATCACTACTCATCAAGGAAATGCAAATCAAAACCACAAGGAGCTATCACCTCACACCTGCCAGAATGGCTATTATCAAAAAGACAAGAGGTAAGGGTTCTAGAGGATGTGAACTGTTTGGTGCACTGTTCGGTGGGGGCATCACTTGGTGCAGCCACGGTGGAAAATAGTATGGATTTTCCTCAGAAAATTAGAAATAGAAATACCATACGATCCAGCAATCCCACTGGTGAATATATATCCATAGGAAGTAAAATCACTGTCTTAAAGAGATGCTGGCGCCCTCCTGTTTGTTGCAGCATTATTCTACAATAGCCAAGACATGAAAACAGCTTAAATGTCCACAACAGATCAATATCACATTTACAGGGCATGTGGGCCACTCGGTTGGTTAAGCATCAGCCTTTGGCTCAGATGGTGACGTCAGGGTCCTGGGATGGAGACCTGACTCAGGCTTCCTGCTCAGCGGGGGGTCTGCCTCTCCTGCTCCCTCTGTCCCTCCCCCAGCTCATGCTCACTGTCCTGCTCTCTCAAGTAAGTAAATAAAATCTTTTTAAAAATCAGTTAGATATATATTTTTATTTATCCATGTTATGGAAGTATGTATGTATGTATGTATGTATTTATAATGGATAATTATCCAGCCATAAATAAAAGAAGGAAATCCGCATTTGCAACAACATGGATGAACCTTGAGGAGATTATGCTAAGTGAAGTAGGCAACAGAGAAGGACAAATACTGTATGATCTCAGTTATATATATGGAGTCTAAAAAAGTCCGGCTCACTGGGACAGATTGTAGACTGGTGGTTGTCAGGGGCTGGGGGAGGGGGAAATGGGGAGATGTTGATCAAACAATACAAATTTCTAGTTATTAGATGAATAAGTTCTAGGGATCTAACATGTAGCATGGTGACTGTGGTTAATGACACTATATTATATACTTGAAATTTGCTGAGGGTAGATCTTAAATGTTCTCATCACACCCTACACACACATGTGGTAACTTTGTGAGGTGATAAATGTACTAACTGACCTTAATGTGGCAACTTTTCACAATATATATACAGGATCATTAGGTTGTACAGCTTGAACTTACACAGTGTTGTCAAGTATATCTCAATACAGCTGAGGAGAAGAGAATATAATGACCTGCCCAAGACCTAGATCTAGCAAATGGTGTACCTAGAATGCAAGCACAGGTCTGGCTGATTTCAGAATCAGAGCTTGGAGCCATAAAACTTCCTCAAAACACCCAAAAGAATGGGCTCAAATTGATAAAATCAGGAGAGGAAATGACAACAACAGACAATAAAATTAATGCACAAAGCCAGTGGTGCTTCCAGATGGTAGCAATACCCAGTGGGCAACGGTGCTGAGGATAGAAGATCCATTCAAAGTTGCAACACTATCTATTAAAAACCCAGGTTAGTTAGGTCAAGAAGTGTGCATTGTGCAAAAGTTTGTTTGCATTGAGGAAACAGTACACTTAGTAAGAGACTGTAAGAAAAGCTTAAGTAAGTTGAGAGTGTAAGTGGAATACCAAAACCAGAAACCAGAGGTGGGAAGCTTAGTAGAGCTGAGCACATAAAAATATAAAATGTATGACACTATGAAGCCCACTATGAACACATTTGTAAAACAAATGAAAGCATAAAACTTCTCTAAGGAGCATAGAGAAACACTGCACTCTTTGGACACTTTGCTGAAATATTTGGTCAGATAAGGGAAAATATTGGTTAAGGTAGGGAATCGTCACGGTGATATTTCAAATGTTTCATTTTAACCAAACGTCCACTAGAGTTCGTGTGTAAGGGGATGACAGTGAAAACGTATAAGCAGTTCTAAAAGTCCCACACTGGGCTAGAAGCTAAACTATTTCCAATAATGAAATGCTGTGGAGCCTTTGAAATGGTGCGTTAGGAAAGTTAGTAAACTGGAAAAGTGCTCATAATATTGCTAAGTAGGAGAAGCATGTTACAGAACAGTATATATTGCAGGAACACATTTTTTTGTGAAAATATGTGTCTACATATTTATGCATTTGCATATTATTAAGATATCAAGAACATGTGTGAAGATCTTAACGGTGTTTTATGTCTAGATGAAATTTATTTCCTTATTTGTATTTTCTTGTATTTTTCAAATGATCTGCAATACACACAAATTACTTTTATAATTAGAAAAAAATGTAGATAAATATTGTTTGGATTTCATAGTGCCATCTTGGTAACTTTTCAAATATTTATACTATTCTTACATTTTTTTTCAATGCTAATGCAGATTATGGTTCCACCTTTCTATTAGATATATTGGATCTGCTCTGTGAGAAGTCCTATTGTACTGAGAATTTACTTGAGGTAGGAAATTACCCTAGGTTTTAAGTTAAATTTTAGATTTTAAAGGACTTGCCTACATTTTTTTTTAAGATTTCCCTAATAAAATGAGTAGCATAGCATGCCCACTTGGCAAAATTTTGGGACGGCTGTTGGCAGGTCAGGGCGTCTGGGTGTGGGTGAGGCAAGGGCCACCTCTCTGTGCTGCTTCTGCCCATCTACCCATCTCCTTTATTTGTTGTGCACCTGTGTTCACACAGCAGGAGGTATGATTATCTCTTTCCTTAATCCGAAGTGTGGAGGGGTTGTGCAAACGGTTTTAGGTGGTATGCAGCTAGAACAATTTTTTTTTAAGTTGCTAAACTATTTCAGTGCCCTGTGACTTTACAGATACTCCTCCAAATAGACAAAACATTAAGTCTATTAAAGATGCAGTAAGTAAATAATAATGATGCAAATGACACAGATATGGCAAAACCAGCATTTGTGAGCAGAAGGCTGAAATTTGGAAAGCACTGCCACGTGATACAGTGCTTGGGTTTTGTGTTCGAAATGTAGTGTTTTATATTTGTGTATTCACTGCTTTTAAATAATGTTGGGGGATCCCTGGGTGGCTCAGCGGTTTAGTGCCTGCCTTTGGGCCAGGGCATGAGCCTGGAGACCCGGGATCGGGTCCCGCGTCAGGCTCCCTGTATGGGGCCTGCTTCTCCCTCTGCCTGTGTCTCTGCCTCTTTCTGTGTCTCTCCTGAATAAATTAAATAAATAAATAAATAAATAAATAAATAAATAAATAAATAAAGTTCACAGTATTTCTTGTATATGTACCTTTTCTGTTTTATTTAAGAAATTAGCCAACTTCCCTCAGCTTAGGTATGTTTTCATCCTTCTTTTTCTTATTTGGTTTCAATATTATTGCAATATGACACAGTGAGATTTTGTTGAATTTATTAAATGCATTGTTACTTCCTAGATTCAATTATAATCACCCTCTTCTAATTACTGCAATCTTGAAAAAGAAAAAATTCTTCTTCAACAGCATATGTGGGGTCCCATAAACTCCCCATGGTAGGTGGGGATTACGGTTTGGCGAGCCTGACAGACCAGGGGAGGTTTGGACAGCCTGCAGGCCACATCCGACACTCCTGATGGCTTCACGGCAATGGGCGTGACTGATGTGGGCAGCGAGTCTGGGAGTTCCTGCCGAGCTGGCACCCATTTCATTACCTGTTTCAGAGAGACTCCTTGTCTGAGGACAGAGGAGGTGTGACCCTGCACATGGGGGTCTGTGGAGCTCCGGTGAACACAAAAGGAGGAAATGAGGGGCAGGACAGGTCTTCAGGGGGAAAGCCAGGTTAAGTCAGGTATGCTATGTTCGAAATACCTACTGGGAATACAGATCAGAGACGTGATACCCAAACTCTAATGAACACTTTCTAGAGTATTCTCATTGCAGAAGTCTAGTGGATGAATTCCAGAACATACAGGTCTCAGCTCTCATTTCTTCATGGTGTTTATAGGATCCTCTCTCTCTCTCTTTAATCTAAAACCTTGACAAGTAGGTGCCTGGAATTGGAAAGAGGGGTGGAGCCTTTCTTTTAAAATTGCTTTTGGGCAAGTCTCGCTGCCTGTATAGTATCAATGCCAAGATTCACTTTCGGTCAGGAAAGTTTCTGGAATTCACTTTTGAATTATTCATTTCCACATTGCTGTAAGGGCTTGAAAGTTATATGTGGGTTGCAACGTGGCCCTGCTTGCATATGGTGTGATCTTGTGCAAGCACCGAATCTGTCCATGTGCAAGCCTCAGTGTCCATGTTTGTGCACTTGATACAGGACACCTGCCTCCCTGGGTTGGGGAGATTAAATGAGATAATGTTTGCATATGCACCAGAGTGAGGTTATTACTTCCAGGACCATCTTTGGTACCGCTGCTGCCACCAACCACCACCTACTCGACAGCAAGGGGACCTCTGGCTTCTTTCCCCAGGTCTTCTGGCTCCTTTGGTGTTATCATTGTTATGTGCTTCCACCTTGTTTTTGGACAGTGACCCACATGACATCTACTATGATCACAAGCTTAGTATTTGAATACCAGTAACCCGTCCTGCCTTCACTGGCATTTACATTTCTTTTTCTTTTTAAAACAGTTCGTGTAAACCCAAATGCACTGGAGTAAGAGTTTTCAGGGAGGGTCCCAGCCCAGGGACCCTCTTCCTCACCCTTCCCCACCTCCCCATGGAGCAGTTATTGGTAACTGGACCAGAGATGGTATTTTTCTCTAAATTTCCTCTTAATTTTTAGAGAGTTCCTCACTGGACTTTGTTGGCTGTCCTTTATTTGGGGTATTACTCTCACTTTGAGTATTTAGCCCAAGGAAAGCTATACTTCTGACCATCTTCCTGAAAGTCTGTCTTTCCTAAATGCTACAAAAGTGACACACTCCAGTAGGGTACTGATTATTAAGGACTGACAGATCCTCTGTCTTTAGTAGTATGCGTATTTGGAAGAAAGTGAGTCCAAAGTTGCAATGTCTGTCCTTCAGCCAGAGAGGCAGATACCAGGGACTATTGTTTGGAAATTTATGAGGACTTTGTTGTAGCGTGCAAATCCCCTGGCCACCAAAGGCAACCTCATAAGGAAAGTATGCACTGAAACAATGGAGGTGTTGGAAATGGTTTGCATTACATCCAGGAATGATATTAATAGACCAAAAATATTAATTCCCCGGCTGAAGTTTATCAGTGGGATGTGGTGATGGTCTGGCTCCATCAGCACCGTGTACTTTGGCAAGTTGAGATCTTTTTCTGTCTCCTCATCTGTGCAGAGAGGAAGTACACAGGTAAGTCACCCATCCTGCTCTGAAGACAGGAATGGGAGATAACTGTGTGCAGAGCCCTGTGCCCTGGTGGGGACCCCAGGTCATTACTGGTTTGTGCAGAAATATACTGTGTGGTGGAGGAGGTAATGCACACAGGAAGTGATGCCAGAGTAACTGCAGTCAACACACACACAAGCAGAAGCTACATACAAAGTGCAGCCAACATCCTATTGGGAGTTTCCTGGTATAAAATGCTCGTTACAGGAAATTTGGAAAATAAAAAACAAACGGAAAAAAAAGAAGAAATCACTTAGAGTCCCATCACCCAGAGAAGACCATGGTGAACATTTTTGCCCTATTTTCTTTGAGGCCTTTTATATTGTAGCACAAGAAAAAAAAAACTATTATCATATGTTATGTGTATGATCTTATTTGCTGGAACAGAATACACAGAACACTTTACTGTAACTCAATGGATAGATGAGTGCATGTTGTTAGCTCTTGATAAGTATCATGTTTATTGTTTTAGGATCATCTGGCATGAGGATTTACCACAGCCCACCTAGTAATCTCCCTCTTGGACATTTGGTTGTTTATATTTTTCACTATTACAAATAATGCTATCCAAAATGCATATTTTGGTGTATCATGATTTTTTCCATTTTTAAAATTTTTTCCTTTTGAATTCCTCTCCTGGACAAATGCTGGAACATTTGTACTCTGTTGGAGAGTCATGGGAAGGACTTTGTCCTCTACTCTGAGAACTCTGCAAACAGTGCTAAGTAGCACATAGCTTGATGTTTAAGAGGGGTCTACTGGGAGGGTTGTTTTTTCCTGTAGTTATGGAGCAACTACTACTTATACCCAAAGTGTTAAGAAAGAAGGGGTCTGAATCTTCAGTGGGCATAGGGTCCCCTCCAGGAAGTTCTGGCCCTGTGGTGGCGAAGCAGGTACTCCATTCCAGAAGAGCCTCTCCAGATGCCTAGCCCCTGCCTGCCTGGCCAGACAAAACTGGCATGCTGGGGAGGTGAGGGTGGTGGTGCGTGACCCAAAGTCCCAGGGCAGGAAGGTCTTGAAGCAGATTCACTCTGCTACAAGGGAATGACACAGAATAGCCCTGAATACCTGCCGGAGTTTATCTCCATCCCTATGCATTTTCTGCTGCATAGAAAACATGACTCTCCAGAGGCGTGACCATATTCCTCCTCTTTTTCCTGGACGATTGGCTCTAATTTTCGATTATTCATTGCTTCCAGGTTGGATAGCTAGTATGTTTGTTTCCTGAACTGACCCGACAGGCTCCAGGGAGCAGGATGAGAGAGGGGGGTTCTTGGGGCTGCAGAGGAGGATGGGCGGGTGAAGGGCGGTGGCAGCATCGCACATGGAGCTGGGCAAGACCTTTCTGCTCCCCTCAGATCTGAGATCCTGTGATCTTCAGGGCTGGCTTCCAGCTGGCGGAGCCCCTGGTGCAACTCAGCCTGTGGTCCCTAATCTTGGAGAGCGTCTTTCATCTTCCTCCAGCCTGTGGGTGGTCGTGATGAAGCTGAGTTTCACCATCTCAAAGCCTGAGGTCCAATTAGTGATAATATATTCTTTTCCAGGCCTCTAAAGTTTGGAGTGAGAACCCAAGCCCCCTCCCCCACCCTGAGGCCACAACCTTCAGTTTGTTGACAATTCAGAGCATCTAAATTCCTGCTTCTCTGTGAAGAAAAATGAAATCTCAGCAATAAAAGTCCAGTCCTGACTGCAGGAGAGAACTCTGCACACTGTGCTGTTTAACTGTGGGGGTGCCCCGGTGCTGCTGCCACCTGCCAGCCCTCCACCTGTGGTTCCACCCTCCTACTGAGGAGACTATCACCAGATCTGACGACCATCTTGGTGGCACCTGCTGCTGGCAGGGCTTTAGGATCATTGTCCAGAAAAATCTCAAACCTCGGGTTCCTGCATTTCATTCTTTCCTCAGTGTCTGTCAGTAACTCTCTGTTCAGTGGGGCTTTAGTACAGGCACCCTAGGGCTGCAGACATGGTCACTGGCCAGATGGAGCAGACACTATCGATCTAGGAGTGGCCAAGAAATTGGGGCCCTCACCCTGACGCGAGCTCCCTCCCCACAGAAGAGAGGACTCGTCTACATTTAGCCAAACAGCTATGGGGCAGCATATCTTTCCAGGGAGGAAATGATATGGGGTCCAGATGGGGCCACGGTGCCTCCTGAGGACTGCAGTATGGAGCAGGGCAGCTTGGGTGAGTCTCATAGCACACTGAGGGAGAGAATCCAGATGCAAAGAGTGCAAACCGCGTGAATCCATCTCCACAAAGTTCAAACAGGCCACACTTTTCATCGATAGAGCCGTGAGCACCTGGCTGCCTCTGGTGGAGGTGGGGTCACTGGGAAGGGGAATGAGGGGACCTCTTGGCAGTTTGGAGAGTTCCTGTCTCTTTTTTTTTTTTAATTTTTATGTATTTATGATAGTCACACAGAGAGAGAGAGAGAGAGGCAGAGACACAGGCAGAGGGAGAAGCAGGCTCCATGCACCGTGAGCCTGACGTGGGATTCGATCCCGGGTCTCCAGGATCGCGCCCTGGGCCAAAGGCAGGCGCCAAACCGCTGCGCCACCCAGGGATCCCGAGTTCCTGTCTCTTATCGAGGGGAGGGCTACACAGGACTTTCAATTTATCACAATCATACCACGTATACACATTACCTCCAAAGCCCCGAGTCAGCCAGAAAGAACAGTCCGGGCCTGGGAACCGTGATGGGGTTAAGCAACATGCCCAGACTCAGGCCCTGCAAAGTATTTCTGGGATTCTTCCCTCCTGGTTGGCTTCTCTCAACCAAAACTAAGTTCTGCTTAAGCTCTGAATTGTCAGAATTCTTCTTTGGAAACAATTTCCCTCCAAACACCTCTCTTCCTCACTTGGCTTTATTTGCGTAGGCCCAAGTTTTGATAGCTGAAATGTATGATGTGTGATAGCCTCTAGAATAACTTTTCCAGCCAAGGAAACCCACAAGCCATCCACCGTTTTTGTTGGATTGGAAGCAAGCGATCTCTGAAGAGCAAGTACTGCACAGCAGGGAGAGTGCAATGTTTGTGTTCTGCTCTGACTGGTCTAGTCTGTGCGAGGCTGTGGCCGCAGAGCCCTCCGGCTGCAGAGCCCAGCTCTACCTTCCAAACATCACAGCCCCCGCCGCTCTTCTCTCTGTTGGCTCGTGATGGAAAGCACAGGGTCGACACCTCTGCCAGCCCTCAGCTTATCACTTTTGGGATGTTATTCGAAAAGTGGGGCTCTGAGGACAGGATGATGGGCACTGGGTGAGACGCGTGTGTGGCACCCACTGCTTGTCCTCCCCCACCAACGGCCCCTCCCCTGGGAGACCCTGGAGGGAGCCTACCTGGTCCAAATGGTCTGAGCAAGGGCCAGAGAGCAGAGAGGCCCAGGTCTGGGCACCTGCCAGCTCTGTCCCTGGGCTTCGGCTACACGGGCCAACAAAGGAACTCACATTTCCCATTCCCCATAAGCTGCCCCGGGCTTTCTGTGCCTGCCACCCAACAGTCATAAAGAACTATTCCGTTCACCCCCCCATGCCACCCCAGAACTGGAACCCCACGCTAACTCCTGCCACCACTGACCCTTCTCCGTGCCTATGATTATGCTTCAGTGTATCACCAGGAGCCCTGCTACCAGCTTCCATGGGGACACGTTTCGTTTCCAGGAGTGAACACCAAGGAACGTGCTGCTGTGCCGCTGGGTGTTGGACGGGGCTGTGCGGCTCTCCTGCAGCCTGCCTGTGCCCTCGTACCCTCTGGCCCACAGCTGGCATGAGGCCAGCTTCCCGCTATCCCCCCCCACCCCCCGTACGTGACCTTGTCACTGTCTTGACACACGTGCAGTGATAGCTCATTGCAGCTGTAACTCACATTTCCCTCGTGGCTAATGACGGTGGTGAGGTGTCTGATCACATCTTTTGCTCACTTTCTAATTAGCTTATTTGTTTCTCGCAGCTGAATTCAGAGTATATTTTAGATTCAAGTCTTTTGTTAGAATTGTGATTTGCAAATACTTTGTAGCCTGCTTTTTATCCTCTTAAGGTATCTTCAACAGAGCAGAAGTTTTAAAACTTTCCTATTTGGGTGACTTCTCCCAGACACACAGGCCTTGCTCTGTGTTAAGTCCAGCTGAACCCAGTGCTCCCACAAAACCTACCTTCCGCATACTCGCTCCTCTGCCACGCGCCGGGAATGCTGGGCATGTGCTTCCGGGGTTCTGTGTCCTGACAACTCAGGGCACCAAGCCCATGGATGGAACCCCTGAGTTAGGTCTGCTGGGGCAGAGAAAGCATTCCAGCAGCTGGGACACTGTGCAGGGTTGGTGGGATGGAACGGGGCAGCCAGGGTCCCAGGCAGAAGATGCCCCGCAATGCAGGTCTAAAGGACTTTGGCCCACAGAGTACGCTGCAAATCAGAGAAGGAAGAGTTACCCACTCGGGAAGCACACGGAGGGAGGACGTGTGGGCAGAAGCAGCCCTGTGCCACACGAGTTGCTCCAGCCAATAACCCCAAGGGCAATGGAAAGCTGTTGAGGAGCTTTGCCAGGGTTAGCAGACCTGCCAGCAAACTGCCAGTCTCTCTCCCTTGTCCCCATGCATTTTGCTTGTCACTGTCATCCTGTGTGATGGCTGGTTTCCACTTAGCCTCCTGCAGCATCCTCTCAGCTCACCATGAGCATCCCTGCCGGCTGCCCTGCCCGCCTGCCTGGCTGTGAGGTGCACCATCCCAGGCACATCCTCCCTGGCTGCCTCCGTGTGTCCTGACCCTGGCTCTGTGAATCCCCAAACCCCAGTGAATGTTGCAATGCCTCCTTGTGTGCTTGGCCTCCTAACTCCACACCCCACCAACCCCGCACCATGCGCCCCACTGCCCAGCACTGTGCTCCCCACTAACCTCACATCATTCGTCCCACTATGTAACACATGCTTCCCACTGACTTCACATCATTCTCCTCACCAACCTGCACCATGCTCCCCCATCTACCCTGTGCTGTGCTCCATTATTAATCCTACTAATGTACACTTCTGAGATTAAGGACCCATCACAGTCTCTTACTAGGTATTCACATATGTGTTTGTGTGGACTGCTCTGGAGGGCTCCAGGGAGAAGCAATGTGGTGATGACCCTGGACGTCCAGGGTTCTGCATTATGACTACCTGCACATGCTTTCCACACCGGTCAGGAGCCACAGAATTGTTCAGCTGCTCAGAGACATGGACATGATGTCACTGTTTCCCTGCTGATTTCCCTCTGTGGAATGTGATGGGCAATGAGATGAGCCAGCCCTCCCTCAGTGGGCCTCAGTTGGGAAGAATCACTCCTGCTTCATCTGCCAAGCCAACTGCTTTTCCTCCTGCTCACCTCTCAGCAAAGCATACTTTTTCTCACCACAAAAGTGTGGGATAAGGGGAAAGAATGTACCAGCCACCAGCCAACTCTTTCTGGAACAGAAATCTTCCTATTTCTTCCAGCTTTTCCATCTGATTTAGTTGGTGCATCCCAGAGAGCAATAGTGACTCTGCAACTAACAGTAGAATCTTATTGGTGCACCACGAAGGCAAATTTGGTACAGATGGAGGTGCCTTGGATCATCAAGGGAGGTTAATTATCTTAGTGCCACCAAGAGATCCCTTTAAAAGTGTTTCCTAAAAAAGCATCTCAAAGGCCCAAAACCAAAGACTGCATTGCTGGGCAACTTGCCCAAACGTGGTCTTCCAGGAGGCAGGCTCCCAAGGCGCCTTGGTGCTTGGACATTAGACAACTGCAAAACTGATTTGATTCTGGCTTTCCAGAGTTTTTAGCTGCATGACCTTAAATAACTTAGTTAACTTGATTTCAATGATCTCATATGTGAAATAGAGATAGAAATACTTATATTTAGGGATCCCTGGGTGGCGCAGCGGTTTGGCGCCTGCCTTTGGCCCAGGGCGCGATCCTGGAGACCCGGGATCGAATCCCACGTCGGGCTCCCGGTGCATGGAGCCTGCTTCTCCCTCTGCCTGTGTCTCTGCCTCTCTCTCTCTCTCTGTGTGTGTGACTATCAAATAAAAATTAAAAAAAAAAAATTAAAAAAAAAAAAAGAAATACTTATATTTAAGGGTGAACACTAAGGATTAAAAATAAAGTATTTAAGTGATAAATTATTCAACAAATGATATTAAGGCAACCAACAATCCAATTGGATAAAATACTATTCCTACTCTTTACTCTTCATTCCATGTAGTAAAGTACATTTCAGATGGACCAAGGATTTAAATGTGAAAGAATTGAGAAGAAAGCAAGCATGTGAGTAGGCCCATATTTTTGTAATCTCCCAACAAAGAAGGCAATACTAGGGCAGATCTGGACACCTTTCCAAAGGCGCTGAGAAAAAGGCTGACAAAATCACTCTAGTACACTTTTTAAACTCTTCATGGAAATAAACATGATACATAAAGGAAAAGCTGAGGGGAAGCTTTCTATGCACTTGGCAAGTGGTAATTCCACTTCTCATGTGATGGACCGTCCATGCTTTGACCTATCAATGTTGGTACCCTACTTGTGATGCTTGTTCCACGGTTTTGCTAACTGTTACCATTGGAGAGACACTAAGTAAAGGGTCCGTGGAATCTCTCTGATTTGAATGTAAATCTTCAATTATCTCAAAATAAAAGATTTAATTTTGAAAAATCATTTTTTGTAATTTGCAGGATTACAGATAAAGGATTAATCCATAGGATCACCTCAACAGATGTATAGAAAGCATTTGACAAAATTCAGCACACATTCACAAATTAAAAAAAAAAAAATCAGCAAACTAGAAGAGCCAAACTGAAACACAGCAAAACGGAGGGAATTGCCTCAATCTGATAAAGATCATTTAAAAATATGTAGTTGATATGATGTTTAACAGTGAAATATCAGTTTCTTGTTAAGATAAGAAACAAGTTAAAAAAAAAAACTGCTCTTTTAACATGTGCTGGAGGTAATAGCCAGAGAAATACGGCAAGAAAGAACACCAGATAAACAAAAACCTCACACCAGAGCCTAAAGTCCCAGTTATCTCAGCTACTTTTACCTGATACATCATGTCCAGCTTTCAACAAAAAATTACAAGGCATGTTGACAGGAAAAAACACTGTCTGACCAGATAAAACAAGCATCAGAGCCTGCTCTGGTGTGGCAGAGATTTTAGAATTATCAGATCAGTAATTTAATATAAGTACAATTGATAAGCCAAAAGTTCTCATGAACCAAATCAACAATATGCAATAATAAATGAATAATGTAAACAGAGAGATGGAAACTCTAAGAAAGAATAAAAAAGAAATGCAAGAAATGAAAAACACTGTCATGAAAATCAAGCAACCCTGATGGACTCCTTAGTATAGCGATGAGGAAAGGGTTAGTAAGTTTGAAGATATATCCCAGAACACTTGGATAAATGGGTCAGAGAAGAGGCTTCCAGAGAAATTAAGAATTATTTTGATTAAATGAAAAGAAAATGCAACTTTTTAAATACAATGTGGGGGTACAGTGGAAGTGGGGCTCAGGGGTCATTTGTAAGTAACTGCAGAAGAAAGGTCTCAAGTACATGATCTAAATTTCTACATTGTGAAACAGGAAAAAGATGAGCAAGTAAATCCCAAAGTAGCAAGAAAAAAAGAAATAATAAATCTAGGAAATTGAAAACAGAAAAACAATTGAGAAAATCAATAAACACCAAAAGCTAGTTCCTTGGAAAGATTAATAAAATTGATAAATCTCCAGCATGACTAAGGGAGGGAGGGAAGACACAAATTACTAACATCAGAAATGAAAGAGGGGCCATCAACACAGACTACAGACCCCATGGACATAAAGGAATATGATGAACAAGTCTAAGCCTGCATGTCTGATAACCTTGATGAAATGGGCCAATTCTTAAGACACAGTCCACTAAAATGCACACAGAAACAGATGATCTCAATAGGCCTATGTATTATATATGTGTATTAGAGAAATTGAATCAATAATTAATAATCTTCCAAAGTAGCACCAGACCCAAATGAATCCACTGGTGAATTGTACCAAACATTTAAGGAAGAAATGATATCAATTCTTTGCAATCTATTACAGAAAATACGAGCAGAGGGAATACTTTCTAACTCATTCTTCAAGGCCAACAATACCCTAATATAAAAATAAAAGAAGAAAGAGTACATACCACTATCTCTCACGAACATAGATGCAAAAATTCCCCCCCCCAATACTAGCAAATTGAATTTAACAATGTATAAATAGAGTGTACATCATGACCAAGTGCGATTTATCCCAGGTGTGCTAAAGAGGAAAAATTCATACGATCATATCTGAAGATACAGAAAGCATTTGATTAAAATCCAACTCTTATTTATGAGAAAAAGCATCAACAAATTAAGAATAGGAGAGAACTTTTCTTTTCTTTTCTTTTTTTTTTTTTTTTTGATTTTTTAAGGAGAGAACTTTTCAACTTGATAAAGAGCATCTACAAAAAAACCTTTAGCTAACATCATACCTCATGGTGGGAAACTAGCTTCTCTCCTACGGTCAGGAGCAAGGCAAGGATGTCCCCATTACCACTCCTAGTTAATGTTGTACTAGAGGTCCTAAATGATGCAAATAAGACAAGGAAAGTAAGTAAAAATTATACAAATTGGAAAGGAAGAAATAAGACTATCTTTATTTGCAGATGACATGATTGGCCAGGTAGAAAGTCCCAAACCACTAACAGTGGCTACAAGTCCTGGAACTTGTCCACTACAAGTCGTGGACAGCACGGTTGCAGGAAACAACGAACAATGTCCATTGTTTTTCTACATACCAGCAACAAATAACTGAAATTTGAAAATAAAAACACATCATTTACATTAGCACACACACAGGAGAAAAAGAGAGAGAGAGACATATAGACATACTTGTTTTATTGAGCTTTGTAGATACTGCGTTTCATACAAATTGAAATTGTTAGTGACAATCCTGAAATGAGCAGGTCAGTTGGGGCCATTTTTCCAACAGCATTTGCTTACTTTGTGTCTCTTTGTCACATTTTGGTAATTCTTGCCATATTTCAAACTTTTTCATTATTATTTTATTTGTTACAGTGATCATTGGTTATGACTCACTGAGAGTTAAGATGATGGTTAGACTTCTTTAGCAATAGAGTACTGTTCATTTAAGGTATGTACATTGCTTTTTAAGACATAATTCTATTGCACACATAATACACTAGTTAAACATAACTACATGCGCTGGGAAACCAAAAAACTCATTTGACTCATTTTACTAAGGTATTTGCTTTATTGGTGATCTGGAGCCAGACCCACAGCATCTCTGAGTGCCCCATCCTTAGGCACAACCTAACAGAATATATAGACGTATTACATCTATTTGAGGAAAACTAAAAAGCTATGATGAAAGAAATAATAAAATATCCAGATAAATAGAGAGATACTCCGTGTTCATGGGCTGGAAGACTCAATATTGTGAAGATGCCGGTTCCTTCTAACTTGGTCTATAGATTCAACACAATACCCATCAAAATCCCAGCAAGCTGCTTTAAAAGTTTATATGGCAAGACCCGGAATAGTCAACACAAATACCGGAGAAGAACAAAGTCAGAGAACAGATACTATCTGACTTCAAGGCTTGTGATGAAGCAACAGTAGTCAGGACCGTATGGTATTGGTGAAAGAACAAATGAATAGATGAGTAGAACGGAACAGAAGCCACACAAACATAGTCACTGATTTTTCACAGAGGAGAAAGGACAGTCTCTTCAACAAATGGATCTGGAGCAACTAACGTCCACAAAAGAAAAAAAAAAAAAGAATTAGACACTGAATTTAATGTAGGGAATTAAAGACTTCTGTTCTGATGAAGACACTGTTAAGAGAATGAAAAAACAAACCATAGACGGGGAGAAAGTATTTGCAAAAGACACATCTGACAAGAGACCCATATCCAAAATATACAAAGAACTCTTAAAACTCAACAATAAGAAAACAAACAGCCCAAACAAAAATGGCTACAAGACCTGGACAGACACCTCCCCAAAGCAGGTGCACAACTGGCAAATAAGCACATGACAAGGTGTTCCTCAGCATTGCCATCAGGGAACTGCAGATTAACGTGACAGCAGGACACCGCTGCCATAGACCAGCATGGCCACGATCCAGAACACCCACAGCACCCAGTGCTGGCGAGCACGAGGAGCAGCAGGAGCTCACCCACTCTGCAGAGGGAGAGCAGAATGGTGCAGCCACCCTGGAAGACCGTCTGGTGGCTTCTCACGGGGCCAAACACATATCATAGCAAAAAATGATGTTAAGGCAACAGATTATCCAATTGGAAAAAATCATATTCCTACTCTTTACTCTTCATTCCATGTAATAAAATACATTTCAGATGGACCAAAGATTTAAATGCGAGAACTTGAGAAGAAAGCAATGCTAAGAGTAGCATCCGATCCAGCAATCACGGTCCTTGGTATCGACCCAAAGGAGTTGAAAACGTGTCCGCACAAAATGTGCACATGGGTGTTTATAGCAATTTTACTCGTCATTGCCAGAGCTTGGAAGCAACCAGGACGTCCTCCGGGGGGTGAGCAGGTGACCAAGGCTCCTTGAGAGACAAAACCCTCAGGGCAGCGAGGAAGGGGACCGTCCTGAGAGCCGACTGCATGGCCCTGGGGTCTCAGGCTCCTGCCCCCAGAACTGGCAGGCCTCATTGCCTGGTGGCCTGTTACCACTGAAACAGTAAGCCACAGGCTTCTCAAAAGTGTTTAACCCAAAATGAGCCCTTCACCATTTCTGAGTCTGATCAGCTCTTCCCAGACCACTGCCTGGTCCACATCCTGTCAAGACCACCAGAGACCCTGCCCCAGCCCCAACTCCTGGCTGCTGCCATGTCCCCCCCAAAATTTGGCCAGGCTGGTGCAGCCCCCACCTGGCCCTCACTGTCCTGGGGCCTCCCCATGGCAATGCCCTCCTGGCCAGCTCTGAGGGCTGCCACTCCTCCCCCAGGAGCTTCCCTTCACCCTCAGGAAAGAAGGAAGGAAGGCTGGCACCCACTGGGATATGCAGATTCCAAAGTCCTTCGTCCATCTGGCACGCAGCCTACCTTCCAGTTGTATATTATATTTGCCCCATGAGAACAAAGGTAAACTCAACGAGAAAGGCCCTATATTTATATATTTTGTTTAACTTTTGACCCTCATCTCCAGCATCTTCCTTGGTTCCTGGAAGATAATGTGAACTTGATAAGTCATCACTGAATGGGTGAATGAGCAAGAGAACCGGGAGGGAATTCAGGCTGCAGCTTGGTAGGCGACAGTCCTGGGTAGAGGCAGGTGGGAGGGCTGGCAGGGGTCTCAGAGGGAAGGAGCCCCAGGGGCACCCTCCCCTGCAGGGAGAGGGGAGGGGAATCCACGTTGACTCCAGCTTCAGGGCTCCAAAAGGAGCTGGTGGTCCAGAGATGAGGCTGACAATTCCCCAGAACTGTCTCCCCACCGTCAGGGAGCGGCAACAGCAGCCCTACTTCTGACCCTGGGCCCCAGAATCCTGCCTCTGTCCCCACCCAAGGCTGGAGGCCCAGCAGAGGCCCTCTCAGAACTTCAGAATCCAAGCCAGGGCTGCCCCTGGTTGGCGCCACACCCAGCAGATGGATGTGGACAGGAGGAACCCAGCACTCAGGATGTCTGGGTTCTTGCACACACACGTCAGTTTTACTGTCTTATTCGTTCTATGGCTGACATTTCACGGTTCACCCAAACCCTATTTTGACACATGCACCAACCCACAGACCCGTCTGGGAGGCAAGGTGCAGGGTGGGAATATACACAGTGGTTTTTATGTGGCTCATGTGGACATCAGTCATGCCCTTGAGACATCAGCCTGAATCCCCAGAACTGGGGTTACCTTGCCGACTTGAGGATTTTAGGCCAGTCCTTATGAGGGCAGGAGGGAGGCTGCTGGCGTGAGGCTAAGGAAGGGGCCGTGGGTGCAGGTCCACCCAAGCTGGCATAGTCAGGGAAGGTGGTCTCCCCAGAACCCCCAGAAGGAAGCAGCCCCTGACACTCTTCTTGTAGACCTCTGCCCTCCAGAACCGTCGGATGACAAATTTGTGTTAATTTTTCATTCATGAGAATTTAACTGGGTGTCACATATGTGCCGAGCCAAAGCCAGAGACATGAGCCACCCAGGTGAGGCCCCAGCACCCAGAACGCGGGTCACAGGCAGATACCACCTGAGGGGACAGGACACTAGTTGTGGACTCAGGTCCAGGTTCACCGTGTGGGCCCGGAGCAGGCGAGTGGGGATGGGCCCAAATCAGGAGCACACGGCGCTTGGGAAGAAGCCCTCTGTGCAGTGAGGCCCGGAGAGAACCCTTCAGCCCCAGAAGGCTGCAGCAATGTCTCCAGACTCGATGGCCTGCACCCTGCCACTGAGCCAGGGCCCCCTGCCCTCTGCCCTGCACATGGATCCCTGGGGGGCGAGGGCAGTGCCCAGTCCACTGTGGCCCAGGGGAGGGGGGTCACAGGGAGGGGCCATGGCTGGCGGCTGGAAGTTCTCCTGGGCCCTGCCCAGCTGCAGACTTGGCCTTCCTCTGCCTCGGGAGCTATGCTCAGAGGGCCTCTTGCCCAGGGCGAAGGGCGATGGTCTGTGACAGCAGAGGAAGAGGAAGTTGGCAGGCTTCCGCCAGCTGCAATGAGTGGCAGATCCTGAGTGTTGTTGTGAAGCTGACAGATTCCTGAGTGGAGAACACTCCACCTCCGACCCTCCAGACAGCGCTCTAGGTCTCGGTACCCCAGGTTCCCTGCCTGCAGCTTCATGCCTGCCCCCAGGGCCCTGCCCGGCTTTCTTCTCAGGCAGAGCACCTGTGACCGGTGTGGATGGGGCCGGGTGCCCACCCAGGGCACCAGGGTTCCTGGCTGCAGCCACAGCAGGTGTGTGTGAGAAGGGGCGGCCCCGACTGTTAGGAACCACACCCAGACTTTGCAAGAAGGAGGGGCCAAGCACAGGCACCCCTGCGGCCGCTCCCTCATCTCCCAGCCTCTGTCCCTGGTCCCTCTGCTTTGACACAAGTGTGTTGAGTTGCAAAACGAGGACATCTCCCTGTGAGAAGAAGCCATGGTGGGGCAGTGGGCAAGAGAAGTTTCTTTGTTCTGCCCTTGGAGTCAAATGTTTGAGAAACAGAACTGAGGCAGAAGGAGGAACCCTGTTTTCTTCTGAGGGAACCCTGCTAATTCCATTTCTCCTGTAAAATCCCAACCAGGGAAAACTGCTAAACCTTGAAAGTTGCCCATCAAGCAACAGCACAAGATACAAATGTGGAGGGAGGCAGGCCGGGCCATCGAGGGACAGAGAGGTGCGTGCTGGATACTTGCAAGCAGACGTCACAGGATAGCCTCGGCTGTCCCAGCCTCCACAATGGGCTGAAGCACATCATACGCAGCAGAGTCCAGGAGTTCACACTGAGCCTAAGGATAACAGCGTAAGTCACCTTTGCAGAAGCTAAAAAACTAACTTGCTTTTCTGAAAGCTGGCAAATCAAGGGAAAGAAGAAAGCATTTTCCTGCCTTTCCCAGACAGACTGCTCTCAGGGTGGCTAGACAGTTGACAAAGGGGCATCTCTCTTCAGAGGGGATACAGCTAATAATGGACCCGGGGTGGCCAGCGGGCCGGGTCCTGGTGGGAGTGCAGAGCCTACGGGAGCCGTGTGCCTGGCTAGGCCCTACCTGCACACAACAGCAGCAGCGGCACCACCCTCCCGGGAAGCCTTGGGAGGAAAGACAAATAAATCATAAAGGAAGGGAGGGGAGGAGACGGAAAGATTAAAACAGCCTTGGAGGTCCTCACTGGAAAACACAACTACTTAGAAATGTTGCAGAGCCAGCAGGGAAGCGTGAGCTCTGACGTCTGGTGACCCCAAGGGGTCACCGGCAATTATTTTAAGTGCAAATATGGAATTGTGGTGCATGGGAGTTGTGCTCAGCTCTTATCTTTCATAAATACTTTCTGAAATATTAGGGATAAAACAATACGATGTCTGGGACTGGCTTAAAATAACCCAGTGAGGAAGTGGGTGGGGTGTAGACGAAGCCAGCCACAGTGGGCTGGCATACGTCGAGGCCAATGGACAACAGGGCTCACTCTCCCGCTCTCTCTGCTTTGAGTGGGTTTCCTTAATCAACGTGGCAGACGTGGCTTTGTGCATCAGCTTCCCCCGCGGAGGTCTCAGTGGTGACTCCCGGGCCAGGAGGGCAGCTTCTGTGAGCAGGCATCGGGCACATGCTTCGCCGGGAAGGAGAACCAGGAGGTCCTAGAAGACACTTTGCCGCTGTTTGAACCTCAGGCCCGAGCGGGCGCATCTAAGGGTCCCCTCCGCTCCTGTCTCTATCATTTCCGCTGGCTCTTCTCTTCGGGATGCCGCAGGCCACTAACTCCTCAGACTGGTCTTGCAATTGTCTGGGGAGCTGGGGAGGGAACACACAGAGGACATCGTGCACTTCAAACGACCTTGAGGGAGAGGCCGGATGTCAACACAGGTCCCAGAAACTATACAAAGCCCTGTGCCTGCCCTGCTCACGGTGTCCCCTCAGGCGGCCACCTCACCGTCCAAACCCCAAACCACATTCCGACCCCAAGGGAAGGAGCCTCAGCTCCATCTGCTAACCCTGGCATCCACCATGTTTACAAACACCCCTGCCTTGCGAACAGAGGAAGTGATTTATTATCATAAGACAGGCTGCCTGCTGGTAAAATCAGATAAGCCACGTTGGACAAAAGCGTTTCCTTCGCCAGCATTCCACTGGAGACCCGGCGTTTTCAGGTTGCTGCAGGGACTCACCGGGACTCTCAGCACAAAGACACAGGGCGGCGCAGCTTTTGTCTGGTGCCTCCTCCAAGTGTCAGCAAGGCAGACAGCCCTTTATTTACCTCCTTCTGTTGAGATTTACCCAGATCTCAGGAACAGACTGGGAAGCCTCAGATACCGGCTCAGGATGTGGCCCTGATTTTGCAGCCAGGTGGGCAGGCATGACCTCAACTAACCCCACAGCAGCTTCCCCGGCAAGGCCTCTGCACTGTGGACGTGGGCGGAGGCCTGGGGGCTGCCCCGGGGTCCCAGGCCCAGAGCACCTGCCAGGGTGTCCATGCAGCACCTTGCTGTGCCTTTGCTGTCAACAACGCCTGAGCGCAAGCTCCTTGCCCAACCACGTGGGTGGGCTCAGGGCCAAACCTAGTGATGGTTAGGAACATGGGGACCCTCCACATCCCCCAGCAGCCCGGTGCTGAAATAGCAGTTCCAGGCAGCAGCTCAGGGAACCGGGACCCGGGACGATTCAGGAACCGGCCTGGCCCCACGCCAGACCTGCTCAGATGACGGACTCCCAGGGCTGAGCATCTGGGGTGGAGGACAGAGGGAGAAAGGACAGCAGGCATCGAGGCTGCTCCATCAGCCTGAAGCTCTGTGAGTTTTACACACAAATAAACACTAGTAGCAAAATGTCCTGAGGCCTCTTTCATGGATTCCTCATGGAGCATGGAGAAAACATCCGTGTCCCAAGCAGACAATATTATTATAACTGTTATTATGATGGTGATGACTTTTTACTGCATGGCATCTAGTGGTCGGTGATCCCTGTGACCAGTGCCGGCCAGGCCATGTTGGGACCAGAGACAGAAGGAAAAATGTGCACCCAGTATGAATGCTTTTATGTATGTCTTTCATAGTTTTTCTGGAACACTGAAGTATTTAGAAAAGATACTGAAAATAAGGAGGTATATTAAAACTCAACGATGTTAGGTTTAAATATTTTATTTATACCAAAAAGAAAATGTATTAGCATTTAACTTTATCAGATTTAATGGAATGGAAATAATAATATTTTCAAAATGGGCTTCTGGGAAAAGATTAACCATTGACTGAGAAAAAGACATGAAAATGTTATAGGTGGCTCTACATGTGGAAAAACAAGAAAATACACGAGCAGTGTTCAAGACAGCCAAAACGGGGATCCCTGGGTGGCGCAGCGGTTTGGCGCCTGCCTTTGGCCCAGGGCGCGATACTGGAGACCCGGGATCGAGTCCCACGTCGGGCTCCCGGTGCATGGAGCCTGCTTCTCCCTCTGCCTGTGTCTCTGCCTCTCTCTCTCTCACTCTGTGTGACTATCATAAATAAATAAAAATTAAAAAAAAAAAAGACAGCCAAAATGTGGAGACCACCCAGATGCTCATTGATGAATGAGCAGGCCAGATGTGGTCCACCCACACAACAGAGTATTATTCAGCCACGAAAAGGAGCACAGCTCTGATGCAGTCTGCACCGCAGAAGCATTTGGGCAACACCCAACGGCACACACTGCGTGACGCTGTTACGTGAAAGGCCCGGGACAGGCCAGTCCACAGAAGGGACACACACTGGTAGCTGCCAGGGGCTGACAGGTGCTCATGATGGAACATTCTGGAACTAGGTAGAAGTGCATTGTGAATTCACTAAATGCCACTGAGCTATTCACAATGAAATGGTTGCTTTTATGGGACTTCCACCTGAATGAGTTCTTTTTTTAAAGATGTCTCACACACGACCAGGGAATTGATGAGACATTGGCTAGATGGTCAGCCGGATGACGACCAGCAGGGTCCCGGCATGTTCCCAACGGCGGGATGGCGATGCCTGCACACGAGGTGGTGTGGCGGTGCCCCCACTCTGCCACAGACTGTGCAGGCCGGACTGGAGACAGCCAACCCCACAGAACTGGATTCCTATCCTGTTCACCCACTTCAGTGCCAACATCGGGCCTCTGCCCACACCCTCACCGTGAACTCAACAGAAGCAGTGTGACTGTCCTGAACACTGCCTTGGCTGACCCTGGGGCCCTCAGACCCCGCATCTTCCAGCGTCCACTGCCCAGCCAAACACTGGGCACCTAGTTGGCCCTCACAACCTTCCTCTATAAAGAGATGTCGTGCCCTGGACCTACACACAGAGGAAAGGTAAAGGTGCGCACCAGTGAATGCTAGACCACATCTCCAGCCCCAGCTGCACAAAATCAAGACAAATGAGGGAGGGCGCACTCCTGCTTCCTGCAGACACACAGGAGACACAGTCCTCCCACAGTTCAGACATGCTTGGAAACTCAAGCACAGCATCTGGGAACCTGTCCACGCACACAGCAAGTCTCCTTGCAGGATCCCTCTGCATGTCCACAGTCTTGACCAACGCACAGTCCAGAGGGGCATCCCCAGAGGCTGAGGGAGGGAGGCCCAGCCCTGCTGCAGCTGAAGAATGCGAAAGCTGGCCTTTGTCTCTTCGGCTCCAGCCTCTACATCCTCACACACCTGGAGCAGCTTAAAAATCACAAACTGGCATCATACTTGGCAAACCACATATAGAGTGGGTGTAACTTCAACCAGCCACTTGTTTTGTGAAGTCCTAGGCATCATTAGTTCATTCTGGGCACCAAGGTGTGCCGGTCTCGGAGCACGTCCCGAACCCCACTTGGCTCTGTCCTCTGGGCTTCAGGGCTCACTGGTCATGTCCCCTTTGCCTGTGGCACTAGAAGGCCTGTAGAAGATCCACTTCCATGTGATGCAGAAGTTGCGCGTGTCCCTCCCTGCCACACTGGGGTCTCCTCCTGAGCCTGGTTCACCAGCCGAGCAAACGGCCTTGTCTCACTTTGCCACTTCATATGATTTATAGATTCAGACTCTAAGCTCTGTGTTAACTCACAGAACTTTCCCCGGGAAGAGGCAAGTCATTTCTGCCCACAAGGAAAGATAGGTTCTATAAATATATATATATGTACATTTAATACCATACACTTAATCAATAGATGTTGAAAATATAATCTAGATATTTAAATCAATAATAAATGGAATTAGCTAATTCCAAATTGATAATTAAATATTATTAGTATTAGATATTTATGGTGGGTGTTATTATAAGTGATATAATATTAATAATTAATTAAAGCTTTATTATTTATCAATGTAAATATATTAAAATATAAATTGATAAATATGTGTTTAATATGTTTCATGGCCTCGAAAGACCTTGACTGGTGTTGTGTCTGACTTTCCCCTTCAATGCCTCTGAGCACCCACTCCCCTAAAATACTCTTGGTACAGCTGTATCAACTTTCTGGTTCCCTCAGTAATGAGTTACTACATCTCTGACACTTTTCATTCTATTATTTGTGCGACGGTCAGTTTTTGACATTTTAAAACCGATACTTTGCCATATACCCATGAGATGGAAGGACAAACCAAGGCCCAATGGCAGCTTGGGGTGGGTGTGTCCAGACTCTCCCCGCTCTGGATCTCCCAACCGGTGCTGCAGGTTGCATGTACTTCCAAATCACCTCAGGTGCACAGAGAATTTGCGACCTGGAGCAGTGATTGCAGCGGGCCCTACGCCAACAGGGCAGGTGACCTTGAAGAAGGGACGAGACGCCAAGAGAGACTGAAGTTATGTGCCCCCAGGCCAAGAACTCCAGCAAGCTGCGGGAGCTGGAGGGTGGGGACGGTCCACCTGAGCCTCCGGAGGGGTGCAGCCCTGCCATGCCTTCATCTGGACATGTGGCCTCCAGAACCGGAGACCATGTGCTCAGACTGTTAAGCCCCGCAGCCCCCCCGCCCCACCTGTGGCCCTTTGCTGTGGCCACTCCAGTGTGCTGCCCTTCCTGAGGACAGAGCACCCAGCGGCTTGGAACATCACTGCGGGGTAGCCGGCCACAGTAAGGACCGCCAGTCTGTGGGGGAAAGCCGGGTTGTGTCAAAGGCTCCCAGGCAGCTGTGAGAGTTCAGATGCTCTCTAAAGTAATGTCTTTAGATGATTGCAAACTCTGTCAGCAGTTGTTAAATTTAATGAAAGCAAAGCTCACGAGCCTCAGTGAGTGTCAGTGCCTGTAGGAGATGTGCACTGTGGCTGCTGTCTCTGCTGAAGCTACGTGACCAGCACACACATCCAAGGTCCATAGCCATCGGCTGGTGAGCATCCTCAAGACTGAGGTCATGGATGCTCTGGCCATGCACGACTGCCACTCACCACTGTGTGAGCAGGGTGTGAAGCCGGTGGTGGAAGGGGGCTGCGCCGGGCTCTTCCCTGGAAGGATGAGCCAGGGTGCTGTGCGCCAGGGAGGCCCAGCCTGATTCCATCGCCCCGGATGCCCACACCTCCTTCCCAGACGGGCCCTGAGCTCCCCCGTCGGGCCTGCAGCCTGGTGTGCCCCCTCTCCCAATTGAGGAAGGGAGGCTTCTGAAAGTTTCCGGAATTGGTAAATCCCTCATGATTGGGGCTGTGCCCCGTTTCTACCAGGGAGACTGTGAAGGAGCTCTGTGCCACTGACACTCCCGGGGTAACTGGCGGAGGGCAGCACCCCAGCTACCTGGGTGCCCTCGGACACTGGGCTTGTGCTCGGAACTCGGCGTCAGTGCTTTCTGCAGAAAAATCGAAATCACGTCCCAATTTGCTGAGTCTTCAGAGGCAGCTCACCGAGGACAGTGCTTTCTGGCATGAATTTCTAGATGAATAAGCTAAGCGACATGACTTTCAAAGGCCCTGATAGCTGTTACAGACAAAAGACGCAGAAAAGTCATCAGTAATTCTCCCCAACAGAGAAAACAATCCTCACTACCCTTGCAATCAGCCTGAGACACCGGGCACGTGACACGGGCTGGGCACACAGCCTCCCTCCTGGACAGTGCCGTGGCCAGCGGGCAGGGCCTCTGCCCCGTGAGCTCACCCTCGACCACTTAGCAAACACTTGGAAGCGGCTCCAGTGATGATAGTGACATACACTCATCGTACAAAACCACCGCGTGTCCCAGGCCCAAGGACCAGGCGGGCTCACGTGTGCAGCCGGAGACTCCGGGCCTCCTGGCCCTCCTCTGGCTTTGCCCCAGGCCCCACATGTGGACCTGATCAAGCTTAGCGCCGGGAGGGCTCTCCCCTGCCATGCAGCATCTCTGTCAGGCCTGTGAACCCAGAGTCCTCCGAGAGCCCAAGCATGCCCTGCCCCAGGCCCCTGCTGGACGTCACCACCGCCCCCTCGGTCCTCGGTTTCCAGCACTTCCCGTGGGCTGTCCCACCTGCACCGTGTTCTGCCTCTTTCCTTCTGGTGCCACAACAAGACCTGAATTGTCAGTTCCTGAGGGGACAACTGAGATCTCTGTCACAGTCAGCTGGAGGCTGGAAGGATCTTCCCATCCAAACCAAAACTGTCCCCACAGTGCTCCCATGCCCTGTGGTGGGCTGGACAGCCCCACACACCACCAAGGAAGGTCCAAGTGCCCCAGCTGGGCACACAACCCCTCTGCCTTCCGTCCCTGTTTCTGCTCGGAGCTCACCTGCACACACTCACCTGACACTCTCTGGGGGGGCGGTTTGTGACTGTTCTGTACTCACAGCGATATTGAAGAGACTCCCACACCTGTCTCAGTCCCCAGGACACCCGACCCAGCCCCTGGGGATACTCGTCCCAGCTCCCAGGGACCCGCCCCAGCCCCTGGGGACATCCATTCCAGCCCCCCGGGCACCCCCGACCCAGCCGCCAAGGACACCCGACCCAGCTCCCAGGGTCACCCAACCCAGCCCCAAGCACCTGTGGGTGTCTCCATGAGGGCCCGCCAGCACATGTGCCTTTCCTTCCGCTCTCTCCTGGTCTGCCCCCTGACCCCCAGAACACCAAAAGAAAACCACAGGTGGAACAGGAAGGGGCACCTGAGGCAGGAGGCCCAGTGAGAAGGGAGGGCCGGCGGTTGGAGGAGCCTGGGAGGAGGCTCCAAGGGTCCAGCAAACACCTGGCCTGAGACAAATTCAAATCCAGCTGCTCTCAAGCAGCCAGCATGTCCACCTGAACAGGTGCAGCTTCACGGCACCAGGTGAAAACCCACTCCTGTGGTGGAGGTGAGAAAAGCAGCCAGGAGGAACAGGCCCTGAGGGTGAGCAGAGACACAGGTAAACCAACCACCCCTGGGAGGAACCTGTGAGATGGCTAAGTAGTGAAAGTCAACAGGACACACGGAAGGTAAAGCAGAACATTCAATGGTGTCCTGCCACACAGAGATGCACAGAAAGGCCACCCGTGCCCTCCACCCCCACCCTTGGGCCTGCAGCTCCATCCAAGCCTGACCTCAGACCCTCCACCAGGTACTGAGTGCCTCGGTGTCCCCTGTGGCCACGGGCACATGTTCCCTGGTGAAGTGTAGAAGGGCTTCTGGGGCTTCTTCTAGATGCTGGGGACCAGGCTGCATGTGCCCATCCCCACGCGCCCCATTGGCCGTCTGGGAGTGGGTGGGGTGCAGCAGCACCCCTGCTCCCCACACCCTGCCAAGTGTGATTCCCAAACCACCGCCCAGTTCTCCTGTGGCCCCTGGGACTGCCCCCACTGGGAACCCCACATGACACTGCTACAGAACAAGCAAACGGGCTGAGTGGGAAGAGTGTACTCCTGCCTCCTTTTACATACGTTGTGCTTCTAAAGGGATTTTGGGACTTCTGGGTGGCTCTTTCGCTTAAATTCCTGACTCTTGACTTCAGCTGAGGTTGGTGACCGGGGGTCGTAGGGTCGGGCTCTATCCCTACTATTTTGGGTCCTAGATGCCCAGGCCCCATGTCGGGCTCCTCGCTGAGCATGGAGCCTACTTAGGATCCTCTCTCTCCCTCTCTCTCTGCCCCTCCTGGCTTGCACTTGCACTCTAAAAAATAAGGATTTCCTTCAGAGCCAGGGACTGCAGTTTACTCTGGAAATCTGGTATTTGGTTATCTTCACCAACATTTACTGTTATTATCACAGTAGCCAGAATCCCTAAAACTATCCCTTTTAACAGACCTGCCCAGCAGGTCCCTGTGACAGTAACAGTAAGAGCAGGGGCCATCAGAACTGGTAACATGGCTGAACACTGACAATGCCCAGGCCCTTGCCCAAGGGCTCCATCTGCACTCGCTGTTCTCATTTTCAGGGCAGAGCTAGTGGCCCCTTCTATAGACAGAGAGACTGAGGCCAGGGGATGTGGGGTCCCACAGATTCAGGACCTCTGGTCCCAGCTGCCCACCAGCACACAGGCCTGTGATAAGGCAGGAAAGAGGCTGACTGCACATCATGGGAATTTTGGGATAAAACAACACACTAGAGAAAGCTGTCGGGGTCACTGCCCAAAGAATGGGGTCACTGGAGGTCAAGAATATAGCTCACCACAGAGCTGGCGGGTCATTAATGACACAGGAAGTGTGTGCATGTGGCCCCTCTGCCCACATGGACCTGGGCCACCACAAGGGTCTCTCTTGCAGCTGGGGAGAACCTCCCATTTTCCTGCCTCCTCTCCACACAGTCAAGGTAAATAGTAAATAGATCAATCTTGGGGAATGTGTGCTCTGAATAAATACGAGTAACCACGCAGCCCTGGGCTGAGGGGACCACCCACCCACCCACCCTACGTCCTCACCCCCACCCTACGAAGGCAAGAGGAGGTAGGTCTGTGTGCTGGGTTTGGTGCAGGAAGCAGAGGCGATGGGCAGCACCAATTCCAAATTTGTCACCCAGCACCCGAGAAAGTCCTGGAAATTTCAATATTTCAAAAAATAGCAACTAAACAGGTTGGCAGTATACTAAAATATAGGAAGCCAGAAAAGGGGGAGATGGGAGTCTGAAGGGGGTGAAGGAAACCCCGGGAGGATGCAGGGGGATGTGCAAGCTCTGCCCCACAGGCTGGTGTCGGCAGGTCCTGCTCGCTCCTTCCAGGCACCAGCTCCCAGTGAGCAGCTGCTCTGAGCTGCCTGGGACCTCCTAACCTCCTTCTCTTCCTCCCAGTGCCTTGACTTCCCAGGACCCCACTTGATCTGCCCCCGGCACCCCTGTTCTCCCCTCGGTGGGCCAGGTGGACTCCTGGAGCCATTCCAGAACCAGACTGCTAGGGACCCCCAATGGCAGGGATAGAGCAGGCCTGATAGGGACCCCCCAACAACAGAGATAGATCTGGGCTGATAGGGACCCTGCCAACAGCAGGAACAGAGACATTTCACGTTACTTGGATTGAAGTGCCTTCAGTTACTTTGCTAACAGAGGTTAACTGAGATGCTAAACGGGCAAGAAAAGATGAACATTTTCAAGGAGGCTTTGCAAATGTGTATCTTTGTCCCAGTAATCAAACAAAGTGCCTGGGCGGTTATTTGCGGCACTGAAGGGGACCAGAAGCTGGCACCAGATGCAGGTCTAGTGCCGGGGGACAAGGCTCGTGTAAATGATCACTCCCTCAGACAAAGCTCAGAACAAACCCTACGAAATCATGTCAGCATTTCAGGTCACTACAAGCATACCTCTGAGCCAACTTACATACTTTTCCAACAAATTCTTTTATCAGCCAGAAGGAAAAAATCTTTCTGAAAAAGTTATTGTTCTGGAAGCTCTAACAATGTAAACTTCCACATTATGGTGCACTTATCTCCACTTCCAATACAAAAAGCTTTTCTTCTCCATAAGGGGCATCCATTGCATTTTGCCTGCCTAGCACTTTGCCTTTTTGGAGCTCTTCCCTGCCCTGAAGGGCTGTGAATCTCACAGCATGTTTCGAGCTGGAGCTGTGCACACACATGGCCAGGAGTGTGAGCTCGGCCCCCACACCTGCAGCAGGAGGCCTGCCTGTGGAGCCTCTGGGTGTGGGGACATGGCCAGCCTACAGCAGCTGCACCATCCCTACCACACACACAGGAAATGTTAGCTGCAGGATAGCACAAGGCTGGGTCATGGTATAACCAGAACCCTGAGGTCAGCACAGGCCTGGGCTGGCCCGTGACCCAAACCAGCATGTTCCCATTTGCAGTGTTAGCACATCTGGGTTGGGTTTCTGTGCATGCAGGAATGGCTCTGATGAACATGTCTCTGAAATGCTCAAGTCTTGGGGCAGTTGCCCCTGGGCAATGACATGATAGGGCTTGTGCTCAGTCACAAACACAAATGCAGGTCCATCAGGATGACTCTGACAGAACAGTTATACTCTACAATGCTACCTTGGTCATACGTGCTTTCTGGGTCTGCAAGTCACAGAGGTGATCCCACCTGCCTGTCCTGAACATGGTACCCTTGTCCATCCAGCTGCACCCACACCCTCCCGTGGTCCTTGGCTCCCACGAGGTGCCCCTGTCCCGGCTCCTTAACATAGCAGTTCCCCTGCGCTGGGCCTGAAGATAGGAATGTGTTTCGACTGGTTAGCAGAGCCCCTCCAGCTACTGTCTACTTTGTTAGACCAACAGAGACTGTTGCTCCTCCCTCCTCAGACCAGTAGGGCATAAGCAGTGGAAGCTGCGTGGCTAGAGCTGGTCCAGGGAAGCACAGGCAGGACCCCATCCCTGACAAGGAGCTGTCATCCACCATCCCATCTGACTATCACACTATGCACCAAGAGTCAGTAAGCATATGCTATTTTGTAGAGAAGGAATTTTTTTAAGTGACCTCTACATCCGACATGGGGTTCAAACTCATGACCCTGAGATCAAGAGTCACATGCTCCGACTGAGCCAGCTGGGCAGGCTGCAGATATGGAAACTGGGGTGGAGAAGAAAAGTGGCTTGCCAAAGATCACTGTAGGTAGAGGAGGTAACTCTCTATCTGGCTCAAGGTTCTGCTCTTCCCACCATGCACCTCCTCCTCTGTCTGGGCTGCACATTCCCCAAGATCAGGGCCTGGGACTCAGGCGAGTCTGAGGCTACATGTTTCAGATGAGGGAGTTAACTAGGCTACAGTCGACAACCTTACCTGGACACATTGTTTCTACATGAAGATCCCTGCGGCATTCCATAAAACCACTTATGTGGGAACGTTTGGCTCAAAACCCTTTGTAAATCACAGACCACAAAGGGATCCTCAAGGGGGTGGCACAGGGGGAGTAACCTTCTTGGCATGCCCCAAGCTGAGAGGGTCGGAGACCTAGCACCTTTGATTTTAAAGCTGGGAACATCTCTGAAAAACTGGGACATGTTGGTCATCCTCAGAGAAGACTCTGGAGGACTTACCCACAAAAGGACTTTCAACTTAATGAGGTCTGAGCATCTTCATTACCTAAGGTAAGTAATGTTGTTCAAACTTTTTGACCACAACTCACAATAATAAATATTTCTTACAACTGTGATCCAGTCCACACTCACAAAAATAGATATTGTGGAAATAAAGAACTCACATCCAATAAAACTCTGATATTGTCTATTCTATTCTGCGTCATTAAAAACCACTGGTTACCAAAACACTGAATTCTGTTAAAGTAAAAACCCACTATGGGTGCCTGGGTGGCTCACTCAATTGGGCATCTGACTCTTGTTTCAGATCGGGTTGCAGTCTTGAGGTTATGGGATCAAGCCCTAGGCTGGGCTCCATGTTCAGCAGGGAGTCTGCTTAGGATGCTCAATCTCCCTCAGTCTCTGCCCCACCCCCTGCTCATGCATGTTCTCCATAAAAATAAATAAATAAACAAACAAATCTTTTTAAAGACTCCACTAAACCAATGAGTTGCAAAACATGCTTTTAAAAAAACTTTCATTAAAATATGACTGGGGATTTCTGCTTCTTGGACAAGATAGAGTAATAGACCAGATTCACCTTCCTGCCTGGAACAAATGAACAACCAGACAAATACATGAAATAACAGTTTTCAATACACTGGAAATTAAATAACAAAAGAGTGAACCCTGGGGGACAGGAAATAAATGAGGTGGGCCCTAGGATTGCCAAAGTCACTGCCTAGACAGAGGTGAGGCTGCCAGGCATGGGGAAGCCACCCATGCAGAGCCGCCAACTGCATGAGGGAGAGGGCTGTGCAGACAAAGAACTTCAGAGACCTGCAGAGACCCCCTCAGGTCTTCAGCTGATCATCACAATGAGATGAAGGTGGGCCAGACTCAGCAATGATGTTCAATAGGTTAGGTCATTAAATGCATTTTTAACTTAAAATATTTTCAATTTATGTTGGGTTTATCAGGATATAACCCCATTGTAAGTTGAGGGAGATCTGTAGTAAAAAGAGACAAAATTTCAAGTCAATGACCTCAGCTTTTATCTTAAGAAACTAGATCAAGAAGAGAAGATGAAATACAGTGTAAATGAAAGAAATAAAATTATAAAAATTAGATTGGATAATGAAATAGAAAACAGAAAAATAATGGAGAAATAACATTAAACCAAAATCTGATTATTTGAAATCAATACAATTGTTGAATCTCTGAGCCAGAACATTATTCTGAGCCAGAACAATGAAGACAAAAAGAAAAAAGACACAAATTATCAATACTGAGAATGAGAGAGGTGTCATCACTTCAGATCTACAAATATTAAAGGAATATTATGAGTAGCTTTGTGCCAACATATTCAACAATTTAGATGAAATGGCAAATATCTTCAAAGGCACAAACTACCAAAGCTCAGTCATTAAGAAACAGATAACTCCAATAATCTTATATCTATGAAAGAAATTGAATTTATAGGTAAAAATTTTCCCACAAAGAAAATTCTAGGTATGCATGGTATCACTGATAAATTTCATCAACCATTTAAAGAATAACTAACACAAATTCTACATAAACTTTTCCTACTGGAGTGTTTCCCACTGAACACCTCATTTCATGATGCCAGTATTTCTTGATGCCAAACCAGATAAAGAAAATATCCTCATAAACATGGTTACAAAGATTCTTAAAAAAGCAATACATCATGACCAGGTGAGGTTCTTCCCAAGGATGCAAGGTTCACTTGATATTTGAAAATCAGTGAAGGCAATTTATATAATAATGAATGGAAAAAGGAAAAAAAATATGATTGTCTCAACAAATGCAGAAAAAGCATTTGACAAAATCCATTATTCATTTCTAATGAAAAAAAAAACTCAGAAAATTAGAAATAGAATCTCATCTTGAGAAAAAGCATCTATGAAAATCCTACAGCTAACATTACACTTAATGGTGAAGGACTGACTTGTTTCCACCGAGTTTGAGTCTCCACTCTCACCATTGTCAACACGGTAGTGCAGGTTACCATACAGCCTATAACACAAGACAAGAAGTAAAAAGCAGCTGGATTTGAAAGAAGATTTGCTATGTTTACAGACAACATGACCATCTATGTAAAAAATTCTATTGAATCTACCAAAAAACATTGAAATTAATAGTTTAGTTAAGCAAAGTGGTAGGATAAAAGATAAATATACAAAAAGCAAATATAAACAATCAGAAATTGAAATTAAAAAATCTACAATAGGGCAGCCCCGGTGGTGCAGCAGTTTGGCGCCGCCTGCGGCCCAGGGTGTGATCCTGGAGACCTGGGATCGAGTCCCACGTCGGGCTCCCTGTGTGGCGCCTGCTTCTCCCTCTGCCTGTGTCTCTGCCTCTCTCTCTGTGTCTATGAATAAATAAATAAAGTCTTTAAAAAAAATCTACAATAGGATGGAAAATCGTGAAATATGTGGGAATGAATTCAAAGTGGATCAGTTTTAAATGTAAAATGTAAATCTATAAAACTTTGGAAGAAAATATTTGTGGCCTTGGATTAGGCAAATATAATTTGAAAAGCAGAATTCATTAAAAATAACATGATAAATTGTACTTCAAAACTAAAAGAAAGCAGAGTTTCATTGTTTAATAGAATGAAAAAGCAAGTCACAGACTGGAATAAATATTTGCAAATCACAATCTGACACAGGACTTGTGTCCAGAAAATATAAAGAACTCTAAAAACACAGCAAATAAATTAATAATTGGAAAAGCAGACAGCCCAAATAAAAGATACAAGATGATAAAATTAAAATGGACTTTTCACGAAAGAATATATTTGGATGGCAATAAGCACATTAAAATTTGCTCAACATCATTAGTTATTAGAAAAATGCAAATTCAAGTCACAAGGGAATGCCACTACAGATCTGCTCCCAGGGCTGAAATTAAAAAGCTAACCACAGCGAGTACAGGTAGGAGACGCACAGGTGAATCCCCCATATACTGCTGGTGGAAATATACAACATAATTTGCTTTGCAAAAGTTTGTCCGTTTCTTAAAAATTTAACCACCTACCATACAGTCCCACGTTATGTCCTAGATACTTCCTCATGAGAAATAAAAGCTATGTGCATACAATAACTTATACACAAATGCTCATAGCCGCTTTGCCCCTAATAACCAATACCTGTTAAATGAGCCAAAGTCCTTAAGCAGACGGAGGCTGAACTAATTGTGGTGTATCCACACACCAGAACACTCCTGAGGGGAAAAAAAGGAATAATCTATTGATACATGCAACAGGGTAGATGAATCTGAAAATAAATACGCCTAGTGAAAGATGCCAGACAAAAAAGCACATAGTATATGATTCCTTTTATGTAAAATTCCAGAAAATGCAAACTACTCTATAGTCAGAAAGAGGACCAGCGATTTTGCCTGAGGATGGAGGTGAGGATGGAGCAGGGATGACTCAGGAGGGAGGAATTAGTGAAGGGCATGAGGAAATGTTTTTAAGTGATGGGGGACTGTGGTGGTGGTTTTACAGGTATATACATTCATCACAGATATGTCAAAATATATTACGCAGTTTACTATATTTCTATTATGCCTCAGTAAAGCTGCTTTAAAAACAAGGAAAACCCAATATGATTGATTTGGTCAGCACCCAGCACACTGCCTTTGAAGACAGAATAGCAAGCACTTGGCTCAGTTTATTGAGTGGATACATATAAGGGAGTGGTCCTAGCACCTTGAAATCATCACCTGCAGATGTGATGGTAGAAGGAAGAATGCAGAACTTTCATCTACAAATTATAATATATTATATATATTATATATATACATATGTATATTTGTATATATATGTATATATATATATTTGTATATATACAAATTATATATACTTGTTTCCTATACCCTCACTTTGATCCCACCTCAACAGTTTCATCCCACTGTTGCCATCCCTGGCAAGAGGAGCCACTGGCTTTCCATCTCCAACCACGACTGTAGATGGTCCATACAAAGCACCCATTACTCTAGGTCTAACAGGTGAGTGGTCTACCTCATCATTGTTATTTCAGGGTATATGATATAGTCCCTGACAAGTCTTTCCAATTTTGGAAGTCATTATCCAATTTTTGTATTTCTGGCTTAGAGCAATTTTTCTGCATTGGTAAGAGTTAGCTTGGGTCAGACACCTTCCCTTGCTCCCTGAGCATTTGCATTCTGCATTCTGCAGTTATCAAAATGACCAAGTGTGTGTGAAGGCATTTTATTAAAGTAAGTCTCTACGTAATGGAAGGTGTTGGGGTTACTAGGATACCAACTTAGTACCAGGGGTGAATGGGGAAGGGGGTGAAGGGGCTTGAGGTCCAGGCTAAGAGGTCAGGGCCTCCTTTCAGTAGGGATCATGCATGGTCACCTGAAGCAGTGAGTCCCTACCCAGTATGGACCCTCCCAGGGGGGACATGAAGAGGCCTCCACACTCTTACTGGGATCAAACTCTTGAGAATTAATTGCATGGACTTAATAAATTCTCTTCACCAAACACACAGAAATAAGAAATCATTGCACACGCTTCCTGAAATCTATCCATGGGCCAGAGGCCTGGAACCTAGGAAATAACAGAAGTGTAATTAATTCATTAAAGGTCTGTATAAATACACACTAAAGAACTTATCACCCCACCCAGATTTGTGAAACCAGTGTTTCTCCTTAAGAACAACAAGCAGGAAGCCCGAGGTGTTTCAGGGCGCTCCCATCACTGGCCGAGGAGGAGGAAGAGCTTTGTGGCTGCAGATCTCAGGGGCCGGTGACTTACCTATTCAAGTGTTCGTGCTCTTTGCAGAGCGCTCTCGCCAAAGCTCATTTCCCGAGTTTAACGAATTAACGCTCATTAACCCCACCTTCAAACCTGGACCTCCGACAATCCGTAGCAATGATCCATCTCATCTCCCACCGCAGAAGGGAGGTCCGGGCGCTCGCGGAGCCCCCCAGCGCGGTGGCCGGGCGGGAGGAGGGCGCCTGGGCGCGCGGTCCTGTGGGCCTGGGGAGGGCGTCTCGGGCCGCCTGACCCCCCGAGCGGCTGCGTCCCGGCGTGGTTTGTGTCTCGGTCTCAGAACCAGCACAATGTTGCTTCCAGCCTAAGTATCTACCGGGAAACCTCAAGGTCTCCGCGTCATCGCCGTAGGAGACATCACAAAGGAAGTCGTGTCACCTCCCTCCCTCACCTCGCCGGGATTCCGCGTGGCCTCAGCGTCTCTCTTCTTGGGTGGTTCTAAGGCGTCTCCAGACTTAGATGGAGCGTCCGCAGCGGGGGCGGTGGCCCGGGGGGGGGGGGGGTGCTGGCGAGCGGTACCTGCTCCGGCCCCGAGCCTGGCGGTCCTCCTCCGGGTTAGAGGACTCGGGGGCCGCTCTGGGACGCGCGCTCCAGGCGCCCCTCCCCGCTCCCGCCTCTGATCCCCGCCGCGCAAACCTGCTCCGGAGCCCGGCGCGGGTGGGAACCGGCGCGCCCCGCCCCCGCGCGGCCCCGAGGCCGGTCCTGCCCGCGCGCCCCGCCCCGGCCCGGCCGCGAGCGCCGAGGTGCCGCCGCCGCCGGGATGTGACCTTCAGAGCCGCCCGCACGGGATGACCGGAGCCTCCGCCCCGCGGCGCCCGCGGCTCGCCTCGGCCTCCCGGGTGCTCTGAGCGCGCGCCCCCGGCCGGGTGCTCGTCCCCACCCCGGCCTCGGCCCTCGCTCGCCCCGGCCCGGCCCGGCCCGGCCCGGCCCCGCCATGCCGCCGCCGCCCGGGCCCGCCGCCGCCCTGGGCACCGCGCTGCTGCTGCTCCTGCTGGCTTCCGAGTCCGCGCACAGTGAGTACAGTGAGTACCCGGACACCCCCGGCCGGGACGCCGCCGCCCCAGGTGCCAGGGCGCGCCGCCGCCTGCCTCCCGCGCCCCGGGCCCCGCGCCCCGCGCCCCGCGCCCCGCGCCCCCCGGCCCCGCGCCCCCGGGCCCCGCGCGCCCCCGCCCCTGCGCCACCCCGGCCGCGCGCCCCTGGCCTCGCGCTTCGGCCCCGCGCCCCGCGGCAGCATCCCCGGGCGGAGAGCTGGGAGCCCTGCGCGTGCGGGGCGGGGCGGGGCTGACGGCGTGTCCCGGTTCCGTCCCGACCCCCTCCGGTCCCGGCAGCCGTAATGCTGCGGGCGCGCGAGGCAGCACAGTTCCTGCGGCCCCGGCAGCGCCGTGCCTACCAGGTCTTCGAGGAAGCCAAGCAGGGCCACTTGGAGAGGGAGTGCATTGAGGAGCTGTGCAGCCAGGAGGAGGCCCGGGAGGTGTTCGAGAACGACCCGGAGACGGTGAGCGCGCAGGGCTGCCTGTCGGGGCGGTGGTGCGCGGCTTGGCGGGGCCAGGACACCCGGGGCGCTGTCCTTGCAGCACCGCAGTGGGGACACCGGGTCCAGGGCGTGCGCGCGCCGCTGGGAGCCTCGGCTTGCTCCCCGCTCAGACCGCCCTGCTCCAGCTCCGGGTGAACCGTGCATGGTGGGGGCCCCTGCTGCCCTCAGGTCTCACACCCTGAACCCTCGAAGGCCACTCAGAAATGGTGGAAGCACAGTGTCATAGGGCCCCCGAGCCTGCCCTCAAGCGTCCTGCACACTGTGTGCCCCATTTCTCCTAGTGACTCCAGTAGCTTCCACAGCTGTTAGCAGATGCCTGAGTAGGTCCTCTTGAGACTCTCAGCAGGTCCCTGAAGGCAGCCACTTTATTTTTTCAAAGATTATTGGGGGGGGGGGGGGCAAAGAGAGAGGGAGGAAGAATCTCAAGCAGACTCCCCGCTCAGCCAGAGCCCTAATCGGGCTCCATCTCACCACCCTGAGATCACCACCCCAGCAGAAACCCAGAGTTGGGGTTCAACTGAATGTGGCCCACAGATACCCTGGTAGACAGCCACTTGAAAGGAAGTACACAATATACAACACCTCTACCGTTTTTAAGATGTAAAAGAAATAGGATGGTTATGAAGCCAAACAGCTTCCTCCCTCTACCCTCCTTAGATGCATTGGAGGTGAGGAGTGGGCTGCCTACAACCCCTTGGACCCCCTTGGTCCGCATCGAGGGGGATGGAGTGTGTGCTTGAAAGAGGAACTGAGAGACATGAAGTCTAGAACTGCTTGCTACAGCAGGTCCCAAAATACCACTACAGGAATAGGACCAGAACATATGTGGGACGGGTGGGCAGGAGGGCTGGGGTCAGGGGGCCCGGCCAGGGTGGCCTGCATGTGCCGCCTTTCAGCTAGGTGCTCTCTAGAAGCAGCTGGGGACTTCAGGAGCCCTAGCTGTGCTGGCTCAGGACACATTTCTATTAATAATGTCCTTGGGGAACATGGAGCAGCACGCAGCCTCGGGCAGGGAACAGCCCAATGTGGCCTCAGCATCTGCCCGGGAGCTCTGCCCTCCAACAGGACAGGACCCACGGGACCTGCATGTGTGTCTGTCCTGGGGCAAATGCATTTGGAAAGTGAGAGTGGACTTTATACCATGAGGTCAGGGTGATTTCACAGCTGTTTTTGGTTCTACCCAAATTCTTCTTTTAAAGAATCCTGGGGAAAAATAAATAAATAAATAAATAATAAAGAAGGAAGACAGGAAGGAAGGAAGGAAGGAAGGAAGGAAGGAAGGAAGGAAAAGAGAGAAAGAGAGAGAGAGAAAGAAGGAAAGAAAAGAAAAAAGAAAAGAAAAAAGAAAAGAATAGAATAGAATAGAATCCTGGGATGAAATAAACCTTCAGGCAGTAAATGGATGGCTCTGTGTGGCCCAATATAGGCTTTATGTTCACTTGTGTTTCTTATCAGTTGACATGACAACCCCTCTCTGGCCCTCTCTGGAGCCAGCTTTGACAGGACAGCCAGCCACGAGCAGTTGTCCTTGGGCAAGTTGTTGCCATGGGGCCACTCTGTGGTGTCTTCCCTGGGGCTGCTGCCCTCCCCATCAATAGCAACTCAGTGTCGGTTTTGTTGTGAGGGACAAGGTTCTGGACCTTCTCTGGCCTGTTTTGGGATTTCTTTAATGATGAGTCCTGGTGGCCCAGTGAGCCATTCTCTGTGGAGCATTGCCGAGGACCAGTAGCAGGGCTGGGTGCCTGGCTGCCAGGCCCCTGCACAGCTGTGGGATTGTGTGACAGGTGTGGTGCTGCTCCCCCACCCCAGACCTGAACCGAGAGCACGAGATGGGGCTTCCAGGTGACCAGTTCACAGCAACCCTGCTACCAGCCACCCTGACCAGACCTGCCAGCCAGGCCCCACCCAGCCAGGATGGCAGGGCCCTGACCTGGTTTTTCCTTGTTGCCTGGACACACTGTGCATTAACCACGGTGTCCTTCCCAGAGCTTTAATGCTCTGATTTTAATAGCTTTTATGTTTTAATTATAACTTTATTTACAAATGTGTAATACAAAGGCAGGAAAAAGAAAGTGTGCTCATGATTCCCTGATTTTAAGGCAGTCAGCACTCTCTGGGCTCGTCCCTGCATGGGACATCCTGGCTGCCCTCGCCTCCTGGGCCTGGCATCCCTGCAGCCAGCCTAGTACAGACTTGTGAACTTCTCTCGTAGCAAAGCCATCTGTAACTTCCCAGGGTTCTGCCTTCCTTACTGGCCTAGCTGCAGTAGGACCTGCCTGGATCCTTCCTTTTATTGGCCCATTTCCCAGGTTAGACCAGCTACCTCGCTGTCTCCCCTCAAGGTCAGCTGGGTTTTAACCTATGTTTGTGTCGAAGGCAGTGAAGACTGTTGGCTCTGCTGTCTGGATTTAGCCCCTGACTTGTGGAGCGCTGGGAGCAGCCAGGCTGGGGTCAGGGCCAGGGGTAGAGGTCACCCTTGCCACCATGGGGGAGCTCTGCAAGCAGCCAGCCTGTCTTCAGTGTCTGGCTCAGTGGGAGCCATGCATGCCTGCCCGGTCCTGGCTCCAGTCTTTGCTGCTGCCAGGGAAGGCAGTGCTGCCCTCCTGTTCCAATCCCAGGGCTCTGGGGGCACGCTGGTATGTGAGCCCCTGGGCGGGAGTGGGGGAGCTCAGCCCTGCCCCCTCGGCTGATTGGGCTCCAGCACTCTGGGCTGCAAGTGTCCTGCTGCTTTCTGGTGTTTGGAGGCTGCTGGAGCTCTGACTGCATGCAGGGTGTTCCTGCCTGGTCTGGATTGTTCCAGACTAGGCTGTCTTCCTCTTTGGGAAGGGAAGTAACCTTCACAGCAGGTAGCTTCTAGCACACTGGCTGCTTCCTGATTGAGAGCTTGGGGAAGCTCTCTCACACCTCTGCTGGAAAGGAAGGGTCTGGGAACCTTCTTGACTCCCAGGCATCCTGGCCACCCACCCACTTCCCTCCTGGGGACAGACAGTTCCCAGGCTCCTGGAGAGGGTCCCAGGCTCCCCACTGCCATAGGGCTCAGAGGCGTGAGACTCCCTCCTTATCTGTTTCCTCTCCCTGCCTGGCATTTCCCTCCCGATCGCTCTTATGCAGTTCAGCGTCCCAGTGATGAGACCCCAGTGACTCTGCTGGGATCCTCTAAGCTCACCAGAGCCCAACCCAGCAGAGTCACCTTCCACTTAAATTCTTTAAGGCAGTCGGGTTCCAGATGCCAGATGCCATCTCCGTAATCAGCTTTTGCTTCCAGAAAGGGTTCTGGACAAAAGACTTAGCCAGTGCTGCAGGACTTGCCGCAGAGATCCGTTTCTCTACCTTGCAGCGTCTGGGTGTCTGGTCCTTGCAGCCAGCCACAGCCCTGGCAGGAGGGAAAAAATCCAGGCCCTGGTTCTTGACCCACAACCTCGTTTAGAAATGCAGTCAGTGTGGGTGACACAGCACAGCCAGCAGCACACCAGGAGGTCTTCCCAGCCTCAGTGCTTGGCCCCTGGCCAGTGCTTGAGCTCACAGGGGCCCATCTTAACCACCCCACCACCTCAAGCCCCTCAGATGTGGGGATCCCAGGAGCGGTACAGAGGGTTTTAGGGGTGCAGTCAGCTTCAAAGCCCTGCAGCACTGGCCTCTAAGGACACCTGTCACCCAAGAGCCCAGGTTCTTTGGGGACAGGCATCGCTATGGAGAGCCCTTCCCTCAAGTCACCCCTTGTTGGGGTCGCCAAAGGGGTCTCATGAAGGCCCCAGCAGGAGGGTGGGGAGGAAGGAAGAGGGGGACCTCGTGCCCCCCACCCCATGACTTGCCTCTGCAATGTGGGTGCCCTGGCTAGGGAGGTGACACCCTGGCCATAACCTCAGGATAGTCTCTACCTGCCCACCTGCCCCCCACACCCCATCCCTGCCTTGAGATCAGCTTCCGTGGTGCATAGTCACCCATGCATGTTCTCTGTGCCTGCACTCCCCACCCTGCGCAAGCCCAGCCCATTTCCTTCCTTGGGATCCTCGGGGAAAACAGATCCTGCTCCCACTGACCCCTGTGGACTGAGGCCTCCCCTCCTGGAGGCCTTGAGGAAGCCAGTCACAGGGGCTGGATTTGCTGTTGCGGGCTGGTTTTGCTTCATCTGAGTTGGGCCTATAGATGGCTGCTGAGGCCAGGACCGGTAGCAGCAGGCCTCCTGCCGCAGGACTATGTAGGGACATGTACGAGGCTCTCTACCCCAATAACACATCAGGCCCTGTGAATGGCATGTCGTCCTTGCCAGTGGGCCCAACATCTGCGCAAAACCAATTAAAGAATTTTGGAAAACACTGAACGTCTGCCTTTGTTATTTAGGAACAAAACAGCCTTTTAAGAATCGGATGCTTATGGCTTGTTTCTTGAGATTCCAGGTCACTGTGGCCAGGACATTCCAAACCATTCCCAGCTCATCCCTTTGCTCCAGGACCCCAGCATGTACCCCACTCTCCCCACGCTTCACTTTTTCCTCTCCCCTAATGTTCGGAGCAGGGGCGTCTCTGTGATAAAGCACCTGCGGGGCTCAGGGGGTAGCGTTTGACATTGGCCGTGTGCCCCTGCAGTACTTGTGTCCATCCAGGATCCTGCTGAGACCCCAACAGGGTACAGTGCGTCGAAAGTTGTTGAACTTTCCAAGAGGAGTTGGAAGTGAGGAGGTTGGGAAGCACATCAGGCCTGTGTGATCACACCTATTACAACCTATCATTCAAATGAAATAGTCACATGTTCCTCTAGTATCTGTTCTCTCAGACTTCTGTTTTCAAATTTGAAGAGTATTTCTTTGGTATTACTGCCCATGACAATAACACACATTTTTTCCACATCTGTCCCTAAACCTGCCATCTAGACTCAGTTTGTGGGGGCATATTCTTGGGACCAGCAGCCTTATAGAAATCACACAGCTGGACTCAGCGGCCCCCCGGGGAATAGGCCAGCTCCACAGCTGTGCACATTCTCACGGGGGCTTCTGGGGCAGGGCTGGGGCATCCGCCCAGGATGATGCGCATGAGTGGCAGACACAGGTGCAGCCCCTGGGTGCCCCTCTGGTTGGACACACATCTCTGTAGCACAGTGCTTCCCGCTGAGAGGAAGGAACCCATTAGGAGGTTGCTAGTGGCAGTTGTTAGGGGTCAAGACTGTGGGTTTGTGCTTCACCCACCCCATCATGTGGCAGAGCCCCAGGTTCCAAGGCAGACTTGCCATTGGTGACGGAAGAATCGCCTTGAGTGGGCCCCGAGCGCCTGCCGCGACTGCACTGGTCAGGTGCACTGGTCAGGTGCATGCTCCAGGATGCTGCTGCCTGCATGCACCGTGCTGCTTCTGTGCCCGATGCATAGTGACACACCTCACATGCTTGCCATGATTTAGCATGAATCTGGAAGGCACCAAAATGCACTCAAACTCTCCTTTCCTAAGCCAGAAACAAACACATTTTGCAGTAGCAGTTGTCATAGCATTGTTAAATGCCATGGTGAGCCTTCATTCCAGATGCCTGTGAAACCAAGGCCCTGGAATTCATGTGGGGATTTGTCCAATTTAGCTCCTCAGTAGGAGAAGGATGGAAACTCAGTTCCCTGGGCTCCAGGGTCAGGATGTTAGCACTGAAACTGTTGGCCTTCTGAGCGACTCCTGTGGGTTATGTTTCATCCTAACGCTGGTTATGAAAAGGGCCCCCGGCCCCGGTGGCTCAGTGGTTTAACGCCGCCTTCAGCCCGGGGTGTGATCCTGGAGACCCGGGATCCAGTCCCACATCGGGCTCCCTGCATGGAGCCTGCTTCTCGTCTGCCTCTCTCTCTCTCTCTGTCTCTCTCTTTCTCTCATGAATAAATAAATAAAATCTTTAAAAAGAAAAGAAAAGAAAGAAAAGAAAAGAAAAGAAAAGAAAAGAAAAGAAAAGAAAAGAAAAGAAAAGGGTCCCAAGACCCCAGCTTTCCCATGGGCTGTAGCCACTCCCTGGGAGCCCGCAGCCTCAGGCCCACAAGCATGTGTTGGGCCCCGGGAGATGTGTGGGGGCTGTGGGGGTATGTGCAGCTGTGGGGATCACTGCAGAGACCCAGAGAGCAGCCACCCTCAGCCTTCAGCCCTGCCACTGGGTGATAATCCCCAGGGGTTTGACCCCATAGGAATTCCCAGCAACAGACATGCACAGCAGTGTCTAAGGAAGGAGGCAGAACACTGTGGCCTTGTGAGGTGTTTCTGGGGCCTGCCACCTTGCAGGGCCAGCCCAGAGGGGCTCCTGGCTGGACAGGAGCCGGGGAGCGGCCCAGCATGGGCAGGGGTGCCGTGTTTCCTTCTGTCTTCTGGAACGCTGAAGCAGGCACCCGGTTTGAGAGTCCTAGGAGAGGAATTTGGGAGGAAGAAAGGAAAGAAGGATTTTGTGTGAATCATGCTTAGAAAAACATGCAGAGATGGAGTGATGGTGGCCTTGGGGATTGAGAAACCTTCAGGCCCATGCAGTCTGAGGGGGCCCTAGCTGGCCCACTGACAGCAGGGAATCTCTCTGGGAACTGTCATAAGAACAGTGAGAGCGCAGTTGTGAGTTCCTCCAGTAAGGGCGATTCAAGTTGACCTAACTTTGACAAGTTTTTCCCTAAGAAGTCAAGTTTGTTAGCTGGATAGCATTGAGGTCAAAGGATTAACCCATTTTTCTGACCCTTTCTCATGGAAAAGACCTGATATTCGTGTCATGTAAATAAGCAAACTTACTGTGACACACAGGTCTCAGCTTGCTTTGTCAAATAATTTAAAGATTTTTGGAAGCAAAATTTCAGGCCATCGTTTATTAAAGGAAGTAATACACTCTTAATCTATTGAGAAAAAACTGCTGCTTGTGGTACTTAATGTATAGCTCCTTTTACATTGTATAAATGTACACAGAAGTCCTAGGTAGGAGCTCTGCACAGCTGGTGTGGAGGTGTGTGCCTTCATCAGCACGCGGATGTCCCCACCACACTGGCTGTAAGCGTCCAAGCACAGGAGCTGCCACATCAGGGCTGGAGGCTGTCCTGGTTCCCCTGGTTACCTCGTCCCTGCAGGGACCTTGCTGGCCTCTGAGGACTCAAAGAGTTGAGGGAGATTTGGATGTGAAGGTATTTATGAGCTGTAGCTACCAAGTTCTAGAACCTTCCTAGCTGCACGTGGTCCTGTTGATAAGCTACATCACTCTGAGCCCATGTCATGTTTCTCTCTTGGTAATGTACATTTTGACCGACTAGGCTTGTGTGGGTTTTGAGCATTTTTGGAGGGCAGATCTGCTCTCAGAGTTTGGTAGAGAGATCGCTCCAGGGCCCACCAAGCCTCAGACCAGGCCCAGCGGAGAAAGTGCGCCACGAGGCCCTTGGGGGGCATTCCAGAGCTATGGGCTGGACAGGTGACTGGGCGAACAGGCTTGCGTAGGCCACCAGTGCTTCTGGAGCTGGCATTCCAGAACTGACTGCCCCAAGGTCGGGGAGGACGTGGCTGGCAGGTGATGACCCATGGGGATGCTCAGGGGGCACAGGCCCTGCCAGGCAGACGGGGGTCCCACTGGTCATGCAGAGCAGAGGCTGCTGGGAGACTCTGTCCACAAATGGGAATTCCCAAGGATTTCACCAGCCACCTGTTTGCTGTCCTTTCCTATGGGCCCTTTAGGGAAGGGGCCATCTGGGTGACAACATAACTAAGGAGCAGAGACAGAGGAGGTTGTCCCACAGAAACACTGGCCTATAGTTTCAGAAAAGATTGCCCAGCCTCACATTAGATGACAGTGGACCGAGCCTGCCCTTGGGCACAGATTCCCATGTTTGTAAACCCACAGGGAACAGGGGCATGGCAGGATGGCGTCTGTGGGGAAGGCAGGGCTTGTTGGAGCGTTCAATTCTGTTTATACAGGGCTGTGCTCTAGCAAGTGGGCTCTCAGCCAGGACCAGTGTGCCAAGCCTGCTGGAACCAGACGCTCTCCCATAGATGGGATGTGTGCTCCACACAGGGCTGCTTCCCTCACAGGCAGTCCTTACCAGTAGTGATGACAGCTCAATTGTCTCACGTGCACCATGGCTCATTGCCCCCTGGGAGTGCAGGACTCTTGGGATGAACGGCAGGAGGAAAGCAAGGCAAATGGCAGTTAATCTAAGGATTAAAAAGTGCACTGGCAATCTGTAAGCTTAAGGAAGCATAATACTGATACTTCCAAGTTTTGAAAGAGACAATCTAAGGGCATCAATTTAGATTTTTCTCCCAATGTGCTTACCTGTGTTATAAGTAAAATAAAGAATCTGATGCTTTGTACAAGTCAGGGAAAATTATAGACTCTTTGTTTGCCTGGTCATCCATCCATCCACCCACTCACCTGTCCATCCATCCACTTTTCCATATATCCACCCACCCATCCGTTTATCCACTTTTCCACCCATCCACCTACTCACCCATTCATCCATTCTTCCATCCATCCACGTACCCATCCATCCACTTTTCAATCCACCCATTCACTCCTTCTTCCATTCATCTATTATTCATTCACCTGTTTGGCAATGGCTCCTGCGGGCCTTCAGGGAGGTGGTTAGCACCAGATACTAGACATACAGGTACATCCTTTCTCTCTGGGAGCTTCAGTTCACAGGTTAGTGGCCTACAGTTTGCTCACTCCCTTCTCATCTTTAACTGTTTAAGTTAATCAGAAGTAAACCCCTGAGCAAAATGATTGCCAGGTGACAAGTGGCCCCATTTCCAACACAATGGCCCTGGCCATTCCCTGCTCCTGACCCCAACCCCACCATTTAGCAGCTCTGTGCCAGGCTTTGCTCCTTGTGTGATCAAAAAGAAAGAAGGCATGTTTATAGGTCACTGATCCCTGGTTCTGAACCTGGTTGAGCTATGGCCTCTGCTCTGGGGATCCCTGTGGGGTGACGCTCATGAAAGTAAACCCAGCTCCTGATCCTCGGGCCACGGTTTATGTGTAGCCGATTTGTGGCTCAGGCAGGGACAGCTCTGTGTTCCCTGTCCAGTGCCCGTCACTCACAGAGGTTTCCGTGGGTCCTCGTCTCTGGTCAGAACTTTGAAGGGCAGTTGGAAATGTCTCTTTCTCTTGGGAGAGTGCATAGTGATTTTAGCTGTATCCATCCCAGCTTTGCAGTTATTCAGGCTTAACCATTTCTGGCCTAGATTAGCAGCCAAATTAGCACCCTCCCCTCCCCAAATAAATCAAGTGCACAAATTAGAATAAATTGTCACCAGGTTATGTATGGCCCTAAGGTTTCAAAACTCTCATTCCCATAGGTGTGGTGAACTGAAGAGAGGTACACATGGTTTTTCTATCAGTGATGCTTTTCCACAACAATAGAACTCATTAAAACATATGGCACATAACTAGTAGTAATCATGGTTTTGAAAAATATAATAGAGCTTTCCGGAAAGGTGTGGTAATGCCACCATTTGTGACAGTTGGTACTCTGCTCATGGTTCTTCACTGCTTCTAGTCTCTTTCTTGGTTTTCTGAGTGGACACATGGTACATCCATCCTAATCCTAAATCTTTCCTCCTGAACCAGAGTCCTTCCCTTTGTGACAAAGACTGTGGCCTCTGTCATCCCTCTAAACCCAGAAGATGTCTCTGCCTGCTTGACCCCAGCTCCAGGGCTTTGTCAGAGCTCCCCTGGCCTCACCCACCTTCCGGGCCAGAGAGTTGCCAGCCCGTGACCAAAAGCAACCACAGGGGTGAGAGTGGGTGGTAGGGGTCCCTGAATGCTGGTGTGGAGGGGTGTCCCCGCCCTGGCTGTGGAGCTCTGCCCACCAGGTCGGGCCACTGTCGCATCTGTCTGAACGTCACTGTTGTGTCACACAAGCTGACGTAACAGACTTTCTCTGACCATTACTGTTCTTTTAAAGAAGTTCTGAGTCTTTTTGAACCATCTCTACCAGAACATTAATTTCTGAAAACACATCTGAGGGTGTTTAGCAAAGTGTCCCTGGCATCACTGCCCAGGCTGTTGTAAACAATGAGGGAAGGGGACAGGTGGGGTTGTGCCGGACCAGGGCATGCAGCTGGCCAGATGTGGCCAGCCCAGGGATCCCCTCTGCCTGTCACTGCAAATGCAATGCCAGATCTCATCAGCATGGTTTTGGATGACGATGGTGTGCCATTGGGAGCCCGTCCTGGCTTCCTGACCTTGGCCAATTGCCACCGTGCGTCCTGAACATCCATCTCCTCATCTCTGATGACAGGGTTAATTTAAAAGACCTTGACGTGGTTGTGGGGGTCGGATAGAATGATGTATAGTCACAGACCTGCACCAGTTCCACCTGAAACCCAGCACCTTGTGGCAGGTTCCATCAGGAGACGTGTCTAGGGCCAAGCTGCCCCATGGGGGACCCTGAGTGGAGACAACAGTGGACGGGTGGGGGCCACTTTCACCACCCTGGGGCCTGGCGTCTGTGGCTGGAGCTGTGGACCTGGGGATGGTCCCTGCTGCTCCCTGCTGCTAGCCAGGTCCTGTATTTGACAGCCAACTTGTACGGTGCAGGCCTCTTAATTTGCATGCATGGACAGAAAGACCCTGGCTTACGCCCTCATACCTCATTCCAGCATCAGTGTCTTACAAATACAGTAAATGCCAATCAGTGCCCATGTGCTGATGATCCTACCAAGGTCTGCACAGCTGTGGGAGGAGCCTGGCGGTGGGGAGGGTCTAGGGATTACACTGTGGTGCTCCTCACCCAATGAGACACTTTACTGGGCACCACCTACGTCCCTTAAATGACATCACCGTTGCTACTTCCAGAAGGTCTAATCGCGTCAGCAGCTTTGCAACACCATTCTGTAAAAGCCGAGTCAGCAGCCTGGGCTCCGCCCTCCCACTTTCTCTCCTTATGCCATGGTTTTTGTGGCAGAAAGCGGCTTTCTGGGTGGTTGTGTTCTGCTGTTGCTGGGCTGGCTGGAGAATTCCCTGCCTTCCTCAGACACCTGCGTCTCGGGGCATCTGTTTCTCCTGCTGGGGAGGAAGGCGCGGTCTCACTGCCCAGCTGCTCAGGGGCTGTTTGTGAGCCTGTGCTGTGCCAGTAAACTGTTGTTCTTTCTTTTTCTTTTTCTGCAGGACTATTTTTATCCAAGATACTTAGGTAAGTTTACATCCCTGCTTCTGTAGGTGTCACAAAAGAATAGAGGGGGCTCTGTGTCACACATCAGAGACATCTGGGCCAGCTCGTTACCCAGTCACTCCTGAAGGGGAGGTTGCTTAATCACACAGTGAGCTTGGGACCACCCAGAGCACGCCGGGAAGAACACCTGTTTGTGTCTTTCACGCCATAGGGGCCGCATTAACTCAGTCCGGTGCCATTATTTGCAGACGGCTTCCGTGCTCTGACTTCAGGATTAACTCACTGTTTGGGAGTGTGATTGATTTAGTGGCTCTCAGACATTTTGGTCTCAGGGTCCCTGCACTTCCAGAATTATCAAAGACCCCAGAGAACTTGGTTATGTGGGCTGCGTGTGTTGATATTTGCCAAACTGTTAATCAGCTCTGAGGACATGTTTTTGTTTAATTTGAACAAGAGGAATGTATAAGCAGACACTCCCAGTCACTGAGCAGGGACGTCACTGTGCGAGTAGCGGAGAAAAGGAAAGGACAAATGACAGCCGAGTCTAACCTGGATGATCAGAAAGAGGCCCTGGATTTCCCCGAGAACTGCTCCTCTAATTAATACCATTTTAAGATTGTTCTTAGATGCATGTCATTTAGAATGAAATAAACCTATTCCAGGGCCTTCCTTTTTGATTTTTCAAAGGGCATGTTAGTAGATTTTCCATTGGCTTTACATCCTCTCAGAGGTTCCTTCTCTGAGTCTGTATCTGGCAACAGAGAAGAGGAACTGTAAGTGGCCCTGCAGAGCTCAGGAACCCGCCCGCTCCCAGGCTGCCTGTTCCCCACAGACCTGGCCCCTGCCAGGGTGTGCACGGTTTATTTCCAGAGGCAAAGGGTGAGCAGCTTTGCCAGGAGTGCCCTCCAGCTTGCCAGGGCCTGGTCCTCCTGGGCAGGGTGGAGTGCCAGGGGCCATGGCAGCTCCACACCTGCTCTGCAGGCCTTCAAGCTCCCAGGCGCCTTTGCCCACGCCTGTCAGATGGATGGGGCAGGTGGGGATGCTCCCCAAGGCAGAATGATTTTCGAATTAAGGCTGGTGTTTCCAGACAGTGTCTGTTGCAATTGAAGTTTATCACTGTGACTGTGGTCAGAGTGCTCCCTGAGTGCAGCTCAGGATCCTTCTGGTTTGAAGCAAAAGGATCCCCTGAAAAGGCTGCAGACAGACTTCGGACACAGTTCCTCTTCTTTGGTGAAGGCATTCTCTTGCCTGCTGGGGTTAAAATGATCTGTGATACAAAAGCTGACCTGTGCCTCAGCTTCAGCACCCCATAAACATGACAGTCTCTTCTCCAGAGATATCTCAGAGGCCATGTACCAGGTCTAAGGTCTGTCCTGTGTCCTGCAGCAGGAATGACCTTCTTTCCATCTCTCTCTTGCAGACTGCATTACTAAGCATGGATCTCCGTACACAAAGAGCCCAGATTTTGTTTCATGTGTTCAAAGTAAGTCTGTCACCTTCCTGTCTTCTTCACAGCCCTGCGTATTCAGGTCACTCCAGGCTCTGCTGTGGTTTTCAGGGGGTCTTGAGTATTTCCATTGATCCTAGGGAGCAGTAGCACCAGCCTGAGCTCTGCTCTTTTTCCACTGAACTTTCTCTCATAAGCAAGTAAATTTGATTCTTTATTTTTTTTAAAGATTTTATTTATTTATTCATGAGAGACACACAGAGAAAGGCAGAGACACAGGCAGAGGGAGAAGCAGGCTTCCTGTGGGGAGACCAATGTGGGACTCAATCCCGGGACCCCAGGATCATGCCCTGGGCCAAAGGGAGGCACTCAACTGCTGAGCCACCCAGGGATCCCAGCTTTGGTTCTTTACATAGACAGGACGTGCATGCAGTACAAAAGCTAACCCTTTCACGGGTGTGAAGAGCGAGCGCATCCAGCCATGCCTCCTCATCAACCAGTTCGGCTTCCAGAATATTCTGAGACCTGTAAACACATAGGCACTTTTGGCTTTGCACAAATGCTAGCTTCCCATAGATGTGCCTGACCTCATTCTGCTGCCCTGCGTGCAGGTTGTCTTCCAGCTCAGCCTGTACAGAGTGCACACACGTGCACAGTGTACCGGTACGGGTAGGTAGCACTATTTCACCGTTTCCCGGCGGACTCACGGGCTGCTTATCACAGACAAATCTTACACTCATCGAAGTGTGTCTGTGGGACAGATTCCCAGGTGGGAGTGCAGCCCCAAGCCTGCGCAGCATCACTCAGTCTGATGCAGATCCAGCATTGGTCACCCCCGGGCAGTGGGCAAGCAAGATAGCCGTCCCCATGCCTGGCAGGCTAACACATGCTTTTACTTTTTGGTCTCCTTCAATATCAACGGTGAAGATTATGGCTAGTCTTTCTGTTTATGTTTTTCTCTTTATATGCTTTGCCTGTTTTTCTCAATTTATAGGAGCTCTTGATTAGCCATTTGTCCTAAAAGTACCACAATTTTTCCAAGCTCATTATGCATCTTTTTTATGTAGTAATGTCATTTTTTAAATTTAGTTATTTAGTTATTTTTAGTTATTTAGTTAGTTATTTAGTGTTATTTTAAATGATCGCATGTTGAAGCTGCCGTTTTGCTTGCTGTCCTGTCACTCAGCTGCCTGGTCGCCCCCAAGCCCAGCAGTCAGTCTGTTCATTGCATGTGCTGGGCAGTGGGCTCTGAGCGCCCAGCCCCAGCTGCAGAGGCTTGCGTTACACATGCGCCTGCCCCCTCAAGGCAGCCAGGAAGGCAGAGGAGGACCCACGGCTGCTCACAGGGCCTGGCTGGCCTGACTCGGTAGCAGAGCTGCTGCGTCTGGCCTCCCACCTGTCCACATGTGGGCACAGTCCAAAGCCAGCCCAGATGAGCAGAGAAATGATTGACTTAAATCAGGAAGGGGAGGTAAGGTGGCACTGCTGCTCGGCCCCCACCCCCTTCAGCCCCAGGCAGTGTCACCTAACAGGAGCAGAGCCCACTGGGCTCTGTCATTTTGGGTAGAAGTGCCTCTTAACTCAGGGCAGCCAGAACCAGCCCATGCATCATGGGCGACCTGGGGCAAGCCCCCTCCTCAGCCTCCCTGTGACATTGGCGTCTCCCAGGGCTGAATTGACCTCCCCAAGGCCTTAGGCAGACATCAGGGGTGTGTCGTGGCAGTTTTAGTTTTGTGTCATTTTGGCTTTTTGTTTTTAGCAATTTTTTTTATCGTTGTCAATCTGCTAAATCGGTTTCTTCCTTTCAGATTAGGTCTCCAAATTGATTAGATTGTTTAAGTTCCTGGGTCATAGACTGTGATTTTCTGGAGATCATAAACAGTTTCCCAGAGCTTCATACCTCCTGGCGGTGTGAGCATTGCAGTTTCTAGATGGCAGCCCCTTGTTCCAACAGCATTTGTGTAAAATCACCCAGGTCTTGCTTAAACGGAGGCTGTCACAGTCCTGGGCCATGTCATGCCCGCTAGAGATCTCATGGTTAGAGGGACTTGAACTGTTTGAACACCACAGATTTCTTCTGAGTGGGCTGGAGGCTCTGTGCTCTGGTGGCAGGTGGCCAGGAGTGCGGGAGGAAGGGGAGTTTCTGAGCTGGCATCAGAGGACAGCTCTCATGCCACTGCCAGGCTGCAGGAGATCCCAGCCCATCGGGACGCCGCCTCCCACTCCTGGCCTCTCCATCCTGCCCCGGGTCATCCTCCATGGGTGTGTGACCACATGCTGTTTGTGCTCCGTCAATTCTCTGAAGCCTGACGTGCCATCCTTACTCAGCTGCATGTGAAGATAGCTGAGGACAGGGACCCGAGGCCTGGCGCTCAGGACCCACGCACGCCCTACTTGCCCCCAACCCCCAGAGCCACACCCCTAGGCCTCCGTGCACAGGACGCTGGAGGCACTTCATGCTGTTTTCATCGGTTCCCTCCCAAAGCCATCTTATTTCATGGCCACGAGGCACAAGGCATAGCTGGGTGCTTGATTGCTCATTATTGTTAAAGTCAAAGCAACAGCCTCATGGAGCGGGCCTCTCAGCATGCCCGGGCCCCCCCTCAGCCCCACTCACTCCTGGCCTGGGGCTTTCCTCCCACTGACTCTCCACCTTCTGTCCAGCCCCATTGGAGGAGCCCCTTCTTGTTAGTCACGGTGGGCACCGCCCTGGAGCCCATCATCACCCTCAGATCTGGAGAACAGGGAGCTAAAGCAGCCGAGAGAGGCTCCTGCCAGGGGCAGCCCCGCCGGCTCAGAGCAGCACCGCCACCCGGGGCTGTGGGTGCCTGTCCCCAAAGGCCTCTTGTGTCTGGCGCTCAGGCTGGGCAGGAAGTGGTGCCCTTGGTGCCTGCAGAGGCTTGTCCTCACCCACGCATCCGAAGTGTCGCTCATTCTGCTGCTTGCTGGGTGCACACACGGCTCTGCGGCCCCCTTAGGTCCTGGAGAGAAGCTGTGCAGCAGGGCGGCAGACACAAGCCATGGTGGGGTTGGGAGGCTGCTATGCTGGAGCCCCACCACAGTGCCACCCACAGAGGTTTTATTAAAAGGGGTTCAGGCATTCTAGGTAAATTCTAGTTAACCAGGCCTCACGCCAAATGCTCAGTTACACACTTGTATATAACTCAGGCTTTAACCACATATGTCGAGTGGAGACACACCACCTCCCACTCCCTCCCTCCCTTGGGGCCCCTTGGGCCCCGGCATAGGACCCCTTCTGCCTTCAGAGTCCATCTCTGGTGCTGGCGCTGGGCTGGCCCTCACGGCCTGGCCCTCCTGCACTCAGAGTGTCACCGGCGGCACAGCCGGGCGCAGTGGCATGGCTGCTGGGCTGACTGGCCAGCTCTGGGCAGGGGGACACGCTGTTCCCATGCTCCGTTTCCTCACTCTGGACTCAGTCCCTACTTGCTCACAGTGGAAGGCAGTACCTTGCCCTGAAACTCTACAAGTCCCCAAGAAGTGGGGCCCCTCTGTGACAGGGTCACTCACCTGTGTGGGACAAAGGGACACAGCTCCGCTGAGTCTGGACTGGTACCACTGGGGCCGGTGGAGGCCTGGACGGGCTGGGGCACTAGGGGTTTGCTGCTGCTGAGCAGGAGCAAGTCCGGTGGCAGAAATGCTGTGCCCAAACCTGGTGTTGGGCTAGAAACGTCATCGTTTTAAGAAAGCAGTGATACATTGGTGCTGAGTTCCCACCTGGCCAGCCTCCCGCAGGATGGACACGGGACTGAGCCATCTTACTGGCCCTGTTGATTTGGAGAGAAACGCTGCAGAGCTGTCATACCCTGGTCACCCAGGAGTCAGACGAGCCAACGCTGCCCACCCACCCCACGGTTTGCAGTGGGCAAGTCACTTCTGTCGTATAAAGGGAGCAATTGTACCTGGTGAGGGTCCTGCAGGACATGGCTCTGGAAAGGGTGACGTGGGGTGAGGATGGCCTGGGCTAGTCCCTCCATGGCCCGGCCGCCCCCGCCGGGCCCAGGGATGTGTCTCCACCGCTGAAGGCCACAGTCCCCATGGCTGCTGGAAATGTTGTTGGTCGCCCCCCAGCGACAACAGAACAATCCAGAGTAGCAAGGTTTTGCCATGGATTGTCAACGCAGCTGAGGGGCACAGGCTCAGGTGCAGCGAGGTGTCACGGTCCCCTCAGCCCTGGCCCTTGCTTTGGGCCTCAGCCATGGGCCCCATGCTGTCCAGAGCTGGATGAGGCATGTGTCCACACAGGAAGAGAGCAGAGAGAGATAGGGACCAACAGAGCCACCAGGACACATTTACCGTCTGCACAGCTGTGGCGTGTCAAAGAACAAAGCCTGGAGCAGACCCATAGGACGGCTGGGGGTCAGGGCAGGCTGACCTGCAGTGGGACCCTCGTGCCTGCCGTGTGACCTGCAAGACAGGCATTGGGGAAGTGGGTTGGGCCCGTGTGCAGCACAGGCTGACAGCGACCTCAGGAATCAGCTCCACTCGCTGAGAGTCCCTGGAGACCCTGCATCTCCCTAAGACCAGTGGCTCCTCTGCCCTCCATGCCCACCAGCCCACCCAGCTCAGCCATAGCCCTGTAGAGGATTCTTGGAGTGCAGCTCCCGACCACCAGCACCCGGAGTGCACATCTCCGTGGGTGGGGCCCCACCTCAGCCTCTGAGCTGGTGATGCTCCCTTGGAGCTGGAGCTTCTGTGGATGCGTAGCCCCCCAAGGAGTGGAAACGGCTCCCGTGATTGACACTTCTGACGGGGAGACACCCTCCAGCAAGGGGATCGGCGCAAACCGACTGGTGCTCCTCTCTGGGAGGGCAGGGCAGGGCAGCCCCTCTCCAGGGAGCCAGTGTGGGGGCTCCTGCAGCAGCCACGCCCTGCCTGGGAGGTGTTGGCGAGTGTCCATGGCAGGGTTTGAGTGGCCAGGTGCCTGGCCTGGGAAGGTGGAGGCCTGTTCCTCATGCGACCCCTTGGGTCAGCCAAGGGTCTGTGGGCCTCTCCCTGAGGGGTCAGAGCACGTGGAGCCTGGCCAGGCCCCGCCCTATCCTCCTCCACTGCCCCATGGGGAGGTGGTCACTCCCTCCAAGCTGATCCAGTTCCACTACCCCACCCCGGGAGTGGGGTCTGTGCCACCAGCCTGGGCCTACCTCAGCGTCCTCGCCCCGGGCCAGTCCCTCCTAGCTGACCATTCTCTCCCTTCCTTTGACACAGACCTGCCTGACCAGTGTTCCCCGAACCCCTGCACCAAGGAGGGGACACAAGTCTGCCAAGACCTCATGGGCAACTTCTATTGCCAGTGCCGAGCCGGCTGGGGGGGGCGGCTCTGCGACAGAGGTGAGGCGGCCCTGCAGCCACAGCTGTGCAACAACGAGGCAGGGGCTCCCAGGGCAGGGACTGTGGCCCATCCCTGTTTCCACCCTGCCCTACCCCCGGGGACCTGGCCCCCCCTCACCGGCCACCCTCCAAGGGCTCCCTTGGCCACTCAGGGAGGCCAGCAGGCCCCTCACGTCCCCTGAGAGCAGGAGTATTCAGAGGGTGTGGGCCGGCCCTGCTCTCGCCTCTAAGTGCTGGGGGCTGTCCAGCTGGAGGACCATCGGGTGCTGCCAGAAGTAGGGGGTGCGGCCTGGACGTAGGAAGGCACCACCATGGGGCCCGGGCTGTGGTGACGAGATAGTCTCAGGGCCAGCCTCCCCATCTGCCCCAGGATCCAGTGACCTGAGGCAGCCCCTCACCACAGTGCCCGGCCACCCTGGGGAGGTGTGTCCGGGCTGAGTCTGGGCCCGCAGGCTGCCTGGTCACATCCATCCTCTTTTAGCCCTTGCCCTCCTCCCGGGTGCACTGGCGGCCACCAAGCTGGCCAGGGATGGTCCCATCAGGGTCTCCCTGTGCCCTCACACTCACGGCACAGACAGGCATGCAGATGCCATGGCATGCTCCCTGCGGACACTCCCCGGTCTCTCTGTGTCCTGTGCCCAGATGTCAACGAGTGTGGCCAGCAGAACGGGGGCTGCAACCACATCTGTTTCAACAAGCCGGGCAGCTTCCACTGTGCCTGCTACAGCGGCTACGCGCTCTCCCATGATGGCAGGACCTGCCAAGGTAACGCCCGGCCCAGAGCCTCCCCCTCGCCTCTCAAGTTCTCCCCGGGTTTGTCTGTGCAGTTGCCAGACTGCTGAGGTTGGCAGTCACATCTGCTCCTCTGCAAGAGGCTGCTGCAGGCTCTGGGGGGCGGGACAGGTGGGGGGGGCATCCAGCTGAGCACATGCCCGGGCATGTCAGCAGCCATGGGGAGCTGCCCTGGCCCCAGCGCAGGATGATTCACTGGGATCTGTGCATGGCCAGCCTGGCTGAGACCTCCCCCGCCCCAGGATGCAGCTGCCGGCATCTGGTTTATCTGTCCAGGAGCCCAGGACGGAGCCCAGATGCTGGGGCCAGAGCACACAGGCTCCCTCTCACCCAGGGGTGGCACCTGTCTACACCCACCCAGCTGGCTTCCCCCCTCACCCACTTCCCTCTGGCAGAGGCGGGCTGGCCACTGAGCAAAGCAGAAGGCAGCCGCCCTCCTTAGTCTGGGGCCCCTGGGGTCCAGTGCCCTGACCACCCCAGAAAGTCTGCACACTGTGGCTGGCCGGGCTGCAAAAGGGGTCCCCGACTTTACAGGGGGGCTGTCTCTTCCTCCCTCCGCCCCCTGCCCTCCAATACAGACCTGCTGACACCTGCCACTGGCGTGTCCCTGAGAATCCGGGCAGTTCTCTCGTACTACGGGCCTGCCCGGGGCAGAACAGATCTACTGAGGGAGAAGCGGCCTCAGGAGCAAGGCTTGCGCAACAGCCGGTGACAGGGTGAACTCTGAGTCAGACAGGACAGGGGGCCCTTCCCACTTTTGGGAAAACAGCTTCCACTTTTGTCATCATTCATGGCTCCTTCCCACCTGCTGCCTCAACCTGACAACAGCTGTCCTCTCCTCGAGCTGCGGCTGGCACCCAGGCCAGACGTGCACGGCCACGGCCCCAGGGACTTCCGGCCTGCGGGCTATGTCTGGGGCCATGTCTGCATGTGATGCACCCACAGCTGCTGGGAGTTCCCGGAGCCATGGTGTTTGCACGCCCCTGGGCGATGTGCTGTGTGCCGCGGGCACCTCCTGCTTTTGCCTCCTCGGGAGACCCTGAGTGACGAGGGTCTACTTAGCGCTCATTCACCAGGTCTGTGATGTGTGGGAGCTGACAGATCCCCTGCACCTTGGTGCTTGGTGCCTTCCCCCAGAACAAAGGTGTTCTCCTTAGCGTGATGGATTAACAGCAAGCATGGCAGGTGCCCCACCTGCGCGGCCAGGGTTCCTTGTGCTGACACCAGCTGACAGACACCTCCCCTTCTCTTGGCCATCGCCTGTTTCCTTGGGGACCTTGGGACCCCAGACCCAGCCAAGGGAAGCTGTGGGAATGAGGGGCCTTGCCAGTGTGGTGTGGAAGGGCCCAGACTTTCCATCTTGTCTTCCTTGATCAGACTCTGAGATGCTGGGAAGGAGGGGCTGCGGTCGCTCCACTTCTACAGCCCCCCAGCACCCTGGGAATGGGGGCTCTGGCCTTTCTGTCATTGCTCCTTGACTGCAGAGAGGGATCTCCAAGCCTCGCAGGTGGGGCCCTGTCCTAGGAGGAGAAGCAGATGAGGGCCTGGGCGGGGGGCAGAGGCAGGGCCTGTTTGGGGGCCTCGGGCCTCTTGGCCTTGGTGCACAGTGTAGGGTTGTGTCTAGGCTTGTGCCCCATGCCTGGTGCCAGCCCCACACACTGCCTGCCTCCGTTTTCCTGGTCACCGTGCTCTGATGAATGGTCGGACCGCAGCATCTCCAAAGGGCCACGTTTTGGCAGGATGCAGCGTGGAGGTGCTGAGAGGCTGGAGTCAGAGCGGTCCTCTGATAGAGCTCGGCCCTATGCATCACAGGGGTGCTCTCTCCCGTGGGAGGAGAAAGCTGGGTGTCATGGAGCCAGATGGGCACGTGAGGAGGGGCTGGCCTGGGAAGTGCAGTGTGCCAGAACCGCGGAGAACCCTTCCCCCATGCCACTGCCACTGTGGGCCATTCCCTGGTGGGTCTGGGCCCTCCAGCCACCAGCCCCTCCACCGTCACAAGCCCTGCAGGGGCCGTGGCAGCTCCTTACGGGTGGTGTTCAGAGAGCCTGTGCTTACGAGGCATCCTTCTTGGGGTGGCCCGTGTCCTGCAGCCAAGCTGTATGCATAGCACCCACAGCCTCCCCGGGGCAGTCAGGACTGTGGAGCCGGGTTCCTATGCTCCTGGACATGGTTGGCCTGGCTCTTGGACTGAAATTCAGGTTCAGAAGCATCCACACTGAGTCAGTGGACAGAGGGAACCCGCAGCCTTACGCCTGTGTCTCAGGGCCGCGTGCTGTTGCCAGAGCGCCTTCCTACGCTCACTGAGCCACGTTTGAGAGCCTATTTGCTGGCAGGCTGCCCTTGTGATGAGCTCCACCTGAGGCCCCGCAACACGGGTGTCCCGCTGCCGTCTGAGGGATCCATGTCGTCTGGACTAATAATTGCCTGTCCCAGATATTCGTTCTGCCCCTGGAGGAAACAGGATTAAGTGCAGAGGTTTTTGTATTTGTTCTTTGCCAAAGTAGCAGATGGATGAGCCTCAGGATGAGCCTCAACAATTCACCACTAGTGAGCTTGGTTTCCAACGGAGAGATGGGGTGTGTGGCTGGAGGTCATCCCTCAGGAGGTGAATGGAGCCTGGGAGCCTCCACTGGAAGTCCCCATCCTGGGCTCCAGTGCTTGGCCCTGGACGAGCTCAGCCGCATCCAGCAGTCTGAGATCAACCTCCTCAGCCGGGACCCCAGGCAGAAACATCCACCACGCCCGCCGTGCCTGAGCCTGGGGCTGCAGAGTCCAGTGGACGGGAGGAGGGCTTAGTCACCCTGGGAGCTGAGGCCACCCAAGGCTGTGGCTCACGCTGCAGCACCTCCCCTACCGACCAGGAGACAACCCTGGTCAAGGGCCCTGGCTTCTCTTGCAGACGTGGATGAGTGTGCAAATGGAGCTGCCTGCGGGGAGGCGCGCTGCCAGAACCTGCCTGGCTCCTACTCCTGCCTCTGTGATGAGGGCTACGCATTCAGCTCCCAGGAGAAGGCCTGCCGAGGTACCCCTCCACAGCTGCCCGCAGGCCCCGGCACAAACACCTGTGAACACATGTGTGCACACATGCAGCGCCCCACACATGACCACACATTTGCACACACATCACACATGTGTGCATGCCATGCACACATACATCCACAGGTACCTCTTAAAGCAACTAGGTGCCTTCTCCAAACTGCTGCAGACACAGAATTTAGGAGGAACGAGCTCTCAGGCCACACTGCTGTGTTTGGGGACAACTGACGAGCACTCGCTGTGTCCAGGGCATCTTCCTCCCCTTCCTTCCAAGAGGAAGGTGGGGTGGTCCCAGCCTCTGTCTCCCCTGCAGGGTGTCCCTGGGGCCCCTTTAGACCCTCAGGCCAAGCACCTCGTAGATGTGGTTTATGCGCTGAGCTGGTACCGTGCTCCAACCCTCCTTCAGCCTCTACACTAGCTGCTTCCCTTGAGAAACTGCAGAGGGTGTGCAGACATTGGAGACTGCTGACCAGCACAGCTCATGGCCAGGGAGCCAGGGGGGCGTGGGGTGGGCTGGGGAGTGGGTGCCTCCTGAGGCTCGTGCTCTGGAGCTTGTTTTCACAGCAAGCCAACCGCGTGCACGATCAGAGAAGGCATGGGCACTGCACCTGGTGAGGTTTGCCCATCTTCCCTGTGGTGGCAGATGTGGACGAGTGTGCGGAGGGACGCTGTGAGCAGGCCTGCGTCAACTCCCCAGGGGGATACAGCTGCCACTGTGATGGACGTGGAGGCCTCAAGCTGTCCCCAGACATGAACACCTGTGAGGTAAGTGCCCTCGGGGCAGCCGTCCTTCAGGAAGACAGTGCTGGAAGAGGTGTTTTTATGGGAAGGCCCAGTGTCCCCTGGCCGGTGGCAATGTAGGATGGAGGCATGTCTGTCCTGGGCATGAATTCCCTAGGCCTGGTGGCTCCCTACCCCCAACGACCTGGGGGCTACACCCAGAGTACACTCTGCCCTCCCTGTCTGCCCGCTCAGGCTCTGCCACACGTGTGCAGTCGGAGCCTCCTGCTTTTGGCCAGCCTGCCCACCTCTTGGACTCGTACCTGCTGGTCTCTCCGGGCCGTGGCGGTCTGAGTGTAACAGAGTCTCTGGTGTCTGTGTGCCACCTGCTGTGCATCTGGCTGGCGGAGTGGCGGGGGAGGGCCCGATTGCATCCTGACAGGCAGTGTGATGGGGAGGGGCTGAACCAGGTATGCCCCTCCTGACACCCCTTGCTCCCACTCCACAGGATATTTTGCCCTGCGTGCCTTTCAATGTGGCCAAAAGCATGAAGTCCTTGTACCTGGGTCGCATGTTCAGCGGGACACCCGTGATCAGACTGCGCTTCAAAAGGCTGCAGCCCACCAGGTGAGAGGCGGCGGCTCACACAATACAGAGCAGAGTGGACCAGAGCCCGAGGAATGGCTGGCCTGATGCTCCCTGGGCCCACAGACCCCTGGGCCATGCCCCAGGCTGCACCCCAGCGGTCTAGGCAGTCAGCCCGTTCCCTGCCCAGCCACAGCAGCACGGCTCCAACTCTGGGCCTCTGGGCGCCCACCAGTGCTTCTGGCATTCAGGGAAGAATCCCAGGCTGCCTGCACACGGCTGCTCTCTCCCTGCTGGTCTGGGTCCCTGGGGCAGGAGGCCGTGAGCCGCCAGCCCATGCATCACCTGTTTCTTTTTCGTGCTGGCCCTCAGGCTGGTCACCGAATTCGACTTCAGGACCTATGACCCTGAAGGCGTCCTCTTCTTTGCTGGAGGCCATCAGGACAGTACCTGGATCGTGCTGGGCCTGCGGGCTGGCCGGCTGGAACTGCAGCTCCGCTACCATGGTGTCGGCCGTGTCACCAGCAGTGGGCCTGTCATCAACCACGGCACATGGCAGACGGTGAGTGTGGCCACCACTCCAGCCCCAGGCCGGCTGGCATATGGGACTCCCGGGGAAGGGCCCTGGCATTTGCTCACGCGTTTGCACAGTCAGCAGTGAGTGGACACTGCACAGGCCCCTGCCCTGCGAGCCCGCAGGTGATGGGGCAAGAGCTGTGGTCTCAGGGGCTGTTCCACCAGGAGCTGCTGGCTATGTCCTGGTTCTGCTTGTCAGAGCTGCTCTTGGCAGCAGAGTCAGAGCCAGAGGGCTGCTGGTCACCCTGCAGCACACAGGATGCCCCACGTCTCAGAAAACCGTCCCGTTCAGAACATCCACAGTGCTGAGGCGGGGGTCCCTGGGCTGAGGTCTGGGCGCAGCTCCTGTCTCCATGCATCCACACCGTCCCAGGACCTGGCTTCTGGGGCCTGTGCCATTCCCACAGAAACCCCGGCACACTCCCACCCACGTGGGCGCCTCCTTCTGGAGAATGCCCTGACCATCCAGAGCCTGAACCATTCGCTCCTGGTGAGACCGTGCCGAGGGCAGCTTCTTGCCACTGCCCTGTCCTGCATCCTGATGCTCAGAACACAATAGCCTGTGACACACAGGCCCCTCCAGAAGTCCAGAGGCCCCCAGTTGGAAGTGGGCTTTTAGAAGTAAGCACTTGAGAGAGAAAAGCATTCTTTTTCCCTTTAGAAGTCAAGATAAAATGGGAAATTCTGAATAAAGGTGATGTGGATGTTTGCTAACCTCTGCCTTCTTTCCTGAGCTCTTGAGGCCCAAGTGTCTCCCGAGCAGTGGGAGGGACACCAGTGCAGAGCTCAGATAACATGGCAGAGCCAGAGGGAAGCGGCTCCCTCGGGGTCGAGATGACAGGAGCTCTGCCCAAGGAACCTGGCACCTGTGGGCTTGGAGCCTGAGGGTCCCTGACGCACTCCTGCTCCTGGCGGCCCTGACACACACGCCGGTGTCCTCTTGACCACACTCTGACTCAAGGACCTACATGTTTCCCTCTTTAACCAAAAAAGAAGTTGATAGGCTTCTGGTGGGTTAGGAGGACACCCTGAGTTTAGAGATGGGTTTTTTAATTTCCCTGCATGGAAAGGAGGAAAGAACAGAAACTTCTTCTTTTTTTTTTTTTTTAAGATTTTATTTATTCATGAGAGACACGGGGGGGGGCGGGGCACAGACACAGGCAGAGGGAGAAGCAGGCTCCATGCAGGGAGCCTGATGTGGGACTCGATCCCGGGTCTCCAGGACCATACCCTGGGCTGAAGGCGGCGCTAAACTGCTGAGCCACCCGGGCTGCCCAGAACAGAAACTTCTGGAGTGAATCCACATGCCCATGCGGTATCCAGGCTATACCTGGCACCTGAATATCTGCTGGGATTTAGAAATGTGTCCTCCTGCCTTGGGTGGGGCACATGGGACTGCACACTGCATAGAGGGGACGCAAAGCACCACATGGAAGGCATGACGTCAGGTGGGATTCCTGCTCCCTGCAAGCAGTTCCTGGGGGGCTTAGAGGAGCATCAGGATGGGACCAGGGAGGTGGCTACAAGTGGTTTGGGTGTGGGAGGGGGAGTGGAGGGGGAGCTGGGGCTGGGGTGGCCCAGAGTGGGGGAGGCGGGGCTGGGGAGACCCAGAGAGGGGAGACAGGACTGGGGAGATCCAGAGGGGGGGAGCCGGGGCTGGGGGTGCCCAGAGAGTGGTGGCAGGGCCGGGGGGAGCCGGTGCTGGGGAGCCCAGAACGGGGAGGCAGGGCTGGGGAGAACCAGAGTGGGGAGCCGGGGCTGGGGGTGCCCAGAGAGTGGTGGCAGGGCTGGGGGGAGCAGTGCTGGGGAGCCCAGAACGGGGAGGCAGGGCTGGGGAGAACCAGAGTGGGGAGACGGGGCTGGGGGTGCCCAGAGAGTGGTGGCAGGGCTGGGGGGAGCCGGTGCTGGGGAGCCCAGAGCGGGGAGGCAGGGCTGGGGAGACCCAGAGTGGGGAGACGGGGCTGGGGGCCCCAGAAGGGGGAGGCAGGGCTGGGGGAACCCAGAGTGGGGAGGCAGGGCTGGGGGCCCTGGAGGGGGCATCCAGGGCTGGGGGGGGCCCATCGGGGCCTGGAGGGGGCGCCAGGGTCATGTTGGCACATGGGGATTGTGAGGTGTATGCATGATGAATGTTGTTCCCTGAGGGTGGAGGTGGCTTGGCCCTCAGTGGTGATGGGGGCGTGGTCCCCAAGGTCAGGGGTCCCTTTTGGAAGGTGTACCCCCTGAAAGCACCTTCTTCTTCAGATCTCCGTGGAAGAGCTGGATCGGAATCTGGTCATCAAAGTGAACAAAGACGCCGTCATGAAGATCGCGGTGGCCGGGGATCTGTTTCAGCTGGACAGAGGGTTGTACCACCTGAACCTTACCGTGGGAGGCATTCCCTTCAAAGAGAAGGACTTGGTCCAGCCCGTGAGTACTGAGTACTGGTATCAGCCCAGCACAGGCGAGGCCACAAGCTCACTGCGCTTGGGCAGCCATCCCCCCAGAGGTTAACACGCAGCAGGTGCGCCTCTGCCCGAGATTCATTTCAGTCCTCTGAAATGATACTAAAGATGCCTGTTTTTCAGTGGAGATAAAACACAATGAAATCGTTCTTTAACGAAAAGAATAGTCAACTTTTTTGGACAATTCCCAAGAACATTTGTGTTGTTAACCCTGCCATAGGGGAGCAGGACTGACGGGGTGGTTGGTATTAGTCGCTCCTCGCTGCCCTGCCCGGCCTCAGCCCCCCTGCACCCCGCCCTCACCCTCACTGGGATTTCTCCCTCACCAAGCCTGTGGACGTCAGTGGCCAGAGTCCCTCCTGTGATTAGGACTCCCGTACAATGGAAGAAATGGGTTATGGGCATGTTGCAGTTCCCCTGGTGGGAGGTATTGGCCTGGTCCTCCCTACAGGAATGGAGGAGGAGGTGCTACACATGACTTCGAGCATCAGCCCCATTCCAGGGTCCCATAGTTGCTGTTTACACCTCCTTGTTTCACAAATACAGGCAGGGGTGACCGATTTGCTCCAAACCATGTAGCAAGTGCCTGGTGCTCTGGAATCTGCATGCCCGGCCCCTACACTCACATTTCCATAGGTACCAGAGACCACTGTGTACCCATCCCCTCGTCCACTTCCTTCCAGGGGGTGGTCGGTGCTCTGATCTGGGAATGAGTGGGCAAACCCCATGCAGACACAAAAGGTGGGCGTCCATATGGGATGCACAATACCCTTACCTTGCTTGGGTGAGGACCCACTGTGAGTGCTGGGTGTCCTGCAAGGACTCATTTTGTCCAGTGAGGAGAGTTTTGGGAAATAGATACTCTCCACAAGTAGGACTTGTCCATCTTGTAGTAGCCAAGAGGGCATCCCCATCCATCCGAGCAGGGTGGTCCCAGGAAGCCACTGGGATTTCTCCATCCTTCCAGATAAACCCCCGCCTGGATGGCTGTATGAGGAGCTGGAACTGGCTGAATGGTGAAGACACCACCATCCAAGAGACTGTAAAAGCAAACCCCAAGATGCAGTGCTTCTCTGTGGCGGAGAAAGGGTCCTTCTACCCTGGGAGCGGGTTTGCCTTCTACAGCCTGGATTACAGTAAGTCTCGGCTCTGGCATGGTGCTTATGCTTCCAGATCATACACAATGCAAGTGGATAAAGCAGGGAACAGCTTCCCTGGACAGCAGAGTCCAGGAGAAGCTGAGCCCCGCCCCACCGCCCAGCCCTATGACTACCTCTCAGGGTGGCTGCTCCCAGTCAAGGTTTCCAGGGAACCAGTGAGGGAGAAATGACAGGCAGGAGCAGACAAACTGCCCTGCTGGCACTGGGACAGCTGGAGATGGGCAGGCAGGTGGGACGTGAGGGACCTCAGGGGATGCTGGCAGAACCCTCAGGGTTCTGGGACAAAATGAGCTTCGGTGTCTGCACGTTGGCAGAGAAGGTGTCAAGAACACGCTTGGCGTTGCAGTCAGCAGGACCTCATGAAGAGTGGACGGGGCAGCATCCAGAGGGCTGCCTCTGGGGCTCCAAGGAGCTCTACATTGAAGGAAAGAGAGGAGGAGGAGGAGGGCCGGCCAGGAGGCGCCGGAGGGGTAGCCAGCCCTGTCGTGTTGCCGAGAAGGTGCGGGTCTCAGCAGAGCTGGGTCCAGCCACGCCAGCATTGAGGACCATGCAGGAGAAGAAGGGGAACCTGCGGGAACAGACCTTTTGGAAGCTCCTGTGATGCCCACGAGCCCTAAACTGTTGCCCGGAGTCAGGAGGGCCCCATGCCTGGCCCAGGAAAATGCAGGTGCACCTGGCCGTGCGGGGCCCCCTGGGTGGGGTCACGGGCCCAGGAACCTGCCATGCAGCCCGTGTCCAGACCCGTCTGAGGATCATCTACACTTTGTGTGACACAGCATAGGCCACACAGGTCATCTGTGCCTTGGCTACGCCACCTCGCGGACCCCAGGGCTGCCCACTATTTCTGCTGGGGGCTCTGCTTGTTCAGGTACAAGACTGCAAAGGCCAAATGGTATTTGGAACTCTGGGCCCTGTTAGTAAACCTCCAACGGTACCATTTTATAACACGGCAGGGACCCCTCAGGAAGTCACAGACTGTGGCAGAAGAGCCCTCACCTCCTGAGTGGCCCCACAGAACCACGGAGGCCCGGTGTGCCCAGTCCTGCCACGGGAAAGCAGCACCAGGAAACACTCTCCTCTGTCAGAAATAAAGGCAAAACTTGGCCACAGGGAAGATCACTGAGTTTTTTGGTTTTATTTTTGGTTTTTGCCCGCTTTTTCCAGTTCTACATGCATTCAGGGGACAGTTATCGGGAGCCGACCGTAAGAGACCCCAGTCAGGGCTGGGGGCCCACAGATGGTTCGGGACGCGAGCTTGCAGCTCGGTGGAAATCTCCAGGAACCTGCCTGCAGCCGAGCGCCTGAGCTCCAACGTCCGCGGCCCAAATGGACTCCTCCGTCAGGATGCTGACGTCCCCGAGACGCGCACTTCACTCCGTGGGGCGGAGTCTGTCCTGCGGCGCCGACATCAGCGGATTGAAGCGTAGGGAGGAGGTGTGCTGTGGTGTTGGCCCCCAGACCACCACGAGCCGACCCTTTCTACCAGAATGTGTTTTCTGGAACCATCCATGCAAGATGTGCAGGATGCTCTACGCGTCCTTCACTCTGATGCTCGCGCATCCTATCCCATATACGTCGCATGCGTTCTGTATACAGGAGGTGCCTCCATGTGGAGCTGCTCCCCTGAGGCGGGGCGATGGCAGCAGCGCTGCCCCCCATGGCAGGAGGCCATGGGTCTGTGACGATGGCGCTCAGCGCAGCTCGCAGAGACTCCCAGGTTCTCTAAGCAGCCTGACCTGCTGGTGGGCCTGACGGGCGCAGGGGGCGGGCGGCCCGAGGGCCCACAGCTCAGGCTGTTGTGCGGGGGAGGAAGGGGAGAGCCCGTGGAGGGCGCCGTGGCTCATGGAGGCCAGCAGGGACCCCGGAGCCCGAGTCAGGAGCGCATGTCCGCGGCGGCTGGCTCCCCGGGGACGGGGTTCTCCTGTGGCCCTGTGCTCAGGTGGGGCCCCTGCGGCCAGGCGGGGCCGGCGACCCCCTCACTCACCTTCTGATGCGCCGCCCTCACCGCAGCTCGGACCTCGCTGGACGTGGGCACTGAAGCAACCTGGCAGATAGAGGTCATGGCTCGGATCCGCCCCGCCGCTGACACGGGGGTGCTGCTCGCGCTGGTGGCTGGTGACCACGTGGTGGCCCTCTCCGTGGCCCTGGTTGACTACCACTCCACCAAGAAACTCAAAAAGCAGGTACCGCTCACTGTGGCCCCGGCCTCCCTCCTGGGTGGGGCCCAGTCCTGCCTCAGGAAGCTGACCCAGGGCCGCGCAGCCTTCACCAGCCCGACGGCCACGTGGCTGGGAACACTGGACCCGAGGTCACCCAACACAGCCTGAGGTCAAAGCTGTGTGAGGCCACTTACCCCCGACAGTTGGCCAACCTGGCGTCAGGAAGACGAGCGTCAGTTGCTCGTGTTGGTGTCCGACCCCTTCACTAACATGGTCAGGCTCCCAGTCTCTCCTGCGCCCTCAGACATGTAGGCCCAAACCCCTGGGTGATGCAGCCGAGCCCTGAGTGTGGCTGTCCTCTGTCCAGCTGGCCCTTCATACCCAACCCAGTTGACCACCACTGTGTGGGACGCATTGTCTCCACAGAACAGCCAAGGGGCAGAGGAAGGAGCTTTTTCTTCTTGCCTCTGTCCAAAGTGGGAGGACCCGCCCACCGGGGAGGGAATGGGCACACCCAGCCAGCCTGCCCCCGACTGGTCCAGGGCCAGCAGCAGGGACCCCCATCCCCACCCTCACCCCCACCCCCACCCCCAACCCCACCAAGTGCCGTCCGCATGCACGCTGTCTGCACCTGCCCCTCCGGCCACCTACAAACAGCTGGAGCTGCCACAGGGGGAGGATCCTCCCAGGGCACAGACACCGGCAGACCCCCGGCCACACAGCCCTGCCCAGGGACCCTGCTGCTGGGGCTTCTGTCCATCTCACTGTCAGAGCCCCTGCCCATCCCGCTGTCGGGGCCCCTGTCTGTCCCTGCTGGGAGGGCATCTGTCTGTCCTTCTGTTTGGCCCGTGTCTGTCCCCGTGTTGGACTGTGTGTCTGGCCCGCGTTATCAGAGGCACGTTCTGCGGTTGTGGACACTGGGTTACGTGGCCAGCTGTCTTCTGGAATGTTTGCATTTACCTCCTCACACCTCCAGCCACTCTGCTGTGGCTTACGGGTCAGGGTCTTCCATGTCCTGTGTTCTGGATTGTGGACGCGCAGACAGCACATCCACCTAGATGGCTGGACAGTACGGTGCCCTGACTCTTGCCCTGGGATAATGTTGCCCACCCCCACCTCACACTTGTGGAAACTGAGTCCTGGACCAGTGTGCCACAGAACGCAGCGCCCAGGCTGCAGGGGACCCCACCCCCACGGAGGGTTCGGGGTGTGGGCAGTGGGACAGGAGGCCTGCACGCTCAGGTGCGCATGTCCCCACAGCTGGTCATCCTGGCTGTGGAGAGCGTCACCCTGGCCCTGATGGAGATGAAGGTGTGTGACGGCCAGGAGCACCAAGTGGCCGTGTCTGTGCGGAAGGATGAGGCCACCCTGGAGGTCGACGGCACCAAGGGCCAGAGCGAAGTGAGTTCTGCGGGACTGCAAGAGAGCCTGGCCGTGCTTGGGAGACACCTGCAGGGCTCCGTGCTCACCTTCGTCGGGGGACTGCCAGGTATGGCTCCATGGCCTCATGCTCGGGTGCGGCACCTGCTGTTCCCACCAGCCCCAGTGTGTCTTTCTGTATAGGGTGAACTTTTAGATGAAGAGAAAACACAGGTACACCCCTGGCTGGCATCATGATGCCTTAGTGTATCAGTGCCCGCTTGGCAGTTCAGGGATTGAGGCTGAGACCAGCTCACAGGGACAAGCACCAGCTGAACCTGCTCAACCCGCATCCTCGGAGAGCACCCACCTGACTACGCATCACACAGAGGCTGTGGCTGTGGCCTGTAGGGCAGGCCTAGCCTCCAGGGGCCACACGGGAGTCCAGGTGTCCTGGGACGCCCCCACCAGCCTGCTCCCTGGTCCAGATGTACAGCTTCTGGGGACAGGGTCACCTTCAGCTCCTGCTATGCCCAGGAAGGGGCCGCATGCAGCCACCTCCTACAGACTGGGGACCCGATTCTGACCAGGCGCCGTGTGCTTGCCATGGCCGTGAATGATCAAGGGCCAGCTGCTGACCTGACCCCCAGCGGCCCCCAAGGCCCCATGTAGGTTCTCACTCACTGTGCAGGCCAGGACTCCTGGCTCGGCCCGCAGACACAAGCTCCATTTAGTTTGAACAAACAAACCTTTGAGGAGGATGGGTTGGGAGCCCTGCGGCACGACTGACTCACTGGAGCCAAGAGGAAGATTGCATTTATTTAATCGATTTGACTATCTGGACACACTGGCTGGGGACCTGCTTGCCTACAAGCATGCAGCCGAGCTGGTGCCATTCTGGACAGAAGACACCTGCGCCCCTGAGGAGGAGGGTGGGGGAGGAGACGAGCCTGCGGATGCTTGGAGCACTGGGCGGGGGGACGGGGGGCCCAGGGAGCCCGGGCTCCCACAGACGGGGTGGCTCATCTGCTAAGATGGTGTTTGTTTCTTCTCACTGGCCCAGATGTGCCTGTGACCTCAGCGCCAGTCACGGCTTTCTACCGCGGCTGTATGACGCTGGAGGTCAACCAGAAGGCGCTGGACCTGGACGAGGCCGCCTACAAGCACAGTGACATCACGTCCCACTCCTGCCCCCCGGTCGAGCAGGAAGACGGGAGGCCTCGGTCTCCCCAGCCCAAGCCCACCACATGAGCAGCTCTGGACCCCGCACTCCCACAGGCCGAGCTTCCTTCCAGACTGTTTTCTGCCTTGTAACATACATGTATATAGCTGAGGGCACTGCTGTTAGCCACCAAAGCCACAGCCCCGACCCCGGAGCACCCTCCGTGTGGAGGGCTGGCACATGCCAGAGCAGACCCAGGGGATAGTTCTCTGTTATTTTTATTACCAAATGCTTCTTTCTGGCCTAAAAACATGGAAAAATAAAATATTTACAGACCCTTTTAACTGTGCTGCAGGCTTGGCTCCTTGCTTGTTACCGTGCAGTGGCTGGTGTCAGCAACACGGCGTCCGGGGTGCTGGGCTCAGCTCCGGGCACCTCCCCTGCTCCCCCTACCCGGCTCCTGGCTCCCGGTGCCGTGGACATGACTTGGGCAGATACAGGGCCACGGCCACCCCTCCTGGAACAGAGCTGGTCGGTACCTGCATCTCTCTCCCTAGACAAACCCATTCACCCCTCAGCCTCCCGTTTTCTCCGTGTAAAAGGGAAATCCCTGTTTTCTCTATTCCAACGGGCACTACTCCTGGCACAGAGCCACTGGACTCAGCACACAGGTCCACCTGCTGCTCTGTGAGATAGATAACCCTCAGCCCTCTGACCCCAGGAACATCATCATAGGAAATGCACGGGGCGGGGGGGGGGCAGGGCTACCAGCACACAGCTGAGGTCACAGAGGCCCAGGGGTGGGGCAGGGTGGGGCAGAGCAGGGCGTGTCCCTGTGCCTGTCGGGACAGTGCTTGCCCCATGGCTGGTGGTCACTGTCACAGCAGGCGTGGTGCAGAATGTGCCAGAGAAGTTTCCAGCATCCACTGGGGATTGTGCTCAACAACTCAATGGCTCCTCCAAGACTGAGATTCTTTTTTTTTAAGATATCAAAGACCAGCAAATGTTCTGAGGCTGTGGGGCAGGTCTGGGTTGTGTTTTCTTTCAGATGTTGTACCACGGATGGCAGCAAATTGTCCCATAGCCCTGTCATTTCTCAATACAGAGTGATCCCTGGAAGCCGCATCAACCAAGCACAGAACAGTCCGAGTTCTAGTGCCTGGGTGTCCCCCTGGCAACTGCACACGAGTCCCTAACTCACAACCTGATGCAGAGACAAGCAGGTGCAGAGGGGAGGGCAGAAGGCTGAGGTGTCCGCCCACAGCTAAGTGACGAGGACACAAGAATCCATGTGAGTGGTGCATTGCTGGAGGAGGGATTCCCGTCCAGGCTTCTAGAGAGCAAGGTATGGCTTCAAGAACTGGCAAGTGGAATGGCCCCAAATGTCCTGATGGGAGGAGGTGAGCATCCCTCCTCACCCATGGCTGGCCCACCCCTGAAGGGGTTTCCAGGTCTCTGGGAGAGCTGGCCATCACAGACACCCACCAGGGGGACCCCTCCCCAGACCTGCTACCCTCGGAGATGATGGCAGAAGGCAGCAGATGCCACAGCAAGGACACAGGAAGGCCCACGGGCTGTGGGAGGCCAGGCCACCGAGGCTGCCCAGGGGTCCCTGGCACCTCCACCATGCCCTCGGCACTCCCTTGCCTGCCCACAGCCACATGTGTGTCTGGACACCACCACTACCTGCCTGAATTGTTTTCCTAAGTATTTAGTAGCATCTGGGTGGAAATTCTGTTGACTCAGGACTTGAGAAAACTAGTCTAAGAGGTTCTTCAGGTAGTTTTACATGCCGGTGCACGAGAAACAAGGGATGCAGGGAAGCTGTGTCCTTGGAGGGTGCATGTTGGGCTGTCCCTGGGCTGCTCCAACCAGCTGTGTCCTCAAGAAATGTCCATCTTCAGCCAAGGTCCTAGTGGATGGGCCCCTTCCCACGGCACTTCCCCACTCTTGGTCTGCAACCGGGGTGGATCTATGTGCCCACTTGCACCATAAGGAGACCCCCAAACCCAGGCCCCCTCTGCTGGCTCTAGAATGGGCAGGTAGCTGCGTTGGGCTGAGCCCAGACAGCCTCCAGCGCCAGTGGGCTACAGCTCTAAGAAGTGTGGAGGTGGGTTCTGCCTGTGGCCCCCCGGGAAACACCATGCTGCCCACCAGGGGCCTCATGAGACATCGGGAGCCCAAAGCAGCTTTGGGGCCTGATCCATTTCTCAACTTGTCATTGCACCATTCCCCGTGGTGTTGTCTGGTTTCCCTCACTGTAGAGGCAGCTCTGGAATGTTCCTGTGGAATGTTCCCCTAGCCAGCCCCAATCTCTCAAGAAGGCCAGGACGGCCAGAGCTAAGAGCACACACACACTGAGCTGCAGAACCCCGTGGGCACACACAACAGAGGCCATGGCTCAGGGGCATTCTGACCACCATGGGTTCATCTCCCATCCAGTGGGGCTAGGCACAAATGTGTTTCCTGCTGTGGTGGGCGCTGGGGGTTATTCTAACTACTACCAAGAAAAAGCTTATGGCCATAAACAGCTGAATGCGGCAGTACATTGCCCACCGGTGCCAGGCATGTTGGCACCCTCACCACCATCCAACCAGGCAGGACTGGCTACAGAGGACTCTGGGACAGACGAAGCTCCATGCCATTTGACTGTGTGCCATGGGGCTGGGGCAATTCTGCCTGTGTGCTGTGGAGGGAAGGGAGGGAAGGGGAATGATTCTGACTGTGAACCCTGGAGGTGGGGCTGGGGTGATTCTGAGCGTGTGCTGTGTTAGAGCAGCTGGATGAACTGATTCTGCCTCAGGGAGGAGGATCCTAGACCATTTGATTTGTGCTATGGAGCTGCAGTGGGGAATGGATTGTGCTGTGTACAGATTTATGGTCTGTGCTGCTTGTTTGCTTTACAAGTGAAGAGCCACAATAATTTTGTTTGCTCTTTGTTCTTTGTGCCCCAACCCCCACAGCATGCATGACAATCACAAATGTCTCCAGACATTGCCAGATGGCCCCCAGACACAAAACCATCCCTGTTGAAAGCCGCTGCATTAAAAATAAAGGAAATTTGAAACTTAACTCACATAATACAAGGGTAGACTATCTATTTAGATCTAAAAGTGATCTATAAGGCACTTAGAAGATCATGTGAAACTATAGCCAGTCAGTGAGTGTTATCCACCCCTCCTTCTTAGTAAAGCTCATTGGCACACAGCCAGGCCCATGAAGGTACTAATGTCTACACCTGTATTGGTCCACAGTGGCAGAGTTGAGTAGTAACTACACACCTACTGGCCTCTAAGCCGACAATATTTACTATCTGGCCTTCTACACACAGACTTTGCTGACCCTTGTGACAGAAGAGTGTTATCAAGACCTAAGATAGAGACCTATTTCTTAAATAAAACACAAAATGCCCTCATGATGAGAGAGAAGATTTAAAACTTGAGCAACATTAAAACCAAGAACTTCATGAACTCACAAGATTGACTGTATGTGACTTCAGGACCTACTGCAAGATACCACGATCAATACAGACTGGTATTGCCAAAAGAATAGACAGATTGATCCGTGGAGCGAACAGAGAGCCTAGAAATAGACCCACATAAATACAGTCACGGGTCTTTGACAAGGGAGCAAAGGCAATACAGTGGGGCAAAGATCATCTCTTCAACAAATGGCACTGGAGCAACTGGATGTCCACTTGCTGAGAAATAAATCCAGACCTTACACCTTCACAAATAACTCAAAAAAGGATCACATACCTAAATGTAAAAGGCGAAACTATAAAATTCCAAGGTTGGGCATGGCGATGACTTTGTAGACACAGTACCAAAGGCATAATCCATAAAAGACAGATTGGGCAAGCTGAACTTTAGCAAAGTTAAAACTTTTGGAAGACAGAAAGAAGGAGAAGACAAACCATAGACGGGGAGAAAGTATTTGCAAAAGACACATCTGACAAGAGACCCATATCCAAAATAAACAAAGAACTCTTAAAATTCAACAGTAAGAAAACAAACAGCCCAAATAAAAATGGGCAAAAGACCTGGACAGACACCTCCCCAAAGCAGGTGCTCAGGGAACTGCAGATTAACGTGACAGCAGGACACCGCTGCCATAGACCAGCATGGCCACCATCCAGACCACCCACAGCACCCAGTGCTGGCGAGCACGAGGAGCAGCAGGAGCTCACCCACTCTGCAGAGGGAGAGCAGAATGGTGCAGACCGTCTGGTGGCTTCTCACGGGGCCAAACGCACTCTTAGCATCTGATCCAGCAATCACGCTCCTTGGTACTGATCCAAAGGAGCTGAAACGTGTCCACACAAAATCCTGCACTGGGGCAGAGGTGGGAGGGGCTGGGCTCTCAAGTGCCTCAAGCCCTTGTACCTTAGCTTTAAGCATTCGTTCTGCCCGTATATGAAATTTCATAATTAAATCAGTTTAGAACACGAGAAAAGGAAATACATATATAACTGTTGCTGTCTGGGGAGCCACTAATGGAATGAGGGCCTTGCCTCCTGGACTTTTTCCCTCTTCCTGTAGGCCAGACAACATTTCCCCTGAGTTCATAGGGCATCTCTGCTCAGCTAGGGGCCACTCTTCACAGTGATGATGAGGGTCTTGTTCTTGTTAACTGGACACACGCTGTCCTCCCGGTTCTGCTTCACATGCATTGACATCAGGGTATTCCGCCCTGTTTCATTGCGATACGAGTCATGTACCACAATATTCACCCTTTAACAAGGTACAATTCAGTGGGTTTTATACATTAACAAACCTGTGCAACCATCACCACCATCTGGTTGTGCAGGGTGCAGACTGTGGGGCACTATCTTGGGACTGGGGGGTCAGGTGTGGGCATGTGTGGGGTGCAGGGCATGGAGACCTATGTCGGGGACTGGGGCGGGGGGTCAGGTGCAGGGCATGGGAGCTGTCCTGGGGATGAAGGGGGGTGCCTGGAGCCACCACCAGGCTGGGAGTCGAATTATTCACATTCTTTGTGGCTGGTACAAGGGATAAAGACATTCTTGTGGGCAAGAGCAAAATTGTTGGCCTGGGAGTTTAATATTTTTATCAGCTCTTGGGTTCACCAGCCAGATAGAAGTGGGTTTGGGTGACATGGGTGTGAACCGGGACACTACTGTGTGGCTCTGGGCCCAGGATGAGTGCGGAGGTCAGAAAGTATCCTTGTGTCTCCTGGTACGTGCGTGGCCATCTGCTGGGGTTGGCGGCCTGGGTCCGGTCAGCACAGGCTGCCAGGCTGCAGCTCAGGGGCGCTTCTAAGCAGGACGGGTCCTGAGGAGGCGGGCGTCCTGGCCCAGGAGGCACCACTTCACTCCCCCAGATCGCCTGAGAGCGTGGGGCACACTCCAGTGGGTGGAGTCCAGGCTCCCACGACAGGGAACTCAGGGACGGAGACAACACCTCAGATTGCCGCAGCTTCCTGATTGGCCACACGGAGCTGGTTCCTAAACTCCAGGCAGATGAGGTGCTTGCTGGGGGGCCCTGGCATCCCCTCTCAGACCCCCCCGAGCACAGGGCTGGCTGCCTCCACACTCCCCGTTGCCAGCCCTGCGCTGAAGGGGGATTTCCTCTGCAAAGGTCAAGGCTGGGCCGTGACCAGTTGGGGCTCGGAGCCACCCCAGACTCCATCCCACTCCTAGAACCTGAAGGTGGCTCACAGGACCAGGGGCCAGGCCTCCCGCCTCTTTGCCTGTAGCAAGCAGCTCCTCTAGGGCCAGCGTGCCGGGCTCCTCACCTGGCCCACCACACGCCCCACATCCCATGTGCGCTGCTTCCCCGTAGGAACCTGCACGTCACCTTTAGAGAAAGCGCGCCTTGGGCTCAGGAAGCAGTGGGAGGGGTTCCCGTTCCAGGCCCGGAATGTTGCCTGGTAGATGTGCCTCCGCGCCAGCTCAGGGGGCAAGAGACCACGGCCGCTGACCAAGGCTCCTGTTCCGGGTTTTTCTCTCCCTCCCCCACCCCTCCCGTCTCCACCCCTCTTTCTCCAGTGCTCCAGGATTGTAATGTTCCCAGGCCTGTCACTCAGCCAGGATTTGATCATTGCCCAGGTGGGTGCCCACCTGCTGCGCCAGGTATGTCTTGGTCAATGGCTGTTGGTCTGCAAGAGGCAGAGTTGTGGCCCAGGCTCTGGCTGAAGGGCCTCAGAAGCTGCCCACCCGTGGTCACTTGGAGCAGAGACATTGGGGCATAGAGGGATCTATTCTGCAGGCAAGGGAGGCCCCCTGTGGGCCGCCCCACACAGCAGATTGGACAGCCTCTAGAATAATCCATGAAAGATGGCAGCTGGAAGCAAAGATGCCTTGAATAGGAAACATGTAGCCTTAGGTAGCAAGTCTTTCTGCAGGTGTGACAACAGGTTGGGAAAAGAAGTGCACACAGACCTCAGTGAACACACATACCTTACAGGCAGCATTTGATATTTAAGCCAAAGCACCTTTCCATCCCCAGCAAGTACCAAATGAACACAGCTCCGAGCACAGAGCCCTGCACTTTGTGGGGACACACAGGTAAGTATGTAAACATACTACACACCTCCTTGATACAGGATGTTCACATGGGGCACACAGGGCCATATTCCCTTTGCAAAATAATAATGACAAGCTCACTGGGGGGCTGGTAAGAAAGTGAGCTTTGTTTAGTGAGTGACGACACCACCCAGGGCAAGGGGGCTCGGGGGGGTTTGGGATCTCTTTGGTGTCCAGCGTATAGAGGTGCAGCCTGGGGCTCTGTCCCCCCACCACTGATCCTGGCCTCTCTGCCCACAGATGTGCCCAGGAGGGGAAAGAGGGCGCAGACTCAAACATTCCCCCAATGTTCCCGGGAGGTTGGCCACAGAAGCAAGGTTTGTAGAGGCTGCTTTGTTTTTTAACAAACCAAAACTAAATTATTTTTCAATCTATGCCCATGTGTCATGGAGTGTAGGGGGGGGGCTTCTCCCCTGGGAGGAAGTGGGCTGGAGCACAGAGAGATGGTGTGTTGGGAGGCTGCACATCCTCAGACAGAGGGGGGTCCCTGGGAGTCGAGGCTGGGAAGCCGCCACAGCGCTGAAAGGAACAGAAGGGTGGGGCTGGTCAGCGGAAGGGCCAGCCCCACACGCATCCACATGGAGCACCACAGCACCCCAGAAAAAGCCCCCCTGGGGGCCAGGCTCCCCCACACCCAGGGCCACCCGCCTGACCCAGGCCCCCTGATCAGGCTGCACCACCAGTGAGGCTGGGGGGGCCCCATTCAGTCCATGGGGCCCTCCTCTGCACACACTCCGCACCCGCAGCCACCCGCAGAGATGCCCATCCTCCCGGCCCACACGGCTGCAGCGCAGGCATCTCCCACCAAAGTGCAAACATGTCCAAGGAAGAGGCTACCCCAAGCATCTGGGTTCCCCAGCACTTCATATTTTAAGAAAAAACTAAGACACCAACATTTTCAGTATAGTTCGATGGTTAATTTTATGTGTCTACTTGGCCAGGCCTTGGCCCAGATGCTCAAACACTGGCCCAGATGTTCCTATGGAGGTATTTTCTAGGTGTGATGGACTTTTAATCAGGCCATCAGTTCAAGGCCTTGAGAGGATAAGACTGAGTTCCCAGGGAAGAGGGACTCCGCCTCTGGACTGCCTGCCTGTGCCTGCAAGACCCGTTCTTCCCTGCTCTGTAGCCTATGTCTACCCCATCCTGCAGGCTCTGGGCTCGGTCTGTCCTCCTGTCCTTCTCTGTCTCTCTGCCTCTGTCTCCATCTATCTCTGTCTCTGTCTCTGTCTCTTTCTCTATCTCTCTGCCTCTGTTTCTCTGTCTCTGTCTCTATCTCTATCTCTCTGCCTCTGTCTCTGTCTCTCTGTAGCAATATCTGTATCACCTATATATGCGCACACATCCTGCAGGTCCTATTTTCCCTGGGGAACCCTGGCTAACACACATAGACTCAAGTAAAAGTGAGTCTGAGAAGAAAAATGTTGAGTATGGCACATAGTTTAAGTCAATAAAATTTCCAGTTTTTCTCAACCTGCCAGCAAACCTTTTAAATTTTTTCCCTTAACTTCTAATAGTTAGAAATGCCTACTTCAAACCAGTATTTAAATAAATAAAGCAAACAGTCCCCTCTATGAAATACACAGGGTGTTTAAGAGCTCTGATCTCCTGATGGTGTTCTGGTCCCTCTTACCTCCACCTGCCAGGTGTCCAGGGCCCCCAAGAAGCCAGCCCATCTGACCTCTGCGGCTCCTTCTGGACCCTTCCCCACCAATGACCCAGGGGCCCCAGGGATTTAGCATTCTGAAAGAATAATGTCCTCACAAGCCGTAGCTGAACCCAAGAATACTGCCCCCTCAAAGTCAGCAGCATGGGCTTCAGAATCCAATGGCCGGGCCTCTGCCCACCTCTCTCTCTCCTCCCTGACCACAGGGGACAAATCAAACTTCTAGAGAACATTCTCTCTGGTCTGCTAGGAGCTCCCAGCCTTTACAGTGCATGTGTCCACTAGCTCTCCGCTGGAAATGAGCAGCTGCAAGACCACACACTAAACCACCATGAACCCTGGACTGAACCACCACAGACCATTAAAAAACTGCTGTGAATCATGAGGACAATCTCTGGCAGGACAGCTTTGCCCACCCTGGCAGCCCTGTTAGGAAAGCAGACAAGACACAATTTGGTGTAGGATGCAGCTAACCTTCCATTTTTGTTCACACATGTCATGATGCCAAGCCCTCCCGTGTGTCCTGGCCAGGTGACCACTAGAAGCAGGAAGGGTAGTTCCCTTGAAGGTCTTTCTTTCAATGAATGGCTCCAAACAGCTGCACCTGCTGTCTGGCCCCTGCTATTATGTGGGGGGGATCCTTTGCTGCTAATGACCTCAGACACTCCTATTCCCTCTCTGTGGTCATGGAAACAGAGCATCGGTTCCCCTTCCATCGCCAGGACACACATGGAGCACCCCAGTCGGTCATCTCCCTGAGACCTGGTCATTGGTGTGAATGTACTGATGCTCCTGCACATGCTGGTGATAAAGCTGACGAGGCACAGGGAGCGCCCAGGCCTCCCCCGGGGGACAAAGGGAGATCTTGTCAGGACAAGCCCGGACAGTGGCTGAGGATGGGATACGCCACATTCACTAGCCAGCACCATGGCCGGCACATGGAAGGCCACCCCCTCGCCCCATGTCCTATGAGGAGACGCATCGTGACACCCACCCAGGGCTCTGAGGTCAGGACCCAGACCCAGAAGAGCCCCCAGCAGCTGCCGGCCTCCAAGGACCAGCGGGTGCCCAGCGAGTCAGGGCTGCACTTGGGCTCATGCAGGTCCACCATCACAGGCAAGTTCATGGGAGGCGTCCAAAAGGAGTAGGAGCCCCTACAGCACACACCAGAGCTTGGAGGGCACAACTCCCCCTGCCGCCTGGCGTGGATGGGTGACAAGCGAGCCAATCCAGCCTGCACTCAGGTCCACGTTTCTGCACTGGGGTTTGTCCCCGAAGGCAGCCCACCAGCCAGGGATCCAGCCTCCCCACGGCTGTGGGTCTCACACTCTGGGCTTGGCAAATTGAAGGAATGAGAAGCAGAGTGGAGCCCTCAGGGCACACGGTCAAGGCAATGTGGTCCTCACGGTGGTGGGGACTGAGGGGCACGCCCAGACATAGCAGCACTCCAGGGCAGTTGAGGCTGTCGAGTGTGGCCCCCAGGATGGCGGGGACAGCTGTGCCCAGTGGCATGGGGATGAACCTGCCCTCGGGTGAGCGCTACAGGGGTGGTAGACAAACCTCTCCTTTCTTCAGCCTTGGGACCATTGTTCCCCCACATCACAGAGGAGGGTAAGATACCCTCAAGCGAGGCCTCACCCTCTTGGGGACACGGTGCTTGAAGGGGCCTCATGCCCGTGGAATCAGGACCGAGCACCCTGCGGTCCCCATGGGACCAGGGCCCAGTGCCCACTCAGCACCTGCTGGCTACTGCCTGGCAGACGCTTCTTGGGAAGGAGGAAGCGTCCCTTGGCACAGCCCTGTGGAGACCAGAGTGGGGCTTGACTCTGGGTGGACGGCTGTGTCGGGTGCCCTCTGGGAATTCAAAGACATCACCCACGCCCAGGCAGCTCAGCCACTAGCCTCATTTTCCAGGTGAGTAGAGACAGCACCAGCAGGAGGCCGGCACACCACTCAGGTCGCACCCAGTGGGCCCTCCGTTGGCAGGCTGCAGGTAACAGCCCCCTCAGCACACCGCACCCCATGTCCCGGGCTCCAGAACCCCCTATACCTGCTCCCAGCCACCTCACTGACACCCCAGGCAGCCAGCCGGCCTGGCCAGTGGGGTCCCCAGAGCCACAAAGGGAGCTGTGTGGAGACAGGACTGGAAGACAAGGCAGGTGCCACTCTGGGAACGACCACAGCTGCCCCAGGCCCATGTGTCCTACTGGCTGTGAGGTGGCCACTTCTGTGGGTATGCATGGCTGGAGGGTGAGCTCCCATGGTCTCCAGATAACTGCGCACAGGCCACGGGTGGCCGGCCGGGACTCTGCGGTGAACTGCCACAGGGTCCGGGCCTGGGTCAGAAAAGGCTCAAGGCCTGGACGATGCCAAGGGCCAGGCCAGCAAAGGAGCCTGAAACACTGGAGGGGCCGGGCTGTCTGCCATGCCTCCCTCACAGGGCCCCCATCCCTGGCCAGTGCATGCTGGCTCTGCTGCCCTTAACAAACTGGGGGAAGGGAGGCCATGGACCCCCATCTGGGTCCCGTCTGACCAGGGCTGTCCTGGGCGACTGCAGCCTGTGATGTGGGCCCACTGGCTTCTCCCAGGCAACACAAGGCCTACCTGGAGAGGCAGAGGGTAGGACGAGCAGGTGGGGAGGGTCGCGGGCGATGGGCAGAAGCCCGTGTAGGCCAGGATCTGCTGGGCGGGGTTGTAGAGGATCTGAGGCAGAGCAGACGGGCCGTAGGCCAGCTGGGACAGAGGGACCTGCCAGCAGAACAGATGTGTGTCAACCGGCCCTCCCAAGGCCACCCACCCTGGGCATCAGGCCACCAGCCGCGGAGCCCAATCCTCCTGCTACCCTCCTGTGACACCTGCAAGGGAGACAACACTCCTGGATCAGATCAGAACACCTAAAAGCAGGGCTTACTTTTGCATTTTTCTATTTGTCTCAGGGACACACCCACGTGCCAGGCTAGGCCAGGATTTCTTTGGTGTTTTATTTGAAAAAGCAAGACAACCACTAGCTCCAGGGCACCTGGGGGGCTCAGTCGGTGAAGAGGCCAACTCTAGATTTCAGGGTCGTGGGATCGAGTCCTGCATCGGACTCCCTGCTTCCCCCCCTCCCTCCGCCCCTCCCCACATGCACATGCTCTCTCTCTTTCTAAAATAAATAAATAAACCCTAAAATGAGAAAAAAACAAAAAAAACCACAGCCCTGGTTGTTCCTCTCCAGGGGAGCCATGTTACAGGGCATCTCTACCTGGCAGGTGCCTGCCTTGGAGCAAGCCTCTTCTGATGGCTAATGAAATGCCTTCATTCCTTAAGATAATTTTTAAATTATAAAACCCATCAAAGTTACAAGACTATCTACTCAGTAGGTGTAAAATTTAAAGAACCTTCTAACAATTCTATTGTGGACTCTGATGAACGCCAGAACCTGTTCCAGAGCACCTGGGCGGCCACTGGCCATGCCTTCACCCAGGCTCATAGAGCGGCGGAGGTCTAAGCCCATGAACCTACAATCTACGCTCCTCCTGTCTCAGAAGATGTGCCAAGAGTGGAAGCTTTGAACTAGCTGCTTTGGCAAAGCCTTGCCTCAGGTCCACAGGAGCTCCCCGCGGCCTGTGCCCGTCAGCATCCTGATCCCAGTCCTGCCACAGTGACATTAGTCCAGGAGGAGGAGGCTTGTCTCATATGAGCTTAGAGACCCCTTGTGCCCCAGAGCTTGGAAAGGCTGTGCACCAGCCAGTGGGGGAGGGGGGCGGTGGGGGGAGGGGGACTGCTGGGGGGGTCTCCCTCCATGACTCGGTCCAGACAGCGTGAGACGAGTTATATCTCAGGAGGCTGCAGGCTCAGCTCCTAAACATGAACTGTGACCAGTCTGCAGCGCGCTCAGGCAGCGTGGGGCCTGTGGGGCATGGGGTCCATGTGTCCACACTAGCCGGTCCCAGCTTGTGCTCTCTGGAGTCCATGGCCTGAGGTGGGGCCTCGCCAGCCAAGGACAGCCAGGGTCAGGAGGGGCTGTGCCCAAGAGGTCCAGCTGGGTACAAGCCTGTCTCAGGGAAAAGAGGGGACCAGAGGTCCCGCGCAGCCCTGTCCCGAGGACAAGCTGCTTCCGAGCAGAGAACCGGGCTGAGGGTGCCCCCGGGGCAGGAGGGGGAGGGGGGGTCAGCTGGAGCCGCCTCGGCCAGAGCACCAGCCCCAAAGCTCTCGTCCATGGTCGGAGGCATCTCCAGGTCACCCCTAGCTCGGGCACACACAGACCCAAGCCCTGGATCCGTAACACGGGGCTCTGGGCTTCCGTGGGCAGCAGGGCGTGACAGGGTGGGGTGAACAGCCTGGGCTTGGGTCCCATCACGTCTCCCACTCCTCGAGTGGCTTCGTGCACCGCATGCTACTGAGGACCGGCTCCCGGGACCAGGTGGTAAAGGCTTGCTGTGACCCTAACGTGGCTGGCAGCTCATGTGAGCCTCTGTTTCCCCACTTGCAAGTGAGGATAAGGAGGCCCACCCTGTCCACCTCAAGCCCCGACCCATCTCCAGTGGGTCCTACTCACCATGTCCTTGAAGGCGCCCAGAACTGCTGCTGTGACGATGCCTAGGAGCACACCCAGGACATTCAGCAGTGCCGAGGCCCAGAGCAGCCGGTACAGGTGCAGCACGTCCTGGCAGCGATGCACACCCACGAACTCATAATAGGCAGGAGGGTGTTCAGTGCTGCCCGAGGGTAGCAAGTGTCACCCACACTGGCGAGGAGGTGGCCCACAAGCAGGGCAGGGCACAGAGCCCAGTGGTCTGAATCCGGACAAGGGAGGGTCAGGGGGACCCCCTTCGTGAACCAGCCCAGATGCACCCTGAGGTCACAGTGGCAAGGCTGTCTCCCAGGGCTTCTGGAATTCCTTCCAGGGAACAAACCCAGGCCTGTGAGCGGGCAGGACCACCCGAGCCCACTCCCCAAACCCAGGTCCCGGCAGAAGGATGATGGAGCCCTGACTGGGTCACCCTCAGAGCCAGCAGGACTCGTGGCTGGGCTCTCTCCACCTGCTGCCGTGCAGGGAATATAGGAGGGTGAGCCCCTGCGGGGGTCTGTCCTGCCCCCCCACGGGCCTGCAGGGGTCCACACATCTGCTGTTTCTCCCATTTTGGCTTGGAAATGGGACAGAACCCTCTTTGGGGATAATGGGGTTTCTGCTTAGAACCCTGGGGTTTCCAACAATTCTGGGGAGGGGACCCAAGAAGCAAACATGGAAGTCCCTGCTAGCTCTAGCGTAGGTGATCCAGCTAGTAACGTGACACGGGGCCCAGGGCTATTGTAGAAGCCCTGCCGCATTAAGGATGGATGCCTGAGGCTCTGTGCAGGTGAGTCTGAGCACCAAGAACCCCAGGGCCCGTCCTGGGGAGGCTCCCACACGCCGTGAGCTTTCCGGCAGCCTGGGCAGGCTCTCGCAGCCCACGCAGAGAAGAGGGCCCTCCGCTGTTCACAGCGCAGGTTAGGGTAGGCCAAGCACGGCGCTCTCACCAGGACCTGAACTCAGGGCCCCCCAGGCCCGGGGAAGGGGCCCCGGCTGCAGCCACCCAGCCCAGCCCCAGCTGACCAGGAAGGAACACGGAGAGGCCTGGGGCACATACATACCGTCCAGAGGCCCAGGTTCTGACAGAGCCACAACCAAGGGGCGGGAGGCTGTGGCCCTCCCCATACCTCAGCACCTTGCTGTGCCTCGGTTTCTCATCCATGAAATGGACTCAACACCCCTTCCTCCCATGGACATCTGAGGACTGAAGGGGACTGTGTGGGTGCAGAGCCAGGGCCCAGAGGGTCAGGAGCATGGATGGCGGCCATGTGGTCAGGCCCCTCCCCACCACTCACCTCTGGCAGTTGTAGAGGTCACAGCAGTAGCACGTGCTGCTCCTCACCTTCAGCTGGCACTGGCCATTCGAGGAGTGACAGGTGACCTTGAGCAGAGAGACCTTGTCAGGCGCCGGCCATTCCTCACCCCAGAGGGGACAGGGCTGCCTTCCTGGGAGCCAGGCAGCCCCTCCTCCTGGGACCTGTCTCCTCGCCTTCCTCCGTCCACCCACCCCAGGGGCAGTGGGCTGCGGGCTGGTAGGGTCCCCCTGCTGGACACTCAGAGGATGAGGCTTTGCCAAGACAGCCATCATTTGGTGGACAAGGAGAGGGTGAGGGTCCCAGGCACTGAGCATGTAGGCAGGGATGCACCAGGAGGGGACATATGGACAGCTCCAGGAGGGGGGGGGGGACGGCTCCAGGAGAGGGATGGGGGGCAGCTCCAGGAGGGGACAGGGGGCAGCTCCAGGAGGGAACGGGGGACGGCTCCAAGAGAGGGGGGTACTCCATCAGGGAGAACTCCTCCTGCTCACACATAGGCCGCACCCGGCAACCCGGTGTGGCCGAGACTGGAGACCGCCCGGCATAAGAACATGTATCCTGCCCTCAGGCCCCTGCCAGAATCACCCTATAAATGGCTGGGAGACTTTTGATGTTAAAAAAGCAAGATTGGAGCAGAAACATGACCTTCCTCCTTCCCCCAGTGTGACATGAGCAATGCTGCCTGTGTTTGGGAGTTAGTGGCGCAGGACCGCTCCAACTTCCGAGGGGCAGCAGTGACCTCTGGGGAGGACAAGAGACTCCTGAGATAGGACGGACGACGTGCCAAGTGAAGGGCAGGGGGCAAGCTCTGCCGGTCCAGGGGCAGGTGAAGGAGCAGCCAGGCCACGGGGTACTCAGAGTGTCCCTGGGGCCCCGGCCCTCTTGGCCACACTTCCAAAACCACTAGACTCGTGACCCCCCTCAGGGTCCTGTGGTTGCAGGCTGTGGGGTGTTCTGGCATGGGCAAGTACCTGGAGCACATAAGGGCAATGTCCAGATCAGCAGGGTCATGCCTGGGGTCCTGGGAAGGGCAGGGCTGCAAGCTCAGGGGGCAGAGGGGCAAGGGAACGGGGGCCACCCATGGCTCCCTGGCCCCGGGGGAGTGTGCAAGCCCAGGGGACGGCGGCTTAGAGCTGGTTGGCCAGTAAGAGGCCTGGAGCCCAGCCTGGCCCCCCTGCCTGTCATGCAGGCAAAGCTCTGTGTGGCCATGCTCCTCTGTTCCTGTGGCCGTTCTTGCACCAGGGAGCCGGGGACGAGAATGGGAACAGAGACCCTCTGGTCTGTAGACCCTGAAAAATCACTGACTCTTTATAAGGGAAAGCCGCTGGGCCTGGTCTAGAGCTGTGCAGGCAGCGCAGGCCCAGAACCTCCAGGGAGCATTTCAGATCCTGAGTCTAGTGAAGCCACAAGCTGGGGGGCAGGGGAGGGCAGCATCAGGATTTGCTCAAGCTCCTGGGCTCGTTCCAAGAGAAAGAGGTTTGGGAACGAGGGGCGAGCCAGGGCAACCCCAGGGTCATGTGGCCCTATCCTCAGAAGGCCTGACAGATGGGGTTCAGGAAGTTATCTGTGCTCCTCTGTGACCCCAGGAGCAGAAGTGGACAGGTGGCCACCAGCAAACGATCCATCGGGGGAGCCGGAAGGAGGGCAGACAGGAGAAGTGTCTGTGGATGGGTGGGGGTGTACAGGGAGGACCTGTGACAGCCTCTGGCCGGAGAGCTCTCCAGCCCCTCACCCCAGGTAAAAGGCCAGGAGGGCTGGGGGCAGCCTTTGGAGAAAGCTGCCTCCCCCTTGGAAGGGCAGCAGGGAACCTCCACCCCTGAGGCTTCAGAAGCACCCAAAGACATGTGGGGGTGATCCGCAGTGTCTGCTCCAGATACAGCTCCTCCTGCACATGTGCACAGTTGGGAGGACGAGTTTAGTCGAACTGACAGGTTTGTGCAGAACTGGGGCCAGTCTGCCAGAGGGGCCCCATGCCTGTGCACCACCCGCTGCAAGTGGCCACCTACAACCCAACAGGCGACCCGCAAGACTGCTGTGTGTCCCCAGAAGCCACTCCAGCTGCCACATGGTGGGCTAGTCAGCCCTGGGCCGGATCAACAGAAGGAAGCCCACGCACCCCAGACCCTGTGTACCTCCGTCTGGTAGGTGTCGTGCACGTAGCCCACCTCGCTGGCGAAAAACTGGCATCTTCCCGCAGTGAGGGGCCTGGGCTCCTAGGCACAAGGACACACACGTGGGATGGAGTGGCTTTGACCCCAAGTCAGGAGCGATTCCAGACCCACCTGCAGGCTCAAAGCCTGTGGGCATCCGCCAGGGGCAGGACGCAGAGCAGGAGACCCTGCCACTCCTCGTGGGTGGCTGGGCCACTGAGGGCAGGAGGCCCACCCCAAGTGGCACCCACCCTGCAGGCTGGGCTGACACATCCCTCCTCCCTCTACCTACAGAAGCAGCAGAAAGGAGGCCGTTGCCTGACCTACTGCTGTGACCTAGGAGACCTGTCAGCTCCTGCCTCTATCCCTAAAACAAAACAAGTTTTGTACCAGGAAGGGAGAAAAAAAAGACCCGTCATTAATTCATTTACCCAGCCACCCCTCCACCTGATCATCCAGTCATTCACCATCTCTATATCCTTCCATCCATCCCTCTATCCATCCATCCCTCCCTCCATCCCTCCCTCCATCCTTCCCTCCATCCATCCCTCCATCCTTTCCTCCCTCCATCCATCCTTCCCTCCCTCCCTCCAGCCATGCACCCACCAACCACTCAACATACATCCATCTATGGCCCTATCCAATTTTCCATCCACAAATCTGTCCCCCGTATTCATGGAGAAGATGCCATGCCAGACGAAGAAGGTGCCCAGGTTAGACATAGTCCCTGCCCCTAGGGGACACACAATAACTGACACCCAGGAGCTGTAACATGCTGCGAACCTGTATTATCTATAAGGTACACAAGGGTATAGGGTCCCATAACTGTATTTATTTCTCCGTTAGTCCTATTTCTCAGAACACCCCCACCTCTGACCCAAAAAGAACATAGGTTACCACCAGCGACAGCCCCTTGGGGATGCAGCCCGGGACGCAGAGCTGGGCAGCCCCGTGGGTCCACCTTCCTGCAGGAGACAGACAGCAGAGCCAGGAAAGGGGTGTGGGGTGCAGGACGGACCACAGGGCTGTGCCAGGATGGGGGCTGGCAGGCTGGTGTGGCCAAGGCCCCGTGGTGACCACCGCTGAGCCCTCACAGGATGCCGCTGATTCTGCCCTGCCCCTCCCCCTGGGCTGTCATCCCCACACAGGCTTGTTCCAAAAGCTCCTCTCAGTGTCCCAGTGGATGGCAGGCGCCAGGGGCACCTGTGATGACAGCATCCGGTGACTTGGGTCCCACCCTGCTGCATCGGCGCCCTTCCTCACACCAATATCCATATGGAAACACCCTTTCTGACTGTACATCGCAGTCTTGCTAGAGGCATCCAGATGCACAGGTCACCCTGTCCCCATCCGAGTCCAGCCCCACTCGAGCACCAGCCGCGCCCAGCCTCAGCACCGTTTCCACTTTGGTCAGCTGGGCCACCGTGACTCATGCCACGGACGGGCGGCCTGATGAATAGACGCTTGCTCCCACAGCCCTGGTGGCAGCCGCAGACCAGGGAGCAGCCTCTTCCTGCCTCGTCTTCACATGGCAGACGGCGGGCTTGGTCTCTGTCCAGACGCTAATCCCACCACAGGGCCCCCCATCCCCATGACCCCATCTGACCCTGATCACCTCCCAATGGCCAGCCCCCCCCCCCCAAGTGTTCTGGCGACGCAGATCTGCAGCCACGGCAGCTCAGAGGACAGTCCACTCCGGGCACCACCTTAAGTCAGACACGAAAACTCCGTGGACAACCTGCACGTTTCAGCAAACTATCTTCCTAACACAGAAGCTCCGGTGGCGTAGTTTCCTTTTCTGTCTAAATCTTCAGTGTCCAATCAGGAGGAAATAATTCTTAGTTTGAATTAAATAAAACTGGGACCTATTTTAGTCCCACCGACCACACAGCCTTAGTTTTCGAATGTATGACGACACCGAGACTACGTTTCTCTGGGGATAACCCTCACCTCTGCTGGGCTGGAGAGAGCCCCGAGTCCGGGTCACCGGGCCTAAGAAAATGGGCCACGGGCATGCAGAAAGACTGTTGACAAATCTTACTTCCTAACTCTTCCACATAAATCAACATTAAGACACCATGCATATTAATATCAGACTCTAAGTCACTAAAACTCAGTTAAAACCCCGTTGTCTCCCGCAGGGGTCAGCCCACTATACCCTTGGGCCATGTCCAGCCCACCACCTGATTTTGTAAATAAAGTTTTATGGGCACAAAACCATGCTCATTTGTCCACATCTGTGGTTGCTTCTGTGCTTCGACAGCTGAACTAAGTAGTTGTGGCAGAGGCCACATGGCCACAGGCCTAGGGTGCCCCTGGCCCATTGCACGTGTGTCAGGGCAGGACCTGCTGAGCAGCTGTGAACAGAAGATGTGGGGCCGCCAGGAGGACGGGGACACTGTGCCCCTCACCAGTGTGGTGTGATCAGCCCAACCACCAAGTGGGCTGCCCCCCTGGGCTGTCATCCCCACACAGGCTTGTTCCAAAAGCTCCTCTCAGTGTCCCAGTGGATGGCAGGCGCCAGGGGCACCTGTGATGACAGCATCCGGTGACTGTTCTGCCCACCCTCAGGGTGGGCAAGTCCACCCTGAGCCCATTATTTCCTGTGTCTCCCATCATAAACCAGAACCGCTTGTCTCGCAGCCCAGACAATCTGCCCGAAGGTCCTGCTGGGTAGAAATAGGTCGTTAGCTGCCAACAAATGTGCCAGCGCCGACCTTCCGGACCCTGGGCACTGATGTTCCACTTCACGGGGCTTCCAGCCAGCTTGGAAGGGGGAAGCCTGGCGTAGCAGCTGGTGACATTCATGCCCTGCCTGCAAGGACAAATGGCTTCAGCAGATCCCACTGGTCTTAGAAAGGAGATGGGGGCTGAGGGAGAGCACAGCTACCCTTTCACTCCCATGGCGCTGCCTGGGGTCCCCGACTTGGGAAACAAGCAGATTTGAAGGAAATTTCTCTCCAATACGTGCTGGGTGGGCGACGAGGCTGGCAACACCCATGCACAAGGCAGGGCCGGGCTTTCCCTCCAAAGCCAGTGTTCCCAAGGCTGCCCACCTGGCCCCACCCTCGGGTCTCTGCTCAGAAGCCAGAGTGAGTGCTGCCGGCAGCAGGGAGACCTGGGCCTGGAGCGGAGCATGCAAGCCACACCACATGCAAGGCTGCAGTGCCAGAGTGGGCCTGACCAGGAGGGGTGCTGACGCCCAGTGGGCACTGGCTGGGTCCCCAAGGCCCAGACACACCGTCACAGCTCCTAAGTGCTTCTCAGGCCAGCTGGATGCAATGTTGAGGAGCCACAGCCCATGACGGGGTCCACCCCGCAGGCCCAGGGGTCCAGAGGCCACCAGCAGATGCCACGTCCAGCACCGGGATCATGCATCTGGGGGCAAGTTTTTCCACATTCTGGTGTCCTCCCACACCTTGTCCCCCAGTCATTGGCACCTTAAAGTCATAATTTGGGGAAGTGCTAAAAGCCGGTTGCAAGTTTGTAGGAAAGAGCCTTGATGAATTGATTTTATCGTCTGTGGGGCAATCACCCCTGCCCCCCAGTCAGGCTGCACGTTTTAACCCAGAGACCCTGCTTCTTCAGACCCATGCCCACATCTTCCCTGATGCACACGCCCTGTGCCACGTCCATGTGCAGCTGGAGGGAAACAGAAAACCAGACCAAGGAATAAAGAAAGGTGTGGGGATGGGGAGTGGGCAGGGTGGCGGGCTCCACAGGCGCGACCCCTTGGCGTCCAGGCAGCCTGAGCCCTCTGGAGACGCAGCACCCAGGAGCCGAGCCAAGCCCCTGACCCAGGAGGGTGAAGCTATGCACTCGGTCCTGGCAATTTTTAAACCTTTTGTTTGGAAATAATTTCAAACCTACAGAAAATTGGAAAGAATCGATTACAAGCAAACCCAGATTCGCTGAAGATCATCAGCCAGTGCTGTGTGAACCTGTGAGGAGCTGGAGTCCACGCAGGACACAGGGGAGCCTCAGAGAAGGGCAGAGAGGGGCTGTCGGTCGGGCCCGGGCAGGCGGACGCTGGACCAGGCCCCTGTGCACCCAGCCCCTCAAGCTCCTGGGCCGCAGCACGCAGGACATGGGCCCAGCAGGTGCCCGACCTCGGACACCACAGCCCCTTCGTGGTAGTGGCCCTGCGGTTAATGGGCGGAAAGGCCTGGTCCGTGAAGCCTCTGCCCGGGCGGACAGCCTATGGTGCTCGTTTCAACGGAAAGAACGGGGTCTGCCCGGGAAGGGGGACTCCCTTGATCTGACCCTTCCCTTCTTCCCTCCCCTCCCCTCCCCTCCCCTTCCCTAGGCTCGGGCGCCTCCCTCACAGAACAAGCAGGAGGTCACAGCGTCTCCTGCGCTTGGCCTCAGGCGGGAACGTGCCGCCCGCCAGCCATCGGCGCCGTGAAGCGTCCTTCCTCGCACGCTGGCGGGTCCCCTCCACGGCCGCTTCACTCGCGCGTGCGGGTCAGCATCCGCGTCTGAGTCTGTCGTGCACGGACCAGCTGGACCGGTGCGTGCAGGTGGAGCGAGCAGCCCTTCCACGTCAACGGGCAGGCCCGTGATCCGAGTCCTCACTTTGCCTGGAGGATCGTCACCGGGCTGTGGCTCGGGTCCGTACCCCCTGGCTTGATACGGGCCTGCCGCCGGCAGGTGGGGTCTCAGGACCGGGTGACCACCCCTACAAACCGCCTGTCCTTCCTGGCCGGAGGGAGCTGAGCCACCTGAATGCAGAGGGGCACTCAGGGGCACTCAGGCCGTGGGGCGGGGATATCGTGTCGTCTCAAAATACGTTCCGTGTGCATTTAGAAGGAAAAGAACACGTGGCTTGAGAAGAGGCGTATTTACCTGAGAAGCCATCCACATTGACGCGGAGGCCTTCAGGATGGTGCCTGGCTCAGGGCGCCCCCACCCAGGCCCTGCTCCAAGCCCCGCGCCAGCAGAGCCTGGCCGCCCCTGCCCCGGGCATGCTCCGCCCTCCGCCCCTGAGGGACACTTCTCCACGGCATCACCTACAACCACCCCTCCTGGCGCCCTCGGGCCTGAGCGGAAGAGGCACCCCGGCCTCCCTGGGCCCGTGACACCTGAGCCGTGGTCACACTAAGAGAAAACCATAACTGACTCTTTTTAGAGCAGGATGCCACTGCGTGGACAGGCCTCCTGAACCCAGGAGACGCTTACCTGGAGCAGGTGACCAGTTGGCACAAAATTCCGGCCAGGCCAGGGCGGACAACCTGCATCTGCCCAAGGTGGAGCCTCCACCAGAGAAGTAAAGTGACTCAACTGTTCTAGACTCTTTCCTACCGGCTTGTCACAGAGCAGACAGGCCAGAGCCTGAGGGAGTTAACTTACTAGAAGCTGTTTTTTCTGCCCACTGGGAACTAGCTCTACCCAATTTGGTGGGGGAAATGAAAATGTTCACAACAATCGTATTTGGAGCACCTGAGCGGCTCAGGGTGTGACCCCAGGGTCCCGGCCGGGATCGAGTCCCACATCAGGCTCCCTGTGGGCAGCCTGCTTTTCCTCCCCTCTGCCTGTGTCTCTACCTCCCTCTGTGTGTCTCTCGTGAATAAATAAATAAAATCTTTTTTAAAAATCGCATTTTGACTCCTGTCATCAGAAATTACATTATTCTCTGTGTCTGTTGGGAGAGAAATGGGTTTGTGCAGCAGACATGCAGCCTGGAGTTGCCGGCGGTGCTGTTCCCACCAACTGTCATTGGCAGCCCCACAGCAGGCTTCATGCGGGGCCTCATGGGGTCACACACACACCCCATCTGCCAGCTTCCAGGTCAGCCTGCTAACACTGCACCCACAAACATCCATCCCCCAGACGCTTCTCAGAGAGTGGCACTGAGGGCACATGTGGTGCATCCTCCTTAGAAGGGCTTGGGACACCCACCCCAGTGGCACATCTTGAGCACAGAGACCTCTGTGCCCCGGCTCAAGGAGCCCTTGGTCTGTGCCGCCAGCTGGATGACCTGCAGGCATGACCGTCCAGCACCAGAGCACATGGTGGACATCACTGACCAGATTGGGATGGGAATCAGACTCAGGATATGCTTTCTGTTCTAACCTGCAGAGTGCCAGAACCAGGACAGCAGATACTGGCCGGAGACTTGTAGTTTGAATGATCTTTCCAAAACTGAGACACAGGAGTCTGAGACAAAGTATATAGAAACTCCTAAAAGGTTCTAACAAACGATGAAGATGCAGAGGCACAGTCATGGGCCCTGGCATCTATCCCTTCCAGGTACCTGCTGGCCGGGTCCACCCAGGGCCACTCGTGAGCCCTGCAGGCGCCGCCCAATGTGCAGCCAGGGCTCTCCTGGGAGCTCTGCTGGAAGGTTCTGTCCTGCTCTCCCTTCGCCTGCATCCATCAGCAAAGGCACAAACCACATTATGCAGAAGCAGAGGAGGGGTCACCACCACCACACACCCCGACCCCCCGTCAAGGACTTTGCTTGGCCCCAGGGAAGGACCCCCAGGCAGCACCCCACTCTTGGTACCAATTTATATCTTAGTCCACACAGTCTGCTGCCACAAAGATGCTATAAATTGAGGGCTACTGAGCAACAGACGTGTTTCGCACAGTCTGGCAGCCGGAAGTCCACAATCAGGGGCCCCAGATCCGGCGTCTGGTGGGAACCCATGTCCTGGTTCAGGGACAGCGTAGCCTCGAGAATGAGGAGCGAGCGAGCCCTCAGGTCCCTTCACAGAGTCTCCACCTCGTGACCTCCCAGAGGCCACGGCCTCATTCACCGTCACCTTGGGGACTAGCTTTCAGACATGAGAATCTGTGGGGCATCCAGTCTGCCCTGACCTGACCCTGCCATGGAGCCATGTGCTTGTTGGCGAGCTCCAAGGCCGCAGGGCAGTGGGAATGCAAAGTCCGTCAGCTCCTGGCCCATTGCTCCTCAGGCCGTGAAGGTCTGTTGAGGGGTCTCAGGGAATGACTGGCAGTTCACTGTCCTTTAGTAGGACAGGACACTGGGAGGTCAAGCGGACAGCAGAGGCAGAGTCAGCACCAGCCCCACCAGCCCTTGTGTCCAATCTCCAAGGTCAGAGGCGGCCGCATATGACGGGCATCTTGGTTCAGGAGAAACGTGGGCAAGGACAGGTCAGGCTTCCATCTGCCCAGTTTGAAACAAGGGCCATTTCCTGACACTACAGCAAAACTTTTCTAAACACACAAAAGGCTAAAAAAAAAACCCACATAATTTGACAATGGATTTTACATTTGCCTGTCATGTAGGAAGTTGAATTTGGATTCCAACTGAGATGCTGATGCTGGTGCCTGTGTGTGTGAGTGTGTCAGTGTGCACGTGTGCGTGCACATGAGTGTGTGTGAGTGCATCTGTGTACACGCATGCTCATGAGTGTGTGCATACATGTGTGTGCATGTGAGTGTTGCATGTGTCTGTGCCCAAGAATGTGTGCATGCACTGTATATACGTGTGTGCACATGTGCACATATGTGTGTGAGTGTTCTCAGAGTATGTGCATGTACATGCACAGGACTCTGTGTATGCCTGTGCCTATGAGTGTGTGCACATGTGTGCATGCACATGAGTGTGTGTACGCACCTGTATGCATGTGCATGCACATGAGTGCATGAGTGCACTGTATGTGCACACATGAGTTGTCCACATGTGACTTGTGCATGTGTATTCCTGCCCACACGTGTGCATGCTTGTGCATGGGCCTACACATGTGCCGAATCAGTTTTGCAGGGAATGAGGAAAAGCCAGAGAAGTAGAAACAGCATCTGGCAAACAAGTGGAGAGAGGAACCAGGAAGGTCTATGAGCTGAGTCCTGCCACATGAACTTTTGTTTTTGTAGATGTTTCTAAACCCCCGACAGCGATGGAGAACAAAATGAGGAGAACTCACTATGTGCCGAGCTGCAAACACGCCGTCCACGATGGCGCAGCAGAAGGCCGCCACCACGCCAAAGCTGATGAACACGATGGCCGCGAACAGCTGGGGCAGAGGGCAGAGAAGCGAGTGGGCGTTACACGCTCCCGACACCTGTTCTCCAGGACAAACCGCCCACAGCCCCTGCTCCCGGCGCTCGTGGCCTGTCCTGCCCCTGCCCTGCCCGACACTCCCCTCCTGGGAGGGCTGCCTTCTTGCAGGTTGTCCACATGGCAGACGGGGAGCTTCTGGCGCCCGCTCCTCCACACGTTGCTCATGAACAAACTGACTATTGAACGGTCTGCAATTTCTCACTATTACAAACTGCAGCGAAGACCCTAATACATTGTGTCTACAGCTCTGGTTTCTTTTTTTTTTTTTTTTACTCTTGTAATATTTTTATTTTTTTTATTTTTTTTATTTATTTTTTATTGGTGTTCAATTTACTAACATACAGAATAACCCCCAGTGCCCATCACCCTACAGCTCTGGTTTCTGTGGGGGAATCTCCACAGGACAAACCCAGGAGTGCACAGATGGGACACATTTGGGTCACTGATTTTAGCAGCAGAGAAGCCACAAGGTCCCATAAGAGGCTTCACCAGTTTGCACCCCAGCTCTCTGGCACCCGTGTCCTTATACCCAAACGATACTTCCTATTATTAATCGTTTAGACACTGCCATCTGATGCACAAAACAGGCTCACAGTATTTCCAGCTAGATTTCTATTAAGAACCTTTTCTTAGGTTTGTTGGCCATTTCTTTAAATCCTTAAAACAAATTTTGTGAAATAATTTTAAATTTACCAAAAAAGAAGCAAAAATAATACAAAGAAGTCCCCTGTGTCAACCCCTGAGATCCCCCAAGTATTAACACCGTCAAAACCACAGCCACACAAAAGACATGAAGAGAAATCTCACAGAGGAAGACACAGACATGGCCAACACGCACATGAGAAAATGCTCCGCATCACTGGTCATCAGGGAAATACAAATCAAAACCACAATGAGATACCACCTCACACCAGTGAGAATGGGGAAAATTAACAAGGCAGGAAACCACAAATGTCGGAGAGGATGCGGAGAAAGGGGAACCCTCCTGCACTGTTGGTGGGAATGTGAACTGCTGCAGCCACTCTGGAAAACTGTGTGGAGGTTCCTCAAAGAGTTAAAAATAGACCTGCCCTACGACCCAGCAATTGCACTGTTGGGGATTTACCCCAAAGATAGAGATGCAATGAAACGTCGGGATACCTGCACCCCGATGTTTCTAGCAGCAATGTCCACGGTAGCCAAACTGTGGAAGGAGCCTCGGTGTCCATGAAAGATGAATGGATAAAGAAGATGTGGTCTATGTATACAATGGAATATTCCTCAGCCATTAGAAACGACAAATACTCACCATTTGCTTCGACGTGGATGGAACTGGAGGGTATTATGCCGAGTGAAGTAAGTCAGTCGGAGAAGGACAAACATTATATGTTCTCATTCATTGGGGGAATATAAAAAATAGTGAAAGGGAATAAAGGGGAAAGGAGAAAAAATGAGTGGGAAATATCAGAAAGGGAGACAGAACATGAGAGACTCCTAACTCTGGGAAACGAACTAGGGGTGGTGGAAGGGGAGGTGGGTGGGGGGTGGGGGTGACTGGGTGACGGGCACGAGGGGGGCACTTGACGGGATGAGCACTGGGTGTTATTCTATATGTTGGCAAAGTGAACTCCAACTAAAAATAAATTTATTAAAAAAAAAAAAAAACACAGCCACAGCTTTGTGTCCATAATCCTCTCAGGCAGGGAGGACCCATCATGTGTGTTTACATACCGGGTCCAGGATCTGCATAAAGCCACTTAGAAGGATGCACCTTTGTGAGCAGCAGGCTGTGGTCAGGACACATGCTCGTGAGCAGCTCTCCAGGTCTCTAGCCTTGGACATGTGCTCATGCCAGCCGGCTGATTCCCCAGGTCTCTCAGGGCGGTGTGTTTGAGCCACTTCCTGACAGCATCAGGCTCACCGGTCGCTGTTGCACCAGGCCTGCTCCCTCCCCATCCTTGAAACCTGAATTATTCACTGATTCCCTGAAGCCAGGAGCTGCTGAGATGCCACCTGGCTTGACACTGCAGGGGGAGGGATGGGCGGGAGCACCACAACGAGGAGCAGAGAAGGGCTGGCACCCTGGCTCATCCTAGACCCCAGCCCCACCAGCACTCAGTGGAAATAATCCCCCAACATTGCAAATCAGGGCTTCGCCTAAGTCCTTGGGGGTCTCTCAACTAGTGACTCTCGGGTCCTCGGGTTCCCCATCTGGAGACAGGTGCATGAGCACCTTGCATGAGCCTCCTTGGACCTGCCTCTCTAGTGCCATGGGCAAATGTGGCAAAACCAATAGAGGTCCTCGGCTCTACCCCCAGTCTGACATTTCTGACACGTTATGATGAATTAACTGAGAGAATCTAAGGCCTCAGGGGGAGCCGTGCGGAAAGCCCTGCCTGTTGTTCATCCAAACAAGAAAGAAGAATCATCCAGCCTCACCGTGGCACTTCTAAAACCAACTCTTCCGTACAGCAGCTCCAGCCTGCAGACTCTGCTGCGCTGGCCCCCCTGCTCTGTGCACTGGAGGAAGCACAGCCCTGCCGGCACCCCCAGACAAGAGCTGGTGCCCTGTGAGGTCCATGGCACCAGGGGGCTACTCCCCTGCCAGGCTGACCAGGGAGGCCCCCAGAGGGACATGGCTGGTCCTTGCCCAGCTCTAGCTTCCCGGGGAGGAAATGCCGAGCCCCCTCCTACTGGCCCAAAGCCCGAGGCTGCACCACCTCATTCAGCATCAGCTGGGAGGAGAGGCCAGTCAGGCCCCATCACTGCCCCCTGCTTCTGTGGACAGCCTCACGGCCCACACGGAAAGACTGTCTGCCAGGGTGCCAGCAGGTCCCCTGGGGCAGAACCCTGGCCAGAGGGGCTGAAGGGAAACAGGCTCGAGATGAATGAACCCCCTTCAAGCCCAGAGTCCTCCTAGTCCCAACAGCTATGACATTATTGCCACTGCAGGGAGGGCTGGCCACCCTCAATCTCAAGAGTGTGGGATGGAGCCCCGTGCCCCAGCACCAGGCCTCCCAAGCAGCTAGTGATCTCGGGAAGGGAGGCAAACTCTCTGACACAAATCCAAGGAGGGAGAGCCCACTCCTCCAGCGGATGCCTCCTGAGCACCTGCTTGATCCCAGACGCCATGCTCACACTGGCCCGTGACGCTCTCGAGCCCCGGGCAGGCTGGGCCACAGACAGGCCTCACAGCCCGTGGCAGGAACTCTTCTATGTCTTCTACATCTGTCTCCCTCATCCCCAACCATCCCTCGGGCCACTCCTGCTGTCCTCAAGGACCTGGACTGTCCCCAGCGATCACTCTCCTAGAGCCCGGTGGGGTCTGTGGCCAACCTGGCTACCGGGCCCTGTCGAAGGTGAGTGTCCACCTGTTCTGTGCATTGTGCACTCACCCCCAGCTCAGCTGTCAGCTGGGACATCCACCAAGCACTGGCCACTTGCCTGAGAAGCTGCCAGAAGTGACCCCACCCCTGACGCGCTGACGGCCTCCTACCTCACTCGTGCGTCCAAGCAGAGTGCTGTCAGGACCTGCTGCCTCAGCGAGCTCATCACACACTGACTCAGTGGCCCCCAGAGAAGGCCACGCTCCACGTGCTGGCCACACGACCAGCTCTGCCCCAGCAGTGGCCTGGCCGGAGTCTCAGACAGCCAAGACACTTCCTATTACACCTCTGCCCAATTTCACCCAGAACTTCACAGGAAGCCCAGGATGTGCACTGTATTCTTTGCCGTTGCCTGCCAGCCCTAGGCTCTCCAGAGCTACATGCATGCCCTGGTTTGGTCTCATCCAAACTGTTCATCTGAACATTCTCATCGACTTCCTGCTGGCCCTGCCTTCACCCACCACCCTTGAAAAGTAAAACCCAGTGCCAGCATCACTCTCCACACTGCATGGGCGGCTGCACAGATGGGCTGTGCATGGAGGCTGTCAGTTCCACAAGGACGGGGTAACTGGCCTCAGCACCCTGCCCGGGCCCCTTCTCTGGGAAGAGGGGAAGGTCACCTTCAGATCTCCTGGGCTCACAGAGTTTACATTGCAACAGGGAAGGCAGATTAAAAACCAAACACCAATAGATAAAGTCAAGTTGATAATGTAGGAATGAGAGCAAAGAGTGGGGTGAGCTTGGCACCTGCTGGGAAGGTTGTCATTTGGGGGTCAGGCCTCTCATCCGGGGCATTAGACACATTCAGTGACTCAGGGCTGCCAAGGGGGTTGGGATCTGACTGGGCAAGGTGGTGCTCTCGGGTAGGGGGCAGGGGTCTGGGAAGGCCTGCCCTGGAGCTTGGGAGCCCTCTGCCTGCGGGGATGGACTGGAGCAGGTGGGAGGGGGCAGTTAGCTCCTGGGGACAATGACCCAGGCAAGTGATGACCAGTGTAGGGCCAGGAGCAGCCAGGGGTGGTCTGAAGGGGGCACCTGGAGATGGTATGGGAGAGGCATAGTGGTCAGGCCTCAGGGTTCTGGAGAGAATCTGCACTGGTGGAGGGGGCACTATTCCAAAGGGGCAGGTGGAGGGTGGCCCCTGGTGTGGGTAGAGGGGCTTAGTCAGACAGCCCAGGAGCATCATGTGGACCAGGCTGGCAGGGACACTGTGGGCCAAGGAGAACATCACCAGGCCCTCACCAGGGAGCCCACAGGCAGCCCCAACCCCCAAAGCAGGGGGGCAGGATTCCTAGGCCATCCCTCAGCAGGTGTCCCCTATCCCCAGCTCCCTCGTCTCCAGGTGTCCCTCATCCCCTTTGTACCCTCTGCCCCTGGCTGTGACTGGGAGCCTCCTGCCAGGGACACTGCAGGCCCCGAGGCCCCACCATGGCGTGCATCCCCACGCAGCCCACCCTGCCTCCCCTACAACCCCAGGCTGAAGTTCGTGTGTCTTCCAACCATGTTCCCACCATCTGTACCTTCCTCTTCCCAACCACAAGGATGGAACTAGAAAATCATGGGTGGAAAGACGGAAAATCCAAACATCACACTCTGAAACAACCAATGGGTCAAGGAGGAAGTCAGCAGGGAGGCCATATACAGGTAGAGGTGACCGCAACGAGACGGAGGCACAGTGGAGCCTGGCTGGGGGCACAGCCAAAGCCTGGAGGGATCTGACCACAGTAAACATGCACTGAGAAAGCAGACAGACCTTCAGTTGGCCGCCTGATGCCCAAATGAACTGGAAAAAGAACAGACTAAACCCGAAGGCAGTGAAATACAGGGAATAATGGTGGTTAATGCAGAGAGAAGACTCAGAAAGAAAAATAAGATCAGTCAACGTTCCTGGAAGTTGGTTGTTCGGAAATGTGAAATCTATAGCTGAAGTAAGAGAGAGAACAAGCAAGAAAAACCAGATACCTGAAATCAGAAATGAACCTAGAAACATTATTACCAACTTTACAGAAACTAAAGGGATAGTAGGAAAGTACCATGAGCTCGTGCACCAATGAGCATGACCTGGAAACCAACCATCCCCAAGAAGCATGAACCACCAACTTCAACTCAAGAAGGAACAGCAGATTTTCACAAACTCACATGATGGAAAAACACCCAACCTCCCAACAAAGGACCAGATGGTGACCCTGGCGGTGTGCAGGGGAGACACCAGCAGGTCTGCGTCTGGGGGCAGAGAGGAGGCCCAGGACCCGCAGTGGGACAGCCCCTCCCGGCAGTGGCAGGTAGGGCGCCCAGGCACCCACTGCCATGGGCCCAGGTCCACAGGGCTAGCTCACGTCACCGCCCTCCCCCACCAAGCTCTCCGGACCCACCCCCCACATCGTAGTTCCACAGTCGACCACCGCAGGCCTCTGCCCCCACCCCTGGGGCCGTCTGGACAGCAGAGCTGGTAGTGACATCGATGGTTTGTCATCAGTCTGGGTGAGAGGAGGCACTAACTGACCATTAACAGAAAGTATGAAAAGCTGACTCATGTCGGGGCCTTCCTAGGAAATCCCTGGAGACTAGCACAGAGCTGGGCAGAAAGAATGGTGAAGCCACTGACAACGATTAGATTCTACCCGTAAATTCTAGCAGAGTAAAGTATTTGCAGATGAAATGGCACTATGTCTGCTATTTGCTTCAGAATAATATGGGAAGGGAAGAAACAGGGGTGAGGGGATACGACTGGCCATGAGGTTCATTCGCCTCCCCTGCCTACTTTCGCATATGTTTAAATTTTCTGTCAGAGAAAATTAAAAGGAGATCAAGGAAGAAGAAGAAGAAGACCTTCTTACGTGTCCGGATGCACTTGAAATGCGTTTTCTCAGCCTGCTGGTTCCTGACTTGGGAAGCAACACAAACGTCCCGAAGAGAGCGCTGGGCACCTGCTCTGGGCCAGCGCTGGCAGGTGTCCTCACCCAGGTGCTCCCAGCAGCCCTGGAAATAAGGAGACCCAGGTCCCAAGGGTTGAGTAAGGTTTCCGAGGTCACACCCCTCCTAGGTGAACCTGGGCTTCGGTCTCCGTCAGCATTAAGTGAAAGGTCCGTGAACACATTCCTCCCACAGGTCAGCCTGGAGAACAGCTTCCCAACAAGGACAACGGGGCAGCTCACGTTCACAGACAAGTCCGTCGAAGGCTCTGGTCTGGTGCCCAGGGAAGCTTGTGGGCTCGCTGGGCCCCACACTGCTTTCCTCTTACCGCAGCCTCCAAACAGACCTCCAGCATCCAGATTGGAAAGGAAGAAGCACACCTATCTCTGTCTGCAGGTAACATGATCTTTCGGATGGAGAATTCTACGGAATCCACTGTAAACCACCAGAACGGAAGAATGTGCTCAACAGACCTACAGGATACAAGACCAGCAGAGGAAAATCCATCGTATTTTTATACACATGCAATGGACGATCCAAAAATGAAGTTGGGGAAACAATTCTGTTTATGACATTCTCCAAAAGAATAAAATACTTAGGAATAAACGGAACAAAAGAAGCACAGAACAGCCTCCTGAAGACTCTTGACACAACAAAACATTATTGAGAGAAATAAAAGTAGATCTAAAAAACCTAGGAAAGTATCCCACATTCATGGGTCAGGACAAACCTGTGACACTCCCTCGGCTGATCCAGGGATTGAGCAAACTCCCCATCAGAATCCCAGGTGCCCTCAAGCTGATTCGTAAATGTAGAGGGAATCGCAAAGACAGAGAATCAGAACAATCCTGAGGAAGAGGAACATGGTAGGGAGACTCGGGTTCTGATTTCAAAACTTGCTACGAAGCAATAGGAGTTGAGACACTGCACGGACAGAAGGAGAGAGCCGGGGACGGAAGCAAGGGGAAGGGAGCCCACAGATGGGAGAGAGAACTGGAGTCCTGCATCCGACAAAGGGCTGGTCTAGATCGTGTAAAGGACGAGTCAGTAACGGGAAGACAACTCACCCACCGTAAACATCAGCAGAGGATTTGAATGGACCCCTGTCTGCAGGAAAGGTGGAAAGGCCAATGAGCCCATGAGAGAAGCCCGCGGTCACTAGTCATCGAGGGAACAGTCAGAGCCACGTCCGGCCCACGGCAGGTGAGCACACGTGTCAGCAGGGTTGGGGACACTGAGTCCACGAGCACGGGGGTGGGAACGAGGATGGCACCCCTGCTCTGGAAGACGGGCTGGCACTTCTTCCCATGACTGCTGCAGGACTGGGAGTCCCACCTTGGTCTGCGTGCCGGAGCCACAAAAACGTGTCTGTGGGACTGTATCATCCACCACCGACGGTGGCCCTGTGCACAGACGCCGGAGGTGGCCACGACCCCGTGACCACTGCTAATGGATGGATACACAGGGAGCGGCCCATCCACACGCCCGGACGTGACTCGGCAATGAAGTCCCAACACAGGCCACAGCGTGGGTGAACCTGGACTGCGTGATGCCGAGTGACAAGCCAGGACACGAGTCGACACGCACAAAAGTTGAGTAGCAGATGCCTAGGGCTGGAGACAGGGATGCAGGCCTGGTGGCTGATGACACAGGCTTCTGGTCAAAAGGGCAGAAATGTCCTCAAATGGCCTCACATACCCGGTATATGCTAAAGGTCACTGAATTTACACCTTTAAAGGGTGGATTATACCTCAACAAAGCTTTTGGAGGAGAGGAAAGAGTAGGTGTCTGCGGACCAGACGGTCAGCACCACCCCAAGGGTGCTGGCCTGCTCACCACCAGCCTGACACCTGCCCCCCACTTCACAGCCAGCTCTGCCCCTGGGGAAGTCGCATAGAAAAGCCATCAGGAGGCTGACCTCTGCAGGCCCAGGTCACCACTGCCTCTGCTGGATGGATTGCGGGGTCCTGGGGGCTGCAGCCCCTCCTCAGGCAGCCCAGCCGCGAGCCCCACTCTGCAAGCTTGGTGCCTCCCCACCCTGCAGCTTGAACTCAGGGGCCTCCCCAGGGACACTCACATTGGAACGTGGCTAAGCATGGACAGAACTCAACAATTCTTCCAGAGATTCGCTGGGAGGAGGGGGCATGCGGGTGCTGAGCACTGCCCTCCCAGGAGGCTGGGGTCCAGCACTGCCTGGATGGTGGCAGAAGCCTTGGGTCCCTCTGTCCACCTCCTCACAGCCGGCAGCCCAGAGTAGGCGCTCACCCTCCCAGTCCTTAGGACAAACACTTGTTTCTGCCAGAATCCATACCTCCTTGACCTGCCCCCCCCCGACCCCAGACCCATCCCGGGACGTCCCCCCTCACTCAGCCAGGCTCGTTCTGCCCCAGGGGCTGCTTGCTCAGTGTGGCCAGCACAGCCCAGCTGTGGACACAGAGGACACATGGGGTCATCTCCTGCACGCCCGTCATGCAGTGTGAGCCCCGGGGCAGGTGGCTGCGAACCTGGAGGTCAGCATGATGGCCAGATTGGAGAGGAGTCAGAAACGGCCACATAGCCCCAAATACCCCTGAACACGAGCCACCTCAGTGACTGGAAGAACAAACTGACCGTTCTTGGAGCTCCATCCCCCAAACCGTGCAACAAACAGATGCCAAAATGAAATTGTTAATAAAAATACCGTGTTTGGAATTCTGGTCCAGATCGGCACTCACCCCAAGAACCGACTCCGTGGACAGGCAGTGTCTACATGTCTCCACAAAGCCCATCTGAGCCACGGGTCCTGCTGTCCCAGCTACCTCCCTTTTCTCCTCAGCCTGGGGGAGCCTCTATATCATCGTTTCACTTACTAACCCCCATCCCACCCCCTAATCTTTCTTTCCTTCACCTCGACCTCGGCGGCCAGGACTATCACATGAGGCTGTAGGATCCACCCTATGATCCCAGAAGCAACGCTCACTTAGACTAGTTGGGAAGGGCACCCACTAAACCTTGAGACCAGAGTTGTGCAGTGCACAGCCTGGGAAACTGGGCCCTGGTCCTGCGTTGCTGGGTGCGGGTGGAAGGCTTTCCTAGGAGCACTGCCAGAGCCGCAACACACTCTGTTGAGGGGCAGCACTCTTCCTGCCCCACATTTGAAAGAAACAATGTACGTTCTTACCACCTGCCTTCTGTTCTCCACCAGGTTGATGCCAATAATTCCTAAGAAAGCTCCGAAGCCCAGCTGGCGGCAAAGGAAACACAAGGGAGAAAGCACTCAGGTTAGCGCAGGCAGCTCCCCCACCTTAACCGCCCAGTGGCACACACGCTCACACCGCTGGGCGGGCTTCTCCAGCTCCATCAAAGCTGGTGATTGGAGTAGAAGTTGCCAAAACGTGACCCATCTCCACGCCCGTGTTCAAGTACTTTGACGCTTGATCATGTGACCCTGCCCTCCGCACCCTCACAGAAGCTCAGAGTGCTCACAGCTGTGTCCTGCTTTGGCCGCCAGGTGAGGGTGACATACTGGAAAACCAGGACCCAGGGCACGCGGGAGAAGAGTTGTCGTCGCCCACAGACGTGGCCGATGCCACTCAGGTGAGCAGGCAGACAGGTAACCCTGGGGAGCGGAGGAGAGTAGGAAGGAGTCTCGGGCACTGGGAGGACGGGGTCTTCCCATCCTTGAGAAAGCCTCGGCTCCTTCCCCCGGACCGAGGGAGGAGTCTGTTGGAGGAACACGCCCTGGCCGTGCCAGCGTCAAGATGAGGGATGCAGGGCAGCGGGTCCCTCCACCGAGCGAGTCCACCTGGCAGGAGACTTTCTCCAGGAATGTCCATCGGCTGAACTGGCGGCCAACAAGGAGGAACTGCACTGGGCCACTCGCGACAGGCAGCAGGCGGCAGGTGCTCTCAGCAGATGGCAGGCGACAGGCAGCAGGCGACAGGCAGCAGGTGGCAGCTGGGCTCCTGCCCGTCGGGCTTGTGTCTGAGTTTGGGGCGCTGACGGCTGCTGTGGGTGCTCAGGGGACAGTGTCAGATCTAATGCACGGACGGTCAGACCCGCTTACAGCTACTGAAGCCTCCGTCTGTATCAGTGGAGACGGACACATGAGCACAGGCGACGTTTTCACCAAGACTTCAGGAATCCTCAGGGAGGAAAGACGAACGTTTCCTCCACATGCAGCTGCAGAATATCATAGTCCAGCTCCCCAGTTCAAAGGCATCGGAGGCCCACTCGGACACGAAGGCACTGAAGTGCCTCTGTTGAGTTCCACTGGCTCCGTCCCGTCTCTTCCCGGGGCCACTCTGACACCATGTCCGCAGACACGGGTCTCCAAGCAGGTGACTTTGTTTTTTAAAGATTTTATTTATTTATTCATAGAGATGAAGAGAGAGAGAGAGAGGCAGAGACACAGGCAGAGGGAGAAGCAGGCTCCATGCAGGGAGCCCGACACGGGACTCGATCCCGGGTCTCCAGGATCACGCCCTGGGCTGAAGGCGGCGCTAAACCCTGAGCCACCGGGGCTGCCTAAATGTTACCAATATTATTACTAATCTTGACAACACTTTCAGTAAGAAAATGTGATTAAATGAGCTTTATTTTAAGAAGGTCTGGATTGAGCATTTATGACAGCAATTTCAAGGGCGTCACAGTGGATGACAGCCGATTCCACAGACCCCTCGTGCCATGTGGGCCCCTCAGCAGATTCTATTGCTAACAACAGTGGACATGAAATCACAATTCAGACACTCTCCTCGATAACTCTGAATTTGGGTGGCACTTCTTGCCAGATCTGAGTAGGTTGTCCCCAATTATGCTGTGGCATTACTGCCTGAAATCTGAAATTAGGAGTGGATGACATGCTTTTCTGCTGCCCCCATGAGAGCAATTGATTAGCTGAACCTCCCTGGGGCTCCTCTGCAGGACTCTATTAAAGGCACACTCTGTTCTCCTGGCTGGGCTGGTCCATTCAGAGGCCCAGGGTGGTCCGGTCCAGGGTCTGTCCTGCACGGGCCGGGCACCCTCCCTGGCTTGGGCATCCCCACCCCCCCACACCTTCCCCATCTCAAGGTTCCAGCGCTGTGCCTGCTCCCCTGCCCTTCAAGGCCCTGTGCTCACGCAGGCCACTGCCTGAGGCTGCCCAAGCGGCCACCAGCACACCCACAGGCCCGGGAGAAGACACAGGCACCTCTGGGCTCAGCCTCTTTTGACCACAACCACTGGCAAAAGGTCCTGTGCCCTGCCCTCCACCCGAGCCCAGACCCAAGGGGAGCAGCACTCACAATGATTCCTGGGTAGTAGCCCCCCATGGTCACGTTCTCTGTCCTGGTGGTGGCAGTCAGGCCGACGGTCAGGATGGAGACAGACACCATGAGTAGAGACCCCACAAACCAAAGGGAGGTCTTCTTCCTCTTCGCAAACCCTTCTAGAAGAAGGACAAATGAGGAGCCGTGAGAGAGGGATGGGGCTTAGAGCAGGGTCTCAGCAAACACACATCCTGCCTCGCCCCACCTCTCTGGGGCCTGGAGGGTCTGGAAGATCCTTCCGCAGGTAACCCAAGCGGCCCACATGACTGACCCCATCTTCCCAGGACCCTGCTTCTCATGGCAGGAAGTCAGCGTCCCCCTGGTCACCCACTAGTCCCCCTGGAAAGTTTCTACCAGGCTCCTCGACGTCCTCTCCTGGAGGACACGTGCACCCCCACCTGCCTGCACCTGCAAAGCCTCCCCCGCACCTGCCTCCCTGCTGGTTGGAAGTGGGAGCCTCTGGCTGCACCCCTGCAGGCCCACTGCAGCCAGTGAGCTCCGCTCCAGTGTTCACCGCCCCGATATCAGACCCCGCACCTGATGGGCCCATGAGGGCAGTTGGGGATCTGTCTTTCCCTGCTCCATCTCTCGTGCCTGAGACTGTGCCCACAGAGTACATCCTCACTGAACACCAGCACCACCACAGCTCACCCCCAAAACCAATGCCCATCCTGGTCTGCAAGTTCCCCAAAGCCTTCATCCTGACAACCCACACAGCAGAGGTCATGCCTGACCATTAGCATCCATCAAAGCAAAGGATGTCTAGTAGGCCCTCCAGGAAATCTCTGAGAGAAGCCTGTCCCTCTGCCTTTCTCTCTCTCGTCCTTTCTGCTGCCTGGAATATGAGCATAAAGGTGGAGCCCCAGCAGCCATTTTGGGCCATAAGGGAATCCACACTTACAGAATGGCAGAGCACAAAGAGCCTGGGCTGTCTATCTCCAAACTTTAGTAGCAGAACAAAGTCTCTGGACCTCATCTGCTACTTGGGACGTCAGAGTGCTTGTGGACAAACCTGATTCCAGGTGTCACAGAACTCAGGAAAGCAGCCAGACAGGAGACCTTCCCAAGGTCTCTCCAGCCCTCGAGTTTTGACTTCTGGGTTTCCCATTGACCTGACTCCCTTCCCTGTGGTGTGTCTCAGGGAAGGCAGGGAGGCCTCATTGGCCGGGACCATTTGCACTTGGAGACACCCACTCCCACCTCATGGGCAGCAGCCACACAGCAGAGGTAGAGGCAAGAGTGCATCCGGGCTGTTGGGTTTTGTGTTCTTGGAGCTTAGCCATCTGGATTCCTGTGCAGGATAAGAGAAGAGGGTGCTTCTCTGCACCAAACTTCTTCAATCAACATCCTGAGTGTTTAGCAGCAGAGACAATGGCGCATGACGGCAATGTCCAGGCTCAGTCGCTGCACACAAGGTCCACGCCCCCGACAGTTTGTGTGTGAATTTGCATTTGTGCAGTCCCATCAGCTGAGCTCATGGCAGGTCAGCTACCGTGCCCGCGACGGGGTCCTGACATGCTCAGAAGTCACGCGGAAGAACAAGTCACCCTGCAAACTCGTGCAGGTGACCTCCTCTGCAAAGGGTTTTTCTTCTGCTATTTTTCCTCACTTAGTATGGAGCACATCTCTTGCCCCCAGCCTCAGCCAGAGCACAGCCCCCGGGGCCTCTCAGCGCCACGGAGGCACTCACCTGGCCTAACACCCTCAGCACGTCCCAGGGTCGCGCTCTGACGCGCAGATCACAGAGCCAAGGGCCAAACATGTCTCCTCAGGGATCGTGGGATGCTCCCTGCAGCCCATTCTGTCCTTTTTCCTTCTGAAGCCTGGGCACAAGCAGATGCGGCCACTCCGTCCGAATTTCCATGACGGGCCGAGGTCACTTGGAGGGCGAAGCTGCCGTGGTGTGGCCCCCACAGGATGCTGGGAAGCCGAATGCCGCCCACCGCGAGGTCTCTGCAGGCACTGCCCAGAGACGGAGGAGAAGGCCCTGGCCTGAGACACTATGAACACAGGACTGGGCATAAGATAAGGGAACAAGAAGTAAACCCGAGAAGGGAAGGCAGGATCATAATTTCCCCAACACATGCAGTTTTAGGTCAGGTTTTGCAGACAAAGGGTCCTGTGCTGGAGGAAGGTCCTCTCCATCCCGTCCACACGCAGGGCTGAGCGTGGTGTTCTACCAATGACGTGCCTTGACTGGTACCTAAAATATCTACCGTCAGGTTTGTCACAGGCGGCTGCCGCTCAGAAGGCCTCGTAGTCTCCATCCCCCCAAGGAGAAGCCCGCAGAGTGGGGGCCGTGTGCCCCGTTTGCCACCAGACCCCACGCCCAGCTCAGATGACAGGCAGACCTCTTGGGTACAGTGACCTCCATTTCCCAAGCTGGACAGTGGAGACAGAGACAAGCAGCTGCATCACCCGCATCTCAGCTGCTGTCAGGACACATGTGAACGCGCAACGTGAGTGGAGAGAGCGCTAAGACGGCCTAACAGGTGCTAAACTGGCTTCCCTCCCTCGGGGGAGAGGAGTTTGAGGGGCAACCCTGAAGGCTACCAGCGGCATCTCCCATGGGACGTACGTCCTCCCGCCCAGAACAGCAGGCACTCAGCCCCCGGCCCCTGCCCCTGCCCTCTGGCCACCACAGCTCTTCTGGAAGCCTCGCCCCGTCTGACGAAGGGCAACCAGGAGCAGACACGTGTCACCAAGACCAGGCAGTGCTTGTGGGGCCTCGAGTCCCAGAGAGAAGAGTGCGCTTGCTCCATCACGTGGGATCACCCGAAACAGAGGGACAGTGACGGCCCCCGGAATCCGAGCAGAAACCAGAGACTCAGCCTCAGTTTCCTGCTCCGCGACTATCCACAGGATGCATGCCGGTGCTGGCTGCAGAGACACCGAGTGCAGAGTTCCCAGCTGCACTAATGTTTAGTATTTTTAGATAAGAGCCCAAGTCCAGCTGTTGTTTATTAGTTTATAGTTCCTCGTCGGAAGGAAAGACGCCCGACACTGCCTTGTAAACCACCAGTCATTCCAGTGCAGTCATAGGACACCAGTAGGTGATCCGTCTCTGGAGGACGAAGTCACAGGTGCCAGAGCTCCGTGCTTTAGAGAAGGGAGCCGCACATCTGTTTCTTTCAAGGAAAAGCCAGATTCTTTAATTATTTAAAAGCCAAATACCATTAACTCTGGTTTTTAACAAGAGAGGCCTCCGAGAGGCTGCACATGCACGCCTGGCGGGACCCCCAGACAGGGAGCAGCAGCCTCTCTGCCCCGTCCCAAACCTGCCCCGCCTGCTCAGGACAGTGCATCCATGTCCTTCGGGCCGTGTGCCCAAGGCGGTGTCTGTCAAGGCACCCGGGGCTCCAGGAACGAGGGCACCAGAGGGTGTAGAGGCTGGAACACGGCTGCACCCAAACCGTGGGGAGAAGCCACCATCTGTGCAAACAAGGTCTGGAAATGTCTGCAGGCTAAGCTGGGACAAGGGAGGCAGAGGCCGGGTCCGTGGTAACAGGAGACATGGAGTGGGGGGAGTGCAAGGAGCCAACTGTGTCAGGACAAAGGGCCCTACAGGTGAAGTCCCGGGGCTGCAGAAAGGCGAGCGGACCCTGCCCATGACCCCAGCCCAGGACTGCAGTCCATGGCCTTCCAGGCACCACCGGGGTGCTGGCGCCCCACTCACCTGTGGCATCCAGCAGGGCCAGGGGCCCGGGCACCGAGGGCTGCATCCTGGGAGGGCCTGCTCCTGGGGGCCCGCCCTGCCTTTGCGACTGCTGCAGCCAAGGATCTGCGTGGCCGGAGCACCGCCCCTCCTCTGCGTGCACCGCCTCCTTCCCACCTCCCTCCGGCCTCGGTCCCTGTGCCAGAGCCTGAGGGCCAGCAGGCAGACCAGCGGGAAAACCCTCCAGGGCTTCTGGTCGGTGCCCACAGGCCACAGGCTGCAGAGGAGTGGGGAGGCTACACTTGGCTCTGACCTCCCACCTGCCCCGACCCCGACTGGGCTCCTGCTCTGTGTCCAGAGGGCAGCAGACGCTTAAACTCAGTTCCCCACAAATGGATGAACCAGGGACACATGCAGGCCACAGGCCCCTGTCACATCCCTCCATCATGCTGGTACGGAGTAAAGACCCCAGGTTAGGATGGCAGCATCTGGGCAAAGGGGGTCCCGGGACCCGGGACCGTGCATGGTGGCCAGGAAAGGGTCTCGTAAAGGCCACCGGTGCCATCTTAAATCGTGTGAGCAGACACGTCACAGCAGAGGAGCCGAAGCACCAGCCAGCGTGACAGGCACCCACCTCCCTGGTAATGAGGAGAACACCGACACGAGGGTGTGCCTCTCCCCACCACTGCGCCTTTGTGGGCCAACTGCTAGGGTGAGGCAGGAGCTTCGACAGCAACGCCAAAGCGCTCGCTGCACATGTGCATGTGCAAGGAACAGAAGGTGCGGGTGCGAGCAGAGCCCCCGCAGCGCCATGCACAGGTGCTGGGGTCTGAGCCCAGGCTGCCAGTCCCTGCCACCGAGAGCTGTGTGTTCATCACTGTGAGCCCAGGCTTGGCCCAGCACCTTCCTGGGGCTGCAGGGTACGGTGTGTGTGCTGAGGCCACTGTCCTTCGGGGCCATCACCATGACAGAGCCTCGCGCGTGTGTGCGCTGACGCCGTGTGCACAACAGCAGAGCAGCAGGCGCGACGTGAGAGGGGTGCACACAGCTGGGGGACGTGGACTGGCGTGAGCAGTGTGGGCTTGTTAAAGGGATGTCAGGCAGCAGCGCCAGCAGCTCCCTCGGGTAAGCGTCCGCCTCTTGGTGTCCGCTCAGTTCGTGGTCCCAGGATGGTGGGATCGAGCCCCGTGTTGGTCTCCACGCTCAGCGTGGAGTCTGCCTGACTCTCTCCCTCTGCCCCCCACCCCCCGCTCTCTCACACTCTCTCTCTAAAATAAACAAATAAATCTGTTTTAAAGTGACATGGGGCAAGGATGCAGGTTCGTGGGGTTCTGGTGAGTATAAGGCATTTATGCAGTTTCAATGTCTGAAAAAAGACACTCTTTATTCACTGATCCTCTCAAACATTTACTGAGCACCCACTGCATACTAAACACTGATCCGTGCACTCAGGAAGTGCCAGGGAGCCGATGGACAAAGATCCAGGGAGGCTGGCATTCATGTGCGGAAGAGGTGTCAATAATGCATTTCGTAAATGAGGACGAGGCGCCGTAGGCCCCCCAAGCGCCTCCTGACCTCTGACACATGTGGCATTAGTACGTGTGAAGAGCCACGTGGGGCAGGCAGACCTGGTGCAGCTTTGGGAAGAGGAACACACAAAACAGTGAGTCACCACCTGGGTCTCCCTGGAAAGGTGAGGGCATCAGGCAGACACGAGGACTGCGAGGCAGTCAGCCATCCGGAAACCCGACCGCACCAAGGCCCGGTGGGCGGGCCTGGGGAGGCAGCAAGGTGCTTGGGGGGCACCCAGGCCGGCCGGGGGTGCAGCAGCACTGAGCCCACCCACATGGCATCCTTGGACAACCGCAGTACTGACCCCCCTTCACAGATGGGGAGACCAAGACCCCAGGGGGTAAACTGTGAGGCCGAGCAGATCCAGAATCCTTCCAAAGCCTGTGTGTGTAACTGCAGGGGCGTCCTGCTTAGAATTCACTTCCTAGAAGCCTCCTGCCCCCACTGCAGCCAGTGTGACGGGTGCATCAGGTCTCAACCACTGGCGCCGGCTCACAAGCAGACAACCGGTTCACCCACCTCCACCTGACCCCAAGGCCCGGAGCGAGCTAGCCTCCATAGGAGCAGCCGTCTGGGATGGGGGACTTTTTAAATGTAATTTAATTCAGCTCTTGCTAAGACAATTAAGAGGAAATCTGTCCTCTTCCGGTCTGAAGATAATCAGAGGGACTGGACAGATTAGTATTGACATTAAGAAGATAATTGAGGCACAAGCTTATATCCGGCAGGGCTCTGAGTCCCGGGGCGCTGGCGCAGGGAAGGCGCGGGCGGGGCCGTCAGAGCAGCTGGGGTGACAGACGAGGACAGGAATCCAATGGAGGTGCAGGCACGAGCTGCTGGACAAAACACGGCATGTCAGGCCTCGAGTTAGTGCAGACACGTTTGCTGTGAACTATCGAATTCCGAGAGAGACGCTGGGAATGGCCCTGCGGACGATGGGACGGTTGGGAAAGTCACTGGAGGACACATCACACAAGAGAAGAGGCGCCACACCGCGCCGGGCTTTGGCCACTGTGGCCCCAGACGCGCGGGTTTCACTGGAAGTGGATGAGAGCAAAGGTTGCCTTCGCTGATGGGAGCCCCAGCAGCAGAGCCCAAAGGAAGGAAGACGTGGTCCCCATGGGGGGGTGGGGGGGTGCACACGGGACCCCAAAGGGTGAGCACCGGGTCCTCAGTGGAGGTCATAGAGGGTATGTGTGGTCCCTGGTGGGGGTCATGGGACACGAGCAGGACCCCGAAGGCCACGCAGGGCAGACTATCTTCTGATGTCTTTGCTGCCCATGCTCCCTTGGACACGTAGCATTGCTTCCTTTCCAGTGGGTTAGGGGTTCAGGGGGTGTGTGTGGGTCATGGGGGTGCACAGGGTCCACGGGGGCAGTGAGGTCCACGGGGGGCTCAGGGGGGCACATGGTGTCTCTTGTTCAGATGCATCAGACGGATCTGCCGACCGCAGGGAAGTGCCCAGCAGGTTTCCAGTCCCCGATGGAGAGTCTGACGATTCTGTGCAGTCCAGGCCGTGAAGCCCGGCGTTCGCAGGGTTCAGCACTTCCCTTCCTCTGTGAAGCAGCTCAGCAGCCGGCACCGGCTGACCAGTTTGGCAGATGGCGATGTTAGCAGTCATGACATCTGCAAAATATAAAAAAGCAACCGCTTCAGTAAAAGCACCGGGTGAGGGAAAAGAGAACATGTGTGAGGGCAGCAGCCCTCCTTCCCCTGCCCAGGCAGTGCCCTGGGTCTCCTACCCCGACCTCCCCTGCATGAACACGGGGCCCGGCGTGCCACAGGCAGGCGGGGTGGCTGGTGGCTTCCACCCGCTGGATGCCGGCCGCGCGCCTCCCGCCGCGGCCACTGCTTTCCACCCGAGGCTTTATTTAATCTCCACGATATTATTTCACAGATGAAGAAACAGGCCCGAGAATTGAAATACTTCTTCCAAACGGCCGTATCTGGTTGACGGCAGGTCAGCCCAGTCTAGCGTGACGTCTTCAGAGGGGAAAGCACGCGCTGCTCCGACTGCAGACGTCGAACGCACTTTCATTTCTGCCGCCAGCAGCCGTTCTGGGATTCCCTCCGTGCACGAGCCGCCGGGGGGGCGGGCAGAGGACGGGGTGGACGCACGGTCAGGCGCTGCCACCGCTCCCGGGAAGTGGGCCCTGAGCGCCGGCAGCTCCGGAGGCGGCCCAGCCAAGTGACACCCGGCGCCCTCCCTGGTGGCCAGCGCCGCGTCGCCCCCGCCGGCACCCAGCCCTGGGGGCTGAGACCCGACCTCTGGGCTTCCTGGGGAGGCCGGCCTTCAGGACAGACGGGAGGCTGGCGGCGCAGGGGAAGGACCGGGGGTGCGGGTGGGCCGAGGAGGCGGGCTGTGTGCCTGCCGGCCGGGACCAGCCTGAACTACGGGGCCACGTGACACCTTGGCAGGAGCCCTTGTCCTGGGCGCCCACACGGCCCGTGCATGCAGACAGGGGGACAGAGTGGGGCGGGGGCAACCTGGCCATCAGGCCTCTCAACCGTGTCTGACACTGGTGAGACGGAGGCGCTGGCTGCGAGGCCTCGCAGTCCCGCTGGGCAGACTGGCTTGGGCCCCGTCCTGCCCCCCCCAACTCTTCTCTTACTGCCTCTCAGTTTTCTGGGTCAGGCTTTGGAGAAACCAAGATGTAAAAGGCACAAGGACCTCTGCCAGCCCCCCTGCCCACTGCCACGGCCCCTCCCTGAAGCCACTGAGCAAGGAAGTGGAAGAATTCAGAATTTAGTATCTTGAGTCATGGTCAGGGTGACTTAAAAATGCATGAGGAGGCCACTTGAGGAATGCATGCTGCCCTGGGCAGCCCGCCTGCAGGGAGGCCCCACATTGAGGCCAGACAGCCTGGCTGGGCAGCCAGGGCGCAGGAGCCAGGACCCCGCCCTCCAAAGGGCAGGAGTGACCGTTACACATGCCGCTTCTACCAGGAAGCAAGCGTTGGCTGAGAGTAGGTCCATCTCAGGGCAGGCGCACGATCAATATGTGATGAGGAAATGTGTGCGAACCTGACTCCAAACAGTATCAGCACCTGCTTCCTGCCGGGTCGGGGCACATGCTGGGCACATCCTTCCTCCCCAGCTGTCTCACCTTCGGGGTCCCATCCAGGGCAGGAGAACTTGCTGCAGGCCCATCACATCAGCCTGACTGGCAGAAAAACCAGTTTGTTCAAGCAGATAGGGATCAGCAGCTCAGGGATCAGAGGCACTTGGGAGTCACCAGTTCTGGACAAGGACACAGGTGCCCCCAGCTCTAAGAGCAGGATGAGAAGAAATATAGCAATGAGCCAAGAGCCTCCTTGCTCATCCGCAGTCAGTGTGTTTCTCAGGTTTGTCCTCGACCCCAGCAGGTGGGAATCGTTGGGGGCTCGTGTGTGCACGCAGCCTGGCTCTTGCTCTCCAGGGAGTGGTGTGCACACAGCAAAACACGACTCCCTCCTGTAACCAGATGACCCTGAAATGAAGCTCAGGGGATAAATAATGTAGACAACGAGCAACCAGAGAAATGGCAGATGGCAGGTCCTGCCTGCCTGTCCTCACGAGTAAAGTGGAACAGGACAGGAGATATGCTCAGAGACATGAATTTTTTAAATTAAAAACACCATCTGGGCTTTGCCAGGAGGGCTGGTAACCATGATCTCTCTAAGGAGCCCAAGCAGGGGGAATCCCGGGGTGGCTCAGTGGTTTGGCATCTGCCTTCGGCCCAGGGTATAATCCTGGAGTCTTGGGATCGAGTCCCACATCGGGCTCCCTGCATGGAGCCTGCTTCTCCCTCTGCCTGTATCTCTGCGCCTCTCTCTCTCTCTCTCTCTCTCTTTATTTCTGTGTGTGTCTTTCATGAATAAATAAATAAAATCTTAAAAAAAAAAAAAAGGAGCCCAAGCAGGACACTCTGCTACACCCCAGATGTGCCCTGTTTCAAGGTCTCAGGCTCATGTGCCTCCAGCACCCAGGAGCGTGAAGCCCATCCGTGGTTCCGGGAGTGAGAGCACCTTCTGGGCCTTGGATTCGGCCCCACAGATTGTCCGAGGTCTCCTGTTTCAGCCACACGATGTGCGCAGTGCGTGTCTCCACAGCCTGGATGCCAGCCTGCTGACCACACAGACTCAGTAGCAAGTGGTGGCAGGCAAGGGAAGGACAGCTGCCCTCAGGCTTCCTGACTCAAGGGACGGGCACAGGGAATAGCAGGCCAGGCCTGGCAGGGGTGGGGGCATAGGCTGCAGTGCCTGGTGTCCGCTCTCATTTCCCTGTATCACGCCCTGGTCCCCCGATACCGTGTAGGCTCTCTCATCCATTGACCCTGGAGCAAGAAGCCTGACTTTGGAAACACTTTTTTCCCATCGCTAGGGGACGACGGCTGGTTTCCACCTACTCAAAGCAAGCTGTTGTCTTTGTTTCATGTGATCTGCAAGGGCCTGCAAACCCACTCCTGTTTGTGTTTGACTTCATGTTTTCACACTGGGCTCTGCCTTTCAAACCGTGTGCTGCCCGCGGGCCTGGCCCATGTGCTGTCCATGTCCTGCTGGTCAGGCGGCCACCCTGGAGCCGAGGACAGAGCACCCACTCAGGAAGCAGACGTGTCGTCGAGGAAGCCCATCTAGGAAGACCACAGATGAGAGCACAGCCGGTGGCCGTGAGGGGAGCAGAGGAAGGCCGGCCTCCAGCTGTCCCAGGCTCCCAGGGGCCCAGCAAGAAGACGTGTCCCGCGCGTCCCGCCTGCCGTGTCAGTAGGGTGCCCATGCGCACCATCCTTCCGGCTGCTGAGAATTTTCGCCGTATTTGCCGTACACGTTTTGCAAATACTTGCTACAGCACTCTGGCCATGGCTTCAAGCCCTGTGGGGTCGTCCCAGCCTCCGAGCCACGTGGCACCAGCTCTGGCCATCCCATGTGGGGCTTCCTGCCTCTGGGCATACAAGTGCGTCTCCATTCTGCCCTGGGCCTCCAGGCGGCATAGGAGGACCCTGGGCCCCATGGGGCGTGGCACCACCCCACTACTGCCAGGTGGGGTGGGGTCCAGGTCCCCTCACCTCTGTCCATACCAGGGGGAAGCTGGGGGGTGGGGGGGAGACGCAGCACTTCCTCACAGCGAGGCTATGGGTGTGCCTTGTCGATGGGGGCCCTGCCTCGCAGGGCTGGCTCCTTCGTGCCTGTGGCTGGAGGGTCACTCCTCCTGGGGCTGCTTTCCCTGGGCCTGGTGGAGGCCTGTCTAGAGCCTAGCCTAGGTCACAGGAGGCAGAAGGCATCCCCTTGGTCCGGGGCCAGCCTACTGCTTCCTCCTCCCCAGCCTCAGTCTGCCGGGGGCTGTCCCATGTACTGCAAGGGGCTGGGCCTCACAGGTTGGGGGAGGGGGGGACGAGAGTCCACCATGCCCAGAACCGAAGTCCGCTTCGTGCTGTCCTGAAATAGGAAGGTGGCTTATGCTCCCAGCCCTCTGGGCTGGCCTGCAAGGGCCTGGGGACACTGAGTGAGCCGCCAACAACACCACTGCCATTGGAACCTACAAGAGCGAGGACCAGCCAGACCTGCTGCCAGGAGCCCACACGACCCCACCAACACCCACGTCTGAGGCCTTGTTCATCCAGGGGCTCCCAAGGGCCTCACACAGGGATAAGCAGAGAAAGGGTTTAATCTAACTCCTAGGTCACCCGTGGCCATGGAGGAACCATTTGCTTGCCCAGGTGGACAGGCCTCTCTGAGCACCTGGCATAGGTGTGGGCACAGTGAGGCATAAGGGGGCCTGCAGCAGGTGGAGAGAGGAGCACAAACGGGAATGAGACACAGCACCCATGTTTCTCTGCAGTGTCTATACAGCACTCGGCACCTGCATTTCCCTGACATGCAACCCTTACTGCCCCGGTCTCTGGCAGCTCGCTCCGCATGACCTCCTGTCCACCTCGTTAAACCCCAGGGGGCCTCTGTGCAAGGCAGCCACAGTGCCACCCACCTCTGCACCATCTCAAACAAGTGTGTGCCATAGAAGGGAATGAACGATGCCTATCAACACCTCTAGCTCCTGTGAGCAGCCGAGTAAAGCCACACAACGCACCAGACAGGGTCAGGAGGAGGTGTGCAAATGCAGGTGCTTGGAATTCAGAGTCTGGCAAAGACGGGCGTGGCAAGCAATTATTATAATCTGATAGTTGCACAGAAATGAGAACAGAGGCAGATCGTGTGTGTGCGTGTGTCTGCAGAGGCCTGTGTCAGCACACATACGCATGTGCATAGACGTGTGTGTGTGTGACTTCGAAAGAAAGAATATAACTAGCATTCATAGCATAATCTAGAATCCGTCCTCTGTTTTGCCTTTTATTTTTGCCTTTTTCTGCTTGAATAGAAAGAATTGAAACTGCATTTTTTTGTTTTTCACAAACAAGAAGTCCCTCTGAGTTGTTTAGATCTCAGTATCTCCGGGGCCCTGCGCTGCCCGGCCTCCTCCTGAGGAGAAATACCCTGGGGGCCGCCCCAGCGCGATGCACGTCTGGACACGCCGCCCACGCAGGTGATCCTTGCTCTGATTCCAGGCCAGAGATGCCCGAGTGCCTGAGGCCAGCCCCCGTGGGGTGTGGAGGCCAGTTTCTGAAGACCCCTAGGCAGCTGCAGCACGCAGGACAGTAGGGGTAGTGACAAAAGCTCCTGTGCAGGGGCTTCCCACTTAGGCCTGGTGCGGGCAGTCCCCCAGCCAGAAACAAGCCAGCAGACTGACCAAAGCCCTGAAGCCCTGATGGCCACCTGAGGCTGAGTGAGGAGTCTGTGTCGGGGGCAGCCCTGCAGTCCAGGACGGGCAGCGTGTCCCCTAGACTCCAGCCACAGCGGAGGGGAGGACCATCATACGTGTGGGACAGCCAGACCCCTGGACTGTGCCAGGTTAGGGAGCTGTGCCTGGAAGACCACCCACAGCAGAGACCCCCTGAGACCAGGAAGGAACCCGCAAGCACTGATCTGCCCCTCCCCAGACCCCAGGAGTTCAGGGGGAGGGTGGGAGTGTCTTGCAAGAGCTGCAATTTCCACATGCTGGGCATCTTCCCACAAGCACCTTGAGACTACCATTCAAGTGTGTGCAGGGATAGGGAGTGTGTAGATAGGGAGTGGGGGTAGGCCTGGGGCAGCCTGAGCTCCACAGGCCAGGGAAAGGCCCCTCCTGAACAGGCCAAGAGACACGCCCAACAGGCCTGCTGGTTCAGCACAGTAACCACTTCCTCACACATGACGAGGATGATCGGCACCAGGCAGGCCAGACCCGGCCCACGACACCGTGACATTAGTGTAGGGTCAGGCCGTGCAACATTCGGGACACCCTCCAAGAACAGTATCTGCTGCTCATCTGAAATTCAGAGCAACCCATGCCCTGTGTTTTATCTGGCCATCCGAGCAGATGGGTCCCCACTGGTGGCTGTCACTGCCACAAGAGGGGTCTCCAGTAATAGGCCTACTGGGCGGCAGCCAGGCTTCCACCCACATGGTTGCTGGAATCACTCCCAGTCCAGGGCCATGGGGACCTAGAACACATTAAATGGTTTAGAAAAGCCAGAAATGGGTCTTTCTTCCACCAAAATGTAGTTATGGGACATATGTGGCCGTCACCTGCTTAATGATGCACCATCCTGGAAGTCACACCCAGGTTTGATGGGCATAGTGGTTGGCCCTGGCCCTGGCCCTGGCCCTGGCCTGCCTGCAGAGACCTACCAGGTGGCAGCTCTGGACTGCACACCAGAAAGCACTGGACTCCTCACCAGGCCCCACTCTTTGCCGGTGGCAGGCTACATGCTTGGCCAGGAGAGAAGGGTCTTTCTGGTCCAGGGGCACTTCCAAGGTAGAGGCTTCAGATGTAGGGCTAGACTAGACTCCAGCCACAGCGTTTGATTCTCTCCACCACCTGGCTGGTGTCTACACCCCGGACAACTGTGTGTGCCACACACAACTCCCTGCATGGCCCGGCACCTGAGCAGTGACTCTCCCGTGGGCTGCAGGACCCACTGTTCCCTGAGGGTGGAGGGACCTGGACTGCACACGGACTTCTGCTGGCAATGGCCCCCCAACACTCGGGGTCGACGGCCTGAGGGTGGGGGCGCCCCAACACTCGGGGTCGACGGCCTGAGGGCGGGGGTGCCCCAACACTGAATGCTGCAATCTGAGGGTGGAGACCCCCCCATACACTTGGGGTTGACGGCCTGAGGGTGGGGACACCCTGGGACTTGGGGTTGGCTCTCCAAGGCAGCTGGGACAGGAGGGGGTAACCCCAGAGCACATGCTGAAACCAGGTAGGAGGACCCTGCACTCACTCCCTCGCAGGTCCCAACATCCCCTCCTTGACGCTGTGGCATCTTCCTGGGGGCACTCTTCCCAAATGGTCCCCACACACACAGTCCTCCGTCTCACAGCCACATCACGTGGCTCTCTGCCTGTCCAGTGTGTGACACGGCGTGCAGGTTGTAGAGACTCAGAAATTCTTCCCTAGTCGAGGCAGAGACCCTTCTGAAAGTACTCCACAGGCCTTGGACCACCGTTCCACCCCACCCGAGCCCTGTGTGCAGTATGGGACTCCCAGGTTGACGCCACCACATCTCAGTCCAGGAGGCCGCTACCACAGGAACCATGTTCTCCCCATCAGGACACATACAGCACAAGGGACCGTGGGGTTAAAGGAAACACAGGGGCCAGTGCCGATGATGCCGGGTGGCCAGAGGCCAAGGGAGGGCACCCCGTAGGTGCTGCTGCCTCTGGGGACACAGAGAGGCTGCCCCCAGCCCACCGTAGCTGGACAAAGGGCTGTGCCAGGAGGCAGAGTGGGGTGGTGAGCAAGTGCTTGGGTTGGAAAGAGAAGATTCCTGCACATCTGTCTGCCCAGGGGGTGGGCAGCTTTGGGCCTGGGTGCCACCAGCTGGAGATGTTCTCAGGACAGAGAGAAGCCACCCTCAGCCCCTCCTCTGGGACACCTGGGCCCAGCCTGGTCAGGGCAAGCCAGGAGCCGGCACCACTCAGCACCCAACAGGTGCCAGCACCACCAGTGGGCAGTGGGTGACCAGTGCAGGCCCTGGCAGCAGCCAGCCAGCATGGGAGGTGGGGGCAGAAGCCAGGCACAGCCCAGGCCCCTCTGCTAGTGCGCAGGAGCCACCGGCCGTGGTCTGCCAACCCCTGAGCCAAGTGGGAGAAGGCATCCCCCAGACGGCAGGGCTCTGGGACATCACAGTGACGGTGCCGGGAAACAAACGGAGCATCCACCGATGTGAACAGCCCCCCGCCCCAGCGGCCCAACATGAGAGCTTGAGTCGTGCATTCTGGCATATTCCACGTGGGAACCACCATGGCATCTTTCTGAGTGAAATGGGGGAAAGGAAGTGGACTATTTATGGGCTGGGCTCCTCAGCGGCACAGGACTCTGCACTCTGGCCTCTCCCCGATAGCTCTGCGGGCGCCCAGCGGCTCACAAAGGCATCCTCGCCCCTGTGGGCTGCAGAGCAACCTCTTTCTGCACGTTTAGGAAACCAGACACATCCCTGACTTGGACGCTGGGGCTGCCTCCTCCACGGCGATCCCCTTCATGTCATCAGGCATCTGCCCATCAGCGCGCCACACATTCAGCTCCGCGAACACGCCCGTCTCGATCATCTCCTCCTGCCAGGGGATGGAGCAGTTGCCCGTCGCGAACTCCTGGAAGAATTCTGTGTCGGCTTTGTCAAAGACGACACCCTTGACCGTGGAGAAGGCGCCCACGTCCTGGATGTTCTTGGCATAGACGGTCCGTGAGTCTGGTACAAAGGGGGGCGTCAGCATCCCTGTGAGGAGAGGGAAAGCACAGGATGCGGGACACCACGAGAGAAAAGAGACAGCCGCATGCTCAGTGAGCAGGGCCACTCTTCCCAAGGTGACCCGGTGGCTCCAGACAGGCTTCCCAGTGCCCAGCGGCACGAGTAGGACACCAGGGCCTTAGTGTCAGGCTGGACGCGCTTCCCCGGGTGCCCACCACGCTCTGGCCGGCAGTCTCACACCGGCCTCCCCGAGGCGTCATCAGCGGCAGGTGGGACACCTTGAACCCAGCTCGGGACTTAGCTCCTCATCTTCTTTCCAAAGCTGCTTCTCTTCCAACCTGCTTAGATCCCCGGCGCCCTAGTCTCCAGATACAGAATGCCAGACACCCCCTGGCCCCAGCCTCCCGGCCGCCATCCTCCCCACACCAGCTCCCCCGGCAGAGCCCCTTCCCTGCAGAAGTAACCTCTGTCCTGGGGTATCTGATGCTCAGGGCTCCCGCGTGGAGTCCCGTATTCACACGCCTCCTACAGGCTCTGTGGTAAGGCTGCGTCCACACATGTGCACCTGACACCTGACACCTGACACCTGACACCTGACAACACATACTGTTGAATGAATGAGTTTGTACCAAGCAGACAGCTTGAGGAATCCCGCACTCTCCCGGGTACGGCTCCTCAAAAGTGCAGGGTGTAGGAATTGACACAGAGGCCTGGGCCTTCGGTTCCCAGAGCAGCATGTGCCCCACGCATCCCGTCCAACCTCTACCAGCCTGAGAAGCCTGTGCGCTAACCCCCAGGTCTGGGTCGTGGAGTGACAGGGCTGGGGGGCGGGCAGTCATCGGGGCAGGAGGGTGGCTGGGCGAGGCTCTGCAGCATCGCCACTAATCTCAGGACCTGCCAACAGCAGGCCAGGCAAGCACGGACCCCCCCAACAGCCCACCCTCGACCCCGCAGATCCAAAGACGAGGAGACAGTACCAGCCTCGAGCTGCCTCCAGTTGATGTCCTTGAAGAGGGGGCTGGCGCGGAGCCCATCACACGTCCCGTCTCTGAACCCCAGGCGCTTCTCGGGGTCCTTCTCCAGCAGTGCCTCACAGAAGTCCTTGCTGACCTGGCTGAACTTGTCTGGGTACTTGATGGCCTCCGAGAGGACCCGCTGCTTCAGCTCCTTGTTCTCTACCTGCACGGCAGGATACACCACATCACACGGAGCCCGCAGAGTCCATGGAGTCCGTGTACGGCTGGGCCAGCGTGCCTCCCAGGAAGACACATGCGCACATGACCACGCAAAGGGCTCAGGACCTCCAGCCAGAGGACAGGCCCCCGCAGTGCTGGTCGAGGCAGCTGTGGTGCCCAGGGAGCTACGGGCACACTTACGTAACTGTCCCTCACCCCCTGGAGGGAACAGGAAACAGGAGACTGGGTGGAAGCAGGGCCAGCCGGTGCTGCCTGGTTCTGGGTCTGCTTTGCCACAGACCCCCATTCCCAGCAACCAGGGAAAGGGCCTGCACAGCCAGTCGGAGGCCCCACTACGACCCCAGATCGCCCTGTGCCTCGGCGGCCTGTCTCCACCCAGCTCGGGCAAACACAGGCCATCTGCTTTTGCCACGGATTAGATCTGTGTCTCCAAAAACGTCACGGACCCAGGCTCGCCCACAGCTACCCTTCTGGGATGTTTCTTTCCTTCGCCACACGAGTCTGACACTTGAGACAAGGAGCTGTGCGGGCCCACCACGCTTGTTCTGTCCGAGCCCATCGGGAAACCGGGGTTCTGCTCGGGGCCGTGGGGTCTCCCCCGCCAGAGGCCAGGCCCCCATGCACAGACCACACATGGCTTTGCCTTGCCTTGCTCTTCCAAGTGGATGTCAGGAGAGCAAACGGGTTAGTCGAGTTCAGGCTGATGTGCAGAGACCCCAAGCAGCCCCGTGGGTGAGCGGCAGAGACACCACTCTCAGGAGACTGCACGTGGCTTATTTCCACACGTGTCTCAGGGCCAGAGTGGGCCTGGGGATGGACACGCTAGGAGAGGACCCCACACAGTGAAGTGAGAGGGACGTGACCTCCAGGCATGTCTAAACACTGCTGTTTGCCACAGCTGCCCCGGAGGTGCCCCTCACCCTGGTTCCTGTCCACCTGGCTGACCGCAGCCACCAAGCCTCAAGCCCACCCACACCTGACCCATGAGAAGAGGCTGGCTTTGCTCCCTCAGCTTTGAGCAGGTGGTGAGGTCCCCAGATACCACCTATGGGCACCCCTCTTCTCACTGTGCTTGAGAAATCTGCTTTTTACAAATGGCAGGTTTGCGGCAACGTGGCAGCACATGAGTCTGTTGGCACCATTTTTCCAACAGCACATGCTCACTTTATGTTTCTGTCACGTGGTGCTCCTCACAAGACCTCGAATGTGTTCATTATCATTACAGCTGTTACGGTGATCCATGGTCAGTGATCACAGCTCACCGAGAACCCTGAGGACGGTCAGCTCTAAAGAAGCTGCTAACTAAGGCACATGGACCGTTCCTTGGACGTGAAGCCACTGCTCGCTATGCAGACTACGGCATGCTGTAAACACAACTTTTACGTCGACCAGGAAACCGAGAGGTTCATCGCTTCATTATGGTGGTCTGAGCTGGACCCAAGTGGTCTCTGAGGTGAGCCCGACTCTGGGCACATGGTGCAGGGGATGGGCATGGTGGGGGTCAGGGGTTAGGCAAAGCAAGCCCATGCCTGCTGCCCCCTATTCAGAAAGGCTGCCATCCGTGTCAGAGCAGGTTCTCAACACGCGGGTGACGGGGAACTTGCTGTCTGCAGCAGAGGCACGAAGGGGGCAAGCCTGCACCCCTTTCCTCCCAGGACCGGCTTGGCCTGGGGGTGCCAAGCGCTGCTCTCAGCGGAGGTTTGGGGAGGCCCAGGCATGGCTGGTCCTGAAACACATCTTAGCATGGGGCGCTCCCTGATATGAATAGATGAGGCCACCATGTCTCCTCTCCTGCCCAGAAAGGACTTGCCACAAGAAGCCTAGCACTCAGGAAGGGCCAGCTGCCCCCTAAGGATGGTGGTCATGGGGTGACTATGGGACACATCCCGAGAGACCTCCTACCTTCTCTCCTCGGGCACGGAAGGGTCCTCTGGCTGCGATCATCTCATACAGTGTGACCCCCAGAGCAAAGTAATCCACGGAAAAGTCATACTCCTCACCACGCAAGAGCTCAGGGGCCATGAAGCCTGCCGGGCAAGACACAGCGCACGGTGGTGAGCACTCCCTGCCCTGGCAGGTGCACAACTGACACTGCCCTGCACACGACTACGGACTTCCCGTCCTACCCCTCCTGTGCTGCTGCCCATATACTGTGAGGTGGTGAGCAGCACCCCTGGCCACACCGAGAGTTAGAACCCCCAGCTGTCATGCCCAAAACTGTCTCCAGACACTGCTGAGCATCTCCTCTGGCAGAGCTGCCCCTGGTTGAGAACCACTGCTCGCCACATAAGCAGTGAAGCCCCATCTCCCCCGTGGCACCCCGGGCACACAACCAGACAGACAGTCCTTGCTCACCACACAGAGCAACTGTGACCTGTGGTGCCATGTAGCACATGTCAGAGACAGGTGCTAGGGGGGTATGGTCAGAGACAGGTGCTGGGGGATATGGTCAGAGACAGGTGCTACCAGCTCCTTCCCAAAAGGGCCCAGCAGACAAATTTAAGCAAAACAGTCCAAAAAGCAATGCAGATGCCCATCACTGCCCCATAGGCACTCATGCCAGGTCTGTGCCACATCAGGGGAGCTGGGGCCATGTGGGGAGCCCTGCATCTTGGAAGAGGGGGCTCCCTGAAAGCAAGCTCTAGACCTCCCTAAACTGCCACTGTACGGAAGCCAGCCAGCACATAGGAGGGGCGGGCAGTCCATTCCCTGGGGACCAGGGGCAGGTGCTATGGGTTGGGACGGGGCTTCTGTGCCCAACGGCTTCAGACATTCCAAGGTAAGCAATGCTAATGTGTCTGTTGATTTCTGGTACTGCCTGGCCCTCAATATACCAAGTTCAGAGCCAGTCTCTAAGAGGGGATGTGCTTGGCAACAGCAGCCAAGCTGAGGTGACCACAGACTCACTTCTTCCCAAAGAGGCTACAGGAGTCAAACTCCATAGGCCCTTCCGGCCCTGACAGCCCATCTCCCCTTTGTGGGTCCGCTTCTCAGGAACTATCCAGATGGCTCAGATGCTGTGAGAAAGACATGTTTAACAGACCACCACTTTCAGATTAAAACAGGGCCTGGGAGAAAGCCTCACCAGGCCAAAGGGAGGGGACCAATTTCTGTAGCAAATATCCCAGGGGTGGGTGGCCTCTAGTCTGCTTCCCAGCTCAGTCCAGGTTGACACATCATTTTCTATCTCAAGGACCTACATGGCATCTGGGACAAAGTAACAGAAAACATCTGTCACCTGAAGGAGCAGATGGGTGAGTAAGTGAGTGAGTGGGTGAGTGAGCGAGCAGGTGAGTGAGCAGGTGGGTAAGTGAGTGAGTGAGTGAGTGAGCAGGTAAGCAAGCGAGTAAGTAAGTGAGTGAACACTACTCAGTCTAGTTATTAATTCCTCCTCACGTTGACTCAGCCCTGTGTCTGGGCTGGAAACCCTGTGGGTTCGGAGGGCACGCCCACATGTCCTCTGTGCCTGGGTCACAGCTCGATGACTGCGTGCAGAGGCTTGGCTCCAGGGGCTCCAGCAGGCAGGGCACAGAGAGGCCAGGGAGAGGCACACAGTAGGCTGCAGCCCAACCTACACCTGCCTCCCCATCTGCTGCACCTCTTTGGAGGTCACACCCTGCACCTGACCCCAAATGCTCAAAAGATGCGTCCTCAACTCAGAGAAAGGCAGCAGCCATGGCAAAGCCAGGGGGCCCTCTGGTGGCCGGCAGAGCCCTCGCATGCTGTGCCACCGGGGGCGGGTGTTGCTCAAATCAGACTACTTGGAATCCAGCTTGTGGTGCCTTATGCTCTGGGGCTTTCTCCTAATGATTGGAATCACCCTAAAATATGTGGAGAGTGTTTCTGCTCACATGATCGCACACAGGGCTGGAAGGTCATAGACTAAGGCCAAAGATCTGGAAAACTCAAGATAGGACCTTCCCTAAATGAAGCCTCAGATGAGGACAGACCCTCCATGACAGGGACAACCCCAAAGGGGCCCAGAGCACAGGACAGGAGGATTCAGGGACACAGTCCAAGTGGCCCCAATCTCAGTGGCAGCATTTCCCCCAAAGTCACATTAAACCAGGAAAGGATTTGCTGGGCATCCCTGGACCTTCTGGAACATGGAAGGGCAGGGCATTGACCCCACGTGCGGCGGGCACAGGTGTAGGGGCCGCAACATGGCACTGAGTCCCCCTGCCCCTGGGCTGCCTGCTGCGCCCACCCCAACTTGAAGGCCCTGCTTCCCCCCCACTGAGGGGAGTAGAGGTGTGGGGGAGCAGCAGGATGTGTTGTGTGTGCATGCACACATACACATGGACACATGTGTGCACATGCACGCAGACATGTGTGTGCATGTTGACACACGTGCACATACACATATGGACACGCCTGCATGCAGCCACAGATGCATGTGTGCATACGTACATACACACGGACACGTGTGCACACACATGCACACATTCTGGACAAGAGAAGCCCCCTCCAAGCCTCACACTCCACCCTGGGTTCCCTTGGACTGCAAAGACCCTGGCCACATGGAGGGGGGCTACCCCAGGTGGCTCTCCCAGTCTGCCCACCTCAGTGGGGGTCTTATTCTCTTGAGGGCAGGCTGGTGACCAATGTAGTGCAGACCCTTAGGGCTCTGACCAACAGGGCTGAGCACTCAAGACAAATGCACTCTGCTAATGTCCAGGAAGCCACTGATGCAGAAGCTGCATCACAGAGGCTGTGGCCAGAACTGCCGCCCCTCCAGCAGCTACAACCTGCCGGGCATACGCCCTGGCCAGAGCCAGTGGTTTCACTATTTGCTATGAGGGGTGGGGATACCCAAAGTTCCCCAGGGCCTCACGCCCACCCCACCCCCAGAAAAGAGGCGGCCCCATGCTTGACCTCGGGCACTAACCTGGGGTCCCTGCATAGCCCTTGGTCTTGGTCTGCCCGTCCTTCAGCTCCACAGCCAGCCCAAGGTCAGAAATTCGGATATTGCCTGAAAGCAAACATGGGCTGAGGTCACACACGGCTCCACAGAACTAGGGCACTTTGATTCCCAGCACCTGCAGGAGCCAAGTGCAGCCTCTGCACACATGCACACACTTGCACACAAGGGCACGCCTGTGCCCACGGGCAGGCACTCACAGCACATGCCCACCCAAGGGCCCCGAGGCCTCTGCACCTCCCACCCTGTCCCCAACAGAGGACAGCACCTGTCACTGTGATTGGGGGCACAATCCACCCAAATCCCATTTCAAGAATGCCCCACATTTGTGTGACTTAAAGACACAAAGGGAGGGTATCTAAAAGGACATAAAGCAAACCGAGATCTCTATTTACCATCTAATGAGAATCCCATAAAAGGCACAAAGTGTGACCAGTCTATCCTCTTATGGATGATCCGTTGGGCCAGGGAGGAGAGCCTGGTGAGGGGAGGCTGGGCAGGAAAATGCCAGGAGGGGAGGCTGCCTCACCGTCATCATCCAGAAGTACGTTCTCAGGCTTGAGGTCTCGGTAGACAATGCCCCTCTGATGCAGGTGCTCCAGGCCACTGATGATCTGGGCTGTGTAGAAGATAGCACGTGGCTCCTGGAAGCCAGGGCTCTCCTCATTCACATTGTAGATGTGGTACCTGGGTCAGACCACACAGAGGCCCATGACTCTCTGGGACAACAAGTGGGATGCCCACAGTTTCTAAGGAAGTAAAATCTCCCAAAACAGTGAGAACCTCAGAATCCCATGCTGTCAGCGAAGTGTCTGGTCACTGTGGGGCCCCAGCATCAGCCAGAAGAGCCTGCAGCAGTGCCAAGAGGCCCTGGCAGCTGGTGTTTGTGTCCTCACAAACCTGTCGCCACAACCATTGCGAGAAGAGCAAGGCATAAGAGCTCACTGCTCTCCCCCCCTCACCCACACTGGTCTGCACAGGCTAGGAAATGGACCCCAGAGCCATTTCACCATTGCCAGCCAAAGGAGGAAGGGCAGAGGATGGTGAAGGGCCCGGGGCAGGGAGCCTGAGTCCCCTCAAACAAAAGCAGTCAATCCAGTGTCCATGGAAACACGTTGGCCATTTCACCGAGCCCAAGCACAGACTCCTGGGTGGGCCTGCTGTAGGTAGGGTTTCCTTCCTGCTTCTCTCCTCCTATGACCTTGCTGCTCATCTTTTCCACTATTACTTTCTACAGAGAAGCAAGATCTAACAAATAAAAGGAAACAAACTATTTATGTCAGGTAGCAATCAGTGAGAGGCAGGCCAAGAGAACAGGAGAGAAAGCCTCAAATCAGCCATGATGACAAGATAAATGGCTTTTTTTTTTTGATAAATGGCTTTTATGTTACATTTATATTATAGTATAGTGCAGTACATTTAGTACAGTATAGATAAGGCATGTGACACTGTGTAGGATAGTATAGAATAGCACAGTGTAATATTGTGCAGTATGATGTGGCGTGGTAGAGTCAAGCACAGCATATCACAGTGCAAAAGTGTATAATGTAGTACAGCATGACACGGCATCATATAATACAGTGTGATGGAGTATAGTGTAGTATAGTATGGTGTGGTATATAGTACAGTGTAGTACATGTAGCATAGTATAGTGTGATAGTGTAGTACGGTGTAGCATAAAGCAACATAGAGTAGTATGGCATGATTCAGCATAGTATAGTAGAGAGCAGCATAGTGCAGTACGGTGTAATACAATACAGTGTAATGTAGAATGGCATAATGCAGTGTAATACACAGTAGGGTAGCAAAACATAGTATAGCATAGTATAGTACGGTACGGCACGGTGTAGCCTAGTAGAGGGTAGTAGTACATAGCAATGTAGTGTAGTGTGATTTAATGTAGTATAGCATGATGTATTATGGTGCAGCATAGCGTGGCATAGTATAGTATCAGTAGTTTAATACGGTATAACGTAGCATAGTGTGGTATGGTGTAGTAGAGGGGAGTGGAGTGTCATATGGTGTAATATCATGTCGTGCAGTGTGGTGTAGCATAATCTAGTATAGAGAAGTATAGTGTAGTATAGTGTAGCATAGGGTAGTAGCATAGTATGGTGTAGTGTAGTGTAATACAGAATAGCATAGTACATCATAGTATGGATGGGATGGGATGGAATGGTGTGATGGGGTACAGTGCAGCACATGTAGGATAGTAGACAATGGTGAGTATAATACAGAGCAGTACTATGGTATGATATAGTACTGTACAATGTGGTATAGTGTACTATAATCTGGTACAATGTATTAGTGTAGTCTGGAACAGTGTAGTATGGTGTATAATATTGTGTAGTGTGGTATGGTGTAGTATAATGTACTATAGAGTAGTATGGTGTAGTGCGGTATAGTATAGTACTATGTAGCAATATACTGTAGTATACTGTAATATGGTGTGGCATAGTACAGTTTAGTATAGTATAATATAGTGTAGGACAGGGTGGTATAATACAGTACAGTGTGCTGTAGCATGTATGGTATAGTAGAGGACAGTGGGGTGTAGTACAGGACAACAGGGTGTAGTAGAGGACAGTGGAATGTAGTACAGGATGGCGGGGTGTAGTACAGTATGGCAGGGTGCAGTACAGGATGGCAGGGTATAGTACAGGACAGGGGGGTGTAGTACAAGACGGCAGGGTGTAGTACAGGACAGTGGGGTGTAGTACAGGATGGCAGGGTGTAGTACAGGACAGTGGGGTGTAGTACAGGATGGCAGGGTGTAGTACAGGACAGTGGGGTGCAGTACAGGACAACAGGGTGTAGTACAGGACAGTGGGGTGTAGTACAAGACGGCAGGGAGTAGTACAGGACAGTGGGGTGTAGTACAGGACGGCAGGGTGTAGTATAGGATGGCAGGGAGTAGTACAGGACAGTGGGGTGTAGTACAGGATGGCAGGGTGTAATACAGGACAACAGGGTGTAGTACAGGATGGTGGGGTGTAGTACAGGACGGCAGGGTGCAGTACAGGACGGCAGGGTATAGTACAGGACAGTGGGGTGCAGTACAGGACAACAGGGTGTAGTACAGGACAGTGGGGTGTAGTACAGGATGGCAGGGTGTAGTATAGGACAGCGGGGTGTAGTATAGGATGGCGGGGAGTAGTACAGGACAGTGGGGTGTAGTATAGGATGGCAGGGTGTAGTACAGGACAGCAGGGTGTGGTACAGGATGGTGGGGTGTAGTATGGGGTATGTGATGCCCTGTAGTAGGATGCAGTACAGTACAGTGTCATGATAGTCTCTGCTCTCTAGGTCATGTTGCATGAACCTCCTAGTCTCTTCTCTCCTCCCCATGTGGCTTCACAAGCGTTCCTTAGTCAAGGCCTCAGAATTCCCGCCTGGAAAACATGGCCAACATACACATGACATATCTTCAATGAAGCTGAATCCACCAGGCAGAATGGAGGCAGGGGCTTGCACAGAACACCAACAGCAATGGCCCCATCTGCGACATGTGACACCCTTTCAGGTGTCTTACACATATTAACAGACTCTCCATAATGCCCTGAGAACACTAGTTTTACAGACCAGTGCATGGAGGCAAGAGCAGTCAGACTGCCTGGGCTGCACCTGGGTCTTTCCCTACTGAAAGCCAGTGGCCTGACATCCTCCGGAGTCCAGGGCTGGGTCCTCAGACGCCCGGCAAATCCAGACACCATCCACTGGCAGCAAAGCGCCGGTCCCAGAACTTGGCCACGTCACGTTTCCAGCTCTGCCGTCATCCCCAAGAGCAGGTCACAAAGCAGTGTCCTCAACCCCTGCCCTCCACCCAAGCCTTCTTTCATCTGTCTGCCCAGTTAGCACTTGCCCTGTGGCACCCTGTGCTCCTGCTGCCTCCACCCCTATGTGGTCACATGAACCTCAGGTCCACCAGGAGCTAGAGAGCCACGGGCCATCTGCCCGTGGTCCCACATTTCACATAGGACTGCAGAGTATCAGCCACTGGGGGACGGGAGGAGCATGTTGATGGGGGCCCAGGGCTTTACCTCAGGTCACCATATTCTCTACACGTGTGGGCAGCCCCCCCATTTACCTTATGTCGCCTCCATTCATGATGGTCATCACCAGACAGAGGTCAGTCTTGGTTTCAAATGCATAGGCCAGAGAGACTATAAACCTGCTGTGTACCTTTGCTAGAATCTTCTTCTCCACCATAGCACCCTGAAAAGCAAGATGTCGAAATATTATCAGGTTTAAGCAGGATGTCACCAAAAAGACCAAGTCCCACATGCCAGAAAATAGATGCAAACACACTTGAAGGAGCTTGCACCACACAATTGCAAACAACCTACAGACATCTCACTCATCCCCCAACCAGCCGTGCAAATGTGTGGGTGTACAGAGGACTCGCCAGCAAGGGGCAGGAGTCAGACCACCAGCCTTAAAAACACCGGAGGACCCAGCACAGGCAATGGCAGCCTGTGTGGTGCTGACCTTCCTTCCGGGCCTTCGGTACACCCGGCCAGCTTGCCCACTGCAACCCCAGGCCCCAACCTCCTCTCCAGGCCCTGGGCAGCGGCCAGCCAGGGACCCAGCAGCATCTCTTCATCTTCCAACTGTATTTTAAAACCTCACGATGTCCATTTAACATGTTTTTTAAAATTATGTTTGGTTAAGGAGGGTAGAATTCCTTTTGGAAGGAGGGATCCTGGTGTTCTGGGAGCCCTCTGCATCCACACTACGGAGCAGATGTCAGGTTGCTCTTGCTGAGTATTAGGCTCAGTGAGGACCCCGACCTCGGACAGAAGATGCTGGGTTCAGACCACACGTGGACAGTTGGAAGGGATGCCTGCTTGTCCCGTAGCCCCAAAGGGACAGCACTACTGAGAAGCCCTGGGGTGGGCACCCTGGGTGGCTGCTGTTAACCCCAAAAGTTGCATTTGTGCTCCATTGGCAGGAAAGACAAGGGACCACATGGGATGAGACAAGCTCCTACAACACAGCAGCATCCACTGTCCTGCCTCAACGGAGCCTGACCCCATGCAGAGCAGACCCCATGCAGCAACCCCATGTGCTTGGTTCACTCCGGCCCGGAGAAAGCATGGCGGATGCTACCAGGCCTGGCTGGACTCCCAGCGGCTGGACTCCCAGCGTGCTCTCCGTCACAGACAAGCCAGGGCCAAGAGAGCTCCAGGAAGCCAACAGCCTCCCCCAACACTTGTTCCCAAATTTCATGATGGTGGTAAAAACACAAGACGGCTGGCAGGAGGGGCACCTAGGATGGTGCAGTCAGTTGGGTGTCCAACTCTTGGTTTCAGTTCAGGTCATGATCTCAGGGTCAGGGTCATGGGACTGAGTCCTGCGTTGGGCTCTGCACTCAGCTCAGAGTCTGCTTAAGACTCTCTTTCCCTCTGCCTTTACCCCACCTTCCCCACTCGTGCACACGTGTTCTCTAAAATAAATCTTAAAAAAAAAAAAAAAAGATGACAGCTGGCAGGATATGCAATACCGCCCACACTAACAAACACCTCTAAGGCCGCCTCTGATGAGGGGTCAGGGCAAACCCTGTGGTGTGCAGAGTGCTGGGCCAGGGTGGCAGAGCTGAGGACACCCCCTCTATGCCCCGGGGGCCAGGCCCTTGGCTCAGGATCAGGAGGCTGCCCAGTAGGAGGGGCCCGGTGTCCCAAGGTCAGAGGAGCCAGCCCACAAAGGGCCCCGCGCAGGACCGGACACAGCCCGATGGCCCTCCCACCACCGTGAACAGTCAGCTGCCCACCTGGTACCCCTTCCTTTTCTTGAGTCTCTTCTTGTTGAGCTTCTTACACGCATACAACTTGCCAGTCGCCTTCATCTGGCAGGCAGACACCTCCCCGAAACCACCTTTCCCCAGGACCCTGAAGTCCAGGAACCAGTCCTCCCCCGTAGGCTGGGCCTCCAGCCACTTCCACTGCAGGAACCTCTGGAAGTACAGGCTGCCCAGGTACTCCTGGAAGGGCGCCTGGCTCAGGTGCTCCAGGGTAGCCTGCAGCAGGGGCTGGAACAGCCCATCCTCACTTGCCGTGGGCCCTTCCCGGAACTTGGCCACTACCCCCTCATCCAGGAAGCTGCAGAAGAGCTTGGCCTGGGGGTCCAGGTACTCAGCCAGGATGGCCCGGGCCTTCTGTGGCCGGAGGTCGTCATCTGCAGTGTCATAGTCCTCGATGTCCTTCCAGAGCTCCAGAGCTGGCACATGCCTCTCATCAGCCCCCAGGAACTGCTGGAAAAGCCGCTTGCCGATGGGCTGCTCTGAGCACACACTTGGGAACGCCAGGTCCAGGCTCTCCCGGAGGCCCTCACACTTGGACAGTGGAGGCAACTTGAGCTTAGCCAGGTACTTCCTGTCCCGAGAAGATGGGCCACTGCTCCCATCGAAGCTGCCCCGGGCGGCAATGAAGGCTGAGTTGGCCACCACCGTCTCCAGGGAACCGAAATCCATCCCGGTGCTGGCCTCCTGCCGAGTTAGGCTCGAGAGGCCTGACCCACTGTCCGGGGCCTGTGCCCCCTGCCCTCCCCAGACTGCAGGCGTCCCAATAGGTGAAGAGTGACTGGGGGCCTCGCCGGGAGCCCAGGGAACCCAGCTGACACAGCTCCAGCCAAATCCCAGCCCGGGGTCACAGAGCAGGTGCCAGAAAAAGACAATCCTCTAAGCTGCTTCCAGGCGGATTAGATGCCCATCCTCCCCATTGCTTCCTCTGAGGACAAAGTGCAGACCCCGATGGACCTCCCTGAAGCTGCCCTGTTGGGTCCTCAGCCCTGGCAGGTGGCGCACCTGCTTGTTCCCCTGCGTGAGCCGGAGGCCAAACAGAAAGCAGAGGGGCCCGGGAGAAACCCCAACTTAATATAAGATGGCTGTGGCTTTCCTACTGTATTTCATTTTTGTCTTAAGAAGATAGAAAGCAGGAGGAAAAACAGCTGATATCAGGAATTCAGAGAGAAAAAAAACCCACAGTGAACCGCTCACTGGGTATTCAAGAGTGAAACCACTGGCAGGGGGACTGGTTAGTATGTGGGGACCTGGCCTGACACTGACAGGAGCCTGCCCTCGGGTCACCTGCCAGCTCTGAGGACCTAAGGTAACCTCAGCACCTGCCGGGGGATCAGCTCCGCATCAGCTCCCTCCCCTCTCCTGAGCTGTGCCAGCAAAACATAAACACCCAAGAGAAGCTTCAGGTGAAGTTAGAAGCAGGAGACCCCCAGCCACATCCAGGGCTGAGGCCTCAAACAGAGAAACAGGAATGAGAGGGCAATGATGAGGCCAGGGACACACCTGGAGGCATATCTGGGGGACACACCTGGGGGACACACCTGGGGCACATCCCTGAGGGACATACCTGGGGGCACACACCTAGAGGGACACACCTGGGGCACACACCTGGGGGACAAAACTGGGCACACCTCTGAGGGACACAGCTGGGGGACACAACTGGGGCACATCCCTGAGGGACATTCCTGGGGGCACATACCTAGGGGGACACGCCTGGGGGTACATCCCTGAGGGACATACCTGGGGGCACACACCTAGGGGGATACACCTGGGGGCACGCCCCTGGGGGACACCCCTGGGGATGCCAGGACCAACAGAAATGTCAGACTCATAGGGGCAAGGTGTTGTCCGTCTAGTATGCAGCAGGTACTCTGTAAATGTGCAGGGAAGGAAGTGATGGGGGTCGGTTAGAGTTTGAAGAGGGGAGGAAGTGAGGTTATGGAAACAAGAATGTAGAAGCCAGAGGAGACCAGCAGGACCAGCCCACCCCGTGTCCCTCCTCTGGGAGGCATGGAGGTTCCATGAGTGGGTGAGGGCAGAAGGCAGAGGAGGCCAAGGAACAACCTGCATCTGCGCAACCACAGTCCCTCCTTAACCCCTCCCCAAGTACCGTGAACACTGGCGGGGGTTGGTCGCAGCACCACCTCTACCAGCGCTTCTGACGGCGTGCCTTCAGTCCGCGCCTCCCGGTGGTGCCAGGCACACCCAACGGCCGAGGATCTTGCTGAAATCAAGATTCTGCTTCAGCAGCCCAGGCTGCGCGGTGCATCTCTCCTGAGCTGCCCGGGGACGCAGCAGGCACCCTGGGGCAGTCTGCAGCCCCACCGGCTCAGTCCCTGGTCCCTCTACCACCACCACCTCATCCCCATCACCGTACACCACACATATAACAGGTAACAAGCCTAAGTCGTCAACTTTACAGTTCTTTTTCAAAAATATTTTTCAGAACCCATTTTTTAAAAACTATTCAAAATACAGAAGAAAATATTCCACTTTCTATATGAATTTTACAAAAGTCTGTATCGACACAGAAACATCTTGCTGGATCTTGCCAGGAGTTACCCCTGTCTATCAGTCTTTGGTGTGCTGAGTCTTCCCACCGATGAACATACCGTCTTCATGTCCCAGATGCTCCACCACCGCCCTCACCAACATGTGGCTTTCAGCACACGAGTCCTAACGTGTTCTGTTGGACTAATACCTAAACATTCTCTTTGTTTTGAGCAACTAGCAATGGTATCGTGTTTTTAATTTTGTTATCCATGTGTTCGTTGCTAGTAAATGCAATCGTTGACTTGGGGGCATCATTTTGTATCCTCTGCCTTGCTGAACTCACTTATTCGAGATTTTTTTTGCAGTCTTTGGCATTGTCTACGTGTACAATCCTGTCAACCGAAAATAGGGAGTTTTGTTTCTTCCTTTCTAGTCTGTGTGTCTTTTCTTTTCTTGCTTATTCCACCAGCTGGCCAGTGCAGCACAAGGGTCATCTGTGGCGAGGGCAGAAGTCCATGTACCGCGTCGTCGGGTAGACACATGCAGTCCTTCGCCACTGGATAGGATGCTGGCTGGCACTAGAGATCCTGTCAACGCTTTTCATCAGGTTAAGTTTCTGTCTATTCCCAGCCTGCTGAGAACTTTTATCATAAATGAATCTCGAATTTTGTCAAGTGCTTTTTATGTATCGGCTGATATGATTGCATGGTTTTCCTTCTTCAGCTTGTTAGAGCATTACACTGATTTCTAAATATCGAACCAGCTCTGCATCTCTAGAACACATCCTTCTCAGTCTTTTAATGCTTTAAAAAAAAAAAAAGTCATTTATTTGAGAGTGAGTGGGCACACAAGGGACAGAAGATGACAGAGGTGGAGAGAGGTTCTCAGCAGACTCCCCGATGATTGCGGAGCCCAACACGGGGCTCCATCCCATGACCTGAGCCGAAACCAAGGGTTGGATGCCCAACTGACTGCATCACTCAGGTGCCCTGTTTAATGCTATTAAACATCAGCATTAACAGCTAATTAGTGCTATTGTTGGATTCATTTGCCGATGTGTGGTTAAGGATTTTGTCTGTTTGACAGGGTTTTGGTCTGTAGTGTTTGTTGCCTGTGTTTATGCTCTTTGTCTGGTTCTGGTGAAGGGTGTGCTGGTTTCATAAATCATTTGGGGAAGTTCCCTTCTATTTTCCAAAGGACACACCACACAATCTGTGCTACTTTACTACATGTTTTGTACGATTCTCCAGTGAAGCCATTGGGGCCTGGAGAGTTGTTTTATTTTGCGGGAGGAGGGGTGGTGGTGGTGGATTTTAAATTACAAATTCGATTTCCTTAAGTTATAGGGCTATTTAAATGACCTATTTCAAATTAGACAAATCGTGTTTTTTTGAGGAAGAGGCCAATTTCATCTAAGTTGCTGAGTTTATGTGTATGAAGCCGTGTGTTATTTTTTTTTAATGTCCAAAGGGTCTGTAGTGATCTTCCATTTTTGATTTGCTATGTGTGTCTTTCTCTTGCTATACGTTTGCCAATTTTATTGACTTTTCAAAGAACCAATTCTTTCACTGATTTTCCCTTTTGCTTTTCTGTTGTTAATTTCATGATTTCTGTTCTCCTATTTCTCCTTTCCACTTGCTCCCCCCTCCTTTTCCTAAGTTTTCCAAGTGGGAATTCAGATTATTGAGACTCTATTTTTGACTGCATGCACTCAGAACTATAAACAGTTTTAGTGACGTCCCACGAATTTTGATTTCATAGATTTCTCACCAGCCCTACGTATTTTCTAATTTCCCTCAAGACTTCCTTTTGATTCATGAATTACTTTTAAGCATATTGCTTCATTTTCATGTTTGGAGATTTTATCTTTCTGGTTTTTTAGTTTCTAGTTTGGTTGTATCATGGCTGGAGAATATACTCTGCATGATCTCAACTCTCTTAAATTTGCTGAGCTTTATTTTATGGCCCAGGATATGGTCCCAGGTTTATGTTCCTGGGTCACTTAAAAAGAAGTTGTATTCTGCTGTGTGCGGATGAGGTGTTCTACAAATGTCAATGGCATCCTGTTGGTTGACAATATTGTTGAGTTCTTCTCTATCCACGCCGATTTTCCATTTAGCTGTTCTATCAATTGTTGAGAAAGAAGCGATGAATCCTGTGACTAAAATTGTGGATTTGCCTATTTCTACTTTCAGTTGTATTTGTCTACGTCATATATTTTGAAGCTGTTGTTTGGTGCACACACATTTAGGATCGCTTTATCTTCTTGGTGGATTGACCCTTTATCATCATGCAATGTCTTTCTCTTGTAACTTTCTCTGCTCTGAAGTCCGTATGATACTAATATAACCACACACTTCATTGATTAGTATCTGCATGATGTATCTTTCCCCCATTCTTTCCCAGTCAACCTACCTATATCATTCTATTTGAGATGCGTTTCTTGTAGATAGGTTTGGAAACATTAGCCAACTATAGCCTGTCAGTTTTTTTATTGGTGTACTTATAGCACTCACAGTAATTGTTGCTCAAGTCTGCCATTTTTCTATTTTTCATCTGTTTTTTTTTTCTATTTTTCCTGTGGGTTACTTGAACTTTTTTAGAATTCAATTTTGATTTCTCTATAGTATTTTTAGGTGCATCTCTTTATGCAGATTGTTACTGGTTGTTACTGGTATCATATACACATAACCTATTACATTCTGTTGCTATCATCTTTTTAAAGATTTATTTATTTGCGAGAGAGAAAGCATGTGGAGGGGGAGAGAGGTAGAGGGAGAGACTCATCAGGCAGAGTCCCCATGAGGCACTGAGCTCTACATGGGGTTCATGAGGCCATGACTTCAGGTGAAACCAGGAGTCAGACTCAACCGACTGAGCCACCGCGGCGCCCCTTATTGCTGTCATTTTATCAGTTCAAGTTAAGCGCAGCAATATCACCTCCTTTTATCCTTTCCTGTTTACATATAATTAACATTACTTCATCTACATACGTTTAGCATATCAGGCAATATTATGGTCTTTGTTTCAACCATCAAACATAATTTAGAAAATTCAAGAGAAGTAAAGCTCAGTATTTACCCATATTTTGCTCACCATATTCCTTCTTTCAACATTCTGTTTTGAGAACTTCCTTCACCATCCTTCTAGGATAAGTCTACTGGTGACAAATTAGCCTCCTTTCCTTTTCCTTCATTTCATAGTGCTGGGACCTCCTTCAGACCAAAAGGATATTTGCACTGGATTCAGGATCTGGGTGACAATTCTCTTCATTCAGCATTTACATATATTCTGTAGCTTCTTTCTGATCTCTGGTTTCTGATGAGTAATCTGTAAATCAAATGGCTTTTCTCTGGCTCTTTCTAGATTTAGGTGTGTGTATGCTTTCAGTTTTCAGAAGTTTAATGATGATGCAGCTTGGATTTTGGAAGAGTTACCCTGCTTGGGTTTTAATCCATTTTCTGAACTTTCAGGTTAATGTCTTTTGCCAAGTTTAGGGAGTTTCTAGTCCTGCCTTCATTCTTCTGTCTTTCCAAAATTCTGACAACAGAGATGTCACACTTCATTACAGTCCTCCAGGCCCGAGGCACTGTACATTTTTTTCTGAATCTACTTCCTATTGTTCAGATCAGGTGTCTATTATTTTTTCTTCCATGTCACTGATTCTTTCCTCTGTCCCCCTCTCTTATGCAGTTTAGCCCATTTGCTGAGCTTTTCATTCTCATTATAATTTTTGAATCTAAAATTTCCATTGGTTCGAGGCCTGGGTGCCTCAGTGGTTGAGCATCTGCCTTTGGCCCAAGGCTTGATTCCGGAGTGCCTGGATCGAGTCCCACATTGGGCTCCCTGTACGGACCCTGCTTCTCCCTCTGCCTATGTCTCTGCCTCTCTCTTTGTCTCTCATGAAAAAAAATAAAATATTTAAATATTTTATTTAAACCGATGGAAATAATAAAATTTCCATCGGTTCTTGTTCATATCTTCTAATTCTTTCCTTAAACTTTCTTTGTTGAGACTTTTTTCATTTGTTTCAAGCACGTTAATGATTGCTCACTCAAGCATCTTTATCATAACGGCCTAAAAATCTGATTCAAACATCCCTGTCACCTTGATATCAGCATCTATTGATTGTCTTAATTCATTTTGAAATCTTCTTGGTTCTTGGTCTGATGCGTGATTGTCAGCTGAAACCTGGACTTTTACTTAATACTCCTTTGGTTTTAGCTGGCTCTGTTCCAGCAGCAGGAGGAGGGCCCCAGCTCACTACTGCTGGCTGGAGAAGTCTGGGCTCCCCGCACTGCCTGGAGCCTGCTCTTTATGGGGCATGGGTCCTGCACTCTCAGAGCACCTGTTCAGGAGGCTGCCCTCTCCCTGCCTCTCCTCCCCAAGGCACACGTCCAGAGGTCATTTTGATAACGTGTGCTCAGTTCACCACATGCTTCCACTAAATGTGGAAGATTTCATTCAGTGACTTCTACAATGAATTCATATCTTATTCATTTCAAGGGCATGTCTATAATATACTTTCCAGACGAGCGTGGCATTTACTCTGCAGGTAACATTTGCTGTGCTGCATCTTTAGGCCCCAGGAATTGGGGTCCAAGGCCCACAGACTGTGAGCAATGAGACCGCAGCCTAATGCCACTCTGCATCTTATTGACCTAAAATTACAAAATTGTGCATGAAAACAGTATTATGGAAAACACACAGAACTGGTCCATTAAAAAGTCCAAGCTAAAATGGTGCTATTCCATCTGAATCTTAGGGTGCCCATTTTGCTAACAAACTCTAAATCATCCTGAAGAAAATAAGGCAGAACTAGAAGAGCATTTTTCATTATTCTTCTTCCCCAAGAAACCTTCAGATTTGGCTACATAGGTCCTCCAGAGGGAAAAACTAGATGTGACAAGAAATGAAATTCTAGGTCTTTGTGCATAACACTCACTATTTTGATCAGGCTCTGACTTAGATACCTGTGAAAAGACTTCTGTGGCACATCTAGCTAATTGGGGGACTTGCAGGAGTCTGGGTACTCCAGCCACCTGGCAGGTCGGCTCGCTGAGTAACTTGACGGTGGTGGAATAGCTGTCAGAAGTATCCAAGGCAACCCAGCTGATTCGGATGTGCTGTCAGGCCAAGTGTCCCCTGCCTGGACATTGCTATAGTCCTAAAGCCACCTACACAGCTCACCAGGAGCCCCTGGGTCCAGTGGGTCCCCACTGAGTCAGAAATGCATTTCAACAAGATGCCAAGGACTGGTGTGCATTAAATATTAGAAGGTACCTCTAGATGGTATGGCTGTGACCTCCATTTCCTCCATGGACACAAAGTAATCCTAAAGGACCCCAGCACCACCCCAACAACATGAGCCTCATCACCTATACTAAGCAACAGGAGTGACCAGGGAGGTTAAGACGGGAACCTTCTGAACCCTCTCGTCTAGAACAGAGCCTCTGACCCTTTGCACACTAGCCTCATCTTCGCTGTCAGATGTATTCTCCAGCAAGTGATAACCTGCAGGCATGAGTGACAGGAGCCCCCTGGGTCACCACCCCCATTGACTCAGACCAGGACAACCTCAGGCACCATGCCAGGGTCGGACCCAGACCTGTCCTTGTTCATCCTGCACTGCTCCCATCTCTCCTCTGGAGCTGAAGAACTCCTCCTCCTGCACCACAGTCGTTCTCCTTGGTCGTATCAGAACAGATAAGGACATGGCCAAGGACGTCCTGGGAGGAGGGGCTGGCAAGGAGGGGGGCATCTGATACCTGTGTTTGGATAGCAAGGTGTGCTCAAAAACGCCCTGGTGCTTTCCCTGGGGCCAGTCTCCACAGTGCCTTTGACCTCCAGAGGAGGAGACGATAAAACCCAGAGGCCACCTTCCTCCTGTCAGGCTAGTGTGGGGAGCACCCGTGTTCTGCAGGAGGGGACTCCAGGGGCCGGGACGATGGCAGCACTACAGGAGAAAAAGTCATGCAGCCAGCGGATGGAGGAGTTCCAGCGCTACTGCTGGAACCCAGACACGGGGCAGATGCTGGGCCGGACACTGTCCCGGTGGGGTATGTGCCCAGGGGTCGGGGGTGGGGGGGGAGGCGGGGAGGGGCTGTCCCTCACCAGGTGACCCCAGAAGCCCATTCCAGCTCTGATCCCTGCCGACAGCAGATGCTTACAAAGTGGGAATATCTGAGGGTCAGCCCAAAAGGTTTAGCCCTAGGTTTGAAAAGAACCTTTTTAAAGCTATGTTCCTAAAACTTACAATTTTTAAAGACTTTTAAGTGAAGGGGTACAAAGCATCTCTTGTGTGGTGAGAACAGTCTGGACCTTGACAGAAGCGATGGCTGCATGTGTGCGAACCCACTATCTACACTGAGTGATGCTGAATCCCACCCTCGCCAGCTGCATCTCACCTGCCTCTCCCCACAGTGTGGATCAGCCTCTACTACGTAGCCTTCTACGTGGTGATGACTGGAATCTTTGCCCTGTGCATTTACACGCTGATGTGCACACTTGACCCATACACGCCTGACTACCAAGACCAGCTAAAATCACCAGGTAATGGGGCTGGTGGCTCAGCATGGACACCAGGATCCCATGCATGGGGGCAATGCTCGGTCCTAGAGCTGCCTGGCCAAGAACAAAGCCCAGAGAGGGAGCCCAAGGATCTGAGGGGCCACTGGGGTGTAGACAGCCCCTCCACCCCTTCTGAGGATGGTGCCCCAGGTTACAGTTATTAAAACAGATCTGGTATAGATTCTTACATCTCTTACTTCACCTGCTGATAAACACAGCCACACCACACCTGGGGGGACAGGCAAGGCAGTTGGCAGGGCCATTAGGGACGAAGGGTCTGTGGGAAGGAGACACCTCTGAGCACCGAGGACTCTCTGAGGGGGGAGCGCTTCCAGACACGAGTTCAGCTCACAACGTGGTTTTCTCAAAGAGCAGTTTGTCTACTGTCCCGTTTGAGGACAGAGGCTCAGAACAAAGGCTGAGCACAGAACTCTCCTGAGTCGGCACCAAGATGAAGAGGTCACTGGCGTCACATGACTCCAAGGCCTGAAACAGAGGCGGCACCTCCCAGGTCCCGGGGAAGGTGGCCGCCCCCAGCTGCCCGCACACACCAACCCGGAAGGGCAGGCAGGGGTAAAGGAGGAAACACACTTGCCAGTATAGTCACTCACTCACATGTCCCTAGTACTTCGGAAGGCAGCCATGAATGGCCACAGCAGCACCAGCACTTCCCAGGGACAGGAGACGGTGGTCTCAGACGCTGGAGCCAAGGCGGGCATGTGTCCTCGGGCAGCCCCACCATTGTGCCGGGGTCTTGGTGAATCTTCTGGTTGGTGACCACAACACCAAAGTGCTTTACTGGGTATCATTTTAGAGCCAACCAACAGATAAGACATGGGAGATTTCACCGTAGCTTCAGAGCAGATACAATACGTCACAAACCCAAGGACACGACAGGGGTCACAGGGAGCGGGAGAGAGACACGGTCCTGGATGAACAAGCCATGAGACCCTGGGAAGCAGCTGTGGCATTTGCATGGATTAGACACTCGTGAGCGGTACCCCCTTTGTCTCCTTGGTCAGATCCTCTCAAGGCCTTTAATTTAGACCACGTACAGCCGTGACTTCCACGTAGTCCATGAAACAAGAGAATGCTAGCTTAATTAGTTAAAAAGTAACATCAAGGTGGGGGCTGGCTTTGTAAACTGTGGAACGTTCACACAGCAAAGAAATGACAGTATTTGTGGGAAGAAGGCGGGGAGTCAGCTTGTTGATGGCACGCTTACACGTGGCACTGGAAAATGGAAGAAGGAAGGTAGAACCTGAGTGGTAGGATCCCATTTCCCTAACTTAAGACACAGGTCTGTGCATCTGTGCTCACAGACGCGAGGATGTCTGTGGATGTTCCGACTCCTATACACGCATCTTTTCTTTTTATACAACACACATTGTCACATTGCTTTTGTACTTCATTGAAACCAGCGAAGATTGTTCAAATGCGCCTTCAAATACATCTTCACTTAGCAATGCAGTCCAACCAGGCAGCTGGGCAGGCCTGGCGCTGACGGTGAGCTTCCAGGTGGGCAGGGTCCCTGCTGAGCCATGGCTGCAGAGGACACCAGGCCGCAGCCTCCTCGCCCAGGGGCCCTGCTTGGCCACTGGACCAGGCCAGCTCTGCATGGCGCTTGCCATCCCCACAGCAAGTGGCTGGGTGTGGATGGATACTTTGGGGGGAACTGAATGTGTCTCTTTCCAGGGGTGACCTTGAGGCCCGATGTCTATGGGGAGAAAGGCCTGGACATTTCCTACAACGTCTCTGACAACAGGACCTGGGTAGACCTTGTGAACATCCTCCACAACTTCTTGGAAGGTGACGTTTCACATGCTTCCCATCTCTGTTTCTCCCTCCTCTAAGACAATCTCACTGAGGGGTACGGGCTTCCCACTGTCCAGCCAGCCCCAGGTGGCTGTGGGTGGAGGCAGGCAGCCACAGCTGTGTGTGTGTGTGTTCCAGCAGGCTACTCGCCCACATCCCAGGAGGACAATATCAACTGTACCTCTGAGAAGTACTTCTTTCAGGACGTTTTTGGGGCCCCAAATCACACCAAGTTCTCCTGCAAGTTCATGGCAGACATGCTGCAAAACTGCTCAGGCCTGACAGACCCCAACTTCGGCTTTGCAGAAGGAAAGCCGTGTTTTATTATTAAAATGAACAGGGTGAGTCCTGAAGGGCTGCAGACCAGGGACCCAGCCTGAGGGCCCCTGTGGAGACAGCTGTGTGTGACCCCAGGCATCCCTGGCTGGGACCTAGGCAGCAGGGTGGGGACATGCACTGCGGCCCCATCCCTCCCTGCACTTTCGCTCAGCTCATACCTGCGTCACGCTGGCTCTGGAGTTGACCGTTCCCCAAATACAACCTGAACACATCTCAGACACAGCCCTGACTTCGTGGTCCGCAGCATCTGGACACTGAGCAGTAGAGTCCGGGCTGCTTGGGGCGGCCACATGTACAGGACAGCTTGACAGCAGCCAGCTGTACACAGGTGCCACAAGGACAGCTGGGAATCTTCCAGGGTAGAGGTTTTCATTTTCATTCTGGGCCAGGGGCTGTGCCGGGCATGAGGGAGGCTGAACAGGCCAGTACAAGCAAACCACAGGAGAGCACAGTCCACCCAGCCTTGGGGTGCAGGGGAGGCCGGGAGGGCTGGAGGGTCTGTGCTCCATGCTGGCCAGCAGGTGCGGCCAGGGGTTCCCAGCTTCTACTCAGCAATACAAACCTTCCGTCCTGAGACCAAAGGAAGCCCCACATTTGTGAACTGCACACTTTCCTGGGTCCCTGCTAGGTCTCGTGGCCACCTGGCAGGGGAAGCTATGCACACAAGGTATGCGGGGAGGGCAGTATTGCCCTGGGCACTCCACTTCAGGGCACCGCAGAGCACCAGAAAGTGGCAGCTACAGCTCAGGTCCTCCTGTCCAGCTCTGCCACCTGCTGGCAGGAACCACAGCTGGGACAGAAGCCCATGGAGAGCCACAAGGACACCCTTCCCTTCCAGATCGTGAACTTCCTCCCCAGCAACAGCACAGCGCCCAGGGCCGACTGCACCTTCTTGGTGAGTGCGCGGCCGCCCCAGAGCCGCTTCCCCCTCAGTTCCCCTCAGCTGCCTGGCTGTCTCGATCCTTGGTCACACGAACCACCGCTCAGAGCAGCTTTCTCATAGGGAACAAAAATCTAGTAAGAAGAACAGCCTATCTTTGTTGTTTTGCTACAAGAAGCATACAGTGTATCACTAACACACTTCAAAGAATTTGGGGGCAATTTGGAAAAAACTGAGTTGGTATTAATTTACTCAAAAACAGTTCTTAAGCACAACACAAAAATACCCAAACTTCTTGTCACTGAACATTCCCTAATGCTTGTTTTCCCAGTCGTGGCCTCGCCCGAAGACTCCTGTGAGCAGCCACAGCTCCCACCCCAGCCTGTCTCTCTGGTTCTGGGTCCTTCTGTAGCCACTCATCCACACATGTGGGCTGACCTGGGCTTCTAACAGATGTCAGAGTGTCCCCCAAGACTGACTGGCAAGCTCTGGCTATCCGCCGAGAGATTCACAAGCTCTCATAATGACGAGAAACATACCCCACACGGGCAGAGACCCTTACCTAGAAAGTCTCTCAAACTTGTAGCCAGTTCAGCCTCCGCAGCTTTCATTCCCACAGATGGACAAACAGGCACCTTCTCTATCAATCTTGTTATTCTACAAGGACTTGAAATGATAAAAATCCAAGTTTGATAGGCCATGGAAGGTTGTGCAAATGAACAAACAACGTCCCTATGAGATCTCAGCATTCATCATAAAGGTTAGATCTAACGCATGCTAATTGCACAATGAAGTGTTTGTATCTGCACGTGTGCATACGTACACATGTGCAGACACACGCACCCAGATCCTGCCTCTCTCAGGCCATAGCCTCTCTGCCCCCAGGACCAGCACAAGGATGACCGGCCCCTGCAGGTGGAATATTACCCACCCAACGGTACCTTCAGCCTTCGCTATTTCCCTTACTACGGGAAAAAGGCGCAGGTAGGTTTGTCCCACTTCTCCCAACAACAGCTGCAGAATCATCTCAAAGTTAGCATGATTGGCAAAAGGAAAGCCATCAATGTTTTACCCATGCAAGTGAAACAAAGGTGTCCCTTGGCCCGTTCTGACTGTGTAGCTCTTTGGGTGTTTCCCTACCTGAAAACACACAGCTCTCCTGTGAAACACAAATGTCAAACCTAATTCTTTTCCGAGAGCTTCCCAAATCCTTTTAGACAACCACATACCCATTTTAAAGCACTTCCTCCAAATCTCGCAATTTTTCCTGTTTTATTTTTATACTAATTTTCATCAAATATAATTTGAAGTTAACTTTGTCACTGGTGTGGTCTCCCTACCCCCAGACCAGCTCTCCTGCATGTGGCAGAGTGCGAGGGCTGCTGAGCAGGTGCTGCAGGCCACATGAGAACAGAGCAGGCAGGGGCTGCCACGACAGGGCACCTGCCGTGCAGTTTCTAACTCTCTCCTCCTCCCGTTTCCACGCTCACGTTCCAGCCCCACTACAGCAACCCTCTGGTCGCCGCGAAGCTTCTCAATGTCCCCAGAAACACGGAAGTCCTCATTGTGTGCAAGATCCTGGCAGATTATGTGACCTTTGACAACCCCCATGACCCCTATGAAGGGAAAGTGGAGTTCAAGCTCACCATTCAGCAGTAGAGAGCAAGGAGGCTGCACCCTGGCTGCCCACCCCCCTGCCATCCCTGTACTCCTCCTAGCTGCCCGTCGCCCCCCACCCCCCATCCCCCAGCTGCCCATCACCCCCCACCCCCCAGCTGCCCACCACCCCCTGCCCTCTGCATTCTTCCTAGCTGCCCGCTGCCCCCTGCACCCCCCCACACCCCCACCAGGCCTCTAAACGCCCGGGAACTGCAGGCAGCTGTGCACTAGGCACCTAGTGTGACAATCAACAGCCTCTCGCTCAGTCTTTTCTGCTCTTTGACCCAGAATCAGTAGCTACGATAAAAACACTAGGCCAATGTGGCGACCCTGAGGCAGCAGCAGACTTCATGTTCCTCACTATTCCCTAGTCTTTTTAACTTCAATGACATCCCAGTCCCCGTGTCTACGTGAAGACTGCTCCCACTCCCATAGAAACACTACTTATCAGGCATTCTGAAGGCTTGCTCTTAAAGAACAGAATTCCCAAACTGTAAAACTAAAACACATTAAAGGTACTATGTTAAACAATCATGTCTCTTCTGATAAAGGAAAAATGTAACAAAATCACTTTCTCTTTAAAATCTTCTTCTTAAAGTTTCAATCCCCTGTTGGGGGAAATTCAGACAAGGCTGGAGCAGGATGCCCCTGAGAACCCATGCGGCAGCAGGAGGTAGGCATGCGAGGCAGGAGGGCAGCACATGTGGGGTACGGTCTAAGCCACGGACACAAGCCCACCCTCCGACTCCCAGGGATGAGCGGGCGTCTCCCTGAAGCCCCCTGTGAAAGCCTGGACTGAGAGCCCTGCGCTCCTGGAGCTTCGCCCCCTCCACCCCAGTCATCTCACACAGCCTGGTACCCTAATCCCCTGTGAGCACCAGGCACAAAGTCACCACCAACAGAGCTACAAGGCCCCACGCAGCGGAGGGTGGGAAAGATGTCAGACACCCATGTGCCAGCGGTCTGCGAGCTGCTGCCCCCACGATGCCCAGCACAGGTCACCTCCACGGGTTCCACCTGCATGCAGCAGGCAGGGAGCACCAGAACATGGCAGCTGCACGTTCACCCGCCCCCAGGTCCCGCTGCCCTCGGGACACTGGCAGGAAGTCAGACTGGCAAGAAAGGCCACTTCCTCCCATAGCACCACGGACACCCCTCCAAGGCCTGCGGTGAACACTTCACCATCCTTTCTCACCTCACGACCTCACTCCTGAAAGTCAAACCCCCAGAATCTGGGTCAACTCTGAGGGCCTGGGAGGGCAGGTGCACTTGGGCTGTGTCCACTGGGCCCCCGACCCCTTGCTTGGAGACAAGCAATACTGACACAGAAGATAAATTGACTTATGGACCAGAATCCTGAATTAGAGGAACACAGAGCGTGTTTAAAATGCCCATGCGCGTTTTATTAATAAAAACTAACAGTGCCAAGTTAAACAAGTCAAACAATTAAAGTCTCTTTATATTCCATAAAATATTACAGAAAAGTTTATTTGTGTTTCAATAAAAAGACTATTGTTTAGAACAGGCAGCTGACAGCAACTGTGCGGTTAATGGTTCTTTGTGAATAAATTTTAAAAGGGACTATACTGCCTGTCCTGAAATTCCTTTTTCTTTTTATAAAAAAAGAACTATTAAAAATGATTGACAAATTTTGAGTTAAAAAACTGTTAGAACATTCTCTATATTTAATGTCAACTTCATCATAGATTACAGGAAGATGCTCACGAAACAAATAACGTTTGTTTCAGTTCGTGTCCTTAGATGACAGACGTGTAGGTATGTAAACGACTACACAGGAGTTTCCACACCCCGCCTGTAAGAAATCAGGCGGACCTCCCACGAGCAAATGTGCTCCGAGCCTTCCACAGTTGTCGCAGCTGCACCAGCACGGCAGTAAACTTTTACCAAACAAAACAAAAACAAAGAAAGAACTTTGCAAATTGTTTGCTGCAACATAGAGCAAAAAAAAAAAAAAAAAAAAGGCATAAACTTGATGGAATCACACAGTCAATATAATTTAAGGGTAAATAAAGTCATGATACAGTTTCTGGCGCTGAATGCTGAGGAGCATAGCCCTGCTGCTTGCCGGGCCCCCAGACGCCCCAAGAGGTGGGGGCATCAGGAGGGGGCCACATGCCCCCAGCAGCTGTGCCGCTCCCAACACACTGCAGACACATGGTGCCCAGGTGCACCAGCCACGGCCACACTGCATTTTACTGTCGCGACGTGGATGGGGCACACGGCTTCGGCACACTCAGCAAGAATTGGGGGGCAAAGCGAACTCTGAATGAGAAACAGACAATGAAAACAAAATCCTAGACAGTGAAGAAAGGCCCTGTGTCGCCGCTGGCATGGAAGCGCACCACAGCTCCCCCCAGGACCCCGAGGAGCACAGCCCTTGCCTGCTCAGTGGGGCCGCACGGCCGCGCCATCAGCTCACCGCTGGCTCCTTGGGAGGAGGCCAGGAAGAAACACACGCCCGCGGCAGAAGCAGTCTCTTCCGAAAGCGGTGTTCCCGATGTAGACCGTGAGGGCGGGCCACGGGCGGGCGTCAGTCCTCCTCCTCATTCTCATTGAAGTCATCGTCCTCCTCTTCGTCCTCCCCAACGTAGGACACAGGGGTCTCCACCCGGGAGCCGCTGTACTGAGACCCGCTGGAGCTCGTGGCCAGCATGCCGTCTGCACCATTGGTCAGGTCACTGTGAGGATGAGGCGAGACAAGGCAGTCGGTGGGACACGGGCTGGCTCCTGGGGGGGAAGGGGCTTTCCCTACCATGTGGGCAGATCAGGGACCCCCGACATCCACCCCTGTGAGCCCGGCACTTCTCCCGAGCCGTCCTCTGCGACAGAACAGAAACGAGCAACACTGACAGGACCTCGATGTCAGTGACCAAGTTGCCGACAAAACCCCAACATGCTCCAGCTGGAAACCCACGGCTCCTTCTGGGCCTTGACCTTGTGACCCCCTCCATCTCCAGGAGGGAGCCGAAAACATGTTAGGAAAAAGGGGCCCCCAGGAAAAGACGTGGCTCCCCAGATGCCAAGCAAGTCTGTACATGTGCTGTACGTGTAAGCATATGTTGTGTGTGCATGTGTGGTTGTGCATGTACGTGTGTTGTGTGTGTGCATGTGTTGAGTCAGTGTGCATGTGTGGGTGTGCATGTGCACATGTATGTGCCTGAGTGATGTTGTGTGAATGCATGTGTCCACAGTCCCCCAGGCCCCACCCTCAGCTCCTCTGGCATCAGTGCAGAGCCTAGGAAGACGAGCTGTGTGACAGATGAGTCTCGCTCAGATGCTCTGCAACCTGCACTTCTAGAAACAACTCCAAGGACCCCATAGCCTTCTACCATTTCATGAAACAGCAGCTGCTCAAAGCCAGGGGGGTGGCAGGGCAAGGTCCAGGAGCCCAGGGGGGCAGACCTGCAGGGCGGGTACTGTTGGGAAGCAGGGCTGCCTACACTCTGGTCCCTCAGACGGGTGTCTGGAACCTGTCTACGTTGCCCCTGTACCCTTGAGAGTCTCAACAGGGCACATCTAACCTCCTCTGCTATCACAACTGGGGGGCATCTGAGCCCAAGGGTGCCACTAAACACCTCACTAGGCACAGCACAAGGTGCATGACAGAATCCTCTAGCTCCAATATCAACAGTGCCTTGGGCAAGAAGGCCCTGGCCTAGAGAGATCTTTAAAAAGCCGCAATCCTGAGGAAAGACTTCTGGGTTCAGGCACCACCCCTCAGGACCCAGCAGAGCGGGTCAGACACCGTCTCGGGGCACCAGCAGGTGACAGCCCATACCCCCTATGAGGTGCACACGTCCCCTGAGAAGTATAATCTATTGTCAAAAGTCATTGTGATTTCTTAGTAATTGAGAAGAAAAGGTATTCTAAGAAACACCACATACTAAAGGGAAGGGATGCCAGTCTAGAATTTAAAGCTCAACAGAGTTCCTCCAGATTCTAGCCAGACACCCCATAACCACACAGGGGTTTGGAGGTCACCCCAGCAGAAACCCCATGCTCAGCATCCTCTCTGCTACTCAACGGGAAGGCCTTCAGTCACCTGCCTCAACAGGACAGGACACAGGAGGGTAGAACCACACAGGAAACACGGCTGTTCTACGCTCGAAGAAGAGGGAGTTTGGGGCGTGGGCTGATGAGCGCCACTCTCACCTGGCAATGCAGGTGGGAGCCCCAAGGCTATAGCATCCCATACCTACCACAGGCCAGAGCCGTGGCTCCAACAAACGCTTTTCTTTGACATACAACCACACGTATATATTTTAATGCCTTTTACTAGAATTAATGAACACCATATGATTAAAAACTATTAAAGGTGACAGTCTTTGACAAAGGAACTCCACATCTGTGAAATCCAGCCTAGCAAAAAAGTCAGAAAGGGTAAAAAAATTTAGCCAAAAAACGACTTCAAATTGCATCTTTTCTTCTAAGTGGGAACCACCTAACTGTCCAAGAAATCACTGTGCCTCGGTAAAGTATCAGTGCCAGTTTCTACACTAGTTTTTCTTCTGAAATGGTAGTGGCTCTCCTTACCTTGCTATAAACCTGCATTAATACCCAAATTCCGCCTCTTGGAATAACCAGTGCTCAGCATCCCACAGACTCACAACCACCCGTGCACAGCGGGAAGGTTACGACCACCTACTGAGCTGACCTCTGCCTAAATCTGATGGGGGCCAGATACTACACAAAGGACTGCGGTGACAACCCCACAGCCAGCCCATCGCATGGCGCAAGTCAAGAGCTTCACTCGTGTCACAGAACCCAGAAGCCGGTGACGGCCACAGAGCGCCACATCACCCTTGAGCAGATCAATTCCATTCTGTTGAACCTATAGACCACTAATCTATTTCACGCTTCAAGAAATTAGACATTTATTAGTATTTAAGACTGATATGAGACAATATGTATAATAACGTATAACATAACATGAAAGTTAATAAAACCATTGTTTTGTCAATACTTAATGCAGAAATTATCTTATGTTAATCTTTAGAAAACTAAGATAAATACCCAGCGACAACATAATCCTGCTTTTGCAGGATGGCTAGTTCAAAGGCTACTACATGGTGATTTAAATAATAAAACTTCAGTAACACACAAAAAAAAACACATACAGTAAATAATAAAGCAAAAAACAGAGGCCCCGGGTGGCTCAGTCAATGAAGCATCTGCCTTGGCCTCAGGTCATGATCCCAGGGTCCTGGGATTGAGCCCCACATCGGGCTCCCTGCTCAGCGAGGGGTCCCCATCTCCCTCTCCCTCTGCCCCTCCCCGTGCTCCTGTGCACACACACTCTATCTCTCAAATAAATACAATCTTAAAAAAAAGAAAGCAGGGATAAAGTTTTATGTCCACTGTGATCTCAACTGTGTTAAACAGAAATAGGAAACAGACGGAGAAACACCCCATCCCTCAGGCTGCCAGCAAGAGCTCAGGCAATTCCAGCCCTACCTTCAATGCATCCTACTTTTTAACAAATAAAAGGCACGCGCATCACTTTGATGTTTTAGGGGGAAGAAACCCTAAGCAAGAGGATCCTGTGTACCCAGGGGATGAGCTACGATGGGCCTTCAGGGGATGCAGCTCAAGAGGAGCTGTGGCCGGGAGCAGCCAAAACTGTGGGCAGAGTGTGGGGATCCGCCATCCACGCGAGGGAGCCAGTGGGGAGCCCTGGAGGAGGCAGGACGGTCTTCAGGAGAGCCAGGGGCTCCACCCACCAGCCAGCCCAGAGCTGTAGTACCTGGCAGAGAGCCTTGTGCCATTTGAGGTTGAAACTGATGACGTGACGAACACCCCTCCGATTGATCCCTGAGCCATCTCTGAAATGAGAAGAAAACAAGGCAAAGGTCACAGGTACAGGCCAGACAGCTGACCCGCCCTGCAGCTTCTGTGCCAGGACACCAGCCATCCTGCCCAAGAAGGCACCCAGTCCTTGGTTTACGTGATCACTGATGACCATGCAGCTGTCCCGTAAATGGACACTGTTTGAAAGTGGGGTCGAGAGCAGGAGGACCAACCCTGACTCCCCATCCCAGGAGATGGCATGCACTGCTGGCAGCTGCTGTGGTGTCTGATCCAGCCCAGTGGCTCTGGGAGGAGATCCACACCCCCAGGCAGTGCAGGGCCAGCAGCCTTCTCACCACAAAGCCCCTCCGTGGCCACGACCCCATGGCTCCTCAAAGGAGTCCCCAGAAGGGCAGCGAAAGCAGAGAACTGCCCCCCAGGCAAACCCGTCCTCACCCCCACATCGGGAAGAGGCAGAGCACAGCACTCCCCAGAGCCTCTTCTGGTTGTGGGACCTCAGAGGTCAACCACCCACCTCGTCCACACCCTCTGACATTCCAGTCCCTGCCTTCTTGAACCCAGAAGGTGAAATCCTAACTTAATACCTCCGTCACATAAACCACACAATGCCAATATGGCGTCCAGCCTGCCGGCCCTGTACCCTACCCGCCTCACGGCCCCAGGGCCCCCTTCCTGGCTGAGTCCACTCCTGGTGCCCGGTGCTGGATTTGGCCTCTGCAAAGGCGGGCCACACATCCAGAGCGGGGATCTGGCCCCATGGCCACCAAGGGGACCGGACAAGACTGACCTGTCACATAGGGTTCCAGTGCTTTCGGCACCAAACTCCTAGCCATCTTCAGGTCTTCAGCAGAGCAGCTTCCGGACTCCAGCCCACAGGCCATCCCCATGCGCTTCAGCACTTCTATGTCATCGTGGATCTCAAACGTGTTGTCAAAGTTGAAGAGATACTCAAACCTGAGAGACAAAGTCACCACCGGAAAATGAACCACATGCCACGTTCCTGACGGTGCAGGCATGTGGGGCACACGGGACACATGGGGCCCCAAGCAGAGTCACTCAGCCCAGCCTCCCAGGACCTTTTCTCATCTGGCATCCCACAAAACCCATCACCGCAGAAGCAGCAGGCATCACAGAGCTGAGCGTGGGGCAACTGCCCACACCTCAGGCCAATGCTGAAACTGAACACTGGCTACTGCTTGTACAAGGTTTAAACGGATGCGCTAATAATAACCCTGAGAGATTTTACATTTTAAGAGATAAACACAAAACCAGGGATGTGAAAAAGAAGTCTATCATCTCATTACACTGAAAGACTATATACAATAATCACAAATTAGATACTTCTATAAAGAAGTAAGTGGGGGCAGCCCGGGTGGCTCAGCAGTTTAGCATCCCCTTTGGCCCAGGGCGTGATCCTGGAGACCCGGGATTGAGTCCCACGTCGGGCTCCCTGCATGGAGCCTGCTTCTCCCTCTGCCTGTGTCTCTGCCTCTCTCTCTCTCTCTCTGTGTCTCTCATGAATAAATAAATAAAATCTTAAAAAAAAAAAAGTGAACATGCTACTTCTGAGTGTGACAGTGGCTTTCTCCACGCTGACCTGAGGCTCAGCTGGGACCTCAGAGTAGGGGCCCACTCATCAATGGACCTACTTGTCGTTGGAAATGCTGCAGTCGATCACGGTCTTCTTGCTGGTATTGACGATGATGAAGGGCAGGTGGATGACGGAGTTGGGGGGCGGCGGCCGGCTGGCCTGCTGCTCCGCCTGGCGGTTCCTCTGCACCAAATTCTTGAAGGCAATTTGCTAAAAAAGATGAGCCACCAGCACGCTGCTCACACCAGCTGCCACCAATCGAAGGCCTTGTCCATAGGTGTCCCAACAACTCTGCCCAACCCCACAGGACAGCAACAGGGGTCAGGCCCATGAGAGGCCAGAGCAAACCAGGGGGAGACGCAGGCCCCGTTGAGGGCTCAGCAGAGGATGCACACCCTGAACACCAAACAGCCCAAGGGGAATGGAGGCAAATGCTCAGGCCACTGAGATAAAAACGTCTCCCGGGAATGGTTAAAAGAAACGCATCAATGCTGGATATTCCATTCCTCCTGCCCCTCTGGGTCCCGAGAAGGCAGACATGGGGCCATGCCCCCATACGGACCTGGAGCAGCAAACATCTGCAGACCCGCTGGCACAGGGCTCTGAGGGTGTGGGCCCTGAGCTCTGCAGTGACGTACACCTTCACCATAACTCGCGTGTGGTCAGGTGAAAGCCAGGAAGCACCCCTCCCTCCTCAGCTAGCCCCAGGCCACAGCGCCTGGGAGGGGACTTGGGGCTCACAGCTAGGCAGGAGAGGCAGTGACTGGATATTTTAAAGTAGCCTCGTGTGCTGTGGATATCACAGGGAACTGAGCCGAAGAGAGGGACCACTGCTGACAGACATGCACGTGCTGCCCTACTGCCCTCTGCAGCCACATCCTGTCCACCAAAGCACTCCCTGCACCAAAGGCTAGGGTGGAGGAGTGACCGAGGTACCCCGTGCCGAGTGCACCCAGCATGGCTAGACTACACCCTCCGCTGCAGTCTGCAGGCACTGGGCCAGCAGCTATCACTAAGCCTCTCACTGACCCCTCCCCTCTGCTTTCTCCCGTGTTTGAAGATCTCCTGACATCAGCCACCAGGCCTGTCCTCAGACCCCACTGCACTTCCCCCAGGACCCCAGGGTTCCCCATGCTCCCTCCAACCTTACCATGGGGCCTGTGGCTTCACAGCCCTGGGGTCCATGAGCACCTCAATAAATCACGGCTAAGCCATGTCCCCTTCCTTGGCCAACCACCAGTTCCACAGCAGCTGACTCGCACACCGTAGGCCCCAGCTGGATGGCCCAGTGCCACACAGCCTCAATCCAGGGACCAGCCCCCACTCCAGCAAGCTCCTGGTATGTTTGTTATTTCTGCTTCCAACCCTGAATGGGCATCTCCAGGACCCTACAGGGATGGGGATGGCGGCACACGTCCCCCAACCACACATGCTGCCCATCTCACACCCCTGGTCTGGGGTTTGGTACTCAGAACGCACTTCATACCTGTCCCTGGGGAAGCTTCACATGCTACCTTCCACAAGGCATCCCTCCCGTCATTTAGACTGTGATAAGCAGCACGCGTGCAGCACATGTGCTCACCCATACATCCATTCTCTCTGGGAAGAAGACCCTCATCTGTGAAAGTTTACATCAAGGACACCTGTGCCCGACTCAGTGGGTGCTTGTGAAATGTGCATTCAGATCTCAAAGCAGAGATTTTCCCCAGGAGGTAGGCACCAAGGCTGCACGGCACTGAGCCCTAGGTATTCTATGTTTCTTCCCAGCCATGCACTCCAGCGCAGGGTTTGCAAGCGAGGTGTGGTTAAGAAATGAACAGTAACACAGGACAGTTAGGATAACACCCTGGTAAAAGCCCTCCATCTGCATGCAAGGCGCACAGGCACGGGACGCGGCAGTGGATCACAGGGCACAGGGGATGCCATAGCAGGAGGGAGCCAGACCAGCAGACACAAAGCAGCTGCCTCCAGAGAGCAGCACCCTTACCTGCAGGATGAGCTCCTGAAGCTGAGACTGTTTCTGCTTAATCCTTTCAAGTCTCCTCTGTCTCTCCACCTTCAAAACAAAGATGGTGGCATCATATTCCATCTAGCAGTGCCCCCTAGGGACATGCTCCCTGGCCTGTTTGCTAAACTAACAGCATGGAAACAGATGGCCTATAGCACGTGGCACATGTCCTGGGACAAAGGGGAGTTTCTTTAATCTCAAAACCACACCCTCCACTCCATCTTCTCTTATCTTCTGGACACGGCAGTGTCTTCGGACACAGCAGCTATAAAACTCAAACCTCAGCTGTCAGGATTCAGAATTTATCTATGCTGGGGATCAGCAACCACGGCCAGGCAGGCCACCTCCTCGCCAGTGCCCACAGAGCACGGAGAGGCTAGACGGATGGCATGCCAATGTCTGGTGAGCAGGCGTGGGGCCTGGGGAAGCAGCCGACCCCCGGTCCAGGCCAGGAACACACAGCTTCAAACCCTGAGTGGGCACCTCCAGCACACACACCAGAAATGCCCACCCCAAACACACTACACAGGGGGCACATCTACAAGGGCACAGCGGGAAACAGGTGGTTAGCCGCATACCTCTAAATTCTGACATTCCTGAGCCGAATTGGTGGGTAGACCAATCCACTTGATCTCCTTCTTCTCCTTAGAGATGATGTTCATGGCCATCAGCACATTTAAGGCATCATAGACTCGCCGTCTTATGTTCTTCTGGTCGTAAGCCTGGGGAGGATAGAGCATAAGTTTTCCAAACCATCCAGAGCAGCTCACAGGTGGACACTTGAACGCCACACTCAACCACATGCAGGGAAGCACACCACCAACCCGCCTTATGCCCTGTGAACACACCAGCTGTGGCTAGATGGCTCCTAGCGCATCCCCACAGATCTCCAAGGGAGTCTCTACAGGGAGCTGACCCAACAGGAGCCAGAGCCCACGCATGACACCATCTGGGGATGATAAAGTGTCATACTGCCGAAAGATCCAGAAAATTCTTTTGTGTTGTTCTCTGAACTTGTGTGTCTCAAGTAGTTCCAGAGAAAACAAGAGTGAGCAGTACGACTCCAGGGCGTCTCCCTGCCATGCGGCACATACTCACGGATTCGTTTGGTAGGATATGGTTATCGGCAGCACTGAACTCTGCAACCAGCTCGTCGGCCACCTCGTTGTAGGACGTGGTCCCCTTCCTCTGCACCTTCTCGCACACCTTCATGGAGAAGTGCCTTAGGCCTTTCCCGTTCTTCTCCCCTTTCCTGTGGCGTTTCCTTCAAAAATACAAAGGAACAGTGGTGCCCTCAGCACCAGCCCCAGGGGACACACATGTCCACCCACAGGCTAGCAAGCTGGGTATGGGCCGAGACCCCAGGTGTGGCCCTGGGGACCTGGCTCGTCTGCAGAGTGCACTGGGCACAGCCCTGGGGCCAAGGCTCTCTTGCTTTCTTTAGGGGCCAGAAAACAGACTTTTAGGTGGCCAGGCCTCACATCTCCATCAGCTCCCAGGAAAAACAGGGTAGACACACATCAGATATGCAGGAGCCAGTGCACATCTGATGTGTACTGATACACCAACATTGCTTCTTAAAAAGATGCCCACTGACACAGAATTATGCAAGTTTTACTGCAAATTTAAGAACTTTTAGGGAAAATTTGAGCAGGCCAGGAGCCAAGGCGATGTGGAGACCATGACAGCCATGTGGCAGTGGGCACCCGACACTGAAGACCACAGTGTGCTTCAAATTGGGGGAAAGCCACTGTCTCAACTTTTTAAGTCACCACGTCAAGGGAAGGGTGGCTCTGGACAGACACCTTGCTGGGTGATTCAGGGAATCACGGTTTTTGCTTTGGAACCAATACAGACATAATTCCCAAAAGGTTTTTGTTTTTAAGGAAAGTCACAGAGCTGACCTCCGAGTAAAATTATTTCCTCACTAGGCTGCTTACTGGAAGACAGGGTCAAGGTGACAGTGGGCCGGGACCCTCCTACAGGTGGGTGTCACCCGTGGAACAGCAGTTACAGAGCCACAGCGGGTGAGGCTATGTGAGATCCACCACATTTGCACACTCTTCCCTAGATGCTACTTTCCAGTGCAGAAAACGGAAAAAGTGCCAAAGTCACCAAAGTGCTGAGAAGCCAGCTTCCTCGTCTTCTTCCGATCGCATGTTGGCCACCCTCCATGGTGCAGACCCCTCCCCCCAAACCGCAGGGAGGCGGCCCCCTGCAGCCAGACTTCTCCTTTACGAGGAAAAGTGTACCCTGACTACATCTTTTCTGGGCATGACGGCCAGCCCTCATGGCCCAGAGAGCTGGAGGTTATAATTCTAGGCAATGTGCTCACCCGGCAGACCAAGGTGAGGGGTCTGAAGGCTGGTTCTGTGAGACAAAGTGAGTGTTAGGGGTGTGTGGGCTTCCTACCACGATAGTGTTGGGCGCTGCAGGTCTCTGAGGCGTACCAATTACCTACAGTCAAAAGAGACAATTCAGAACACAATCAGAAATGTCCCGCATATGACCCTGCCATTTTACATTTCCCATCATCTACAGCCACTGCTGAGCTCCATTAGCTAAGAAATTCAGAGAACACGGTCACGTGAGCCCCTGACAGCTGACCCTGCTGAGTTAGACGCCATCGATCAGCACTTGTGCCCTCATCGACCTCAGGTGTGTCCCCGGGTTCACCAGAAGAGGCAGGAAATGCCCCCACACCAGCGAGCCCCACGGAACAGCAGGCACCAAGGAGGGGGTGGAGAGCGGGGGCACCTACAGAGTAAGCCTCAGGGTACATCCCCACTGTTCCTCTTGCCCTAGTTCACTTGCCCTTCCCTTCAGGGACATGGACAAGGATGAAGCCCTCTCTTTCAGGGCTCCCCAAGTGAGACCAAAACACAAAGAGGAAAACTCTCGGAACAAAGGGATCACAGAGCAGGCCTTGTGGTGCCCCACCAGCCCACCCGTGTGTGGGAGCCTCACCCCAACAGCGGCTTCATGGGGGACCTGGCACCCTAAACACTGCAGTGGAAGGTGGCAGTTAGCACCAGCAGCAAAAGACACACTCCAGGCAAGAGTGGCTCTGGGGACGGCAGTGTGACCTGCCCTGCACGTGGTTGAGTCTGAGCACCCCACGCCATCTCTTCACAGAAGAAAGGGAAAGCCTGCTTTGTCTTTGACAAAGACTCGGAATTCGGTCTTGTGAACATGCAAATATTCCCATGGGGGACAGACACACTGCTGTGTATAGTCAAGTAAAAATCCCAGTTTTCTAAGATCTTGTACATGTCTCCACCCACATCACAGAGCTGATGCAGGAAACAGTTCAGAAACCTGACATCCCAATCGGAGAAGGACAAACATTATATGTTCTCATTCATTTGGGGAATATAAAAAATAGTGAAAGGGAATAAAGGGGAAAGGAGAAAAAATGAGTGGGAAATATCAGAAATGGAGACAGAACATGAGAGACTCCTAACTCTGGGAAACGAACTAGGGGTGGTGGAAGGGGAGGTGGGCGGGGAGTGAGGGTGACTGGGTGACGGGCACTGAGGGGGGCACTTGACGGGATGAGCACTGGGTGTTATTCTATATGTTGGCAAATTGAACTCCAATAAAAAATAAATTTATTAAAGAAAAAGAAAAAAAAAAAAGAAAGAAACCTGACATCCCAGCATCTACACAGCTGAGTGCCCCAGGGCCATTATGCCACTGTCCAACGAGTCACCCTCAGGCTCCAGGTGCTAGGGCAGCCCTTTGCAGGGGCAGGGCGCACCCTAGGGTCTCTCTGTGTCCACTGGGCAGCCAGGGGGACATCCCTTGGGCCCCTTCTTAGCAGGATGAGTGTGCTACCTGCCATGGCTGTGGGATAGCTGACTGGGCACTTTGTCCTAGGTCAGGTCACCTGTCAGTGCTAATGACCCACAAACCACAGAAAGAAAAATGTTCTCAATTTCATTCTTTTAATTCACACTTGATCATTTTCTAATGATCACAGATTCATCACAGTGTTTTCCAAACTGTGGATCACTCATTCAAAAGCCATGAAATCAACAGCATACTTTCTGAAAAAAAAAAAAGAGGTCAACAGAGACAAATTCCCAGAGAGGAGGCACACCTCCTGAACCTTCTGATTCTTTTAAATAAACATATGCATTTAAAGGGCCCTGGGTCACTGTGGAGAACGTGCTTCTGCCGAGGCCCAGGGCCACCAGTTTGGGAAAACACGGAGCCCTGTCACTCGTGGCACTTCCTGGACGTATACTACGCAGACTTGGTTGGCTACATTCTCAGGAGAATGGATTTAGGACACCGACACCCACACGGACGGGAAGGAGCATCACCAGAGGGCTACCTGACACCTGGTCCAGGCCCCCACAGCCAGCACACTTGCTCTTGTCTTCTCCCTAAGCTGGACCTCCTCACGCATCTGGTCCACAACGAGAACGAAAGTCAGAGGACCAGGCATACAGCAGGTACTCAATAACTAACCGTTCACAGTGAACATGGCCTCCCTGGATGACAGAAGGCTGTTCTCTCTCTGGTCCTCTCCTACAAACTGTGCCCGCAGGCACTGACTCTGGCGGGGCTGCAGCCCAAGCTCCTCATGAGCCCAAGCCACGCTCACATCACATGAAGACGAGGCTCCGCAGCCACAACACGCCCGTCCTTCTGTCCTCAAGTGCCTGGCAGATGGAGTTGAGAGACATTCGGACATGTACTCGGCTGCTCACCCTGCTGGGCTTCACAAGGGAGTTACCATCTCTAACTCCACTCCGAAACCACCAGGCTCCAACCAGAGATGTAACTTTAGGTCTGATAAAGTTTAAGGCACCAACAGACAAATGTGCATGTTAATTTTCTTCCCTACTATCTACAGCCACAAAAAGAGATGGATTCTCAATTAAGGAGGTATTCCCAAGCTATGTCCGATACACAGTACCTAAAAATAAAATGAGTTACAGAATAAAACAAAACAGAATATTTAACTTACATCAAAAACACATTTATTAAAAGCTATGATGAGCCAAATATCACAGCAACTCTCTAAGAAAAGCAGTCACGCCTACTGACGGGGGCTAAGTGACGGGACGCATCCACAGTTACCCGGGAGCTCAGATCTGAGCAAGCTCAGGTGGGCAGTCAACACCCTCCTCTTGATGCTACACATGGCCCAGGAGTCAGGGAGGCTTCAATCTGACTGAGATCCGTCAAGAAGGGCCCACTGAATCCCACAGGTGATCAATACACAGGGGCGCCCAGCACGGGCTGAGGAGAGCAGACCCACCTCTGCCCCCTTTTATCAGGTGGGGCAGTCAGGGACACACCTGTCCCAGTACCCTGACAGTCTACAGAGCCCTAAGCCCACTGTGTGCTCCACAGGGACCCCATCCCAGGCAGGGAGTGTCCACCCTAAGGAGGGTCAAGGCTGGGTGCTGCCACCCACACACAACTCAACACGGCTTCCCCAGGGCAGACTCGGGACCCATGGGCACACAGCACAGGCCAGGAAGCTGCCGGGCCTAAGCCAGGCCCCACTGTCCAGTCACACCTGCAGGCAGGCCTGGTCCAGGGGAGTGCACGCTGGCACCCCGAAATCTGGCACTATCCCAGCACAGTGAGCATTCGAGAGGGAACAGCAGAAGGCAAACCTCACACCCCGACCTCCGCACCATAGCCTAAGAGGCCACCATCCAGAATATGCAAGCCCACCTCCCCAGGGCCCCTTACCACTTGCTGTGCAATGTTGACATTGGACTGTCCGAATGTTTTTGGCAACAGCTGCTTCCCCAGCGTGTTCACTGCAGAGGGGTGGACAGCTACCAAGGACACCACACCTACAATGTGAGGAGGTAACAGGTTAGTTCCGTTCTGGGGATTAAGGCTAAACATGACAGCTTCAGGATGATGAGGCTTCTGATGACAGGTCCCTACTTTACCCACCTTAGGTCTGTGGGTCAGTTGCAAATCCTTCTAAGTTTAACTCACACCTCACAGCACCTGCATGGACACGACCACCTGCTCTCCCACCCAATCAGCCCCTCCTGGGTGCTTTCATGTCAGGAGGCAGAGCTCAGGGGCTGCAAGCACATCACCAACCTGCCCCAAGTCCCTGTGGAGTTGCCTGCTCACGTAGACTGTTCTGCAGGGACCCCCCAGGGATCTGAGGATACCAGCTCTTGAAAGACTACAATTGTGACAATTAGAGGCAACTTATGTTCTAGCATTTCTCTGTGTGCAAAACTAGTTTAGAAATTGAACAATCGGGGCACCTGGGCAGCTCAGGGCGTGATCCCACAGTCCCAGGATCAAGTCCTGCATCGGGCTCCCCGCAGGGAGCCTGCTTTTCCCTCTGCATGTGTCTCTGCCCCTTTCTCTCTGTGTCTCTCATAAATGAATAAATAAAATCTTGAAAAAAAGAAAGAAAAGAAAAGAAAAGAAAAGAAAAGAAAAGAAAAGAAAAGAAAAATGAAATGCCTGGTGACGAAGATGCCCCCTCTTTGAACACGCAGATGACCTCATCACAAAGCAAAGGGGAAGGATACATGATGAACAGAAACACTCATTCCAAGCATTAGAGTTCTGTGTGCCTGGCTCTGTCCTTGGTGCTAGGGATACAACAGTGAATAAAAATGATAAAACATGTTATCTTGGGATGCCTGGGTGGCTCAGCGGTTGAGTGTCTGCCTCTGGTTCAGGGCGTGATCTGGGAATCCGGGATCGAGTCCCACATCAGGCTCCTTGCAAGGAGCCAGCCTCTCCCTCTGCCTAGGTCTCTGCCTCTCTGTTTCTTAAATAAATAAATAAATAAATAAATAAATAAATAAATAAATAAATAAATACTTTTAAAAAAAGCCATCTTATATATTAAATAATAAAATCAAAAGAAGTAGAAATGATAAAAATTCAAAACATAAAAATGAAGCCCTTGCCCTGACGGCATGAGAAGACAGAGCGGAAATAAATAAAGAGATTGCGTACAAGAGACAGTGATGCCCGGGAAAATAGGTGGAGGGTGGAGACCCTCAGAGTGTGCTTGGTCCACGTCCTATGGAGAAGGGCCAGAGCACCCCCAGGAAGAAGCAGACCAACTCCCCCTCTCCTGGTCACTGGGTCACTGCCCTACGGGGAGAAGAGGAACCCTGCTGGCTCCTGGAGCAGACTGGCCTCCTGTGGCTGCCACCGCAGGGGAGAACAGGATCCTGAGAGGGGGATGGGAAGAAGGGGGGACCGGCTGGGGGATGGGGAAGGGAAGGGGGGAATCTGCAGGAGGATGGGGGGACCTGCAGGGGGATGGGGGGTAGGGTGGTGGCTCACGCCAGGCAGCAGCAGATGTCATTTCCTTCATTTCACGAGGCCATCTAGCCCAGCCTGAAGGTTCATTTTTTGTGCCCTTTAAAAGTCCATGCATTTTAAAGAACAGAATATGCTAAACAGTGAATCCTACAGCCACACACAAAAACCAAATAATTTCTGAACAGCAGAAGTTGACCAAACCAACTGGCTAAATATTAGTATTTTTACCAACCAACACCAATAGATATTTATTTTCTGTAAATATATGCCTTGTTTTTATTTTCCTTTAAACACAGAGATCTATATCGTAGCAAAAACAAATTTTTAACAATTGTTTTAGGTACGCAAAATGTTTTAAAAGACAAAAAGCAAAATTATTCTACTTTGTATAGAGAGATTTAAAACATACAAACCTATCACTTTTCAGATTCATGTATAGATTAGCTTTAACCTATTATTCCTAGGTTTCTAGGAATACTGGATTGATTCATTAAAAAAGATAAAAATGGGTTTTTTCAGTCTGCAAATGACACACTGCCAACATCAGGCGGTTCTTAGGACACGTCTTAGCGCTTACTTTGCGCGTCACGTAAATGAAGACAGAACACAGGACTGCTGCACTGGGCGCAGCCGCTTTTCCCGGGCTAGACCTGCAGGTCCAGATGCAAGTGCTCCCACCCATAGAAGGCAACACAAACCACCCAGAACCACAGGAAGGTCCTTCTGTAAAATAACATGTAGAGCCCCAGGGATCTCAGGGAGCAAGGGGGAGCAGAGAGGCAGATGTGTACCCAGAGCCCTTTCCTGGACAGTGGTAGCAGCTGTCCTTTCCACCAGGGGCTCTTCCTCGTTTTGTTGAGAGAAACTTCAATACAAAGAATTGCTTTGAAGCAGTCCTGCTCCCACAAAACCTAGATTTAACTATGACCATTTTACCCTATTTGCTGAAGAGGCCTGAAAAGCAGAGGTAAGCTTCCCGCCCGCAGACCCGCCCTATCCCCAGCTGCTGCCAGAGGGCTTGGAGGACGCACCATCTGTGCCTGTGAATCCAAGAAAATACAAGCATTACTCATGTGGGCCTTTGAAATCTCAAAGAAAGCTGACTTGTATCACATCTTCTTGCATCTGCGCTCACCCCGTTGCTGGGACCATCCTGACAGATCTAGCGGGTTCCTGCGGTGCTGAGCCACTACTCTGTGCTAGCAGGCTGGCTGTGCGGGTGCACAGATGCTCCTAAATGCAGTAGTTAATGTTGGGCAGGCCTCCTCCTGCTGAGTCTCCCAAGGGCAGGTGCACCAAAGGGAACGTGTGCTCCAGGTGACCATCTGCATTTCGGGCTTTGGCCCAGCACATCCATGCACACACACAACACACACACACACACACACACGCCCACCCAGCAAGTATCCATCTCCCAAGTTCCTGTCAACTGCTGACTCAGGAAGACATGTCCCTTTTTGTCAATCTCAAGGATGGAATTTCATTTCTGGTTTAATGTGATCACAGAAATTAGAATTGTTTAACATCCTCTTCTGACAAGGACCACCACACACTCAACCCCTCACATGGGGGACGGGAACCAGTTTAGTCACAACACCGGCCTAGAGATCTACTCACTAGAATACTGTGAACTGGACTTCAAGCCATTTATTTAGGGAAATATGCAAGGTATTTTGAAATATAACATCATGAAATGGAGGATTCCTTTCCTAGCAAGAAAATGCACTAGGAACATACGTGATCTGAACTGCTCTAACTGTAACAGTAAAAGGATACTAAAAATACTATGTAATCATATTATAATAATCACAATCCATTAATATCTATAGGTTTTAAGATATCTTAAATGATGAAATTATGGGGTTTAATATTTTCTTGGACATAATTTTAACCATTTTTAAGTTCTGAGAACTTCCTATCCTGCCCACCACACCAGACACTCTGTGCACTGATGTGGCTGAAAGGGCCATTAGAACTGGTGCCAGAGAAGGTCTGCCCCAGGCGATGGCAGGTGCTACCCCACACAGTGGGCACTGGATCACCACCAATGGTGTCCTTCTCAGGATGAGCTCACTTGGGGACCATCACGACAGCCACGCCACCCCACGTGCTCACTGCTCCCCAGCCAAGCACCCTGAAGGGGGAAACGGGCTCTGCAGGTGCCGCCCCCTGCCCTGGTCTGAGGGGCACTGCATCTCAGGACTCTCAGGACACTGGCTCGGACAGTGGCAGGTGGACGACGCCCTCACTGCTTATTTGTGCAGCACCTGTCTCTTTTGCACCGTGGCAGTCATAGCAAGCCCAGCAGCAGGGTTCAGAGGTTGGGACGTCATCTAGGCTTTAGGTGTCCCCTGGGTTCACACAGCTGGGAGGAGATAAGCTGGGGCCTCTGTGGCACATGCCCCGGGGGGCCGAGTGAGTTCTGCCATTTCCTCCTGCACAGGGTCCTTTCCCAACCGCCGCACGAATATCAGCCTGGACCGACCCACCATGTGTGCAGGCGCATGCGCCTCTGGGAGGGAACAGTGTCCATGTCTCTAGAATCACACAGCAACACCAGGCTTTCAGCCACACGGCACCACTGAAATCTCACCTCCCCTGCCTTAGAACCCTTCCAAGGGGAGACACAACACTGATGCAGAAGCGGGAGGTGTCTGTCACCAGCCAGACGTGCATCTGCCCCCCCCCCCCCACACACACACACGGAGCGCACACAGGCACAGAGCTGTTCGGGAAAAGGACGGGTCTCTGTCAACAATCAACATGTCTTACAACTCTCCACCAAGAAGGCACCAGGCGACAATGGGCAGCACTAGGAACTCCAGGAATGGCCCAGCGACAGACAAGTGTTAAGTCACACAACCACGGGGACAGGACAAGCACACGCCAACAGGACACACCTGTATGCCGCCATCGGAGAGTGTGTACAGAATAGTGAATACACACATACATGTACCTTTACATTTTTAACTGAATTCTGAAGTACCCTTGCAGTTTCTGCAGTGAGCATGTTTGATAAATAAGAACTTTGCCGAAGGGGTGTGAGTAAGGCTGATGGGCCAACAGAGATTGGGTGAGAGGAAGAAGGCTGGCTGTGTGCAGAGGGCAGGCAGGCAGCAGGCGCATCGGGAGCAGAGGGTGCCCGCGTGGCAGGGGACAACGGCCTGAACCCCAAAGCAGCAGCCGGATGGCTGAAGAAGAGAACCAGGCAGGAGCATCAGCAAGAAACTGGGCCAGCAAAGCACCTGGACAGACCCAACCAGCACGAAGGCCCGGGAGCAGAGGGGCTCAGACCCACTGGGCCACCAGGACCCAAAACATGGCTGCTGCGGGTATGCAGGGCTGGGCATTCACGTGTTTGGTGCAGCCATGCACATGAGCCACGTGGTCCAGTACCCAGTCCTGAGCATCTGCTCAGAACACAGGAACAAAAGTGCATGCAAAGGTTCACACGGCATCACCACCACTGGCAAAACACCAGAAGCAACCCAGTGCCGTCACACATAGGATTCACCATCGCCAATGGCATCGGGGGCTCTGGCCCTCAGGGCCAGGGGTACAGAATGTGGTGACTTCAGTGCGTTTTTCTGGGGGTAACAGCTTTCTGAATCTTGCAACTGTGACGACTAACAGGATAAGCCCACTTACCAAGGCCCGTTCTCAGCTGCCCATTCACAGGCCAGCCAGGGCTGCTCTGGAACCAGTAAGCCGACTTCAGGGAAGAGAGACCACCCTCCAGAACTACCCGACAAAGGTTTTCAGAGCAGAAGCTGGGTTTCCTCAAGGAGGAAGGAGCGCTGCCTTAGGGTTAGAGCCCCGGCCCCTGCCTGTGTCCAGCCTGCAGATTTCAGACCTGCCAACCCCCTCATCAACTGGGACAACTCCATGAAACAAGCCTCTCTCACATGCACAGCATGCCTCCCACAGTCTCTGCCTCTGGAGAAGCCTGTGGACACTGGGATCTGGAAATGGGCCCCACACGGCAGCAAAAAGACACAGGCAGAAGAGAGTCATGGGCAGCACTGGAGGCCAAGATGGTGAGCTGAGTTGCCGTCAGGACCCAACCAACAGGGCAAGAGCTGCAAAGCCCGCATGGAAGCATGTGGGACCCCAGTGTGAGGGGCATCCTGGCCAGAACCTGGGCAGGAGCAGGCGGGGGAGGCCTCATCAGTACCAGCTGGGGGCAAAAGGGTCCCCAGGGTGCAGTGCAATTCAGGTACTGGCCTGTTCCCAAATTCTCAGTGGGTAGACTGGAAAGTTGGGGCAAACTGGCCTGGCAGGCACAGCACACAGGGTACAGTGAGACTAGCCCCTGCCCTGCAATGCCCAACCCGCACCGGGCCCGGGCCACAGCCCTCTTCGTGACTTCTCCCCACCCCACAGTTGAACCGCTACAGTGAAAGCCAGCTCCTGCCCCTCACAGGCACTCCACAGAGACCCGCTCTCTGGCACACACCACTGGCCATGATGACTCCGGGCTCCTGGAAAGGCTGGTGCACAGCGTCTGGCCTCACTCACCGTGACCCACGCTGAGCTTGTGCCAAATGTCCTCGGGAAGTGCCTGCAGTGACCACTGAATCAGACAACACGGCGCAGGGACACCTGGGTGGCTCAGTGGTTGAGCATCTGCCTTTGGCCTAGGGCGTGATCCCAGAGTCCAGGGATCGAGCCCCACATCGGGCTCCCTACACAGAACCTGCTTCTCCCTTTGCCTGTGTCTCTGCCTCTCTCTCCGTGTCTCTCATGAATACATAAATAAAATCTACAAAAAAAAAAAGACAACGCGATGCAACACCCAAGGTCTCCTCAACCAAATGAAACACCAATGAATGACCCAAAGTGAACAGCTCAAATCAGCAGCTGCTTTAGTCTGTTGCCTAAAATTAACCTCAAAATCTCGGAGCCCAAAGCAAAGGAGGCTGCAGGTAGAAACAGTCTCGACGGGCAGATGATACGGGATAGAGCCTGTGCACCAGAAGGCGGCATTCAGGCACCTGGTCCCACTCCCTCAGGGCCAGAACAGCACCTAGCAGCCCGGCCCCACAAACAGCTCTGTATTAAAACAACTTCTGTGGAAGTGCATGAGAAGCCTGCACGGGCAGCAGGTCGCAGAGATGGTGTGGGGCAGGAGCCCCACAAGGAACCCGAGCACCTGCGAGGCGTCCTGGTCCTGGAGGGGCACAGACGCAGAGGCAGAAGCCAGGAGAACCTCGAGGGGCAGAACACAGAACCCGCTGCAGGGCGCACAGGGGGCTGCAGGGGGGCCAGATCACACTGAGGAGACACCAAGTACTTTAGCACATGTCAGCAGGCAACTGACACCAGAATGTTGCCTCGTGGACTCAAGGAGCTGTTTTCTGGTGCCTCTCAAACCTCTGCCTCACCATCAAACTCTGCAGGACACAGCTATTCATAAGCAGGGAAAGGGGACAAGCAGCCTGTGATAACAAGCAAGGCTCTCACAGAGTATCCCAACAGTGAAGAATTCAATGTAAACACCAGAATGAAAGATTTCCATCATTTCCAAAGGAACAAAGTTTGTGGGGTTTTTTTCATGGTTATTTCTGCTCCATCAGTTTGACAAAACATGTCATGCCTACAACTCCTGAAATGCTAAGTGTCCTGCTAATTACACTACAGCGTCTCTCACTCATGCAATCTATGGACAGTGAAAGCTACACACTGAGCCCCTTGGTGGACTCTCCAACCCTACGCAGGAAGCTGAAGAGCAAGGGATCCACAAAGAAGCAGGACTCTGCCTATGGCCTTCACAAAAGCAGAGAAACCAGGAGAGCAAGTGGAGGCAGCAGCCAGCAGGATAAGGAAGCGCACCAGCCGAGCCTGGACAGGGCGCAGGCCAAGGGCCCTGAAGGGCAAGAGAGCCTCCATGGGCATCTGAAGGTGACATCCCAAAGCAACAGAGGGGACGGAGCATGAGCCCACTGCCCCAAACCACATTGGCCTGCTGAGCCACACAGGCAAGGGCCCCATGGGGCAGGAGTGGCTGGGCTGCCATCCCACTTGCCACAGCAGACAGGCAGGAAGGGGCTAGGACACAACACCCAGCTCTAACTCCCCTGAAGCTACAGCGGGACCCAAGAGGTCACTTGTGCAGGCCTCAGCCTGGCTGGTGTGGACAGAGAAGAGGCAGTGAAGTGACCCAGCCACTATGAGCTCCATAGTCTCACACATCCACGCTGGAAGGAGCATCTCCTCTGATGCAACACTTCCACAGCTAGCCTACCCAAGGAGACAACTAGCACACTCTGACATGATCACTACAAGGGGAACCATGGGGCCCTCGGGAAAAGTGGCTTTGACCAATCCACCCCCATGCTCACCCCTCAACTCCAATGAGCCACTGAACAGACACACACGGCTTCCTGACGAGGAAGATGCTCATCCGCACATGAGGTATGCACCACAAGCCTTGCATCTGAGTCTGTTCTGGTTGGGGCCCGTGTCCAGAGCAGACACCTGAAGAGCCGTGAGGTGGAGGAAACCATGTGACCTGGGTTCTTGGCACCTCACATTCCCAAATTTCTGCAAACAGTATGTGGCTTACACACCAAAATGAACTGCACTACAGATGTGTGCCTGCAGGTGATGTCTGGCTGACTTCACTGGGGGGCCCAGGCACCCTCAAAGCAGGACTCTTGCACCAAAGAAACTCACACATACACCACATGGAACACTCGTACAACAGAATGGCGTTAGGGATCCCTGGGTGGCTCAGTGGTTTAGCGCCTGTGCCTTTGGCCCAGGGCACGATCCTGGAATCCCGGGATCGAGTCCCATGTGAGGCTCCGGGCATGAAGCCTGCTTCTCCCTCTGCCTGTGTCTCTGCCTCTCTTTCTCTCTGTCTATCATGAATAAATAAATAAAATCTTTAAAAAAACAACAAAAACAGAATGGCGTTTCAGAAAGAGGCGCCTTACCTTTTCCAGGACTAAGATTCTGGTCTATGAAGACCTTGAGTTCTCCGTTGGCTTCAATTAGACCGGCCTGCGGAAAGCAACAACAACAATAAATAGGACATCTGGGAGGACAAGCCAGCCTGCCTGAGCGGCGCGTAAAATAAAGCATGAAAGACCACATGGCCGTGGTGATGCAAACAAGTGCAGGAAGCTGTGCAGGGAGTGCAGGGCCTCCCCAGTGCTGAGCTCTCTAACTGGACACTCAGTGTGAAAAAAGATCACGTGAAGACTTCAGCCTTTGAAAGTAAGCCCTTGACCCGTTAGTCAAACAGCTTTTGTCTGTTAGATCAACGTACATATTACATGGCAAGTATGAGAGCAGCAGGGGCACACCTTGGGTAAGCATGAAAATTCATCTAACCATCTTGAAAGCAGACTAGTGATTGACCTGAGAAGAGGGCATGGTCACAGCCCTGGACATAGCAGTTCCTCCTGAAACTGGGCGTAAAGTACTTATATGCACAACAGGGGACACAGCAGGATGGCAGGGGTGCCTGACACCCTGGGCGCCCCATCTCATGAGTGGGGCAACCACGTGCAGATGCCAGGCCACACCCATACAGCGGTGCCTGCTGACAGCACGAGCACACTGGGGGCACCAGGGAAATAAGGTCACAACCCATGGCACACAATGCACAGGGAGGGTCTGCAGGACCACCTAGGACACTACAAGTGGTCGTGTCCAGGTCTAGGAATGATTGCTGACGTGCTTTCTGCTTTTGTCTCTTCTAGATTTTCCACTGGAAAAATGGAGACTTGCATAAGTTAGTTGTGGGCACCTGCACTGTTAGTGCCTATTGTGATGCCAGCATCCTTGAGTTCAGAGCCAAGAGCTCCTCCATCCCCACCAGGCATCAACAGAGGGCGTCTGCATGCCTCACTGAATCAACACAGGCAGCTCTGCTGGGGATGGGGGGGGTGCCTGGGAAACCAAGCCTCCTAACACCTGCCTTGCCACATGCACTACTTACACCAGCTCATACACGTGTACACATACACAGGTGTACACACACATCCATACAGAGGCATCAACACCCACACATGAACACGCATGTGCCTAAGTACACGCATGCACACAAACCACAACACAGGTCAGTTCATCTCAAGAGACAAGTCTCTTCTCCCTCCTGCTCAGGCTTCTGACCACCAGCAGCCAGCGCAGTGGAATTTCTGGCCTGGTGAGAGCACCCCCCCCCCACCCCAGAATGCCTAGTTGCTCAGGGACTCACACCTATGTCCACCCACAGGAACCATGCATTCACAGAAGCTCACGTCTGTGTGCTGGAGGCTCCTCATGGGATGTGTGAGCACAGGCCAGCCTGTAAGCAGATCTAAGCCCAGCTTCCAGCATCATCTTGCTCCTCCAGGAAGCCAGGGTATCCGAAGCCCCATCATCTTCCCACCCTGAGCAAATGCAGTCCCCAGGGGCCACAGCTTGAGGCTCCAGGGGCCATGGCTTGAGGCCAGAGCCTGTGTCCTATGAGGAGCCTGAGGTTTGCAGCTTCCAGAAGCACATCTCCCAAGCACACATGTGGCAGTGATGAGCCTGGAGTACACACAAGCACAGCTCACCTGAACCTGGCATGGGAGAACCCCCACCTCAGGCCCCGCGGCATCCCAGGGGTGGGTTTACGGTCTCTACTGGATGCACAGTGAACAAACTAAATGCATCATCCACACAAGAAACCAAGAGTATATATCCCAACTCACTGACTCCACCTGAGATGGAAGTCAGGCCTACACATGTGAGGGACTACCTGCACAGCCTTGGAGCCCAGCAAAGCTTCCTGGACTCTCCAAAACCCCAACTTCCCAAAGAAACCAAGGGACCAAGTGTGTGTGCCCAGGAGGACAATGGCAGATTGAGGCCTGGCTGGGTTAGAAGATCACTGGCCAGGAAGTGGGTGAGGAAGACTTTCCACTTGCCGATGGAGCCCAAAACAGACTGGTCCCAGCAAACAGGCTCCAAGTGCCCCAGAGCCACAAGACACCAAGTACCTTGAAGCGAGGACCTAGCTATAGCAGGAGAGTGACTCAGTGCCCCCACAATGACAGCAGCACCTGTCAGACAGCCCCAGACACCCCCCTCCCCGGCACATCACCGGCGCTGCCAGCTCCTCCTTCCCACAGCCCCAAGGGCTCCTCAATCCCATAGATGTGGCCCTGAAGGCCCTGTCCACAATCCTTCACACCAGAGCAGATGCATGAGTGGACGCTGGACAAAGACCCGATGAGAACAGGGCCTGACTGCCCTCACGAGTCTACCCCGGTAGGACTGGTGGGACCCAGCATCTGCCCTGATCTGGTGCCACTGCACGTGCCGCTCTGGCGCTCACTGGCCGTTCACTGGAATGCCAAGAATGCTGCCACCCCTGTCCCATAGAGATGGCGCTCATGGTTGGCACAGCAGTGGCACAACCCTAGCAACCCTCACAACCCAAAGCAAGAACCAAGCTGGGAAGCCCCAAGTCCCCCTGGGGAACACCCAGTCTGACTCGAGCTATAGGTCAGAGCAGCCCGTCCTCCCTGGAACAGAAGGGCTTCATCTTCCCCCACCACGGGCTGCCTGCAGTAGCACCCAATGGGCGGCCTGGGCGAGAAGAGACCAGCACAACCTTTTCTGGAAAAGTCTGGGAATGGATGAAGAGGCCAGTCCCTACCAGTCTCAATGTCAGGACCCAGAGCTGAGGAGCCACTGGAGAACCAACGGACAAGACATAAAGGAAGGCAGCTGCAGAGCCCAGAGGATGAAGGAGCCACACAAGCACTGGACAAGAGACAGGTCCCCCACAAGTATCAGGTCTGCTCCGTGATACCAGGAAAACCCTCACATGAACCCTGAGTGCTCATGCTCGGTCAGATTCCTGTCTCTTGTACTCCCAAAGAGCTCGTGTAAAAGGGGGGCTGGGAATTTTAATATGGGCGGTGCACCCACCACCTGTGCAGCAGGCCGGGCCCAGCCTCACTCTGTCCCGTGAGAGCCCAGTGATGGGCAGTGGCCAGGCACAAAGCGGCTGCAACATCCAGAGCATACTGTCCCAGCAGCACGAGTCCAGATCTCAGGCTGGGAAGACCCTGTCTGACGCAGTTTGCCCTTCACTGTTAGACCAGCAGCACACAGGCCACCACCACCAGACGCTGGCAGCCCCCCAGGTGCGACAACGCCTGGAGGCTATAGGTGCCATTTCTGGAAATGCACTGCCTCTGATGGGATCATCTGCCCAGAGCTGCCAGGTCAGGAAAGACACACCTGTCTTATTCCCAAGCCTGGTTTTCAGTTCGGAGCCTAAGAACCACAGGACAACAAATCTGACCTAGAAAGAAGCTAAGCAGCTGGCAACCAGCTCCTGTGGACGCCTACACTGTCCACACTCAGGACGGTGACCAGTTTACCCCACAGCAAGTCTTCCAGACACAGAAATGATCTGTTTGGAGACAGAACATGCGTCAGAATCACAAGAGGTGCGAGCTTGTTTTTCACTAACAAAATGAGAAAAACAAAAACACTACTTTTAATGCTCTTGTTCACGGGTGATGTGGAGAACAGCTTGTACCCCAAGCCTGGGGGATGGTGACCAACATATGAGACAGAACTGGGAAACCACGGGCCCCAGGCACTCTGCTGGGGCTGGGGCGTCAGGCTCCAGGAAATCGCCACACCATCAGGCAGACCTGTCCTCGCCTGGGGGCGAGGTGGGAACAGAGATGGCGAGATGGTATGCTGTGTCCCACTGTGGGTCACCAGGAGAGGTGACAAGGCCCGTGGGTACAGCTGCCGTGGAGGCCAGTGCTTTGGGTACACACTTTCTGGTGGCTGCAGAGCCGGGCAGTGTCTCCACTGCAACCCAGCCACTCCCAAATTCTGACCCACAGAAACCCTGCAGGAGAATAAACATTTACTATTATTTTAACCACTGAGCTTTGGGGTCCTTTGTTTCACAGCAATGACGACAGTGGTCAATCGTTTTGCTACAGAACCTAAGGGAAAAAAAATGCTTCTTTTCATCAACTGGGAAGTCATTCAATATATTTCTGAAACAAACTTTAACAGTAGCACACAGATTTGGCACAAATTTCCTGGTGTAAGACCACTCATTGCCAATTATCAAAGACAAACAGCCATGACCAAAGTAACGTATCTAGGTTTCCTGACCTCAGACAACAGCACCTGATGAGTGCGTCCACAAGGAGCGATGGCCTGGGAGTAAGCGAGCCCTGTGGTGCCCGGCTGGCAGGATCACCGCTGACTACTCAGGCAGCAGAGGCCTGGCAGCTGCGATACCAAGCAGGACACTCCTGAGGCCAACTGGCTTCCCTGTACGGATGACCTACACTGGCTCCAGTGCTGGTTCATCCTGCCCAACTGCCCACACTCACAGCACAACACAGTTTCCACACGAAGCCCAGGCCCCACCCAGCTCGCATCCCCCAATTCCGCTCTCTGTGGAGAGACACACTTGAGTGCAGCAGGCTGTGCAGGTCTACTTCATCTGGAGGTGCACAGCCCACGAGGGCTGCACCCCTCCCGTGCGCAGCAGGTACAGTGGCCCACGACAGCAGCAGAAGCGTGAGGACAGAGTCTTTATACTCAAAATGCAAACCTACCCTCCAGTAAGAAAAACACCAAAATGCTAAATTTGTGTTAACACATAAACCAAAAGCAGAAGCACTCGTGTGCCACAACTAACCGTTTTTCTTACAAACATGGCATTCATCCTTTCATGTTTGTGCTACATGAAAACAAAACCAGCTGCTATGTTCTCATGTGGGCAACGAGGATCCCGCTCCCACAGAAAGTCACCAAGCCGCCTGGAGAGCTGAGCCAACTGCAAGGGCAGACAGAAAGGGGATTAAGACCACTTTAGATGATTCACAGAACGAGCCAGAAGTCACCAGGCTCCAGGCTTCAGAAAGTCCACCCATGTCCCTCCAAGCGCCCTCTACCCCCCACAAGGCGCGAGGGCCACAGCAAGGCCCTGCCTCATCCTGCCGCCCACCCTGGATCTTCCTCCCCCTCCACCCACCCCATCATCGCCCCCTACCCCCATCCTCTCCCTGAAACACACCCCATGAGACAGACTCCCTCTGGGCGCCCGCATGACAAGCAGGACAGAGCCCCAGAACTCAGGGCCCGTTGGAGATGAAGCCTGTGACAGGGCAGCAGGGCGCAGCTCCCGGTGGGAGGGGAGGCCAGGGCTGCCTCACTGCCCCCCTCCATGGGCAGGCCCCATGCTTCCCACCACCTCTGCACACTTTCTACTTCCAAACAGGTTACCTACCACGGAATACAAGTCCCCACGGGGGAACAGAAGCCCCTTAAGGCAGGACAGAGGCCTGGGCAGACAACCCCCATGGCAAGTCCAGATCGAAGCGGTCCCCCAGCCCGGCACGGAGGCTGGGAAGGGCTGAGTGGTGGCACCCAAGCAGCCACTGTTAAGTCTCAAACAAATGGCAAGACGCTCCAACAGAACTTCACCTCCTAGAAGAGGCAGTAGGCTAGTCATTCAAAGACAGAAGCATGAAAGCACCCAAACGGGGCCAATGAACGGATGGAGAGTCAATGAGGACATGGAAACGTGGAAAAGCCAGCAGAGAAAGAGAAACCTACACACAGATCTCCTCAGGGACAGTCACACAAAACGTGGGGCACCTGAAGGAAGCTACAAGGGCCTTGAGAGAGGGACCACCCTCCTCTACTGACCTTGCCCCCAGCCCCCAGTGATACTCCTTACAGGGGCCCCTTTGCACACGCAGCGGTGGCCAGCACCCAACCACAGTATCAGAAGCACGTCTGGGCCGAGGGGGCATGGAGTGCTGCTGGGAGTGCCGGCAGGAGGCAGACACAGTGCTACCAGCAGTGATGGGTGTGGAAGAGGGCAGTGGAGTCCTTCCACAGAGGCCAACAGAGACACCAACTCCCAGGAATCACAGCACCCACGGGGCCACACAGGAGACTCCCTGGCTCCCTGATGGATACACGCCACAGCCACGGGGCAGAAACCTCAACACTGCAAATCATACCACAGAATGCCAAACGCTGCTCAACACCTCCCGTTTCAGGGGGGACCTGCAGTGGGACCTGGCCCTCACTCCACCCCATGGGTCCCATGTAGACCCTCCCTCAAATGCAGAGCCACAGGACAGGGCCTCCAGCACCAAGGACAGGGCAAGTCCAGTGGACACAGCGGACACAGCCTGCGGGCACCCTGCAGGCTCCCAGGGTGGGAGGTAAGGGGGAACCACCTAATCCCCTCTCCATGAGTGAGGCCTGACCTAGTGATGGGATCTGCAAAGGCCAGGTCAGGTTTCAGGAGCTGGGTCTTGCTGGCTCGTCTCTCTCTCCCTGTGTGTCTGTGGATCTCACTCCAACCCTCCCCTCTCTCTCCCCTGCTGCTCCCTTGCTCTGGCAACACAAGCTACCCCGCAGCAGGCCCACAAGGCAGGGAACTCAAGGCAACCCCCCCACCGCAGCCCAGAAGTGCACGAACCCCACCGCGGACCAGGTGAGAGAGCTCAGATGCAGTCCTGCCCACAGGGACCTCAAGGTATTGGGACTCTTCAGGTCCTAGACTGGAAGCCAGTGCAGCTGCAGCCAAACTGGACAATAGCAGCACACTTCCAGGTGGCCTGAGTGAGCCAAGAAACAAGAAACACTGACTGAGCAGGGCATGAGGACTTGCCTAAGCCAGAGCCCTCCTCAACTCTGCGCACTTTCCTGCCTTCCCCACCTGCCGCCAGTCCAGTCCTTGCACAGAAAGGGCACCACAGGAATATAAAAATTAGTGAAAGGGAATAAAGGGAAAGGAGAGTGGATGAATGAAAATATCAGTGAGGGTGACAGAACATGAGAGACACCTAACACTGGGAAACGAACAAGGGGTAGTGGAAGGGGAGGTGGGTGGGGGGTTGGGGTGATTGGGTGATGGGCACTGAGGGGGGCACTTGGTGGGATGAGCACTGGGTGTTATGCTAAATGTTGGCAAATCAACTCCAATAAAAAATTTTTTTAAAAAAGGCACCACAGTAATCTCACAAAGCAACTGGAGGCAGCACACTACGCAAAAAAACTATAAGGTAGAGTTACAGTTTATCACATAAAAAACGGTTCCAAGTGGACAAAAGAATAAAGTAGAAATGATACAAGTAGGAGCACTATATCCAGCACCCCTGCCGTAAACAGCACAGTGAGCTGGCCCTCCTGCCTCCACCCAATCTGCCTGCCCCACAGAGACGCCAGCATACTTCCAAGGTTGCCCACAAAGTGCCACTGCAAGAGCCTGCCAATAAGGGTGCTTGTCCCAACTGTGCTTACAGAGGAGGAAGCTCCTGAAGACAAACTAAATGCCCATCAGCAGAACCAAAATACATGAACACATCCAAACAAAATACTAGCTTGACACTGACACGAATCGTTCACATCCCCAGACACTAGCTCTCCAACAATACTAACAAACTATTGTGCATTATTTTGGGTATTTTTAGAGATACACACCAGAATACTTAATGAGGAGGCAACATGTTTGTAACCAGCTTCACAATCACTCAGGCGGAGACACAGATAAACAGCCACAAGCAAGATTACTCAGGATGGGGATGGGGTGCAGGAGGTCACCACCATATTCTCTCTGCACTTGCACATCGGTCTCAAATGTTCCACGAAAGTATTATCTTATTTATATTTATAGTTACCAGTGTATCTAGGAGAAGCTGTGCAGTAAGACAGCAGGGAACAGAATGTGGAAGTTCATTTACATCAAACTGTACAATAGATGTGCAAGTTTAAACACACACCTGGGAGTTACCCCCGCAAATCACCACCAGAGTATTGACAGTAGAGTCACCTGGACTATGACTTTTAGTAACTGCTGGCTTTCTGCTATCCTTTCAGTTCTTACTGAAACACTGTGTTCTGTAACTAGATAAAGCATAAGGCTGGATAAAACAAAGCATGTGGGGTCCCAAGGGTAACAAGATCTAGAGATGATAAGGGACGGGTAAGGATGCAGCCTAGATGGGAGGTCAGGACCCAGAGGGGGAACCACAGAAATGAAACCAAGATAGTAGAAGAGCCAATGGAGCAGAGGCCCATGTCCACAGACCAGACAGAGCAGGATGGAAGGTCACAGAATGCTGGCCCTGAGCCACAGGCAGGACAGTGGTGGCTGGAGAGTAGAAGGGCAAGTTTGAAGAGGAAAAGGAGCGGCTCACACCAGGAGGGCACTCCAGTGAGCTGCCATAAGAAACCCAGACTCTTAAGAGAGAGCCTCAAGTCCACGGTCAGGGCGACCCGGGAGGGAGGAGTCAAATTTGCCAATCCCAGTAAGTTGAGGGGAAAGGGTGAGGCACAGGTGAGATAGACTGGGGCGGGGCGGGGGGGGGAGGGGGGGGGAGGGTATTGTGACCAAGATTTCTGAAGTTTCAGTGAGCACGTGGGCGCTCTGCCAGGAGCCAAGTAGACTTGAGTCGTTCTTGCCGCCCCGGCCCCTAACCAGTCAGTACAGTTGAACTCAGCAGTGGAGGCAAACCTCCCAGCATCCCCCATTACTTGGATTCCACTCCGTGCAGGAACGCCCATACCCCTTGGCTTCAGCACCATCACTTGAGACACAGGATAAACTGTCTCCATCCACCTCTGCCCCACTCCACCCACCCAGCTGGACCCAAATGTCAACCAAATGCAGAATCAATGAACTACCATCCCCACCCCGCTTCAAAGAGCACAGGTAGCCAATTGCCTCCTAGTCACACCAAAACACAAGGTTCTGTGTTTCTCCCTGGATTTGTCTCTCTTACTCTCCAGAGTTACAACCCTTCCTAGACACACGCAGCCAGAACCACAGCATCTGCTTTTCCTCCTTATCTGACTGCACTCTGCACTTCACCCTTTGCCTTTTTGCCAGAAAAATGTCAAATTTATTCTAGAGCATGCAAAAATACAAAGTCTCAGGAAGATATAACATGGCTGCAAAACAATTTTTAAATATTTGCCTACATCTCACTTTCTGGCGTTCCTGTAGCCAACCTGCTAAGGCAGCTGCACATGTTACATACTGCATTTTCACACCTGCTGAGCAGGGGAGGCTGCCCACAGGGCCTGACAGGGTCTCCAAATGGCAGGTTGGGCTGCAATTCATCACTAAGTCACCCCCAGTACACCAGGAGTCCACCTTCTTTATAATGACAAGGTCTGAACCAACCAGATGGCCATACCGAGTGCTCTCTCCTTAACCAAAGTCCATGCTATTGAACTGCTCCACACCCACCCTTCTGATGGGCCTGCCCCAGAGTCTGAGAGTTCCTGCAGCCCACCTCCCATGCAATTCGTCCAACTAGTCAGGGCAATCTGGAGAATGTGGGGCACACAGCTGTCTATGGAGAGACTGAGGGTGAGGAGAGGCATGTGGCTGGACGGGGCTGCAGACCCTGGGCGCCCAATGGCGAAGCAGCATCCCCTACACCCTGTCTCTGGCAGTCTCTGCCCCCTGCACCCCAACTCGGTTCCCAAGCTCAAGCCCTAAGAAGGAGCTGGTCCCTCAGCCACACCAGGAGGGGGTCCTCTCCCAGAGCTGACTGGACCAACTGCTTGCAGCTGCGGAGAGCGTCTACGAGGACCTTCTATGAGCTCCAAGTTTTTCAACGCCCTCCACCTTACTGTGAGAACCTGTCCAAGTGCTGCCAGACGGGGTGGGACATGTGATATGCCAGCCCTCTAATCTTTGCTGCCCTGAAAAAGGGACAGGACACTTGTCACCCTATTTACCAACGCGTCACCAAGCCCTGGAGAAGCCATGTGGGTCCGCTCAGAATCATGGCCTCTGTCCTGGTCAGAAATCATTTCCAGGAAATGCCCGTAGTCCCACGGCTCCATGTGGAGGGTGGTGGGATCCAGGCCTGCAGGCCTCTCCTGGGAGTAACAGAGCCCTGTCTGCTCATGGACCATCTTTATTTTACTGGCTAATTTAAAAACACGCTACTCTGACTTCTCTCTTGGAGAAGTTACTGCAGAGCACTTTCTCTCAGAAAGAACCCGACTTCCCTATCAACAAAACCCAAGTGACCAGAGCCAGGAGTTTCAAGAGGACCCCGGTCCTTCAAAGCCTCCAGGGCAGCTCCTTGGGGCCCAGGTGGACCCTCTCCTTTCCCAGGGGAAGGGGTGCTCTGAAGTACAGAGTGAGCATAGTTCCTACAGTCCACACGGAGGCACGCGTCACTCAACGACAACCTAGGATGCAAAGATGTCAGGGCCTCAGGCATCAGACACTGACCACCTCCTCAATGCTCCCACCCCCGTGCAGCTCCATGAAGGAGGAAGAGGGGGTATGTCCACAGGAGGATGGTATACTCGGGAGCCTCTACTTCCTGCTGGGAAGTGCTCTAACACCCAGGTACAGGCCAGCATTTCAAAGCTCTCTGCAGTTACAAAACCCCATGAGATTGTTTAATTTTGTGACTTCCCTCCTGCCCAAGCTGGTGCTCATGCTGGGGGAGGGCACATCAGGGCACCCCAAAACCAGGACAAGATACCTCAAGATCCACAGCCATCCTACTGGGAGGTTACTTAGACAATATCAAGGTAAACACTCATCTTTTATGCTATATATCGTTACAAACAAAGTAGCTAAATCCCAAAAAAGAACAGGTTTGAGAAATGCTGATGTACTAACAACAGCCAGGAACAAATAGCTTCTGGATGACCTGGGTTAGCAGGTTCACCGCATCAGAGCCGTGCAGGGCTTTTTTTTTTTTTTTTTTTTTCTTTCATGCAGGGCTTCATACGTAGCCCCCACACTCAGCCTCGGGACAAATCTACAGGATGATCTCCCACATAAATACCTCCCTCCCATAAACAAGGACTGAGGGTCTGTCAATACAGGTGCACTCAGATGTTTTCACTCAAATCCTCATTTTTCTGAGAATCAAATAAAACAAAAGAAACAGAAGAGCCCTCCGAGGCAGTCCAGGTCATTAACACTACTTTTTTTTTTTTTATAAATTTATTTTTTATTGGTGTTCAATTTGCCAACATATAGAATAACACCCAGTGCTCATCCCATCAAGTGCCCACCTCAGTGCCCGTCACCCAGTCACCCCCACCCCCCGCCCACCTCCCCTTCCACCACCCCTAGTTCATTTCCCAGAGTTAGGAGTCTCTCATGTTCTGTCTCCATTTCTGATATTTCCCACTCATTTTTTCTCCTTTCCCCTTATTCCCTTTCACTATTTTTTATATTCCCCAAATGAATGAGACCATATAATGTCTGTCCTTCTCCGACTGACTTACTTCACTCAGCATAATACCCTCCAGTTCCATCCACGTCGAAGCAAATGGTGGGTATTTGTCGTTTCTAATGGCTGAGGAATATTCCATCGTATACATAGACCACATCTTCTTTATCCACTCATCTTTCATTAACACTTCCAGACAGAGGAAGGAAGATCTTGCCCCAGGCTGAACAGGCCTGATGGGCTATACTTATGTTGCACTGTCACAAGACTCAGGAAGTTACAAAAACACCAGCCACTGTCCTAAGCCTGGACCGCAGAGAGTCCTCAGGATCACACTAAATGAAGATGAACAAATACATATTAGCCAATCAAACACAGGACAAACATTTAAACTACCTAAAAACGGGGCACCTGGGTGGCTCGGCAGTTGAGCGTCTGCCTTTGGCTCAGGGCATGATCCTAGAGTCCTGGGATCGAGAACCACATCGGGCTCCCTGCATGGAGCCTGCTTCTCCCGCTGCCTGTGTGTCTGCCTCTCTCTGTCTCTCGTGAATAAATAAAATCTTTAAAAAAAAACAAAACAAAAAATCTGTTGCTAGAATGACAAAGGCAAACCTAAGCAAACCTACTATTAACATTTTCCTATGGAACAATGAACATAGGTTTAACAACCTTAATCTAAAAAGAGTGGATGTACATCAATAGGAAACAGACACTGGACTAGGAAAATGAGCTCAGGACATGCTCATCAATTCACAGAGAAACATGCTTTAAAAGGAAAATATTCAATCTCTATATCAAGAAATGCAAACTAAAACAAAACACAGATCCCCGGGTGGCTCAGCGGTTTAGCGCCTGCCTTTGGCCCAGGGTGTGATCCTGGAGTCCCAGGATGGAGTCCCATGTCGGGCTCCCAGCATGGATCCTGCTTCTCCCTCCTCCTGTGTCTCTGCCTCTCTCTCTCTCTCTCTCTCTCTCTCTGTCTATCATAAATAAATAAATAAATCTTTAAAAATAAATAAATAAAAAATTAAAACAAAACACAATTTAAAATTCTACCTACCAAATGGTACAAGTTTTCTGGGCTTTTAAACTGTGACCACCAAATTGAATGTCGTGACAATGAGCTCTCCTTTACCACCTGATGAAACTCAGTACAAACTGGCATAATCAGGGCAGCCCAGGTGGCTCAGCGGTTTAGCGCCGCCTTCAGTCCGGGGCATGATCCTGGAGACCTGGGATCGAGTCCCACATCGGGCTTCCTACATGGAGCCTGCTTCTCCTTCTGCCTGTGTCTCTGCCTCTCTCTCTCTCTCTGTCTCTATGAATAAAAAAAAAAAAAAAAAAAAAAAACTGGCACAATCATTTTGAAAAGTTATAATGTCTCAAAGACAGCACAGGTACGTGCACACATGCCTGCCCGTGGCCACGCACAGTTGCACGTCCAAGAACTTATCCCTGAAGTCATCACAGGTTGGCACCAAGCAGAGAGAAGAAAGCACTGGAACCCCACAGCTGGAGGCTGGGGACCTAGGGCGCGCCCACACAGTGGGATGGAGGAGCATCCCACCCTCTCCGAGTGGACATGGACGGCTCAGTGGGTGAGGTGGGACGCTCACGCTTGGCTGTGTGCACTCCTAAACACCTCTTTATTACTAAAACCCGGGAATACTACAAATACTCTAGAAGGCTGATGTGGTATCTGATGGACAGACACCAACACTGGCTATCACGTTCAGCTGAGGGAAGACACTCAAGTGGGCTGAGAAAGCTTTCTCTCCAAAGCAAAGGACTGGGGAGTGAAGAAATACTGGCTTGGATTTAAAATGATGTGTTTAGGTTTGCATCATCCCATTTCCCATTTTACGTCATGTTTTCAATGAAAGCCGACCGTCTACAACTCCCCAACATGCCGTATCCACGCACACGCACTAAACCCAGCATGGCCCTGAGGACTGCACACACCTCCCCACAAGACAGGCCTGCCACACGACACTGAGTCAGCAGGTGCCCAGGGGGTCCCACCTATAATTTGGCCAGCACAGACACCCCATAGCCCAAACGATGCCCGCTCGGCAAGCACCTGCTGGGTGGCCCTACACCATCTCAGACCGCCCCCCCCCACTCTTCCCTGCAAACCCCGTCCCTCCAACAGACAATACAAAGTTGAACGCAGGAGAAGCCAGGTATCGATTCTGAATGAGAATTTCCTTATTGCTCTACATTTAGGTTTCAAACAGTAAAGAGAAGAGGTTTTCAGAAAGGTGGCTCCGGGTGCCTGGGGGGCTCCATCGATTGAGCATCTGCCTTCAGCTCAGGTCATAATCTCAGGGTCCTGGAATCGAGTCCTGCTTCAGGCTCCCTGCTCAGTGGAGCAACTGCTTCTCCCTCTCTCCCTGTCCCTCCCCCTGCTTATACCTGCTCTGTCAAATAAATAAAAATCTTAAGAAGGAAAGGAGGGAAGGGAGGAAGGGAGGGAGGAAGGAAGGAGGCTCTGTGTGGAAAGCATCAAGGAGTCCACTGCCAGCCAGGCCGCACACAAATACCACAGGCCCATTTCCAAACGGCTGTGAGACAAAACAAGAGCACAGAACTGATAATGTGATAAAGACATCCCTTTTTTTTTTTTTTTTAAAGATTTTATTTATTTATGATAGAGAGGGGGGGGTGGGGCAGAGACACAGGCAGAGGGAGAAGCAGGCTCCATGCCGGGAGCCTGACGTGGGACTCGATCCCAGGACTCCAGGATCACACCCTGGGCCAAAGGCAGGCGCCAAACCGCCGAGCCACCCAGGGATCCCCCCATTTTATCTTTTGAGTTTTGTGCAAGGTATTCATTCATACAACACCTGTTTTACAGCAAGATGCTCCACAGCAACACTTCTGATGGAGCTGTAGCTTTCTGCTTATAATCCCATCCCAGAGTTTTTCCAATGCCATTCCACACAGAAAGCCATGAATTCTGAAACATGAGAAGCCTATGTAAAAGCAAGCATGCCACCGTGGCCCTCCTCGTTTCATAACCTGCATGCACCCCACACACTCCCCTCTCCTGTCCGACACGATGTCACTGCTTCATGAAGGAGCACCGGACCCCACAACTCACTGCATCCAAACTGAAGGAAACCACGTTACTACTTTACCACGTTTATTTCTCCCACCCTCATTTCACCATGGAGGTCTGGGTCTGAAAACTCATACTCAGTACGTGTATTTTTAGATAAGCTCATTAGTCTCCTAGCAGTATTAAAGCAGGCCTCATTATATCATCCCTCCAAAACTTACATGGAACGCATTATTCCTTGGTCTTCGGCTCTCACATAACACTGGTTAAGAGAATTTTCCATAAACTCACAGAACACCAAGTGAAGTCACAGACCAGCTTTCAAAATGGAGGCCACACACTGCAGAGGGACTTACACACCACCTCCTTCACCAGGAGCTGCCACTGCACTGCCCTCAGTGCTCGGGCTCCCACCCCTGCAAGTTGCAGGGGTGGGGCCATGCTGGAAGGGCCACTGCACATACCGGCATCCCCCTCAAAAGCACCTCTGTAAGTTTACAGACCAAGTGGGCACCTCCCTGTTCTTCACAAACCTTCACAGCACTGGAAAAAGACAAGAACACAGTCTCCCCTCTGGTGCTCACGAGGGACTCGGGCTCCGCCTGTGACCTTGAGGAAGGACACAAACCCCTGTGGGACCACAACACACACACACCACATGGGCACACACATGTGCACGCACGCTACATGTGCACACACAGCTCACACACAGACGTGCACACCACACGTACACACACAGCAATGCACACGGCTCACACACAGGCACACAATCACATCAGATGTTTTCCCCTTCCTACTGCACACAACGGCAACTTCTCAAATGAGCATGTTTAAACAACAATTTCTCTATCTTCCCTAAAGTTGATATTTACATCTAGAGCCTTTCTCAGGGCTGAAAATGTAACTGTCTTCTCAGGCTGCTGAACCTCCCCAACTGTGATCTATAGCCCCGGGAACCTTGGTTGGCACAAAACAAAATTCAGATACCTACCTTCATGGATCAGTACATAATCTACATTTTTCACTTCCCAGGGTGATGAGACCCCAGGACGGAGGGACAGGTCCATGGCTGTGGAAACCAAGACCCACGGTGTCCCAGAGTGGCAACTGAAATGTCCCCATGTACCTTACCCAGTCAAGACTCTGCATGAAAGCCACGTCACTGCCCACAATGATCATCTAAGGAAGACCCCACGCTTCGGGGCTGAGCCCAGAGGGGCAGCCTACGTGCCACCAGGGGGTCCCATGGGAGCCCTGGTGGGAGACCCCAAGGCAGTACTCTGCTGGCTGCACTGACCCCTGGGTGTTGCCCCCAAGGCTGTCCAGGACTGCAGGAGGACCACTCTCACGAGGCGGCCAGTCTCCACAGCCAGGGGACTCCTGTCCCAGAGCCCAGTACCTACAATATTCTTAGATTAAATTCTGGAAGTAAACCCCAAAACTATTACTCATGGTCACTTCTGGGAGTGACAGAGTGGAGGATCCTGGTCACTTCCACACTGTGCTTTGTACCATCTGAGCTTTCTCTCCTCCACCCAAGTATGAATACTTAGACTTTGGATTTGTACCATTTGAATTTTTCATCGCCAGCATACAACCAACATAATCCCAGTAAATAAACGTCAAAGACCCACTCAGCCCTTGCCTCCCTGCCAGCTTCCAGGACACAGGCAAGAGGGGGTCTCCATCCTGACACACTGCCCCAGGCCACACAGCCCTTGGTCGGGCCAGAGTCAAGCCAGGGAAGCAGGAGGGCACACAGGGACCTGCCCACCAGTCACACACACTTCCAGGTGAGGAGACGCACTTGCAAAATGAAATACTAGCGATTCATCACCGAGGAATCGGGCTTATTTTTACGTGTTGTTAGAAGATGCAAGGGTTTTTTTAGCCAAAAAAAATGACAGTGTTTTGTCTAGATACCCTTTTAAAACATACAGAAATATTTATTTGTTCTCTAGAAACAGAAGACACAAGGTACAGTCAGTGCCAAAGCAGCTAGGCTCCAGATCCATGCTCTCCCCGTCACCCATTTCAGTGACAACAGCATTGCTTCCCCAGGGGCCTCCACCCCCAGCCCACCACCCCACCTGCCCTCAGTGTACCCATTCCTCCATCCACCCTCTACCCCTCGACCCCTGGCCGTCCCAAGCCCCCAGCCCCCGTCAGCCCCTCTGCCCCTCACTCCCCTCCTGCCCCAGCACTCTTGCCCCTTCCTCCTTGCCCCCGGCACCCCCCAACCCCTCAGTCCCCCCATGCCCCAGCACCCCCACTCATTTGCCATCTCCTGCCACTGCAAGCTTTATGAGAGCACCCGAATGGCACGGCTCACTCTCTGCCGGGCCTGGGCACTTGGCAAATAGCAAAGGATGGACAAGATGGACGTATGAACAAAACAAGCAGGTCAGCTTCGACGCAGGAATTTCCACCTTGTCCCCATGTGCTGAGAACTAAGGCAGATGCACCACACACAGAAACCAGCGGGCCTTGCTCATGTCAATTCCGTACTGAGACATGCCTCCAACAGGATGAGCAAAAAGATACCGATCTTCCCAGAAAATGACATCAGGCCCCTCCACCGGGCACAGTTCAGGGGATCAGCCTGCAGCAGTGGTCTGCATGCCCAGATGCCTGCCCAGCGCCACAGCGTGGCCCCCCAGCTCACAGGTCAGCATGGCCATTGCCACCCCAGGCCTGCTGCCCTCCCTAGGCCCTCTCTAGCTGGCAGCCCCCTCCCTCAAGGGCTGACTCCTGCCCTTTAAGGCCTGCCCACACCCACCACCCCATCACTCCCAGTCGACACACTCAAGCCATCTAGCGACCCCAGCCGGTGGGTGGTGTCCCTGGACCTCCCTGGAGGTAGGAAGCTACCACACCATTTTCCCCGTATCCTCTTGACCAAAATCTGCCTGGCTGACCCCTTTTTGTCTTCCTTCACTGTGACCCCACCCCCCAGAACCTAACTGCAGCCCCCTCCAGCCTTCCAGCCCACCCCCCTCAGCTCACAGGGCTCACCTCCCACCCCTGCTTATGGGCTTTGACCTTCCACTTAGCTCAAACTGCAGAGCCACTGTCTAAATTACCTACTGCTGCTTCCCCTGACACTGGCTGCCAGTCTTCTTTCCAAACTCACATATCATACCCCTACTTAAAAAAAACAAGGCGGCCAGAGACAAGGCCGAATGCCTTCCCGTGGACCACACTCCCCATTCCAACCCAACCCACCAGTCCTGGTGAACCCTGGTTCCAGCCATACCTGCCGTCCACAGCTCTCAGGACAGGGAGGCACTTCACTCTGCTTCTTCTCACACCGTTTCTCGGCCTGAGCTACCCCACCCTCCAGAGTGTCACTTTCCACACTGCAACAGACGCCCCAACCTAGCTGCAGGGACACTGTGCACTTTGCAGAGGTGGCCTCTGTAGAAGTGACCATTGGAGGAGACAGCAGATACCACCAGAGGCTCCAAGAGGCCTCCATAGTCCATTAAGGAAGAAAATAAATGGGCCTCCCCGGAGCGCACAGCCCAGAGCACCCGGCCAACAGAGGCTCCCGCTGAGACGCCTACTTCATGTTACTGAGCATACACCGCCGGCCGGGCATCTTTGGGGAATGAACACCAGAGACCAGGGCACAGTCATCAACAAACATGACCAGAGGTGATAACCTCAACCTCCCCTTGTGTACAGATTATGACTTTAAGTCAAACCACAGCACACAGGGTGCATGTACATACTCACATGCTCTCTGCCAAGGAAACCCAGAGCTGGAGGGCAGGAGCCTAACAGCAGTGCATGCCCAACAGTGGCTGGGCACGGGGCATGCCTTCAATGAAGCTTTTTGAAAAATGGTAAAATGTCGGAAATGATGGCCTTAACACACATGGCTGGGTTCCGCAGAGAGGAGACACACTTGTAGCGCATCTCGGGTTTCAGGGAGATGCAGGTCCTCTGGGCTTCGTCTCCATCTCTCTGCAACAAATACTGAATAGCCGCGTCCTCAGACAACAGGGCTTTCTGAGGAGCCCTACGGGGCAGGACCACCCTAGGCCGGCCGACATCACAGAGTGCGGCAAAGAACCGCACCACCCCTCCAACAGGCTGTTTTGGGACCTAGATGCCCGTTTCTTGGTACGAGCTTCAAAAAGTCATTCGATATACTCCACGTTCCACGGTTTCACGACAACTACGGGAAAAGCTAACGGAGAATTTTTCACATTTCAATAGTCACCAAATGGCACTTTTCTGAAGCAAAAGAAACGTGGCCAAACTCCCCACAGACAGGTGCTCAGGGAACACGCGTGCGTGACCAGCCGCGGCCCCACACAAATATTCAGCGGCAGAGGTTAGCACGGCCCGAGGGCTCCAGGAGCCGCTGGTGTCGCTGAGGGGCCTGCGGGCTGCAGGGGACCCCCGAGGCACCCCCCGCCCCCCTGGGCACCCCCGAGCCCCCCAGCCCCGCCAGGCACCGCGGGCACCCCCAGCACCCCCGGCTCCTCCGTGCGCTCCAGGGCCTGCACCGAGCAGCCACGGGAAGCAAGGGCCGTGGCCGCCGCACGCAGCGCGCGTACTTACATCTTTGGCCATGTTACCAGATCCGTGAGATCGATGCTATGGATGTTCACCCCCCACAGAAGAAAACTGATTTTTCTGGTAAGAAAAACGGAAAGACGAGAAGGGATGAGTAAGAACGAAAACCCGGCAAAGAAGCTCTCAACGCCCCCAGCGCCGCTGCCCCGCGGCCCGCCCTAGGGGCAGGGGCCGCCCCGCCGCCGGCCGCAGGTACAGCCTCCCGGTCCGCACAAAGGCCCGGCCCCGGCCCCCGCCCCGCCCCGCCCGCGCCCCGCCGTGACAGGTGGGCTTCCGGCCCGCGGGCCTGTCACCCGCCGCCGCCGCCTCCCGCGCCTCCCGCGCCTCCCGCGCCGGAACCGGCAGTCGGGCCAGCGCCGCCCCCACCCCGCGCCGCGCCCGGCCGACCCCGGCCCCCGCCCCGCCCCGCGCCCCGCCGGGCCCCCGCCCCGCCCCCGCCCCGCCGGGCCGGGCCGGCCGTGAGCCCCCAGGGCTGCGCGGACGCGGGGGACCAGGGGCCCGGGGCGCACACGCGGCGGGACGGCGGCGGCACCGGGGCGAGCCCCGCGCGCCCGCGCCCCCCGGGGACCCCGGCGGCCGCACCTGGCAGGCTCCGGCGCAGACTCGGGGGTCCCGGCGGCGCGCTCGGCCCCGGGGTCCCAGCCCTGCGAGGCGCCGGCGCGCGGGGCTCACCCTGCGAGCGGGCGTCGGGCGGCGTGACGTGCGCGGCGCGGCGACGTGACGTGTGCGGCGGGCCGGCTCCCGCAGCGCGCCTGCGCGCCTTTTCGCGCCTTCGCCGCCCTCCTGGTCCTCCCGCCGCCGGCCCGCGCGCCGAGGGGGATGGGCCGGGCGCGGGCGCGGGTGCGGGTGCGTGCGCGCGTGCGCGCTGGGCGCGGCCGGGCCGGGGCCGGGGACGCGAAGGCCGGCGCCGCGAGGCTTGGTGCGCGCGCCCGGAGAGGGGCCCGAGGTGTGCGCACACCTGGAGGGAGCCGCGAGCGTGCCCGGGCCGCCGCGCGCACTCACCGAAGGGCCGGAGGAGCGCAGAGCTGGGGTGCGGGGCCGGGTGTCCGTGCGCAGCTGTGCGCGAGGGAGAGGGGAGGCCAGGTGTGTGCGTGTGCACGAGCGCATTGGCGGGTGTGCGCGTGCAGGCGTGCACGCCCCAGGAGGAGAGGGGCGGAGGGGTGTGCACGCACGGGTAGAGGCCAGCCGCGTGTCTGAGTGGCTGTACGCACAGCGAGGAAGAAAGGCCGCTGGGTGCACGCGCGGGGAAGCGCACATGCACCTGTGTGCAGGTGTCCTCGTGGGACAGAAAGGCAGCTGGGTCTGCGCAGGGAGAACACTTGCCCATGTGCACGGGTGTGTGCACGCAGCATAGCAGGCCCCGACCGCCCAGCGCCCCCCTGCCCCTGCAGGGCCGGCGGTCTTCACGCCCACACCCAGCCTACACCTGATTCCCCACCTCCCGGCGGGGCGCTTAGGACGGAGGCCAGGCAGCCTGTTTGCTCCCCATTGCTGACTGGGCCCGGTGGACCCTGAACCCTGGAGACTGGTCCTCCGGGGAGCCCCCCTGCCACCTGCAGAGCCAGGGCAGCATTGCTGGCCTCACACCCCACCCCCCATTCCCCAGGCTAGGGACGCAGCAGAGGGCGGGCTGGAGTCCAAAGTTCAGGGCTGCTGGGCTGTGTGCGGTAAGGAGCAGAGCGAAGGCCTCTCTGTCCACCGCGGGGGTGGCTGTGATCCCCTTACACCCCAGGATGGTGGTGTCCACTCCTGCTTCTCTGCCCATGGGCCACTTCTGCTGTGAACCCTGGACTCGGCATCCGTTTCATGAAGACAGCAGATCTCTGCACCTTCTTTGGGCAGATTAGCACAGAATGGGCACCAAAGAAACAGGTGATGGGGGTCACAGGGGAGAGGCCAAATCCCTCACAGTCCCGCCTGCAGAATGACCTTACTTCTCTGCAGGTGTGGCTTATACTGCTCTTGGCCCCTTGGTAGGCCCCTGGGGTGACTGAACCGGCACCCCCCATGTTGTCCTAGTGGTCCTGTGTCCCAGCCCATTCTCCTCGCATAGCATCTCTTGATTTTTGACTATATTTGAATATTCACCCCCCAGGCAGCAGCTGGAAGCCCCAACTCCAGCCCTTAGATCCAAGTGCACAGGGCAGCAAGCCTGCCTCCTTAAAAGCTGGGGGCTCTTGGGATCCCTGGGTGGCGCAGCGGTTTGGCGCCTGCCTTTGGCCCAGGACGCGATCCTGGAGACCCGGGATCGAATCCCACGTCGGGCTCCTGGTGCATGGAGCCTGCTTCTCCCTCTGCCTGTGTCTCTGCCTCTCTCTCTCTCTCTCTGTGTGAGACTATCATAAATAATAAAAATTAAAAAAAAAAAAAGCTGGGGGCTCTGGAAGACACAGGGTTAGAATACAGGATCTTAAACCTCTCCCCACAAGCTCAAGATTCTACTGGTCCAACAACATTCACACGGGAGAACTACTCTAATATTCTAAGTGATGTCTGCACAAGAATCACTGCAGTGAAATATGCCAAAGTCGCAAGAGTGGCCACAGCAGTGACACAGCTCCAGAGGCTCTGGTTTACTTGGGAAAAGGGGCAAAAAGTTGGTTGGGGCTTTTATTTTTTGCCTCTCTATGGTCAAATATTTCTGTATTAAAAGTTAGCAGAATTTGTAAACATTTTTGGTTGAAGATCCAAATATTTTCGGCCACTGCCCTGCCTTGAAGTCTCTAGACTGGAATGCAGAAGATGCACCCTTGTGATGAGTTTGTCAGTGCAGGCATCCACCTGACCCGCCAATATCCACTCCGCATCTGCGGCACGGGCTCAGGACCCTGACTCAGCGATGCTTTTTTTTGGTGTTAACCCATCCCCATCTCCATGGCCGGCGTCCAGCCCTGTATCATCGTCCACGGTACTGTTCTGAGTCTATTAGAACAAGGTGATTAGGTCCTTCCTGGGAAAAGTCGGCATCTCCCTAAAGATCCCTCTTCCTGTGTGTGCCTGCCCTGTTGAGTCTTGGGGTGATACAAATCCTTACCCCTACCTCACCCCATTCATTAAACTGTCCTTTAAAAAGAGAATGTGTTCTAATCCCTTGAAAATTGAAATTCTAAGTATTGTTAAATATCTGACTTGCCTTTGGTACCCTCTTGATGATACTAGTCCTGTCTCTAGCTATTTCCTGTTTCCCACCTTCTTGGGTCACATCATGGTGATGTCAAGAGGTGGGAAGACAGGGACGGGGACGTGCTTGTGGAAGTTATGTAGGAGAATGTTCCTAATGTGGACAGGTGACATTTTCTCTTTTGGTAAAATAGGCAGGCATTTTTAGAAAACTTTCTCTTGCTTATCTGTGGGTATGATGAAATATCAGTAAATCAGTGCTTGCTTGACCTCAAGATAAATCCCAAATCCCTTGACCTCTATGGAGAGGCCACTGCTTCCGAGCCCCATTGACAAGAGACATTCTGCAGCCCCCTCCCCACCACCTAGACACATGTAGACATCCTTGCTCTTCCTTATGTCATGATTCATGATTCACTTTGAAAATTTCTGGTCATGTGGGGCATCCCTGGGTGGCTCAGCGATTTAGTGCCTGCCTTTGGCCCAGGGGCATGATCCTGGAGTTCCAGGACGAGTCCCACATGGGGCTCCCTGCATGGAGCCTGCTTCTCCCCTCTGCCTGTGTTTCTGCCTCTCTTTCTCTCTGTGTCTCTCATAAATAAATAAATAAATAAAATCTTAAAAAAAAAATTTCTGGTCAGGGACCCCTGGGTGGCTCCATCGGGTGAAGCATCTGCCTTCTGCTTGGGTCATGATCCCAGCTCCTGGGATCAAGTCCTCGTCAAGGCCGGGGGTGGGGTGGGGGGGGCAGTGGGGGGCAGGAGGGAGGGATCCCTGCTCAACGGGGGTCGGCTTCTCTCTCTCCCCCTGCTTGTGCTTGCTCTCTCGCTTTTTCCCAAATAAATAAAATCTTCAAAAAAAAGAAAAATTCTGGTCAAATTCAAAGTCCTCCTCTTGGGAAAAGGTCCAGTCCAGGACCCTCCAAGCATTTTCACACATTTTAAAAGATCTGCATGATTGTGTGCAGCTGAAGCCACCATCCTTTGGAAAGTACGCCTCAGATCTGACAAATTTCTCCACCTCGGCATCTGAATCACTCAAGTGGACTTCACCAGCCTGTTTACTGTTCAGACCCTGTTCTTAGCCCTTCTCCTGTGGTGCTCTCTGGCTTCTGCAGTGGAAGATTCCCCTCTGTCCCATTTACATCCACAATTCTTCCGAAGGGCTCCTTCTGTGAGCCCACACCGCCCTGGCTAAAATGGCAACAAGATTATTTTGTACGGAATCCTACAATGGGAGGTGGAAATACCCCCGTTTCCTTCCTCACAGGAAGGGAAAGCAGGACCAGAGCCCACGGCAGTGTTGGGCAGCGTGACTTTATGTACGACAAAATGCCTTTGGCCATTTCTCTGCTACCCGCCAACTTATCTCACAGATTCAGAGACCGGCCTTGCAGCTCACCTGCCACAATGAAGCTGACACGAAGGGCAGTCAAATGGCCTTGGATACATAACCTCAGCCTCTCTGATACTCCGATTCCTGTAGCTGAGAAACTGATAGAAGTAGAGTTCCTTGAGAAGAAGACAAACCACAGTTTCAGTAGTTTTGAATTCCTGCATTCCTTACCCAGCTCTGAGACCTGATACTGTACAGATGAACAGATAGAGGGTTGCTGTAAAGGGACAGGCAGGTTCACATACAATCTGGGCTCAGAAGCGATATGCAGGAAACAAGCAGGGCTGCCCACCTTGACCTGGCCTAGTCAGCAATGTGCAAACTGTGCCTCAGAGACCAGAATGGAATTGCAGTTCTAGAGTCAAAATAGGATACAGAAGCTAAGAATGGGTCGGCTTCCCCAATTCTCTGACTTCTGGCGGTAGTGACTCTCAGGCTTCCCCGGAGGTGGAGGATGGTGGCACCTACCTCCTGCCAATAGTTAACAAGAACAGATTTCTTAAATATAAGGGGTTACTTTAGATGCCAGCTTCTGGAATGTAAGTTTTGCTACAGAGAGCTTTACCAGAAGACACTGAGGATCCACAGGGGCAGGGAAGACCAGGGATCAGACCCTAGAGCCCAAATCCAAGGTGTTGGGCCAGGACACGAAAGAAGCAGGTATGGGCAGCTGGGGCAGGAGGCCTGGACACAGGACAGCTTTGGGCAAGCGTTTCTGGCAGTGGCACCCAGGCCGGACACCAGAGAGACCTCAGTAGGCTGTTGAGAGTGTTCTTTGTCCCTACAGTCCCTGAAACCTCCAGCGTAACATGTACCTAATCTTTCTCCAAACCAGGTTTACAGTCCTATAGCTAGAACACAGATTCCTTTGGAGAAAACCATTTAAATTTTTGGTTTCAGGGCACCTGGGTGGCTCTGTTGGTGAAGCCTCTGCCTTGGGCTCAGGTCATGATCCCGGAATCCTGGGATTGAGTCCCATGTTGGGAGTCGGGGAGCTCCCTGCTCAGTGGGGAGTCTGCTTCTCCCTCTCCCTCTACCCCTCGCTCCTAGCTGGTGCTCTCTCTCTCTTTCTCTCTCACTCCCTTCCACTCTATCTCAAATAATAAAATATTTTAAGAAACTGAAAATAAGTGGACACCCTCATAAGCCATTGATGGGAGGTTGGAGGAGCATGGCTTCTCAGTAAGGTAACTGTTCACTATGACTAATCCCGACAATGTCATTAGAGACAACGCTCATGGATGGACTCATGACTCTTCCACCAAGCCAGCTCCTCCGTTCATCCCCAGTCAGGAAGTGAACTATATCCACCCGGTTGTTCATACTAGAAACCTAGATAGAAGGCAAATACCTCATGCGCTCTCAGGAACTAAAACCAGTCACCAATGTGAAATATCTTGGCTTCTTCTCCTTCCCATATCCTCTGCCACCCTCTATCCCCACTACTGTCCTCCTCACTGAAGACTACAAAATAACTCCTCTTGTTCCTTCCTCCAATGTCCTCCCACTCAGATCTCTTATCTAGTCAGCAGCCAGAGTGATATTTTAAAAATGGATGATCATGCTACCCCCTGCTTAAAATGTCTCAGTTTGCAACCTGCTTTTGGGCTGATGAGAACCTAGAGGCACTGGATTAATGGACTCTGAGTGAGACTCCTTTTCAACACGCTGCTCCTGCCGGCTCACACAGGTAGGGTGTCTCTGTGACCCAACCCTGGAGAAGGTTGCAAGCGCATGGGGGATGAACGTGTGTGCTGATCACCAGGCCAAATTAAGTCCAAGTGGTCTGCAGTGGGGTGCAGGGCCTCTGAGTGCTCGTGGCCTTCTGTTGTGGTGTCCTGCCTGCTGAGCAAAAAGTACAGAAAGTTCTCGTATACCCTCTGCCCTGCACCTACACACAGCGTCCATCACTATCCAAACTGCACCAGACCAGTACGTTTGCTACAATCAGCGAACCTACATTGATACAGCATAATCACCCAAAGTCCATGGTTTACACTGGGGTTCGCTTGTGGTGCTGTACGTTCTATAGTTCTGACAAGTGTATAATGACATGTATAGAATCACACTGGTCCTGCCCTAAAAAGCTTCTGTATTCCACTTCTTCATTTAGCAATAATAGCGCCTCAGATAAACCTCATCGGCTATGATACTGCAACTGCACAAAGCTTGTATTCCACTTCTTCATTCTCCCTCCCTATTACTCTTATCAACTACTGACCTGTTCACTGTCTACAGTTTTGGCTTTTCCAGAATGTTACATACTTGGAACCATTGAGTACATAGCCTTTCAGACTGGTTTCTTTCACTTAGGAATAAGCAAGTTTCCTCTGGTCTTTTCACTGCTTGATAGCCTATTTATTCTTAGCATTAAATAATATTCAATCGTCTGGATGTACCACAATCTATTTGTACATTCATCTACTGAAGGACATCTTAGTTGCTTCCAGGGTTTGGCAACTATGAACAAAGCTGCTGCAAACATGTATGTGGAGTTATCGTGTGGACATGTTTTCAACTCATTTGGGTGAATATCAAGGAGCGTGATTGCTGGGTCTTATGGTAAGAATATGTTTAGTTTTGTTGAAGACCGTGAAACTGTCTTCCAAAGTGGCTGTATCCTTTGCATTCCCGTCGGCAATGAAAGAGAGTTCCTGTTGCTCTTCATCCTTATCAGCATTGGTGGTGTCAGTGTGGGATTTTGGCCATTTTAACAGGTGTGTAGTGGAATCTCATGGTTGTTTTATTTTGCAATTTTCCTAATGACATACGCTGCGAAGCATCCTTTCATTTATGCTTATTTGCTATATATGTATTTATTTGGGTCTATTTCTGGCCTCTCTATTCTGTCCCATTGATCTATTTTTCTGTTCTTCTCCTAATACGACACAGTCCTCATTACTGTAGCTTTACAGTAGGTCTTGAAGATGATAGTGTCAGTCCGCAAACTTTGTTCTTCTCCTTCAACATTGTATTGGCTATTCTAAGTCTTTTACCTCTACATATAAATGTTGGAATCAGTTTGCCAATACCTACACAAAAACTTGCTGGAATTTTTATTGGGATTGCACTGAATCTATTGATAAAGTTGGGAAGAACTGACATCCTGACATTATGAGTGAGACTTTCGATTCATGAACATGGATTATCTCTCCACTTATTTATAGTTCTTTGTATCTTTCATCAGAGTTTTATAGTTTTTCTCATGTAGATTTTATACATATTTTATGATGTTTATACCTAAGTATTTCATTTTGGGGGTACTAATGTAAGTGGTATTATTTTTTTTTATTTCAATCTCCACTTGTTTGTTGCTGGCATATAAGTGAGTGACTTTTATATACTAACCTTATATCCTGGAACCTTGTTATAATTGCCTATTAATTCCAGGGTTTCTTGGCAACTCTTTTGTATTTGCTACATAGACAGTCATGTCATCTGCAAACAAAGACAGTTTTATTTCTTTCTTACAAATCTTTATATTTTTTTTCTTCTTCTCTTTCTCCTCCTCCTCCTCCTCCTCCTCCTCCTCCTTCTTCTTCTGTCTTTTTTGCATTAGCTAGGACTTCCAGTATGATGTTCAAAAGGAGAGCTGACAGAAAACATTCTTGCCTTGTTATTTTTTTAAGACCTTATTTATGAGCAAGAAAGAGAGAGAGCTAGCATGAGCAGGGAGTGGGGGGCAGAGGGAGAGGGAGAAGCAGACTCCTTCATGAGCAGGGAGCCCAACATTGCAGGACTCGATCTCAGGACCCTGGGATCATGACCTGAGCCAAAGCCAGATGCTTAACCCAGGCACCCCCCCTTATCTGTCTTTTGTTTTTTGGGGGAGGTATTGGCTAGTAGCTGTGTCATACAGGTGGCAATATGTTTATTCAAGATGTCTTGTGAAATGGATGCCTCAGCAACCAGAAGCTTAATATCAGATGCATGGATAGAGGTAACTGCATGATGAGGAGGTGACTGCATGATGGACATGAAGGAGGGCACGTGGTGTGATGAGCACCGGGTGTTATTTAAGATGGATGAATCACTGACCTCTACCTCTGAAACCAAAAATACACAATATGTCAATTAAATTGATTTTAAATTTTAAGCTTAATATCATGCACTTACACTACAGTGTCTTTTAAGGAATTAGTTCATTTCGTCTGGGTTATCACATCTGTGGGCAAGGAGTTGTTCATAATATTCCTTTCTTATCCTTTTAATGTCCATGGGATCTGTAGTGATGTCCCTTCTTTCATTTTTTATATTAGTAATTTTTATCTTCTCTTTTTTTTTTCTTAGCTCTGCTAGGGGCTTATGATTTTATTGATATTTTCAAAGAAACAGCTTTTGGTGTCATTGATTTTCTCTATTAATGTCCAGTTTTCAACTGTATTGACATCTACTCTAGTTTTCTTTATTTACTTTCTTCTGCTTACTTCCAATTTAATTTGCTCTTCTTTTCCAGTTTCCCAAAGTGGGAGCTTACTTAGGTGACTGGTTTTAAATCTTTCTTCTTCTCAACTCTGTGCACTCACTGCTATCAGTTCCCCTCTAAGCACTGCTTTCACTGTGTGCCACGAATGAGGTAGATTGTGGTTTCATTTTCATCTAGTTCAAAATACCTTTAAATTTCTCTTGAGATTTCTTCATCCATGTGTTATTACAAATATGTTGTTTAATCTCTACGTATTTTCAGATTTTCCAATAACAATCTGATTTCAAAATTTATATTCAATGCCAATACCTTGTAATATCAAGACAATCTTGAAGAACACTACTGTTGAAAGATTTGCACTACCAGATCTGGATGCCACATTAGCACAATTAATTGGGCTCCCTGCATGGAGCCTGCTTCTCTCTCTGTCTGTGTCTCTGCCCCGTGTCTCAAATAAATAAATAAGTAAATAAATAAATAAATAAATAAATAAATAAATAAATCTTAAAAATAATAATGATAATAATTTCTGAAAGCTAAATTTCAATTTTCCAGAAGAAAACAGGACCTTGGAATAGGCAAGGATTTTTTTTTTTAAGATTTTATTTATTTATTCATGAGAAGCACAGAGAGAGAGAGACAGAGACAGAGACACAGGCAGAGGGAGAAGCAGGCCCCATGCAGGGAGCCCGATGTGGGAGTCGATTCCAGGTCTCCAGGATCATGCCCTGGACCAAAGGCAGGTGCCAAACCGCTGAGCCACCCAAGGATCCCAGGCAAGGATTTTTAAAATAGGACAAATATGATACTAACCACAAGAAGATGTATAAACTGGATTTTATCAAAAGCTAAAATTCTTGCTCATCAAAAGCAAATTTAAAAGACATCCATAGGGATTCCTGGGTGGCGCAGCGGTTTGGCGCCTGCCTTTGGCCCAGGGCGCGATCCTGGAGACCCGGGATCGAATCCCACATCAGGCTCCCGGTGCATGGAGCCTGCTTCTCCCTCTGCCTATGTCTCTGCCTCTCTCTCTCTCTCTCTCTCTGTGACTATCATAAATAAATTAAAAAAAAAAAAGACATCCATAGACTAGGAAACATATTCACAGTAGAAAAATCTAATAAAAACTCATATCCCGGGATCCCTGGGTGGCGCAGCAGTTTAGCGCCCGCCTTTGGCCCAGGGCGCGATCCTGGAGACCCAGGATCGAGTCCCACGTCCGGCTCCCGGTGTGTGGAGCCTGCTTCTCCCTCTGCCTGTGTCTCTGCCTCTCTCTCTCTCTCTGTGACTATCATAAATAAATATAAATAAATAAATAAATAAATAAAAATAAAAACTCATATCCAGAATATAAAAGAACAACTAAAAATCAATAAATTAAACATAAAGAACTCTGTTAAAATTGTCCAAAAAATGTTGAACTATGGTAAAATTGTCAAAAGAAAAAAAAAAACAAAACCCTTGAACTATGTTAACTATACTAAAGAAGACATCTGAATGGCTAAGAAGCATATGAAAATGTTCCCAAGTTCCTTAGCAATCAGGAAAAGGCAAGTTAAAGCCACAGTACCAAAAACCAAGGGGTTAATAATAAAAACTGTTGATAAAAATGTAGTACAACTGGAACTGTCCTACCCTGCTGCTAGGAATAAAATGTTAGAATCTCTCTGAAGAACTGACTGGCATTTTCTAACAAAGTCAAGCATACAGGTGCTCTGTGATCCAGCAATTGCATTCCAAGAATATATCCAAGAGAATTAAGTGCATACGTCTACCAAAGACATCTTCTGGAGTGCTTCCCAGAGCACTCTGTGTAATGGCCCGGTGGCACCTGCTGATGCCCCTGCATGGAAGGAAAAGCTGGGATGTAGGCACACTTGGAAGGAACGCCTATGACCACAGATGACACTCTGATCAACGTCCTCACACTGCTTTGAGCAAAAGTCGCCTGACTCAAAAGACTACATTTTGTGCGAATACATTATTACAAAATACCAAGCAAGCAACACAAAGCCAGGTCACCTGTGGTTGTTTATGAGTAGAAATGAATGGAGGAGAACACGGGAGGTCTTTGGATGCTGATCAGGTTGTACTTCTGAGAGGTAGATTAAATAAGATGTGTTCAGTGAAAATTCATTAAGCTGCAAACTTAGGATATTTGCACCTTTATGTAGGCACGTTGTACTGCAATAGAAAGCTTTTTTTTCTTTTTTTTTTAAGATTTTATTTATTTATGAGGGAGAGAAGTGGAGACACAGGCAGAGGGAGAAGCAAGCTCCATGCAGGGAGCCCAATGTGGGACTTGATCTGGGGACTCCAGGATCATGCTCCAGGCCAAAGGCAGGCACTAAACTGCTGAGCCACCCAGGGATCCCTGCAATAGAAAGCTTTTTAAAGTGCCATTTAGCAATGGATCGAAAAATGCAAAATACCTAGGCATAAAGCTGATGAAAAACATATACCAGACCTCTTCACAGAAGTCTCTAAAAACTAAAATATTAAGTAAATGGAAGGATCTGCTCTACTCACGGATTGGCAGAGTCGGTATCCTAAATTGGCCAATTATATACATACGAATTGACTCGTAGTCTCACTAATGATCAGGGAAATGCAAATGTAGGCTGCAAGCAGAAATCGATTTATACCCATTTGATGTGCAAAGGACCCTAAAGGAGTCTGACAACAGCAAGTATTGGAGAGGCTGTGGAACAACCGCATCCCTTACCCACAGCTAGTGGGGATGTAACCCGATGGATGCCATCACTTTTGAAAATAATTTGGCATTATTTTATTAGGTTGAGTATTCCCATACCCAAGCCACTTCTAGGGTGTGTCTGGGGGGCATGCTCAGCATCAAGGTTTACACCAACAAAAAGCCAAAACAGTTCCAGCGTGCTGCAGCAAGAGAGGAAACTGATGTGTGTCCCCCAATAGGATACTAAGCAGCACCGTACACGAATGAGGGCACAACAGAGAACGAACACTCAGGGCGCACATGCACACCATACGTCTCAAAGAAAACAAAAAGGACAAGGCCAGAGAGGATGGTAAGCACCGAATTTGGGCTAGTAGCCACTTTTCGGGGGGAGAAAGTGTAGGGCGATGTTTGTCCTCATGTGGAGAGAGGGTGCACTAGCATTTACATCCAGCAGACAAACGTGATGAGTGGAGCATGCACCTGCAGTCATGCCCACCCTGGTGGGGACACCTGAGCCATCTCAGTGCTGCTTCAGCCTCCACCTTTGCTTGCCGGGCCCTGCATGCTCTGGCCTCTGAGGACCCCTGCAGCCCTACTCTGCCCTGTCGTCCTCTGGCAACCGTGCTTTGGTCACACCAGACCAGGAGATCTTGGGAGTGTTTTCCCATCTCACTTTTTTTTTTTTCCCCATCTCACTTTATGTAGTTTTTTTTTTTTAACAGTGAAATTTATAAACACTCTTTCTTTTGTCTGGCATTTTCTGTATAAATATCTAGAATGAAACCTTAAGTTTAAAACTCCAGAAAACGTCTCTTAGTATGAAAGCTGCAAACGGATGGTTTCCCTCTCCAAGATTAAGAAGGAGAAATAAAAGCAATGAGTGTTGCCAACATTCACAGCTCATAGGATCCTCTATAGAGTTCCAGATTTCTGGCTTCTTCCAAAGAATGAGCGACTTGGCCCCAGCAGGTGCATCCCTGTGGGCTGGCAGCTGGCCAAGGCAGAGTGCCCCCCACCTGCCTCCGGGCAGCGAGGTGTGTCTGTGGTTCTCTCTGCTGTCGCTGCCATCCTTCATCGGGGTGGCTCTTCTTGCTCTTTGGTATCCTTCTAGGAAAGAGGACTCCCCACGGCAGCCACAACCATCTAGTCTAATTAATGCGTCCTTTGCGGCCTGGAGCCTGTCGGAGTGGGGTTGGGGGGGCTGGGACACCCAGGGCGAGGGAGAGGAGGTGTGTGGGTGTCAGTGTTGGCTAGAAGAGCTGGGATCTGCTCTGCTGGGGACGCAGGAAAAGAAGTCCAGATGGAACAGAACTGGAAACAAAGGAGGAAAATGAGAACAAAGCCATTTCAGGGGCCACACGAGAGACGCCGCAGTGTCAGCCAGTGCTCAACCTCTTAAGGAGACACCAAAGCAATGTTTAAAGGAAATTCTCACTTGCTACCCAGACCTCACCGGTGTCTCAGTGAAACCACAAAGGGTGGGTGGTGGAGGGAGGCCAGGGAGCAGAGCTGGAGCGGGTGTAGGGGAGGCCAGGCGGGGCTGTGGGCAGGGGTGGGGCGCCCTGCACCAGCTTCCCCGGGCACCTAGGACTACACTATGCAGAGCCCAGCGTCCTCTCCCTTTCTCTGATTTAAAGTGGTCCCACGGCCACAGCACAGTATCAAGGTTAACACCACCTGCCTAACCCCCACCAAGCCTCCCATGCAAAAGGTTTCTGCACAAACCAGCTGGGGATGCAGGCTCATTTGCCAGGGGACCTCAAACGAACCCATCTGCTCTGTCATTCCTTCCACAGCGTAGCTGGAGGATGCTGTCACTGGAGTCCCTGGACCCAGCAGGGCTGGTGGCCAGGCCTGTGCTCGCCCATCCTGCCAGCCCCTGCTGACAGTGGTCTGGGAGCCTGAGGCTGGGGGACGAGGAGCTGAGCCGGCTCCAGAATCAGACTCAGCTGGTGACATGAACAGGTGCCTCCACCTTCCCATGTATGGCAGGCAATGGCTGCTGCCGTGGCGAGTGAGAGACAATGAGAGTGTGTTGGGGAGAGCTGGGGGCCCTGACCTCAAATCTAGATGGATGCAAACCTGGGCAGGGGTCAGAATTAGAGCCGCAAGTGGTTGAACACCGTGGTGTAGTAGGCACTCACTCGCACACTAACGCAGTAGGAGAAAACGTCCGGCATTGCCGAAGCTCAGTGGAAATAGGATGCTCTCAAGTGCTGCTATTTGGCAACAGTTTTTTCCCCTCACCTCTTACCACAAATGTCATAAAACAAAATGAAACTCCCTTGTGTGGTACCAGCCAAGGGCAGAGATCACTAGAGTTCGTTAGAGGACTCCCGGGGATTTCCAGAGGTGCTCGCAGCATCCCGCCATCGAGGGAAGGAGATGCGCCTTTGTCAATGCACTGGACAATTGTGAAGGAGGATGCTTTAGGCCTTCATCGTCACTGCAACAGCTGAGTGAGTGCCGGGCTTGGTTCCCACCTCCACCTCCTGCCCCTACTCTGCACAGCCTTGCGAAGTCTTGGCTTCTAATCAGTGTTTAATGATTTTTATTTTTATTTTTAGAAAGATTTCATTTGAGAGAGAGAGCACATACGTGGAGGAAGGAGCAGAGGGAGCAGATCTGTCTCGCCACTCTGAGATCGTGACCTGAGCCAAGATCAAGAGTCCAACACTTAACCCACTGAGCCAGCCAGGTGCCCCTAATGATTTTTTTATTATTTTATTTTTTAGATTTTATTTATTTATTCATGAGAGACACAAAAAGAGAGAGAGAGAGGCAGAGACACAGGCAGAGGGAGAAGCAGGCTCCATGCAGGGAGCCTGAGGTGGGACTCGATCCTGGGTCTCCAGGAATCAGGCCCTGGGCTGAAGGTGGTGCTAAACCGCTGAGCCACCCGGGCGGCCCCTGATTTTTTATTTTTAATCCCAAATGGTTAATATATGCTACAAGGGACTGCCGTGTAGGGCAGGAATCATAGTTTTGCAGGGAAGCTTTACAGCCCCTTTTCCCGGCCCAGCCACTTGCCCATTCTCAGCCCGTTGCAGCGCAGGCACCAGGCGGGCCTTGGCGGGGATGGAGACCCAGCGCCTTCACCACCGGGAGGGTTCGGATCCACATCCATGCCTCAGCACCCCCCAACTACCTACACCCCAACCCCCATTCTAAAATGAGAAATGTGAGAATTTCTAATGCCGGTTCCCGAAGGTAGTGTTTGTCCGAGTCCAGGCCAGCGCCGAGCCCCGGTGGGAGCGCGCTGCGCGCTTGGACGGTGGCCCCCAGGCTCCAGGAGGCCGCGGGCCGGGGCTCACCTGTCTTTCCACCTACCTGTGTGTGTTCACATCTCTACCCCCATCCCCTACCTCCATCACCTGTCCCCACACGCACGTATCCTCGCAGGTCCTTAGGTTCCGTCATTGGGCACGAGTCCCCTACGGGCACCTGGCCGAGGGGGTACAGCAGCAGAAGCATCCAGGCCCCAGGGCTCCAGACCAGGTGCGCTGACAACCTGGTCCCAGAGCAGGTGCACTCACCGGCGGGAAAGGGGCCGCAGCGCCCACGTGCCCCAGGGGTGCCAGGCAGGTCGAGTGGCGCGAACCTTCAGGCTTGGGCTCGGGTCAGAAGGGCCGGCACGTGGAGGGGCCCCAAGGAGGCCCAAGCCCACCGGCGGCCTGGACCTGGGGTCCCTTTGTTTTCTCCAAGCCCGCCCCTCCAAGGCCCCGCCCACACACCTAGGGCCTGCCCCACCTGAGGCCCCGCCCACAGACTGGGACCTGGACCTGTCCACACACCAGGGCCCCCCCCACCCGAAGCCCCTCCTCCTCCTAGGGCTGTGCCTGCCCTCAAAGCCCTGCATGCAGACCTTGGGGCCCCCAGCTGAGCCTGCAGGTGACTGGCCCAAGGGCTGTCCCTGGTCGTCCTGCAGCCACCATGAAGCAGGGCGGAAGGGGAAGCAAACCCTCAGTCCAGAGCGGGCACAGGGAGCGTGTGTCAGTGTCCTGGGGCCGCGGTAACAAAGCAGCACGAGACAGGCAGCTTAGAACAACAGAGATCTAGTGCACACCAAGTCTGGAGGCAGAGGTGTGAGATGGAGCTGTGGGGGAGGTCCCTTCCTGCTTCTTCAGCTCCGCAGGCCCGGAGGGGGCATGGGGTGGGGGCCGCCGGCACCTCTCTGGGTCCCCTGGCTTGTGGCTGCATCACCCTCTCTCTGACACCTACGTTCTTCTCTTTGTAAGTCCCCATCTCCAGCCAAATGTCCCTCTTCCTATAGGGACACCAGCCATGGGATGAGGCCCCCCTGGGGACACAGTCCTCCCATAAGCTCCCCATCCATGCTGAGGTTCCCACGCAGGCCCTCTGGGCTCCCAGTCACAGCGGCCAGTCCGCACCTCCCACTAGCTGTTCCCCCCACAGATTCTGTCCATCATTCCAGGTCCAGCCCAATCCCCTGACCTGCAGGCTTCTCTAGGGAGGCCATTCTCGGGGTGCCCTGGTTGTGGTCTGCATGTCCACACGTAACCCTCCCTACGTCAGCCCCTCAGTGTCCCGGAGTACCTCCATCTGACTGCCCTCCAGGCTTGCAGGGGGCCTTCTGCCTCCCTCCCAGCGCCTGGCTGCCAAGGATGCAGAGGAGGACGTTATGCCCACCATGCATGGGTGCCCTCAGCAGGGCGAAAACTACCCCTCCCAGGTGGGAGTCTGTCTGGCCAGGCTGCCTGGGGCTGGTATGGTGCCACATGCACACTCTCCCCTGTGGTTCAGCGCAACAGTGGTCGTGTCTGCTGTGGCTTGGCTGGTTTCTATTTCCCGCTCCCACAACTATTGGCTAAGGGAAGTCCTCCTAAAAGGAGAGATGTCCACTTGTCTTCAGCTGGTCACTCTAGCATGTGCGTTCCCCTGCGAGGTGGACTCCAGAGCTGTCACCATGTGTGTCGCAGCTCCAGGATCCCTCTGTGGCCCCTGGCAGCGCCTTTGGGTTAACCGACTTACATTTTTAAAACTGTTGCAGTGGAAGGATGTGGTGGGGCAGGGGCAGGAGCAGGAAAGGACCTGCACATGGCTTCTGGGCCCAGCTGTCGGACTTGGGGCCACGGCCAGCAGGTTCATGGACCAAAGCCCAAGCGCATCACGTGGGAGAGGCGAGGGTCCAGGGACAACAGTGTTCATATGCTGTCCCTCAAACTAGGCCACTGACGGATACACATGGTTGCCACGGAGTGCAGGTAGGAGCCCCAGCGGCCTGGCACAGAGTGGCACCCCAGCCTCATCTCCGCCTCTGGGCTTTAAATTCTCTGGGATTTGGTCCAACTGTGGATGTTGGAGCAGAAGCCATACAGAAGACAATCAAGAACAACCAGCATTAGGCAGATATGGTAACGGAGTTAGTAAGGGGCAGACACAAGGTGACAACTGGTTCGAAACGCACCCTGGAGAAATAAAAAACGGAGCCGTCTGTTTTAGTGCTGCCACCGACGACACACAGCAATGCCAAGTTTTTCTGGTAAGACAAAACGTGGCAGGAACATGTGCCATCCAAACGTGCAGAAGAGGTACTCATGTTCCGCCCACTGCCATTCCCATTTTGTGTCCCCTCGCAGGAATGGCTGGTTCCTTCCTCGTTACTCTGGAAAAGGGGTGGAAGAGGCCTGGACCTGGTAACTTGAAAGTGGGCGTCAACGGTCCTCTGTTCAGCCTGCAAATGTCGTTGTGACGGGGGCTGCCGCAGGTAGTTTCTGGAAATCCGGCAGAATGGACAGCGGTGTGGAGGGTGGTCAGGACTCCGTCCCCAGCCAAGCTGCAGGCGTCCAACAGGTGGCTGAGCGAGCCCCAGGCCCCTCACCACGGCCGGGCTGCAGGCCTGCGGGGGGCCGAGGCCGTGGGGTTCTGGCGTCTGGATGGAGGCCCAGCAGCCCCTTGGCAGAGCGCTGAGGGGAAGGTGGGTGGACCTGGGAGTGTGGCCAGACATCTCGCTGATGTGCCAACCGCCAGACTGTTGTTTCAGACTATTCGCCACCAGCTTTTGTGTTGGCCTTTTCTCCCTGACATCTCAGACTTCTTTCTCTCACCTTCGCGTGTCAAGTCAAGGTTGGGCGGGGAGCTCGCAGTTACCTGGAGGACTGTGGGCCAGGGCCCAGCCTGGCAAGGGAACGGCCCCTACTGGGCTCCCCACCCCGAGCTGGCGCCGCCCACTTCTGCACGCGGACCAGTTGGTGTGGGGAGCCCTGGGCCTCGGCGTCTGTGGGGCCACTTTCCACTCGCTGGGCTCCCGGGAGCCTTCCTCCTGTTCTCCGGGTTCTCTCCTCTCCGCCCAGGAGGCGCCAAGGCCTCACTCCGTGGGCACACGGGGGCCTGTCATCTAGCTACGTGCACGGCTCCCGGACATCCATCTCAGTTTGCACATCTCCTCTGATTTTGCCTTTTTTTTTTTTTTAAGATTTTATTTATTTATTCATGAGAGACACACAGAGAGAGCGAGAGTGAGAGAGGCAGAGACACAGGCAGAGGGAGAAGCAGGCTCCATGCAGGGAGCCCGACGTGGGACTCGATCCCGGGACTCCAGGATCACGCCCTGGGGTGAAGGCAGGCTCTAAACCACGAGCCCCCCAGGGATCCCACCCTTTTACCTTCCTGGTAGAGCCTCCAAATTTTGGGGGGCTTCTGTAGAGTACAAGGAAGACTCCCAAGCTAAGTCTGTCCTCTGGCCTACTCTGAGCCACCCTGAGACGCCAGAGTCCATTTTCAGGGAAGAAAAGGTAATTGAGGGAGGAAGCACATCTCAAAATACTGTCCAAGCCCCCACGTGAGGGACACCTGTCCAGGCAACACTCTGATCTTAAGCGGGTTCGAGGTAACAGGGCAAGTCTGCACCAGCCATCCGCGGGCCTCCCAGGCACGCGCCAGCCTCTGAACCCCATAGGTGGAGCCACTGTAGGATGCGGATGCCTCCCTCTCCAACACTCCGTTTCAGAGTAACAATGTCCCTTTGCTCGGAATCGCTCACTTCCCCTCCTCACACCCGCCACACCTCCCCTGTGGACACATGTAGTTCTTGGGTCATTTCTCCACACTTTATTCATAAATCATGAAATACTCTGGTTACATTAAAAGACTCCACTCCCCCAGAGTGCAGCCTGCACTCCAGCACCCCAGTGCAGGTGGAACATGCGGGTGCTCCCTGACAAGCATGCCAGCCTCCCTCCCTACTCTGGACGCCCACGGTGATGCCCACCTAGTGCCTCGTTGAGGCAGAAGGTGCTGGAAGCCAATGTCCTGAGCTCCCCCTGTTCCTCCAGCTGCTCCTGAGATGCGTTGGCCCCACAACCCCCAGGGAGCACCTGCCGTCCGCCCTCCTGGACCATCTTCCTTTACATCAGCAGCTTCCAGCTCTCTAGCCAAAACACATGTGACATGTGTGCGTACAGTGGAACCAGAGGCCTGGTTGCCTTCCCCACCAGTCTGCTGTTGGACAGATGCTGCTCAGGAGTCCTCGGAGCCTGTGTAGCCAAGGCTCTGTTCCAGACTCCGTTCCTGGCTGCTGGGAGGCCTCTATCTTCGACATCTGGGCTCACGTGTTCGGTCCGTGAAGGCCCAGCAAGGACCATCACGAGCTGGACTCTGAGCCCAGCAGCCCAGCACTGCCCAGAAATGCAGGACAAACACTCATTTTCAGGCCCCAGTCCTGACCGATGGGATCTGGACTCAGCGGCTCCCAGAGGACAGCGCCTAAGTCATCCTGAACCTGTGGAAGCCACCAGGGGACCCGGGGGCCTGGGCCATTCCGTCAGGTCTTCACGGCTGTAGCTCAAGGACCCCTCTGAGGTCAGGTGTGTCAGGTTGCTCCTCACGCCACCTTCCCCCTGCCCTGGGACTAGCATCCTCAGAACGGGTGGTGACAGTCTTCTGTGGCCCCTGAGCATCTGTGGAGGAGGTGACAAAGGCTGATGGCCTCCAGGTAGGTGCTAACCTGCACCTGGCACACACACCTGGGTGCCCACACCAGTGCATAGGGACAATTCTGTGTCTACTTGCAGGAGAGGCAAAGACACCCGAAGTGGCACGTGAAGAACCTGTCTCATCCCTAGCTGAGCTTTTCCGACATTATTCCCACTGGGAAAGAGGTGCATGACGACAACGGTTGGGACACTGGTGATGACATAAGCACTTAGCAGCATCTTCACGGAAGAGATGGTCACAGGGTGGTGAGAATTGTCTGCCTTAAACTCAGCATCAGGATGAGTCAGAAACACACAGTTGAGTAAAGACCACAGAACACAGCGCTTCCGTGAAAGCACTGACACCACTAATGCTGCACATGCTCCTCAGGGAAGGAAGCAAGCCCTCTGAGGGTGACCTCTGAAGGGCCGCGAAGGGTAGGGGTGTCCCAGCACCAACACTGCTTCCTGTGACGACCACGCCCCTGCACACAGGCCTTCCAGGGACAAACAGCTCATGACCTCACTGCAAGCACAGGGGGCTGTGGGCAAATTGGGCTCAACACCCTCCCAGGCACGTTCACCCCAAATTTCTAAATCACGGGCACAACGTTTCTCGATTTTTCAGACCATGTTCAAGGGCAGGTGTTGGCATGTACCCCAGGCAGTGGGGTCAGGGTTCAGCCTAAGTCCTCACAACCCCTGGAGCAGCTGGAGAAGGGGCCTGCCCTGCGCCAATGCTGCTGGACCCCTTGGCACATTGCTCCTTGCACGGTCTATCCCTAACGTAAGCAAAGCAGAGGCCTGCTCACTCTGGCCAGGTGCCAGGCGCCAGAAGCGGGAAGCCAGAGGCCTGTGGGACACCAGGCCCCAGTTGCCCTCAGGACACACAGGCCTCACTCTTTCTGGATGAGCTGATGGAAATGGAGCCAGCCAATTTCCCTGCCTGTGTCGTGTTCGGGGGGCGTGGACTTTCCAGCCAGCCTCGAGACCCACTGCTGGCAAAGGGGCTGCCGGAGAGCCTGGGGGCAGGTGATAGGAGGTGGGAGCCAGTGTGTGGCTGGGAGGCATGGACAGGCTGGGCTTGGCAACAGTCCAGATTAGGATGGACAGATGGACAGAGGGCTGGGCTGCCATCATGCAGGAGGTACCCGGCCCACAGACATAGGCCGTGGGGACTGGGAGCCTCGGAGCCAGCGGCCAGGGCACCCTGACATTTGTGCGGAGGGCCCTGGGCTGGCAGCAGCGAGGTCCTGGGGGTGTGGGGAGCCGGCAGGAGGTCCCAAGGTGGACGCCGGAGCAACCGCCCACCCTAGCCTCTCCTTCATCTTCACCGCGTGCTCCTCTAATGCCTGCCACTGCCTGTCTGCCTGGGCCTCACCAGGGCCACTGCACCACCACACTGCACCTGCACCCTCCCAGGCTCGGACGATACGACAACTGTGCCGGGTCCAGGAGATGTCGTATCCAATGCACATGCTGGTTACTGCCATGCTCTGCCTGGGGGACGCACAGCCTTGCTGTGTCCCTGTTTAGGGTGCGGTGGCATGGTGGCCTGTTCAACAGCCTGTTCAATGACGGATTAGTGCTCCCAGGGAGATACGGTTGCCACTGTCCCCCAGGGGCGCTCTGCTACACCACACCTGGTGGCTGTGGCCCAGGAGCCGAGGGGGAGGCTGCCTCACACCTTGACCTAGGACCACTGAGCACCTGCTAGCCCAGCACCCCCGCACCTCTCCCGGGAGGCTCTGACCCACCTGCTTTCTCCTGAGTCGTGGCTGTCTCCTGCACCAGGCTGCAAGCTCTGCCTCCGCTTTTGTAGCCACCCCTGCCCGCTTTGTCCACGGTCAGTGACGCATGAATGTTCTCCTGTCTGTGGAGTAAGCAAACCAAGGCAAGCCTCTCTCTTCACTGACCTCCCACACACGATCTGCTCTGACAGCTATTGCTCGCAACCTTCCACTGCAAGGTGGCACAGCCAGATGGTGTTGGACATCCTCCTCTGGATTCCTTCAGGCTGAATGAAGTTCTTCCACGACAGAGTGGTCTATCTCACTCCTGCTCCTCATGCTCAGCAGAGCACCAGGACATGGAGAAGGGTGCCTACCTGCCACAGGTTTAGGCAGCAGAACTCAGACCCAGGGAAGGAGGAAGACCGTGCGAAGGTTGGAACATGTGCGATGTGTGTGGGAACCAAAGGGGGAGGAGATGGAGGTGTGGGAGGGTGCAGAAGGGTCAGGCTAGAGCTCTTGGCAGGACAGGTGACCAGCCAGGTGAAGTGTGTGGAAGACCCAATGTGGCGCTCGCTGTCGGCAGGTGCATCTGCTCCTCATCTCAGAGGTCAATCCACCAGGAACAGATTCAAGACACCAAGTTTTAAATTCAAGATGAGGACATCACTGCTGGGCTGGTCAGCAAGCACACTCCTCTGGCAAAGGATCCCACACAGAGGAAATGCTGACGGAGGCAAGTGGGCTGCAGGGGCTCAGACTGGCGGAGAAGAGATCTGAGCTGGGTGAGTCTGGATGAGGAGGGGAATGCGGACAGGGCTGGAAAGGGCTGTGCGGCCTCACTGTGGGGCAGGGTGTGGATGATGGGCCCCGAGAAGGGATTGGAAGGTGAAGATGTCACGTGTCTGCAGGCAGATGTCTTCCAGAGGCACATCCTCTCGTGTCTTTATCCACCATTCTCTCACGGTGATGTTAACTCCACATTCTGGGGAAAACATCTCAGTGCGTCAAATAGGTTTCCTTCCACTCAACAAATTTCATGAGCTCCTGGTTCTGCCCTCGGGTGCTGGGGATATAAAATGAAATCACAGGCACCCCAGCAGCTGCCTTGAGTGGATTCCAGCCTGCTGGGCACGGGAAAGAGAGATGAACTGTGTCCTGCCCACATGTCCACACCTGACAGTTTAGAGGGAATGGTCCTCATGTGCTCTGATCTAGAAATGAATAGAACGACTGCTGTTTTCTACAAAGAAGATGATCTTTGTATCACTTCTCCAACAATTTACTTCAGACTAGATACAGTTTACTTCCTCCTCCAGAGTGTTAATCATGTCACTGCGATCCACATTTACATCTGTAGGACATAATGGTACCCAAGGTGGCTGTCCTGCTACTCCAAGGATGCTGGTCCAAGTATCAGGCTCTTAAAGCCCATCTTCACAGGACACTCCACACAAAGCACCCCTTAGGGAAATCTGTAAGGATTAGACCTTCAGCCATGGATTTTCTGAAATGGGGCATATAGTAACCAAAATACACTTTAAAATGCAAAGTTACAACTTAGGTTTTCCAAATAGCCCTATGTTAATTTGGTCACTTAGAGAATGATGTGGCAATATACAAATAATCCTAGTTTTTGAGAACTGTCAAAGATTAGCTTAACACAAAAATCTAAAAAACATTCCAATAAATTTCAATTAATTCCTCTTATCATACATGATCTTTATTAAAGCATGCATAGTCTTATGATTCAAAACAAATATTTTAAAAGAATGACATATCTAATAAAAATCAACATGAGTTTTATTTAAAATTATTATAATAAAAACAAATAGACATTTAGAAGACATTTGTCATTTTAGAAAACAGACAGTAATGACTAAGTAACTTTCCGATTTCACTGCCAGAATTTAAATTTCACCTCACAGAAATGTTTAATGACAAATATTGACCAACAGCTTATAATACAGAAGTTGAATAAATAAAAAATCCTTCGGATTTTTTTTTTTTACCAAAAAATAATGAACTGATGAAGTAACAATAGAGAGCTAACATTAACTTCAGAAAAAAGGCACATCTAGGCAAAACAGTCAAGGTGATCTGTAAAATGCAGCATTATGTTTAAACTGTGCAGGATCAAATGAATGCAATAAATTACTCTGGAAGACCCGAAACTATGGCAGTAAAAGTCATCACTGGGCAGACAGGGAATCCCTTCAATGGTGTGCTTTGTCCCCAAGGCAAAGGGCTCGCAGGGATGTGCAGTCATGTACGTGTCCCAAGCTTCTGCGTTCCGCACACAGGTCTCACTTTCTGAAGCCGTGTATCCCTGTTGGTCGGTGCCCTCAGAGACTTAACCGTCTCTCTGGTCGAGGCACACACCTCATGATTGCGGCTCTCCACAGCACTGGGGCCAGCAGGAGGCTGAGTGTGGTCACACTCAGGATTAGGAGGTACACCTGCAACAGGAAAGACCACGTCATCCTGGGACCAGGAGGGCCCCCAGGACAGGCCGGGCTGCCGGAGGTGACACTCAGGACCAGCAGGGGCCTCGCACACCCTGTGCAGCCATAGGCACATGGCCATCTGGATGTGAGCTGCAGAGACGTGGCCCTGCTGGAAACTATCCTCAGGGATTGCCCAAAGTCAGCATGCAGCCTTAGGGCCGGTGTCAGACAGTGCCTGTGCACAGACTTTATGCTTCAGCAACTGTTTCAACACTGAGACTCCTCCTATCTTCCTCATGCTCATGGACACGAGGAGACAAGCACATAATTCTGAACGCTCATCAGCATGTCCTATGACCAAGAAAAACCCCTATTAGTCATTTGGCCCAAGTTAGGGAGCAGGTGTGCAGAACTGGGTATTGGAGGCACCTCGAGGTGGTAGGGCCCTCCCAGCAACAGGGTGTCCAGGGAGGGATGCTCGCCATACAGGGAACAGTGGGCACACCCCCGCCCTGACTCAGGGACCAGCCCGACATGCTCACATATGCTTGCACAGGCATCAGAAAGGGCAAAACAAAACTCAGATGTGGTAGGGTGTTGAGGGGTCACATTAAGTAGAAAAGTAGAAAGTACCCTTCACAAGCTTATATGTCTACAAACCCCCAATCTGAGAGGGCCCCGAGGCTGTCTCTAAGCTAAAACCATGCATGTGAGCTGGTCCCCACAGTTATGAGGTTATGAGTCTGTGTGGGAAGGGAGTGTGGTCTCCCAGCTGCTGGCACACATGAGATCTCCTGGTAAGCCAGCAGTTCAGAGCTGGAGGTCCAGGCTGCTTCTATGCCACAACCTGACATTTATCCACTGACAACAACAGAGTCCCTTTAATGTCCACCTTGCTTTCACTGAAATGGCAACACTCCACTTTAGTTGTGAAACGTTCCTACTGCTACATCACCATCCTCAGACGGCTCGGGCTAACACTGGCTCTGCTCTAAAGGACCTTAGCTCTTGCCATGGTGGACAACAGACTGTGGCCCCTTGACCTCTGGGTGGGGGGCCACAGCCAAGCACAAACCTCCTGCTTTTCAAATTTAAAGTGACAACCATGGATCATCAGACGATATTCATTACATTCTAATTCATGACCAGCTTTAAAAGGGCAAATGAACAAAACCAGAGAGGAAGACAAGGCAAGTGCATGGCAGCAGGCATCTGCGCACCTGGCCCCCCATAGAAAGGCTGGCCCAGGATGATCGGACCAGAGACAAAGGAGAAGGAGGCAAGTGGTGCAGGGAGCTCATCTTCCAGGTGCCACACACGCTTAAAACTGTGGTAGAGGAAGGAGGAGCTGATTAAAACAGCTCCAAACTGTTGTATATGTTGATGCACAGGACAAACCTCTGTGTATCTTTTAAGTAGGAAGATTTGCCATCATTTCTATTAAAGGGGGCACCTGGGTGGCTCAGTGGTTGAGCATCTGCCTTCAGCTCAGGGTGTGATTGAGTCCTGCATCGGGCTTCCTGCATGGAGCCTGCTTCTCCCTCTCCCTCTGCCTGTGTCTTTGCCTCTCTCTCTGTGTCTCTCATGAATAAATAAATGAAATCTTAAACAAATAATAATAATAATAAAATAAAGGTTAAAAAAAAGGTTTAATTCCAACTCCCTAAAATTTGGAGACATGGTGTCTTTAGAGGCACTTGTGCTCACCTTTTACACATTGGCAAATGTCGCAATCTATGTTGTGAGGAAACACCAAGTGAACTAGGGCTTTCACATATAACAACATTCCAGCTTTGCCTTTTAGATGGTGTCGGTGTTCAGACCCCAGCTGCAGCGACTCCACTCACATACACGGTCCCAGGAAGGCTGGGGCTCTCAGCCTGGCTGACAGCCGTGCACAAACTAGCAGGCAAGCTTTAGCATTTAGCATTTTACTTTTTGCAGAGACACGAGAGTGACTTCACTATTGCTGCCTCAGGGAGCGAGGTGATAGCTCGGGCAGTGTCAACTACTGACTGTCACCCAGACCTCCTCGCCTATATGAGGCAGAGCCCTGGCCCCACATCCGCTGTGGGTGGCTGCAGGTGGGATGCTCAGATGCCAGGTGGGTATGGAGGCCAGGGCTCCCTGAACACATACACAATGTGGGTGCACACTCACCTCCCGAGAGATGATGCCAGCTCGGCGCGCTCTGCTCCCCAGGACAAAAGAGAGCTCGCTGACCTGTGCCAGCCCTGCAGCCACGATCCACTTGACGTACTGACTGCTCTTCGGCAGGAGGAGAGACAAGACCAGGGCTGCCAGAGCAAACTGCGAAAGCAACCGTGTTACTGCCTCCCCCAAGCCTGATAGCCAAGCAGAAAAGAGAAGGGAGCCCTTGCCTGACTCAGGGGACACATGCAGGAGCACCACACGAACACAAGGTGTCCGAGAGAAAACCATGCTGAACATCTCAAAGTCCATGTTCAGGTTCACCCACAGATAACTAAGTTCCCCACAAACTAGGCCCACAGCAGTATGTGGCAGGTAGCATGCAAGGACATTTCAGTCTCTAACGAGAGTCCTGTATGTCTCTCACATACGCAGTGTCTAGAGGTGAGCAGCTGGAACTGCCAGGGCAAGTGCAATAGTCATCAGGGATTCTCATTCCTCCCAATAGAAATATTTTAAGTTAGGGGCCTCTGGGCAGCTCAGTCGCTTCAATGTCCAACTCCTGGTTTCCACCCAGGTCATGATCTTGGGGTCGTGAGATCAAGCCCCAAACTGGACTCTGTGCTGGGTGTGGAGACTAGACTTCTAGGGATTCTCTCTTTCCCTCTGCCTCCCCAGCCCAACTGAAAAAAAAAAAAAAAGTTAACATTTTAAGGTAGCTTTTATAATTTACACAGCCAGACAGCTACTAAACAGATAAGCGGACCCTGAAATAAATGTTAACAAGAGCAACTCAAGAATCTGTCGTCATGGGGGATAGACAGAGGTCAGCAATTCTCTGTGGCTGTTAAATGTACGTCCATGAGGCGCCTGCACAGACATGAGCACTCCATGCCCCGTGCCATACCCCCTGCCCTGGGCATCTTTTCCATTCCTTTATGATAAGCCACTGATTTAGTAGGTAAAAATATTGTAATAATTTCAAGACATATAAACAACAAAATGTATATGTGTGTGCATTGCTAGCAGGGCTTGCGGTTCTGCAGACTCACTCAGGACAAAAGTCTAAGTGCAGGTGCCTCACGGGACATCCAGAAGTGGCTCATTCTGGTCCAGCTTTTCTAACTTCCCATTTCAAACATACCCAATTCTAAGACAAATGAAGGAAAACAAACCCAAAGGGCCCAGTCCCAGCCCTCCCCATCCCAGATCGTTGGGTGGCAGGAGGGGCTCATGGGTAAGTGGTGTTGCGGTAGTTTTGCAGACTCAACATCACTATGGGTAAGAAGGTAGGCTCTGCAACACATTAAACCAAAAATGCCAGGAATTTTACCAGTCCTGAAGCACTGAGGGGAACCCGTACCTTCATGATCACCACCGACAGAGTGAGGACCATCAGGACGGTGAGCTCATACACCACGAAAGTGGGGAACACGTGAAGGCCTGTTGGGGAAAGCACAGACATGGTCAACTCTTGCAGGATCCCTGCCTCGTCCCCAGTCAGGAGTCTGTGATGCTTGGGCTTCCATACATCCTTCCCACAGGACAAAGGAACCTCGTGAGCTCGACCCCACAGCACCTTGTATTTATGGCTCATGCCGAGTGCCATCCTCCACCAGACTTCACCCCCAGGACTTGGCAAAATCTAACGGCAAACAGCTGCTAACTGATTTTCTTTTGTGAAAACATTCTGTCCAAGATGCATACATCTTCCAGGGCCTGGAATCAAGAGGGAGAAGCCACAGGATAGGAAGCCCAGCCCAGATACTCATGGCTGCTTGCTGCTCTGGCAAACAAAGGAGAACAGTGTCTGCTGGGAAGCTCTGCTTGCTGGGGATGAGGGACAAAGGATGAGGGATGGGTGCTGGTGGGCCCCTCCTCACTTGGTGGCTGGGCAGGACTGGCTGTGCACTCATCCCCATACCCCTAAGGAGTACAGGGCCAACTAGGCCTCCCCTCCTGAGCACCTGGAGCCCAGGACAATCTCCTCTTCCCTGGAATGTGGCAGCATCCACCCTTCAGGCCCTGGCTCCATGGGGCCTGCAGATGAGCACTTGCCCTGACCTGCCTGGCAATGTCCCTCTTCCTGGGTCTGAGTCGGCCACCTCTCACACCTGCAGTCTCCCTGAGGACTGATGACTGCTCAGGGCACACCTACCAGGGAAGCCCCTGGCTTCCCTCTCCTCCAGCTTTTTATGGAGTCTTCAACCCCCCAGCCCTCCTGCTGCCATAGGTGCAGACCACCTCTGGCTGCATCTGTGTTCTTCAAACTCTTGTCACTCACAGTATGATGTGATCAGCGTGAGGACTGATATGCACACCTCTCCAGAAGACATGTCTGACCTAGCCCATCGCATGGACCAGCTTGGGGTGCGTGGCCCTTGTCTACCCGCTTTCCCACCCAGGCGATGCCAAACGTGTCACTACCTTATTTCAAAGCTCAGGGGCCTCCCCTCTCCTGAGGATAAGCATGCGCCCTTCCTGCCTCGGAGCCTCTGTGGTGACCACATGATGGCACCACACTCGTGTCCCTGCTCAATGTATGGTGGAGCCTCTGCAGACCACAGGGGCCCTCACTGCCACAGCAAGCACCAGGCCCAGGCATACAGGACAGATGGCAGAGACCCCTGTGCTGTGAGCAGAGTGCCGTGCACACTGCTCAGGGACAGAGGCAGAACCCACGCTGGCACATCTGACAGGAAGGCACACAAGCCACCCTGTAGTGTTTCTGCTCATGGTCATTCAGTCATCCTCCTGACAAATACTGAACGTGTCCCTGGGATGGCAGGAGGGGCAACAGGCTCTGGACGACCACGGACCCTGGCATGCCTCCTGACCTCTCTCTGCAGATGTGAATTTCAGGGATAAATGAGCAAACATGTGTGAAACAGAACAGGGTATGTAGTTGGTCAATCGACACAAGCCCCACAGTCACCTCTCACGCAGGCCCACAGTCTCCAGGGCACCTCCAAGAATGAGGAATGGGCGATGCCCACTTCTGAATTCCTCTCTGTGTCCCAAGGAATGAATCCTTGTTGAAAGTTTACAAGAAAAATCAAGTTTGTGGCCTCATTCATAAGAAGAGACAGGAGATGAGTTGTCACGGTGGTCGTGCAGGACGGTGGGGTGGCTGCACAGGCTCGGCTGCCCCCACTGCACTCTGTCTCTGGAGCTGCCACGACCGAGAAGAGGCTACAAGCCCCTGTGACAGCACCTGAGATGGCTTCCAGGGGGGTGCTGAGGGTTACCAGGGCTCACAGGGTGGGTACTTGAGCCAGGGGGACTGGTGTCCTCGTATGGAGGAGACACAGAAGTGCTCTCCTGCTTCCCTACCTCTGTCTCTGTGTGTCTGCCTCTCCATCCTGGTCTCTCTCCTTGAGTTCACTGTGTACTAGGAAAAGCCACACGGGGACCCAGCAGGCAGGCATCCATCTATCTGCAGGCCAAAAAGAGGCTTCCTCAGCTGCAGCCGCCTGGACGCTGGCATCTGTTTTGCCAGCCTGAGCCAAGGCTCAAATGCCTCATTACTACAGCACAAAGGAGGGACCCTTGGGGGGCTCACTGAGTGAAGTGTCTGCCTGCAGCTCAGGTCATGATCCTGGGGGTCCCGCGATCAGGTCCCACATCCAGCTCCCTGCCCAGCGGGGAGGCTGCCTCTCCCTCTGCCCCTCCACCTGCTTGCGCTCTCCCTCAAATAAATAAAATCTTTTAAAAACTGTAGTACAACAGAACATGTACAGTGTTCTTTCAGTGACCTGGGATTTAGGAAGTCAGTTGCCAGCAGCACTGTGGTGAGGAGAAGAGCCTGGCACCCTGGTCTAGCAAGAGGAACACTGGAACTAAATATCTGCAGTGCCAGCTGCCCTCTGAGGGTTGGTGCCCACATTGCTGGATGAGGCAGGATCTCCACCATCTGAGTCAAGTCCCTGCCCCGATGCCCTCCCAGGCACCTGTGCCAGATGCTGCTGCCTCTGTATTCAGCCAAGGGTGGGTGGGGGCCTCCTTCACTCTGGGCCCCAGACTGCCCTTGGCCAGTCACACTGCTCTCAGCGCTCAGAGCTCAGCTAGGCCCTTGGCACTCCCCCATTCCGGGACTGACTGTGGCCAGCAGGCCCTCCATACAGTCTTATGGCTCCGTGGGGCCTGACATGGCGGTGTGTGTGTGGGGGGTGTCAGGGGCCAGTTGATGTGCACATCACTGACGTCCAAGAACGAAGAAAAGGAAAGGCATCATCTCAGACCAGCTCTGTGTTGTCCTGAGCAGTGGGAGAGTCCATGCTGCATGCACACGTTCCGCAGCTGAACTTCCTTTCACATGCTGAGTGTGAAGAACCTAAGTACAAACACGGGTGGCTATCTCCTTGTTAGACATTGTTCTTGGCAGGTGGAGAACCCTCACCTGAAGAAGAGTTAAGGGAACCGGTCTGCCAAATAATGCGTCCATGGGATTTTCATTTCCAACCAGCATACGCTGCATGCAGCCCTATAAGCAGGACATGAGCCACATGTGTGTCAGCGAGATGGGGCCCCCAGGAGGGAATGTGGCCTGGACCCAGCCAAAGGAAGCTTGCATTTGTGGGCCTCATGGGTCCTTGTCTGGAAGAGTGATGGACGAAAGGTAGAGGAAAGAAGGGGGATCTGGGGGGCAGGGGGCAGGAGGGACAGAGACAGACCCAGGCACAATGACAGATGACAAGGACAGGAAGGGGATGGACAGGTAAGGGGGCAGAGGAAGGGCACATGTTGGCAAGAAGGTCCTCTCTCAGAATAGTGAGGACACTTGTCACTAAAGCAGCTGCTTTGCCGAGTGTCAGGGGGTCCCCCGACTCTTCACTCCACTCTCAGGACCAGCTGCCCTCGTTTCCCTATCAACTTTAAAAGAATGTGCTTTCCGAGGTTCTCCATCTTGCTGTGGCTGCTCTGAGTCCGTGAGTGAGTCAGCATGGTGCAGGAGCTTTCTGGGCAGAAGGCAGCAGCATGTACAGAACGTGTGGGGGAGAGACCCCCTGACACAGGGGCATTTCCAGAGCACCACACCTCGATGTGGCAGTTTAATTTTTTGGCATCAAAATTAACCTTTCCTCCCAAATGCCTCATTTTGGTGCTGAGTTTAAGTTGCTAATGTGCTGGGCACCTGCGCCTTTCCCGTGGAGTTGAAAGTGGGAGTCGTCCTCTCCCAAGGGCATCTGAGAATCCCCCAGGGCATGGCAGCTGGTCAACAAGTTAATTTCCCCAAGTATAAATCTTCCCTCTTTTTGATGAGATTTCTCTGCTGACCCTATTTTACGGGAACATGTAAATAGGTTGCAGCAAACCCGTGCATCTAACAAATACTGCGTGAACAAGAAACATTACCTATGGATGCAAAGAAGATGATAACCAGGAAGTCACGGATGGGCTCGATGTAAGACATGACCTCCTCGGTGACCATGTGGCCTTGGGAAGAGATGAGTGCCCCAGCCAGGAAGCAGCCCAGCTCCATGGAGATGTCCAGCAGCTCCGTGACCTGGGCGAGAGGGGAGGGCCGCATGTCACTCACAAGTGCCACCAGCGACATCTCTGGCCAGGGGTGGGTTCACACCCAAAGGTGGGTGTGTGGTCACAGCAAAGGCCCATCTCCAAGTCCCCAGAGGAACCGTCCTGTGGGGACGGGCTGAGATAAGCACAAGGAAGCTAAAGTTAGTTGAATTTGTCATACAGGGACAGAAAAAATAATTTAAGATATTTGAAACAATCATTCAAATTTTTGAATGACAATATTTTCCAAAATTTATTTTAAATAGTTGTGATAGATTTTCTTTCCCTTGGCTCAGTGAACAGCCCAACTATGGCACTAAAACTGAAAGCATGTGGAGAAAAAGGACACTCTAGTGAGCGAGGCCTGGCGAGAACAGGACCCCAGAGGAAGCACAAGAGAGTTCAGTGAGCTGGACACAGTACAAGTCAGGATTTACTGGGTTTCTAATAACAGTTGTTAAATGCAAATTCAGGTGAACTTAGTGAGGTGTTACTGACACAAAACAACTTGAAAAGGAGGAGGAAGTAAAACCACACACAGAAGTCAGCAGCCAACAGAATCGTTACAGAAACACGGTTCATAAGAGCGCCAAAATACCTCCAGCACCCTAGTCCCCTGAGAGAACACACGACCCTCACACCAAACACCACAGAGCTCTGCTGAGAATCACACAGAAGAGCTGAGCCGAGCAGAGCATGCTCACAGGCAAAAGGTTTGCTGCAGCGAATGTACAAACTCTCCCTCAACAGGTCCCGGGTCCCTGCAGTGGTGTGTGAACACCCACAAACTGGATCCAAAAGCTCATGCAGGTGCCGGCAAGACCATGAGTATAGCTGGACACCCTGGACTGAGAAGGCTACTGCCCACAGTGCTAACCACCTGCAGGAATAGGTAAGTCGGCAGGGGACAGAGCAGAGAGTCAGAAATGCACAGGCACACTCAAGCACTCGTGCTCACTCATGCAAGCACAAGTGCGCCATCATACTATCACATGCACGCTTGCATTCACACGCCTCTTGGCTTCTGACAAGGTGACCCCACGCTAAAGTGTGGTGTGGAGAGATGCATGTGGAAACATGGATTCTTGTCCACAGCCCTATGCCATGTGCTCCACCCACCTCCAGATAGACATAGATCTAATGAGAACAGCAAAGCAGGACATGCCAGGAGACGACATGGGTGCCTGTGGATACAGGAAGGCAAAGGTCTACACAGGACATAAAAGTGCTAGTCATACAAAATTTGAAACAGACTACATTAAGATAAACAACTTCTGTTAATCAAAAAAATGCCATCAAGAGAGTTAAAAGGCTTCAGACTAGACTGGAAGGTATTAAGAACATACAGGACACAGAACTTCAGCCATAAGGAGCTAAGGACTGAAAGTGCCCCGGCATGGATGGACCTTTACTTTGTACCACACCAGAGGGGCAGACACAGGCAAGTTGGTGGGAAAGAAAGTGAGTGGTTACTACAGGATGGGGGGACAGGGGGGACTTGCTCGTTAGGGGTATGTGTGACAGAAATGTTCTGAGGGTGGCGACCGTCATGGCACAATGCCGTAAATGTGCTGAAAACCATTGACTTGTATACTCTAAATGGGTTAATGCAGATGATTTTGTTGTAGGAATTTCATTTTAGTAAAAAGATAAAAACACAAAAAATTTGCCAGAATATATAAAAAAAAAATTCCTACAAATGAATAGGAGAAATAACCAACTCAATAGGAAAATGACCCAAGGGTCTGACAGGCTGTCCCTGAGGAGCATCCGCATGGCGAAGGAGAGCACGGGACATGGTACTCACCAGGGAGATGCGAGTCAAAGTGCTGACAAGACACTGCTACCACCCAGCAGAGCAGTGGACACAACAGGGACAGGCAGCACCAGGACAGGGGGAGGGTGTGGTGAGACCGAGCCCGCATGTGACACCAGTATCAATGGGCACAACCTGTTACCGGGAACCACATGCCACCTCAAGCCAGCTCCCATGCGCCCACCAGCTACTTTACTCACAAGAGCCCTGAGTGGGAGCCCACCCTAATATCCAACAACAGAAAGGATGAGTTGTGAGCTGCATGGGACACTGTCATGGCTGCGGTGGAGTGTGAGCTGTGAGACTGCCTGATGTGCAAGATGCCCAGCCCCTAACATGTGTGGTGAACCCAGCAGCTGCTCAGAAAATGCTGTCAAAGAGAGAAAACAGAAACTTTGAATGCAGAACTAGCTTCACTTGTGTAGCCTGTGGAAAGACAGCATGGAAGTCATCCAGACAAGACAATTTGCTGGAGGTCATTTTCAAAGAGTAAAACACTTCAGAATGGATAAAGCAATGGAAAAAAAAAAATCCTGTCACACACACAAGCAGCTCTGAGCAGAAGCAAATCTTAAGACTTCTCCCAAAATTATAAAATAGTAGGAGGCAATTAAATCATACATAAGGAAGTGGGTGTTAATTTCCTTTAAATTAAAATTAACCTTTTTATTTTGAGGTAAGTGTAGATTCACTTCCACTTGTAAGAAAACTTGGAGATATCATGTATCCCTTATTGTCTCACTAGAGTCAAAGTGCGAGATCACAGCCAGGATATGGACATAACACGGTGAAGACACACAACTTCTAGTCACATGGATTCCCCCCTCCTCTCCCTGCTCCTTAACAACTGGCAACTGGCAACCTTCCCTCCATTTCTGAAATTTTATCATTATAAACGTCACATAGATGGAATTACACAGTATCCAACCCGTGGGACTGGCTTTTCCTGCTTAGGATCATTCTCTAGAGATTCACGTACCAATTGTTTTAAACCTGGGTGGTCTCTGTGGTGTGGATGGACCACAGCTGGGTGAATCAGGCACCTGCTGAAGGGCATCTGGGTGGTTTTTGGCTGCTATGAATACACTGCTGTAAACATTCACGTGTGAGCTTCTGCATGAACCTGAGTCTTCACTTCTCTGGGGCTCAAGGGGAGGAACACAGCTGTGGGGCTATGTGTGGGGCCTAACAGCATTTCCTCCATGCTCTCATGAGAAGTATGTCCTCTAAATAAGGAAAAGGCTGCTTCTTAACCTTCTATCTTAATTTTCAACTTTTTACTTTACAGCAAAAGAAGTTACACTGCTGACCAGCTTCCTCATCATGGAATAGAACAGAAAGTTGTCTCAAACTGTTAATCTGATTTCAGGTACAAAGTTGTTTAAAAGTTTGACAAGGTAACACTGGTGATACTGGGAATCCATGTTGCTCTCAAGGCCACTCAGACTGCCTCCAGTGCCACACTCAAGGTGCCATTTTAGCAAAGTACTTAAGAGTATGGGAGCTGGGGCGCCTGGGGGGCTCCATCAGTGAAACACGTCTGCCTTCAGCTCAGGTCATGATCTCAGGGTCCTGGGATCAAGCCCCACATCAGGCTCCCTGCTCAGAAGGGCATCTGCGTCTCCCTCTGCTTCTGCCCCTCCCCACCACTCAAATAAATAATTTTTTTTTTTTTAAGTGTGGTAGCAAACAGGTTCAACTTGTAGCGAGGGGCAGAGTAATGACTGTGCATAAAATAAAAATACACCTTTGTTTCAAATACTTTAACTACTATAAAATGAAAAGATAAAGAACTGATTATAAGCTTTCAGTTAACAGATACAAGTCAGACTATATAAATAACACGTATTATGAGAATTACCATTAACATTAAAAAGATGAAAGCAGAGATTCCTAAGATAAGGATTTCTTTGTTCCCTTTGCTTTCCACATGCAGTTTCCGATAATACGGTCCAATGAGGTAAGTCTTTATAACAAGACACAGAAGAAAAGCAGCAGCCAGCGAGAAGAGAATCTGGCCAACCAAAGCCAGTATCCGCAGAGTCTCCATGATGATGCTAGGAGAGAAAAAAGAGGTTATTGCACCTCCAAAACACATTTCCTTAACACCCAAGAAAATGAGCTTTCACTTGTTTTTCTTTGACAGGACAAAATAAATTTCTCAAATCACATTTTTATTTCCAAATACTAAAATAAACCCTATCAATCCATTAATTCTAAATAACTTGGTTCAAATTAACTTATTTGAATCAAATATGGAAGCTGGATTGTGTGCCATCAATACTTTGAAGCAAATGCATCTTATAGGGACGAGGACTTCTGACTGCAGCTCATACAGCTCAGTGATTGGTGACCAAATTCCTCACCAGAGCTAATCCCCACGTGACATTCTTCCAGAGGTGACCATCACCGGGCAGGCTGAGTGGTGGGGGCATGGCTAAAGAACCCTGGCCACTTGCAGCACAAGAGCTCCTTGTGGCCAAGCCAGAACTCTGAATTTCACATCGGTTATTTAGTCTCGGAGAATGGGATTCTGTGCCAAGCTCTTTTTAGAATATACTATTTACCTCTCAGAATGCAGTCTCAAGATCTTGGTCAGAAGAAAGGCGTAACTGTGTGTTTATAGTACCGACAATGAGTATGCGTATCTTTTATTTAAACTTAGTTCTCCATCATATTTAGGAAACTAGTCCAAAACTCTGGTTTAAAAGTTCTTAATGGCAGAGCACAATCTGATGATCAGGAGAGCGTGCATCATTGCAGCCAAGCTTCACACAGCAGCAGTGGACACGGATATCAAGTGGCCCCTGACTGAGCACGTGGGGGAATCTGACCGAGCTGGGCACAAAGGACCCTCTCCCGGTGGTGGAAGGCTCCCCGCAGGCTCAAAAGGAAGGTGAGACAGATCTGCACAGAACAAGCAGGACAAGTCCACTTCAATTCCCGGCCAGTTTTCCCACCCTGGTCATGCAGCACCTGGCTTGTACCTGGCACTCAGGCATCTCTTCCCTGGTGCCATCACCTCCCCGTACGGCTGTGCTAACCTAACTGGTCTCGTGATGCTCCACAGAGACCAGAACAACACTGAGAACAGCAGATGACCCCAGGCTTCTGGCCCAGTCGCAGCTGCTCCTCCCTCCCCCACAGAGCACATTCTCCCAGCGGTAGGCAGGACCAGGCAGGACTAGCATACCAGGTCCCAAGTGTGGGGGCTTCCCACCAATCTGACGAGGCCACTGTGGTTCACCACTCCTCGCCCTACCCGGATCCTCTGCACAGCACCTTCTGGTTAACCGTCATGTAGTAACTGCTCTTATCCTCCCCAAACACACTGCTGGCCTGGGCCCTGAGCACTGCAGCCACACTCTGCTCCACATAGGAGCTCCAGTCTCAGTGCCATTTTATTTGGCTGATAAAGAGTGCAGACAATGTACACCCATGTTCCTCCAGACAAGTTCTAGAACCATCCCATCCACAGAGGAGAACGTGGATGGGTCCCAGTCACCGTGCACTCGCCCTACCACCCCCCTGCCCACTGATATGCTGTAAGGAAGGGGATGTCAAACAGCTCAGAAAGGTCCAAGTGAAAAGTTAAAAGCCAGGGAGAGCCTTGATATCTATGAAGATCCGGGCTCCAGGGACATTTGTGTACCCCCCCCACCCACATCCTGCTCTTCATTCATATGGTGAGGACACTAGGGTTCTGCACCTGTATTTCCCCATTTGCCATGTTTTTGCAAAGTCCCTGTGTCAGTGCCAGCCTCACCTTTCAAAGCCTGCATTGCCACCAGACACCCTGGATGCTGTAGGTTCTGGAGGTACTGGACAGGCCACTCTGAGCACATGCACATGGACAGTGCTCTAAATCCCCCTCCAGAGGAGGCACCAAGGGCCACAGCCCAGCCTGGGCATCACCCCGCTGTTAAAGGTCTGCAGTCTGACAGGTAAGGATGCCTTCTAACTTACACGATAGAGCTGGCATCTTCCATTTGCTCATTTATAGATTCCCTGTTCATCTGTTTTTTAACTGGGTTATTCTAATTAATAGACCTGTATAAGAGACTTAACTTTCTGTCTTTGATATTTTTCCCATGTGTCTTTGGCCTGCTTACCAAATGTGTACCTGTGTATGTTTAAAAGCACGTGTGTGTGTGTGTGTGTGTGTGCACACGTGTGCACAGGGATATTTAAACACTCCCATGAAGTAACACTGATTGCTTTTCCTGTTCTTCACGGCTTCTGGAATTTCTGCTCTGCTTGAAGCCAAGGGCTCGCGTCCTCAATATTATAAACAAATCCTTTCTTACTTTCTTCTAGGATTTTCATGATCTTGCAAGATTTTATTTTTCATAATTCAAATCACTATTATCTTTAATTTTTTTAAAAGATTTTATTCATTCATGAGAGACAGAGAGAGAGAGAGAGAGGCAGAAACACAGGCAGAGGGAGAAGCAGGCTCCCTGTGGGGAGCCTGCTGCAGGACTCAATCCCAGGACCCTGGGATTACGACCTGAGCTGAAGGCAGATGCTCAATCACTGAGCCAAGCAGACATCTTTCAAATCATTCATTTTTTTTTAAAGATTTTATTTATTTATTCATGAGAGACACAGAGAGAAAGAGAGAGAGATAGGCAGAGACACAGGCATAGGGAGAAGCAGGCTCCATGCAGGGAGCCTAATGTGGGACTTGATCCTGGGACTCTGGGATCACACCCTGGGCCGAAGGGAGACGCTAAACCGCTGAGCCACCCTGGGATCCCCCAAATCATTCTTTTTAAAAAGTATTATCACAGTCTCTGGGTTCTGTTATTTAACTGTGACATATTTGGGGAAGGGGGAGTTAATTCTTTCCTTTAGAAAAGCTCAAGATTAATTCCGACTGAGGGGAACCTGGGTGGCTCAGTCGGTGAAGTGTCTGCCTCTGGCTCAGGTCATGATCTCAGGGTCCTGGGATGGAGCCCCATGTCAGGCTCCCTACTCAGCTTCTTCCTCTTCCTCTACCTGCCACTTCCCCTGCTTGTGCATGCTCTGTCTCTCAAATAAATAAAATCTTTAAAAAGAAATTCTGACTAGAGCTTAATAAAGACCATAGTAACATTACCACTGATTTTATGTCTTGTTTGTTTAATATAAATTTTCTCTGGTAATCAAAATTAGAATAGATTTTCCTAAATTACAGAGAAAAGTATACATAGTAGGCAATAAAATTATCATAATCTATCCCTCTAGTAGTAGAAAATCATCAACCCCTTTTTAAAATATATATATATACACAAATTGTATATGTAAGTAGACAGATTTCTAGTCTCTTATTTTCTTCTTTATGTAGTTGAAATAATGTATATATTTTTAACAGCTTTACTGAAATATAATTCTCATCCAGTACAATTTACCCCTAAAAGTAGACAATTCAGGGGTGCCTAGGTGGCTCGACTGAGCATCCGACTCTTGATTTCTGTTCAGGTCATCTTAGGGTTGTGGGCTTGAGACCTGTATTGGGCTCCCCGCTCAGCAAGGAGTCTGCTTGAGAATCTCTCTCTTGCTCTCCCTCTGTCCCTCCTCCAGTCCTGCTTGTGCATGCTCTCTAAAATAAATAAATCTTAAAAAAAAAAAAAAAAGAAAATACAGTGCACACATCAGTGGTTCCTAGTACACTCACAGAGGTGTGCACCCATCAGCACTGCCCATTTCAGAGCATATTTATCCACCCATCCGTGCTCACTGCTTCTGCCCCAGCCCCTGATCTACTTCCTGTGTGGATTTGCCTGTCCTGGACATTTCACAGAAATGGAATCACAAAGCCTCTGTGTCTGGCTTTTTTCACAAGCATGATGTCCTCAGGTTTGTGCTGCTGTGCATGGCCTATGTCAGGCTCCCACCCCTTGCCACATGGCTGGATATCCCATTATGTGGTCACAGCACATTGTACCCAGTCATTAGCTAATGGACATTTGAGCTGTTTCCACTTCTTAGCAATTATGAATAATGCCACTATGAACATTCATACACAAGTTTTGTTTTTTTTTTTGTTGTGGTAAAATATTTTAACATAAAATTACCACCTTAAACATTTTAAAGTATATAATCTGTGACATTAAGGATGTAAACACTGCTATGCTGCCATCATCCCCACAGGTAGCTTTTTATGTGGACAGATGTTTTCACTTGTCTTGGGTAAACACCTTGCACTGGAACAGCTGAGCCTTCTGGTAACTCTATGTTTAACCTTTTGAGGAGTACTATGTATGATCTGACTCCATTTTTTATAGCTTAACATAGAACATCTTTTCCACATCATTTAAACTATAAGGTTTCATGGCTAAAGTGGAACCATAAATAGGATCAATACATGTACTGGATTTTTTTTTTTGTACTGGATTTTTTAATTGAAAAAATACAAAAGAAAATTTTGAGATTGTCTAGGTGGCTCAGTGGTTGAGCATCTGCTTTTGGATCAGGTCGGGATCCCAAGGATCCTGGGATCAAGTCCTGCATCAGGCTCCCCATAGGAAGCCTGCTTCTCCCTCTGCCTATGTCTCTCTCTCATGAATAAGTCAAATTTAAAAAAAAAAAAAAAAAAAAGAAGTTCCCCAGGCTTTCTGACTGAGCCTGTGTCCTACGGCGACAGTTTTACTTGTCTGTGAGTGGCAGACAAGTTTCTTGCGATGAGGGGTCATATTTGTTCTTTATGAGTGCCTGCAAGTCTTTGTGGAGGCTCTGCTTCCTATTTGGTAAGAAGACTCTGACCTCTATAAGTCATAACTGTATACATCTTAAATAGAACTCAAGGGATTTTCAGCTAAAGCTGCAAACCTTCCTTTTGCTGTCCAAATCTTGTTCAGTTACTTATTTTGAAAATCTGTAGCCAGAAGGAAAAAGAACTAGCTCTGATTTATAAGTTGTAACTAGAAGTGTTACTTTTCTGATAGTTAAAAAAAAAAAATCTGAATCACAAGAAAATGACAAGAGGACCCTCTCAATAAACTGAATCAGTTCCACCCAAGTAGTGGGCTAGCACTCTGTAGGATTCTCTCCTGCAACCTGCACACGGTCCATGAGGCAGGTACTATTTCCATACCATCCCCACTGTTTTTTTTAAAGATTTTATTTTTAAGTAATCTCTGTCCCCAACATGGGACTCCCCACCCTCAGACCAAAAGTCACATGTTTCACTGGATGGAGCCAGTCAGGCACCCCACACCACCCCCATTTTCATGGAAAAAACTGAATTCTAGAGAGTGCAAAGCTGGCAAGTGGCAAAGTTAGAGCTCCAAGGTCTCAGACTCAACCTATTATTCACTCCTTCTCCTTTCCCTGGCAGGCAGAGAAGAAATCTTATCATTTTAGGATTGCTGAAACGTAATATAACATCCTGCAAAAGGTAAACATCAAGGTGAATCATTATTAGAATTATCTAACAAAGACTTTAACCAGTTGTCAGAAATATGATTCAATAGCAATTCAAATAAAAATTCTCTTGAAAGAAATGAAAAAATAGAAAATCTCAGTAAAGAAACAGAAGTTATAAAAAACACTCTATGTATCCATGTACCCACAGAGTTCAAACTAGCATTATTCAAGCATCAACTGTAATAACCAAAATAAAAATCTTGCTTGATGGTTAAAATAGAGTGAAGACAGAAGACAGAATCTGTGAACTTGAAGATAGATGAACAGAATTTACCTGGTCTAAACAAAAAAGAGAAAAGAGAAAAAAGAGGAGTCATCTCAGAGGCCTGTGGACAATAACAAAGCCCCTGGAATCCTAACAGGTAGATCATGTGGAACTGAGACAACAGCTGAGGAAATAATAGCTGGAAAATCCTAAATTAGGAAGAGACATAAACTTACAGATTCAAGAAGCCAAGCAAACACCAAAGAAGATAAGCCCAGACTATTATGGGTTGAACGTTTTGTCCTCCCCTGAATTCCCAGGTGAAGTCCTGACGGATGGTGTTAGAAGGAGGGACCCCTGGGAGGAGTCCCATGGCTGGTGCCCCGAGGTAAGGTCAGTGCCCTCATCATAAGAAGAGACCAGAGACCTTCTATGCTGTGCTCCCTGGGCCACAGGAGGCCCCAGCAAGAGGACAGCTGTGTGAAAGTGAGCTCTTGGCAAGAAATCAATCTGCCAGCACCTGATCTCAGCTGTCCAGTTGCCGGACTGTGCAATGAATGTCTGCTGTTTAACCCCAGTCTGTGGTGTTATAGCAGGGTGGACCAATGAACACACCAAGATGCACCATAATTAACATTTCTAAAAACTGAAAACAAAGAACAAGTCTTGAAAGCAGCTAGAGAGAAAGTATTCCTATAGGTAAGTAATTCTCTGTGACTTGTGTTTGGAGAAACACAAATTTGAATGCAGCCAATTTCTCATCAAAGCCAGTGGGGGACAGAGGGAAGTAGCACATTTTTCAAGTGTTGGAAGAATAGAACCATCAACTGCAAAATCCATATCTTGTGAAAATATCCTTCAGGAATGAGGAGAGAAAAGATGCTCTCAGTTGAAGAAAAACTATGAGAATTTGTCACCAGAGGCAGACTAACCATGAAAGAATGACCAAAGAAAGTCCTCAGACAGAAAGGAAATTTTAACAAAAGAGTTCTTGAACTTAAGGAAGAACAACAAAACTGATAAAAATATAATAGATAATCCTCATGAGTTTAAAAATCCTATTTGATTATTGAAGCAAACTTAATAAACCCATCTGACATGGTGCTTGATATAATACAACAATTATATTTAAAAAGTAGGGAGAGAAAAGGGAGCTAAATGGAAATAAGGTTCCTATATTTCACAACAAGGGGACTGATTACAGTAGCAGATGTACTACAGTGCCTAGAGTAGCTACTAAATAACTATACAAAGTAATACACTAAAAAACATGCAATCCTTAAAAATATGCAAGTAACCCACAAGGAGGTAAGAAAAATATAAAAGAGGGGGGATGCCTGGGTGGCTCAGTGGTTAAATGTCTGCCTTCAGCTCAGGTCATGATCCTAGGTCCAGGGATTGAGTTCCGCATGGGGCTTCCCACAGGGAGTTTGCTTCTCCCTCCACCTGTGTTTCTGCCTCTCATGAATAAATAAATAAAATATATTAAAAAAGGAAAATATAAAAAAGGAACAAGAAACAGAGAAAACAAATAACAAAATAAAAGACATAGTCCTAATATATTTACTTCAAATGCAAACGGTCTCCACACCAATTAGGACAGATTGAGTGGGTTAAAAAACCCACTGTTCAACAATACCTTGTCAGTAAGGAACTCATTTCAAATACAATGGCATAAATAGATTGAAAGTAGGAAGAGGGGATCCCTGGGTGGCTCAGCAGTTTAGCACTTGCCTTCAGCCAGGGCATGATCCTGGAGTCCTGCGATCGAGTCCCACATCAGGTTCCCTGCATGGAGCCTGCTTCTCCCTCTGCCTGTGTCTCTGCCTCTCAATCTCTCTCTCTCTCTGTCTCTCATGAATAAATAAATAAAATCTTAAAAAAAAGAAAGTAGGAAGATAGAAAGGACAGACTATTGTAGACATTAATAAAAAAACAGGCAGGAGTGGGTATATTAATAACAAAGTGAATTTCAGAATAAGGAAAATTATTAGAAGTAAACATTACATAATGACAACCAGATCTACCAGGAAGACAAAATGATCCTAAATGTGGATGTACCAAACAAAGAGCCCCAAAATGCATAAAGAAAAGCTGATAGAGCTAGAAGAAGAAACACACAAATAAACAATTATAATTGGGAACATCAATAACCATGTTCCTCGGTAACTGATAGAACTACAGAAAGAATACAGAAAAACTGAACAATGCAATGAACAAATGGGATCTGACATAAAATACTCCATTCGACATCAGAATACACATTTTGTTTTCAAGTGACTTTGGAACATTACCACAGACCATATCTGAGGCCACAAGACAACCGCAACAAATTTAAAAGAATTAATATCATACAAAGTATGTTTGTTTTGTGACCACAGTGGAATGAAACTAGAAATCAGTAACAGAAAGACGACAAGAAAATTTCCACAAACACTTGGAAATTAGGCAACAGACTTCTAAATAATCCATAGGTCAAAGAGGAAGCATCAAAGGAAATGTTTTACATTAACTGAACTAAATGAAGATAAAAATACAACCTATCAAAATAAAAGAAATGCAACTAAGACAGTGCTGCAAGGAAAATTTATAGCACTAAATGCTTACAATAGAAAAGAAGAAAGGTTTTTCTTTTTTTTTTTTTTTTTAGAAGAAAGGTTTCAAATCAATAATCTACATTCACAGCACAAGAACCTAGAAAAATAAGAGCAAAATAAATCCCAAATGAACAGAAGGGAAAAAAAAATAGAAGGGTAGAAACCAATGAAATTAGAAACAGAAAAACAAAGAGAAAAACCAATGAAATAAAGAGCTGGTAATTTGAAGAGATTAATAAAATTGCCTAACCTCCAGAAAGACTGACAAAAAGAGAGAGAAGATGCAAGTTACCAACATGAGGAGCAAAATAGATTCTACAGACATCAAAAGGATGATAAAAGAATGCTACAAACAATTCTACACATATAAATTTGACAAGTGAAATGGAATAGACCAACTCTTTGAAAAACTAAGCTACCACAACTCAACAAAATGTAGTAGAGAGGGGCACCTGGGTGACTCGGTCAGTTAAGCGTCTGCCTTCGGCTCAGGTCATGACCTGGGGTCCCGGGATTGGGGTCCCATGTCAACCTCCCTGCTCAGCGAGGAGCCTGCTTCTCCCTCTGCTCCTCCCCTCTTGTGATATCTCTCTCTCTCTCAAGCTCACTCTCTCTAATAAATATAAATAATTTTTAAATATAGTAATCTGAATAGTCTTATAACCATTAAGCAAATTGAATTTGTGATTCTAAGAAATATCCCCCAAAAGAAATCTCAGGACCTAGACAGTTTCACTAGAGAATTCTATCAAACATTTAAGGAAGAATTAATAGCAGTTTCATATAATGTTTTCCAGAACACAGAAAGAGAAGGAACATTCTCAAATAGCTTTATGAACCTAGTATTACCCTAATACCAAGTCAAGAAAAGGAGATTACCATAAAAGAAAGCGACACACCAATTCTCTCATGAGCTTAGATGTAAAAATCTTCAACAATATATTAGCTAATTGTATAAAATGTATAAAAAGAATTATATATGACAACAAGGTAGGATTCATTCTAGGTATTCTAGGCTGGTTTGACTTTCAAAAATCAATTGATGTAATCCACCATATCAAATGGCTAAAGAAGAAAACCTATACAATCATATTATATTAACAGATGTAGACAAAGCATAACAAAATCCAACATTCACTAACAACAGAAACTCAGCAAACTAAGAATAGAAGGGAACTTCCATAAATTGATAAAGAGCATCTAAAAAAAACCCTCACAGTTAATGTAATATTTATTGGTGAAAGAATGGATGCTTTCCCTCTAAGATGAGTAAAAAAGGCAGAAACATCCACTCATAATGTTACTCAACAGAATACTGGAAATCTAGCCACTACAAGGAAATAAAAAGGAATAAAAGGTATACAGATTAGAAAGGAAGAAATTAATTAAATGACAGATCTCACCATTTCAAAGTGGTTCCAAAAGAAATTTCAAAAGTCTGCTAATTTGTGACCTATGGTATCATCACTGTGAAACATAAAATAAATGTAGCATCTGGAAACACTTCAAAGCCCAGTATTTATGTGCTTCTAGTATATTTGCTTAAAATAAACTCAAGCTTATAGTCCTAACCCAAGTGCAATTTACCTTTAAGTTTTATGGGGCTCCTTACATTTTCCAAGTGATTTATTTTCTGGCTGGTGTTCTTGTAATATGCTGTATATACCACATAACCTACGACTTTCTGAATATGTTTATTTTTTCACTTTTCAATTTGACTTCTCTCTCCACATGAACCTAAGCAAGTGCAGTTCAGGTTTGGGATTATTTTATTGGGAGAAGGGAAAGATCAGAAAGCGAAATGATAACGACAGAGACACTAACAATGATAATCCCCATAATGATGGCATGCATGCACACACAAAATCACACACATGCACACACACATGAATCCTTCATACATGCATCCCCCTACACACACACACAGCGTGACCCAAGTCTAAGCTCTCAGCCTGCGCCATACAAGCTCTGAACATCTCTTTGGAAAAAAGGTATTAAATGATATTTTTATAAACAAACGATGGGAAACTAGAAACGGACTGTGCGAGGAAGTGACATAGCGCATTTACCTGGAATAGGTACCGGCTCCGGCTTGGATGAGGGTGGGCATCCCAGCTATGAATAAGCCCAGCTGCACGTCCTGGACTACAAGCATCCCAAGCAGCACTGCACTGTAGTCAATGTCACCTGCTTGAGGAAAAAGGTATCAATAGCACAGATTTCTAATAATTTAAAGTGTCCCAAGTCAAAATATAATTGTGTGGATATTTCCAAAATAATTCAAATAATTTTGATACTTTGGCAGAATACCGACTTTAAAATCTCTTTGAGAGCAAACACTGAAAGATATTAAACATTAAAAATTTTGTAAACAAAATTTCCAGTTTTTTACTACTTTTTATTTGTAGAACTATAGAAAAAAAACACCATCATAAAAAGAAGGCATGGGACACATGAATATGGAGGGCCTGGATAACCATGCCAACTTCACTCTGCGTCCCCAGCACACAGGAAGCACCCCTTATTACTCCCTGAAGCTACTGAGAAGATGTGGCCTCGGCCTCTTCTGTTGCACCTCCTGGCTGACGGGTCTCGATCCTTCTAGCCTGCTACCACTGCTATAGTGAGCATCAGTCCCTGAGATGAACACAGATCTGCTGGAGAAACACTAGAGCAAGGAGTAGGCAGGGCTGCCTGATGCGACTATACCACTCCTCTGCAGAAAAGACAGGACACCGATACCACCCAACTCAATGGGTCGCGTGGCCTCTGACAGCATCATTTTCAACCAACAGTTCTGGCTTTGGGTCAACTATCTATCTATCTATCTATCTATTTATTTATCTGAACCCAGACTTTTTTTTCTTAAAGATTTTATTTATTTAGTCATGAGCAGGCAGAGGCACAGGCAGAGGGAGAAGCAGGCTCCATGCAGGAAGCCTGATGTGGGACTCGATCCCAGGTCTCCAAGATGACGCCCTGGGCTGAAGGCGGCGCTAAACCACTGAGCCACCCGGGCTGCCCTGGGCCAACCTTTTAAATGTGATTCTAAACACTTAAGTTTCATGATCTCCCTGTAAAATAAGCTATTTTTTTCTTAAAGAACAAAAATCTACTCATAAGAACAGATATTTAAAGGCCAATCTCATAAGAATAACCTTATGGAAAAGAATGAACAAACCCAATAAAATCTGTCATCACTAGCAAAAGTCACACTTGATTAGAAGTCCAGGTGATCCTTCCAGGAGGCTTATTTTGCACACAATGTTAAATTTTTGGTGAATAACGTATCTTGTCTTACAATTTTAGGCTCGTTCGGTGTGGACCTGGTACCTCTTTTGCGAAGTGGCATCTGAGGAGACTCTGGCACTCGCCATGGCTGATGAAAAGCCCAAGGAAGGAGTGAAGACTGAGAAAAACGATCATATTAATTTGAAGATGGCGGGGCAGGATGGTTCTGTGGTGCAGTTTAAGATTAAGAGGCATACACTATATGCTAATGAAAGCCTATCGTGAACGACAGGGTCTGTCAATGAGGCAGATCAGATTCCAATTTGATGGGCAGCCAATGAATGAAACAGACACACTTGCACAGTTGGAAATGGAGGATGAAGATACAATTGATGTGTTCCAGCAGCAGACAGGAGGTGTCTACTAAAAAGGGAACCTGCTACTTTACTCCAGAACTTTGTTCCCCCAGACCAAGAAGACATTCTCAAATAGAAAGCCGTAATTTGGTTCCACCACATCCTGACTACTACAGTAGAGTTTTCTCTATTCTTTCATTTCTCCTTCCCCATTCTTTTATTGTACATAAAGTAACTGTGTATGTGCACAAGCATATTGCATTTTTTTTTAACTAAATGGCCAATGGTATGTTTTGATTGACATCAAATGGAGATGGGATGGGGGAAAATACTGCTTCTGTGAAAATACCCCCTCTTCATTAGTGGCATGCTCAGACAGCTCTTATCTTTATATTCCAGTAAGTGATTTCGCTCTCTCTGTTTAACAAAAAAAATAACATAAAAATCCTTGCATACCTTGTTCGACTGGAGAATTTTAATGTTTTTCATTTATCATTGTAAAACCAAGGACAACTTTATAACTTTTTTGTACATAGCTGTTACATGTAGGGCAATCTGTCTTTAAGTAGGGATAAATTAAAAGAAATGAATCCTAGTTTTCCCTTCAAGTCAAGCGTCTTGTTTAAATAAACTTCCTGTTTAAAATGAAAAAAAAATTATTTTTGGCTTAGAATTATAAAACATTCTAAATGGATAATCCCATTAGGCTTCTGTTGCATCCTTGAGGATTGCACAACTTAATAGTGAAGAATACCCTCCTCACAAAAAGTAACAGGTGAGTGGGACACTTCAAAAACCTATCTAATTTTCAACAAATACCTCCATGGGTTCATGAGCACTGACTCTTGATCTTGGAAAGTGCTAGGTCTTGTGTTCACAGGGACACCACCATCTTCCATGCAATCCTCACATGGGATTAATATAGTTCAGCCCTGTGTCCGAGATGGTGCCTCTTCCTGACTTCGAAGAAATACAAAATCTCCAGTCACATCTTCCTTTTTAAAAATAGCATTTGTGGGATCCCTGGGTGGCGCAGCGGTTTGGCGCCGGCCTTTGGCTCAGGGTGCGATCCTGGAGACCCGGGATCGAATCCCACGTTGGGCTCCTGGTGCATGGAGCCTGCTTCTTCCTCTGCCTGTGTCTCTGCCTCTCTCTCTCTGTGTGACTATCATAAATAAATAAAAACTAAAAAAAAAATAATAAAAATAGCATTTGATGATATTCTGGCAGCATTTTTTAAATGTTTCTAAAATCCTGTTCTTTGCCTTTCACCTGTTCCCAGTCAAGGATCATGAACTATCTACCACCAGGGGGCAGGCGCCACAGAATCGGGGCGGGGGGGGGGGGGGGGGGAGGATCCCCAGTGCACCCTGTCCCCAGGAAGCCCTGGGAAAAGCAGCTAAGGCCTGATGGGAAACACACACATGCACTGCAGTGACTGATGTGTGAGGTAAGCAGTAGAGTCAAGATACAAAGCACATACTCAGATGGAACTATGAAAAATTAAAGATACCACTTTAAATATTTCTTGTCTAAATTTTGCACTGTTTAATTTTTTGTGCTTATCACTAATGTAGCACTTAATTTTTTCCTGTTTTCCATCTCTTTTATTAAATACTTTTAATGTATGAAGAGTAAAAAATATGATGAATACCTACCGTAAACTTTTGAGACATTAGCTTCAGAGTTTTGAAAAAGTAAGATCCTGAAGATACTGCAGGTATCACCAGTAAGCCGGCCACCTGCAGTTGAATCCCTTCCTGCCACACCCCCAACTACTGCCTTAGTTTTCATTCCCTTGTTTTGTTTTGTTTTTTAAGATTTTTTTATTTATTTCTTTGAGAGACAGAGAGAGCAAGCAGATAGCACAAGAGAGAAAATGAGCAGGGGAGGGATAGAGGCACAGGGAGAAGCAGACTCCTCACTGAGCAGCCTGATGTGGGACTCAATCTCAGGACCCCAGGATCACCACCCGAGCCAAAGACAGACGCTCAACCACTGAGCCACCCAGGTGTCCCTCCTTGAGTATTTTCCTACTTTAACATAACCTCTATGTATGCGGGAACAACACTGAGTTTATTATCTTATAATTATAAACTTTACAGAATATAATGAACATTTTTGCAGCTTGTTTTTTTTATTTTTTATTTATTTTTATTTTTATTTTTTTTTTGCAGCTTGTTTTTTGTTTTTATTCACCATATGTCTGAAAATGACCCACTGCTCACGCATAAAGATCTCTTTTTAAAACTGCTATAAAATACAGCAATTTACCCATTCCCCAATCAATGGCACTTAGGTTTTCAATCTTCCCACTACTTCAAGTATGCTATGATGAACATTCTAGCACATTTACTGGAAACACTCCATTCCCTTGCTTTTCATGAAGAGATTCCCCTGCCTCACCTCTCCTGGCCTCATGCCCTACCCTGCCCACAGTACTCCCACAGATAAGGAACAGGACAGCAAGGTCCCAGCATGGGTGTCTCTTGTAGGCCTGTGTCTTCCAGAGGAGGCCTCTGTGGGTCCATATAGCACAGGACTGATAGGAAGTCTCATTCTGGGGATAGGTACCAAAGGCCACCATTGCCAGATGTTGTGTCACCTTTCATCATAATCAAGCTGCTACCATGACCCAGGGCTGCCTGACCCTTCATCGTTCTCTGGATTCTGAGCATGGACATGGAGAGGTGGAGCGATCTACGGACCCCTTTGGGGGTCTGAGCCCCACTATGCAATGCACTAGCTGGAAACCATGAGAAGTGAAAAAGGAGAATCTGGGCATACCCACATATGAAGAGGCAGGGGCACTGAATCCTTGGGGACTTCCTTCTGCTCTCAGGGTGCAGCTTTGCACAATTTCAAACTTTCCATAAATTATATTGGATCAGACATTTGTATTTTGTATTACTTCCTCAACAGCATAAGATTAATCCACTTTTATATCTGCAGTATTCCAATATATATGAACACACCATAATTTAATTGCTCATTGTATTACTAAATACTCAGATTACCTAAAACTTTTTGCTATCAAAAATAATTGTTTTGGGGGCACCTGGGTGGCTCAGTTGGTTAAGAGTCTGCCTTCAGCTTGGGTCATAATCCTGAAGTCTCCATTCAGTGGAGTCTGCTTCTCCCTCTGTCCCTCCCAACATGTGCGTGCTCTCTCTCTCTAATAAAGAAATAAAATCTTAAAAAAGAAAAGTGTTTTGAGTATCCTTTCACATTTGAAGTTTTCTAGGATGTGTCTCCAGAAATGGAAATCTGTTTGTGGAAATGTTCCCCAAAGCAAAGAACCAGCTTACATTCCTACTGATCGCGTGTGAGGGCCTACAGTCCTGTGATATTGGGCACAGCTGAGGGGACTCCAGGCCGGGCCTGAGAGGACTGACCTGCACTGACATTCCCCCAAGCACCACTGAACTGTTCTTTATGCTGCCTCAGAATGCACATTCCTCTGTCCTGAGTTCTCCATTAGGATGTTCTGCCTATTTTCCAACTGGGGTGCCTCTTGTTTCAATCACGGTTAAAGTTCTTGGATGTGTTCAAGTATTACTTCCTTATACATCTCACATACACAGCTAATGTCTTCTCCTAGTCTGCAGCTTCTAAAAAGTGCCTTTTTAATATAAGTTTTACAAAGTTCAACTTGTTCAGGTTTGTTAACATCTTTCCTTTTGGATTTTGCATCTCAATTTCAGCAATCCTCCCTACCCTCAGGTCGCAAGTGTTTCCCCTACTTCTCTCTAGGAGGCTCTGAAGTTCTGCCCTGCACACCGAGATGCTGAACCCACACGGAGCTGGTTTCTGTGTGTGGCTCCAGGGAGCACTCTGATTCAGTAGGGAAAACTACTTCCCACCCACCCCATTGGCCCACACGTCCCGTGTGTGTGCATGCATGCATGTGTATGTCGGGCTGTCCTTTCCCCTCCTACCCTACCTGGCCTGGACATGCCGTGCTGCCTGAGCACAGGGACAGGACTTCAGGGCTTGCCATCTGGTGTGGAAGCACCTCACTTCAAATGATAATTGGCTTGGCCTTTGTTCTTGAACAAACTATAGGTTTAGTTTGCTAAGTTTCATGAAAAAATCTACCAGATTTTTTACTGGGATAGCTGGGAATTTATAAATTTGGGAGAAACAATGTCTTTTTGTATCGAGTCTTTTCATCATAAACACAGGCTATCTCTTCAATAACATTTTGTACTTTTTTCCTTAAAGGTCACACACATCTCTTCAGAGATTTATTCCTAAATTTTTTGTGGCCATTATATATATATTTTTAAATCTACCTTTGCTTGCTTTATTTATTTTTTAAAGATTTATTTATTTATTTATTTATTTATTTATTTATTTATTTATTTATTTATTTATTTATGATAGACATAAAGAGAGAGAGAGAGAGGCAGAGACACAGGAGGAGGGAGAAGCAGGCTCCATGCCGGGAGCCCAACGTGGGACTCAATCCCGGGACTCCAAGACTGCGCCCTGGGCCAAAGGCAGGCGCTAAACCACTGAGCCACCCAGGGATACCCCCTCCTTTTTTTTTAAATTTGTGGCCATTATAAATCAAAGCTTTCTTCCCCCCAAATTACATTTTCTAACGGTCCTGCAGGGGAGGATTTAGCATGTGAGTTTCATCTTAAGTTTCCATGAGGTCCAAGTTTGTCCGTGTGTGCACCCACCTCCCACACCTGCAGCCCTGTCAACACTCCCACCTTCTAACAGTTCAGAGTTCCAGGCTGACCTTCCTTTTCTCATAGTCCATATGTAAAATACATGAGGCACTCTGTGTATGAGGCTGATTAAACGTGCCAACCTGGCAACATTCCCTGCATCGCAGCGCTCCGTGTAGGGCTGGACAGGTGGCCATGCCATCAGGCCCTGTGTGTGTCTGACAACATGTTCGCCTCTGCCTGAGCTTCGGGGACAGCTCTGCTGGGCACACATGCCCCACACACGATCCATGGGCGTCCACCACCCAGCTCTCCGATAGGTGTCAAGCCCCTCTTGTGCTGGGCCATGCCTAGAGTAAATTTCCTTGCCTTCTTTCTGCTCAGTTTTGGAGTGGTTTGTTCCAGTGAAAGGTTCACATCCTTCTCCATGTCTGGAAGTCAACAGCTATTTTCTCCACTCTTCTTCCAGGAATTCTACTGTATACATACTGAGCCTCTTAGCTCTGCTCCCCGTTTCTTGGCTTTCTTTCCCACATCCTATCTCTGTGCCTCTGTGAATTGAATCTGTTTCTTGGCATTTGTTCCCACGTCTTCTTTCTACAGTGTGTCCTATCCCTGTGCCTCCGTGAACTGAATAGGCATGATTCCCTCACTTCTGTTTGAATGCTTCAGACATGCTTACTTCGCAGGGGTTATGAGATTTTTCCACAAACCAGGAGAATTCACATCCTCTCATTTGGGCTGTCATGAGTCTCTCCCAGGCAGGGACATGCTCACGCACACTGGCACTCAGCACATGGTCCTTACGGAAGGACTTTTCATTCTCTTACCTCTTACCGCTGCCACCCCCTTCACCTCCTCTATCACCTATGAGAGGTAGTCCTAATTACCTGGCCACAGGGACCCCCACAGATGAGACCATCAGCTAGTCCGGTTCCAAACAAGGAGGCCCATGGCCCACAAATCACAAGACACCAGTTTGTTTATGATGGTTTCCAGACTCTGATGCATAACCCCTGGTGCCAGGCAGTGGGTGTGATGCCAGGAGCCTGCAGCCTCACGACCAGTTCTGTGTACAGCAAGGTGGGCTTTATCAGAGAAGCCACCCACTCAGCTCTGGTTCTCGCTTTTCATATTTCTCTTTCATTGCTGTGTGTTGATGCATGGCAAATAGCATTGTGAAGTTACTACAGTTTAACCCTGTTTCTTCTACAAAATAAAAGCCTAACAGTGAGCATCATGAGTACACATGATGTAAAAAAATGGCAGTGCTGTCAAGGCTTAGCTATGAGACAACCCAGAATGTTCACCCTGAGCTGCTGATCCAGTCTGGCTTCATTATATCCAGTAACGATCAGAGGCCAGTGCTTTGTGCACAGAGACGAATGAAACTGGCACCAAAGAAGTGAAAATCCCTTTCGGTTACCGTATTTTACATAAAAGCATCAAAGGTATGTCAGTTTCCAGTCCCAGCCAGAAGGAAAGCAGTGTTACAGCATCCAGCCTTCACTCTGTGATGGCAGAGCACAGCAGCGCAGGCAGTAAAAACACCATTATCTCACACGAGAGCCACGCAGGCATTGGGTGGCTCCAGGCCATGCAGCACATTCATCTCCCAAACCCCCATTCCATATACATTTTCCAATGCAGATGGATTCCTTTCTTTTGAATGTGGCCCTCAAACCAACCTAAATTAACAAGCACATAGAAGCCACCTTAGTCCAGTGGGGATTTGGAAAAGTTGAACACAGGCACAAGGGACCGTCACTGCGAGGAGAGCCCTAGGGATGGGGGTTGGGGGGAGCACTAACTTTTCTAAGAGGTCTTAGGAGTGAATTCAAGTGAATTGCATACCTAACTTCAACACATACATACTTAAAACGTGTCACCACCTACCTTCTTTTTCACCCCGGGCACTGCCCATGAGGAATCTGGACACTAAGGGTGTGCTTGATAAGGACAAGCAAGTAGAAATGAAGACACTCTGAGTGGGTCTGATTTGTAAAAGGTGTCCCCACAACAAGCCAAATGCGATCATTAACAGTGTCATGTAACATGGTCCTTGCAAGGCTATCTTCCACACCTTCAAGAGAACACATTTGTTAGTGATAACAGCCGTCTCTTGACTAGCACCCGGCGGAGCACATACAAAACAGGCTGCCCAGTTGTGGGGCCCCAATCTTTCAGGACTGTGGCTTGCAGTAAACACAGCATGGCACCCAAAGTCATGATAAGAACACAAGAAAAATGGCTTACTGGTTGTGAGGGTATTGCAGGGAGTAAACACATGTACCTCTCTCTGCATTATACATGTCTGTGCGCATGTACTCTAACCCTCAGAACACACTTCCCAGATAAACAGCACCACCTCCCTTTCCTGGATGGAAACACATGGCCCTGTGGAAGCCAGAGTCAGGCCCAGATCCAGGTGGTGCAGCTCAGTGAGTGAGTACTGATGAGGCGCCTCACTGTGCCCTTAGTGCCTGTGTTAGATGTGATGGAAAATGTGAAGAAATCAGGTTTAATTCTTACTCTCTAGGATTTCCAATTGTGTGGAAGAGACACAATAATAAAGTCTATATGACGTCTGTACAAACAGGAACGGTATATACTGACCAAAAAAACTCATCCTATTCTACTGGAAAGCACTTGTTCTTTCTCGTCTCACCCCGAATCCTCTCAGGCAAAACCAACTACCACACCCAGGCCCAGTGACAAGAACACAAGGGGGCCCAAGGGAGGGCAGGGGGGCAGGAGGGGCTCAGCACAGAGGCTCTGAGGCCAGTGCTCGAGGCCTTATGGGCTGGCCAGCCTCACCTGTGCGTTAATACACTGCTCACCTCTGGGTGCTCTGAAGGATGTGGGCTTCTCCTCCTCTGCTCTGCTTCTTGATAAAAAGCAACACTTCCCTCAAAATCACAATCCTGTGTTTGGGGATCAGGTCAGCCGGGAGGCTCTACCTAAGGCTGGGTACTAACTTCCTACTGTGGCCCTCCTCACAGCCATAACTGGCCACCAGCCTGTATGTCCACTCCAGATGTTTCCAATGTCAGGAAATGTATTACAAGAGCCTCCTGACACTGCCAAGTCCCAAGTCAAATGGTGGGAGACCCACAGAGGGAACCGAACCAAAAACAGTATCAAGCTAAAACATACTGTATTCTAAAATGTTTAATTTCACAGCCCAATCATGAACAACACTGAAAGCAAACAAACTGATACCCTATGATGCTAAATTTGGGGTAACAGCACCGCCTGGTGAGGCCCTTACCTTTCTCAGCCGTTCTGGGGAGAACTCCAGGCCAACAAGGAACAGAGTAAAGAACACACCGACCTCTCCCAAGGTCTCCACCTGCACAACAGACTGCAAACACAACCAAAAAAAACCCACACAATTTAATGTATTTAACATACGAAGTGTACTAGCTCATGAGTTCAGCTGCTTTCAGGCTCAGCAGCTGCCCTGCTGTCATCATTCCCACTGCCTTTGCTCTCTCTGGAGGGCAGGGCGGCTCAGAACCTGAGCAGGATGTCTGAACCACAAAGCACATGGGTCTGCACACGACTATGTGCACCAATGTTCTCCCGGACGCCACATTTGGCCACTCCCCACAGGCTTTGAGATACAGTGTTCCTGTGTTCTGTGTTTGTTCTAGTTCTTTGTTTGCTATTTACTTTTTACGCCACTGTGCTACAGCAGAGAATTTCCACTGTTATATTTGGCACCACCTACATGATTTACACTTGAGGTTTACAGCGCAGCCATGAACTCAATGTCTGAAAGGAAAGCTCAGGCCTCCACATGTCCACACCCTGCCCTGGCCTGCCACACAGGGACACACACACAGCCCACCAGCCACCCACAGGATGGGCCTCGCCCTCTTTTTCACTGCCATCTCCTCCCTTTCACTTCAACCCTTCTTACTCAACTTATGTTCACCGAGTCTTGCTTATTGCACATTTTTCCTAAAACCATCTGCAAACCTGCATCTCAACAGATAGGTTTATTCCAATTCTACGTATTATGCTGAGTTTTCTGCTCTTCCTCCCTTGTCTCTTGGCTTTTACTTTTTTCCCTCTTTAAAATGAGGCTGTAACCTATGACTTCAGACTAATATACTTAAAACTGTTCTTCTCAACTTAATGAACAGAAGCCTATCAACCTCCTACTAGAAAAAGATAAATAAAAGATTTGGCACCAGTTCCATGAACCGCTGCCCAGTTTCGGCTGGTACACCCTAGGGTTTTTATCTTTGTCTACCATAATTACGTTATTTTCCAACTAGAGCAGATTGGTTAGAAATTCCAATATCTGTAGCTTCTAATCGTATTTGCTACCTTACTCAGCCTTTATTTATTATTATTCAGCCTTAATGATTTTCTTAAAACAAGCTTGGCCGTGAAGAAAAAAATGAAAAAGGAAAATATATTCATATTTACCATTGTTTGTAAATAGTCTAGAAAGGGAGGGACATGGGCAGCCCCGGTGGCGCAGCGGTGTAGCGCTGCCTGCAGCCCGGGGTATGATCCTGGAGACCCAGGATCGAGTCCCACATCGGGTTCCCTGCATGGAGCCTGCTTCTCCCTCTGCCTGTGTCTCTGCCTCTCTCTCTTTCTTCTCTGTGTGTCTCTATGAATAAATAAATAAAATCTTAAAAAAAAAAAAAAAAGGGGAGGGACAGGGTATGGGCAGGAAGAGATTTTTCACCTATAACTTAAAATTTTTTTCTTTTTAACCCCACCATTTTGTTCTCAATCACATGGAAGTTACCTACTCAGAAAACTGAATTAACACCATTCTTCCCAGAGGTGCCTGGGGGGCTCAGTCAGTTGAGTGTCCAACTCTTGGTTTCAGCTCAGGTCATGATCTCAGAGATTGGACTCTCCACTCAGGGCGGAGTCTGCCTCTCTCCCTCTGCCCCTCCCTCCACTCCACCATCTCTTTCTCTCTCAAATAAATACAAAAGTCTTTAAAGAAAAGCCCCCAGAAACCATTCTTCTTAGAGGCCATCCTGCCAAGTTGAGCCCAGCCCACAAGAGCACCTGCCAGGTCACTCAGTGGTTCACCTACCACCAAGTCCTAGGCTTTCAGATTACATCACCCTGTCAATCAGACCCATTGTTAAAATTACTTAGGAACGAGGATTTTTTCACACCTTCTTCTGTTGTCTGGTCTGGAGAAATGGCAGCAATCCCTCTGCCTGGTGAGGTGTCAGTCGGGAGCAGGCATAAGGCTGCAGGAGGGAGTGCCCACACCTCTCCCCATCTGTCTGCTCCTGTCCTACCCATCCAAGAAGGGCCAGGGACCTTCTGAGGACTCTGTTGCTTGTTTCTCACCACCCTATATGACTCCTTTTGTGTGGGACTCATGACATTCTTTCTTGGCATTCTCATTTCATCCTGTCTGAATGGTATATATTTAGATAACACATTCTGGAGCCCTCCTCCACGAAAGCTTGGGAACCCCTCCTTACTGCCAAAAACTGTCACTGATACAGGACGTAGCTCACTTCAATCTGTCAGCAAACAGCCCCAGTACTCACTGTTTCCTGGGGTCTTCACAACACCCCACATTTAGGCTTGATAATTCCTCACTACTTCACCAGCTTTACAGTACATTACAAAGTGTTAAATTTTACATTTAATCCAGTATTCTGAGCTGTTTTCACTATCTGAAGAATAGAGTTCATTCTAGTACTGGAAACAAAATTTCTAAAACTAATAAAAATCAAAGACACAAACATGATTTTTTCTCTAGTCAAGTCATCCATTCAACTAATGAACAAATTACTTCCTTATGGTTTAAAAATTTCTTATGAAACTCTATAGGGCATCTTCTTCAATATGGTTTATAAGAAACCGCTCTTCACTAAGTTCAAAACTTTAAAACTCTTTAGTCTTTGTGCTTTAGTATTCCATTACACAGATACTAAAATAGTTAAAATTTATTCTTACCTTAATACTGTTCAGTCCCGAAGGCCCCAGAAGAACACCACAAATAATATACCCAAACATTGTAGGCAACCCTATGGTTGTACACAGCCAGCCACAAGGTAAAGATAGCATTCCTATGGTAACAATGTCCTGGCAGAGAATAAACAAAAAAGAAACACAAACATTTAAGATAATGGTTGGCAAGACAAGAAGATAAGGGCTAGTTAGTAGAGAAAGCAGATGTTCTACAGGCCCTCCCAACTTCCACTCTGGTCATAACAAAGGCAGCCAACACCTGGGCTGACCTTCTCCACATGAGTTTATCGGCACAGGAGTCAGCCACCTCCTATACTCCTTGGGGATCATGTACCTTTCTCTCAGCCTGTGCTGCCATCCTCTTTGAGACCAACACAGGAACATCTGCCTGGGTGGCTCAGCGGTTGAGCGTTTGCCTTTGGCTCAGGGTGTGATCCCAGAGTCCTGGGATCGAGTTCCACATTGGGCTCCCCAAGGGGAGCCTACTTCTCCTTCTGCCTATGTCTCTGCCCTTCTCTCTGTGTCTTTCATGAATAAATAAATAAAATCTTTAAAGAAAAAAGACCAGCACAAATTCTGGCATCCAGGACAATGCTGGAACCTGACAGTGTGTCTAGATCCTGCCAGCCTTTCCTGAGCAGGCTGCCCTGGTCACTTCTACACCTGGTATGCACTCTGGTCCAGACCCAGGAAGTGATCTCCAGCCATAACACTGTCAAGTGCAAATCTTTACATAATGCACATCCGGTACCTCTCAGGAGCTGGATCTCATCCTACTCCCATGTCTACACAAAGCCACACACAATGTCTCAGCCAAAGCCTCTCTGCCTCATCAGGTGTTCCATTTTAGTGACAAAGCTTGAGCCCATCATAGTAACTCCTGACTTCAAAAAGACTTTCAAATTCTCAAAAGCAAAATTAACTTTCATTTAAAATATTACAATGCCTTATTCTTTTGGGAAAAAAATAAAAAGAGAAAATGTTTCAAGTTACAGAAGACACAGGGAGTTCTAGTAGAATCTGTTAGGACGAAGGTCACGCACTCCATTATGACACTCAGAAAACGAAGCACAATCTTACTTCACATACGTATACCAGGAAATGGGGAGGAGGGAGTGGGGATCTTGAGAGGTGAGCAAACAGAGTACCTTTAGGAAGTGGTGATCTGCGCGTGGAATTGTGGCATCTCTGGGTTTGGTCAAGATGTACCGGTTGTTCTGGGAGTCAATGAGCATGCTAAGACCCAAATCATCCTCCACTTCCCGCTTTGTGAAGTTTTGCTTAGAATTGGCCTCTTCTTCTTCCACTCTGAGAACTGCCTCAAAATTGACCCCTTTCACCTGTAAGAATACCCAACATTGTGTAATGAAAACCAATGAAATGTTCTCAAGCTCAATTTTTAGAGCAAAAATTCCATACAGAAGTGGCAGGAATGTTTCTAATATTCTGTCATGTGTGATGAAAGATCAATAAAGGCTCATTAGCATAAATCAGGAAAACTGTTTCAACTAAAAAAGTGATTTAAGGGTAAAAGTGTTTACGGTTCCTATGACTTTCAAACACCCGCTCTACCTGACTCAGGACACAACTTGTAACAAGAAATACATATTTGGTCTCCATCTCCCTTCCTGGCTCACAGCTCCCACAAACTGTGTAAGGAGCGACAGGAGCACCTTACAAGCCCTTTTATCCTCTCCTGAGTTCACAGCAGTGAGGGGATTTTTAGAAAGCCGCTAGGTAACCACAGGATGAGGCTGGCCACCTGCGGAACTGACCATGTGACCTCCAAGAGGACAGGGAGCTGGAAGCTGAGTTCATCACATGCCTACACAATGCAGCTTCCATTAAACCCTGGAAGTATGGGGTTGGGAGAGCTTCCAGGTTGCTCAACAAAAGGAGGTACTCAGCTGGGAGAGAAGGAAGCAGGCCTAGAGAACATGAAAGCTCCATCCACACTTTCACCTTTTCCATCTGGCTGTTTCTGAGCTGTATCTTTCATAATGACCTGGTAACCTAGCCAATAAACTGTCTTCCTGCATTGTGAGAGCCTGAGGAGGAAGTTGTCAGACCCTCCAAGGTGAAAACCTGGAACCTGTGATTGGCATCTGAAATGGAGGCATAGTGCTGGGCTGGGCCCTTGTCTGCAGGGTCTGCAGTGTCCATAGTGACCCAAGCTGATGGTGGTGGAACTGAAGTGGAGGAACATGTGGTAGGGAAAGCCTGATGTCCTGACACAGAAGTGCTCGGTGCACAGTGCATACAGGGCATGTTCCTTCAAAACAATGCTCACATGTCCTCTTCCCCTGCCGTTGGTGAGGTCAGAGAGCAGCCCTGCTTGACATTCAACCGACCCAGACTGTGTTCCCATTTGTTTTTATTACCACATACTTTTCTGAGTCCTTCTCAGGATTCAATTTTTGGCATCAATCTCATTTTTCCCAGAGTATCCTGAACATGTCAGAGCAAGTGAAAGGTCTGAAAGCCTGCCTCGCATACGATTCCCATAAGGACTTTAGGGCTCCCCTGAGCAGATCAGCACTGAAACCCGACTGTCCCAGGTCAAGCTTTTTGAGACCAGAGTCCCAATCCACCTGAAGGCAAAGTGGAACAAGGATGAGCTACTGGTGGGTAACTGACAAAAACATAATGCGAAGTAAAGGATAGCTAGTGTACTTTCTGCAAAACCATACCAAATCATTTTCTGGGACACACAGGTGTTTAGGTTTTATCTTCATTTCCAATTCACACTAAAAACAGACATGCCAACAAATTCAACCACACATCCTTTCTGCAGGCAGACAGACAAGACAGGAAACTGTCTTGGAATGCTACTTACTGATTTATTGTCATCAAAAGCATGTTCTTCTATTTCCTCCTCTAGACGATCAGCTGCCTTTCTCACATCTTCAAGAATTTCATCAAGAATGGATAAACTTTTGTTTTGATGTTGCATATTTTTGAGAGCTTCAACTTGATGTTTTTCTGCTGCCAGAAGTTCCACATATTCTGTCTCTTCCTGTTCATTGGTGAGAAAGGAAATGTGGGGTTTATTAAGAAATAGGCCAGGCTAGGATTTCCATTCAGGTGCCTCACTGGCGCTACCAACCAACATGCTCTCACTGTCAAATATGTTCATAAATGTGTAAATCTGGTTCCAGTCAACGAGAGAGGGTCAAGTGTCCCAGATCATTCAAACATAATGGAGCTTAGCCAAATGTTTAGGGAAAGCTATTTGTACATACACACCACAAATGTGATATACTACTGTAAATAAATTCTGAAGGTCATCTATTCATCCAAATCACTCACTGAAAAGATTATATTCCAGACATCATGCCTACTATGCATGGAGGTCCAGTTGTACTCTAAAAATACCTATGACACTTGATTGTTGAGCTAAAAACTTCTAAGCAAGATACACACAAATTCTAAGTTACAAAGGAGAAACTGCTCCAGAAGAAACCAACAGCATTACTTGGAAAACTGATGGATGATGCCAACAATACAGGTATCTTATACAATCACATTTAAGTCCAAGCTATCAATCAAATCAACATCCTTACTAATAAAACATGCATTCATCCTTTAAAGGCATGGGGCATGGCTGGAACAGAAAAGCAGCAGGACGGTCCCAAGGACAAGCGTGGCTGTTTGACAGACTTCTTCTCAACATCATCCAATGCCTCTAACACAGCTGCCTGCTACACTACCCGGACTGTCTCAGATGTGAGGCACAAACCATGTGTAGAAAGTAAGCACAGTTGGATCATCAAACTCATGTTAGTTTCCTATTTTATAGTAAAACTATCTCAAATCAATACCACTAAGTGCCTATCTTCAAAATCAAGGAGTTTTCATGGCTCAGCTGTCCAAAGGATCTGGTAAGGCAGTAACATCTGTCAGATGAGAGCATCAAGGTCTGTTTCTGACATTCAATCACACACAAAAACAGATATGCTACTGAACCAAGGTGGCCCAAAACTCTGACTCCAGCTATCTATCCTATCACCATGTTCTACTTTGGTACTTTGGTAAAGAAAGTTTAGTAAGTTTGTATCCTCTCTACCTTTTAAGCTGTGTGATAATACCATAACCCTTCTATGAAGATAAAGTATTTCATATACCGATGGTCTCTGACTTAGGATGGTTTGACTTAAGGCTTTTTGACTCCATGATGGTATGAAAGTGATACATATTCAGTAGAAACCACATGTGGAATTTTGATGGGATCTTTTCCTGGGCTGGCCATAAGTAGTGGGATCCCCTCTCATGATGTTGGGCAACGGGCATAAGGCCGCAGGTCCCAATCACACACCAATCACATGGAAACAATAAACACAATGACAAGCATTCTGTATTCACTTTCAGTACAGAATTCAATACATTACATGACATATTCGGAGCTTTATTATAAAATAGGCTTCATGTTAGGTAATTTTGCCCAACTGTAGGCTAACATGAGTGTTCTAAGCAGGTTTAAGGTGAGCCAGGCTAAGCTACAGTGTTGGGTTGGTTAGGTGCATTAACTGTTATTTTTGACTTGCTGTATTTTCAACTTTTGATGGGCTTATTGGGATAAAATTCCATCGTAAGTCAAGGAAGATCAGTATTTAAACTGATGCATAAGAAATGGTATAAATGATGGCTTCAAAAAATCATATAAGTATCACATCTGCATCTCCCCATTTTCAAAATACACTTCATCAAAATCCTTATCTCAAATGTATGTATTTGTTTAAAAGTAATGTTAGTACTTTTATTTTCAGCAGATGGACATTAAAGACAACCAACCTACACACTAAAAGAAATTGTTGTCAGGAACTCAAAATGTTGATTGCGGTTACAAATATACTTCTTTCCATATCAGTTTACTGGTACAACTTAGGTCACTATTTTGGTTACCTGGGGATTTCCACAATAGAGAGAAGCATTAGAACAACTCCTGGAGGGGATCCCTGGGTGGCTCAGTGGTTTGGCACCTGCCTTCTGCCCAGGGCGTGATCCTGGAGTCCTGGGATCGAGTCCTGCGTCGGGCCCCCTGCATGGAGCTTGCTTCTCCCTCTGCACCCGCCCTCCTCTGTCTCTTATGAATAAATAAAATCTTTTGTTTTTTTTGTTTTTTTTTTTAAAGAACAACTCCTAGAACAGACCCCTGGAATTCATGAAATGTAGCTATGCTAAGATCGTGCAAAAGGAGCGGAATATTTCTGTATGTGTGCTGCTGCACATGATCTGACTGGACTCCAACTTGATCTGCTCCCTGGCTTTGAGTGGGACAGACGGACCTTTATCGCAGCCTCCCTCAGGGCCTCCAGGCGCTGCCTGCTGCTCTCCTTCATGTTCACAACATCTCTGTAGTCTCCCTGCAGGGCTCGTTGCAGTCCATAGATCGCCTGGAACACTGAGTTTTCACTTTCATTCAGCTCCTTCTGGAAAATTTCAAATGTGTGCACCTGAAACAGTTTCTCTTCATCTGACAGGCTAACATCTTTTTCCACTGCTCTGATTGCACTATTCAGTTTGTTAAGAACCACAGCCTTTTGGCGAAGAAGCCCAGAGAGCTTTCTGCAACTGTCCAGGACCCACTGCTTCCTCTGAGCGATGGCCGCTCCTCTGCCTCGGTGTAACTTGATGGCATGTTTTGCTACCTCTTCGTGTTCTGCAGCATCTGCTATCAAACGAAGCAGTGGAAGCAACATCCAGAAGTAGTTTTTTTCCAATACCTTCATGATCCAATTTTAGAGGACAAGGGAAGGCCGTTTGAAGGTTTCTGCTAAGGTGAACTTGCATTTTAGATACACATTTTCAGCTGAAAGAGATTATCACATGTAGTTGAATAATGACTCATTACTATTGAGACCAGAGTTAAGTATTAAATAATGACATCCAGAAAACTATCACTTTTTTGAAGATGTTATTCTTCCAAGATAAATTTTAACACCTGAACTATCTATTACACCTGTAGTTAAATCAAACACTGAATGTTAAAGCACAGGGGCTGGTAAAGAGTTGAGACTACAGCCATTAGAAATGACAAATACCCACCATTTGCTTCAACGTGGATGGAACTGGAGGGTATGATGCTGAGTGAAGTAAGTCAATCGGAGAAGGACAAACATTATATGGTCTCATTCATTTGGGGAATATATAAAATAGTGAAAGGGAATAAAGGGGAAAGGAGAAAAAATGTGTGGGAAATATCAGAAAGGGAGACAGAACACGAGAGACTCCTAACTCTGGGAAACGAACTAGGGGTGGTAGAAAGGGAGGTGGGCAGGGGGTGGGTGGGGTGACTGGGTGATGGGCACTGAGGGGGGCACTTGACAGGATGAGCACTGGGTGTTATTCTATATGTTGGCAAATTGAACACCAATAAAAAATAAATTTATATATAAAAAAAGAGTTGAGACTAATGGTTACATTAAATTTAAAAGTAATTGTTTTTTTTTAAAACTTAGCCTCATCTACATACTAAATCTGTGTGCAAAAGACAAAAATCAATTCAACTTATAAGGGCCCTTGTATTAAACCCCCCAAAATAGCATTGATTTCTGCTACCACAGATCGGTGAACCACCTGGAGGAAACATGGTCCACATCATTTATGAAAAAATGAGTAATTAGCTTACTCTACCATATTGTTTTCTTTCCAAAATCATTAGGAATTTCCCTAAATCTTCAAAATCACAGATGTCAAACACAGAAAAAGAAATTCGCAAAACACAAATCATAATCACACCTGGATCAGTAGGGCTTTATTAAATGTTCAAACATTTCTATCATCCAAATTGGGGTCCTTCTCTCCCTCTCATCAGGAAGCACTCGGGTACCATGCATGAATTTATCCTGGCAAGTGAAGCACAGATAGGACCCTGAGCATGACAGGCTGAAGGTTGCATTGAAGGCTGTGGTGCAGGCAGCAGTGGGTGCTACAGCTGTGGTGTCCAGATTATACTAGGAGGGCAGGGCTCTGTCCTCCCTCCAGAAAGAGTGATCAAGGAGCAGGGAAACACTGTGTCAGCAAGGTCACTGAGAAGGAATCACCTCAGAGGTAGGAAAACAGAGAACAAAGATGGAAAAAGTAACAAATGCCAAGATAGGCCAAGCAAGCTACGCCCTAAAAAATAACCACTGAAGACGTGGCAACCCAATCACTGGGCATAAGTAGTTGTGTCACAAAAGAAAACAAAACAAACTTGCCACTTACAAAAACTTGTACTTTAACGAAAACAAAATATTGATATAAATTAACTGGGGCACCTGGGTGGCTCAGTTGGTTGGGTGTCTACCTTTGGCTCTGGTCATGGACCCGGGGCTCCGGGAACCAGCCCTGTGTTCAACTTGCTCGGGGGGAATCTGCTGCTCCCTCTGCCTCTCCCCTGATCATGTGCTCTCTCTCTCAAACAAATAATCTTAAATAAATAAATAAATAAATAAACAAACAGACTAATCATTAGCAGCAGCATCCCCATGAATTATGCCAAATGTACCAGTAATTTCCCATTCCTGGGGTTCTATTTACTCAAACACACATCTATACCTCAGTTTCACTAGCAATCCCAATTCTCACAAGTTTAATCTGGTTTCCCAGGCAAAACAGATCAGATGCGACAAAAGTAAGAGTGTTGGGCAGCCTGGGTGGCTCAGCGGTTTAGCACCAGCCTTCAGCCCAGGGTGTGATCCTGGAGACTCAGGATCAGGTCCGTCAGGCTCCTTGCATGGAGTCTGCTTTTCCCTCTGCCTGAGTCTCTGCCTCTCTCTCTCTCTCTCTCTCTCTCTCTCTCATGAATAAATAAAATCTTTAAAAAAAAAAAAAAAAAAGTAAGATTGTGACATTTCTAGAAAAAAAATTCTGACCAGACCAAGAAATGACAGACAATAGAGAGTTGAGATGAAACAGAGCTTCTGAAAAACCAACACAAGAACTCTGCCAAGGCTAGCAGTCCAAGGGCTGAAGTATGCCCTTCAGTAGATGCTGAAATACAGGACAAGAGGGACACCTGCCTATCAAAAATCACCAGGAAAATATTATCTTCTGGCTCAATATTCTGGTTAGAAAGTCAGGAAACTGCTCAATTTCAAAACATTTTTGAATCCTTGGGCTGCTGACATTATGTACTACAACAGTTCATTTCTTTTCAACATGAGAATATACTGCCTAAACTACCCAACTTCATGTTAGTTTTAATGTAACTTTAAGTAAATGTTAACACCTTAAAAATAAATAAGTGGTTACCTAATGATAGTAATGCCTAGCAATTTAGTTAATCTCTCACTTAATGACTCATTTTATTGCTAAGCTTCTAGTGTTGCAGGGGACAGAAGAATTCAATCACTACTTCAGAAGTGCAAGCTTTTTTAGTATTTTCCAGAATCAAGATAGAAATTTCCGAAGCTTTGTCAAGGTTTCCCATTTTCCTTAAAAGATCTCAAACAGGGATTCTTTTATGGATTTCAAACTTCAGACAAATAACCTGCCACACAGTTTGTGAACAACACCCTTCTATTCATCTCTGGTTCCTTCCCTAAACATGTTCCTGAAATTAAATAGTTAAAACTCTACCCCTCAAAACGAGGGACTATTACATTTTATGGGAAATCATTGAGAATTTTGGTTGTGGTAATACTAGTCTTTCCACTAAAACAAGCTTATATCATGAATATGAAACTGAAATTATAGACTGAAAATATGAACCACTCCTTTTTTATAAATTCAATTTCATCTTACCTTCAAACTTAACTACCAAATCCTATGCACTACTAAATTGTAGCATTGTCTTCAAGAGATATTAAACATTTTTACCTCCATTGTTCTGTTATTATCTTCAATTATAAAAAGACACTTTGGATTTATTGTGATTAAAAGAACTAATATAAGGAAATCCTGTAAATTTTATGATGAATTCCTAGAATTTCTGCATCTTTTTTTTTTTTTTAAGATTTTATTTACTTATTCATGAGAGACACACAGAGAGACAGAAAGGGAGAGAGAGAGAGAGAGAGAGAGAGAGAGAGAGAGGCAGAGACACAGGCAGAGAGAGAAGCAGGCTCCATGCAGGGAGCCCGATGCAGGACTCGATCCTGGGTCTCCAGGATCACACCCTGGGCCTAAGGTGGTGCCAAACCGCTGAGCCACCCGGGCTGCCCTGCATCTTTTTTTAAGATCGTATTTATTTATTTGTTTATTTAACATTTTATTTATTTATTCATAGAGACACACATACAGAGAGAGGCAGAGACACAGGCAGAGGGAGAAGCAGGCTCCATGCAGGGAGCCTGATGTGGGACTCGATACCGGGTCTCCGGGATCACGCCCTGAGCTGGAGGTGATGCTAAACCCACTGAGCCACCAGGGCTGCCCGAAGATTGTATTTATTTATTTGAAAGAAAGAGTGAGCATGAGCATGGGGAGGCGGGAGGCGCAGAGAGAGAGGGAGGAACAGACTCCCCACTGAGCAGGGAGCCCCACGGGGACTTGATCCCAGGACCCTGAGATCATGACCCCAGCTGAAGTCAAACACTTAAATGACTGAGCCATCCAGGCAACCCTAGAATTTCTGTATCTTGATTCACTGATACAGCCTCAAGGATCGCGAGGCTGTGCAAAGACAGCCTATCACAGGGGCTCTACAACTCCTTTTCCACAGTGTTGTTAAATGACAAACTGTGGAGAGGGGAGCAGATGGGGCTGTGGGAGGCCAGGGGAGCAGGAGGAGGGACCCCGTGGAGGGAAATGGTCTGTGTCCTGGCCACATAGGTGGCCACAGGAACGCACACGTGACACACACACACATGCGTGCATGAGGATTAAGCCTGGGTGAGGTGGGTGTATCAGACAAATGCAGTCTTCTGCTTATACCAGATGTTTTGTCAGGAGCTATCATTGGGGAAATCTGGGTGAAGGATTTACAGGATTTCCTTATATTAGTTCTTTTAACTACTTGAATCTATAATCATCTTGAAATAAAGTTTTAAAAATTCAATATAAATGCTGTTTTCCACTAAACCCTTATAATGTGTAATGATCACCATTTACATTACAGAACAAGGAAAACACGCCGATTATGTTTTTTTATATTTTAACCTAGGAAATGCCCTAAACCAGAACTAAAGGTTTTAAAGATGTCACTGCTGTAGTAAAACACAAAGTTACTTTTCGTTTAAAGCAACAGCAGAATCAGTACTCTGAATACAACCCACCCCAAAGGTTTCTATTTACATATATTTCAACATTATTTAAACTATATCTTCACAGGTTTGCCAAATCTCTAATGGGTTTTGCTTGCTTGATAAATGCAGAACAGGATTCCCAAAACTTACCTTAAAATTGATGAAAAAAACAAACTGATGAGATTATTTGATCAAGAACAAAAATATTAAATAAATGTCTTAAGCAATTTAGAATAAAAAGGCAAATGGGTTCACCATTAAGCCCACTCAAAAAATAAAAAAACAAAACAAAACAAATAATCTCCCAATACTTTTAGGGGCAACTGGGTGATTCAGTCAGTTGAGCATCCAACTCTTGGTTTTGGCTTAGGTCATGGGTGATGTCATGAGTGATGGGACTGAGCCTGTTGTCAGGCTCCATACTCAGGGAGGAGTTGGCTTGAGATTCTCTCTCCCTCTCCTTCTGTCCCTCCCTGGCTCACACCCACTCTCTCTTTCAAATAAAAAAACAAATCTTAGAAACAAAACCAAAAAAATAAAAAACATAACAACTTCGAATACCTTTAATACACTGTCATACAAAAATCACATTACTCTTATTTTGTCCAAAATCTTTAGCAATGCAGAAACATCACATCATTTATTGCATAGAGAGCTCAAAAGCAAAACACAATGATGTAGTCTAAAACCAGCCTTTTTCAGAGCAGTCACCCAGGTTCAGGTTTCTCACACATGCCTCTAACTCTGAGCTCTGTAGGACTGCAGGACGTGTAAAGGGACTATTTCCTTAGACATCTGGCATGAGAGAGTGCCCTAGAGCCCTGGGGTTGCTCAAGTCCCTTCATGGAATGGGGCTGGGGAGGCAGATGGGGAGGGGAAGACTGGGGAGCAGCAGCTCCTCTATTCTTTTCCATTTTCTATAATGGGCTAAAATCCGAAAACCTCACAGCTCCGCCTCCCAGCGTTCTGCCTATGTGTAGCCCCAGGATGCTCCATCATCTCTCCTCCTCTGGACCTTCCAGATCCACTTTCTCTAATTTTCCTGATCAAACCACTGAAAAAGAGTCTAGTTTGTTCACCACACTCGCAGTGCAGCCAGTCTGTGCGGCAGAGGCCAACCCCACCAGGCTCCAACACAACTCTCCGGGGGGACCCCAGCCCCACCCCCTCAGCTGAAGCAGGGCTGGCCCTAGGTGTGGGGAGTACTGACCTGGTATCACATGCAGCACCTGGCGCTGTGTGCGGGGGGGATGCCAGAGCAAGTGGCGTGGGTGTGGCAGGAACAAAGCTAGTAAGTCCAACACCGGTTATTCAGCTTCTTCTGCAAAAGGAAAATATAAAGACCACTTGTAGGAAATAGTTTAAAGTTAGGGTTTCTCTGTGATACCGGCCACACTTCAGGAAATGAACAGGAAACAAAGCAGGGCTCAGGGAAAGGTCTTAGGGAGCTAACTCCCCAGTGAAAATAACCTGCCACAGTGTAATTTGTGGAGAATTTTATTTTTTTTTATTTTTATTTTTTTAAAGAGAGATTCTTTTTTTTTTTAATTCTTATTTATTTATGATAGTCACAGAGAGGCAGAGACACAGGCAGAGGGAGAAGCAGGCTCCACGCAGGGAGCCCGACGTGCGACTCGATCCCGGGTCTCCAGGGTCACGCCCTGGGCCTAAGGCAGGCGCCGAGCCGCTGCGCCCCTCAGGGATCCCGAGAATTTTAAATAGGAACAAACTGAATGACAAAAATATGATTCTTAAAAGACAAAGTACTTACGACCTTACGAATCCAACTCCCGGATTCATATCTAATTCGTAAAATAATCAGGCCATGAATCAGGAAAGAGAGACAGGAAAAAAAAAAAAAAAAAGACAACGAAGGACGATTCTGAGGGGCTACGCGGCGTTTCCGACACTTCCTGTCACCGACCTACAAAGCCCCACACGTTCCAAGGGATCCAACGACCGAGGTCCCCGAGGTCCCTCTTTAAGAAATCGCTGCCGCGTAAGACAGACCTCAGAGCCCGTAAGGCCGCGCGATCCAAAGGGTGACCGGGAGGACGTCCGGGAAGGGGCCGCGCTGCCCTCCACCCCCGGGTGCCGGCGCGTCTGGAAACACGAACCTCGGGCCCGGCGGCGTTCTGAGGAGGACCCAGGAGGCGCGGCAGCGGGGCCCGCCGAGGGACCGGCCCGACACCCGCAGCCGTCGCAAGCTCGGGGCTAATCCCCGCCTCCGTCGGCGCCCGGTCCCCTCAGGGACGCCGCCGAGGGCCGTCGCGCCGCTGCCGCTGCCGCCGCCGCTGCCCGGGGCGCCCAGGAGCAGGGAGGGTCACACCGCCCCTCGCGCCGCGCAGCCCCGCAGCAGGCACCGGCAGGGGGGCGGGGGCGGGGGCGGGGGCGGGCCTGCGCGCGCCGCGGGGTGGAGCCTGGACGCCCGGGACGCCCGCCCCGCGCCGACCCCAGCAGCGCTCACCTGCACGCGGCCGGCGGACGTGCGCGCTCGGTCCGGGTCTGCGGCGCCGGGAGCCGAGCGGCCGGCAGGGTCGCGCCTCACTCGCATCCCTCTAGCACCGACAGGCCCGCCCCGGGGCGGGGACGGGGGCGGGGACGGGGACGCGCTCGGGCGTGGAGAGGGCCCCGGCCGCGGCCCTCGGTCGCCCTCTCCCGAACGCGGTCTGCGCGGACGCGCCCCGAGGGAGCGGCGTCCCCTCAGGGGCCGGGCCTGGGTGCTGGCGGCCCCGGGCTGCGCGGTGCACGTCGGGAGCTGTAGGAGGCGGCGGGCCTGGGTCCCGGCGGCCCCGGGTGGCGCGGTGCACGTCGGGAATTGTAGGAGGCGGTGGGTCTGGGTCCCGGCGGCCCCGGGGGCGCGGTGCACGTCGGGAGCTGGGAGGCCGAGCCTGACCTGAGCGTCCCGCCCCCTCGCTCTGAGTGGGTGTCCGGTCGCCGCCGCGGGGGGCGGGGCGGGGCGGGCTGCGGGCTGGGGCGCCTGCGCGGACGCGGAGCCGGCGAGAAGCCGGGAAAGCGCCGGGGAGGATGGTAGGTGGTGTAGGTGGTGGACGGCGTGGCCCCCGCCGGGCCCCTTCTGCGCGCCGGGGCGAGGGCGGGCCGGGGCCGGGTCGGGGCTGGGGGAGCGCGGGGCGCGAGGGCCACGGGGGCGGGGCGGGGCGGGGCGGGCCTGAGGGCGCTCAGGGGAGGCGCGCAGGGGGGCTGCTGCCGGGTGGCCCGCGGCCCGGGGGAGGCGCTGCGACGGCGCGTGTGGTCGGGCGCGCTCGCGGCCTCGGACACCCGGTAGCAGCGACGGTCCTGCGGCAGGTGGAGGACGAGGTGGGGGTGGACGCGGGAGGGTCGGGGCAGGCGGGCACGGGACGGTTCGGGTGTCCGCGCCCCGCCCGAGCCCCGCCCGAGCCGCCCTGCAGAGCGCGGAGGGACCTCGTGGTTGGCTTGGAGACGCGCTGCAGCGCCGGAGAGGGGCCGCTGGAAATGCGGTGGAGGCGTGCGGGTCGGTGCTCCCCAGGACTCCCTGGGCCCGCGAGCTGCGCAGCTGTGGGCTCAGCATTCATGGCGCTGCTGCTGCGGCCTGCACCGGGCGACCCTGCACCGGGCGACCCTGCACTGCACCTTCGGGCTGTGGTCAGCGCTCGGGGCTGCAGAGGCCCAGGAATCTGTGGGGTGCGCCGGGCAGCGGTGCCCAGTGCTGGGGCAGAGCAATTCCAAGGGTGGGACTGCATGCGCGGAGTTGTCCAGGTGCGCCCTAGAGGGCGGGTCCCAGGAACTGGAACGTGCACCCTGCTCCTGTGCAGGCTGGCAGAGGACAGTGACCTCGTAGGAGCCTGCGGAGGGGAGCGCCGCCAGGCGGGAGGCGGCTTCTAGGGCCCAGGAAGAACAGGCTCATGTTTGTCCTGGTGGTCGTGAGGGGCAAGTGACAGGGCTTCAGACAGGAGGGAAGTGGTCTGGGAGGCCTGAGGGTGGGACTTCAGGGGGAAAGGAGCCTAGAGAAGGAGACGCAGGGGCTGGCCCCAGAACCAAGAAGACTAAGGACAGCGGACCTAGAAACCCAGAGGGCGCACGGTCATCAGGTCATCACTGCAGCCAGGAGGCTCTACCTGGCCCTCATGGAGCAGCTGCCCTGCCTAGGCAGGAGGATGAGTCCACCACAGGGCCGGGTGGAGGGAGGGAAGGAAGGGGAAGGGGACCATGGACGAAGGCTGCGCGGCGAGTGCAGAGGCTGAAGAGCCAAGAGCGCTTAAGGGGATGCTTGAATGTAACTCCACCCCTGCCTGCTGTACACTGAGGCACACACAAAATCAGTGACAAAGTTAATGGAATTAATTTGATCCAAATGTTTGCCGTGGCTACCGCTAACCAAATGTTTTGTTGTGTCTGTGGAAGGGCATTGCAAGAATAACCTTTTTGGAGCTCCCTGGGGGCTTAGTGGGTTAAGCGTCTGCCTCCAGCTCAGGTCATGATCTCAGGGTCCTAGGACTTGGGTCCTGAGGTCAAGCCTGGCTCTTGCTCCCTGCTCAGCAGGGGTCTGCTCCTCCCTCTGCCTCTGCCCCTACCCACTGCTTGTGCTCACTACCCCCCCCCATAAATTTTTAAAAATCTTTAAAAATAAAAAAAGAATAACTTTTTTTTTTTTTCATTTTATATCTGGGTAGTCTTGGTGCCCAGACTAGTAGTGAGCAATTTTTTTCAAAGTCACAGTTGGATATGTTTTAGACTTTTCCTATAGATTAGAGATTTTATTTGAGATTGTCCATATTTTTACTTCAAGAATTTTGTATATTTTAACAAAGTTAGACCATTGAATATCCCTCCCCTCCAAAAAAAAAGAAAAAGCTGCTGTTAATTTCTTCGATGCATAAGCTGTAGTGAGGGCCATCAAAGCTTGAAGGAGAGACCCTGGTCCTGCCTGTTTTTGGGCTTTCATTAATGTTACGTGGATGTAGCCCGTCTAAGTGAATCCAGAGCTTGCTTCTGTCCCCTGGGATGTTTTAGTTATGAGACATTTTGTTGTAGAAAGCTTCGTGCCAATTCCTTTTTCTTTCTTTCTTTTAAAGATTTTATTTATTTATTCATGACAGAGAGAGAGAGAGAGAGAGAGAGAGGGGCAGAGGGAGAAGCAGGCTCCATGCAGGGAGCCTGACATGGGACTCGATCCCAGGTCTCCAGGATCACACCTCGGGTTGAAGGCAGCACTAAACCGCTGGGCCACTGGGGCTGCCCGCCAATTCCTTTTTCTACAGATCACAGCTTGAGTCTCTCAGTACATTTTGGACACGAAGCACACGTGGTATTTACACTTAGCCAGTGACCATTGTTTCAATCATGGTTACTTTCTGGAGAAACCAGTAAGGGGTAACATCGAATGTTGCTTGTTTGTTGAGAATCCCCTTCCTTTTCATTCTGGCCAGGGAATGTTGTTGGCCAAGCCTAGACCCACAGCTGCCGCTACCTACCCTTGTGGAAGGAGCACCTGGTGACCCATGAGGCACCGGGAATAGATGGAGGAGGGACTGTCAGTTTCTCCATCTGTCCTGCTGCCCACTGCGTAACTGCGTAGTAACAGGTCAAGCCCCTTTGCCTGGCTTGCTCCATACACACTTAGACCTCTTTCTAGAGTTTTCAGAGAGTATTCTTCTTTACCCTGTTGATATTTTGTCATGTGTTAGGAGAAGCTTCAAGAAGTGATTATCAGGAATTCACCTCAAGACCAGAGAACGTTTACCTGGCGTGAATTCATCAGCATGTGATGCTGGTAAAAGAATTTAGTTACTGGGGCGCCTGGGTGGCTCAGTGATTGAGTGTCTGCCTTCAGCTCAGGTCGTGATCTTGGGGTCCTGGGATCGAGTTCTACTTCGGGCTCCCTGCAGGGAGCCTGCTTTTCCCTCTGCCTATATGTCTCTGCCTCTCTCTGTGTCTCTCATGAATAAATAAATAAAAATTTTAAAAAAATAATAATTCAGTTGACTAACAGTATGCTATTGTGTTGATTAGTCTTAGAGGTTTTAAGAGTATGATACTGGAATTTTTTTGAAGCATAATCCACATAATATAAAATCAGCTATTTTATTTTATTTTATTTTATTTTTTTAAATCAGCTATTTTAATTATTTTATTTATGATAGTCACAGAGAGAGAGAGAGAGAGAGAGAGAGGCAGAGACATAGGCAGAAGGAGAAGTAGGCTCCATGTACCAGGAGCCCGACGTGGGATTCGATCCTGGGTCTCCAGGATTCCGCCCTGGGCCAAAGGCAGGCGCCAAACCGCTGCGCCACCCAGGAATCCCAAAATCAGCTATTTTAAAGTGTATGACTTAGTGGTGTTGAAGACATTCACAATGTTATGCTTCCACTACCTCTGTCTAGTTCCAAACCATCTCAAGATCCTCAAAGAAAGCCCATGCCCATTAAGCAGTCACTGCCCATTTCCCACGCCCCCCAGTCCATGGCAGCCACTGGTCTGCCTTCTGTCTATGCATTTGCCTATCATTTCATATAAACGGAATCATGTGACATCTAGTTTTTCATGTCTGACTTCCTTCACTTGGTATAACGTTTTCAAGCTTCATCTACATTGTATCATTTTTCAGTACTTTGTTCCTTTTTATGGCTGAATTTCAGTGTGTATTGTGTATGTACACCAAATTTTATTTTACAACCATGACAGAATTTTAAATTGAGCACTGATGGCAGTTTTCATCATACAGATGTCATGAGCATTGCTAGTGATACGCCGGGTGGGTTTTGGACATGTATCTCCCCTTTAGTTGCTGAGGGAGCCGTTGGCTTTACCCACCCTCCCGTGGGGAAGCCATCACCTTCATTAAAGATGCTGCTTCCCTTTTGTCAGCTAATTGTCAAAACATATGGGATCTGTTCTAATTTAGTTAATTTGATCTTACCAGAAAGTATAACTGAGCTCTTTGTCTAGTTCTTTTCAGTGGCTCAGTTTCAGGAAATAGGGTACTGAATATATATTGTCTATATCTCCCTATAGTCTAGATCAGAATTAGAAACTACAGCCTGCAGGCTCAATCTCTATGTGTGTAAAATAAAGTTTTATTGGTACACAGCCCATCTGTCATTTACACATTACAGAACTGAGTAGCTGCAGCAGAGACCAGTGGCCCCTCATCTACCATTCTGGGCCTTATAACCTGAGCTTCACCTTCCCTTCATCTCTGAGGAACCAATAGATAGGCTTCAATAATCTGTGTGAAGACCCCCAAATCGTATGCAAAAAACACATGTTTTGCCTAAGAAAGGATCCGTGATTTTCACCAGTTTCTAGAAGGGACACAAGATCCCAAATGATCAGCAGTCATTGTTCCGAGTAGCCAAAAGGTCAGTGCCCTGTGTCTACATCAGCAGTTCTGACACTTAATAGAACTGGGTTTGGTATGCACTTTAAAAAATTACTGGAGCCCCAAAGAGATTTTGTTTATGTGAATGGTAGCCATCCGGATTTACCATATTAGAAGTTACAGCGAAGGGGGATCCCTGGGTGGCTCAGCGGTTAAACGCCAGCCTTCAGCCCAGGGCGTGATCCTGGAGTCCTGATATCAAGTGCCACATCAGGCTCCCTGCATGGAGCCTGCTTCTCCCTCTGCCTGTGTCTCTGCCTCTTTCTCTCTCTCTGTCTCTCATGGATAAATAAAATCTTAAAAAAAAAATAAAATGAAAAGTTTAAAAATATTTGTATACTTAAAAATAACAATAATCAGCCTATTGCATATTTGTGTTACATTTTTGCAAGGATCACAAGTCACGTGGCCTCTGCTGCATTCCAGTGAGCTTGAGAGTGGCAGATAATGGGATTGTTGTGAAAATAGTTCTGTCACGGTGGAACCCCTGAGAGGTCTCAGGACCCTGGATTGCCTAGACCATACCTGGGGAGCGGTGTGTTTGAACTGTATTATGTTCGCTGAATTGCACTCTGCTATTTTGGCATCAGCAGTGAGGGATGCTGTAAGAAGCACCTTTGGAAGCTTACTCTGCCATTGGCTGTGGGCATTGTGGGAGGGGCTAGTCTGTTTCTAAGATCAGGAAGGGCACAGGGCAATGTCCTTCTATGAGTGGCCACAGGGGCCACTCCTTCGGGTTTCAGTAGGAGGAGCTGTGCCACTTCTGGGCCACTGGTAGGTTTTTAAATCTTATGAAGCAGATTTTCCTGACTAATTCTGTTTTCATCTTTGGTTTGGCACCAGGGAAGCTAAGAGCCTAATTTTTAGCCCCCATTCGGCTCTTACGTGTGGTGTGTGTGTCTGGGTGTCACCCCCAACTTTCCAGCTTCTTCCTGCTCAGTCTCTCCGTCAGCGTGCTGTACTCCATTCACATATTTCTGTAAGCTGGAGTTTACTCTGTGGGGTTTTATGTACTGACTGTCCTGTCCTTTTCTGAACATGATTGAGTATAAATCGTCTCAAGTGAAACTCTCCTCCTTATGTTATTTTGTGCAGTGTTTGTGTAGAGCATTAACATCTAGCAGATTAGAGTGTGTTGATTTACGAAGGCCAGTGAGTCACTTTCATTTCTGGTGTCCTTTTCATCAGGTTACCTTAGATAAATCTGAACCTAACCATCCCATATCTGGAAGTACAGAGCGCTATTTTGTTTCCTTACATACTATATATAGTACAGTTACTTGGCAGTCTTGCTATTTACTACCTCCCACAGCCTCTGCCCTATTTTTCCATTTTATTTCTGTCTAGTGTATACAGATATTTCTGTTATTCATATTATTACAATTAGTCATAACAGGCTTCTTACAGCTGCTTTGGGAACTGATGATTAACTCTATTCTTAGTTACCTGTATGTGTTTTCATCAATGTGGCTGATTTTAAACTGGGAAAACTTAAAACATTGATGTTTACACACTGTAGAGCTCTTCTGTTCATTAGAGCTTGAAATTAATGGAAGCCGAAGCAGACGCTGCAGATGGGCCGTGGTGATACGGTTGTGCCTCTGGTCAGACACCCAGCCTGGCTGTATCGGGGGCTACGTGTGTGTGTAAAAGAGGGATTTTCCTAAGACTTGGGGAAAAAATAATGTATCTTGTGCTAATTGAAGTGGGTAGGGATCAAATGTATTTTGTACAAAATACTGATTCTCAGAGTTGTTTGAAGGTTACACTTCGCCTATTTGTTGTTAGAGTGCTGTCATTTCAGCTTCCGGGAGACCGTGTGGTTTCCTCAACTGATGAGGCACGAGGCATGCTGTGCCGAGGTTCTGCAGTGAAGCTGACCTGGTGGGAAACAACGAAGTCCAGTTAGACCACCAGCCATGGGGATGGGACGCTGAAACGAAGCTCCGGACCAGTGGTGTTGGCTTTCCTGCTCCTACTGCGTCCAAAGTGTATGCATAGGGCATTTCAGAACAGGCCCCCAGTTTCTGGTGTTTCCTCGGGCTGGCCACAGAAGTGCCCTCTGCTGCGTCACGCAGGATGAGTGGAAACTAGGTGTGGCCACAGACCGCTTCTTACGAAAGCTAGACTCTCTTCCTTAAGGAGCCCATGAGAGACGCCGTGGACAAGAAGAAGCTGGAGCAGCTTTACAACAGGTACAAAGGTAAGAGGTGAGAGGTGGCTGGGGCTGGTGGGGGCCAGGGCAGACAGCCCCTCACCGTCTCCGGGGAGCAGGATTCTGTACTCCAATCTGTGTCAAGGGGACCTCGACCAGGGACCATTGATGGCTGGGGTGGGATGCCAGGAGTGGGGTCTGCGGGTGGAGCTGTGGTGTCCCGTCACCCCCCCCACACACACACACACCCCCCGTTCCAGGCAGGGTCTGAGGTGTGCTCGGCCAGCTGGGAGGTGGCTGTCTCAGACACCACCGGTGGCCCCCACGCTGCCCCGGGAGTTGGAGGGTTAGAGTGAAAAGGCTCATCAAGAAGTTGATCTGACGTGAGGGTTAAAGTTGACTTTCTGCTAATGCGGTGTAGCCAAGTGGCCCTAGAGCACCTTGGCTGTTGGGGAGGCCAAGGTGGGGAAAAGCTCTTAGCAAAGAAACTTTTGTGTTATAAATTGGGGACAGTTGTTTTTAAAATCAAAATCAGCACTTAGAATGGAGCTTTCCCTATTGAAATATGGTTGTGCTGCACAGATACGTCTGTGTGACAGATATGCACAGACCTAGATCACTCAGCAGGCTGTCATATTCCATATCAGATGTCAATCTGTGTGGCATTTGGAGAGTCAACTACTATTCAAGAGTTTTTTTCTTTCTTTCCAGCACTTTCTAAGGTTAACTTTATTTTCCAAATTTAAAGACAAAAACAGCAACCTCATTTAAACAAGTATTAACCCAAACAAGTATAACTCCTTGGCTTTAATTCTTGTTTATGTATTATTTATGTATCATTTTTATTTTTTACTTTTGAAAATATGTGTATTTTTTTAACCTATTTAGATCTGAAGATAGATGAAAAATTATATTTTTTAAAAATCTTTGGCACAGAAACATACTCTGTGGTGGGAAGATCAGCTTTGTATTTGAAAAATGAGCATTGGTTTTCCAAAATGAAAAATCATTTTTAATAAGCTGTAATATGCTTTCAATGTTTTTGGCTAAGGTAATTGTGGAGCTAATTGTGAATCCCATGCTGTGCAGATTTCTGAAGTGATTCAAATATATCTAGCACCTTAAAAAAATACTTTATGTGATCATTATTTCTTTAAACAGCATCCTTTCATCATTTAACTTTATTCATGCAAATCTTGTCATTTAAAGTAGACATGTGCTATCATCTTGGACTCTACAAATAAACGTATTGTTTAAAGACTGTTGACAAATATGCTGGTTTATGTTCATGTATACGAAGGAATGAGTCCTCTGAAAATTACTTTCAAATAGTATTATTGCAAGTGAAATTTATGAGGTGAGGGCATTGAGGGCGATTTTGCTCTCCTGAAGATCAGTACCTTTGGGAGCATTGATGAGGAAGCTGGGTGAGAAGCAGAAGCCCTTGGGACACTACTCCTATAGTTATGCAGGAGAGGCTGTGAGGAAGCCTGTACTTTCGTTTGTTTACTTTATGGCATACATTTTCTTTCATTTTGGTAACATGTCTATTAAAATGTAGTACGTAGTACTTAAATGACCAAAGTTAAATTTTATACAATGGAAGAAAAGCTTATCACACCTAATCTTCATTTAAGCAAAGAAGCTACAAATTTTCTCTTTGTACCTTCTAAACCAACAGAATTAATGTTTATGTCATGATAAGATATTAGTATACATGCATTTTTATTAGACCTAGTTTGTTGAGGTCTTGCTGAGATTTTTCTAATAGACTTTATTATTTGATTTTCTGTTGAAGAAATGCTAAGTTCCTTAATTTCATTTCTAGACCAGAAATGGGAGTTAAGGAGGCCTGAATTTCTAAGGCATTAAATGTGGATACATGAACTTAATGATTTTGAAGCCTAAATGTTGTACAGTAGTATTAAAGTTATAGCAAATGAAATCACATTAAAAAGAAAAACAGCAGGATCCCTGGGTGGCGCAGCGGTTTGGCGCCTGCCTTTGGCCCAGGGCGCGATCCTGGAGACCCGGGATCGAATCCCACGTCGGGCTCCCTGCATGGAGCCCGACCCGGGATCGAATCCCACGTCGGGCTCCCTGCATGGAGCCTGCTTCTCCCTCTGCCTGTGTCTCTGCCTCTCTCTCTCTCTCTGTGTGACTATCATGAATAAATAAATAAAATCTTTAAAAAAAAAAGAAAAAGAAAAAGAAAAGCAGGGCAACCTCGGGTGGCTCAGTGGTTTAGCGCCGCCTTCAGCCCAGGGCCTGATCCTGGAGACCCGGGATCAAGTCCCACGTCAGGCTCCCTGCACGGAGCCTGCTTCTCCCTCTGCCTCTCTGTCTGTGTCTCTGTGCCTCTGTGTGTGTGTGTGTCTCTCTTTAATAAGTAAATAAAAAATCTTAAAAAAAAAAAGAAAAAAGAAAAACACTACTTGATGAGATGATCACTGGGTATTATACTATATGTTGACAAATTGAATTTAAATTTAAAAATGGGATGCCTGGGTGTCTCAGCGGTTAAGTGTCTGCCTTCAGCTCAGGGCATGATTCCAGTTCGGGGATTGAGTCCCTCATCGGGCTCCCTGTGAGGAGCCTGCTTCTCTCTCTGCCTATGTCTCTGCTCTCTCTCTGTGTCTCTCGTGCATAAATAAATAAAATCTTTAAAAATAAATAAATAAATAAATGTAAAAAAATAATAAAGAAAAAACATTAGTTTATTGTTTTGGCAGGGTTGTGATAACTTAATATGGTAAACACTTTAAAAATTCAGTATTTTTTTTTAAATTATAGATTTTTAAAAATTTTAAAATAATCTCCACACTCAATGTGGGGTTCAAACTCATGCCCCTGAGATCAAGAGCCATGCATTCCCCTGACTGAGCCAGCCAGGTGCCCCACAATGCAGTATTTTTTTTTTTTTTTTTTTTTGTAGCAGTATGCCTTTGGGCAAACTAGAATTGTGTAAACTTGAATATTTATTTTACTTTATGGAAATTAATTTTTTTCTTAATGATGAACTCTTCTCAAAGAAGTTATAGTGATTCTTTCTTCCCCTAAACTCCAGTGACCTAGATTTTTAAAATAGGGCTTTTTTTTTTTATGAATTATTTGTTGCTGTCTCATATGCAGTAGAAAATTGTGGTCCAGTGATTGATATATCATGCTTGCTAGGGCTAGGACTCTAACCACCCATTAGTGGTACTTTTCAAAACAGCGTAATTTCTTTCACTGTAGACCCACAAGATGAAAATAAAATTGGAATTGATGGGATTCAACAGTTTTGTGATGACTTAAGCCTTGATCCTGCCAGTGTCAGCGTTTTGGTTATAGCATGGAAATTCAAGGCAGCGACACAATGTGAATTTAGCAAAAAGGAGTTTGTAGATGGCATGACAGAGCTTGGGTAAGTAAATTGATCTCACTTTAAACTTTTTCAAAAAGGAAAATGCTTTCAACATTAATTATTTTTCAACAGCCTGTGAACATTAATTTCAAATTAATTTATTTTCTTTCTTATACATTTTCTTTGCCTCTGCTCTATTAAGATTTTGGTTTCCTTTTAAATTCCGGTTAGAGTTTTATTTAATATTTTTATTTAGATTAATCCCTTTTGTAATTTACTTTTTAATTTTTATCCTTCCTGTTTTGAATTCACAGTAAATATCAGGGTGTTTTTGTTTGTTTTCAGCCATTCAATTTATTTCATGATACTGTATCCTGAATGTGTAATTTTTTTGTGTTGCTATGTTAAACATTAATAAAATACCATTTTGGTTTTTTGCTTGTAACACTTCTCTGTTCTACCTATCCCAACCAGGGTTGGGATAAAAGCTTCCTTAATAACTTAAAATGTTTCTCACTTATCAGATAAGTCAGAGAAGTAAATGAAAGCATGTAACATAAATGCCTTTTGATCATTAAGCTTCCTGAGCTATTTCATGGGGTGGTATAAATGCCAGCATGCTTGACTTGCTGATATTGTGATATTTTGATGTTGACAACTTAAACTAGCTTATTTTTAGCTGCTGAAGGAGCTTAAAAGTCTAAGGTAAACATGTTCTTAAAGGCATGTACTTACAACATCCCAGGAGAAAAAATGGGACATATGTTTTCCACTAAACTGATAAATCTGTTATATTTATTGGCTTTATCTGTTTAGATGATAAACTCCGTAAGACTTCTTGTATTGCTGGTGGTTGTATAAAATCAAACAAAAGACATCACTGTGACAATGGCATAACAGCATGTTGCTTCGTGTTCTCTGCACTCAGGAAAACCTAGGTGAATTACAGGGGATTTTGGAACGGAAGACACCTATTAAAGCAGCATTCACTTGGCATTGTACTACCGTTTATCCCATCCACTAAAACCTCCCCCAAGGGGGAGATTTTGGAAATAAGTACCTCTTATAAAAACACTTACTGGCATTTCTTAGGCATTATCTAAAAATATGCTGTACTGGTGAATTTTAAAAATTCCTGTCTATTATTCTACTAAGTATTATAAATTTAAAAACATATTTTAAAGATTTTGAGTATGAATCTTCCCAAACTGTGCTAGATAAATTCATGCTTTCTTCTATGGAATGTATAGAATATAATTTAAGATTGTAGTTGGTGCTGATTGATAGTGCTTCTCTTCACATCTCACAGGGCAGTTAAAGGGGAAAGCACTTTGTAAATATTAAAGTGCTGTATGTTAAGTATTGTTAATGTGACAGTAAACTATATTTTACAGATGACTTAAGTGCTTTTAGAGATGTAAGAGACTGTTATAGTCTAAACACCACTAAAAAATCCTTTGGTTTTGTTTCTGCTCTATTGCTATTTTTCACATTTTCCTGGCTATTAACTCTTGACAGTGGTTGGAATACCTGCCTTTAACAGTTAATCCTACACCCTTTCTTTGAGGGCTTGTGGATTCATAAGTGAACAGAGTAAACTTTATGAAATTCCTTGGCATCTTTGTAAAAACAAGAAATTGGCCATATTGTGGATATGTTTCTGGACTCTATCGTATTTAGTGGGTCTATTTATCCTTTACCCTGCAAGCACACAGGCTTCATTATTGTAGCATTAGGTAAGATTTGAAATGAAGTAGTGAAGTATTCCTACTTTTTTTTTTTTTTAAGATTTTATTTATTTATTCATGAGAGATGCAGAGAGGCAGAGACATAGGCAGAGGAAGAAGCAGGCTCCCTGTGGGGAGCCCGATGAGGGACTTGATCCCAGGACTCCAGGATCACAACCTGAGCTGAAGGCAGACACTCAGCCACTGAGCCACCCAGGTGTCCCTCTTTGTACTTTTTTTATCTGCTTAAAGACTGTTCGTCAAGTTTTATATTTCAGTGGGGAAAGAAGAATCTTTTCAATAGCTGATACGGAAATAACCAGGTGAGCCTGAGAACATGTCACCTCAGTCCCTGCTTCAGAGCATGCATGGGCCACCCCTAGCGATGGATATGGGCTGGATTACACACCTGTACAAGAATCTTAAAACTGTAAAGTTCTAGACAAAACATGGGAGAATGATTTGTTAAAACACAGATTAAGAGACACTTTTTTGGAGAAGATATAAAAAGCACTAACCACAAAGGAAAAAATTAACAAATTGGACTTCATCACAGTTAAGAGCTCTGTTTAACAAGAGATAACTGTTAAAAAGACAGAATAGTGGGAAAAGATACTTGCTCTGTGTGTGTGTGTTAAAATTATGATAAAAATGGTAGAGGATGTGTGATTCATGTATAATTTCTAAAGGATCAGGAATAAAGGAAGAAAAAATTCAAAAGAACGTGAGAAAAAACTTAAGGAAAATTAGCTTAATGCAGGACAAATAGCAAGCACGTGATAAAATGGAGAATTTAAAGCCAATGTGTCAGCATTTACATAATTACATTAAATGTAAGTAAACTAAATACTGGATGGATTGTAGAAAATCAACTCAATTATTGTGTATACTGTTTACAATAGATACAATTAAAACATAAGGACACAGAACAATTTGAAGGATAAAAGTTGATGTAATTTGCAAATATTTACAAGAAAATTTTGGTGTGGCTATGTCAATATTAAAATAAGCTAAGGGGATCCCTGGGTGGCGCAGCGGTTTAGCGCCTGCCTTTGGCCCAGGGCGCGATCCTGGAGACCCGGGATCGAGTCCCACATCAGGCTCCCGGTGCATGGAGCCTGCTTCTCCCTCTGCCTGTGTCTCTGCCCACCCCCCCCCCTCTCTCTGTGTGACTATCATAAATAAATAAAAATTTAAAAAAAAATAAATAAATAAAAATAAAATAAAATAAGCTAAGGCAAAAAGTAATTCTAGAGATAATGAAGGACATTTCATAATGAGGAAGGGTTTATTTCACATGGAAAGCACTGGATTATTTAAAGCAAAAATAAACACTACAAAGAGAAAGATATAAATCTGCAATTTGTCAAAGCAGGGAATTCTCACATACCTTACCAACTGATAGAATGAGCAGGTGAAAAATCCGTAAGGAAATAGGAGATTTGGACAGCACAATAAATGGCCTAATGGACATGCTTAGAACATTGGCTTTGATGTTGAAGAATACATATTCTTTTCAGAAAAGTAGGCCATTTATAAATATTGACCATAAACTAAGTTGCAACAAATTTCAAAGAATTAAAATGATACAGACTATGTTTTCTGACCACAATACAATTAAGGTAGAAATATAACAAAAAGATAACTTGGTAGGTTGAAATATGTGTAAATATTGTATACTCCTGAATTACCCTTGGGAATAAGAAGAAGTTACAGTGGAAATTAGAAAATATTTTGAATGATGAAGGAAATGCTTCACATGAAGACTTGTAGGATTCAACTTCCTAAATGCCTATTTTAGAAGGAAGAATTGAAAATCAATAAGCAAAGCATCCACCTCAAGAAGTAGAAAAAGAGCAGGAAGTTAAACTCAAAGAGTGTAGAGGGAAGGAACTAATTTTTTTGAACAGTCAGTAATTTAAGGAAATAGAAATGAAGTCAATAGAAAGGATCCATAAACCCAGGGCTTGCTGTTTGAAAAGAATTATAAAAGTAACAACCAATATGGGATGAAAAGGGCGACATCACTATAGACCCTATAGACGTTAAAAGAAACAAATATGTATTTTTTGTTTATTTGAAAGAGGGGGCAAGCACGAGTTGGGGGCAGAAGCAGAGGGAGAGGGAGAAGCAGGCTCCCCGATGAGCAAGACCCTTGCATCACGATCTAAGCTGAAGAGATGCTTAACCCATTGAACCACTCAGTTGCCCCGAAAGATAAGAATATATTACCAACAACTCTATGCTAGTAAATGTGAAAACAATGCAAGAGAGGAATTGTCTTAAAAATACAATTTACTGAAATGGACACATAATAACTCTTAAAAAATTTGAAGCCGTGATCTAAAAATATTTCTTTTCAAAAAGAAAACAATTGACCAGGATTGGTGCACCAGCACATCCTACAAAACATTTAATGAAGAGAATAACACTAATTTGGCATGACCTCTTTAGAGAATTGTACAGGAAGAAACACTTTGTAATTTGTTTTGAGGCCAACACAACCGGATAACAAAACCTAGAAAGGATATTTTAGTATGTATGCTGCTGAAGTGAGCACAAAAGGATATTTTGAGAGTGGAAATTTATTGGCTACTCATAAGAATCAAAAGATGCATAAGATGCAGAAATCTTAGAGAAATTATCAGCAAACTATACCCAGCCCCCAAAACAAGTCAACCAAAAACCAGGATAATTTATCATGACAAAGTTTGTTATTGTCCAGGATTCTGAGGTTTGTTTAACATTACAAAGTCCAATCAGCATAATTTATCACAGTAACAATAGAATAGGGATTATCTCAGTATATAAAATGAGTTTGATAAAATTCCATTCCATTCCATTCTTTTTTTTTTTTTTTTTTTTTTTTTTAAAGGGAATTTAGCACAAACCAAGACTACCAGGATCCTCGGGACACTTCAGTGGTTGAGTATCTGCCTTCAGCTCATGGCATGATCCTGAAGTTCAGGATTGAGTCCCACATCAGGCTCCTGGTGGGGAGCCTGCTTCTCCCTCTGCCTATGTCTCTGCCTCTCTCTGTGTATCTCTCATGAATAAATAAAATCTTAAAAAAAAAAATACCAGGTCCTCAAACTGACCACCCCCCTTTTCCTGCCAAATCCTGCGGAAATACTATACTTAACTGCCACACGAATGCCTGCTTTTATTCAGCACTGAACAGGAGGTGTTAGCTGGTCTGATCCACAGATAAAATATTCGAATCAATAAGTGAGGTTAGCTAAACTGCAGGGCCCAAGATCAAACAAAAATCCATCTTATTTATAACACTGAATGCAACAATACAACAAAGCAAAGTGAATTTTAAGAATGTCATTTTCAGTAATATCAAAACTACAAAACACCTAGGATAAATCTAATTAAAGGTGTGTACTACCTCCCCGTGGAGAAAACAACTCACTGAGAGGCAGGATACATGAATAAATAGAGATATAAACCTCATTCATAGGTTGGGACAGGTCAGTATTTTATCCCTAAATATATCTATACTCTCAGTGTGATATGAATCAAAACCACAATAAGTAGTGTTATGTGTATTTGTATGTGTAATTTGACAAATGGATTTTTTTTTTATTGGGACGCCTGGATGGCTCAGCGGTTGAACATCTGCCTTCAGCTCAGGGTGTAATCCCGGTCTAGGGATCGAGTCCTGTATCAGGCTTCCTGTAAAGAGCCTGCTTCTCCCTCTGCCTTTGTGTCTGCTTCTCCCTCTGTGACTCTCATGAATAAATAAATAAAATTTTTTAAAAAGATCCAGGACCCCAGGATCATGACCTGAGCCAAAGGCAGGCGCTCAACCCCTGAGTCACCCAGGTGCCCCTTGACAAATGGATTTAAAATTTATATGAAAATGCAGTCAAGAATAGCCAGCAGTTCCTAAAGAACAAGATGGGAAGATTTACTCTCTACTTTTCAAGCTGCAGTATTTAAGACTATGTGGCACTACTACAGAGAAAAATAGACTGGCAGGACAGAATGGGGAGCCAGTGAACATATCCATGTGTACAGGTGCATTTGTACACATGGCCAAGGCAGCACACAATACCACGAGTTCCTATTTATCAAGTTCAGAGACCAGGTAGCTGACCTTCAAGGAGTGAGGGGATGTAGGCACACAGGAGAGCACATGGTGGCCCCACAGGAAAGAAGCCAGGATGGGACAGCGCTGCCATGCCCCAGGTGCTGCCCCACCACCCTTGCTTTGCTATGGGTCCCCAGAGCTGTACACCTGTGCCTCCTGGGCTCATGGGTGCTGACACAGGTGTTCTGCCCTCTCTAAGCCCTGCTGACGGAGTGCATTCATCAGTGAAGCATGGCTGTTATCCTTTTCCTTGCTGGGTAGTCAAAATTAAAAAGACAATTTTAGGTTTTCACTACTCTAGATTTCTGCTTTAAAATCTTAATATTCTTTTTTAATTTTTAAAATTTTAAAAATATTTGGGAGTGGGAGTGCATGTGGGAGAGAGCATGAGCAAGGGGGAGGGGCAGAGGGGGAGGGAGAAGCAGCCTCCCACTCTCCCCACCTGAGCAGGGAGCCTGATGTGGAGCTCAACTCCAGGACCCCAGGATCATGACCTGAGCCAGGCAGACACTTCACTGATGGAGCCACCCAGGCGCACCAAGGCTTTTTAATATTCTCAAAGGCTGTTGACCTTTTGAAAGAAAATCCAATCTTACTATTTATTTATTTTAAATTATTTTTTCAATTCCAGTATAAGTAATGTAGTGTTATGTCAGTTTCAGGTGTACCAATAGTGAATCAGCAACTCCTACATGACTCAGTGCTCATTATGATAAGTGTACTCAATTCCCTCAACCTATTTCCCCCTCCCCCAACCCAGAAAACCCAATTTTAAAGCAATGGAGTTATGTTTTATCATACTTGGTTTTTTTTACTCTAGCCTGCTGTAAGGAAGTGAGTCCAAGATCAGGAGCTTGTGGGCTGGCAGAGTGGCTTGGCTCCCCAAGGTCACAGAGGAGTTGGAGTCTTTCTGATTTGCCCATCCATCATCCCAGGGCCCTGGCCTGTGTGTGGGTGAAACTGCATCTATATTCCAGCTCATACAGAGGAAGGCAGGCAACTTTGGATTTTGTTTTTTCCTTTTAATACTTTTTCCTTTTCCTCTTTTTTAAGATATGAGTCATATACCATAGAGTTCACCCACTTAGTCTACAGTCAGTGGTTTTGGTGTCTTCACAGAGCTGTGCAGCTGTCATCATCACAGTCAGTTATGGAACGATGGAGTCCTTCCAGCCACAGAAGGGGGCCCACAAGCAGTCTGCCTCCTGCCTCTGACCTCCCGGGGACTGGGACAAGCCTCAGGGTGCTGCAGCCGGCAGGCAGCTGCAGCAGGCACCAGGGGGCCGAGGGTCTGGGGGGCACGGGACGTCTCCCACCTCCACAGCACTGTCTCTCATTTGCAGGTGTGACAGCACGGAGAAGCTGAGAGCCCTTCTGCCAAGATTAGAGCAGGAACTGAAGGACACAGTGAAGTTTAAGGATTTTTATCAGTTTACCTTTACCTTCGCTAAGAACCCCGGGCAGAAGGGTTTAGGTGAGTGTAAAATCCACATTCGAAAGAAGCCGTTATCTTCTTGAGGCTAAAAGTGGGTATGACCAGCCAGGTCCCGGTCCTGCTGCTACAGTATTACTGTTGTTCCTTTCGCATATTCTCTCCATGGTTGCACTGCATGCACGCAGGCCATCTGGCTCCACCACGCACTTGGTACTTCAACCTCAAAGCACTCTGCAGTTCTGGGTTTAAATTTTTTTTTAATTTTTATTTATTTATGATAGTCAAAGAGAGAGAGAGAGAGAGAGAGGCAGAGACATAGGCAGAGGGAGAAGCAGGCTCCATGTACCAGGGAGCCCGATGTGGGATTCGATCCCCGGTCTCCAGGATCGCGCCCTGGGCCAAAGGCAGGCGCCAAACCGCTGCGCCACCCAGGGATCCCGGGTTTAAATATTTAAATTTCAAAATGTAAACTAATTTGCAAATGCTTTGTGTTCCGTCATATTGAATATCCAATTGACTTGTGGGTTAGAAAAGTTGACAATTAGTATTGGGAGAGCATTTGTATCAGCCAGATGTGTGAGCCGGCAGATGGTATTATTGGGGCCAGCCAGGTGACATTGATGCTGTCTTGGTCTGGACATTCAAGTTAACTTACTTGAAAACAATTCTGATGTGCCTTGGATCACATTTTAGTACTTCTTTCAGAATTGTATGATTTTGCTATAACTTGTTTATTACTATATACAGTACATTTGGAAGATTCCTAACTTAGATTTTCAGTTTGAGTTTTGGTTTCTTTGAGGGTTTTATTGTTTATTTTCATTTATTTTTCTTTCTAAGTACTATATAATTTATTTCTCTTTAAAGTAATAGATATGGTTAGTTCAGTAAAAGGTCTTACAAGTTTGGATGAGGGACTTACATGGTCTTTAAATAGGGACTAAACAGATATATTAGAAAAAAAAATTTTTTTTTCAATTTTTATTTATGATAGTTACAGAGAGAGAGAGAGAGAGAGAGAGAGAGAGGGGGGCAGAGACATAGGCAGAGGGAGAAGCAGGCCCCATGCACCAGGGAGACTGATGTGGGATTCGATCCCGGGTCTCCAGGATCGCGCCCTGGGCTAAAGGCTAAAGGCTGCGCCACCCAGGGATCCCAGAAAAAATGTTTTGAAGGAGAGTTTTTACACAGAAAAGGAATATTATAAAGTAACCAAATTTAGGTAGGAAACCAAAAAGGGTTTGAAAATCCAGAGATAGAAAAATCCACTGCAGACAGTTGATTTCAGGACCTGATTTTGCTCATGCATGTTCACAGGAGTGTGTGGGCAGTGACCATTCTCATCCCGTCTGTCTCTGACATTATTCCTTTCCTTCTCCTGTTGTCAACATATTGAATGCAGGTGTAGATTGAGGGGATAGGCCCTTCTATCCCAGAGCCTGAGGGTGGGGTCGCTGGGCTCCTCTGTCCCACAGCAGGAGGTGGCAGCTGTCTCATCATAAGCACTATCCTTTTTCCATGGCAGGGATTTTTTTCTTCTTTTTACTTGTTCTTCTCCAGTGTTATGGTTGCTCATTTTTACTGTTGGTGCCTTGCACTATGACGAATCTCCCATCAGATTTCCCTTGTCTCCAGGCTAGTTGGCCTTGTGAACGGGTTTCTCGCCTTGGGTGCCACCTCACAGATTATGTACCTGCCACCCTGGAAGCTGAGAAAGGCCTTTCCGTGAGTCTGGATCAGGAACTTACTGGAATGGGTCTGCTAAGACCTAGGACAGTGGCAGTGGCAGAGCCACCGGGAAGGTTGGGGATAAATTTTTCCTGCTGGGGGAAGTGGGTGAGCAGCCAATGTGTGAAGGCACAGCAGCGAGCTGTTGCTGTCATCAAATGCTCTGCACGTTTACTACCTTATTGTGGGTCCGAGAGCTGAGGCCAGAGAGCATCCGTGGAACCGCATGACAGAGACAGTAACACGTCTATGCATTAAACCATGGCTTTCCCATCTGGCCTGCCATTGGTGAAGGATCCCATCTAACCAGGTACAGACTACAAGGAGAGGGGAATCCACAGCCACTGGGCACAACAACATGAGCAATGAGAAGAGCGAGTGAACCCCAGGCTTGCTGGGTTTTATGTGTTCGCCACCCCTTGTGGAGAGCAGCCTGTGCAGAGAAAACAACTGAGGGAAGGAGGAGCAGGGGCTACTGGGGCACTGGCCTTGAGCTGACCCTGAGAACTGGCCCTGAGCCAACCCTGGGCTGGCCCTGAGTTGACCCTGGGCTGACCCTGAGCTGACCCTGAACCATCTGAGCCGGCCCTGAGCTGACCTTGGGCCGACCCTGAGCCACCCCTGGACTGACCCTGAGCTGCCCCAGGTGTTTTGGGCCGGTCAGGCTATGACTCCTCCCTGGGTGTTGCCTCTCCTGGAGAAGAGCTTGCAGGGCCACACCAGAGCGATGCCAGGAGGGACTGGCAGCAGGGCCCTGGCTGTATTCGGATTTCAGAAGATTCCAATCATGTGAGTGCAGAGTGGAGAGATGTGCTCATGGTGCTTTGTTCCTGGGAAAGTTCCAGCACTTACAGCAGCACCCTAGTCCCCGGCCGTACCCCACCCCACATCTTCCCTGCTACCTAGATGCCCAGATGCAAGCCCAGCGTCCCTGGTCAGTGTGGTTCTGGCTTGTGGGTGGCCTCTTTTATCTTTTACCTTGTGGCTAGAAAGAAAGGTAGAATCTAGCATTGATTAAGCACCTGTGCTATGGCAGGCAGGTGTGTTCATCTGCCCACACATGGCCTTGCCCACATTTTTATTTTTTTATTTTTTTATTTTTTGCCCATATTTTTAAATCAATTTATTTATGGGCATCCAGTGTGGATGTGGGGCTCAATCCCATGACCCTGTGATCATGATCCGAGCCAAACCTAGAGTCAGTCAGACCTTACCTGACTGAGCCCCAAGGCACCACCTTGCCTACATTTTATAAACAGGGAAATAGGCCGAGGCATGGAAAGGGTGTCAGAGGTCTGCAGATGGGCGTGACAGCCGGTGTGAAGCCCATTCTCTCCTGTACCATGTGTTCACACCTCCTAGTGAGCTGCCTAGCCAGGGTGGGAGCTGGGGGAGCAGCTGCTTCTCGCTGCCATGGACCTGGGTATAGGAAGCCACAGAGGACCAGGTGTGCCTTGGCTCCTTCTGTCCCCTCCTGGCTGCTCCTGCCTCAACACTGCCCCGTGCTCCGTGCTCCTCTGGCCTGTTCTCTTGTGGGCTGTGCGTTCTCAGGACACTCTGGCTCTGAGTGTTTATACAGGCTCTGAGCCAAGTACTTGCCACTTTACCCACATTTTATAGTTTTTTTATTTGGTCTCAATTTACTTGCTTCATGCTACACTTGTATGTTGTGGGAGCAAAATATTTCATAATTTTAAAATTCCTAAAATTGTCACAGTTGTATTTCTGCACACTTTTTTAAAAGCAACAAACATTGACCAAAACCGTGGTGATTCGTCAGGTGGTGTTGCTTCCTGTGGTCATGTTGTGGTTGCACCCTGTTGTTGGCTGCTGAGTGTGAATAGGAAAAGCTTTCTTGCTTTCTCACCTGCCAGTATGTCCTGAGGACGTGTCATCTGGCAGGTCATACAGCCTTAAGCCAGATTATAAGGATAGAGGGTCACCTTAGGTAGGAAATAGTGTGACTTTGGTCAAGGTCAGTGTCACTGTTGGAGTGTCATCTTGCCTGGCGTGTGGTGGTGTCTTGATGACATCACCCCATGAATTTTGCTCTTGCTGTGATGTAGTAGGTAAGTTCATCTCCTCTCCTGCCTGCCTTGCACCCAGCGAGAAATAGCTCTTTGCCCTCTGTGGACCTGGCTACCTGACCACACTTTCCACCTCAGCTTTACTTTTGTCTGATACATTGCAGCTCCGTTGTCAGTAGTACAGACTTTGTATATTGGGAGGAATTCCATCATGTCTGCCATTTCCACCATGGCAGGGATTAGGTGGCTGCCAGGGGAGGCAGTGTGGTGTGTAGGGGCAGCTTCCAAGATGTGCAGTGGCCCTCAGAAGGGCCACCTGAGAAGGAGGAACAGGCATGTGGGAGGGCAGGGGGTCCCAGGTCTGTTCATAAATTACCCGCCATGCCATCTGGGCTAGCAGGGTTTGGACTGCCAGCCTCTGGTTTAACAGTACATATGTTTTTTTTTTTTATTTTAATTATGTTAGGACAACTAAGAAAAATGTGTAAAATGTTGTTAGCTCCATGACACCCCATAGGTGGTAGGTCCAATGCACCATGGTGCTGGCACCCAGAGCCGCTGAACTGCCCTTGGTGGCATGCGCCTCAGGGTGTCCGGGCCGGCACAGACTCGCCTTCCAGCCTTCAGAGAGACTGGGTGGCAAGGGTTGTCTTGGATCAGACCTTGCCGCTGGCCATCATCTGTTTGAGATGCTAGCTGCTGCTTCTGCAGCTCACTGCCCGCATTCATTAGCTCACTGTGGCGACGCTCTGTGTCATCCCTTTCCATTATTCTGTGGAATAATCTCACAAGGAGATGCTTCCCTACCGATCGGTGCAGTTCATCAAGGAAGGCAGGGTACGTGCGTGGTTCTATGCCTTTATCCGGTGTCAGGATAACAAACTGTTTCCCTGGTGTCCTTTGGAAAGGACCTACTAGTGTTGTGTTTGTTTGTTTGCTTGTTTGTTTGTTTGTTTGTTTTTTATGTAATTGTGAACGTACAGAGCAGGTTTCAATTGACTGCAAATTCCAACCCTCTCTGAAGCTCAGAGATAATGATTCCTGCTGTGGTGGGGAGCCTCTGCAGGTTGGCACCAGCATCCTTTTGATGTGACCCGGAGTGTGTAGCTGTGGTCTCCTTGTCTGTGAGGACAGGCTGCTTGAGGCTCGTCATGCAGGTGTACTGCCCTGACCTGAGGTTGGCTATTTCTACAGGGAGCCCTGGTTTCTTGTACTTAAGACCAGTCGGGAGCAGTGCTCCTAAATACTGACTTGGCCGCCGTTTCTAGATTCTTCAGGAAACACAGCGTCACGCCAGTGCTTCTCATTCAAATTTAGGACTGCAGGGGCAGCCCCGGTGGCTCAGCGGTTTAGCGCTGCCTGCAGCCCAGGGCGTGATCCTGGAGACCCGGGATCAAGTCCCACGTCAGGCTCTCTGCATGGAGCCTGCTTCTCTCTCTGCCTCTCTCTCTCTCTCTCTCTCTCTCTATCTCTCTGCATCTCTATGAATAAATAAATAAAATCTTTAAAAAAAAAATTTAGGACTGCAGAGTTTTTTTTAACTTGAGGTTTTCTGTATGACAACTGTATTTCCTTTCTTCTGCCACCAGTGTAAAGACTGAGGATTTCCTTTAAGGGTTACACACTCTTTCTGAACAGTGGGGTGCGTGTACGCTGGGCACACCATCTGGGTGCCACTGGGGCTGTGCCGCTGGACGGGGATATGAAGGGAGGCCCCAGCCCTGTGGGCTCAAGCAGTCCTCCTGGGCGTGAGCTCTTGACCCCAAGTTTTTCCTTCTTTGAATATCTGAAGTGTGTCCTCCCACTCTCTGGTCTAGTCCCTGAGGGTCACCTGACTGCGCGGCCCTGGATGCCCCCAGAACAGTTTTCCTTCCTCCTGGAAGGCCAGTGACAGTTGCTGACAATGCTGGGTGCCAGCTGTCCAGGACCAGCGCCCTTTGGGGGTGGCGTGCCCTCCTGCACATCCTCGTCTGGTCTTTCATCCTCTAGGAAAAGGGCTGCCACCCTGTCTGCCACCCCTCTTCCTCCACCTGATGGGCCATCGGTCTGCAGATGGCTGGCTTCCTCTGAGCCCTTCACCGCTTCCCTGTCAGTCTACCTGGAGCACGACCTCCCTGTCCAGCTCTTGCTCTCAAGCTGATGCCTGGTCCTCCTTTTAGTTTCGCTGTTTCAGAAACAATGTCTCCCATTTCTGCTTCCTGAGCCTGGTTCTCTCCCTCCTGAGATTCTGTGTCGTGTGTGGGCTGTGTCCCACGTGTTGTCATTTCTTGATCTCTTCACCTGTTTGAAATGGGAGGTCACACTTTCCTGGGGTGGCAACCCACAGTTTTTTCCTAGGATAAACTGTCATGCTCATGCTTTTGCTCGCTCATTTTTATGTGAGATTCCATTTTCCTGGGTTTCTAAGAGGCTGGTTCAGGGCAGCTTTCTCAACTTCATAGAGCTCAATCTTGTGGGCACCAGTGTGCATTCACACGTGTGTGCGTGAACTTGCCTGCCTGTGGGTTCCTGCGTGCACACATGTGCGGGTTGTGTGTCCTGCCTATCGCTTTCCTTGCTTTTGTCTCTTCCTGGCTCTGGTGTCCTCCATTGGTTACCTTGCCGCCTACTCTCCACTGCCTGTGGGTACAGAGCCCCTACTCAGAGGTGCCTGGTGGGCGGGTCCCTGCACCCACCTCCCAGGGCCCAGTGCAGGGTCTTCCTCTCCTCATCCTGGCTTTGTGGTGAGTGCCTGCTGCCGCCCTGATGCCCCAGTGTCATCTCTGTCAGAGACCCCATGGCTGCCGGTGGGTCCTCTTCTCTGGCCTGGACTGCACTATAAATGTTGCCTCTGGGTTGGGTTATGCGGTCCAGGTGCTTTTTCTGTTTTTATGTGAAGATTCACAGAAATTTAAACCTATGCTGGCTCTCCTGCTACCTTTCCAGAAGCCTTCCAAATGCCCATGAGTGTTCCTTGTCATCATCAGTCACTTGTTTAAGGGACAGAAAGGAGGGGTGTATGGGTGGCTCAGCCAGTTGAGCCTCCCACCCTGGATTTTGGTTCCTCAGGTCATGACCTCAGGGTCCTGGGATTGAGCCCCACATTGGCTCCATGCTGGGTGTGGAGCCTGCTCAAGACTCTCTCCCTCTTCTCCCTCTGCCCCTGCCCATCCCTCCCTCTCTTAAAAACAGGAGGGTGGGGTGGGGGTTGGGGGACAGACAGGAAGAGGGGGCTGCAGCACACAACTACTCATCCTAAATCTTCATCAGGAGCCCTTGGGGGCTTCTCCCCTGGACTGTTTTTCCTTTTCCTTTTTCTTTACCATTTTAACTGTTTAAAGTGGGCAGCTTAGTGGCAGTAGCAGCATTCCTACTGTTGTCCAACCACTACCACCAGCCGTCTCCAGAACATTTGCACCTTGAGAACTGGACTCTCCCCACCAAACAGTGACACCACCCTCCACCCCTGTGCCACCCTCCTATACTCTTGACTCCTGCAGGGAACTCACATTGATGGAGTCCTTTTGTGACTCATTTATTCCATTAGCGCAAAGACCCCAGGGCTCTTCCTTTCTAAAGCTAATACTCCACCTTGTGTGGGATGTGTACACCACATTGTGCTCACACATTCATCCTCCGTGGGCATTGGGGTTGTTTCCACCTTTTCTCTATTGTGAGCAGCGCTGCTGTAAACATGGCTCTTCACCCATCAAGCAAGCTTGAGCCCCTGCTTCTTGGTTCCTTAGGCTTGTACCCGAATGTGGAATTGCTGGGTTGTATAGTAAATCTGGGCTCAGTCTCCCAAGGAGCTACCATAATAGTGTCCACGGTGCTGCCCCCCTGATGTTTCTGCCAATGGAGCACAGGATGGGCTTTCTCCACATCCTTGTCAGCATTTATTACTTTCTGGAGGTTTTGATGGGGTGTTTTTTCCTTTTTTTGATAGTCCTAGTAGGTGTGCCCAACACTGTTCTTTTATGAACTGATTTTCTCCTTTGGCAGCTAAAACATTTGCTTTATCATCTTTTCTGTTTTCTATTCCTTTGTAAGAGGCTGAGGCAAAATAGTCATTAGAAATGAAAGCCCTACCTACGCAGTAATTTCCAGGAGTGTTCTCAAGAAAGCATTACCAGGCTTTTCCAGAAGGTAACACACAGGCCACAGAAGGACGCCATGGAAGGGGGGTGAGTGGGCTCTCTCTGTGTTTTTTGGGCATCTGTAAGAAGATGACCTCAGTGACCCCCTCGTTTGGCAAGGACAGGTGCCAGGATGCTAACAGGCTGCTCATTCTGCTGGGTGGTATTATTTCTTCTTATACTGCTTGTCTTTTAACTTCTCTGTTTCCTGGTTTTTCCCTAAGGAACACTCACCTGAGCAAGAAATAGTGTCTTCCATGCTTTCCTAAAACTTGGCTGATTCAGGTCTGAGTGTAATTATTATACTTCAAAAGTAAAGTTTAGGTAATGCTTTATTTTGAGTAGCTTAATTCTTAGATCCTTATTTTACTTCATTCTTCAGAGTGATCATCAGTTTGATCCAAATTGCAAAACGACAGCAGTTATTCCTTACTGAGAAATGGTGACTGGGGCAGGTGACCCTTTCTGTCTGCGATATTCTGTAACTTCAATATCTTCAGTATAGTTCAGATAATTAATCTTCTGTTAGAAATGTTTGCTTATATCTATTGATATTTTGCACCATATGGGATTCTTTCCTTTTGATGTTCAAATGAAGATGATTGAAGACTTAGACTTCATTCAACTTTCATGTGTAGATATTGTTTTTAAGAATTTCTGTCTTATAACGATTGCCAGGAGTGGAAAAGTTGTAAGGAACTTCTTTCAGAGTTACTTTTTATCTTAGATCCTTGCAAAGCAAGGTCTGCAGACCAGCAAATTGGCATCACCTGAAAGCTTGCCAGGCTTGCAGGTTCTCCAGCTGTGCCCTAGGCCCACTTTATCACAAAGTACCTCAAAGTGTAGTGGCTTCAGACAACCATCGTTTTTTTACACCTCATGATCCTTTGGGATTTAGGCAGGGCTCAGCCTGCAGCTTTTCTGTTCCAGCTGTGGCTTGCAGCTGTTTCCTGGCCTGTGCGCCAGCTTCAGGAGGGGAAGGGTCAAGGTGGGGGCAGGGCAGAAGTGGAGCAGCATGGGGCCTTGCTTATTCCCAGCTTCCACTGCAAGTTGCCCCCTTCAAGTGCAGTTGTATTCCAAGGCATTTTCAGGAGGTTGTGAATTAGAGTCTAAATTAAGCGCCTCTATTTTCCTTCTCTGTGAGTTTTTCAAGGAGGTTCAGTGTGAGGGAAGGAGGGACTTTGGAAGGTTTGTGATAAAAGCCTAATATGTGTAGCCTGTGGTTTAGATGGATCTGCCGAGAGCGCCCCGACTCTCACCTGTGGCCCTCTCCTAAGAAGGGATGAGAGTCTTGGGCCTGCGTCTGCAGACACCAGCAGGGGGAGGGGGGACACCTACAGGGACAGACACCTGTTGGGGGAGACACCTCTGGGGGAGGGGGATGGCCTGAGCAGCTGCGAGGAGGACAGAGAACTACCAGGAAGCAACAGCTTCTTCAGGAAATCAGATTATTCAAGTGATTACCTCCATTTAGAAATTTTTTGAAGGCTTAAAAAAAGAGAAAACAGCAAAGCCAGATGAATAATTTTATGACCACATACCCAAAGCAGAACAATTAATTTTACAATTTCCAAAGTGTATTATGTGCTTTGTCTCCTGAAGGATTGGTTCAGGTGTTCCTATAGTTCCTAGAAACGTGGCTAGCTGTTAAAAGGGTTGTTTAAGAAAAGAAAGGGTTTTTCCTTCATTTCCTTCAAGTTGGTGTGTCTCTTACATGTATATGTTAGAATTATGTGGATTGTATTGTTTTATGTGTGATTATTCTTTAGCCTGTCCTTAACTGAGGTCACCCTGATGAGGAAGGGAATGAAAGTTCCTATTCTAGTGTAAAAAGCATAGCGTAGTTTCATACTGGTTGGAGCCTGGAGTCAGTTGCTTTGAGAAATCTTGACTTTGGAGGAAGTAAAGTTTCATGTTAATTAGCTAATTTTTGTATCTGCTCCCAAATCCTTTTTTGATAGGGGACATCTTCATTATGTAATTATAAATGGAGCATCAGAAACAAGTTTTAACGAGTAATACCTTCCCCTAAACATTTTCGTCCTCAGGAGATAAGACTTCTCAGAGGTTACTGGAAGAGAGAGCTGTCATCGCCTTCCTGTAGCTGCTCGGGTAGCTATTGTTCTTGGTCTAAGTTCTGTCATTTGGGGTGTTTATAACTGTTGTTTTTTAAATATTTTATTTATTCATGAGAGAGGCAGAGACATAGGCAGAGGGAGAAGCAGGCTCCCCGCAAGGAGCCCCCGTTGTGGGACTCGATCCCAGGACCCTGGGATCACAAACTGAGCTGAAGGTAGATGCTCAACCACTGAACCACCCAGGTGCCCTGTAACTGTTACTGTTATTTTGCAAATGGCTCTGTCCATGACGACCGTGTTGAACATTTTTACATAGAAAAATATTCAATATGGAAAAGGTATGCATTTGTTTTTAGTCACAAACATGTGATTCAGGAACTTTGAAGAAAGGTTTCAAGGACCAGACTAACCCCAAAGTACCTAGATTACATGTCTGCCATACAACTGTATTCCTCTTTCCTCCCCAGGTTCTCCCCGCTTCCTCAGTGTGGGACTTGTCACCTTTAGGCTGAGTTGAGAGTAGACCTCAGGTAATGTTCTTCCTAAGTCCCAAGGATGTAGGCTTAGCCACACAAGATGCTTCTTTCCGAGTTAGACTGCAGGTGGTGGTGAGGGGTAGCAAGCTGGCCCGTCCTGTCCGTCCCACAGACTTCCTGGCCATCTCTTTCTCATTAAGCCTCCACGGTACTTAAGGCTGAGAAAGTCTGTGATGGACTTTAAATATGAAGAATATAGGCATTTTACTGAAAGTTGGTGCTATTCATGACTCACTTTGCTTATGCAGGTATAGTAATGCTCTTTCCTGGAAATCTTAGATTACAGCTCTACTTTTTTTTTTTTTTTTTTTAAGTTTTATTTAAATAATCTTTGTAGCCTACATGGGACTGTCACTGACAACCCTGGGATCAAGAATTGCATGTTCTACCTACTGAGCCTACCCGATGCCCCTGCAGCGCTACTTTAATCATTTGTCCAAGTGGGACCAACCAAGATTTAGAGGAAGATTTTCTAAGAAGTGGTTAGTTGGATATTTTGCATTTAAAAGAATCTGTTGCCTTAAGTATTTGTTTTTCGCATTAGTCCATCTCGACATATATATGTAAACACGTAACTAGGAAATTATTTTATTATAACTGTTTTTTATTGCCTACAGGTGGTGAGCACTTGAGATTAAAGCAGGCAATTAAAGGTTGTCAATTTTAATAGAAAACTCAGCTTAATATACTTGTTATGTCAAACATACAGAAAGAAAGAAACATTAAACTTACAGTAAACAGAGAATGAGTCAGTATTCCAAAAATTATGGCTTAGGTTCGTATTCTCATGCAGCCCTATGACTCAGTGGCCCTGTTTGCTAAGATGTCATCTTCAGCCTGAGCCTTGCAGCATAGGTCTGTGTCAGGGAAGATGGAGAATGTAGACTCGGGTTAGTGCCGTGTAGATTTTCAGCGAGCTCACATCAGGGGGGAGGGTCTCTCCCTGGGTGTGCTTGTCCTCACTACACCTTGAGACATGTGGAGTCCCCATGGTGCTCATTCTGACTCTTCCCGCTCTTACAGTGGCAAAGCAGGTCACCTGGAGAGCACTACAGCCCTTCCTCTTGAGACAGGGTGTTCAATTTGTATTCATCACTTAGAAAGTGCATTGACCCACTTTCTAAACATAAATGATGTATACAAATAGCATCCTGGTTGGTTCAGTCAGGTTTGAAGGAAGCCCGATGTGTATGAAAATGAGAGTTTTGGAACTGCTGTTCACTAGAGGGTAATCATTGACATGTCTGAACCACAAACACATGGGTCTCCTTTTAAGGGATTTCCCCAGAGTTATAAGAACTCTTGGGTAGGGGTTAGTCCTCATTCTACACTTGGGTAGACTGTGAGTTTTATTAAGTGGATATTGGTGTGCTAAAAAGTGGTCACTTTTTGTTTGCAGTGGAAAAAGAAACTGGGATTTACTAACTGGCCTTTCTCTCTTTTTGCCAGACTTAGAAATGGCCGTTGCATACTGGAATTTAGTATTATCTGGAAGGTTTAAGTTTTTAGATCTTTGGAACACCTTCTTATTGGTAAGTGTCCTGCTTCCTGCCGTGTGCACGCAGTGTGAGGGGGTCAGCAGGTTACATGGCTGTCTCTCTTATCTGACCAAGGTATTCTGGCCGGATATTGGGTCATGGGAGTTCTGGATGGTGACCATGTGGCCTTGCCATCATGCATGGTGCCACGGCCACTGAGCTCTAGCCTGGTGGTCCCGAGGCCAGTGTCAGAAGCAGCTTGGGAGCCACCCAGAACCCCCAGGCTAAGGTCTCAGGTGCCCACAGACCTAGGCAATCATCTTTCTACCACCTTCTCTAAGAAGCTGTAACTAACTAATTCTGTGCTTCCTTGGAGGAACTTGAAATTCCTAAAGAAAGCACCAGTAACACACATCCTGTACATTGATACTGTAACCCCGTGCCTAGTGCGTTGATAGTTGGGTACATTTTTAAATGTGTTTTACAGTGTTCAGAGGGAAAAGGAAGGCTTAGGTGGCCCCTTATGAGAGAGTCTGTCTGTGTTGGAAGCAGGCCTTTGAGGGGTGCCAGGTCTTCTTACTGGGGTGGCACAGCTGAGCTGGAAATCAGGGAAACAGGTGTCACTGTGTGACATGTGTGGAGCACAGGGTCCTCGCTCCAGAATAAATAGTCATGTGGTGTAGACATACCTAGACCTGCTGTATGGGTTCCTTCGTGAGCGTATGAGGGGGCAGGCCTTCTCACGGCACAGACCCTGGCCTGGCTGAGGACCATCTTCCCACGGGGTCCTCCTGGAAGCAGTGTGGGAAAACCAAGATGCAGCTTCAAAGCCGCGCATCACATTCACTCTGCCTCACCACTTCCTAGTTTGGTGGCTAGTTGACCCCAATTGCAGACATTCCCCCAGAGAACCTGCATAGGTGCCCAGAGATGGGGCAGTGTCACAGCAGCATGTGGGGAACAACCAAAGATCCCTATGCAGGAGTGCGGGTAGAAGGTCAGACTGTCACCACAGGAGAAGACCCCCAGAGCTCAGTGAAACTAGCACATCCCACTGTGATGTCAGCCTGCCACACATGGAGCCTAGATTCCAGGGGCAGAAAGCTGCAGAAGTCTACATGGTTTGGGGTAGCTTGAGATAAATGCACAGACAGGCCTGAGTGGGGTGCCTGGTCCCTTCAGGAGGGAGCACTGTGCTAGGTGGTGAGGGCAGGAGAGAGTGGTGCCCACCTGGGCTGCGGGGTTGTGCAGTGGGAAAGGGAGCCACAGACGGGTGGTGTTCTCGGCAGGTTTGGTAAATCTCAAATACCAAATGACACAGTTGTAGGCACCTGCCCCCATCCCACCGCAAGCACTGCCAGTACAGAGGAGAATCAGTGGTCTCCAGGAGCAGTTTGCTATGGTCCTGCCCTGGGTCTGAGGCAGGGGTTAGGTCGAGACTGAAAGGGCTGCCTGGTGTTTGACTGAAACAGATTATAATCTTTGCATTTTAAATGTTTATTCGGTTGTTTAAGTCTATCTTTCCATTTTTGCACGTTGGTGGTGCGTAGCACCTAACATTTCCCGGGAAGCCTTATTGTTACTGACAGCAGAGTGTGAGCACAGGTGCTGTTCTGCGTCCAATTGTGTCCCAAGCCAGCTAGATAGCTGGCGCTCCTGAGGAGCACGTCTGGTTCTCAAGTCTGCTGGGTTTTTTTCTTTTATGTATTAGGAGCATCACAAAAGATCAATCCCAAGGGACACTTGGAACCTTCTGCTAGATTTTGGAAATATGATTGCTGATGATATGTCTAACTATGACGAAGAAGGTACGGGAAGTCCTAATGCTTCAGCTGATGGCCAGAATTGCTGCCGTGCGCCAGCACCACCCCCCCACCCCTGGGCACAGGACGTGCCAACCATCCTGCTGACTCCGGGCCCCACCCCTCGGTGCAGTGGGAGTGATGGTGGTAACAATTACACCCACTGTAGTATGTCTGTCAACCACAAGAAAGAAAAATAGGCCTTCAGAGTAGTTTAAATCAAGAGGAAAGGCCCCTAAACTGAAAGCAGCTCAAAGGTAGTGGTACAGGGAGCCAGGCAGCTGAACCACAGAACCAGACAGTTGTCTGGAAGGTGCCACCCAGGTACATAATCCCGTGTGATGCCTCAGGTTAGTGGTTCTGTCAGGCTACATAAGCCTGAAGATTCCAGTGGTACTTCCCTTGTAAACATAGTTCCCTATGTTGTGGTCCCTCCCCCCAGATATCTCAGGACGCTGAGCAGGGAGCATTTATTTGTATGCCTGCCTCCGTGGGCACTGTGCCATGTTAGGGAAGAGGCACAGTCGGCCCACCCGCCCTGTGATCCTCGGCGCCCAATGTGGAGGCAACCCTCCAGGGCACGTCCTCACCTCCTTTGTCTTTGCTCTGGGAAGCGAAGGCTCAGAGCCACAGTGCTCACTGCCCTGGCCTGCAGGCCTGTGTGTGGCCTTAGCACCTGGCACAGAGCAGGCACTTCGTAAACATGTGTGAGTGAATGGGAGATAGTTGGCTCTTGGGACCTTAGCTATGGTGGCAAGACATGATCTGCAGAAAGAGAGCTGGCAGCTTACAGCATGTGTGCCTGGCCAGCGGAGATGTTGGGGCCACTTGGAAGTGTGGGGGTGGCCTGGGCTGGAGCGGGGGGAGGGCACCCAGTGTGGCCACAGGGTCCTGACCACCTGGGACGGGGACAGGGACGGGGACAGGGACGGGGCCTTGCGGCCAGCTAGCCCCGCCTGCCCTGTCATTAGAGGCCACACAGCACACTAGTGCAGTCTGCACAGCACACCAGTACTCGAACCCAGGTCTGGCCAAAGCAAGAGAAGTGGGTTTCACTGGTCAAATCCTTCAGAAAAACAGGCTGTGAAACTTAAACTCACTTGAGTTCTTGAAATACAAATATTGACTTGAGAATTCTCTGAATATAAAAATATTACTCTAAACTGTTGATTTTTTAAAAGTCTGTGTGTTTGCTTTCCTGTAGGAGCATGGCCTGTTCTCATAGACGATTTCGTAGAATACGCGCGACCAGTCGTCACGGGCAGTAAGCGCAGCCCTTTCTAGGCAGAAAATTAAGATGCGTTAAGATGCTGAGAGGAAGTGCCTCCTGCAAGGGGACGCTTGGCTCGTCACTGGCCGGGAGTGGTCATCAGCTGGCCAGGGTGTGGCGTGGCCTCTCCCTGCTACAGAAAGGGTTGAGTTGGACACAGAAGGAGCGCCTCGGCAGACGTGGCTTTGGGAGGCCTGGGGTGGCCCTGTGGCTGTTGCTTTAGAAGATTTCTGCATGGTTTTTATTATACTTGTGAAAAGTAACTCAGCCTGTTTGCAGAGTGGCAGAGCCTGCTGTTTAATTCATGATGTCAGGTGAACACCAGCAGGGACCATAGGTCCTGCTGAGCTAGCTTGCAATTCCACTTAAAAAACGGGATTTGTGTCCTTGGCAGGACGTTATAATTTTTATGCTGGTAACCATGTGCCCTAAAGAAGATCTGACACGGATTCTAACATTTTATAAACTTGGTGCCAAGAATTCAAGATTTGTATTTTCTGAATTATCAAATATCTAGATTTATTAGATCTATTTTTATTTTAATTCCCTGTGGATGTTCCCATGAAAGTCACTGCACAGCTCTCACTGTGTCACAGTTTGCCCAGTGATGGCACATGTGGGGTGTGACTCCAGGGACGTGTCACAGTAAACCGCTGACAAATCGGCGGCTCTTTTCCTTCCAATGTCATTTGGACGAGCTTCCTAATAAGTTTTATAAAGTGTGTTTTTTTAAAAAAATGTATTTTATTACATTTAAAAAGACCTTTTCCCATAAAAATATTTCTTTTACAAGCAACAAATTATAGATTTAAAAGTCAAGTGAGTTGGTTCTTTCTAGTGGTCCTTGAGGCCTGTCACCCACCCTTTGGCCGTGTGCATGGTTGTGAACATCCGAAAGCCACAGCACACATCGTCACCCAAAAACACCCACATGGAAACCTCCCCTGTTTCCACCTGAAGCCCGTGCTTGTCACGGTGCCCTCTGGTTCTTCGGTGTTTGCTGGCCAGAGAAGCACATCCGGTGAGGCACGGACGCCCTGGCATGCCATCCAAAGGTGGAAGGCCTGTGATGCCACCTGATTTCCTTTTGGAAGAAACTGTGTGTTCTGAACATCACTCTGTGGACCCTACCTCATATGTGAAAAGATCTTCATATCACAAGTGTGCCTCCTGCCCACCTGCAACCCACCTGACGAGTCAAATGAATTGGGGTCACTTGGTGGGAGAGAAGTAGTTCCCTCTGACTTTCTGTAAATGGACAGTGTGCCTGAAATGTGTACTTGAGTTGACTTTTTGGAGATGTGGTTCAGCATTTAAGGAAGTGTCTGTGCCCAGGGAGGGGGGTTTGCATCCTTGCTGTGTGTGAACTGTGTGTACTTCAGAGACAGCAGGCTGTGCGGGGCCCGGGAGGGGGCTTGAGGCCTGGACACCACAGTCGGGGCTGGGGCGGTGCCTAGCAAGGGGCATGACAGAGTCACCTGGCTTCTCCACGGCTGTGGAGGAAGAGGGAGGGCGTCTCTGCCTGCGAGCCTGTGGCTGTAAGAGCACTTATTCTTATAAGAATCTCCACAGTTTTAAACATCCTCCAAGGCTTCGCAGGTTCTTGCTACATAAGTGTTCTGCTTGGATGAGGCTGAGGAACTTGGGTAATCTTGCACGAATTCTGGAGGTCCGCAGCGCCTTCTCATTGTTAATATTCAGCGTTATGGTGGGGAAGTTCTATGTGCTTGTTTTTTCAGTAGATGACACAATCCTAGTGGTTGGACAAAGGCTCTTCAAAAAACTGTGGGTTTCTTTTTTTGCTATTACACATATTTAAGGCATGCATGCTATGGAAGTACTGAGAGCTTCAGAAACATTAAAATAAATTATTTTTTCTGGTGTGGTATAGTGTCCTTCCAGTTGTGTTCTCAGTGCTCCAATGCTGGGTGCCACAGGACCCACAGGAAAGCAGCCCACCCATATGTGGCCTGTGCCCCGGCTTGGAGGCAGCATCCCCCAACAGATGGCCAGGCCAGTAGTCTCCTTTTCATCATCACATAGTGTCCTAACTAATGTGGTTGTTTCCATGTCAAAATTAGAGACTTTCCTTGAGCTGATGGGAATTATATCCCAGAATACACTGAAACGCAAACTGCAAATGTATTAAGAATGCACAGGTCACCCAAATCTAATAGTTTAGTAAAGACATGTTACCTGTGCCTTCATGGAGCGCCTGCCAAGAGTTCCTGGAACAGACACGGCCCCGTCTGCCCATCTTGCAGACGTATGCGCGTTGCCACGTCACCTGAGCTCGTGCATGTCTAAGTGCAGCACTCTGCCCCTCAGACTCCAGGCTGCGTGGCGGGAGGTGCGCCTGGGGCTGCGGGCACACATCCAGGCTCGGTGAACACCGCTGGGCAGTGTGGAGCCAGCAGAAGAAGAGCTGCAGACCCCTCCGCTGTTTCTGCAGGACGACCTCTTCCACTGCAACGGGCGGCTGGCTGGCTGTCCTGCCTCACCCCCCAGGGCTGTCCAGGCTGGCTCTGCAGGACCCTGCTAGCTGGAGGAACATGCCAGAGGCTCCTTAGTAACGGACGCTGATTGAACACTTCTCATGCTCAAGCACACCTCAGTGTCTAGTTATTACCCAAAGAAAATGCTATTTTATCAAATGTGCTTCTCAAGTCCAGATGCAGCGGGTTCCACTTCTGGTCTGATGAGTGACCAGGCCCCAGGGGCAAGGGGGAGGTGTGGACCTACGTCAGGGCCAGCAGGTAGGGGGCTGCTTCCTACTCCTGATCTCAGACCTACTCACACCCTAGCCTGCCGCTGAGCGTCTCTTGCACAGGTCTGGGGTTGTCTGGACACAGTACGGAGCCTGGCATGGGTGAGCCCCGTGAGCCCCTGCACTGGGGCTAGGGGTGCTTCTCTCCTTTGTCCTGGACATTTTCTAGGTTTTCTACCAAACAGCTCATAATCAGAAAAGTTTCCCAAAACCCAAAACTGCAAGGAATGAATGAAACTCCGCGTTCTGCTAAGTGAGAGAAGCCAGACGCAAAGGCCGCAGAGTGTAGGGTCCTACCTACTTGAAATTTGAGAAAGGGCAGAGCTGTCCAGGCAGAAAGCACAGGAGCGACTGGGACTGGCGGGGCGGTGTGCAGAGTGCTGGTTGTGACGGGCTCACTCCGCGTAAACGCCACCCTGAGGCCTCGGCTGCATGCACGTCTTCCAGAACACTGGCAAGGGCTCGTGCTTGGAGGTCGTGGCCCAGCGGGAAGCGGCTGCAGCTGTCGCAGAGGCCGTCTGGGCTGCTGGGCGTGGAGCCTGCGTCTGTGCTGACGCCTTCCACGTGGTCCCTCGGCAGGCGCAGGGCACAGAGGGGCTGGGGCCTGTCGTCGGTGCCACCGCGGAGCAGAGTAGGCGTGCCTGGCCGCTGCACAGTGACCATCGCAGAGGTCGGGGGCGTGCTGAACGCCGCGGAGCACGAGGCTGGGCACCTGCGGCCCGGTGGCCAGAAGAGCTGCTTCCCAATGGAGAAGTTCAAGGCGGCCATGCTGCTGGGGGCCGTGGGGGACGCTCTGGGGCACAGAAACGCCCGCAAGGACAGCGGCGCCCCTGGCAGGAAGGCCAGGGAGGAGCCGCAGACAGGCGGGGACCTGGACCAGCCGTCCCCAGAGAAGTGGTGGGTGAGTGACAACACCATCATGCACCTGACGACAGCCGGGGCCCTGACCACAGGTAAGCTGGTGGACTGCAGCCCTCCTGTGGGCACCCAAGCCCCAAGGACGCCACGGCCCCTCTACGGACTGTCACCTGGTGCTGTGGCTGAAAGGGGCGACCTTGCAGGCGTCTGCGTCCCCTGCCCCCGCAGATGTGCCACTCAAGGTCCCTTTGGGTTGTCACCCCACATGTCTGCCCTCAGCCTCTGAAACAGTGGCCTCTCGCTCGCGTCTGTGTCCAGAGTTAAACCAGATGAATTTCCCACTTTGAGGCTGTTTGGGGAGAGGGTTTGAGTTTTCACTGCAGATATTAAGCCTTCTGGTTTTATTTCAAAAGAATAGAAAATAATAAGCCCACTTCAAATTTGGACCTCTTATAATAGTTTGGGGATTATTTCTAAATCCCAGTGAATTTGAGTCAAAATGCCATCTACCAAAATAGGACCCAGATATCTGCTTACACACAAACACGTCCTGAGAAGATGCTGTGAAAGCGGCTGGCCAGGGCGGAGACTTTCCAGAACTGCTCTTCAAGGAGCAGGTGGATGGTAGGACAGGGTTTTGCACGACTTTCAGGGAAGCAGTGAGTGCATCATGCATGGCTTCCAGACAAGGTACCTGTGCATGTCGGTAGTGTGTGGTCTCATGGCGAATGTCTGGGGCGATGGTGCAGGCACTGAGGCCTGGCCTTGGGCCCCAAACTGGGGGCTCGCTCAGCTTAGCTCTGTGCTCATCCTGCAGGAATGCCATCTGCCCCGCAGCTGGTGCCAAAATAACTAGGGTGAGGGCTGAGGCACCACAGATAAGGTAGCGTCCAGCACGTTGTGTGGTGAGGTCCCTTTCTGAGTTTACACAACTGTGACATCCAAATATTTCCAGTTTCTCGTGCTCCCAGGCTAACCTGCGTTCTGGCCGCTGAAGCAGGGGTGCCTGCCCGACTGTGGGCGTGCTCCCCCCCCTGAGCAGAGCTGGCCTGTTCGGGCTGCACACATCTGGTCCTGACTGCTACACCCTCTCCCTCCACGGTATCAGACGCCAAGCACATGTGTACGCACTCCGTGTGTCCTGTGCCTTTTGTGAATGGCAGAGTCTGTGGCCTGTCCCTGCCTGTGGAGGCACCCCTAGGACAGACACCAGCGAGGTCAGGTCCTCCTGACTGTGACGTGCTCTCTGAGATTAGATTAGGCCCTCTTGACAGAAATAGGACATAATCTGTCCCCGACGTGAAATATGTGCATGCGGGAGGGCGGGGGTGCTTGGGGCATCGTTTCTAAGCAGAGACGTGAACTCCCCCTCCCGTCGGCTGGCCACGAGGAGACACTTGTGAAGACCGCCCATGACTCAGCCTCCAGAAGCACAAGCAGGCATATTGTTTTCAAGTCACTAAATTGAAATTCTATTTAAATTTAGTTGTCAAAGAGCTGGATCTTTTTTCTATAAATAGCAAATTGTAGCCTATAAAAGGGGCTTTTGAGCCATATTCACGGTGATGCTGATGTGGCACTGAGTATTGCCAGGCACTGTTATGACTCTATGTGCATCATTATCTGACCCTCACATCACCCTGAAGGTGACATCATGACTACAGTTGTTCAAAGAGCAGTTCACGGAGAGGCCGGGTTACTTGCCCAATGCCTTATGACCAAGTGAGTGTCCGAGCAGGGACTGGGATGCTTGAAGGACCCCGATGGTTAGTGGCTCTTCACTGTTTCTCCCAAAAACACAGACTTTCACAAAGTGGAACCATGGGTTGAAAATGCATGTCCCACTGTTCCGTGCCATGGCTCAACCAGCTATGTGGCTGTGTGGTCCTGCTACTGTGAGTGAGATGTGGGAGTCCAGGACATCCGTGGGACCTGGTCCTCTGGGCTGGGTCTCTCGAAAGTGCAGATTGGAAGAGATCAGACACTGGCCTGGGAAGCAGTGCCCCATTCCCCATGGGGTGAGTGGCCATCCAGTAAACACAGCTCGCCCAGCCAGCTTGCTAGACACACTGACCAAAGGCTCCCTCTTGTGTGTGGTCCTGTGTTGGTCACCCAAGGATGAGACGGAGGCTCTGCCTCGGGGGCCCTGGGGCCTGGTTCTCCTGGCTCACCCCCCCTGACCCGAGAACTCTTGAGCCTGCTTCCCCTCCTGCAGGGTGCATGGGGAAGCTGATGCCTTCGTCACAGGGTTGAGATTAAGTAGGGCAGCATGGGCACTTAATACATTATTAAGGGAAGATGGCTCCTGGCAGGTTAATGTCTGTCTCTCTAAATGTCCTGGCCTGCAGGTCAGCAGCTCCGATGGCCATGGCCAACTGAGGTAGCCTGTTGCCATGGCCGCTCAGAAGCAATAGGGACACGAGCCCACGGGGGATAGGGCAGGTGCTGTGGGCATGACCATACCTGCAGGGGAGGTGGGGCCGGGCCCACATGGGAACCAGAGAGGCCTGTCCAGACTCCCCTCTCTCTCTTCCTCCATCACTGGCCCCCTGACGGTAACTGCATTTTGAAAAGTTGACATTTTTGTGACAAAGCAACTTGATAAGGGTATTGTGCCTTTTCTTTATCATGACCTTGGTTTCATGAGCGGATTTGTCTTTGAGGAGACAGGGTGGGGAGGGTGGAGAAGAATGAGCTGAAGAGCTTTGTATGGAGTGGAGAAACCCTGACAAGTGGGTCCCAGGCATTGCAGCTTCAAAAACTCTGCTTCTAGTTTGAATTCTAACCTGAAATAAAGCAGGAGACTGGTGCCATTTTGTTTTTAAGGAGGTTTTTAAGTTTTTCCTTGAGAAGGATGAGATTCAAGAATAAAATGAATTCTTTAATGGCCTCTGGAAAGGCCAGGCTTCCTAAACCTGGATCGAGAGGTGCTGGTGACCTGGAGCCGGGCTGATCCTGGCGGTTCACAGGCCCAGCAGCTGCATGCCCCACACCTGCGTCTGGCCCCACACTCCACCCCAACTCAGAATCAGGCCATGCACGGTGTGCACATAGGATGCCTGCTGCCTAGTTAGGGACAGAAGGACTGAGGACCAAGTCCTGCCTCCAGGGCACGGGGGCCCACCTGCCCTACTGGCAGCAGCAGGGGGAGAGGTGGCGGCGTACCTGTCTCCCACACCTCCATGCTGGGATCTCGGCCCGGGGGTGGCTGAGAGGGGACCTGCCTCTCTCTCTCCCTCCCTCCCTCCCAGCCTCTTCCCCTCCCCCATGCCCCTCAAAGTTGGGGTGTGCACCTCGAGCAGGAGAGGGGCAACCCCGGCTCCTGAGGCCTGAAATGCAGTTTGGGTACAGAATGAGTTTGCTGGTGGCTGTAAAGGTCACACTGGCCGTGCACCATGTTCCTACCCAGCAGGTCTGGCGCAGAGGCTCCCTCACCACCCGGCTCTGCTCCCTGATGGAACAGGCACACTAAGCCCCAAATTTGGAGCTACAAAGCCTCTGTCCACCTCACTGTACGTTTATGTAATGCAGGAATGCTGAGGCCCTGCCATCGAACCCCGTTTGCCATCTCTGGCCTTGGGCAAGTGGTATAACCCACTGAGCTTTGCCTGTGAAACCCAGCACGACAAGTAAGAGCCTGATGGTGTCTGCCAGTGTCTGATGGTGTTGGGTGGGTAGGGGTGGGGGCATGTGCAACCATCTAGGGGCCGTGCATCCCGGACAGCAGGTGGGCAGCATGTTAGCCCCCCTACCCTCCATTTCTGTGATCCTCGAGGGACTGAGACTGTGCTCATCCCCAGAACGCCATCACACACATGCCTGCCTCATAGCCTCAGTTCCCAGGATGGAGACACGAGATTTTAGAAGCCTGAGGAACAGACAGGTTTCAGGCCAGCCTCTCTTCGCGTTAGCAGGAATTGTTAGAGGGAAATGAAGATTGTGGGTTCTGTCTCAGTTCTCCTATGTAACCAGAATGAGAAGCACAACGAATTATAATGTCTGAATTGTAAGTCAGATCTAGAGTGAATTGTCTGCTACACTTCTCTAGGGAGCCAGGATCGTGAGGTGGAGCTCCAGAATCTTCCTTCTCTTCTACCAGCTTGGGGACATGAAGCTCACTGCCATTGTGTGGTCCCTGCTCGCTGGGGCCTCCTCAATCTGACCCTGCCCCACCCCTTCTTCCCCAGACTACTGGTGCCTGGATGACCTGTACCGGGAGATGGTGAAGCGCTATGTGGAAGTCCTTGAGAAGCTTCCAGAACATTGGGCTGATCCAGCTACTCTGGAAGGCTGCTCCCAGCTGAAGCCAGACAACTACCTCCTTGCCTGGCATACACCTTTCAATGAGAAGGGTCAGGGAAAGCCTTCTTTTCCTTGTGAAGCACGTGCTGCAGAGCTACTTGGATACTAACCCGTGTTGGTCCCACTAACCAGCAGCATCGCAGGTTTGCATGACAGGGGGATCTACTGGGGCTCCTTTGTGCAGCATAAATGTCTCCAGGATGCTTTGATGTGTTTATAGGTGATATATTTACATAGGCAGAGTGTCTGCCTCTAGGGTACCTGCTCCTGGGGTCCCAGACTTACCCCTCCTGGGTTTATAGGGTTTACAGACGATGAACTTGCCCCTCTAGGTTTATGCTGAGGATGGACCACCCACCCTGGGTTTATGCTGAGGATGAACCACCCCCCCTGGAATTTATGCCGAGGATGGACACCCCCTTGGGTTTATGCTGAAAATGGACCCCTCCTTGTTTTTTTTTTTTTTTTAAGATTTTATTGATTTATTCATGAGAGACACAGAGAGGCAGAGACACAGGCAGAGGGAGAAGCAGGCTCCATGCAAGGAGCCCGATGTGGGATTCGACTCCAGGACTCCAGATCATATCCTGAGCCGAAGGCAGACAGACATTCAACAGCTGAACCACCCAGGCATTTCCTCCCACCCTTTGGGTTTATACTGAGGATGGACACCACCAAAACCAATGAAATCTGATGTAAATGTTAGAATTCTCAAACAGATATAAAATATTATATATTCCATAGGTTGAAAAAGTTAAGGACAAGGATTTATAAAAAGAACCTAAATCACATTTCCAGAAAAAATGTTACAGTGTCTGAGGTTTTAAATGCATTGGCTGAGATTAATAGTAGATTAGACATTTTAGAAGAAAATTTTCCTATCTAGGCACAGCAATAGAAACAACCCAGAATGGGACACACAGAGAAAAAAAGAATCCAAAAATATGATAAGAGCAGTAGCGAGCCATGGGCTGTCAGCATACCCTGCACTCTTCTCCTTATTATTAGTTTTGAGCGGTTGGATTGCCATGCACCACGGTGTAGCTTTGCCTGTGACAGAGTCCCTGACAGAGCAAAGGGGAACAAAGAAATGATTTGAAGCGATGGTGGCCAAAATCTCAGTAGACATAAATAGACATTTTTCCAAAGAAGACCTACACGTGGCTAACAGACACATCACTGGGCATCAGGGAAATACAAACCAAAACCACAATGAAATACCCACCTCACACCTGTCAGAATGGGATGAACAAGTCAGGAAACAACAGGTGTTGGTGAGGATGTGGAGAAAGGGGAACCCTCAGGCACTGTTGGTGGGAATGTGAACTGGTGCAGCCACTCTGGAGAACAGTGTGGAGATTCCTTAGGAAGTTGAAAATAGAGCTACCCTATGACCCAGCAATTGCACTGCTGGGAATTTACCTCAAAGATACAGATATAGTGAAACAATGGGGCACCTGCACCCCAATGTTCACAGCAGCCATGTCCACAATAGTCAAACTGTGGAAGGAGCCCAGACATCCAGCAACAGCAGAATGGATAAGGAAGAGGTGGTCTATATATATAATGGACTATTGCTCAGCCATCAGAAAGGATGAAATCTTGCCATTTGCGATTACATGGATGGACCTGAAGGGTATTACTCTGAGTGAATTAAAGTCAGTCAGAGAAAGAAAGACAATTACCATATGAGCTCACTCATATGAGGAATTTAAGGGACAAAACATGAACTTAGGGGAATGGAGGGAAAAATAAAATAGGAATTTAAGGGACAAAACATGAACTTAGGGGAACGGAGGGAAAAATAAAATAGGAATTTAAGGGACAAAACATGAACTTAGGGGAACGGAGGGAAAAATAAAATAGGATAAAATTAGAGAGGGATACAAACCGTAAGAGTTAACTCTAGGAAATAAACTGAAGGTTGCTGCAGGGGAGGTTGGGGGGACGGGATCACTGGATGGTGGACATGAAGGAGGGCACGCGATGGACTGAGCACTGGGTGTTATATAAGATGAATGAATCACTGATCTCTACCTCTGAAACCAATAGTACGCTGTATGCTAGCTAACTTGAATTTTAATAAAACCAAAAAGAAAAAAATTAGTGCCCAAATCTCCAAATTTGTTGAAAACCGTAAACCCACAGATTGAAGAAACCCAGTAACTTCCAGGTAAAGCACAAGAAACATGGGAAAGCTACACCGTGGCACATGGCAATCCAACTGTTCAAGACCAATAATAAGGAGAAGAGTGCAGTGTATGCTGACAGCCCAGGTGAGGAGGGTGCAGGTCTCCCGTCGGAAGTGATGTCATCCAGGCACCGAAGGAAACAGCTTCACCCTGGAGTTCTACTCCCAGAGCAGTATCTTACAGATACTGTTGTTAACGGCCAAATAACCTATTTCAGGCACACAGAAGCTATAGGATCCATCACCAGCAGAGTGATGCTATAAGAAAGGCAAAGGGACAACCGCCATTCCGCAGAATGAACCTAACACTAAGAGGAAAGTACTGAAGAAGTGTGGCGGGAATCACAGTCACGTGGCTAAATAGGGGAGAGTTTTAACTTACTACTGAATCTCTTTGAAAGATAATTGACTTAAAAAACTAGTAATGCTCTTCGAGTTTATCAAATGCTTGTGAGCAGGTGTCTGACAGTGTGGTGGAGGCCTGCGGCCACAGGGTGCTTGTCCCAGGCATGGGGTGGTTCAGCCCTAGAGCAGTCATTAACATCACAAAACAGTTATAACTAACAAGCAAACAAAAGAGAAAATGGAATCTTTTAGAAATACTTGCTGGGGAAACTGCCACAGGTGGCCTGTGCCCTCCTGCCCCCTTGCCTAGCCAGGGCCCAGCCCAGAATGTTTCCATCTGGGGAGACCCGTGCGAGGCTGTCCCTCTGCCTTGGAGTCCTCCACCTCATTAGGGGAAAGCTTTCTGTATTCTGGGTGTACTGTGTAAGCATGAGCATCACATGCCCTAACCAGCCCCACTGATGCCTCCGCCCCGCAGGGGGAGAGCGGGTCTTAGCTGCAGTACCAGCATGTGTGCAGCCCACTGCCGCACCTCAGCCTCAGGAGGGACCCTCTGCTGTGGGAGACAGCACACAGCCCGTGTGGATCTCCCCGCACGTCTTCTCTGTCCAGGGAGGGAAGCGCCAGCCATGCGTCTCTTTGTCACATCTTCCTCGGTGACTCCAGACCAGAGAAAAGGGCCGAGGTCTGAGGCTCCTCTCTTGGTGGCAGGCACCATCCTCCAAGTGGTAGGAATCGTCACCCAGGTTGGCAGCTGATCTCACTGCTCTGTAATGTTCAACCCAACAGGCAGACAAGAGACGAAAGGAAACAAAGGGCGGTATAGCAGGCCTGACCCTAATCCCATCAGTAATCACATCAAATGTAAATGGCCTAAAGTCTCCAAATAAACGGCAGATGCCCTGCAGGGTTAAAGAAGGGAAGTCCTCCAAAGCATTAGAGAAGAAAGGGAACCAATTGTACATGACTCCCCAAGGGAGCTGAGGGGAGCATGAGCTCCCTGATCCATCCTGCTCCCCAGAAGACTGCTGAAAGAATAACACAGCAAACCAAAGATTGGGGGAAATAGTTGCAAAGCACACATCTGATACTCAGCAGCCCAAAACAAAAATGAGGAATATTTAAGTGAGCAGTTCCCCACAGAAGGAATGGGGGTGGCCAGCAAGTGCATGGAAACACGCTCAGCCCCATTGGTTTAGAGGAAACGCTAGTGAAACCCGTGCTGAGACAGTACCACGTGTGCTGAATGGGAAGACCACTGGTGAAGAGCATCCAGGGCGCAGGGGAGCCGCCAGTGGGACAAGGAGCATGACCACCACTAGGAGAGCCCGTTTGGCAGCACCGTCAGCATTAGACGCCCATCCGTCAGATGAGCTTAGTGTCTGCGTGCCCCTTGCTGCAGCCTCCAACCCCAGTACCTGGACACGCCATGGGCTGCATGTCAGTGATAACTCAGCTGGGCTCTACAAAGAGACAAGACATGTCTGATGCAAGCACGCGGGGTGTGCAGCTCCATGTCCTGCGTCTTCCCAGTGGGAGCACCTTATAAGCACGTCCCTAACCATCAAAAATTCTGTGTTTCATGCCCAAGTAACATCCCAGCATATGGAAGCTTGGCAACTTACTTACTCTTTTGTCTTTGTTGGGCACTGGGGTCATCTGCTGGTTTTTCACACTCAAATGATGCTATGATAAACATGACATAAATTTGTTTATATCTGTGGGTTATCTGTGAAAGTTAGGTTGCCAGAGATGGTGTTACTGGGTCTTCTGTGTTCCGAGTAGGCTCAGGATTCGGAGCTGCCACCAAAGCCATGTGCATCGGCATGCGGTACTGGAAGCCTGAGCGTCTGGAGACCCTAGTGGAAGTGAGCATCGAGTGCGGCAGGATGACCCACAACCACCCCACAGGTGATGTCTCCACAGGCAGACCACGCTGAAACTGTACCCACTGTTCGATTTGTTTACTTGGTGGATGCAGGCTTCTGCATCTCAGTTCCGCTTATGCTGCTTTTTTTTTAAATTTATTTATTCATGATAGTCACACGGAGAGAGAGAGAGAGAGGCAGAGACACAGGCAGAGGGAGAAGCAGGCTCCATGCACCGGGAGCCCGACGTGGGATTCGATCCCGGGTCTCCAGGATCGCGCCCTGGGCCAAAGGCAGGCGCCAAACCGCTGCGCCACCCAGGGATCCCTTACGCTGCTTTTGACCTAAAAGCAGGCTTGGCATTGAGTGTGATGATACTGGGGTGGGAAGAGTCCTCAGCAGGTTCAGTGTCATTTCGCCAGGATAAAAGGAAAAGAAAAGCACCAGTTATCTGGATGCAGTGAGGATCTGGTTGACTCATGGGCATCAGCATTTCTGTTGCCATCTGCTGCCAGGTGCCACACTGGGTGGGGGTGAGGGTCTGAACCAGACCAGTGCTCACTGGCCACATGAGCAGGACCACCTCAACGCCCGTGCCTCTGTTTCCCCACCTGTCACAGTGGTGACTGTGGTATTGAGAGCCAGGCCTCCTTGTGCACAAGGAAAAAGTGCATGGAGCGACCCCTCTTGGCTGGTGCTCTGGGGAGCAGGCAAGCCAGCTGTGCCCAGGGTTCCCCACCGTGTGCCCATCACAGAGATGGAGGACAGGTGGGGCCCCAGCGCATGATGGTGACTCATGACCTAGAGAGTCAGTCAGCTCCTAATTTTAAAAAAAGAATGACTTGAAACTCATACACCTGTAAACACTCTTGATTGATGGCAGTGACACACCCTCCCCAGCCCCTGACACAGCCTGCCAGCTGCTCTCCTGCGACTTTCAAGGCCACTTCATCTTTAAAAAAAAAAAAAAAAAAGCTTTTATTTATTTATTTATTTATTTATTTATTTATTTGAGAGAGAGCATGCACACCTGATCAGGGGGAGGGGCAGAGGGAGAGCCCCAGAGCCACATGCAAGCCTTGAATCCAGGACCTGGGATCATGACCTGAGCCAAAGGCAGATGCTTAACCCACTGAGCCACCCAGGCACCCCTCGTGGCCACTTTCAATTCCCCCTATAAGTGGTGTGGCTCTGGGGTTGTGAGGACCACTCTGTGCCCTCCTGGCCACACCTTCGCAGGGCCACGTCCCTTAGACCCTTCAGTCTGTGTGAAGGGCATAGAATTCAAGCAGCTGGCGCACCGGGGCTGACTGGGAAGACTCAGGGCAGAGCCATGGCTCACTGGGGCTTCAACTGGAAGTGGATGGTGCCTGGGAAGCCCCGACCATGATGGCAAGGAGCATCTGGAGACAATATGACCAGCAAAAGAGTCTGGGTCGAGATTAGCTAATGTTATTATTAAAGGGTTGTTTCATGTAATTTGTTTCTAACTTAAGACTGGATGGAACGTTGAGGGTTTGGTCAAATGTGGGCAGCACCAGGAAGGGCATTGACTCCTGTACAAGTTTCCAGCCACCTCTGGCAGCAAGCGTCAGGGCCTTATGGCCATGTGCACATCCCAGATGCTAGATACCCCACAAGGGGGCAGGGTGACAGCAGGTGGTCGGGGCAGTAATGGATCTGACAGCGGGACCCTCACTCCCAGCCCATAGTGAGGCCTCACAGACTGGCCCGCAAGCCATCGAGGGGGTCTCCGGAGATGACCATGCCTTTTCCCAGGTGGTTGTGGCCTCTGTGTGGCTCTGCACCTCAGGCTGGCCCGGCGGGCTGTCCTCTGTGCTCAGGGCCATCTGTCCCCCTAATCGACCGCCTTTGCAAGGTAGGTGTGGCACCCTCTGAGTGGGAAGCACCCTATGGGCAGAGCCTACCTTGAGCCTCTGTGTCTGGCCCACAGGCTTTCTCGGGTCCCTGTGCACGGCCCTGTTTGCATCTTATGCTGCGCAGGGCAAGCCACTGGAGCAGTGGGGCAGAGACATGATGCGGACAGTCCCGCTGGCTGAGGAATACTGTAAAAAGACCATCCGGCACCTGTCAGGTGAGCCTGGCCTCCCTCCCTGTCACACTCACACTGGCCCCCAGAAATGGGTTGGTTTAATTCACACTCAGAGGAGGTTTGCATGGACCGGGCTCCCAGAGACATTGAGGTCTGTTTGCCCCACAGTGAAACCGAGGGCATCCTCCTGTGAACAGGCCCCAGGAGCTCCTGGCAGGAAGCAACACCTGCCCAGGGGCCCAGTATGCCATGCCAGGAGACCACACGCTGTGCTAGCTACTGTATCCAGCCCCCAGCCCTCTGCAGAGACCCCACCCTCCTGCTGTCAACAGCAGCCAGAAAGACGAGAGGGGTGCACACGTAGGCTCAGTATTCCAGATGGTCCTTACGTAGCCCATTCCCTGGAGAAGGACAAGGGACACACTGCTCCTCCACCTTACGGATGGCTGTGCCTGCCTGGAGGCTGAGGTCTGCTGCCACGGAGACCAGATGGGTACACGTGTCTGTCTCCACTGACTCCAAACCCGCCATCAAGGGGCTCACACAGTCTTTGGCACCAGCAGAGGTCCTAAGTGATCGCATTGTTGCTGGCAGTTGGGTGAGTGGTGGCCTGGCAGGTCGGACTCAAGAGGCAGGTGCAGGACTCAGAAACTCTGGCTTTGTCCTCGGGTGGCCACTCCCCTGCAGGATTCCTTCCCCTCGGGGAGGGATGGGTGCTGTGAGCAGTATAGGCAGCTCCGTGTGACCTTGAAAGTTTGGAAGCTGTCCTGGAGGGTTTCTGGAATAGTTATCCTGTCTGTCCCGGGGTAGTGGGACCAAAGGCACAAGTGCAGGGGCAAAGCTATTGGTTTTCTAGCTCAGGGCTGAAGTCTGGAGATAGAGAGCCAGTGAGTCACTTTCCTGTCACCTCTGATGAGTGGGGACTCGTTCTCAATGTCTCTCAAGAAGCTTCCAGAACAACTTCACAAGGAGAACGTTGCTTCTCCTTGTGCCAGGTCATAGCTGGGAAACTCTTATCTCCAGGGCTTGTTCCCATGAGAATCAGAGAGCCTCACATCCACGGTGAACTTAAGTGTCCCTCTATAAACTTAATTATAGAACAGAGCTGCACAATCACCTTATTTCCGACCCTGGGGCTCTCTGTAGTGAGCACGCTGCCCGGGGTCACCGGGCTGGTCATGTGTCCAGCCCAGGGGGGATCACCTCCTCCCACATGGGAGACTCAGGTAAACAGGCCAGTGAGGGCTACGCAGTGGCTGCATTCCCATCGTGTCAGGGTTGAGACGATCCCCCCGGAGGTCTGGCTTAGCCCAGGGTGTCCTGAAGAGCAGCCGTCAGCAATGCTCCTTGGGCGGGAATGGGGAGGACCGCCGTGGGTCAGAAAACCTGAGACTTGATTCTTGCTGTTTAATTTTAAATTTGTTTAATCTGGAGCTTTTTGACCTTGTATGACACACCCTTTTTAACAGAAACCCAAAATCCTCCAGGGAAAATCATGTTCTGTACACCCAGGGCCCTCTGCTTAGTGGTAACAACATCCCCTGGCAGTAAAGACAACTGGCAAATCAGTTCCGTGTTTTTTGTTTTAAACATTTTATCTACTTATTCATGAGAGACACAGATAGAGGCAGAGACGCAGGCAGAGGGAGAAGCAGGCTCCCTGTGGGGAGCCTGATGTGGGACTCCATCCCAGGACCCCAGGACCACAACCTGAGCCGAAGGCAGATGTTCAATTACTGAGACCCTAGTTCCATATTCTAATGTTTGGACTTCTCTTTTTTTTAAAGATTTATTATTATTATTATTATTATTATTATTATTAATGAGAGACACAGAGTGAGAGAGAGAGGCAGAGACACAGGAGGAGGGAGAAGCAGGCTCCCTGCAGGGAGCCCGACGTGGGACTCGATCCCGGGTCTCCAGGATCAGGCCCTGGGCTGTAGGCGACGCTAAACCGCTGAGCCACCCGGGCTGCCCTAATGTTTGGACGTTTGTGTCCAGGAGGGAAGCGGTAGTGCAGGGACCAAGCCCTGGTCTCTGTGGGGCAGCTGGGGCTTCCCTGTCTGACCCTGTCACCTCACCCCAACCTTAGGTCAGCTTTGCTTTCAGTTTTATAAAGCAGACTCTGGCCAGCTTTTCCAGGGGCCTGTTGTTCCCTGGGGACCTGGAGCCCCGCCCCAGGACTGTCCCTGAGGGTCTGTCTGCAGCCGCCCAGCCCTCCCCTATTCCCCAGACTCTGTCCTCAGCTCCTGCCCATGATAGGAGCAGCAGTGGCCACGGTGTGCTGGCCCGGGCTGGAGAGCCCACAGGGCTTGTGCCTCTCAGGTTCTTGGAGGACACAGCACGGTCCTCCAGCTGCACCTGCCCAGCTGCTGCCACGAATGTCCTCTTCATTCACCACCCCTGGGACTGGCGCGCTGGGCCATTGGCCAGAAGGGAGAAAAAGCCTCCTCCTGGGCTGCCTTGCATCCGTGAAGAGATACAGGCTCAGAATTTCCAAGAGGATGCTCTTTGAAGAAATTTACTCCCTGCTCTGGGTTCAGAGTAGAGTCAAGCAAGGTTCGGGGTTGCTTTGTCCTATGTCTCCATTTTCCTCACTTGTTTCAAAGTAGCTGCAGACATGAGCATCACAGGGGGAGGGGGCTTGGCCTCCACCTCCTACTCCTGCCCGAAGGCTACCTGCCCACCGTCCTTGCGGCCTGGCCGGTGGCCCTCGTGTGCAGCCTGGTCTGTTCTTTATGTTCAGAATACCAGGAGCACTGGTTCTACTTTGAAGCTAAGTGGCAGTTTTACTTGGAGGAGAGGAAACTCAGCGAAGACACGGGAAGTAAAGCCATCTTCCCTGACCACTATGACGCAGAGGAGAGGGACAAGGTGAGTCTTGCCTGGTCGGGGGGTGGGGATGGGCTGTCAGGGCCCACTGCCCGGGATCCCCACCAAGGAGCCGCTGCCACTGGACTGCGCCTCTGCCATGTCTCGGGCTTGGCCTAGGGGGCTCCCCTGGCAACCAGGGGCCCAGAGCCACCATGGGGGTGGGCCTGGAAGCCTCCCTGGAGGAAGCATGTTTCAAACAGATAAAATTTTATCTTTCCATTTTCTCTAATTAAAAGCATGGTTGTGCTAGAAATTTTGAAGATGTAATTGTTAAAGATATTCTATTTCACCACATATTTTCTAAGGGCCAGGACATGAGGTCATATGTGATGAATCAGGCTGTGCACACCATCACCCTTCCTCATGCTGATGTTGTCAGCATTGTTTTTTTTTTTTTTAATTTTAAAATTATTTTATTTATTATTTTTTTTAGTTTTTTAAATTAATTCATTTTTTTAGCATTGGGTTTGGTAGCACAAGGGAAAGACCTGATTCGCTGTAGCTCAGCCAAGATAGACACTACCCTTATGTTCACAGAGCCCACAGCTGAGTTGAAAGTCCCTCGCAGTGAGCCGCTGAGGACATTTCTGTGTGGCTGCTCGGCCATTCTGAGTACACAGCTGTAGTCCAGGCTGGCTGCCCCAGCTCCAGCCAGCACGTCTGCATTCTAGGTGTTAGGGAGGCTCAAGGGGAGAGGTGCTCCCTACCACCCCTCCGTGTGCCCCTCAAGGGCCTCTCCGGAATGCAGGCAGGCCTAGGGGTGCGGTCCTTCAGATGGAGGTGCTGCTGCCCCAAACCAATGCTGAATCTGTCGCTCGGGCACAGAGGTGAGACTTTCCCGGATCCCGGCTCTCTGCAGTCTTTCTGCTCATGGTGCACCCACAGGGCATCACTGCACCGCCACCGGGCCCTGACCCTAGGCCTTGGTGCCTGCTGGCCCCAAGCTCTGCTCAGACAAGGGCTGCATGTGTCCCAGCAGCCCAGTCACTGGCTCTAAGCCCCTTGCTGGACTATGATGTCACCACAGACTCGCCGGCTACCCCAGCACGTGGTCAGGTGATCTGTGGACTGTCTGCATCCATAGGAGCTGCGAGAAGTTGATCTTCCCTCTGCACTGTCACCCCCTGCCCTGGGGCAGTGCTTGGCACGCAGGTGGTAATCCATCAGTGCACAGCGAGTATGTGAACAGCAGAGCCCTGGACAACCCAGGAGGCGCATGCTCTGGCACAAACTGACACTGGTTTTACTATGGTTATGTGCCCCTGACCCCTAGCTCTTTCTTTAGGCTTACAGGAAATGGAGTTCGGAAGGCCGAGGGGGCCGGCGGGGCCATGACGCTCCTATGATTGCCTATGATGCTCTCCTTGGAGCCGGGGATGACTGGACGGAGCTCTGCCACCGGGCCATGTGTCATGGAGGTGAGATTGCCTTCTTTAATGGTCTTGGGCTTCCAGGCAATCAGCACCCCTTCTCATCCCAAAGTGTGCTCCCAGCACGTCCGAGGCTACAGGCATCAAGGGCAGCCTCCTGAACCCCAGAGTATGTGTCCTTCCCTGTGCAGGGTGCTGCCTCATGTGCCCATCTGAGTGTGAGCTCAAGAGAACAAGGCATCGGGGGAGCCGTGGGGCGGCCCTGTGGGTACAGGCAGCGCACAGTCCTGAGGACTCACTCTGTAGCCCCCGGTCCAAGCCCTCCCATGGTGGCTGTGACTGTTGCCCGGCTGGGCAGGACTGCCCTGCGTCCTGGTGCCCACGCTCTCCTGTGGGTGTGAAACGAGGGCATTCCAGCAGCTCGTGCTGGGCACAGTGTGTCCTGGACATCGGGGCCCCTCAGTTCCTGGTGCTGAGGTGGGAGAGACACCAGCACCACCCAGTGGATGTGGGTCTGTGGACAGCCCAGGCATTTGCGCACACTCGTGTGTCTCAGTGTGCAAGGAGGGAAGGAAGGGGCAGCAAATCCACCAGATTGGTGCACCCAGAGCAAAGCTGGGGTTTGGCCCAAGGGCGAGGGCTGCCCAGAGGACCTGTGAGATGGGCCTTGGCAAGGAGAACGTGCGCTTCCCTTCCAGGTGAGAGCGGGGCCACAGGGACGATCGCGGGCTGCCTGTTCGGGCTGCTGCACGGCCTGGACACTGTCCCCGCGGGCCTGTACCAGGACCTGGAGCACAAGGAGGAGCTGCTGCAGCTGGGCGAAGCTCTATACCGCCTGTCCACGGAGGAGAAGTAAAGCTCTCCCGCCGCCAGGCTCTGGGTCCCCAGGGGCATCTCCGCACTGCTCTTGGCCCTCCCAGGAGGGCCGACGCCTAAACGGCCATAATTATATTTTAACTGACCCCCCATTGCCAAACTCTAACTGCCATATGAAATGCACTGTCTGTCCTAGAGAATGTCTGTCCTGCTCACATGTGGCCCCTTGGCCCTCCTCCACACATAGCGGCACAATCTTTTGCACAATCGGTGTATTTCACTCTGGGCAGAACTAATGCTACTTGCTCACTCACGCCAACAAAACTAATGTGACGGCCCAGCGAGGACAGAGCCCACGTGCCCGCCTGCCCCTGGCCTTGGCCTCTGGCAGGGCCGCCAGGCTGTGCCTTCTGCAGCAGATGGAAGCACGCACTTAACCTCCTGCTGACGTCTTTAATCACACTAGATCTTTAAAACCAGCCCCTTTGGAACAAATGCCTGAGGAATCCGGGGAATAAAGGGCCCTTGTGTGTCACCTGCATCTCCTCCTGTGTGGTCTGCAGTGGTCACGGGGCTGATGGGTCCACCCACGGCCACCACCTGCTCCACCAGGCTCGTGCTGACACTCCTCGTGGCCGGGGTGTCTCTGTCTGCGAGTCTTGAAAAAGAGAACTCTCTCTTTTCTTAAAAATGGCCTGGGACACAACATTTGTGAATTAGCATCTGGTGTGAATAAAAGAGCAGTTGGTGTTTCACGGTTAACATGGAGCTTTGGTGGCTTGCCTGGGGCCGGCCCACTGTGCCAGCGCCCTCTTCATGGAAGGCAGCCTCGGAGCGTGGCCGGCGGCCCCCCGAGCCCATGGGGTCACCCCCTTGCTTCTCAGGCCTGCCTGAAGGCTTTGTGCCAGCTGGCAGGCGAGAGACCCTGGGGGAGTGGCTGGCAAAAGGGCATCTGGGTCACTCAACTAACCTTTGCTGCTGTTGGTGCTTTCCAGTGGGAGGGGGTGAAAAGGCACAGGCCAAGCCGTCTGGGCTGCAGGGGGGTGGGGACGGCCACCAGCGTGCCCCTGAGAAGGTAAGCTGGCTCACCCTCATCACCTGCCAGGGGGGCCCTGGGACCACGTACCAAAGCAGGCACGGGGTTGGGGGCCCGGTCAGCCGCAGGGGAGGTGGCTCTTCATCCCACTGACAGTTAGGAGAACCCATTCCATCCTGGGGATCAGGAAGTGGGCCTAGTTACAGGTTGATTATAAAACATTTCAGCAAAACTTCACAGGACCCGGGAGAGGAACAGATGGTCTCCCCATCTCCCTGCAGAGAAATACACACGCTGAAGAAAACAAGACCCCAGAAGGCAATGGGGTGGACAGGGCACCCACTCAAATCCTGAAACGTTTTATATCCGTGATTTCATCTTTATTGCAGAGGAAACACCACACAGCTTCTGAAATGCAAGTGCCATACATGGTGGTGTGTGGAGAGTGGGAGGCTCCCAAACTCCCAGCTACAGTTGTGCTCCCAGGCCCCTCCCAGGCCCCAGAAGCAGCCTTGTGCATGACCCAGGGACTCGCACAGGCACACACGTGCACGCACACACACACTCCAGTCTCTGGCTGTGGGATATCGCACTTACTGGTGTGGTGTAATTCATGTAACTCAGTTGCTCCTTCTTCTGTAGTGCAGATGGCTCAGGCTTGCATCCCCCCGCCCCCCATCTGCTTCCCATCCCTGAGCAAGGACACTGGCAGTAGCTCCAGAAGTCTGCACTCCTGGGCGCAGGGCACTAGGATCTCTGTGGTCAGGCCAGGGCGAGTCCTTACCATGTGGATGGCGCTCCCCCAGCTGTGCTGGCGCGTGCGGGGCTCGTGGGAAAGGGTCTGCTCTCCTGCCACCCCCAGGGCCCCAGGTTGGAGCAGGTGCTCCGCTCTGCTCACACGCTTCTGCACATCAGGCTGATTTGACTAATTCCCATCCCCAGACTCTTTGGTTAAGAGGTTTTGCATTTAGATTTTGAATCCTTGATCCCAGTGTTTTGGTTCCTGGAAGCCAGACGGAAGGTGGGTTTGGCAGCAGGGGCAGCCCACCCGGTAAGTCACCCGCGAGGTCAGAGGGGTCTGCTCAGGTGGTCCAGCGGCACAGCGGCCTCAGCCCGTTTCCAGGGGGTGGGGGGCAGCAGGTGTCATCACTGCCCCTCACACATGGCATGGTCGGAGCTGTTGGTGACTGAGAACTTAAACCCAGCCTGCCTGCAGCCCAGCCCCACTTCCCAGCTGTCCACCAGCCTCCCCCATGCAGCGACACGTGTCTCCAGCCTCAGGCCCACCGACCCTGGAACAGACAGCATAGGGGGCTCAGTCAGGTGATCTCAGAGGGAACCGGAAACAGTCCTTGTTTCTGAGAAGGCCGCTGGGGACACGGGGCCTTCTCAGAGCCACAGGCCATGGGGACACGCCAGGGACATCCTAACCTATGTATTAGCCCTCGGCCCACGTCCATCCTGCCCCATTGTAATTCTTTCCAAGTACATTAAAACACAAAAAGTCACCAAGTGGCCCCAGACGCTCCCTCCAGGAGCTGTTCGCCCTGGGCCGATCGCTGCTGTGTTACCACGGCCTCGTGCCTAGTGTCTCTCTCCATGCGCGCTCCGTGATGCAGACGGATGCGTCCAGCAGCGGCTGTGCCGGGGACCCCGCGGCCTGCCTGCGCCCCCCATCAGCTGGGGCTGGGCTGACGCCCCTCTCTCCCCATAGCCAGCCAGCTAGGGGCTTGGGGGTGGGGCCAGGGGCACCCTAACCAGGCCAGCCAGCTTCACTTCTAGGAAGACACAGGGGCTCAGGTAGCCTGACCCTGACTTATGGCACAGTTTCAGCCCCACTGCCCCTCATGGCTCCAGGTGGCAGAGGTGGCCTGCTCAGGGAGGCGACCTGCTCAGGGAGGCAGCCCACCGAGCGTCTGCAAGGACACCTCCACAGGGGCGCAGGAGGGCATAGGCTGCGTGGGGCAAGTGGGCAGGCTTGCTGGGCCAGAGGGCCGCAGTGGGCAGGAAAGGGTGAGTGCAGGTCACTGCAGAGCAGGGGCTGCCATGGGGGCACAGCTCTCTGTGTGGAAGCCTCTGAGCCCCCCAACTACTGCGGGAGCAGAACCGTGGGTGTGACCCTGGCTGGCTTCTCTCCCTTCTCTTGAGGACACACTTGGCGGGGTGCAGGGTCCCTGCTGCCTTGGGACTCAGTGGTCTCCCCAACAGTGCCTAGAAGATCTCTTATCTCAGAAGAGGACACGGGGGCCAAGGGGCATCCCCTCACTGCCCGAGGACATGCTGACGAGGCCCATCCAGATCACACCCGTGCCCACTGATAAGCAGACGGTGAAGGCCAGGCACTGCCAGCCAGAAGGCCCAACTGGGAGCCCCCAGGCATGCCGCGCGGCTGGCCTCCTGAAGCCGGGGTGGGGTGGAGGGTCTCAGCCAGGGGGTGTCCTGCACACTGACCTGCCAGTGTCCCTGTGTTTCCAGGTGACCCCTCAGTTGCCAGAGGTGCCAAAAGAGCTGCCAGCAAAGTTACATAAGCTGTGCCACTTAGATTGGCCCTGGAGAAAGGTGTTCTGGTCTGGCCCTGACATGGGCCTGGGGACGTCCGCCCACACTAGCCGGCAGGGGGCAGCCCCAACGAAGCCACAGACCTCAGCCCGCCTCTGGGAAGCACTGGCGCCACAGAAACAGCTTGGCTTTGGTGTGCGAACGGCTGCACTCCCGGCTGTCCTCACCTGCATCAGGCTGCTCAGGCCAGGCGCCCGGGACACAGAGAAGGACATGTGGGCCTGCCTGTAGGTCCGGGGTCAGGCAGCCACAGAAGGCCCGACCAGGGACCTCACCTCCACAGGTGCACGCGCACCGTCCCGTGGGAGAATTCATGCCCCTGGCCATTCTGACTCAGTGACCTCAGGGGTGCAGAGGGCCAAGTTGGTACCTTGCAGGGACGCTGAGGGGCCTCCACAGGACCTGTGGGACAGCATGGCCAGGCTGATCGTGGTGGGGGGTGCCCAGTGACCCTGACACCCAGAGACGTCAGAGGGACGGGGTGCAGTCCACCCTGAGCTGTTCAGACCATGGGGTCCTGGCACCCGTGGGCAAGGGAAGCTGCAGGGGCACAGGCCATGGGGCTCGTCCCCAGGGCCTGTCTCCAGAGCTGTTCCAACCATCGCACTCAGCCCCAAGCCAGGAAGGTGAATGGAAAAGGCCATGTGAGCCATGGCCTCCAGTAGGGTGGCCAGCTTCTCTCAGAAGCCCTCACCCCAGCACCCCAGGCCCCACCTGCAAACCGGGGTCCTGGGCCCAGAGGCCCCCGGGGGCTCTGCTGCTGCCACCCTGCCATGAGGCTGGGACCCTGCACACTGTGATGGGCACTCAAGACCCCGTGGTGATGGCATGTGACAGCATCAGCCTGCTGCTCAGTCCCATCATGAGCTCAGCCGGTGCTGCCAGGCCGGACCACACACCAGGTACGGAGCCCAGTGTCTGGACTCGGTGTGGAGGTGCTCGGCACTGCAGAGATGGGTGTCCAGTCGTCGGCTGGGAGCAGCCTGGCTGGGGTGAGTGCTTTGGCCAGCGCTCCAGTCGGGATGAGGCTTCCATGGGCGTCTTCCGGAGCGCGGGCAGGGTCCCAGAAGGAGGGACGTGAGCATGGACGGGCAGATAGGACTGCAGCACGAGGACACGGTGCCAGGAACAAGGGGCTGTGGCCTCGCTGGCAGCGGGAGTTTGGACCCAGTTCTAGAAACAGTGGAGGCTGCATCTGCATGACGCTTGAGGAGCCGGAGCCTGTGGGTACATGGGTGGAGTGCGGGGTCTCCTCTGGCTGCCTCTGGGTGGTGGGGAGACACAGCTCGTGGGCTGTGGAGGAAGCCTGGACTGCTGGTCCCAAGCTGATGACAACCTGCCTTGGCAGGAAAATGCAGTCTCCGGTGACCCTGCAGAGGGTAGGAGAGTGGGGTCCCTGCAGGCCACTGGAGGCCAAGGAAGCAGCAGCCGGGCAATGATGCCAACCTCCTCCACCAGAACAGGAGGTGCCAAAGGTCCCAATGACACTGAAACCAGCCTGCTCTGACCCCAGGGCCGGGGATGTGGGTAGCAGGGCACGGCCTCCCGGGGCGCCCCGCGTGCCTGCTGACCTCCCAGCGCTCCTGCAGCGGCTCACATTGTGCACTGTGACTGTGCAGCCCTCCTGGCTCTCAGCCCTCCAGCTTAGGAACGGGTTTAGCTTTCTGTTTTGTTTTAGGGGCCTGACCACCACGGTGGCTCCCCAAACGCGCAGTTGTTTGAGATCGGGAAAGAGCCTGAGCTATCCCGGGGTTTCTCAAAGTGGGATCCCTGGGCCAGTGGCAGCCACAGCAGGTTCTCAGGCCCCTGGCGGATGATGACATCGGACATAGTGGAGGCACCACCAGTCCTCGGGGTCATCACAAGTAGTCTGGTATCTGAAAACAAGGACAGCTGCTGTGCTGCACAAACTGACAGCATCAGGGTGGACTGGGGGCTCTTGCGGGGAGCCTATGGGGGCAGGCGTCCAAGATCACATCCCTCAAAGGGAGACCCTCAGCTCCTGGGCACGGGTTGGGGCCAGGTTGCCAGGCTACGGACCACCTGCGACCCCGGGCAGCCCCCGGGAGTGTGCGTGCTCCTCACAGCTGTCTAAAAGGATGCAGGTGTGGCATCTATAATCAGAGCCCTCTTTTCTGGAAAATGCATAAAAGCACATAAAGAAAAGTATTTTTGTGTTTCCTTCCAATCTGATTTGTGTCAGGTGGTGGGGTTGGGCCTCAGTTCACGTGCGGCTCCACAGCTTGCCTCTCCACCTCTCCACCTGAGCTCCTCCCAGGAGCCTGATCTCGCACGTTTAGAACGCTGTCGATTTTTTTTACTGTCGTGGACAACAGCATGAAGGCTGCCTCGCCATTGTCTCCACGGAAGAAATGCTAAAAGGCAGAATGGCTGGGTGCTGCTCTGGGTGCATCTTCACAGAAGTGCCGCCTGGACGGATGGGAGGGGGTCCGCCCGCCACACCAGGCTGCACAGGATGGGGTCCCAGCGACCCCGTCCCCAGGAGCCTTGTCAGTGGCAGGGATGAAGTCAAGGGCCTGTGGGCACCTTGCTGGCGAGCATCTCCTGGGACAGAGCTATGGGGTAGCTCTGGGAGCATTTCAAGTCGTTCAGGAATCCAGGCCTCATCGGGGCCTGGCTCTCCCCCCGCTGGGCAGCAAAGACCAGTCCTCCAGATCCACTTGTTGGCTGCCCGCACTTCCTGCCTCCAAGATCTGCCCCAGGGCTAAGTCCCTGTCCCAGTCCGGGGGCCCGTGCTCCGTCTGGGGCTCTCGGACAGCTCGGCTCCAGGATTGAGTCGGGATATACCCATGGTGTTAAAACCTCATTTCTTACACTAAAACTTAGATATGCACAGAATCCCACAGGAAATACAAATTCTTTACTCTTATTTTTTTCTTATTTATACATCATAAAAAAATTCAAATAGCACAGCAGTTTTCCAACGTGCTTCCACAGAGTATTACCACCAATGTCCCAAAGCCCCGGAAGGACTTTGGTGGTAATAGAGGTGGGCTAGAAATGGGAAGTGACGAGTGGCCTGGGAGGTGATGGGTGTCCCTCTGCATCTCCCAGCTCCCCATCTGCTGTTCTCCCCTAGGACTTGTTGGGGTGTTGGAAACGGGATTGTTCCCCAGAAAACATTCTGTGGGGTCACCTTGGGAAAGACAAAGATAAAACCTGTGACGACTGATTTCTTTTCCTGCAGCTCCAAGCGCAGCAAGATCTGTGAAAGCAAGAAACCCGTTGACACCCACACCTTGAGAAAGAAGGTCAGCAGCATGACGTGTGAGCCGGCTGTCCGTGCTGTCCTCGGCAGTCTTCTGCTCTATGTCACCGAGCTCCAGGCCAGGCCACCAGAGCCTCCTCCTGCCATGAGGGCAGAGGGCACAAGGAGCAGGGTGGGCCGCCCCTCTGAGACCCAGAACACCCAGCGGCGGCCTACATGCTTCCAGCTCCTGCAGGCCAGGTTCATGGGCACTGGCCGCGAGCCCCGTCTCAAGAAGACCCAGGAGGTGGGGAGGCTGATTTTCAAGGACAAGCAGGGGCCCAGCAGGAGCCTGGTGACCACCACCATCAACAAGCTCCTGGAGAAGGCACGGGAGGGTGCCAGCTGCCCCACGCGGGACTGGGAGACGCTCCGCAGCCAGAAGCCGCGGCAAGGCTCCCCCACCAGGAAGGGCACCGTGAAAAACATCCTGAAGATATTCTTGGCCGCAGAGCAGAGGAATGTACATGAGGAGCCCAATGCTGCCAAGGGGCCCCCACCAACACCGGCCCCCAAGAGGGGCTCTGTGCTGTCCAGGCTGCGGGAGAAGTTTGAGCAGAGCGGCTGTCTCTGTTCCGAGGCCGGCGTGCTGCCGCTCCGCAAGGATGGGAGGAAGAAGAAGAACCTGCAGAAGAGGAGGCTGCACCGGCCCGAAACCCGCGTGCTCTGCACGGCCACCATGACCAGCACCTGCATCCGCACGCCGCTAGCCCGCTTCCTGGCCTGCACTGCTGAGCCCAGGCTGGCCTTGAACATCGCCACTGTCGTCTGTCGCCCCAGAAGCTGGCTGTCCCACTGTGCCAAAATCCGCCACTCTGATCGGGGGCGTGTGCCCGAGGGGAGTAAGACAGCAGGACAGGGGCAGCCAGCTGGGGGTGCTCCCGCAGACAGACTGCACATGGCACGCCTGGGTGGGGAGCCAGTCCCCTGTCCTGTCTCCCCCAGGGGCCGTGAGCCCATGGTACCCCTCCTCCAACCAGCCTGCTCAGGGCAAGCCGGAGCAGTGGGAGGGGGCAGGATGGGGGAACCCCCGGCAGGGGACGCCACACAGTACACCTGGGAGCCTGGGGAAGCCGGGGCAGGAGCTGGCAGGGCCCCTGAGGTTGCCTTGATGGTTTGCAGTTCTGAGGATGAAACAGAAGGAGTGACTCTAGGCTCTGAGGGAGACCCTCTGTTCGCGGTCCAGGAGACTTTCCCAGAACAGAAGACCGTGGGACATATCCCACCACTGCCGGCGCCCGCGGTCCAGGCCCTGTGGCGGACACAGTCAGCCATGGAACCTCCCCAGGTAACCGTCACGCGGCCTGTTGTGTACAAAATGCCACCTTCTCCTGCCACGCCCAAGACCGCGGAGCCTCCCCAGGTAACCGCCACGCAGCCGGACACGTGCAAAGTGCAACCACCTTCTGCCACGCTGCCCAAGACCACGAAGCCTCCCCACGTAACCGCCACGCAGCCGGACACGTGCAAAGTGCAACCACCTCCTGCCACGCTGCCAAAGACCACGAAGCCTCCCCACGTAACCGCCACGCAGCCGGACACGTGCAAAGTGCAACCACCTCCTGCCACGCTGCCAAAGACCACGAAGCCTCCCCAGGTAACCGCCACGCAGCCGGACACGTGCAAAGTGCAACCACCTCCTGCCATGCTGCCCAAGACCACGAAGCCTCCCCAGGTAACCGCCATGCAGCCGGACACGTGCAAAGTGCAACCACCTCCTGCCACGCTGCCAAAGACCACGAAGCCTCCCCAGGTAACCGCCATGCAGCCGGACACGTGCAAAGTGCAACCACCTCCTGCCACGCTGCCCAAGACCATGGAGCCTCCCCAGGTAACCGCCACGCAGCCGGACACGTGCAAAGTGCAACCACCTCCTGCCACGCTGCCAAAGACCACGGAGCCTCCCCAGGTAACCGCCACGCAGCCGGACACGTGCAAAGTGCAACCACCTCCTGCCACGCTGCCCAAGACCACGAAGCCTCCCCAGGTAACCATTCCATCTGCAAGGGGCACCACCAGTGTGGGGCAGGACCTCCTCGCGGCAGCTCCACAGAAATATCCCACCCAGGGAAAGGAGACCACTCATAGCTTTGGGGCTCCCAAGGAGCTCCAGCATCCTGAGGGTATGGCAGGAGAGGCCATGTCTGAGCTAGCCTGTGAGAAGCATCAGCTGCCAACGTCACATGACAAGCCGATCCATGGAGGGGATGCCCCATGGCATCATCCCACAGCCTCGGAGAATCAACGAAGTGGGGACAGCCCCTTGGCTCCGGGCCATGAGCAAGGGCTGCCTCCCGACAGGGGACGCCCAGCGGGCATCTCGGCACTGCTAGAGGCCCCCCTCAGTGACAGGACCAGGTCTGACAGTCCAACCTCCATGGACAAGAAGGTCCTGTGTGGGCGAGAGCTCAGGGGACCACCTCTAAGGGCCTCTGCCCGGCCCGGCCCACAGGCAGCAGGGAGCACCGGCCCCAGCCTTGGTGGCTACAGACCCGCCTCCTTTGGCAAATGTCTGAAACCAAGCACTGAAATCCCCAGGCTGGTGGTGGCCACTGGGGCCGTGGAGAGTCATGGCACACCAGTGCTGGGTAACACCGTGAATGCAGTAAACAGCGAGGCCAGAGAGCAGAACCCTGTGCACGAAGGAGAGAGCCTGGCAGCAGGAGCTCTGGCCCAGGCCACCAGCCAGCCACACAGCTCGGCCCCAGCCGGGTCCTGGAGGCACCTGCTTGGAGCAGCTGAGAGTGGTGCCCGTGGAGGCTCAGGGCATCACCAGGCTGAGACCCCCGAGTCCCCGGCTGCTGTTCCACTGGAGGCGGCGGGCACCCCGCATAAGAATGTCGTGGCCGAGGGTGAAGCTAGCACAGTGGCAGGAGGCAGAGGGGCCGCAGCTGCTCACAGGAGCCCCTGGGGGGCTGACATGACCCCAGGCCCAGGCTGGGCTCACCCCACGGCCAAGAGCAGGGGTGCAGTGGGGTCCCCACCTTTGCCTCCCGAGAACCAACAGGCCCAGGAGGACAAGCGCGTCCTGCCCAAAATCCAGGGTCTTCCCCGAGCTGGGGCTCCCTGCAGGCCTCCATCACCCCAGGCAGCAGCTGAAGGGCAGTGGGCAGGCAGGGCCCCTCCAAAGTGCCCCAGTGTCCAGGCACAGCCACTGCCCGCGTCCATCCCGAGGGCTGGTGTCTGGGAGGGAGCCAAGGTCAGGGACAGGCGTCGGCCGTGGTCAGGCCTAGGGATGCTGGAGGATAGGGCCATGGGGCCCACGAGGCTAGACGGTGCTCCCAAGGAGGGGGCAGCTCTGTGCGGCCGGAAGGCTGGGTCACATGCTGCAGAAGAGGGTCAGATGTGGCCCTGGAGGGTCGAGGGGGGCAGTGGCACTAAGGTGGGGGCCAGGGGGGTGGAGACTGGTCCCCATCACACTGAGAAGGGCCCAGAACATGCACGGGAGCAGCAGGCACAGCGTGCAGAGCACCTTCCGGGGGGACCTGGTGCCCAGGTTGGAAAGAACCAAGCACCTCCCCCTCCAGAGAGTCTGGGGCACCTGGCACTGGCACAGGCCAGCAGGATGTCACCCCACATCTGGGCGGGCCCACCCCACAACTCATCAGAGGCTGTGGCTGTGGCAGATGTGAGTGGGAGGTCCCAGGGAGCCCCCAGCGCTAGCCAAGGGGGGCCTGGAGCCCCACACGAGGTGGGCAGGAACCAGCGGTCCTCCAGCCCCAAGCCAGTGCTTGGCTTCATGGTGCCCGCACCCAGGCCTGGGGGCTGCCAGATGACCCGTGCCCCAACCGAGGAGGGGTCCCCACACACCATGGAGGCAGAGAAAGGTGCACTGGCACATGAACACCGCACAAGGTTGGCGCGCTTTGCAAAGTACAGAGCCCAAAGCTTCGGCGACCAGAGGTCCTTCGATTTGTCCTTCAGGCCAACGACAATCAGGGCCAGTGACACCTTTGAACTTCCAAAGTGAGGCCTCGGCTTCCGCACCCCAGACACGCCTGGCACCATGGTTGCTGCTCCTTGCCCAGACTATCGATTGTTTTCCTGCCTCCAAACCACACGGCCGTGCAGGTGTGCGTCCGGAGTGCCAGGCGGCTGGTTCCTATGTGGGCCCAGGGGCGGAGGGAGTGGGGTCCGAGGTGCAGACTTTGAGCTCTGCGCCACCCCCTCGGTGCTCTACGCCTTCTTCTCCAGGGTGGAACACTGAGGACGAGGGATGCCCGGGACATCCAGGTGCGTTTCCTCACTGTCCCGTTTTTTATGGTGCTCGGGGGTGTCCAGGCACACGTTTCTATCGCTGCACAGAGCCATGCTGTTTTCAGCACTTCAGTGTTTGCTGCTGAGCTTGTATGCATCTCTCCTGTCCTGTCTTGGTGGCTCTGGCCACCTTGCCCTCTGCAGTGTCGTTGGCAGGCGCCAACCCACAGGCCGGCACAAGGCGGCAGCCCCTCAGCTCTGCACCGGCAGGGAGCTGCCCATGAAGCACCTGCGGGACAAGAGCAGAACAAACCACAGGGAACTTCCAGTGCACAGGGCTGGAGGGGGGGCCGGTGCACAGGGAAGGGACGGTGCACGGGGATGGAGGGGGACCTTCAGCACACTTTCCAAAGGCACCGTCCCCAGGAAGAGGTCCTGTGGGCACCATGTGCTGAGAACAGGGACAGTCATGGTGCCGTGTCCCACCTCTCCGCACAGGGCCCGGCAGGTGGGGGGTGGGAGGTGGTATCTGGTGCCCCCGCCCCAGGAGTGGCAGGGGGCTGGCGTCCTGGAACTGCAAACCTGGAGCACACACTTGGGGGCACCTGGGCACATGCTCGGGGGGGGGGGGGCGAGACCCACAGAGGCCAGGGTGGCAGTGCCTGCTCACACCCCAGGTGGCTTTGCAGGAGCTGAGGGTGACTGTGTGCCTGTCCTCTTCCTTCATATTTTGTTCCAGAGGATCTGAGGCTGTGTTTGGCAAAGAATGTGATGACAGAGGAGATAAAAATATTATATTCACGGAGTGTTCCCTTTTTAAAATAAGCAGTGGAGTTGTGTTGCTATTTTTAAATAGACCAGAAAGTCCGCGGATAATGTTCGGAGTGGTATGAGTCCAAGTGGTGGATCAGAATCTCCTCCAGATGGCAAGTTCATGCAGTTCACACACCCAGTGCCCCTGGAGGCCTGGCCAGCGTGGGGGTGTCTGCGACCCGCTGGGCTGGGGGCCGGTGCTCCCTGCTCACCAAACACGGCCGCAGGTCCCCTGCCTGTCCTGGGGCGGCTCCCAGTCGAGGATGACTTTCTGTGAGGACTTGACGGTGTTCAGTTGATGCGTTCCCATCGCAGTGAGGCCATGCGGCCGGAGGACCCCCACGAAAGCAGGTGCCCGACCCCGTCTGGCAGACTCGGCCTCTGCGTCCACACAAGGAAGGCCGGCGAGCCCTTCTGTGTGGGAGTACGTGCTGGGGGTGGGGTGGGGGTGGGGCTGTGGGCATCATCCAAGAGGGTGTCCGTATGAGCCCCTTAGCCGATGGGTGCACCCCATGTGTGGCCTGGCTGCGGACGCCAGCCAGCTTCCTCTGCTGCTGACACCCTGCCTGCCTGCGGGGCTCCCAGGGGAAGGTCTCAGGTGCCCGCTGGGCGCTCAGGTGCTCCACTGTGCCCACCGGTGGTTAGGATCCTACGGACTCGACATCACCTCCTTATCTGAGTTACAATCTTGTAATTACGTGATTATGTAGCAATCCACAGCTATTGGACTCAATGCTCCCTGTGTTATCCTCTTTTGTACACAAATCCCTCTAAAATGGGTTTCTTAGGAAAAAACTACTATTTGTTCTATCTGTTGCGTTCTTCCCTTTGAATTTTTACTAACTTTGTTCAGCTGGAAATAATTTTGAAAACAGAAATAAACTATGTTGCCTATCACAGGCAAGGTGGGTGATCTTGGTGTCCCTGAGGACTCGGGCGAGGACTCGAGCGAGTCGCCCAGGGGGTCTAGCGGCACCTTCCCGCTCTGTCCGCGAGGGGGAGCTCCGGGCGTGCCGAGGCTGTGCGGGGGGCCGGCCACACCACGGCTTCAGCTCAGGCACTTGCTGGACACACCGGTGAGGCCGGACCCCAAAGCCACACCCTTTGGTGACCACACTCTCAGCTGCGCCCCCCGCGGAGGGGCCTTTCCCGTGGCTGGCGGCAGACACGCAGGCTTCCCCAGCCCTCCCCGAAGCCGGCCTTCCGTGGGGTTCCCGGAGAGAGCTCCGCAGTGTCAGCGGGCAGGCGGGCCACACGGCCTCGGGGGACGTGCGTGCGTGTGCGTGTGCGTGTGTGTGTGTGTGTGCACCTGTGGGGGTGCCTGGGAGGGGGAGAAGGGAGTGTGCGCACACACCTGCTCCGTTTGCCCCGCCCTGAAATGAACTCGCTGCTTGAGCTGGGTGGGGAGTCACAGACACCGAGTGAAGGCCCAGCACTCAGCGCTCAGCACTCAGCACTCAGCGCCCAGCACCCAGCACGGCCTGGCAAGCCCGGCAGGTACTGTCACAGTGGGAAGGAGGGTGCTCTGGCCGGCAGGTGTCATTGGAGAGCTGCCCGTCCAGGCTCCGTACTCCCTCTCTGTGGGTGACAGGAGCTCCCTGGCGCTGGCCTGGGACTTCTGGGCTGACCGACTGGAGCCTCATCCCCAGTCCGGTGTGCTCAGACGCGCCGTCGTGGGTCTGCTCTGCCCGCCTGGGCGCAACCCTGCTCCTCAGCCCGCACTCTGGTCTATGAGATGCGCACAGATGCTGTGTGAGCGAGGGCTGCAGGGTGGGGGCCGCAGTAGCTCACACCACCAGTTCCCTGTGTGAACGCCCACAAACACATCTGGCCACTGTAGGGCCACCCGCTCCGGCCCTAGGGCCCTTCCTCCCCAACTTGTGTCTGCTCCCCAGCCTATGACCCGATTGGTACCTCTGCCCCCCAGCTTTTCTGAGAACCACTCACTGTAGGAGGGGACTCCGCTCCCGGTTGCAGGCCCCTGGAATCCCATCCAGCAGGCTGTGCACGGACACCCTCTCTTCTGTACGCTTCTCTTCACCGTGGCTTTGGTGAACCCATTGTCCCGTCAGCATGCTCCGAGGGGCCCTTCCTGTCCCATTGTCACCAAAACTGAAGAGCGTTTTGAAAGCGGGAGGGGTCGGCACTTGGCCTGGACATCAGCGCGCGGGACGGGGATGTGCCAGGGTGAAGGGACTGCGTCTGCCCTGGGCCCTGGGGCGGCCAGTGGAAATGCCAGCAAGCCTCTAAAAATAAACGCCCTTCTGCGCTCTGCCTCTGCGGGCTCGCTTGTTCCTTCTGCAAGGAGAGCCTCCCGAGAGTCCTGGGGTAGGCGCAGCTGCTCGCTACCAACCCAGCTCCGGGTTCCGGGGGACCATCTGGAGTCCGAACTCACAGCGGGAACACAGCGTCGATTGTGGAGACCTGCCTCCAAGGCCGTCTCCCAGGCCTCCCCAGGCCTCCCCACGTCTCCCGGTCTCCGCTGTGCTTGTCCTGAAGCCCCGGGACCTGCTTTGCGTCCAAGGCGATGGCACCTCATGCCCCGGGGCGGGGGAGGGGTGTCAGCGAGGCTCCAAGGGGAAAGCACAGAAACCAGTGTTCTTCCTGCCCAACAGGCTCTCCGAGGAAGATTCTCAGGGCGAAAGCGTCCCCTCACGATCTGTTCACTGAAATCTGGGTCTCAGTGTTTCCTGTGCATCCAGATCGGGCTGTGAGCTGAAACGCAGGATGCGCGCACTTACGGAACAAGGACAGGTGTGTCAGCCCTACTTTAGGTGGACGTGACGCAGGTTTCTCTGGGTGTGCGACTGTCCTCCCATGAATCTGGGACATCTTTCTTCATATTATTGCTCTGACAGCTCAGAGTTGACGGTGCCATCACTTCTCAACAGTAGGGGTATTTCTGGTGTGACTGCATTTGGAGACACAGCCTGAAAAAGTGAGCCGGGTAAAACAGGTCAGTAGGCTGAGCCCAGATCCACATGATCGGTGTCCTAGTGAGAAGAGGCGACAAGGGTGTACACATGCATGGGGTGGCCATGGGGAGGACAAGGCCCTGCCTGGACCTCGGACATCTGGCTCCAGGACCCCATGAACATGACCGCCTGTAACCACGCCACCTGGGCTGTAGTTCTCAGCCCTAGCACCCCCCTAACAACACTAAAACGTAGAGCTTCTACTAGAAAAGGAAGAACAGGAGAAAGAATGGTGGGGGTGTGTGCCGAGTGTGGTGCCTGTCTTGAGCTGGCGTCCTCCTGCCCTCCCCAAGGACTTGTCTGTCCATCTGTCCACTGCGGCAGGTTGAAGCAGAGCAGCCTGTATCTCACTCTTGGCTTCCTGATGAGCGCGGGTGCTTCATGCACCTGCCCGGAGAGAAGCACCTTCTCCCCCTCCTGCAGTACCTCTGAGGGTTATCATAGAATATGTTGTGTCACAATATTTGTTCTTAAAAATGGTCATTTTAGGGGTGCCTGGGTGGCTCAGTCACTGAAGTGTCTGCCTTCAGCTCAAGTCATGATCCCGGGGTCCTGGGATCCAGTCCTGCATCAAGGTCCCTGCTCAGTGGGGGCTCTGCTCCTCCCTCTGCCCTGCCCCTGACTCATGCTCTCTCTCTCTCTGTGTCAAAAAAATAAAATATATTTTTTTAAATTGTTCACTTTAGGGGCACCTGGGTGGCTTAGTGGGTTAAGTGAGCAACTCATGATTTCAGCTCAGGTCGTGTTCTCAGGGTTATGAGATGGAGCCTCACACTGGGATCTGCACTCAGCAGGGAGGGTGCTTGAGATTCTCTCTCCCTCTGCCCCCTCTTCCCCTGCCTGTGCATGCAAGCTCACATTCTCTCTGTCTGTCCCTCTCGCTCTAAAATAAATAATAAATCTTTTTTAAAAAAATTCATTTTATCTCATTATGAAGTAATGTCTCCAAAACCAACTTGTAAGTTTCTTGCAATGCCCAGAACCTGAAGAATACCTGACATTCAAAATCTGTATTGGAAGAAGGAGAAACACCAGCACATGTCAGTGCTCTGATTCTATAAGCCACATGCAAGCCACCTGCTCCTTCCATAATTTGGGGCTCCCTGCAGCTCTCACCATGCTGCACAGTGGATCTGCCAACTTCCAAAACCTGTTTTTCTTCTGTAAGGACTTCATGGAGGAAAAACTCTAGGGTGACTTCCCGCAGGGTGTGCAGAACCTGTTCTCCAAGGAAAATGTGGGTGAGGCGCCTGAGTCTGGAGGGTCCAGAGCAGGAACACCATACCCAGCTTTTGCTAAACACAAGCCCCACACAGATTCCAGTAAGGCCCTTCCATGTATAAGGGAAAAGCCTGGATGGGGTCACGTGCCCAACAAGAGGGAGCAGGGGGTGCGAGAGTGTGGAGGGGGTAGCACTGTGGCCTGGGGACAGTGGCTTGCCCTCAAGAGAAAGGCCCCCACAGTGACCCAGAGGCCAGGTGCTCTGGGGCAGGTCCAGCTGTGGCCTGTGGCCTCGGGACAATGAGGGCGAGGCCCCACCTACAGGGGCAGGAAGGGCGTTTGCTGTTTGATGGAAGCACCCTGAGGGCAGGCGGGCGCTCAGATTCAGAGACTGGGCATCTTGTGGGGAACCCACCCGGTTCCTTATCCGAGGCTCACAGGTGTTCCTCCTGGGTCTGTGGGGAGGGCAGGGGGCTGACGAGCAGGCAGCGTAGGCTTTGTGCACGTTGACCCCTGAGCCCCAGTGGGCCTGGACCAGGAGGCAGGCCCATGGCAGGCTGGTGGGGAGCCAGTTCCCACCAGCCTTGAGGGGAGGGACACCGGCCAGTGAGGGTGCCCGGGAACTCAGAGACCCCGGGCATGTGGAGGTGACAGGTACTTGGAGGACACAGGTGTGCAGCTGCCTCCTGCCCCTAAGTGGGGGACTCAAGCAGACCCTGGGCAGGTGGCCAGCAGCCCTAACCGCCAGGCCCTCTGGCTGCTGACTGTCCTCACCACCTGGGGCCCCTCCACCTCTCTCCTCTCCCCCACTTCCTGGGGTGGCCACACACACATAGCTTGCCCCTACACAGAACGCTTGCTGTCCACTTTCATCTGGTCCCCAAATACCTTTGGTCAGGGCACTGCCGTCAGGCTCACATCAAGTGTACACATCCCAGTGTCTGGGTATCCAGCTGGGGCATCAGAGCCAAGGCCCATGACAAGGCAGTCGTGAGGAAGTGTGTGGCAGAGGGTGAGGCTGGACTCAGATGCCCATCAGGAGGGGGACACGGAGCGTCCCAGGGTTGCTGGGAGGGCTAGAAGCTGCAGAGCCATGCCAACAGGGCCAGACGCCACGGATCTGGGGGCACAAGGTGTGAGTGCCAGAAAAGTGGAGGGCAGGTGTAGAAACGGTGCCAGAAAGTAGGAAATGAGGTTTGGCCCCAAAGAAGATTCCAGACAGGAGGGGATTCAGGGACTTCTTGGCTTTGACTGGTAGTCAGCTGCCGAGGGAAGGAAGCAGCAGAGACGGGAGGCGACGGGTTGGTTGGTGCGGGGCTGGGTGCTCCTCCTGTTCCCTACGATCCAGCAGGTGCTGTGAGGAAAAGTCACCTGACCTGTGGACCTGAGTCTCTGCCCAAGAGAGGACCGCTGTGAGAGTGTCCCAAGGAGGTCAGAGCACGGACAGAGGGGACACCGTCTTTCCAGAGCCAAATGCTGTGAACTCAGCTGAGCGTGGAGGGTTTCCCCAGAACCAGGAACACTGGCCGAACTGGCCTCTGGGGTTAGGTTCAGGGCAGCACTCCACCTCCTGCCGTTCTCCCCCGGCCAGAGAAGACCAACGGATGGACGGACGGACGGATGTCTCCTAACAGGGACAGGGTGCATTCCACAATTTGCTCTCCAGGTTGTGCTTAGTCCCAGATGGACCATCTCTGAAACACATCAGCATCCCCTCAGGTCACCCAACCCCAGGGAGACTTGCAGCAGGTGTGGCCATGTCTCCACCACGTCGGGAGGTGGCCCAGAGGTGGTTCTCATGAGGAAGCGCTTGCAGTGTCCCAGAAAGACATGTCCTCAGCCGAGGTCGTTCACTGGTGGACTGGGCTCCTGCGCACAGGTGTCTTTCTGATCCCGCCCATTTTTCCAAAAAGGACACTTGAGATGAGGAGGGCCGAAGGTACAAAAGTATCTTTTTTTTTTTCCTAAGATTTTACTTATTTGAGAAATAGAGGGTGATTTCACACGCACAAGCAGGGGCAGGGGCAGAGGGAGAAGCAGACTCTCCACTGAGCAGGGAGCCCGACAGGATGAGGGGCTCCATCCTAGGACCGTGGGATGATGACCTGAGCTGAAGACTGACTGAGCCACCCAGGCGCCCCACAGAAGAATCTTAATCCAAAGTTTAAGGTATCTTAAATCCTCTTCCTTTCTCATCACAGTTCTAAGCAAAGTACACAAAAATGTTGGCAAATTTTCTAATGGTCTCCACGATTTGACAAGCAGATTAAACACGGTTTTCACATCACAATATTGAACTCCCAGGACACAGTGATGCGAGTGACCAGGGCTGCCCTGGAGTGATGGGATGTGATGGGGAGCGGCCACGGCTGCTTGGGTGGCCACCTCCACGCTGAGTAAGCAGCCAGGTGAGTTGTGTGCCTCCAGCAGATTCCTCCGCAGCTGCGGGCAGCACCTATAGCCTCGAATGCTGCTCCCAAGAGTCTGACCACAAGTTGGGGAAGAGGCAGCCGAGAAGGGAGCCCTGACTCCTGCCTCTGCCTCCCGTGGGGAGCGGCGAACGCTCTGCGCTGTAACCACAGGCCACCCTGGAGGCAAGCCTCTGGGGTGGTACGGGGTACCCGCCTCTGCCCTCTGCCGGTCCTTCTGACCCTGTGACCCCTGGTGGGGCGGAGAGCCTCCCAGGCCGGCCACCGGCAGTTGGGGCAGGACTGGAATCCGGGCCCCTCCAGCCTGCTGTGTGTGAGGAGGGAGGAAGGAACAGGGCCTTTGGCCCTGTCCCTAGGTGGGTGAGGATCTCATCAACATGCTGCTCTCAGGTCAGAAGTGTAGACTGAAAAAGAGCAAGTAAAAAAGAGGGAAGACTCGGGATCCCCGGGTGGCGCAGCGGTTTGGCGCCTGCCTTGGGCCCAGGGCGCGATCCTGGAGACCCGGGATTGAGTCCCGCATCGGGCTCCCTGCATGGAGCCTGCTCCTCCCTCTGCCTGTGTCTCTGCCTCTCTCCCACTGTGTGACTATCATAAATAAAAATTAACAAAAAATAGAGAAGACTTGCTCTTTTTCTGCATGACGAATATAAAAATACTGGCCATAGGTCAGAACTCTGAGCTTCGCAGCCTCCGGATGGCAAGCTGTGAGGTATGGCAGGTAAATCCAAGCTGGATTATCTCCAGCCTCTGCTCCAAGCTCAGGCCTGAAGGAAGTGAGGGGGGCTCCTGGGCTCCCCCAGCCAGCGAGCCAGCCGCGGTGACGCCCCCCGCCCCCGGGTGCCCCCCCCGCCCCGCACACCCTCTCCGCCCCCGGAGGCCCCTGGCCCCGCCCCAGCCTCACCCTCCGGCCTCCAGGGCCAGCCCCTCCCGCGCTCCGGGCCGCAGGAGCAGGTGCAGCCCCGCCCCGCCCGCCCCCTGCTCGCCCCTGGGCCCCGCCCCGCCCCGCCCCGCCTCCCGCGCCTGCGGACGGACGGAAGGACGAGCTCCAGTCCCCGGAGGTGGCCCGGTCCTCGGCGTCGCCCCGCGCCCCGCCCCGCGCCCCCGGGCGCCCCCCGCCCTCCTGCCATGGAGCCCGAGGGGCGCGCCCGGGACCGGGTCCCCAGGTGGGCGCGGGGCGGGGCGCGGGGCGGGGCGCGGGGCGCGGGGGAGGGCGCCGGGCCGGGGTGCCCCACGCGCGCTCCTGGCCTCGACCCCGCGGGGACCTGGGCAGCCCGGCCCCGCGGGGCGCAGATGCGCGCGAAACTTTCCGCGGGGCTTACAGGTCACTTTGCCGTAGGATCGATCCTTACGGGTTCGAAAGGCCTGAAGACTTCGATTATGCAGCCTATGAAGAGTTTCTTTCCACCTATCTGGTGATCCTCACCAGACGCGCCATAAAGTGGTCAAAGCTTCTCAAGGGCAGCAGTGGTGTCCAGAGGAGTGGGACAGGTGAGTGGGAGCCTGGTCCCCCACGGGCAGGGGATGCCTGAGCCCTTACCTGCGGGTGCAGGGGAGAGGGCGGGGTGCCCTGAGTCCTTACCTTGGGGCGCAGAGTCTTAGCTCACTGGAACTTGCTCTTTGAAGACACAAGAGACCCTTCTCTCCCTCTGAGATGGGGACTTTGGCAGGTATCCACGGGGCCCTTGGCCTTCCTTCCAAGTGGGACCGATGTAGGGGGTAGCTGGCAGGAGAGTGACCAGGGCTCCCCGCTGCTCCACACACACAGGGAAGCACGCCCACCCTGCTCCCCCTCCTTCAGGTTTTGGGGTGATGCTGCCTCCAGGACGCCTTCCCAAGGCCCCATCTGGGATGGCAGGCCCTTCATCTTATATCCCACACCCACCCAATTGGCCTCTGGCCATACAGCAGGTGTGTGGCTGGTTTAGAGTATTCCGGCTGGAATCAGACATCCCTCCCTGCCAGCAGGGGTTGGTCTCTATAATTGCTTCCATATTTGTTAAATGAATGAGGTGTTTGCCTGCCAGGCTCCCCAGGCTGCAGATAAACAGACCAGTGGAACCTGCTGGTAGGTGGGGAGGGCGTTGGTCACCATGCACTTCCCCTTCCAGGAGTTAAGATATGGGGCGTTCTGAAATAGGACCTGAGTGACAATGAAGGGTGAGGGCAGAGGTCAGCTACAGGGACAGAACTGTGTGACTGGCATCAGGGATGTAGTGAGGGTGCGCTGGACTTGGAACCAGGGCTCCATCACATGACCAGGCGGACAGAGGCCAACCATACATGGGTTTTTAAGCAAGGCAGTGACTAGGTGAATTTTTGCTTTTAAAGGGCCCAGTGAACAGGGCGCAGAGTGGCCCCACACATAGCGCAGTGGGACGAGAGGGTTGGTGGAGGCAGGCCGGTCTTGCAGGGGCGTGCTCACGGGGGAGGGAGGCTCCTGCTGGACACTGGGCCACACCGCCACGGGGCCTGTCCCTTGACAGCCCGTCCTCAACCCGTGGGCCCCTGGGCTGCTACTGATGGGGGCGGGTTCAGTAGTTGCTCTGGTCAGCTGGTGTCGCAGGGCTGCCGGGGTTGGCAGAGTGTCAGGCTGGGCCCGCACGGGGCCCCCAGGGATCGCTCACGTCCATCCCCGGGGAGTCCCTGTGTCAGCACGTCGGCTTCTATCTTCCTTTTCATTTATTCTTAAAAGTTGACTGGTCTTTTGTTCTAAAAAAAATACTTAAAAGTGCATAAAAGTAAACAAAGCTTATATACCTGGTAAGACACGCTTGTCGCGGGACAGGACGTGAGGGACTCTGAGTTCCTCTCCTGGCCCAGACCCTTGCGTCTGGCAGAGGCGATCACGAGACCCACATGAGTGGACACAACAGGGGTCTGCTTCCTCCTCTTCGCTCTTTTATCCGTGGCAGATGTCCACGAGCACCTTCCCCCTCGACTGGGACACCATGTGGGCAGACCCTCCTGGCCCGGGCCAGCCGTCCTACACCTGTTCCATCTACACCAGTGCCCAGGGCAGGAGCTGCTGGCCCATCTCCTGGTGGCTTAGAGGGTCAGCACCATCTAAGTTAGAACTAAGCTGCAGAAATATACCTTCAAAGGCAAATACCAGTAAGTGCAGGGATCTGCTTCGCTGATCAGGACAGGTGGCTCCAGGTTAATTGTCTGGGGTCCACTGTGTTTCCAGAGGTGGGTGGGTTCCCTGAGCCCTGCTGGGAAGGTCAGTCTCTGGGGACAGGTAAGCTGTTTTCATTCTCTTAGGAGGGAACCTTGTGCCTTCAGATAACAAACAACAAAAGTAGCAGAAGCCTTCGTCCTTGGAAACAGTTGCAACAGCTCTGACTCCTTGGCCTGGGGTCCTGGTGGGGTCAGAGTCCTGCTTTCTTTTCTTTTTCTTTCTTTATATTAAAAAAAAAAGTTAATTTGCAGAGAAATTCACTCTTACCTGTTTACCCTTCTGTGGGTTTAGACAAACACACAGAGCCCATGTCGCTTCCAGCAAGAATGAAAACAGCGCATGGCCTTGAACGCCCCTCCTGCCACCCAGGCGCCGCCGGTCCTCTCCTTGCGTGGGGAGCTGGGGCCCCAGGAGGGCAGACGACCCCCTGCCTTCTGAGGCTGCTCCTTCAGGGCTTTCGGGTCCCACTTGGGCACAAAGTGCAGCGGGCCGGGCGAGGGCGGCCTGAACTCCTAGTGTCCTGGTCCACGTGAACGCACCAGCCAGACACTGCCTCTGCGCCCGCGTCGCCGCTTCCCTCGGGGCTCCTGGCTGGGACTCACTGGGGCTCGGTCCACAGTGCTCTCTTGACCAGCAACTTCCTCACTCCTGTGACATTTTTCTGTTAAATGCCACTGGTGCCTCAGATTTTTTTTCTTTTTATAGCGCATCATGGAACTTCACTCACTGCATGACTTTATTTTTTCTTAAAGTCATTTCTTTTTATTTTCTATATTTTTATAGTCCGTTTCTTTTGTTTGTTTCTTTTTTAAAAATAGTACTTCTAATACGAAAGGAGAACAACAAACCTTTGAATTTTCAAAGGAAAATAAACTCTTTGAGGGTTACATTAAGACTGTTAAAAGCTTAATGTAGCGCCTTGGGTTTCCTGCAATTCATTTGAATGTTAGTCTCACAAATCTTTCCATCGACCTGGGAAATTAGTGAGCATCCTGTGGTTTTTGGCTTCTTTTCCTATATGTTTCTATAGTCATTAAAGAGTTAATGCTTGCTTTTTCACATGTTTATCATCAGTAGAAATATTCCTCTCAAAGTAGTTCTTAACATACACAAATCAGGTGCAGAACCAGACGGTGACACCTGCCGCTGAAGCCCCCAGCACGCGGGCCACATGGACACCCAGTCCCCAAACCCACTGTTGCGTTCACTGCCGGGCCTCCGCCTGGGCTCTGCCTCACACTCATTCTTTGTGTGGCTGCACAGGGCCTTCCCGAGCCCCATCTGACCTGGTCCTGTGTCCCTTTCACCCCCAGGGCTGGACCGTGCGCCTGAGCTTCCGCTCATGCCCACAGCTGTCCCTCTGACCCTCACGGCTCAGCTCCCAGCTCCCGGGCCAGCAAGGGCCTCTTCCTGCCTCCTGTCCCTCCGGCTTTCCTGGTGTCCGTGTGTGCCCGGGTGGTCACCAGCTCTGCCTCGGGGTGCAGGGACCGATTCTGGCCTGTGGCGTCCAGCACAGCCCGCGCCGGGATGGGAATGGGGGAGGCCCTGGGGCCACTGGCTGTCACCTCCCTGCCGGTGACAAATGTGGGACGGTGACAGACCCCGTAACCAGCATGTGTCCGGTCTTGCCTCTTTGATGGGGGGAGAAGTGAGCCGAAAGCATGAACACCTGTGCCCTGCATGGTTTCTGCGCCCCGAGACGCCCTCTGGAGCAGCCCCTTCTGTCTGTTTCAGTGAAGCGCTACATCCGGAAAGGTGTCCCCCTGGAGCACCGGGCCCGCGTCTGGATGGGCGTGAGCGGAGCCCAGGCCCAGATGGACCAGAACCCTGGCTATTATCATCGACTCCTCCAGGGAGAGCGAAGTGACAGGCTGGAGGAGGCCATCAGGACAGGTGAGCCACCAGGCCGGTTGGGTAGCGGGCTACTGCCCAGAGTCCTAGCGCAGAAGAGGAAACATGTTCAGGAGCCACCTGCTGCTTTTGAGATTTGATTTTTCTTAAAGGGAAATCAACAGTTAAGCATTCATGAGGGGTGCACAGGGGCTTTGACTGCTTCAGCAAACACCAGAGCGCCCAGCAAGCTGGCAGGGACGGCAGGGACGGGTTAGGGATGCGGAGGGTAATCTCCCAGAGGGATTTGTGCTGACGGCAGCACCTTTGGATTTACGAACATGGTGACACGTGTGTCCTGACTGCACAGCCGGGCTGCCCATCTCGGTGTCAGACTCCTGTTGTCTGGGGTGCTGACAGGTCCCCAGATTTTCTCACCAGCTCCTATATGTCCAAAGTGCCCCAAATATTTAACCTAAACTGAATAATTAGATTTTGAGGCAGAGTAAAAAAAAAAAAAAAAGTTAATTTGCAGAGAAATTCACTCTTACCTGTTTACCCTTCTGTGGGTTTAGACAAGCACACAGAGCCCATGTCGCTTCCAGCAAGAATGAAAACAGCGCATGGCCTTGAATGCCCCTCCTGCTCCTGCCACCCAGGCGCCGCCGGTCCTCTCCTTGCATGGGGAGCTGGGGTCCCAGGAGGGCAGACGACCCCCCGCCTTCTGAGGCTGCTTCAGAGCTGCATCCCCGATCTCGGGTCTGCGGGATGTGGTTTGGTTATTGCTGAGGAACATCCCAGTGTCCAGCGACCATGAGGCAGAGTATCTGCTTTTCTGATTTTTTGAGAAATACAAACTTAAACACAAAATAATTTTTGTTTTTTTTTAATTTAAAAAAGATTTTATGTATTTATTTGACACAGAGAATATGCACACAAGCTTGGGGAGGGGCAGACGGAGAAGCAGACTCCCTGGGAGTCTGCAGGGAGCCCAACCCAGCAATGTATCCCAGGACCCTGAGCCGAAGGCAGATGTTTCACCCACTGAGCCCTTCAGGCATCCCCACAAAATAATAAAACTGAATGTTACTATTGGTTTAAAAAGTTAATTGAAAGGCTCTGTTGTGGGCAGCCCGGGTGGCTCAGCGGTTTAGCGCCGCCTTCAGCCCAGAGCGTGATCCTGGAGTCACAGGATCGAGTCCCACGTTGGGCTCCCTGCATGGAGCCTGCTTCTCTCTGTCTCTCTGTCTCTCTCTCTCTGTCTCTCATGAATAAATTAAAAAAAAAAGAAAAGAAAAAAAGAAAGGCTCTATTGTGTGCTGACATTTTTGGATAAAATTTTTTTTATTGTGGTAAAATATACATAACAATTTTCCATTCCATCTTCCCAAACTGAAACTGTGCCCATTAACCGCCAGCGACTTCCCGCCCCTGGCCTGGCCTCCTCCCTTCTGCCCCATGTCAGTGACATCACAGAGAATGTGCCCTCTTGTGGGTTCTGGGGGTCTGGCCAGGCTGTAGCATGTCAGAGTCTCATTCCTTTTTGGGGCTGAGCCCCGTTGGGTTGTGTGGACAGACCCCGACAGCTCCTCTGTTCTGCCATTCTCAGGAACTACAGTCACCTCCTGCTTTTGTGAGTTTGCTGTTTGGAACTGTGTACCCATGTTTCTCTGAGACCCTGTTCCAGCTGTTCTGGGTACGAGCCCAGAATTGGGACCGCTGATCATGGGGTTGCTCTGGGTCTGCTTTGCTGCGGGGTCTGGAGAAATCACTGCAGGGACAGAGGGGCAAAGCTTCTCTTAGTAAAGGACGTTACATACGAATGAGCACAGCTGGTCACTCCAGAGTCTGAACTAGTAAAAACCACTAATATTCTCCTGGTGGATTCTAGCTTTGGAATGTTTAGAACTCCAGGGGAAAAAAGCCTTTTTGTATACAAACATATAAAGAAAACTAATGTGCTCTGAGGCAGTAAAGCTTACTGTCCAGGTCACGTCTGCTCTTTCATCAGCAGGGGTTCAGCTTGGGTGTGGTAGGTAGGAACAGAAGCACCCCCATCAGCAGGGGTAACAGCACGAGCAGAGGCTGGCCCACAGGCACCTCACCCGATGGCCGTGCGGGGAGCTGGGGGGTGCCACGGGTCCATCCACCCTGGTAATCACACCTGGCGCAGCAGCAAACACCCCCTAATGTCATCCAAGTGGGGTCAGTGGGTTTAGAAGGAAGATACAAACCCTCTTCTTTCCTTCTGCCCGTCTGCAGGGCTGACGGGTAAGAGTGGGCGTCGCGTCTGCGCGGTGCTGGTGCAGAAGGCAGGCTGGGGCCAAGGCATCTGAGAGAGGCTGGCTGGTGACTTTATTAATCTCCCCGTTGTTAGTCACGTCAGATTTCTGGAAGGGATTCTCACTGTGTCTTCTGTCTTCAGAATTGGGAAGTTTTCCCAGCGTTGTGCACGGAGCTCACCTGTCGTCTAGGGTCCTAGAGCTGAGCGTCCTCCTGGGCTTACGGGGGATCCTGGGGACGGCAGTGCAGTTGGGGTGCAGGACGGAAGACCATGCGGAGAGGTGGGGGCCAGGTGGTGGGAAAAGCCCCTTCAAAGAGCAGGTGCCATCGGGGCTGCTGGGGCTACTGGGCTGCAGGCTGTGGGGCAGGGGACCCAGTGAAGGCCTCGGTCGCCCTGACTGCAGTTGCTGTGGCCTTGCTGCCCAGGCAGGGTGGCCGGGGTCACCAGGTGGACTTTGGGGCCTCCTTCAGGGGTATACACTAGGGATATTGGGTACATCACGGGCCAGTCTGGATAATTCCATGTGAATCTTCCTGCAGATATGAATAGGACCTTCCCCGACAATGTAAAATTCCGGAAGAACGCAGATCCCTGTTTACAAAAGACGCTGTACAACATCCTGTTGGCCTACGGGCGCCACAATGAAGGTGTGGGCTATTGCCAGGTAAGCCCCTGGATATCAGCGCGTGGGAGTCCGGGTCAGGAAGGTGAGCATGCTCAGCACCCCGGCTGTTGCAGGGATGGTCTCCAGCTGCACACCGTGTTCCATTCCACTCCTGAGCTCCTGAGCCTAAGCCCTACATGCAGGGCACTGACTCTGGAGTGTTTCCCAAGTGGAGAAGCAGTAAGACATCAGACCTAGGGAGAGGTGAGGCTAGAGCACACAGGACGTCCCTTACGTGAGCGGGGCTGTATGTACTGCAGGGAGCGACCAGCACTCCCTGGCGTTGTGCACACGGGGTGCGGCGGGGGTTCCTTCCACGTTATTTCTGGAAGTCGGATCTTCCCTGCAATCGAGGGCAACCACAGGCCTCATCAGCTTGATGATCACATTTCCACCACATTTCCATCATCTTGTATGGATTTGCCACAGGAAGCAGCGCATCACGGGTGGATGAGTCCTTGCTTGATCCTCCCAGGGGGTCTGCACACCTGTGTGGGGCACGAGCGACTTCCCGAGTGGCCTCTGCTGCTGGAGGTGTGTGAACTGCCCATGTGCACACTCGCTGTGCATCAGCACCCGGAGGGCCTGTGGCCCACAGTGGGAGCGGCTTCCTGCTTCCCACACTCCTGCTTCTAGGGCTTTCCGGGGAGGCAGGGATTCGGCAAGAAGTTTGCATCCATCAGTCACGGGCTCCGGGAACTGGTTGGTCAGGCTGGGGTAGGGGCACGAGCCACAGCTGTAGAGATGAGAGGGGCAGGACCTTCGGCAAAGATGCGGACCAGAGAGTGAGAGTGCTGTCCCCCCGAGAACGCGCGGGCCCACTGTGTTTTCACGTTGCTCTGGCGCCTATAGGTGATGCCGCATCCTGGATGGGGACTGGCGTGCAGGGGCTGCGAAACTGCCTTCACACGGTCCAATGACCAGTTCCTGCAGTCTTTAAGAATAGCTTTTTAAAAAGCGATTTAATCGCCCAGACGGCCGTAAGCCTTGGCCCACGCCAGAGCTCGCGTGTGGACCCGCGCGCGGCCCGAGAGCGATGCGGGCCGTGTTCCGCACTGTGGCAGGTGGGCCCTCCGCGGCCGTCACGTGGCTCCCTGCATGGTGTCCGCGTGTCTGAGCCATCCTGCTGGCCGACAGAAGCCGGTGTCCCCCTATCAGGAGGGGAGGACACGTGTGATTTAGAAAGCACCGGAGGAGGACCGAGAAGGCGGGGGCGTGTGGCGCCTGGAGCCCAGGGCACTGTCCCCGTCACAGATGTGTCCGCACCGCACGCCGCAGGCCACGTTCTTCGTGATTTCTATGAAACCCGGTCGCGGGTCTGGTTTCCGAGACAAACCGTGGTAGAAACCCGGTGTCGGGTGTGTCCCGGCACGAGGCTGGGGACGGAGCCGTGGCGCTCCCCGGGCCGCGGGGCAGCGCAGGGACGTGAGGAGCAGGGGGCGCGGGGAGCCCCCCAGGGCCGCAGCCTGGAGGCGGCTGAAAACCCATCTTCTTGCTTCAGGGGATGAACTTCATCGCGGGCTACCTGCTCCTCGCAACCAAGAGTGAGGAAGAGTCCTTCTGGCTGCTGGACGCGCTCCTGGGAAGAATCCTGCCCGGTACGGCCCAGCGGGCAGGGGCGGCGTCTGTCGGGCCGGTCGGGTTGCTCGAGCTTGCGCGGCCTGTGTTGGGGCTCGGGGCGCCGCGGGGCTCCGCGCAGCCTTCCTTCGACTGGGAATCGTCCTTGGGGTGATTGTCCACCGCGACGGTTACTGTCGTCAGGGTGAGAATCGGTCCTCTCGCGTCCTACCTGTTTATTAGCAGATATTCACTCCCTTTGGTAATTCCAGGTTAGTCATCAGTTTGTCAGTTAATAAAAACCACCGGTTTTGGGGACGCACAGTGTAGACCAAGACGGCTTTGGGAGCAGACGCGGCCAGAGCCATCCTGGGTGGGGGAAGGCCTGTGCTCTCTCCTGCCGTGATGGTGGGATGCTCGGAGCCTCACGCCTGGCCCCGGGGGTGGACGGTGAGTGCCCCACCAGGCTAGAGCCCCCGTGCGCTCCTGGGGAGCTGGCCCGGCAGCCCCGTGGGCATGTGCAGTGTGGGGTCTGCCCTGCAGCACACACCCCTGTCGGCGTCGAAGAGCGGGGCCCCACAGGCCCAACTATCAAATCCATTTTACAGATGAGGACACCTGAGGCCTCGGACCCCATGGCTGTCAGACCTTGGCACGTGCCTTGGGGAAGCATGAACTAGAGTGGCACCATGACAGGAAGGAAGCATCTAGACAGATGGGGCTTCCTCACACTCCCTTGCCACCATGCATAAGGGCACAAGCACACACACCAGCGGCCCGCCTGGGTGGGCTGCCTTCTAGGAAGGGGCGGTCCCGAGTGCGAGAGCCCTCAGTGTCCCCACTCTACCGTGGGGGCCTGAGCTGCTGGGGAGGGGATGGCAAGGAAGCAGGCAGGACGCTTGCTAGATGCAGCGGTGATGGCCGCATCCAGAGCCTGAATCATGAGGAGTTACTCTTCCTTGTCAGCTCGGTTCTGTCTATAGAATTTGCTGAGAACCTGTCTCGTGCCAGGGTCTCTCTGGGGGTCTGTGCACAGCCGTGCAGGGGACGCGAGGGGCTGCCCTGGCGCCATCCCACACACAGCATGTCACAGAACGAACAGGTGTTGGGAGGCCAGGCCGTAAGCACTGACTTAGACACCCACAGGGGCTCCAGACGGACCCTAGAACCTTGTTTTTTAGCCCATAAAATGTCATTTCCTATCATCAAAAGGTTCCATTTCACCAAACTGCGAAACAAACAGGTCTTGATTCAAAACCAAAATATCCAAACGACGCCGGGACAAAGGGGCTGGGAGGCACTGCTCGTCGGTCACACAAGCCAGGCGGCACCAGTGCGTGTCCTGCTTTTGCTTCTTTTTGTGTCACAGAGATGCACCCGTTCAGTCCTCAGGTGAGAAGCACGGAGGTGGCGTGGAGTGTAGACCAGAAACTCGGCCAGGGCCGCCCAATCCCTCCCTGGAGGAGCTGCCGCCGTACTGTCTGCACGTGCTGTGTGGGTTTCCTGAGTTCGTGTCCACACGCAGGGACACACAGACCTCACGGTGAGGACCAGCAACATAGAACGTCAGCAGTGAGGAAGAGGAGTGTAGACAAAATATGGTTCTTAGAAAAAGTGACGGAGCCGACAAGCCCTGGCAGGACTGATGGGAAAGCAGGCTGGTATATAGAAATGAAAAGGGTGCTGTGATCGGAAACCTGTACAGATTTTTAAGAAACAAGAGAATATGAATAAAACGAAGAGGCCACATGGAAACCTTGAGAGGAACACCGAGTAACAAAGCTGAATCGAGAGAAATAGACTGAGATGACCTGTGGACAGACGCACTGTCGCAGTGAACTTCGCAGGAACTGATCAGTTCTATGCACTTTATCACTCTTGTGGGAAATAGAAGAAATAGAAGCTCGTCAGCTTCTGGTATGGGGCTCCCACGTCGTCGCCATCATACAGGCTGACCTCGCAGGTGGATGCGCAGCCACGCTCGAGCGCCGGCAGCAGCGGGGATCTTGCCGGGCGAAGGTAGCGCTCTTCCCTCAGGGAGAGTTCTTGTGCGATGCGAGGAAGGCCTAGTTGTGAGATGCCTGAGGGCAGAGTGAAGCCATGCAGGCTGGAAAGAACCCTGGGGATGCATCCTGGTGCCGTGATTGTGGGGATGGCTGCTGTCAGGTCAGGGATGGGTCATGCGGCAACAACCCAGGAATCAGTCTCTGGATCCGTAGATCCTGGGAGCTGGTCTGGAAGATAGGTCATCTCCAGCCACCTCTGTGACAACTGTCCGCAAGGAAGGCAACAAAGTTAGACTCTTATTTCTATGCCAGATGAATTCAAGGTGAAAAAGCAAAACCTTTGACACCGAGAAAGTAAGATGTAGAAAGGTTTCACGACTACAGAGTACGGGGGAAGTTCTTGAATGAAATGCACTAAGTAGAAAAGGCGTGGCTGATAATTTTAATTATGTTAAAATGAAAAACTGAGTTTGACACAAGACATCGTGTGCAAAGTCAAAAGAGAAGCTGCAGTTTTGGGGAACGTGTCTGTGACCACGTGGTTAACACATAAAGGAGCCCTAAAGCTCTAAGCAGCAGCTCCACAGAGAGTCCCTCAGTGTGCAAAGTAGGAGGGCTGCGTGGCCGGCAGAGTCAGAAAGACGTGGCCAAGATCTCCGGCAAGCAAGGAGGAGCGGGCTCCCGCCCGTGAAGGACTGCCCAGCCTCGGTGTGCCACCCGCGGCCACTGCTCTGGGCCAGCAACTCCCCAGTTTCAGTGCAGTGGACGTGGGTTAGAAGGATCGTCGGCACACAGTGTCCGGACGCGCTCCACTTGGCTGCACACACAGACCTGGCAGCTTGTGCCAACCTCCCATGACACCAGGCGGCCTCTTGTGGGTCGTCACCACTGAACCCGAGGCATCCAGTGGAAGGAGGAGGGGTCAGGGAAAGGAGGAGGGGCTGACCTCAGGAACGCATGGGAGCACTGTCTGTCATCTGTCTGTCGTGGGATAGCACAGCGAGTAATGAGCCAATCAATGCCAATGAGTAAATGTATTGGCATCCTGAAGAGCTGGTGTGACCTGTTCCCCTCCAGACACAGGGAAACAGGTTGTTAGCCACTCAGCTGAAGCTAGAAAGTGGTCCAGGCCAAGGTGGAGGCTCAGGGGTCTTGGGGGGCAGAGGGGACGGCGTGAGCAGCTCGTGAGCACGAGCTGCCCACGTGTCTCCCGAGGCCCCTGGATGCACGTGCCCTGGAGGGTTGCCCGTGCCTGTGGGCCGTGCCTTTGCTTTCTCGTGGGGCCGCAGAGCATCAGTTTTGGAATTAGACTACACAGGGGTGAATCCCAGCACCCCACTCACTCACAGGCAGGGGACACGCGGCCCGTTCTCAGTCTGCCCCCCAGCCCGGCCCGGCCCTCCCGTGTTTGCAAAAGCGTGCGGTCCCCAGGGGAGCCTGACTTGGGGCCCAGGTCGGGGCTACATTCCCCATTCTCTGCTCAGCCTGGCGCTGGCCCTGACGTGTGCTCTTCTGCTCAGGTGGGCCAGGGACACGGGGTCTGTCTGCCTTGGCTTCAGGGCAGGATGCAGGGAGGAGAGAGGCTGGCCTGGGCCTGCTGTAGTCTGCGTGTGAGTTCAGCGGGTCTATTTTTGGAAGCCACTGTAAGCCTCTCTGGGGCCAGGAATAAGGCCACTCTCCTGGGAGTTCAGCAAACCCTCTTACCTGTCCAGGGCTTAACCCTGGCTTCCCCGGGGACGTCACTCGGAGAACTGAGTTGCATACAGGACACTCCGAGGAACAGAGACTACTCTTGTCTCCCCAGGGGCGCCAGGCTGTCTCTCAGTTTGAGAGGAGGAGACAGATGCAGAATGAGGACAAGAGCAGGACAATCTGGATTGGCTACTCCCAAATCATTTCCAGGGTCCTCTGGCATTCAGTGTGGCTTCCCATGTGCCGCCTCTGAAAGTCAGTAACGTGACCGTGGCATCGTGTCAGCATTCATGAGGATCCTGTTTTCACTGGGTCGGTTAGCCTCTTGTCCCTTTGCCCTGGAGACTGCCAGAGTGTGTGTGAGCGGCAGACCAGACTGTCGGGCCTGGTGTCAGATTTTCCTGTGTTATTACGTGCAGACACTAAACATTAAAATGTATTACAGTGTGTTGCATTAATGTCATAAAAAGTTCTTTGTCGAGACAGATGTGTATCCGGGGGGCATGCCATCGGGAGCACTGTGTGTATGAGCTGCCAGCTGGCACCCAGGCCCTGAATGGCAGACGTCGTCTTAGTGGGGTGTGCTGTGCTCGTGCAGCCAGGGACCCCATGCCACTGACTGGACAGCACCTGGTTCTCCTTGGGGACAAATGGGAAGACTTTAGACCTCGTACTGCCTAAATCCCATTGTCAGGGTGGGTATGTTTGGCTCCTTGTAGAATTCTGAGGGACATAATGTCCTGGGCCCTCAGGTGTGGAGGCCACACGCAGGCTTGACTCCGAGAGCCTGTGCATCTCCAGGGCTCCATGTGGGGACGTGTGGTGCTTAGAGCCCCATGCTCCGTGGGGCCGCCTGGGCCCACCACTTCCCTGGCTCCCAGGAGGGGCACTCAGCACTGTCCCAAAGGCTCAGAGGGTGCCGTGCCTGCCCCTCTGCTGGGTGGCCCTCAGAGACAGCATCGTGTGTTGGCTCTGGGGACCGCGTGCGAGTGGCCTTCTGTGCGTCCCGCTTCTCTCGTTCACTCGAGGCTCACCATGTGGTAGCAGGTGTCAGGATCTCCTCCTGAAGCCAAGTGGAGTTCCAGGGTGTGTATCATGCACGTTTTTATCTGTGAACCGGAGGCGGACCCGGGCTTGCATCCACTTTTCGGTGGCCGTGGGTACTGCTGCTGTGAACATGGTGTGCAAATGCCCCAGGGTCTCATTGCCCTCCGCAGCGGCACACTTTGGGAGCCACTCCCAGGGCTCCTGGTGTCTTGCTTATTAGGAGGCTCCCTGGAATCTTCTCTCCTGGAAAGGGCCCTCCTGGCCAGAACGGGGCCAGGGATGCAGTGCCTGCTCTCTGCTCTCATCCATGTGGTAGATTACTATGGTCCCGCCATGCTGGGCCTGAAGACAGACCAGGAGGTCCTGGGGGAGCTGGTGAAGACCAAGCTGCCGGCGGTGGCGGCCCTGATGGACGGGCACGGTGTCCTGTGGACCCTGGTGGTATCCCGCTGGTTCATCTGCCTGTTTGTGGACATCCTGCCTGTGGAGGTGAGTGTGGTGGGTGCCTCTCCGGGGCCGGGGCCGCTGGGGCCGCCACCCTGTGATGCATCGAGTGTTTCTCTGCAGACGGTGTTCCGAATCTGGGACTGTTTGTTCAATGAAGGATCCAAGATTATCTTCCGGGTGGCCCTGACCCTAATTAAACAGCACCAGGGCTTTATTTTGGAAGCCACCAGTGTGGTGGACATCTGTGAGAGGTTCAAGGAGATCACCAGAGGGAGTCTTGTGACCGACTGCCACACTTTCATGCAGGTGAGCATCTGGGTGGGCTCTGTAGCACCGCCCCATAGCCCAGCCCAGAGCTAGCTTCTGCCTCTCCCTGGTCCACCCTGGGCCTCCGTCTTGATGGGCCCAACCTCCCTCCAAGCAGGCCTTCCAGACCCACCTCCTCCCGGAGCCTGACTGCTGCACCTGCTGCTGGGCCGCAAGCCCCATGGTGTGCTCCAGGGTGGCAGGGACCCCTGGTCCCTGGGGTCAGACCCACCTGACCCACCGTCCTGTTGGGAGCCCTTGCCCTGCTGCCAGCATCTCCTTGGACCCGGGGCAGGGAGGGGAGGTCTCCTGTGTCTGTTGTCCCACCCGGTAGGGCAGCTTCCTGCAGCTGGGTCCTGGATCCGGGGCAGGCTGTGTAGATGACTCAATCAGCTGAGTGAATGAAGCAGGAGTTGACAGTCCTTCTGAGGAGGCCGTGGAGGCTGAGAAAGGCATATTTTAGGTTTTCTCCTTTCCACCTGAAAGAGTCATCAATGCAGGGGAGGTGGCGGAAGGTGCCAGGAAGGCCAGGAGCCAGGTGGTTCTCCCTGCCTCCCAGGACGTAGGAAGCCCATAGCTCTGCGTGGAGACACTGGCCACTGTCAGGCAGCTCAAGGGCGGCCTTCTGTTGGCGGGACTGCCCTAGGATCCAGGACGCTGGCCAGTACTCGACTAGAGCTTTCTCCCACCAGGGGGAGTGGGGCAGCCCTTAGGGAGCAGCCTGGACAGAGTGAGAGCAGCCGTGGCCTGGGCCCTGGGGCCAGAGAGGAGGGGTCCTGCCTATGGTAGCCTTGAGGACAAAGGACCACTGGCTGTCGGGGACCCTAGCCAGCAGGGGATACAAGCGTTTTCTGAATGGTGGATGATGGGCAGGGTCATCTCAGCCGGTACACACCTGTGCCCTGCAGCTGAGCCATTTGGACACTGGTCAGGTGGACCTGGAGCCCATCACGCATGGCAGAAGGGCTCTTCTGTGCCTGGGGGCCCTTCGGTGCCAGTGTGAGGAGAGATGCAGGCAGCAGGGGAGATGCTGGCAGCAGTCTGGAGATGAGCCTGCCATTTAGGTCCAGGAGCCGGCACACCAGACCGGACAGGACAGGACAGGACCATAGCCGACCCTCAGCAGTGTCCCTGCTGCAAGCGCCTCCTGGCCTGAGGTCCCGCACAGAGGGTGATCAGGGGTTTTCTGTTTTAATGAGATGGGATTCCCCTTGTAACACATACAACAGCTCAGGGGTCTCCAGTACATTCCAACGTTGTGTGGCCACCACCCACTCCCCGCCCCCTGCCCGGGCTGTCTGCCGCTTAGCCTCCACCTGTGACCAGCCAGCAGAGGCTTGCACACAGCGGGTGCTCCTTAAGTGCTGGTATCCGTAGAGCGCCACAGGCAGCCAGGTGGCTGGTATCCTTGCCAGCTTGCCCACAGGGGAACCGCTGTGCTTGGTCACACAGGGCGGGCACGCCCCTTCGAGGGAGGGGAGTCGAACATGCATTTGTGTTAAAGCATGTCAGCACGGTACTTGGGTACTTGCAGCTCATAAATCAGAGCTCTCTGCAATCCCGCATGAGAACATCTAGAATGTTCTGGAGAATAGAAGCAGGGACCTCGCACAAGCTCAGTGCAGCAATCCCGGAAGAATGCAGCTCCACACCCGACGAGGATTTGCCTGCCGCCCTCCTCCTTCAGGAACGTGGCGAGTCAGGACAGAAACACTCCACCCTGACCTTAGTCGCTATGTAATATGTACCTATGGAAGAATTTCTGGAATTTATCTTTTATTTTTTTGAATTTCTCTAAAAAAAACTTTTTAATGCTAGCCTTACTTTTGGTTAGTTTGTAACCGTGAATTCCTCAGCAGTCACTGTGGAGATTATTAAATTATTAAGCATAAAAGATGTGATGGCAGGACCTTCCTTCCACTCCCCAAGGGCTCCGGCTGTGGCTTCAGAGCTGCCACAAGCCCTCAGGGTCAAAGGGTCAGAACAAATGCCCCACCCTGGGGAACAGTCTGGCAGGGCAGGGTAGGGCAGGGCGCAGCACAGCCTGAGGGGGTTGGTGAGAGCTCGCAGAAGCTTGCAGCTGCAGGCCCTTACCTGGTGCCCGTGGGGATGCAGCAGAGCTGATAACATGTTGGTTTTTTAAACTTTTTCTGTTCCAGAAAATCTTCTCAGAGCCTGGAAGCTTGTCCATGGCCACCATCACCAGGCTTCGTGAGAGCTGCAGGGCCAAGCTGCTGGCACAAGGCTGACCGGAGGACCCCTTGTCCACCACCTGCCCTCGGCGAGGCTTCATTTCTAGGGCTGACCAGTTCTGACTGCTTCCTTTTCTAGCGCTGTGAATACTTGGTGTTCTTATACTTGTGAATTTCTTAAAGGAATGATGTAGCTGTGGACACAGTAATGGGCTACAGAATCATAAATTTCTAAAAATGTATTTTTACTTGAGATGTTCAGTTATAAAATGAGATGTATTTATAATAAAGTATGTCAACACCTATGAGTTTGTGATCATCAGCTTGTCTGCAGACTGAAACTTAAAACTGCAAACTCTCATTAGTGTTATTAATGCCAATCAGGTATTCTTCTATTTTTTCCTGTGGCACAGAGTTTACCTTTACATGAGGTTTGTGCACACAGCACAGGACTTCTGGAGACAGGTAATTTTTAAAATGTTATTTGAAATGATCCTATTATACGAATAAAGCAGACAGAAGGGGATAAGCTTTAGGGAATGGCAAGTGGCTGCCTTGGGCCGGCGAGTGCTAACTGTACCTCCCGTCCCCCTGGGTCCCTGGAGGAACACCAGGCAAGACTCCTCCTCCCTGACCCCAACCTCACCTCTGGCTGCAAAGAAAGCCTTGCATGGAAGATGTGTGACCTGTCAGCTCCCCTTCCCACCCATCTGCCCTGGGGGTACCTCTCAGCACCCCTGCGGCTGTGGCTTCACCCCTAAAGGGAAGCACACTTGAGGCACTGGGTGACGGTGGCTGAACAGATGGCAAGGGCCTGCTTGTCCTCGGTCCAAGCCCAGCCGTGGCAGAGGTGCTGCACTACCCCTGTGTTACAGAGGATGCCGAACTAGGACCAAATGGGCATATGTAGACGCTCTTGTGGGAAGTGGCTACTCGGGTAGGCCACCAAGGTCTGGGAATCCCTGGGGCTGCCCATCATGGGGCAGTCCAGTGTGAGGCTGGCTGGCATGGTTGCCCAGCAAGGCCTGACACAACACTAACCTTGTAGCCCTGGGCCCCACTCCCAGGGAAGCCATGCTGGGGTAGGCCCTGGGTACAGGGATGCAGGCGATGCTTGGGGCTCCAGTCCCAGGGCTGCCTGGCAGGAAGGCCAGCTTCAGCCTCACTCAGCAAGGTCCATAAATCCTAGGAAGGCACAGGTCTTTGCTTAAAAAGGAGATTAAAATAAATCTTAGGCTTCAGCTCCCGTTCTGAAAGCTCTAAGCACAGTTGGCGGGGCCTCCTGCAGCCACATCCTGGAGATTAAGGCGGCCCCTCTTCAAAGTGGTGGGGCCACAGGGCTCCAAACCAAGCCCTGCAGGAGTCCACACCACCCTCCTCCTCCAAGTTACCCAGCAGACCCCTGTCTCCCCTGCTCTCCACCTCTTATGAGAGCAGACAGAAGGACGAGGTCTAGGCAAAGAAAGAAAGAGATGTTTTATTAGCATTGTTACAGCAATGCGTGACATGAAGGGTCCTCAGTGCACAGCCACCCGAGCGGCAAGCGGGTAGATCAGAGCGTGATACCCAGTATTTACACAAGTGCAGGACAGGATCACCCCGAACCTCAAACAGAAGACTGAAAATCACTTTACAAAAAGGTAAATAAAAATAACACCCATTTGTCTATTTAAAAAAAGTGCCAGCTCTCGAGTGGCAGAGCATGGAAAGACCACAGGCAGGCCCTGATGCTGTAGTACTGAGCTGTGCGCCCGGGGGGGGAGGGAGGCCGGGCCAGTCTTGGCTTCTAAAGCTTAATTTAAGTGTTCCGGATTTTCATCTTTTGGAGTACTTCTGTTTTCAGATCTTTCTCTATTAATTTCTTATGCATACCAGTCTAACACTTAGCCAGCTCTCCTCAGTCCTCAGGTCAAGACCAGGTACCTCCCACGGCGAGGCTACAAAGTTCAATCAAGAATGAAGAGGCCAAACACCAGAATCTTAAATTTGGCTTAAAAGCCAAATGATAGTGGAGCCAGTGCCCTTTTAGATAAGCATTCTTACCCTCCCACCTTAAAGTTCTACTTTGGTAAATATTAACATTTAACCATTAGCAAAATACTTAACCCAGTTAGCAAAATTAACACCGTCATTTCAAAGTTACTCTTGTGCATAGTAAATGCTGCAGGGTGAACTTCACATTGGATAAAGCAGATTTGAAATCAGTTTGCAAGAAAGTGTGCCTCCCTCAACACCAATCTAAACTCAGGAAAATGAGCAGAGGCCCCGCAGCAGCTGCTGGTCTGTGCCTCTCCCGGCTGTGCTAGATCGTCTGGTAGCCGGCATGGCTCCTCTTCCTGCCAATGAGGTAGGCGATGAGGACGATAAGGACCAGCCCTGCCAGGGCACCACCCACGGCGATGGGGATCAGCATGCTGTTCTCATCCAGCTGGCACTCCTCCACTGCAGAAACAGAGGGAGCGTACCATGCTCACACCAACTACCCCCGAACGGGCCTCCCCCTCCTCCTCATCCCTTCCCACAATCCAGCCACGAGGACAGAACAGGACGGGCTCTGATTCTAATCAACTACTGCTTGGACACAATACAGCAAACAGCAGCATTCCTAGACCATGCTTTCACAGGGGAAGATGCAGGCCAGTGCTTAATAGGACCTTTGTTCAAACGCCGCCACGGTTCACATCTGTAAGATACTGGGCCTTCCGCAGGCCAGAGGATGCAGGAAGGGGAATTTGCTCTAAATGATTATATATCCAGACAGAATCACAGCCTGCTGACCCTGCGGAGAGTCTGAAATGCTGCCCTGGGTGCTACTCACCAGACCCAAACTTGTCACCTTGCACCTGGAAAGCCTGGACCCACACTTTGATGATGTTGACAGAAAAGGCTTCTGTGACTTGCACATGCTCCCCGGCGTTACACTTGTACGAATTCCCAATGGTGGCCTGAAGTGCCCTCAGAGAGTTGTTGCCAGCCTTAAAGGTGGGGTCTGCAAAGGCACATGACAGTGAGTGCTCTGGGGCACCTGGATGGGCAGGGGAGTGGTGGCGGTCTTACCTCTGGCATCAGGAAGAGTCATATTCAACTGGATTCCTTGCAGGAAAAACCGGCTAGTACTCGCATTCTTAAAGAGAAGGAGAGAATTCTTAGCCGCTTGCCAGATTCACATGTTTACTGTCAAACCTGAAGGGTCATCTGGCAATAAGTCTGACTCCTGTATTTCTAGCTTTAGCATGAAGCTGTAGAGCATGCGGTGTGTAAAAGGCATTGCATAAATCTCAAAACCTAATTTTTAATTCCTTGCAGACTTTTTCTTACAGAATCAGACTCTGCTAAAATAGGGATGGGAAGGAGCCATGTTCCAAGAAAGCAAACTCTTTCCTAATGTTTGCTGAATTTCAGGAATAGAACTTTATTAGAAGAAACCCAACTGTTAACCAGCTCATTTGCAGTGCATACTATAAACGCTCACAGATGGCACTTTTTCTTCCCAGAGGACTTTACTAACATCACAGAGGATTCGTCCCAGACAGGTGTAAGGAAGAGAAGACCCAGGCCCCAGAGACGCTGCCCCTCAGGAAGGACCCAGAGCCGCTGCCGACAGTGCATGAGGCGGGAGGCTGAGCTGAGCACAGCTGCACCGGCCCCAGGCGTTCCCCCACATCTGGTGCATAAAGGAACCAGCCGAGGCATTCCTTCAGGGAAAGAGGATGGGAGGGCTGAGGGTTTAAAACACCAGCAAACAAGGAAGACACAGAAAGCAGACCCCCCCTCCTCAGAAGGCAGAGCTGTAGGTCTTGGCACCTCAATCTGATTTTGACTGCGGCCGGCACACAGTGCCCTCAGCTCCACCACCGCTGTGCAGCAGACATGTGTGAACAAACAGGAGGAAGAGCCACAGTGAGTGGCAGGCTGAGATGCCAGCAGCTCCCACACTGAAGCCCCCGGAGTACAAACATGGAGCCTCTCACCATCCCAAACTGGAAGGCCAGGAGAGTGACACTCTCGCTGCGGAGCTCCAGGGTCACCAGCTGGGCGCCACAGCTCCCTCCGGCGGTGGTCTTATTCGGGTTGATGCTGACCACTTTCACCACAGTCTAAGTAGGGAAAGAAAACAAGTTATCATGCCCTGTCACACCCCAGGTCGTCTATAGTCTGGAGAAAAAGTAATCTTAAAACAGGAACTTCAAGGCCACAATCATTTTAACCAGAAGCAGAAGGGAAGGTCCACACACACTGCACACCCATCACACTCAAGTTCCCCGCACAGCCCTGAGACGTGCGTGGTCCCTGGTAGGTGGCAGTACTTCAAAGGAAAAGCATAAAATGTTGGAATGGTGTATGTTTAAAGCAAAGTGTAATGTTCTTCGGGGGGGGGAGGGGCGGGTCAGTAAACTCGCCCTTTAGAGTTCTGGCTTTTCAGACCACCCTGCAGCTCCTTGATTCTGTCTCGGAGAAAAGCCGCCCTGGTGTGCAGACAGATGGGTATAGCTGTATGCCAGGGGCTCATCATGGAACAGCACCACCACCACCACTACCGCGCTTGTGGGCCAACACCCCTACCACAGAAGGAAGGGTCCCTGGAGGCGGAGCCTACCGTGTTGTCCTTCTTCTTGTAGGTGACATTCAGCTGCAGCCCCATGCTGGCCAGCAGGCAGGTCCCGTTGGCACCACTCACGTTGTACTTGTGCACAGAGGGGCTCTCGGGCGCTGGGGATGGTGAAGGGTGGGGAGGTGGTGGCGGCGCTGTTGTTGGGAAAGGCCCATCTTGCTCACAACGCGTCTCTGGATGGACAAGTGGGGAGAGAGACAAAGTGAGTCCTCAAACCACCAGGAGCTATGACAACCCCCGCAGACTCAGCTAGCCCCACGTGCAGAATGTGACTTCTCAGTCTGCATGGTTGGATGACAGGTGGCTACCCCACTCTGGAAGTACAAGACAGGTAGGCACCGCTGTCCCACAGGTGGTCTCCACTCCTGCCCCTGCACCACAGCTCTGACTGGATGCTCTTCCAGCTCAGCATTTCTGCAACCCTGCCTTCACAGATCCATCCCCTTCTGTCTGCATGACAAACCTTCCTTCGTACTTGGAAGTAAAAAAAAACTTTAACTGTCACCTGCTGCTTGGACAGGCAGCCACACACCACTGCAAACGGCAACAATTCAAACCAGTTCTCTGTGTGGCTGTATACTGGGTCTGGTGCTGGAGGTCTCACAGGCTCAGGAGGGACAGCCAGCCCCAGACACACACACTATGACAAAGCTAGTGCCGTCAGCATGGTACCTATGGGAGAGTAGCCCAGGAGGCCTTTAAAGGTAGGAGCATCAGGTGGGTCCCTGCGAGACAAGACCAGAGCTGAGTCCAGGTGCATGAGTGAGCAAGCTGCTGTGGGTTATGTGAAGCAAGATGGGGTGAAGGCACCTACAGGCAGGCACCCTCATGTGGGAAGAAGGTCCAGTACGTGTGAGTGAAGACCCCGGGGAAGGAGGCCAGATGGTGGCCCCAGAGGATATATGCTCAGGAGGTTAAATGGGATGCAGGCTCTCAGAATTTATTCCAGTATGAATTGTTTCCAACAAAAACTTACATTTAAAAATCAAGGCAGACCGAACTAAAAGCAAAAAAATGAATGTTCTCTACAGGTCAAGATACAGGACAGATAGCTGCCTTCTAGGAAGATTCCTTGACATTCGAAAACACCCAGATCCACCACAGCACTTCCAGGAACCACCATCCCCAAACTAAGTTGTTTTACCACCCTGTTTCTGTGGGTAATCAGTAAGTTAGAACAGCATTTATACAATTTCCATCAAATTCCCACCCTGTCCCCATTTCTGCTGGGCTGAGCCATGGGAGCAGGCCCACCACACCCTGGGCCACAGTGCCTGCCAGGAAGCTGCTATATAACTGCCGGATTAGTTCCTGCTCCAAGCTCAAAGGAAGCTTTGTCACTTCCTCCTCCATATCCCATCTACCTGGGTAGGGGGTCAAGGTGGGGAGAAAAAGAAAAGTTCACCCTACGTAGAAGTAATTCCACACACTTTCTGTAATGTTCACTCACACAGCCTGCCTTCACATAATGCTATCCTCTACAGTCAAATGCCTTTCTAGACAGAAGATAAAGATGGAAAAAAGCATGATAGCGTGGGTGTAACCTTGGGCTTCCAGTGACCACATGGCTCACCCTTCCCCTGGAGCTAAAGCTGCAGGCTAATGTTACAGCTGCCATTTAGAATAGCCTGATCATTACTTCACAAACTGTTACAGGACACAGTTCAACGCGCAAAACAACGAGAACAGGTGACCTCAAAATGCTGATCTAGATGGGCACACAGCACGCATGGGTGAGGGGGGAGAGTAACCTACACAAATCTGACCAGCAACTACACACAATCTACAGTTTTCATATAACAGGCTGCAAAGCGTCAGCCTTAGAGCACAATGTACGGTCAGAACTGTGGAAATCTGCACAGACCAAGCACCCTCCCCCCGCTGAACTGCAAATGCATAGTCTGCACACTAAGCACCCTGTCCCCAAGGCAGAAATGACAGTCCTACTTGCAGAGTGCTCAGCCCACAAAGAAATCATCAGTAAAATGCATACATGTGCTAAGTGCCATCCATGCATGTGAGGCTGCCTCTGGGAAGACCAGGCACCCCAGGAAAACGCAGGCTCAGCGCATCCATCCATGATTCCTCATGTGATTTTCAAAAGCTTCTGTGCCCTGAAGGCCCCAAATGGTGTGCCAGCAGCCGACCTTCAGGTAAACGTGTGCTACAGTCAGAAAGTCCCCCAAGAGAGAGGCACTTTAGTAGCAGCTCATGCTCTGCGTCACCCTGGGAGTCATCCCTAAGGCAGAGAGGCTGGCTAGCCAGGTGCTTGCTAGCCAGGGGGCTCTCCAGAAATCACACCCCAGGTTCACAGGGAGGTACCAATGGAATATACTAACAGCTGAGCTTCAACACGGTTCAGGTCGTGTCATCAACTACAGCTGACCCCTCAATAACACAGGTTCAGGAGCTGACCCCTGCCAGTCAAAAATCCATGTTAACTTCAGACTCCTCTCAAAACTTACATTAAAAACCTATTGTTGACCAGAAGCCTTACCAATAACAGCCCACTAACAGGCATCTTGTATATTATGGATATTATATAGTGTATTCTTAAAAAGAAGATAGAGAAAAAAATATATTTATGGTACTGTACTGCATTTACTGAAACACATCCACATGTAAACAGACCCACACAGCTCACACCTGTGTTGTTCAAGGATCGCTGTAGTACTTTCTGGGAACAGTGCGGCCCTTGCCCATACAGCAGACGCCCATTCTGGAGCTCCTCCCCGCCCACACAGCTGCTTGGAAAACTCCCCTATCACTGAACATGGACCCAGGCCACCAGAGGACCACATCCCAGAAAATACAGAAGACATCACAGGTGTGGGTGTGAGTGTGTGGCGGGGGAATGGGTGTGCAGGGGGAAGGGGAGCCCCTGGAGCTCAGGGTACAGATTTGTTGTTTGCCGATTTCATTTCTTAGCACTCCAGGTAAAGGCTGATCAGGGGTGACTTTGGAGGAAGTGACCCAATAGTGACAGGATCCCAAAAGCCCTATGGGGACTCCTTCCTGCCCAGCGAAGAGTATGCAGGTGTACCATGATCTCACCAAGCCTTCCAGCCTGTCACACGGGCATGCCAATTTGTATAGGACATTCTGTGCAATTCTGCATTGCCACTTAACCTCCTCTTCCCAGCAGATTCACTAAGAGAGCGCTCTTGTGTCTTTAAAAAGCAAGTTTCCTTTCCAAACCACAGACATATCAGTAGAAGCAGATTTAACATAAAATGAAAGCAAGCTTTGATGACAGGAACAACCATGGGACACAAGGGGAGGTGGAGAGTGAGGCTGAGCTTAGGGACCAAGGTTCTGGTCAACAACTCACAGAACAGAGCAAGTAGCTGCCCACGACACACTCAAAATAATCCACCCTCAGTTAACCCTCATAGGATGTGAACAGTCCTCTGATAAGGGGGGCCAGCGGCTGGGACACAGGTATAGGGAGGGACCAACCTTACGGAGGTATCTTTTCTACTTGAATCACACACATATGTCCCCCACTGGGAGTAATGCGCGGGATGCTAACAGTGAAGGGCTATGTGCATGTGGGGACAGGACTATGGGGGAATCCTGTGCCGTGTTTTTTTTTTTTTTTTTTTTTTTTTTCTGTGTCGTGTTTAACTGTGAACCTAAAACTGCTCTGAAAGATAAAATCTATTTAAATACCAAAATAATTAGCTTTCAAAGAAATTAGCCTCTCCATTGTCACATGGAATTTTAGACCAGAAGCTGGAGCCCTATGTCAGGCTCCAGCACCTTCAGTAACTCCACCAGCCGGGCACCACACCACCTGGGGAAACCCAGACAGGGAAGACCAGGTCATCTATGTCTGGGTTCAGCAGCTTTCCAAGCAGAAGACAACAAGTCATAAAGGTGAGGAGCTATATACTCCATGACCACCCTGAGGCCCAGGTGCAGAGGTCACTGTGCTGAGCTAGCAAACCAGGACGCTCATTTCCCAAGGTCCTTAGCAGTTTTTGCTTTTCCCTTCTGCTCCAGGCTGGACGGAGACTATTGGGGATGAAACCTAGCTACCCAGATACCTGCAACTGTGAGCATCAGCTCCTGCTGCATTTAGTGTGACTCTGACCACTCCCAGTCACTCCTTGCCTGAGCAGGCAAGTGTCAATGTGCACACTCAGGCCTGCTGACTGACATGCACACACACAGCTCCCCAGAAAAGGGTGGCGTAGAAAGGCCAAGTCCAGCCAGTCTCCTCGAGAGCTGCTCCAGCTCACACAGACCTACCCTTACACCCCGTACACTTGCTGCTGGACGTGTCTTTCCCAGTTACAGACGGCAAACATTTTAGACCTTGTGGCTGTGCAGGGCCTGTGCCATCTCGGCTCTGCTACGGGAGTGTGACAGCAGCCACAGAAACAGATGTATGAATGAATGTCTGCTAAAGAAACTCCATTATGGGCACTGAAACTTGACTTTCATGTAATTTTCATGTGCTGTGAAATGTTCTTTTGACTTTTCTTAACCTTAAATTGATAAAGCATAACATCCATTTTTAGCTTACTGGCCTTACAAACAGCGGAGGCGGACTAGATGGCACCTGCAGGCCAGCTTCTGGCCCTACTAAGAGCCACATGCCTCTCAGGACGCCTGTACCCAACCACACAAAATGCTAACTGGTCCATCGTGCCCCTGAGCACCAGTGACTTGGTGCAAATCAGTCACACGCCAGCAGGCACCTCTGAGTGTTCCAGACACACCACCGGGGATATGGCAAACTAAAGCTCACAAGAGCACGGCTAAACACCAAGAAGGGACAACTTCCTTGAGGTGATCATCCCCTTCACCCTTCAGGAAAAGGACGGTGATCTGTGAGCTCACTGGCAGGCTGAGAAAGTCCTAGCTGAATGACAACATTCTTTGCTACTTACTGAGCCAGGCTCTGACATAAGCACTTTGCATAAATTTCTTTTTTAATTGCAAGGACCTGCTAACACAGGCTATCATCCTTACTTTCCAAGGTAACAAGAGGCTGACCACCTTACCCAAGGCCACAGAGCGAGGAGGAGCCTGGAGCCCTCTTGTTGGATCCCAGAACCCACCAATGGAGCTGGGCTGGCAGGTGCCTCCCTGGTGGATCATGAGCCCCCAAAAGACACTCAAGGTCCTGCCACCATCTTCCCCTGGGCTTGCCAAGCTCGAAAGAGATAAATATAGGTCTTGGGGAGAAGACACTTGGTTTGAACTGGAAGAGAGCCTACCACCCTGACCTCATTGGCTTCCCAAAAAGGAATTAAAATGCTTTGCCCTTCTATCCCTTTTAAATCAGTATCTGTCCAACCTCACCTAGAGAGATCACTTTCTTTAAAGAGAAAGTTCTAAATGAGAGCTGCCAGTTCAGCTTCTCCACATCTTCCTTGGGCCTGGGCACCTGGGTCAAAGGCAGTGTCCTACCTTCCTTGCTGAAATTACTGTTGGCAAGGTACGCCTGGATCGTGACATCATGGAACGTGACAGTGACATTGTGCATGTGGATCTGGGTGTTGCTCACACATCTGTATTTTTTATTTATGTCTGCCCTGATGTCAGTTGCAGATTCCACAGTCTTGGTTTCTGTATTAAAAAAAAAAATCAATTTTTAACTTAGGTAAAAATTTTAGACACTCTCCAACTGAATTTTCTTAATTTTATAACTAGTCATTTTTGGTTCTTACCCTTGGAGCTTGCATTGGGGAAAATCTGTGTGTCAGACAAGTTATAAATAAAACTCATCAGCTGAACACTGTAACGTGTTGCATTTCTTGTGAAATTGAGGGTCAGCCCATGTCCTTTTCCAAAAGCGATCATGAGACTGGGGTCAGAAGTGTTCTCTTTACCACAAGAGCTGCTATTTAATACCACTGCATCAGACGGCAGGTCGAAGGTTACATTCTAGAACAAAGGACAACAGACCCAGTCAGGATGCAGGTCACGAAAGGGATTCAGATGTGCCAAAAAAAAAAAAGAAAGAAAGAAAGAAAGATGTGCCAAAAAAAGACCTTCAGGAAGTCAGACCTCAGCTCCTTCTCAGAACCCACCATTAGTATATTAATTTTTTAACGTACAATTGTATAAAAATACAAGGAAAATCAGTACATGTTGATACAGACTGAAAAAGTGTTAAAGGCAAAACTGACAGTTACTCAAATCATTAAACATTCTTCATTAACATAATTTTAATTTATAACATAATTAAAACTAAAGTTATCTCGGTAAACAATTCTTATCAGGCTTCAAGTGAAATGTGTATATTTGAAAAGCCATTACTAGTTGTTTGCTATAAAAATCTTTAAGGAACATGCCTTTTATGGGACAGATGGTAGCTACATGTATAGTGAGCACAGCATAACGTGTAATCTTGTCAAATCACAAAGCTATAACCTGAAAATGACATAGTTCTATTTGTCAACTGTACTTTAAAAAGTCTTTAAACAAAGAACCAGGGGCAGCCCGCGTGGCTCAGTGGTTTAGCGCCACCTTCAGCCCAGGGTGTGATCCTGAAGACCTGGGATCGAGTCCCACGTCGGGCTCCCTGCATGGAGCCTGCTTCTCCCTCTGCCTGTGTCTGTGCCTCTCTCTCTCTCTGTGTCTCTCATGAATAAGTAAATAAAATCTTAAAAAAAGAGAACCATTTGAAAAAAAATTATTTTATTTTTAAAGATTTTATTTATTCATGAGAGACAGAGAGAGAGAGAGGGGGGCAGAGACACAGGCAGAGGGAGAAGCAGGCTCCATGTGGGGTGCCTGACGTGGGACTCGATCCTGGGACTCCTGGATCACACTCTGGGCTGAAGGTGGCGCTAAACCGCTGAGCCACGCGGGCTGCCCCAAAGAACCATTTGAACTGACCACTACAAAACCACCTCAAGAGCACCAACATGACCTGAACCCACTAACGAAAACACGGAGACGGTGTACCCTAATGCTGCTCCCAAGAAATGACAGAGCTCAGGACGCCTGGGTGGCTCAGCAGTTTAGCACCTGCCTTTGGCTCAGGGCATGATCCTCGATTCCCAGGTTCAAGTCCCACATCGGGCTCCCCGCATGGAGCCTGCTTCTCCCTCTGCCTGTGTCCCTGTCTCTCTCTCTGTCTCTCATAAATAAACAAATAAAAATCTTTAGGAAAAAAAAAAATGACAGAACTCCACAAGGTGACAGAGCTATGGTGATAAAGAGTAAGGTACACAGCAGCATGTGGGTGATCCCATTTGTGGAATATAATTAACATATATCAAGAGGACATGGAAAAAAACCCCAAACACAGAAAAAGTAAAGTAGCAATGACCACAAAAGGTGTTTGGACCTATTTCTGTAACCTGAGGGCTTCTGTGGGACAACCGTCCCAGGCCTCTGCCACCTCAGGTGCAGCCACATACACCTGGAGACCAGCACACACAAGCAGATGAGCTTGTGGCACACACAAGCAGATGAGCCTGAGCACCTGGCACAAAGTCCTGAGGGCTCTGAATGCCGGACCCCACTGCTGCCCTGAGTGGTGGTAAGATGATCTAATGCTGTCAGAGGAGGTGTGGAAGGAAACATGGTAGTCTAAACAAAGAACTACAAACATTCAGTTTAGAGATTTATTCGAATCTCTCAGTGAGGGCAGCCCTGGTGGCGCAGCGGTTTAGCACCGCCTGCAGCCTAGGGCGTGATCCTGGAGACCCTGGATGGAGTCCCATGTCAGGCTCCCTGCATGGTGCCTGCTTCTCCCTCTGCCTGTGTCTCTGCCCCTCTCTCTCTCTCTCTCTGTGTCTCTATGAATAAATAAATAAATAACCTTAAAAAAAATCTCTCAGTGAAATGCCCACAGATAGTTAACAAAGAAAAAAATGCAAATGCAGCTTATGTGTTAGAAGTCTACATGCAAACAGCCTTTTTTATCCTGTGGTAGTACAAGTTGTTTTAAGAAAGCTGAGAGGCATCGGAGGACAGTGCTTGCAGATGTCAGGGCAAACGGCAGACAGAAGAGATACAGTCACACGGCTGTGCCCGGAGCCTCAGAGTAAGAGACGGCCGGGGTCCCAGGAGAGGCTCTAACACATCAGGCTGCCCGCACAGGGAGGGCTGCATTGTGACCACAGAAGAAACTCGTGCAGAAGTCTGGGACAATGCTCCTACCAGACAGTGAGAGTAGATAACAGAACGATCTACACATCATGACTGCAGCTTTAGGGTACACAGGGACACAGGCAGCTGACAAGCCCAGTGGGGCACATGCATATGCATATGTGAACCCCATTACAGTGAGGTCCTTTTCCAAACATTTCAAATAATAATAAAATAAATCTTCACACACACACCACACACTGTATGAAGGACCCAGTGTTTCCTACCTTAGGACCGCTCCTGGTTTCATAGCTCGCCAAGAAGGCAGCCGAGAAGTTAGCCATGATGCAAGCCGTCCCGTTGGCATCCTTCACCACAAACACTGCTGCTGCGCCATGTACGAGGCCTGCTAACTCCAGGAAAGACAGAAATATCCAAACACATTTTTGAAAATACAACTGAATGCTTCTGTTGTCTCTAGCTGTGGCAATAATGGGTTTTATTAGGAAATACCACCTGCTTCTTAAAAGAATGAAATACAAGGATTACCAAGGCTGGGTTCCGATAGATCCTCTGTCCTGTTCCTGCTAGATACAATTCTGGAAATGTTAACTCTAAACCCACTGATCACAGTTTGCCAATCTGGTCGACAGCTCTTTAATGCTTGATGTCAGGACACTGATGGGGAAGTCACATGTCAATTTCCAGGTCATCCCTAGGCACAGGTTGCTCCACACTCAGTCCTCAGAGGACCTCTGGAAGATGTGCTAGGGTTCTGGAGGCACAACTCAACCTAAATACTGACCTTCTAGAAGCCCATGGGAGAACTGGTGGTATCTCTAAAGTTGGATTTCTTGTTACCTCTTGTGGACTGCTGGCCTGGCAAGAAAAGCCATGCACGCATGGATCTGAGCTCTTTGCCCAATTTCAGAAAGGTTTTCAAAAAACAGTGATTCGATCGAACCTGGACTTGGCTTTGTGATGTTAGGACATCAGTCAACATGTCCAGGTAGGATTGCTATATCTCAGAAGGAAGGGACAGAATGAAGCTCTCACAGGTCCCTCCAGTTTGACAGCAATGGTGGCTATTTCCTCCTTAAATTCTCAGGGTCAGTGCCATCTCTGGCTTCGTGACATCCAACAGCCCTGAGCAGGTTAGCAAATCTAATCTGACCACTGTGGTAAAGCAATAAGTAATTCTTCCAAGCCACATGTGTTAGTACAATCTTTTTTTTACCGATGGGCAAAAATAGTTGCTTTCACTAGTTCTACAGCCAAACAGCCATCAGCCAGCACCACGTACTAGAAGGTTCAGATGTGATGTGTCCTCCCCCATGTGCCGTTGCCAGTCCCCTGCACGCCCTTTAGTCATGCTCCGACCACTCTGAGTGCAAATGTGACTCGGGCCAAATGCTCAGTAGACACTCCATTAACTTTTCATTCTAAAATCCGTGTCCCTAGCAAAATAAATGACTCCCAACGAGTCCAATTCATTTTATCCTTGGAACTTTCACAAAATAAAATCTTTAAAGCCAACTACTATAAGCATAAAGCAAAAAGCAAAAAGTAGCCAGAAACCTCATATAGTTTCCCATAAGCTTCTGGTATGAGAGATACCAAAATCTATGTTCATAAACAGAAGCTGCTGCACCAGAAGGAAGCAAACTAGGGCAAGTAAGAAACCTGTGTAGTTGTTTTGCTTTGCAAAATTTTAACCTATACCCCAAAATATTCAGGCAAGACTACACCTTAGGCAACTCTGATAAATGAATTTCCATTATAAAACCTACAAAAAATTCCACACTTTGTTTCTGACTCATTAAAGGTTTTTTAAAAAAAAAAAACAGACAAATCATCCTCATGCCTTCAGGGAGGGACAAGTTAAGTGTACCAGGGGTCCAGAGAGATGCCAGCAAGGCCAAAGCATGTTCAGCAGGCAGAAGCACGTGTGTTAAAGCATGGGCACTGCAGCCAGAGAAACACTGGACACCGACCCAGATCATGTGTACATGGGCTAGTACAGCTCCAGTCACCGGCTCTCTCAGGCCCGAGATGCCCTCATATGGCTGTGGCCCTGGCCCGGCTGCTGCAGAGTCCTATGTGATTGCACATGCCATGGACACAGTCGGCTGCTGCCTCACATGGGAGCATGCACATCAGCTTTCACCAAGCTTCACTTCTATAAATTAGTTCCCTAAATCATTAAAACACTTTCTGCTGACTCAAAACACTTCATTAGGAAATATTTCACATTAAATAACTTTTCAAAGGCAGAATTCTTTCACTTAGTAAATATGCTGAAGATATGAGCCTTCATGCATTACAAAAACAAATTTAAAGTAAATTTTACCAGGACTAGAAACCTACAGTTATTCTGGAGAGACCCAGAAATTTTCTATTGTTATAACAAGAAACAGCCCCAGAGGCCAAATTCTGGTCAAGAGGAAGAGGTCTACAAAAGCATTAGAACGTAATATTATAAAAGAAATGTGTGTATGCTAATAGAATTTTTTTTTTTTTTTAAGACTTAAAAAAAATTGGGGATGTCTAGGTGGCTCAGTGGTTTGGCACCTGCCTTCAGCCCAGGGTGTGATCCTTGAGTCCCGGGAACAAGTCCCATGTCGGGCTCCTTGCATGAGGACTGCCCTCTGCCTGTGTCTCTGCCTCTCTCTCTCCCAGGAATGAATGAAGTCTTTTTTAAAAAAATTAAAAAGAAAAGAAAAAAATAAAAAATTAAAAAGAAAAAGATTAAAAAAAATACTCGTTTTAAAGACAGAGAGAGCACGCATGAGCAAGGTGAAGGGAGAGAGGGAAAGGGAGAAGCAGACTCCACGCTGAGCAGGGAGCCCGATGCGGGACTCCATCCCAGGACCCTGAGCCAAAAGCAGATGCTTAACCACCTGAGCCACCCAGTGGCCCCTAATGGTCTTAAGTTTTTTTTGTTTTTTTTTTTAAATTCTCTAACACTGATGATAGCTGACTAAGAAGGAAAAAACCTCTTTTTTGAATTAAAATGTTGCAGTGACTTGAGGAGTGGGTGTCCCTCTTCAAAGCGAGGCTCCCTGACCTGCTGGCAACGGCTAATCTCAAGCAGTCCTTCACACAAGCACAACCTTGATCATCTCTCCAGGGATCACGTAAAGGAGTAACTTTGGCTTATTCCTTCAACGTACTCCCACTGGTAAAAATTCCATTCTCTAGAACAAGTACAGCTGTGAGAAACATGCCTGGTTCTATGACAGACCCCTCCATCCCTTAGTAGTTGTGTGACCTCGGGCCAGTAGATATCGCTGCCCTCAGTTTAGGTGCCTATGAACTGGAACAAGTGTGCTGACGCCCTGGGGCTATTAGAGGATCAAATGAGCCAGTGCAGAACACTCAGTACACGGCACTAGCACTGGCTTTAATACTCGCTGATATTTTTTTTTAAGATTTTATTTATTTATTCATGAGAGAGAGGGAAGGGTGGGGAAGAGACACAGGCAGAGGGAGAAGCAAGCTCCCCATAGGGAGCCTGATGCAGGACTCGATCCCCAGACCCTGGATCACGACCTGAGCCAAAGGAAGACGCTCAACCACTGAGCCACCCAGGTGCCCTGATCATGTTACTTTAAATAGAGCTGTTCAGACCTCACCTACCAAGTTCATCACTGAATCCTCAGTACCTGACACAAAACATCAAGTATTTTAACAAGCACTTGCTATGTGCCAGGTCCTGCTCCAAGCACTTTGTAGTTAACTAAATTATCATGACGACCTCCACAGGTCAATGCTATTATGATTCCTTTGTGCAGCTGTGGAGACGAAGGGACGGACAGGAATGTTAACTTGCTCAAGGTCACAAAGCCAGTGAGTGGTGCTGAGCAATCTGGGATTGGATGACACATCTGAACCGTGCTTTCTAACACTTGCTGAGTGAGCAAACATACTTCGAATTATGAAAGACTCACTTTGAAATGAAGAGACTGCCATCTAAAGGAACGAGTCGATAAACTTCTACATTAAAATTTTTATAAGAGGGGGCTCCTGGGTGGCTCAGTCTGCCTTTGGCTCAGGTCATGATTCCAGGGTCCTGGGATCAAGTCCTGCATTGGATTCCCTGCTTGGTGTGGAGTCTGCTTCTTCCTCTCCCTCTGCTCCTTCACCTTGCTCGTGTATGCTCTCTCTCAAATAAATGAATAAAATCTTCAAAGAATTTTTTTTTTCAAAAATACTTCCTAGTTTGTCTTGGCTTCTTTTAAATCCAGTATTTTTCATCTTAAACGGTAATACATAATCATCTACGAAAATTTAAAGGTAGAAGAACAACAAAAAAAGACCAAAGTTCATCCCTCACATGGAAACACAACCTTTAGAAGCAGGGCTCAGTGTGGACACTTTTAAGGAGCTGATGTATGCATATCTGATTAGGGATTGTTGCTGTCAAACTGGGCATTTACATGTACACACTGAGCACTTACTATGTATGTGCACAGGATGGGCTGTAAGATAAGGGAGGGAGACCTGTGTACAGGTTATCACGGCACAACTGAAATGATGCTCCAGTAAAAGCTCAAGCCACATATGCATGCAGTCAAGTCCCATGGATGCAGAGAAAAGGGAGCGCCTAACAACAGAAGTTCAAAATCTTGGACCCCAAATGTTTTGACCTCAAATATAGTTAAGAATTTGGGGACCAATCCAAGTAACTGACAAAGGTCCCGCAATCATGAATAATACTAAACAGAATAAAACTTTCCAAACATCCTAAGTGACAGTTCTTCATTTGGAAAGGGGAAGGAAATCATCTAGTCGACACCAGTGGTTTAAAGGGTCACATTACGCAATGACACTTAATCCTAAAGGCTGGCCAATTTCAGTTCACTCTCGCCTATGCTTTCTACCAAATAGTCCAACACAAACTAAGCTTTGAGAGTTAGCCAATTATTAATGCAGGTAAGATTAATAGTTTTCATGTTCGAAAAAATTTGTTTTTAGGAAAGATGCTTCTTGGTAAAATAAAGAATCAAAATAAACATTATTTTTAAAAGGCCTACATCCAAAAAAAAATTTTTTTTAAAGATTTTATTTATTCATGAGACACACACAGAGAGAGAGGCAGAGACACACAGGCAGAGGGAGAAGCAGGCTCCATCCCGGGTCTCCAGCATCATGCCCTGGGCCAAAGGCAGGCGCCAAACCGCTGCGCCCCCGGGGCTGCTCCCTACACCCAAATTTAAAATCTTTTCTAAAAGCTGGATTTCATCGGACTGTAAAACCTAAAAAATCCTCCCAAAGAAACGGGCATCAAAAAGCTTCCAACACGCACACTACTCCCAGCTATCACGATGCAGGAAATGAGGCCCGTTACTCCTCATTCTGAAGGCGAGTCTTAAAACCTAACCTACGAGGATCCTTTGCGAATTCTAGTGCGGACAGTGCTGCCGTCCCGACCTGACACTTGCTCGAGCCGTTGCTCCTCTAAACCATTACAGCCGCCGGGGAAGGGCAAAGCTCGGGGTTGACTGCCCGAGTTAAGGTCCCCGTCCCTCGTGGCTCCTCACGCGGTTCAAAAAGCTGACCTTACACGGGCAGGGGCAAGACAAAACCGTGGCACCCGAACCCACCCAGCGACCGGGAAACGCCGGAGCCGAGAGGCCGGGGCCGGGCGGGGATGCGCGGCGATGCGAATCCGCGCCCCTGCCTCGGGGGAGCGCCCCCCGCGCGGGGCGTCCGGGCGTCCGAGCATCCGAGCATCCGCGCAGGCCACCCGGGAGGGCGCACGCACCACGCGGCCCGAGACTGAGCCACGGCTGCCCCGAAATCCACCAACCACTGATTTTCCGACTCATCACCCAGAAGCCGGCCCAGGGGCCCGACCACGGAAGCGGCCCCCGGCTGACAGCTCGCCCCGGCGCTTCCAGCAGGGCCCGAGGGCTCCGCGCCAGACCCCGGGCGCCACCTCTGCCGCCCCGGCCCCGGCCCCGGCCCCGGCCCCGCCGCCCCGGAGCTCCCGCCCCGCCGACCCCGGCCCCTCACCGAGCAGCAGCAGGAGCAGAGGCCGCGGCCGGGCACCACCGAAGGCCGCCATGGGCGCGAGGGCTGTCGAGGCCGGAGCGGGAGCCGAGCGCGTCGGGGCGGTTTGACCGGGGGACGGCGGGCGGGCGGGCGGGCGGGCCGGGGGCTGCGTGAGGGCGAGCGTCCCGCGGTCCAGACACCCGGCCGCTGCGGCACCCGCGGCAGGAAGGAGAGCCTTCGGCCGGCGGCGCCCGTCACGTGAGGCCGCGCCGCGCCCGCGCTGTCACGTGACCCCGCGAGCCTCGCGAGAGCACAGGGCACGACGTCTCCGCCGAGGCGAGCGCTCGCCTCTCACGTGACCCGGAGGCACGTGACCGCGGGGCCACGTGACGCCGGGCGGGCTTCTCAGCCTGGGAGGGGGCGGGGAGATTGGACCTGGACGTCGGCGCGGGAGGCGGGTGCGAGGGAGGGTCCCTCGGCGGCTCCCGGGCGTTGGCGGGAGGAGGAGACGGGCGCGCCGAGGCCTGCAGCCGGAGAAGCCGCCCCGGGGACGCAGCGAGGCCCACCTGGGGCCGCCCTGGGCGGCCGACCCGCGGCGAGTGTGGCTGCGGCTGCGAGGGGGCGGCCCGGACCCGGACGTGCGTGCTCGCGAGATAAGCTGGGCGGGGCCCCGGGGGCTGCGGTGACCGGGGCGGGCCGGGGCGGGGCGGGCCGGGGGGCAGCAGTGGCTCCGGGGCCCCGAAGCCCTCTCCGCGCGCGGCGTGCCTGGAGGCTCCCCGGGTCTGGGCTTCCGACACGGTCCCCGGCCTCGGCCACCTCCAGCCGTGGCAGCCGCGAGGGTCACGGCGCCCCTCCTTCCTCCCCCCTTCCCCTTTTCCTCTTCCCCGTCTTCCTCCCTCCTGCTCTTGTCCGCGCGTCGCGGCTCGGCCCCTGGGAGGTGTCTCTGGTTGTGTCCAGCGCAGACCTGGGGGCCGCTGTCCGCCACTCTCCCGATCGGTGCTCGATTCCCCGCAAGTGTCACGTCCACTTGCTCCGAGTACACGGTGCGGCTTCCCGGCCGCAGACTCCTGCTGGCTCTGCAGTGGGGGCGGGCAGGGCCGGTGCTAGAGCTCGGTTCTCTTTCCCCATGTCCGCGGGGCTGGCTGGCAGCGAGCAGCCCCTAAACTCCTTGTGCGTGTATTGCTGTTGTGCAAATAGTAGTAATTCGCAGGTTTCTCCCCGTGAAGAAAGAAGTGACAAAGGAGAAGAGGGAGGTGAGAATGCGGCCTGTGATGCTGGGACTGGAATGTGCTTCAGGACTCCGAAGGCGGACAGTCACGGAAATAATGGGCGGTACACACGGTGTCGGTGCTCAGGGCACCTTACAGTTCCTGCCCCGTGACCCAGCGGCCGTCCAGGGCGTCCCATTTCCTTTGCCCGTTTATCACACAGGCCCGGGCGTTTGCTTCTATTTCTGTTTCAGTGCAGTTGCCCGTCGTGTCGCCTTTGCCCGAGGACTGGCTGGCGGTCGCCGGCCTGGGGAGGTTTGCCAGCGCAGGGCCTGCCAGGACGCGGGGCGCTCCGTGTGCACTCGGGGTCACAGCTGGGTCCGTGCCACCTCCCGACTGGCATCTGCTATGTGGGGACAAGACTTTTCACTTCTCTTTCTCAGTTCTCCTGTCCCTTACCTCAAGAATATTTATTTGGGGTTTTTTTTAACGGTACAAAAGGCAAGTAAATCGTGTCTCAAAAGCATAAAAGTATAAGTTGTAGGATAAGTTAACGAGTAACACGTCGGGAAAGAGAACCATCAACTTTCAAGCGAAACGTGCTCACGGGAGGGGAGAAGGGAGACTCCTGTCCCGCAGCGCTTATGAAAACCAGTGCTCTCCTTTAGGACACGGAGACCACCAGGACTGGCTCCTAGTTTAAGGTAACGTCCTTGAGAACGTCCTCTCTGCACGTCTTGTACACATCTCTAAGTTCCTTTCCAGAGATTCTTTGAAATACTCCAGCCACAGCAGTCTTCCTTTTAGATGGGTTATGAAAAAGGAACTCATAAAAAAAAAGAACTAAAACATTCTTGGAAAGCAGAGTAACTCACACAGTCCCAAGTCGTTTACAGCAGGAATAAGTGTGTAACTTCAATTAAGCTCATGTTCCCAAGGACATGCTCACCAGGTCGCAGTCTGTGGGCGTGGGGCTGGGCGTGAGGTTACCCAGGCCTGTGCTTCTTTGGGAAATGAAAGGTGGTTAAAGAGCCTTTCCTAATAGTAGGAGACACAACGGGAACTGAAATCAACACAAAGATATTTCCACATTTGTCGCTCGTGAGAATGGTCAGAGGGAGTGGGTCACAATGCAGGACTGCACGTTCACCCTCGCACCTACTGAAGGACTTTTGCATTGTTTCCTGCAAAGCCGTGATTAACATTCAAAACCACATTCCTGAGCGAACAGTGCTTTTGTTTCTCATGGGTCAATACCTCAGAATGGAAAAGCTGGTTCATAAGGGCGTGCATGTTTAAGAAGGAGCCGTTGGACACTTTTTTCTTTTTTCTTTCTTTCCTTCCTTCCTTTTTTCTTTGTTTTTTTTTCTTTCTTTCTCTCGAAAGATTTTATTTATTCGAGAGAAGCAGGCTCCCTATGGGGAACCCGATTAGGAACTCGACCCCAGGACCCTGGGATCATGACCTGAACTGAAGGCAGACGCTCAACCACTGAGCCACCCAGGGATCCCCATGGGACATTTTTCCATAGCAGTTGTACTATCGTCCATCCACAGTAACATCCTCATCAATATCACCAGTCTTTCCCACAGCTGTGTAATTCCATCTCATTGTGACTAGTTTGCATTTTCCTGAGGACTAGCAAGATGGAGAGGTCCTTTCATGGGCTCGTCACCATTCAGCTATCTTTAGTTATGTGTTCAAACTTTGTTCTAATTTTTAAAAACGGTTTATTGCTTTCTTGAATTCTAAGTATTTTCTAAATATATTCTGAATATACTACTTTGCAGTATTGTCATATTTTTCCCATGATGTGGCTTGCTATTTCTTAATATCTTTCGAAAAGCAAGCTTTAAATTTAATTAAAATCCAGTTTACCAGGATTTCTTTCATGCTTCATGCTTTTTCTTTTGTTCTAAGAAATCTCTGCATTTCCCAGTATCATAAGGATTTTCTCCTATGTTTTCTTCTAGTTTTATGGTTTTAGCTTCTACAGTTGGGCCTATGATCAAATTAAATTTTGCAGATGGTGCGAGAAAAAAATCCGTGTTCATTGCCCCCATCTGTGGCATATGGATAGCTCTTTGATAAAGAGACTAGTGTTAGCCTTAAATTCCCTTGGTGGGATCCCTGGGTGGCGCAGTGGTTTGGCGCCTGCCTTTGGCCCAGGGTGCGATCCTGGAGACCCGGGATCGAATCCCACATCGGGCTCCCGGTGCATGGAGCCTGCTTCTCCCTCTGCCTGTGTCTCTGCCTCTCTCTCTCTTTCTCTCTCTCTCTTTCTCTCTGTGTGTGTGTGTGACTATCATAAATAAACATTTAAAAATAAATAAATAAATAAATAAATTCCCTTGGTATCTTTCCTGAAGTGACTCCACTGCACACAGAGGTGTGTGGTGGCGCTCTCTTCTCCATTTCCTTCATCTGTGTCACTGTCTCTCGCTTCACAGCAGGTCTCTAAACTAGGGAGGGGTCGCTCTACAGGTGTTCTTTTACAAGTTGTTTTGAGTTTGCATGCACGTTCTGAGACGAGCTGATCATTTTCTACAAAGGAAAACCCTGCTGGAATTTTGGTGAACATTGGATTTAATGCACATAGCAGCTCGGAGAAAACAGACACCTTGATGACACAATGCTGCTCTTTGTTTTATTCTTTATGTGACTCTCAGCAATGCTTTGTCGCTTCCAGTGCACGTGTTTGTGTGCAGGTGTAACATGTCTTTCACACATTTTCAGATATTGTTGTGAATGGGGCTCCATTCAATACTCCGTTCTGGAGTATTTTTGTGGAAAGATTTACAGTGACAGAATCATCTATTTTGTGTTTCTTCTCGTGTCTGTCTGAATAGCTTGTGAATCTCGTGAAATTCGGTTGTGCCAGCGAAGCCATAGAATTTACTGGTGTAAACCGACTCACAGCCTTCTCCGCAGGACTTGTAACTGTGTCCTTTCAGTCCTGGTTTCGATAACTTTTGTTTCCTCTCCTTTTAACCAGTCTGGCTACAGGCTCGTAGGGTCTGTGGGTCTTCTCTAACTGCTTTTCTAATTTCTACTTTATTTTCTTCCATTTACTTTGGTTTTAAGTGGCTCTTCTGTTTCTAGTTTTTGAAGGTGGATGCTTATGTCACTGTTATTAAATTTTTCACCTTTTATTTTCAAGATTTTATTCATTCATGAGAGACACAGAGAGAGGCAGAGACACAGGCAGCGGGAGAAGCAGGCTCCATGCAGGGAGCTTGATGTGGGACTTGATCCCAGGACCCGGAATCACAACCTGAGCCAAAGGCAGATGTTCAACCACTGAGCCACCCAGGCGTCCCTTTAGCTGTTTTTTTATTTTATTTTATTTTATTTTATTTTATTTTATTTTATTTTATTTTTTTATTTTATTTTAATTAATTAATTAATTTATTTATTTTATTTATGAGAGAGAGAGGCAGAGACATAGGCAGAGGGAGAAGCAGGCTCCATGCACCGGGAGCCCGACGTGCGACTCGATCCCGGGTCTCCAGGATCGCGCCCTGGGCCAAAGGCAGGCACTAAACCGCTGCGCCACCCAGGGATCCCTTTTTTTTTTTTTTTTTAAATAAACTCACATATTGTGTTTTCCTATTTGCTCAAAATATTTTCTAATTTTCCTTGTTTTATTTGAGTCACGGGCTATTTACTTAAAAGTATATCATCTACTTACATTCTCTCTTTATATTAGAATCATTGGATTATTTATTTAGAAGTATATTGCCAGGGGCGCCCAGCTGGCTCAGTCAGTGGAGCGCATGACTCTTGATCTCAGGTTTGTGAATTTGAGTTCCATATTTGGAGTAAAGATTGCTTAAAAATAGTATCTTCAAAAAAAGTGCATTGTTGAATTTCCAAACATTTAGTTATTTAGAGTGATCTTTGTTAGGTTTGTAATTTATTTTATTTAAAAAATTTTATTTATTCATGAGAGACACAGAGAGGCAGAGACGTAGGCAGAGGGAGAAGCAGACTCCAGGCAGAGAGCCCGACATGGGACTCGATCCCGAACCCCAGGATCACGCCCTGGGCCGAAGGCCTGCGCCAAACCACTGAGGCACCCAGGCATCCCTAGGTTTCTAATTTAATTTCACGGTGGTCCGACGACGTTCTGTACAGTTTCATCCTCTTAAACAGACTCCTTTGTCCCATGCTACACACATCCCCACACACTGCGAGGGGTTCTATTGCGCAGTATTCCGTAATTAACAAGGTCAGGGGCAGCCTGGGTGATTCAGCGGTTTAGCGCCGCCTTCAGCCCAGGGCGTGATCCTGGAGACCCGGGATCGAGTCCCGTGTCAGGCTCCCTGCATGGAGCCTGCTTCTCCCTCTGCCTGTGTCTCTGCGCCTCTCTCTCTCTCTCTCTCTCATAAATAAATCTTTTTTTTTTTTTTTTTTAAAAAAAAGGTCAGGTTGGTGGATCATAGCTCATATTTTTCCTGGTTTTCTGTTTATCAAGTACTGAACAAAGCATTGAAGCTTCCGACTACAAACACGGATCTGTCTGCCGCTGCTCTTCTCAGTTCTGCCAGATTTTGCTCCGAGCCTCCTGAGACTGTTACTTAGATGCCTGCACATTCACAGTTAAGTCTGGCAGATGCACCCATTCTTCTTCTGAAGTGAGCTCTTCGTCTCTGGAAGTACATCTTGTCTTGGGTGCTGCTTGGTATGAATGAGGCCACTATTGATTTCTTGACTAGTTTTCCTGGTAGATCGTTTTTCATTATCTTACCCCGTGTGTTTTTGTATTTAACACGCCTGTCTGGTGGGTGATGGAGATGTTGGTCTTAGTTCTCTGCTTCGTAGGGCATTTGGCCAGTTTATTCCCTTCCCATACTTCCCTGCTCTCCTGTGAGCAGATTTTGTCTGTGATGGGCACTGACGCCACTCACTCTTTTGTGGAGGGCAGAATGTGGTATGAGGACCCCTGCACGCATTAACTCAGAACTCCACGAGCTAGCTAGCATTATCCTCTTCAAGAAGACAAGAAAACCAGGTTTAGAAAATTCAAGTAATTTTTGTAGGGGCACCCGGACCGTGTCAGAGCCAGGCTCTGACCCCTGTGCCATCTGACTTCAGAGCTGCAGCCTGAAACTATCTCTTGGCACTGACTCCCACGCCTAGAGAATGTTCCATCACTGGGAAGAGACCCAGAACACAGTGTCCACTGTCAAATGCAATGTCTTGGCTTACTAAGCAGTTGATCTCAATTCCTTCGTCACTGATAACCCTTCAAAATCTCCCCAGGTTTACAGTCTGTTGCTTTGCATTTATCCACATCTGTACCAACTTTTACATAATAACTTGTTTTCACAAGAATATATCCATACACAAATATGCACAAACATACACACGTGTATACACACACAGATGTGCACAAATACATAAACACAAATGAACACGCAAACACATTTATGCACAAATAGATTTATATACACACATGTATGCACACAAAACATGCATACACAAACGTGCACAGAACTCATGACATGTATGTATGTACACACATGCACAAGTACACATAGGCAAACACGCTCACACATGCACCAATGCACACACGCACACACCCTTGGGCATGATCTCTCTACTGAGCCCTTTCCTCCCAGTCTGTACACCTCATCGTGTCCTCATCCAGAGCCCTGCCTCTGCCTGCCTCTAGCAGCCCCTGACTGACAGCTCCCAGGCCAAAGACCATTTCCTCTGATTCCTTCCTTGGTTCATCACACCCACACTTGTGTTTCTTCTCCACCTCAAATCCTTCCTCATGTCTCATCCTGGCACCTCGCCAGTCCTATGTTCAGGGAATGTGTCCTGCACCTGACGCTGCCCCTGCTGGGCAAGATGCACCCTACAAAGCACTGGAGGAGATGGGCGAGTGGAGCCCAGTGATAGGACCACTGGAGCAGGTGGCAGCCACTATTCGGTTTCAGGGGTGCACCAGGGAGGAGGGTGCACGGTGATGCAGAAAGTGCATCATGCAGGAGTGCAGCCTGCTTCCAGAGTGGCTTTTCTCCTTCCTGGAAATCGCAGTGGTGTTCCCCGTACCCTCATCTTTGGCCCAGCTCATTCTAAGGCCTATGACTTAGGCCAGAGCCAACCAAGAGACCCTGACTCTGCGTCTGTGTATGTGGCCTGGTAATGAGCCATTTGCTGCAAGTGACGTCTCAAAGTTGGGGTAAAGGAGGCCTTGGCACAGTGACCGCATGAGGCCCACAAAGCCCGAGCTCTGGGCCGCTGGCTCTGTGCCAACCTGAGAACCTGACCGCTCTGTGGCCGGACCTCTGAGGGCAGAGAAGACCCCGCGGCCAGAGAAGCGGGTGTGCTGTGGGGCCGAGTGCTCAGAAAACCAGCGGGGAGAGTGCTGCAGAGGCCGTCGCTGCCACTGGCATGTGGCAGGCATTTGCTAGACTTTCTCCCAGGGAAGTTGCAATGGGAAGGGTGTGGTGGGGGGCCCCTCTCCAATGGAGCCGTGTCCTGGTGGTCAGGCAGCACTAGAGAGCTCCACTAGACGGGAAAAGTCAGGAACACAAGACCTCAACATTTTGTGGAAAACACTCCAAAAAACAGGTTACAAAATGGCAGTGGAAACTTACAGCATCTTCAGAGTTCTGAGGAAACTACTTTGTTGTCTTTTTTTTTTTTTTTTTAACTTTATTCATGAGAGACACACAGAGAGAGAGGCAGAGACACAGGCAGAGAGAGAAGCAGGCTCCCTGCAGGGAGCATGATGCGGAACTCGATTCCGGGACCCGGGGTCATGCCCTGAGCCGAAGGCAGAGGATCGATCAACCGCTGAGCCACCCAGGTACCCTGAGGAAATGACTTTGAACCTGGAGTTCCCTGCGCAGTCAGGAGGAGCAGCTGTGCAGAATAAGGATTCAGGCAGACGGCCAGGGCGTGTCCCGTCAGCAGTGCGAGCGGGCCCCGGGCAGGAGCCGAGTCTGGGCTGTGGGGCCACGTGGGGCGGGTGCGGGCCAGCCCACTCCTGGGCTCTGGGGAGGATGGCGAGGCTGCCCCTGCCAGTGACGGACATTTGGCTTGTAGACACCGCGTGCCAGGTTTGATTAAGAATCCAAATGCAGAAACACAGAGGTGATTTGCTGAGAGTGGTCAGAAATTGGAGAAAGCAGCAGGGGAGCAGCTCGGGGGAGTGGGGGGAGCCCGGGCCTCATGTCCTGTGTGCAGTACAGACTTGAGAAACTGCACGTACAGGGGTCAAGGAAAGGGAGGTTTGCACCATTACAGCACTGCTCCGTGTACAGGAAGTTGAGGACGGCGGGCGCAGGGGCACGGGCACCCTTCCGGTCTTCCTCATCTGTCATTAATTTGTTTTGACAGAAATCAGCACGGTGGGCATGCGGCCCCTGTGCCCTGTTCCTGGCCCTCCAGGACGCCCTTCCTTCCTGCCATCTCACACGTTCGCTCAAACTCATCCCTCATTTGACACACACAGGCGTGCACACACACACACACACACACACTCTGCCACGGGCCGGGGGATGGCAGGAACCCTTCCGTCACGTTAGGACAGCAGAGGTATTTCCACATAAGTGGGCGGCAATGGACTCTGGGTCAGAGGTGCACATGCACACACGAGCATCACCGAAGTTGATCCAGGCTTGTGAGGTTGCTGAGAACCCGTCACCCCACGTGGTGACTCTGGGCCCACCAGGTCGTCCCTGCCCATGGCTACATCCATACTGCAGCCTCCATTGCCCCCCGACTGCCCCCAGGCCCTGCCCTCCTGCAGCCCAGCACAACAGGCCAGTTCATCACCCTGGGCCCCTCACCCGGGGCCTGAGATGGGGGAGGGGGCTCTCATCCACCCACAGCCACCTGCAGGCCAGTCTCCCCACTGCTGGAAGGAGCCTGAGCTTCCCAGTGCTTCCCAGTGGCTTGTTTAGGCCCCCAGCCCCCAATCCCCACTCCTGCCCAGCCGGGCGGCCTCTCCACAGGATGACGTCCAGACACCTACAAGCGGCTAAACGGACGGGTCTCAGGATGACCCCTGGAGTGCAGCCCGCTTCCAGAGTGGCTTTTCTCCTTCCTGGAAATCACAGTGGGTGGGCGTTCCCCGTACCCTCATCTTTGGCCCGGCTCATTCTAAGGCCCACCCAGAGCATGCCCACCCTCCCCACACCACGGGCTGCTGGCCCACCCTTGCCCACTGGCAGCTCCATGCACTCAGTTGTCCTGGTCTTCTCCAGAGCTTTGCAGCGTGCTGTGCCAACTTTCAGAATGCCACTTGTCACTTAAGAAAGGAATGTATCTCAACTCATGGTTAGATTTTTTTCCAATGAGAATAAAAATAATCGTATCTCAGGTTTTCTTCTTCCATTTAAATCACTGGAACTCATCTTGGTGCCAAGAGTCATCCAACTTTGCTTCTCTTTGAGGTGGTAATTCAGGTCTTCCCTGGCAACATGGTGCTCACGCCGGGTTATCTTATAGACCATCTGGTTCCTGAGGGCTGCCCTCTGTCAGGAGCGTGTCATTTCATTGACAGGCACACCAGGACAGGTGTTAAAACAAATGGTGGCTATTTCTGCCTACCCGCTTTTCTCCTGTGACTTTAAAATCACCTTGTCTGTGTTCTCAGGTAAGGCACATGTGGGCATCTGCTCCCTGCCTCAGGAGGCTTTGTCTGTGCTCCTGTGTCATTTAAGCACAATTTTCATGTGGAACCTTCCCTGTTTGCTACTAGAAATTTTGTCATTGTTTTGTAGCTATTGAAAACATGACTGGCTCAGTGGTTGAGCGTCTGCCTTTGGATCAGGTTGTGATCCCAGGGTCCTGGAATTGAGTCCTGCATTGGGATCCCTGCAGGGAGCCTGCTTCTCCCTCTGCCTGTGTCTCTCATGAATAAATAAAATTAAAAAAAACAAAAAACAAAAAACATGACCTTCCATTATATTTAGACTTTTCTGCTAATTTTGTGTTGTTAAAAACTTATTTCTTTTTTTGGTCACAGCTTTTTATCAGCTTCTCTTAGATTTTCTGGGCTCATGATCACTTACCACAAGCAATCTCAACTCCTCTACGACTTCGTGGCTTCTCCCCCCGCCCCCCACTCCCCTACACCATTTGTTCGGCCACATAGGCCTTTCTCTGTAACAATACCTGATGGACACAAAGGCAGACATCAGCCTGCTGGCTCAGCCCAGCAGGCGACTGTGATGCAGGAGGACAGGAGAGCTTCACTCCCGTCTGCCCTGCATCTGCATTTCTCTGTCCGTTGTCCTGGTCATGGCCTATAAGTTGCTAAAGAGTTATGAGGAATGTGTCGTTTGTATACCACAAGTTTTATTAATGTAATTTTAAGGCCAATTAAACTAATTTTATTCAGAGTAAGTCTACATTAAATTACAAGATTAACAATCTCTAGAAATAATGAATGTAAAATTTAAGAAGTAGAAATCTATTTGGTCTTTTATAGACCACATATTATAGAATTGACAACTGAAAATTTACAAATATAGAAATAGTGATACTTCAAGGGTGAGGATTTTCACATGGAAACCCCAAAGATGTCCTATTTTAAACACGCATGTTTCAAAAAGGGAGAAGTTTTTAATAATTTAGCACAAAATTAAATTATATAAACTTGGTATATCCCAGAAAATATTGCTTTAAACACTTATACCATGATCAAAATTCCTTTGGTAGCTTTTAATAAAAATGAAACATGCTATCATGTAAAATATAAAGTACTTTAAATGTTACCAGAAAAGTATCTTTGTTACAGTTACCATACTAACATCATCGTCCCCCTGCTCAACCTCACCTATACACACACAACATGAAACCAGGTGCCACCAAAATCCTTTTAATCTTTTGACAAAATAACCTCTGCTTCACAATATCAAGACTTTCAGTCTCCTATAAAACTTTTTACAGTGGTCACAGCACAGATAGCAACGGCTGTCCCTGCGCATGACTGTAAAAACAAACCAAACTTTATTAGAGCAATCGTACAAATACTGCAATTAAATCAAACAGCAGTTACCCCAATGCAAAAACAGGGGCTGCTAGACGCAATCTTAGAAGAGTAAACGCAAACACACTGTCCCCCAAACCCCTAAACAGAAAATTCACAAATAACTCAGTGGAAATAGAACAAAGACGTGTGTGGGTTCACTGCAGCAAGCACACCTGACCCCATGTTGTCTCGGCACACAGGAGAGGTCTCACCAAGAAACCTCGCTCTAAAAAGTCAGTCATCAGAGCTTAGAATGTATGGAAAATAAAGGAAACAGATACCAGGATTAGGTTGCATAATCGATTAGCCAGTGTTTGACACCAACGGTTTCTTCCTAATGCTTGCCCGCCACGGGCTCTTGTTTCTAGCCTATGCCTCCATCAGCTGAGAGAGCCTGCCTTCAGGAGTCTACTGGTCATCCCTGCAGCCCAAGAACACAGCAGGGAGGATCTTTCTAGCCATGTGATCATGATCACACACACACACCCCCCAAACCAAACCTTCAGCTTTCTGCCACAAGAGCAACACCTCACAAAGGAAAAACCCCTTTATACAATGTCTTCTTGTCCAATCTCAGTCATTCTGCAATGGGGCAACAGAAACAATTGAAACACCAAAAAGAGTAAGAGGAAGGGCTGGTGGGAAAGATGCGTATGCTGTTTGCAAACCCTCAGACTTTGTGAAAGGGCGATCCGAGAATCAGCTCTTCTTCTAATCCCAAAGCCTCCATGCTGGCTCAATGTCAGAAGTCCTGGAAACAGCACAGAAGTGCTTCACTGCTCTGAAGATACATTCTAGTGTCTCGCTGAGAGAAAACAGCTGGCCGACACGTCAGGCCACGTAGTGGTACTGATTTGGATTGTCCTTGTCTCTCTCCATATAGTCTCTGTCTATGAGGGATTCAATTCTCTTTTTCAAATCTCCAGGCTAAAAAAGAAAAATAAAACCCTCCATTATAGTGGCATTTGGTTTACAAACACAGGAGGACATAATAGATGCACTAAGTGTGTGGTTATAATTATGGACATACATCATACACAATTTAATTATGTCTCAGGGCATCTTCATCCTTAGTAAGGACATTTCTCCCTAAGTACTATTATTGTGTTAATATATATTTACTATTTCTGCTCTATGGAAGTAGGTGACCCCAGATCCCGAGGGCTCCAGTGCTGAATGGACAACATGGTGATAGGCTGTGCACGAAGGGTGGCTCTGGCTCTGCTGAGGTAGGAAGCGCCTTTCTATCAAAAGGCCTAACCTTCTATTCATTAATAGATCATACATTCACAAAATAGACCAAGGCAGAATCGCTGCTACGGCCACTGTACACCTCATCCACCAAGTCCTTTAACTACTGGGTCTCTCATCTGCACAGGGAAAATGAACACTCGCTCTGGCTAGAGGTAGGGTTTCAGGACCGCGCAGGCACTACAGAGAACACAGCAGCCCTGGCTTGCTCAGGTAAGAGAGCTCTGGCCTTATCAGTGTCTGCTCACTGATCTACCTCAACCTGACTTCCTCAGTGAGGGTGGAAGGGCAGCTGGTCCTCTACCAAATCAGACAACACAGAATCAGAGAACTTCCACACCAGAGGAACATGGGCAGGCTCAGGCACTAAAAAACCAGGTCTCACGAGAGTCCCAGACTTTCCAGGGGGGAATGCACATGTTTTAAAGAGCTTTTCCTAATGCTTCCCTAACTGGTCAGTCCAGGGCAGTAGCTCCCAGTCCTAGAAACATGCACGGAGTCATAGTTTCAGGGTCGACTTTCTCGTGGACAGAAACAGGGAGAAATTATCAAAACACAAAATGCTCTGGGGCTTGCTGCTGCTGAACAAACAGCTGTTAGCAGGATTTCCTCAGAATCCCACAACATAATCTGAAGAGCTACACTACTGAGAAACACCGTCTGGAGTTCCACCACATGCCTCCCCTACCCCTGCTAAAAAGGCAACAAATACAACATCCCCTGCAGCTGGGAGTCTTCGGGAACTCTCTCATTCCTACAATGGGGACAAAGAGCATGTGGGATAAAGACCCTGCTATCACCATCACCTGCCAGTTTCTGACACTTGGTGTACACACAAAGGTACATTTGTGCAGTAAATGATTACTTGTGATGCAGGACAAATGATTCCAAAGTGTTAAAAAATGATCATGCTCTTTCAAGGTTCAGTGTGATACTCCCAGTTAAGTTAATGTACATTTACCTTGACTGGAAATTTCAGCTGATTATACAATTCAGAAACTAGAAGATTATGACCAAGAGTCTTTCTCATCTTCATTATCCTGACAATAGCAGCGTCAATCTGATACTGTCTGTCCTGAAACACTCGTTCCGTGGTGCTGACTTGTTCCTCAACCTGTATAGGCACACAAAACAGTGAAGTTTAAAGATATATTTCGGAGATACCTGATATTGTTGAGTTTGATGAGAAACTTCTGATGTAAACTTTGGGTAAATCCCGTTCTGTTATGCATTTTTTTTTTTTTTCTGTTATGCATTTTTATCCGTGCTTCCCAAGGACAGCACAACTTCAGTATCGAAACTTGAAAAATAATGTAATGTTATGTTTCCCTTATAAAAAAGCTACAAAACACTATCAACTCTGTATAATCCTGAATTATATCCAGCAGCTCTGCAAAAACAAAACACAGGGCTATCAGAGTTGATTCCAAAAATGTGAGCTCTGCTCCACATCAGGAAACCTACTAATGTAACTAGTATCACAGGACTATCAAGGTGAGATGATATGATCATCCTGACAGATGCCACAAGGGCACAGTAAAACTGAAAACCTATTCTTGATCTAAAACAACCTTTAACATATAAGGAGCAATTAAAAAAAAAAAACTGAACAGGATAAAAAGCAGTTAGTTATCAGAAGCAAACAGCAAATACTGGCAACAACTTCATGTTAGTTACAGAGCAACCTAGTGGAGGTCCACAGCTCAGAGGAGGTGAACGCATATGAGGTAAGCATGTTTCAGAAAGACAGAAGCCAAGCTTTCCAAAGGGATCCACGACCCCAAAAAGGTTAGTGTTCCCTGTACTTAAGACAAATACACAAAGATAAATGGTGTTAATATTTACTGGCAATGACCAGTTATACATGTTCAATGGGAAAGGTCCCCTTTACAGGGCGCCAGCATTTCTTGACCCTTTGTGCCTTCCCCAAATCCTTCATAGGCCGGACCAATGTCTATATACCTGCCTCCTCAGACCTCACCTGGCTCAGCTTTGTCTTTGCTGGGAAGCCATCCCTGACCCGTGGTTATCAGACGGGGCTCTCCTGTACTTTACCTCAAGTGTAACCAGTTCATCAGTGTGTAATCATTTAGTACTTGTCTGCTGAAAGTTGCTTGAAACAGAGACTTGTAAGAATATGTTATTGTTAATGGATGAATTCTCAGCGCTTCACAGAGGACCTGGCCCAGAGAGGGTGCTTAACGGGTATTTGCTAACTATCTGATAAACAAATATACAAGACTTCCCATAGAAACCTCTTATGAAAAGAGTTATATTCATATCGACAGAAACATGGATATGAATCAGATTTAGTATGGTAAAAATGAAAACTGAGAAGGGACGCCTGGGTGGGTGGTTTAGCGGATGAGTGTCTGCCTTTGGCCCAGGGCGTGATCCCGGGATCTGGGACTGAGTCCTACATCAGGCTCCTTGCGGAGAGCCTGCTTCTCCCTCTGCCTGTCTCTCTCATGAATTAAAAAATAGAAAACTGAGAATTCGTGTAAATTAATTAAAAGAATCTGGGTGTTGGCTATGAAACAGATCAATAAAATTAAGAAACTGTCCCATAATATGTGAATTTAATATATAACAAAGGTGATAATTCAAGCAAGTTGTCAGAGGATGGTATTTTCAATTCAGTTTTAGAAGAGGAAGTATAGTTAAGATTGCTTTTTGATATTAAAGTAATTTATAAATTACACTGCTCAAAGAAAGCCTTAAATGTAAAAACTACTGTAAAGATACAAGTAATTATTTTTAAATGTTGGGGCAAAGGAAGGTTTTTCCTAGGCATGACACCCAAGTCAGAAACCATAAAGGAAAAGGATATATTTAAGAACTTTAAAAAACTTCCACATGTAGAAAAATCTGAAAACACAAAATTATCTGTCACAAATTATGGTCAATCTCTTTAACATAAAAAGAACATTTACTAACGTGAGAAAGAACATGCCAATAAATGTGCCGGTGACTTGAACAAACAATCAGACAAAATACAAATGGCTCACCATAAAAGAGCCACACCAACATTTCTAAAGTGCTTATAAGTGTTTGGCCAAGAGGTTTCACACACACACTGTTCATTTAATTCACACAAGCTGAGGTGGTATTAGGTCTATTTTAAAAAACAAAGAATTGAGAATCAAAGACTACATACTTTGGATACACTACAAAATGGCATAAAGATGCTCAAAGAAATTCAAGCTAAAATGGCAATGAACAGTTTTTGCCTGTAACAATAGGCTGGGCAAAGGGCAGGTGGAGGAGGGAGGGCTGGTCCTTTTGTGAAACTGACACTGAAACCTGGTGAAGACCTGTCCCTTTGGCAAAGGGCTGTCAAACTAACAAAAGTACACGTTCTTTGACCCTGTAACTCCAGGGCAAAGATTTTATACTAAAGAAACAATCTAACAGGCACATGGGAATCTTGGTACCAGGATGTTCAATGTAACCTTATTTCCAGTAGAGAGGGAAGCAACTTAAATGCCTTTCCACAAGGGCACCGCCAACCTCCTGCAGATTCACATGACCAACTACTCTGCACCCATTAAAACCAAGTCCTGACATGGAAAGAATCCCATCATAAAGAATAAACAGGTTACAAAATGGTATAAACAAATGGCATACACGGAATAATTGTGTTAAAGAAAAAAAAAGATATATTTACATCATAGGAAAAAGCTGTTTGAGTGCAAATAAAGCGGCGGTAGGGATTATCTCTGGGAGAGAGCGAGGACAGTCCCACTTTGAAATTATAACTCCAAAACTGTTCATCTTTTAGTCACTCTATCAGAAATTCCTAATATTAAAAAGGATGCATCAAAGCATTTATGCATTTAAATCTTTAACAAGTATGTCAAATTGCCCACTAAAAGCACCTTCTAAAAAATAGAAACATAAAAAGAATGCCTGTTTTGTCACATACTTGCCAACTCTGGATATTATCAAACTTTTAAACATTACCCAAATTGATGAAAAGTGGAATATTAATTTGAGTTAAAAAAATTACTGATGAGAATTAACATCTTTTATATAGTTTACTGGTCTTTTACATTTCTTTTTGTCATCTAAACTTATTTTCCAACTGGGCTACACCTGAACACCTCTAGGTAAGTGAAGCCACCAGTTTCTATTGCTGGGAGTGGAGAAAACTGTGATCTACCACCTCCAATCAATTAAAGCTGTCCTTGTATTGTGTGAAGTAACTTCATGCCTTCAAAAGGCCAGGGGCCAGCTGGACACCCTGTTATGGAAGTGGGGGCCAGGGGAGCCACTGTCCTTCTGGCCTGCAGGCATGACAACCCTTCTGGGGTACAAGGCCTTCCGCTTCCTATAGGAAGGGCCCGAGGGCAGTGGTCCAGAATCTGCTCCTGATACAAGACACCTGAGAATCCCATGAAAGCTACAGATACACTCCATCTACACAGACCACAGCTATGATTTCAGTGGGTCTGTGACACCCACAACCCTCACCAGTTCCGCCCCAGACCCTGGCTGAGAGCAAGGATGAAATGTGCTGTGCAAAAATAAGGCAAGTGACTAGGTTCTGGATACCAAGCTCTCCACACTAACAGAATCCAGCATAGGAAGGTCTACCACTCCACTTTTGTGAAGAGGGGTGCTGATGTACACACATTTGTTTCTCATGTTTGTTCCTACCGCGAATAACAAATTAATTAATGTTACTTTAAACGCTTTCAGGAGCACCCTGAAAGGACCGTAAATACTACAGGCCCCTTGGCGAGCACCCCGCAGGTAGAAAAAGGAAACCTGTACGTACAGTTTCCTTCATCTGGATCTGGTTGATCTTTATCCGAAACAACTTGTGCTTGAACTCTCCGTTGAACATGAACGTGTCTCCATCTTCCACCTCCTTCCCTTTGGGACTTTTAACCAGAACTCGTGCTTTGCCACAGGCCAGGGATTGTAATGTCCTTCGCAGCTCACTGTCCTCTGAATGGGGAGAAAACCAGGCCCCAGCCACCGTCAGAGTGAATCAGACACTCCACAGGGCAAAAGAAGCCACGCTCTCAGGTGTGACCAGCAGAGACTGAGTCTGCATCTGCTCTTGAACAAATAGGTGTTTTAGGAACAAAGACACGCAGACACCACACATCCACCCAGAGCAGAGGATGCTTACCTATCCCCGTGGCCATTTTTATTTCTTCAAAGCTGAAGCCATCCCCTTCATTGAACATGAGAAGCACCAGTGTCTGGAAAAGGGACACCTGGAACTCCTTCTTTCCCTTAAAGAAAACAGATGTATCATATATGAAGCTGTCTGCACAATCTCTGGAAAATTTTAGGTTTCTTTTTGCTCTCAAACTTTGTGGGGTGTGGGACTAGGAAATTAATCAGCCACCAAACAAGAAGAAATGAAGTAATTGATTATACAAGAATAAAATGACTCAATACTGCACTTGAAAATTCCTCTCTTGAAGGATTTTTTTAAAGTAGTAAAGGAGTATTACCATTACTTGAACTACCCATTGCTGATACCTGTCCAGCAGCACCCCCATGTCCCATTCTTAGCTCGTCAAAGTCCTTCTAATGGTGGTGGGAATGCTGCTGGAGGAGGCAGACACAGCATGAGGTGCGGTGACTGAATATGTTTGGAAGAAGCAGGCAGAAGATCTAGCAGATGCCTTTGTGAAAAGATTTGAGTGAATGTGTAAGCACTCAGGTCATCATCATGAACTTGGCCTAGCCTCCTTCTGTATGTGCCTGTGATTTACACAATACATGCAAATGGGACCTTGGGCTTCACGCCATCTCCCACTCCTAGTCACAAAGTCCCCATGGCAGAGACCCAACACGCACGCAGTGGGCTCCATGTGGAGGACAGCTGCAGGGACTGGGTGAGGTTTTCACCCCACCCCCAGGACCAGCCTCAGGGAAAGAAGTGCAGCCACGCCATCTTCCTGCAGAAGGTCAGTTGTGCAGAGGCGGGTGAGGGCACGTGTAGTTTATATACATTGTGTATGTGCTTGTATGATCTACAGGATACCCTGCATTAGTGCATTGTAACAGCTAGCAAAACAGAAATCTTGTAAATTTTTTTTTTTTTTTGAAATCTTGTAAATTTTTAAATTAGTGTATACAACTGAATTTAATTTACAAAACTGAAGTTAAAACCAGAATATGAAGGCATTGTTTGGTGACCTGCTTCTTCCTGCCATCAGTACACTGTATATACTTCCCTCTCCTATAACATCCCTTTTAATAACAGCGCTGCAACAAACAGGCTTGTTCATTAATCTGTGAAAAACGTCTCCTTAAGAGGAATTCCCAGAACTGACACTACAGTGATGAGAGGCTGCAGGTGTGCGGCGAAAGCAGTTACCCTAAAGCTCACATGCTCTGTCTTGTGCTAGCAGGAGGCGCTGGTCCTTAAACTCTCAGCCTTGGTTGAACTCTCATCAGACAGTGTAGTGTCTGCTACAGTTTAATCTGTACTCCGTGGACCGGCAGAGAAGTGGAACATATGTCACTGAATTTGGTTTCTTCTGACAAATACCCACCATTTGCTTCAACGTGGATGGAACTGGAGGGTATTATGCTGAGTGAAGTAAGTCAATCGGAGAAGGACAGTTTATGTTCTCATTCATTTGGGGAATATAAATAATAGTGAAAGGGAATAGAAGGGAAGGGAGAAGAAATGTGTGGGAAATATCAGAAAGGGAGACAGAACATAAAGACTCCTAACTCTGGGACACGAACTAGGGGTGGTGGAAGGGGAGGAGGGCGGGGGGTGGGGGTGAATGGGTGACGGGCACTGAGGGGGGTGCTTGACGGGATGAGCACTGGGTGTTATTCTGTATGTTGGTAAATTGAACACCAATAAAAAATTATTTTATTAAAAAAAAAAGAATTTGGTTTCTTAGTCTTGCTTCTATGAGTTGCCTCTACACATCCTTTGATCTTTTTTCTTTTCTTTTCAAAATACAGAATGCTTCACCAATTTGTGGGTCATCCTTGTGCAGAGACCATGCTAATCTCTGTACCGTTTCAATTCTAGTCTATGTGCTGCTGAAACCAGCATACCTTTGCTCTTTTCTCAGGTAAATGCTTTTCTACTTCCATTGATTTCTTATTGACTTTTATTGATTGGAATATTAATCCTTCAACTATTTAATTTTATTGACCCAGAAAAGCCAGTGCTGAGTTTTACTGAATAACCTCTTCCTTTGTTTGCTACCAAAGTTCAACCACAATGTAAAAGATTCTAGTAACATATTTATAAAAAGTAAATGAAACAGACAAACTTACTTCCTTAAACTCTGCTTTTAAAACAGCATGCCCCAATGTAGTTTGCCATTGAAGTTTCCGACCACTGTGCTTTCCGAGATAAAATGTCTTAAATACTTCCTGAAGTTTAATCATCTGCCGAAGGAAAACAACAAATGTAATTATGCTAAACACTGTTCATCTAAAGAACCACATATTGCTCAATTTACAAAGATTTAACAATTTTTCACAGCTGAATGAAAAGATCAGTTCTATATTTTGACAGTTATTTTTCTGGATTATTATTTTTTTTTTTTTAAAGATTTTTATTTATTTATTCATGAGAGACATAGAGAGAGGCCAAGACACAGATAGAGGGAGAAGCAGGTTCCCTGTGAGGGTGTGGGGGGTGGGCGGTGGCGATGTGGGACTGAATCCTAGGACCAGAATCACGCCCTGAGCCAAAGGTAGAAGCTCAACCACTGAGCCACACAGGTGCCCCTTTCTAGATTACTCTATGACCATGAAGATGTGCACCACTCTAGCACAACAGGGTTTTCCTCTCACATGAGATGCTACCTGAAGTGATACCTAATGTACCAACAGGCTGTGGTCTGCAGTCTCCACACCTCCCACTGGGGCTCCCCTGGCCAGTGGCATATATAATGAACGTTATATATATATTCCAGAGGCCATCCCTAGGTAGAGACACCGTCTGCAGGCCCAGCCATAGCCTGACACGTCTCGGGCTCCCTGCCTGCTCTCATGCCAGGACTGGTGTTGCGCCACTGGACGGGTGCTGTCAAACACTGGAAGCCTGCTGCACACCCCATCTTCCACTCTTTGCTCGGCTCCCTGGATGTCCCCACCACTCTGCACCCAGGACAGCTGATGGTCTGTGCTGCTTCAAGCTTCAACTAGTGAGATGATCCTGCTCTCTGTGACACTCATTGCTTAGACCTCTATGTCTCTACCCCGTGTCCACTCCTGAGCCCTCCTCGGTTTGTCTCCTATCTACCCTGAACACCGTGGCACCCTCAGCTCACGGCCCTGTGCACTCTGCTCATTCCCTTGTCAGTGTCCTTGGCTACTTCCAGGTTCTTAGAATAAAGAGTAAAAGGCTTGCCAAGGTCCCTTCCTTCTGAACCGCTACCTGCACTGGCCTGGCCTGTGCCTCTTCTGCCTGACCAAGGGCACCATACTGTCCTCCCTTGGGCTTCCACTTGGGAACCTGCCTCCATAACCATGCCCACTTATCTTTAAGAGCTCCTTCCTCACGGTCTTCTCCAAGTGCTCTGCTCTGATAGCATTTATAGCAACTTGGGATGGTCCCTCTGGACAGAGACAAAAACATGATCCGAGCACACCCTGGAGTATCGCTCACCCTTAAAAAGGAAGAAAGTACGACATGGGCTGCAGCATCGATGGGCCTTGAATACAGGATGCCAAGTGGAAGTAGTGAGACACAAAAGGCAACAAAATGTGATTTTAATTCTGTTAATACCCAGAGCAGGCAAATCCAGAGACAGCAGGTTAGTGGATGCCCAGGTCTGGGTGGCTGGAATTGGAGGCAGTGCTCATAAGTGCAGGGTTCTGTTTGGATGATGACAAACTTCTGAGCCAGTCAAAGGTACAGCTCAAAGTGGTAAACTGTTGGTACACTCTGCCTACCATTTATTTATTTATACGTGTATTGTAGGTATATTTTTAAAAAGACACAGTATGGTAGGTCTCACGCATCTTTTGCTAGAAAACAAAAAGTTAGTAAAAGTCCACAAAGGGCCTATGAGGTGCCCCAGCACCCGGATGTAGGATAGTGTGAACACCGTGGCAAGTAAGCGAGAGTCTGAGAGTTCACACAAATGCAGAGAAAGCTGCGGGGCATCACAATGAAAGTGGACTCAGGCAGGAATTCCCAGCAGGAAAGTCTGATGGGGAAAAGGTTTATGTGGTCTTGAAATATCTTCCCACAGATTACTTCTAAATTACAAAAGGAAGACTACTAACCACATTCAAGAAACCAGCTAACACCTTAACCAAGTGATGATATAGACCACCCACCACCACCACCACTGACAGGGGCACATGGACAGCATTAGCATGCTGAGCAAATCCATGTGGGATTCTGGTTGGACAAGCACAGCCTGAATTCAATCACAAACATCCCATGGAGAGAATTCATGAAAACTGCACGTGGCTTTGAAACACATGAGTGTTAAGAAACAGAAAGAGGGCAGTGAAGCTGTTACAGCTGACTGCAGTGTGGGGTCTGGGCTGCATCTGGACAAAATCGGAGGACTACACGTGGGATGAAATTACTACAGCAGCATCAAGCGTCTGACTCAACAACATGCCCTGGTAAGTACCTCAGAAGTATTTAGGGATAGGAGGTAGGAGATAGCCTTTCCCAAACGGCAGGAATGTTCCACCCATCCACGCAAAGAGAATGAGCACCATAGGAGGGCTGGAAACACAGGCAACAGGTTCTGAGGATTCTTTGAACTATTCTCACAAAGTCCCTGTAGTCTGAACTATCTTGAAAAAAGAAGCGAAAAAACTCGGCAGGGCCACAAGAGGCACAGCCAGGGTGGATGTGTCCGGCTTGGTGAACGCTGTGAGGTGGTAGGTGAGTGCGGGTGTTCTGGTGGAGGCTCCGCTTGGAAGTGACACATGGAGGTTCTGAAGCTACAGAGCCAGCAGGCAGCTTAGTACAGAGCCTTTGCATCTGTAAACAGCAGTCGAATACCCCACAGGGTGGGGACTCAGGTACCAGCGCAATCTAGGGTGCTGAGCTCGGGACGTCCGCATGCACTCAGGCCCAGGGCTCTGGGAGCATTAGTGTCCAGAGGAGAGGCGGAAGAAAAACAGATGAAGATGTGCAACATAGTATGTCAACTGTGCTTCAACAGTAAATGAAAAACAAACAAAAAGAATACAAAAGCAATCAGTGGGGTCAGAAACAGAAGAAAATCCTGAAAGACATGGTCTTGGACATGGAACAAAAAGCCCCAACAGGGCTGTTTCCCACCCGGGCTCCCAGTTCCTGCAACTCCACACTGTTCTGGGCCCTTTGCAGGAGACCCTCAGCCCTGCATTCCTATTTCCCGGTCCCACACCAGAAGCAGCCCTCTTCCACGTCACCTATATTAGAATGAATGGTGAAGAGATTTTAAGTTCCCAAGCCTAGGATCCTCCCTCCTGTCTGTAAATCCTCAGCATGCCTAAAGCTGTGGCTGACCTACAAAGCCCTGAGCAGGGGCGCCCACGAGACCCGCAGTGCCCACACCAGGACGGAATGACAACTGCCAAGTAGTGCTATACCAGTGCCGTTATCTTCTTGATGGTCAGCCAGGGAACTCGGGGGGTGAGAAGGAGCCAGACGGGACACAGACATTCACTGAGCAACAATGCCTTCCAGAGACCACAAGGACACTGATCTTTGTGTGATTTGAAAAACCCTCTCATGGGATGCTTGGGTGGCTCAGCGGTTTAGCACCTGCCTTCAGCCCAGGGCGTGATCCTGGAGTCCCGGGATCGAGTCCCACATTGGGCTCCCTGTGTGGAACCTGCTTCTCCCTCTGCCTGTGTCTCTGCCTCTCTCTCTCTCTGTCTCTCATGAATAAATAAATGAAATCTTAAAAAAAGAAAGAAAAGAAAAACTCATTAAATATTTTGTGACAGATAATATGTCTGTGCACGTGTGTGTTTAAGAAGTCTACAATGCTTTGGCCGCACCAATATATGAAAAAAAAGGACAACGTTCTCTGAGACACTTACTTCCGGGGTTAAATGCACTTCCATTGGTGTGTAGGTTGGCCAGTATCCCATCGTAAGTATATTCACTGTTAGATCTATAGAGCCTGGGTCACTTTGATTCTGCATATACTAAAAACAAAAAAGATCAAGATTAAGTAACTATTGTAGAATATCATCAAAAATAGCGAGTTCATAGAAAGGTAAATGGTGTAATTTTCACACAGCACAGTATTATATTTACTTAAATCAAATTTTGTTATGTTATTTCAGGGATTTTCTTTTTCCTTTTGAATTTAAGTCATTCAAATATGTGAGACATGAGTAGTGTCATTTTTAAGCCTGAGGGCTTTACATGATTTACATTATCACCTCACATAACTTAAAATGGGAGAGAGTTTATATACAGCTGTTTTACTTTGGGGAAAAAAAAAAACCCAGCTTGCCTGCTTGAACTGGACCATTATGTCCTTGGAGAGTTCCATGTCCTTGAACATGCCTTCCAGCTTGCTGGTGAAAGCAGCGCCGCATTCTGGGACATAAGTGGAGAGCATCAACACCACCAGGGACAACGCCCAGCACAGAGGAAGGACAGACCCCGGGTCCCACATGCTTACCATGCTTTAGTTTTGACAACATAGATTTTTCAGCATCAACTGAGGCGCTTTTTCCAACAAGGAGTCTTTTTGCCAAATCTTTTTTATAAAATGCTTCAAAGACATCTTTCCCTATTTATAACCAAATGAGAACGACAGAAGACATCAGTTAATCTGCAAATATTCACTGTGGAAACGCTAAGTGTTTATTCTGCTGCAAGCAGATCTAACTTGGAAGACAGTGACATTTCCACAAAATAATACTTGCAATTGGTGGGCGGCCATCCCTCTATTTCCTGTGTTAACACGGAAGTGGAAATGTCTCAATTTTTCTCAAGAAAAGACAGGGCCCCAGTACAGATGGACTAGGTAACCTTTTCTCCATGCTCAATGTTAACAGAAATAGCGTAGAGCATGTCTCACCGTGAATGAACCTGAATATTATCATGACCTTGTCAAGAATCCTTTCCAGCTCTTCGTCTGTTGCTTCTTTATTACCCGCTCTCAATTTTGAATCAACATGCTTTGCTGTGAGATTAAAAGTGTAAGTTATTTGAAGGGTAAGTATTTGTTATATAATACATTTTCTAAAAAAAAAAAAAAAAAAGAATATCTTTAGTTTTTATAAGCAAAAAAGCAGAGACAGCAACACTCTGGAACCTTCCCAAAATGACATTATTATATGATAAAAGGCAGATAATCTGATTTTCTAAGTGAAGGATTTTCAAGTCACATTGAGAATACTTTAATTACGTGCTTGGGTTTCACAACACACCATTGCTCCAGAGATTGGAACGCCCCCTCTCTGAGATGCGGCACCCCTGAACACAGGGATGTTCAGGGGGGTTCTTACTGCTGAGACCACATAGATCAACCATGGCTTCCAGAAACTCAAACCCCAAGAGTTAAATATCCATCTTTGGAGAAACCGCAATCATAAAGTGGCACAAAGGCCAAACTACACTGCCTTGTGAATTTTTTTTTGTTGTTGTTTTTTAATTAAAAGATTTTATTTTTTAAAGTAATTTCTACATTCAAGGTGGGGCTCGAACCCACAACCCTGAGATGAAGAGTTGCAGGCTCCACTGCCTGAGCCAGCCAGGGGCCCTGCTTCTTGCTACTTTTATAGTTTTTCCTTCACAATATTTTTATTATGAAATACTCTTAACATACACCAAAGTAGGAAAATGTATAAGGAACCCCACGTTCCCATCACATATCCTCAACAGTAATCAATAAGCCCAATGTTGAATTTACTGTATTTACTACTTCTTTCTTTGCTCTTTGCCTAAAAACTTCAACTAGTGAGAGGCTGTGAATCCTGAAATATGTTTTGGTATTAGGATGACATAATTGTATACAGTGGTAATAAAACTGTTTTATCTTAAACCATGTTATCTTCTAGGACTTTATCCAATTTTATCCTACTTTAGTACTGATGAGAGGATGCAAAGGTAAATACACTCTAGAGATTATCAAGTCATCCTCATAACACAGAGATATTCGTATAGAACAAATCCTCTTCATCCAGTTTCTGAGCACAAATTACTCGCTGTCATCAAGACAGAAACAGGGTTCATTTTACCAAATACGGTTCTGGAGTTACTAGTATAGCAAATGCATATGAAAATAAAATTTTGTCTTCCTTGACCTCAAGCGTCATCTTTACAAAACTGCTACTATGTTCACCCTTCCTATAGAAGTACCACGTGCTTATATGTATACGTAACATATACACGTTTTAAAAAAATGTGTCCTCATGAGATATAACACAAATCTTTCCCCATCCTCCCCAAGAGGAGTTTAAACATTCTGGGGAAAAAAATTTATTTGAGTTGTCTTATTTTCCCATATTAAACTTAGGTATGGAAGTATGTTTTTCTACCTATCAGCTCTGCGGGTTTATTTGGCCTCTTGTTGATAAACGTTTCAAAGGATTCCTTCATCAAGTTGATGAACTTCTCGTTCCTCTGGAAGCACACTTCTATCACATGGTCCACCCGATCTTTAAAATCCAGCAGATCTTGTACCATATCTTTGTCTTTTTCAGGATTGATAACAATTGTTGTCCCAAAAGTCTACAAGAACACACACACACACACACCAATTCATCAACCGGCAATGGTATCACACATTTTCATCCTGCTATCAAACAACCATAATACTTTAATTTAAATTAATTACTGTTGGTGTTAAATACTAAATAATTTCAGAAGTTTCACAGACTCAGCCCACATTCAAAATATTATGTGAATATACACAATTAATGCTTCAGTGTTACAATTCTGCTTCTGAAAGAATTCATAAATTAGTGTTTATTATTAAAAAAAACCTTTATCCTATGAATTCCTCAAACACAAGTTCCCATGAACCTAACACAACCACTTGGACTTCTTGACTATAGTATTTTTACTCCCCCACTGCTAACCAAGAATAGCCCAGCTGTTAGCCTGTATTTTTAATTCAAAAATGCTATATTCAACATCACCAAAAGTCTGTATGTGACAGTAATAGCTGCTTCAGGATATACACTACCAGATGATATAAACTGTGCTAGGTTACAATTACTACTATTTAATGTGTTTCAAAAGGGAGAGATGCAGGTTGCAAATGCAGGCACTGTGCTCAGCCCCAGGCCAGCAGACAGGATTTATTGCTGCCCTAAGTGCAGTCTCAGCCACTCTGAGGATGGAGTCCTAAAGCAGTCCATCACTGGGCTTGCCAGCACGAGTGAGGTGCTCTACCACACAGATCCCTGCTGTCCTCTAAGGAAGGTGACCTTGCCATAGCCAACTGTTCTTCACTAGAATACCTTCCTTGTTCTGCCCCCGCCTGCCTAGAAGTCTTCTGTATCATCCTGCTCTCCAAGGCTTCTTTCTATCTGTATGCAGTATTCATGAGTCCCTAAATAAAGCCAGTAAGATCTTCAAAATTTCCTCAACCGAATTTTGTCTTTTATCAGAAATAATATACATATTTTTGGAAAACTGGTTTCCATAGCATATACACACATATTCATGTGTCATATATGTAAAGTGGAGGCAGATTATTGGTGAAGAGATACAAATGAAACTGGCACAGAGACCTTCTGGAGAGGGACACCGTGTGACCAGCAGGGCTGGGACTTTCTACTCTGTGCCCTTCTGCACCAACAGCATTTAAAAATGACACACACGCACGCTGCCAAGGTTCAGCTTTCCTGTGATAATCCCACACTGTGTGTTCCTGTCATGGTGTGACAGCTGATCCTTGGTGGACACTGAGGAATGGTGGTCACCTCACTCATTTTGATGACCCAGATTGAACTGTGCGAAGGTAAGAACCTCCTGTGCTTGGCACATGTCCCAAGGGCTCCTCATCAGCAACACCCTTGTTCTCCATTAGACTTTCCATAATACCCAGGTCTTCGGCTGATCTGACATAAGTTGGTTATGAATTTTGTCTCCAAAGTCTCCGAGGGTGTGGTACCCCTGTGCATGAGCTTTCCACGTGTAGATAATGAAGTTTTAGGACCGACTATACCATAAAGCCACATGCAAGCTTCCCATTATCCCTTCTATTTAACTGATTTTTTTTCTTGTGATAATTATAGACTCACATGCAGTATAAAGAGTTAAAAAGATCCCTTACACACTTTGCCCAGCTCCCCATGAAGCTAACATTTGGCAAAATGATAGAGCAGCATCACAGTTGAGGTACAGGCACAGGTACTCTGCACCCATCTTCTCCAGGCTGCCCTAGTTTTATCTGTCTCCCATGTGTGTGTACTGTTCTCTGGACTTGTTGCCGGGGCAGCCTTGTGCACCCATCATCGTGATCAGGCACTGAGCACCAGCACAAGAACCATCCTGCTGCCTTCCCATAACCACACGCTAATGTGCCACAGAAACATCACAGTATTGTGAAAGTGACAGTCCCAGGTGGCCAGGAAATGAAGCGGCACACACACCAAATGTGTTATCATTCTCATGAGCAAAGGCATGGGATGTTTAAAAAGCAGATTCACAGAAAGGGTGACTCTCTGAAAATTGTGGTTGTAACTGGAATGGAGCCTAGGCAGACAACGAATAGAAGACTTTCACTGCACCTGGTTGTAGGTGCTGCTCATAATCTTGGTGTCGTCTTAAAAAAAAAAAAAAAAAAAAAAAAAAGTTTGTACCAGTGATCTGGAAAGAAATAAGAAATGCAAGACCGCTATCCACCCAAGCACCTGCCAGGAGAGAAATATGGTGTCTCCAGATTGCCCAGGTCCTCTGCCAGATGCCACATACCATGGAGGTAGGACACCTGCCCTACCCGAGGTATAGTTGTTACCCCACTGAGACGGCCCCACACACCTTAATGTACTCGCTCCAGTGCTGCAGCAGGATCTGCTGCCCACCCTTCACACGGCTGAATAGCTGGTACATCTGAGTGAGGTCGGGCACTCTGTTCTCATCAAGCAGGTGGTCAAGCCCTGAGATCACACAGCAAAAGTAATAAGCACATCCCATCAGCAAGTCAGCATTAGAACTAAATCTTATTTTTAGGGGGATCCCTGGGTGGCTCAGTGGTTTAGCGCCTACTTTAGGCCCAGGACGTGATCCTGGAGTCCCGGGATCGAGTCCCACATCAGGCTCCCTGCATGGAGCCTGCTTCTCCCTCTGCCTGTGTCTCTGCCTCTATCTCTCTGTCTCTCTCATGAATAAATAAATAAAATGAAAAACAAAACAAAACAAAAAACTTATTTCTACGCAGGCACGTTAATCTCCGGAATCCGAGACAGACCCGGTCAGGCAGGGCTCATTTTCTGAGCAGGCGGGCGGGTATGTTCCTTAATTCCTCAGGTCATGGAAGCCCTGGTCTCACTAATTCAGGGGCTTGAGCAGCACTCCCTGACGGCTCACTGCCCCTTCTTACCCCTGATCTAGTTTATCACTCAGAAAGCAGATCTGTCAAAGGGGGAGTTACCAAGTCTCATCTTTCAGCTGATTATTTTTCTAATAATTTATAATAATATATAAATATATAATATAATTTATAATTCTGGGCCTTTCTATGACTAAGCTTAAGGTTTCCATATCTTGGGATCCCTGGGTGGCGCAGTGGTTTGGCGCCTGCCTTTGGCCCAGCGCGTGATCCTGGAGACCCGGGATCGAATCCCACATGGGGCTCCCGGTGCATGGAGCCTGCTTCTCCCTCTCTCTCTCTCTCTGTGACTATCATAAATAAAAATTAAAAAAAAATTAAAAAAAAAAAATCCCATTTAAAAAAAAAAAAAGGAAAAAAAAAGGTCTCCATATCTTGAAACAGATCTTGTAGCTCCAACATGACTCTTAAATGGTAACTTTAAATACACCAACTACAAATGTTCTATAAGGTGAGACTATGCTCACTCTGCTTTCCAGGGTACTAAGCACACAGTTGAGGGGCAGAAATCAATAAGAGGAGCAGACTGTGTGAACCTCCTTCACAGCCACACAGCAGCAGGCACACAGTGGCAGCTACAGTCACTCCTCCCCAGGCTGCTCTTCCAGAGCCCCACGAGGGACAGGGTGTGGGAGAGAAGCCTGCCCAGTTAGCAAGGCCACATGTTTGCTCTCCTAGCTGCTGGTTCTTCCAGAAGACACAGGATGGAAAAGTGTATCCTGGCCTAAATCCCCAGCCTCTTGGCAGTTCAACTGGCATCCAGCTGCATGGAGGCCCTGGGAAGATGCCTGGTGACAATCTAAGGGCCTGTCCAAGCAGCCTATGCCCATGAGCACAAACCCAGTGAAGGAGAATGAGCGCCCGGCAAGGACGCAGCCGCAAGCTGTGTGTGGTTGGGAGGGTCTCTGGCAGCTTCGGGTGAGACAGCATTCCATGGGATTTCTATCAGAGGTGGTTCATGATTTCTCTGAACTCACTTTCCCTGAGGGCTAACGTGTTCCTCTTTCTTTCTTTTCTTTTTCTTTCCTTCCTTCCCTTCTTTCTTTTTCTTTCTTTCTTTCTTTCTTTCTTTCTTTCTTTCTTTCTTTCTTTCTTTCTTTCATTCCTTTCTTTCTTTCATTTCCTCCCTCCCTCCCTCCTTTTCTCTTTCTCTTTCTTTCTTTCTTTCTTTCTGATTTATTTATTTATTTATTTATGAGAGATGGGGAGAGAGAGAGAGAGAGGGAGAGGGAGAGAGGGAGAGGCAGAGACACAGGCAGAGGGAGAAGCAGGCTCCATGCAGGGAGCCCGATGTGGGACTCGATCCCAGGTCTCCAGGATCAGGCCCTGGGCTGAAGGTGGCGCTGAGCCACCTGGACTGCCCTCCTTATTCTTAATGATTTTTGGTGATCGTCATGTTACAATAACAAATGTCCTCTATGTCATTATGCACATCATCTCATTTGCTTTCTTAATATATTAAATACCATCATTTGGTCTAACTTTTCACAAGTCAAGGAAACCTACCTTTGTGAAGAATTGCTGTTAAATGTTCTCCTAATAGCTGCTTCTCCACACAAGCAATCAGTGGTTTCCTACATGAGGCAAAAGACCAAGTGTCAGAAATTAAGGGAAAGACTTTGGTCAGCTGTAAAGAAGCGGAGTTTATGGTCTACAGACATGATGTGGAGTCATTCAGACACCAATGGCTCCAAGCACCACAACAGGCATTTCTCTCCAGCCATGAACAATCACCCACTGTCTGTGCAGACTCCGTAGTCATTACGGAATCACATAAAAAGACCAGTGGGGGAAAAAAAAAAAAAAGACCAGCGGGTCCAGGGAAAAGGAGATGCCAGCACCAGGACAAGCGCCCTGCACCCCCAGCTTGGCTGGCAGTTTTCAAAACGAGACTTTGCCTTTGAAATGGGAGGCCTGTAAAGTTCCCCATCTTCCATGGCACAGCCGTGGAAGCACTAATCCAGGCCCATAAGCCTCTACTTGGCCAGGCCTGTCGCTCTGTCCTCACATCTTTCCGCCTATCCCCTCCCACTACCGCTCATCAAAAATCCTACTTATCAAAGCTCCAATGTGAGGCCTACGTTGCACAAACGTCACACAGAACAGAGTATTTGAAAATCTGCAACTTCATTAGGTATTGCTGCCATACTCACGGAGATACTCGAAACTACTCTTCCTGGGTGAATCATCCTCAGTTATTTCCTTTTAGTTGTTTTTCAAAGATCAGACCACGTGCTTCAGTGAAAGTATTATTAACTTTGGGCACCATCACGAGCCTCTGCTTCATGAAGAACTTTCCAACATATTATCTTAATCTTATTTCAGCCTCACAGCGACTCTAGAGAGAGGCATGGCACATGTTCTGTCTCCGACTGCCCACCCTACCTGAGACCAGAAGCCAGAGACTGTGCTACTGAAGAGAAGAGTGAGGGGTGAGGAGCAGGTCAGCACCTTCCCAGTGTGCCACTGGTAGAGGGGGGACAACGACAAGGAGTGAGGAGCAGGGCCATGGGAGGTGGGGGGTCAAAGATCAGAGGCTGGCAGCAGGGAGGGCCAGCCATGCATCTGCTCTTCCTCTGAAAAGCTTCATCAACACATAGTCAGCTAGCAATGGGTGGTTTCTACTCGCTGTCATGGATAGCGTTGCTATGAATATTTGCATACAAGTTTTATGTGAACGTATGTTTTTTTGTCTATATATTTAGTAGTAGAACCAGTGCATTGGATAAATCTGCTAACTCTGTGGAGTACTCTGAGGAGCTTCCAAACTGCTGTCCCCCACAGCTGCCCATTTCACATTCATATTGGCAATGCACAAGGGTTCCAATTTCTCCACATCCTCACCAAGGCTTTGTACTGCTTGTCTTTTTAAAGCAAAAAGCCATTCTGGTGGGTGTGAAGTGGAACTGCATTGTGGTCGATTGGCATTTTCCTGATGACTGACTATGCTGAGCAACTTGTCCTATGTTCACAGAATCTCTGCTTCTAGCCAGTGTGTGACCTAGACTTTGGTTCTGCAGGGGGAGAAACCCAATCACGGTTTTCATTCCAACAGTCTATGTAATGCCTAGATGCTCTGACAGGTCCTGAGCTAAGGGCAGATACTACAGACTCCTTGCACCCAGAGGTACAGTACTGGGTGCCCAAAGACTGGCCTCCTAATCCACAGTGACAACTCAATGATTTTGCCATGTTTGAGAATTCCTGCCAACCAACAAGAGAGTGGGTCCTTCCCACAGTGAGGGGCAAGAATCCTGGGGTACAGAGAACCCACCCCCAGGGCAGGGCCTGACAAGTGATCTGGCTGTGATGACCAGTGTGGTGGGTCACAAGGTACAGCACGAAGCAATGCCCTGATGCTTTCAAGTACGTTTCCCTGTGGCCTGCCATCCACTGTGCTCTGAGGTGGGGCTGGGAGGGGCACTCCGAGCCCAGCTCTAAAGCTGGTGTGGCTTGCTTATCTTCAGTCTCCCTTTTCCTTGAAAGCGACTTATTATTTATTCTGAACCGCCCAGCATGGCAGAAGCCACCTTGTCAGTCTCCTTCTACCCATCCATGCTTGAGCCTGGAGGTGAATCACCTTCACCTACTACTCCTTTGCTTAAATAATTTACATTTACTCTCCTTAGCAACAGATTTTTAAAATTAGGGGGAGGAGTTTAAAACAGCATCCATATAAGAGTGTGTACATACAAAAAAAGAAACGACCACTGAGCCCACTGCCCACGGGTCATAAAGGAAGAGTGCCCTGGCAGCCCCCAGTACCCGCCCTTCCTCATCCTGAATCTGTACTAGCAGGTCCCTTGCTCTTCTTCTACAGGATTTACCATTTACAGATCTCTCCCATCAGTACACTAGCCGGCTTGTTCCTGAACTCCGTGCTATATGGAAAACGTCATTAATAGGGGGAAAAAAAAAAAAAGTAGCACTCAGCGAAGACTTTTATCCATCCTTGACTTGACCTACTGCACAATCTGATGCCACCTGTCATCTTCTCTCCCACTCCTTGTCCCCCCAGCTGCCAGCCTGCAGACCCTGGGGCTTCTCATGCTCCCTGGCTACAGGTTTGCACGCCCACAGCACCCCACTCAGGCTGTCCTGGTGTCAGTACAACTGTCATTCTCGGACCATCCTGGGCTCCCCAAGGACCTCCGCCCCACCCCAGTAACTAAACCCATCTTTCCTCTCACGACCTGCATTCTCAAAGTGCCGTGACTCTGCCCCTTTCATCCCGTAAGTTTTGCACATTTCATCCTTCCGTCTGTTCTTACACATCCTCATTTGAACAAATGTTACGTGCACAGTGAGAAATAGACAGTCCTACAATTTTCCCTTTTTACTTTTCCCCAGCTACTCTTCCTCCTCAGGCTTAGAGAAAAAAAAAACTGGATGAAAAGAGAAAATAACATGACTTAGTACCACAGATAAAAACTACAGCTATCTTAAATGTCTAACGAAAAGTTAACGATCCAATTTCCCAATATTCAATGATACCCCATCGATGTGAATAGAATCCCTGTCTCTAAAGCCAAAGATACTGAGCATCTCAGCCTGAAGCACTCCTCTTGGGCGGTACCTCACAACAGAGCATTGTTGTAACTCACAAGTGCTAAATGATCACAAATAACAGAAGTAAAATGTGCTAACAACACAAATACTCTCAGATGGTAGTGAACGAGTCTACAAAGATACCATCTATTTCAATCATCAGCCCTTTGGTTCATTATGGTCAAATTGTAATAACTAAGTAAACATATAGTACTCACTGTGTGCTGTGGTCTAAATACGTGATTACTCGGTCTCCTTCTTCCTCTAAACGCTTACTTACATGGTTAAGATATTCTGGAACCTTCCAAACACAACATTTAAGCATGTCAGTAACAAAGATCCTTTTTTTTTTTTTTTTAAGTAACAAAGATTCTTGATGTTACCCAAGAAGCTGAAACATTATTGTCCTTATAAAAATTTAAAAAAGGAAAGCAGAGTATACACTCAAGCCAAGTATTAAGACAGATTAATGGGGGAAAGGTAACTGGGAAGTGTTTTGGGGGAGAGGCAGGATAAGTAGAAGCAGCTTTCCTTAAACTCAATTCTGGAGATCAAACTGACCTCTAGAATGAGGGATAGGGCAGCACTGGACTGGTGTGCCCTGCTCACAGGGAAGCTCTAGGGACAGCGCCATGGGTCCCTCCCATCACCGAGGCCCTGGGAGAACCTGGGTTAGAGGGTGCAGGCCTAACAGCATCCCCTGGCCCACAATGAGCAGAGGCGGCAAACACTAATTGTAAGATTGCAATGTTCATTTCAGGACACACAACAGCACAGATGCAGATCTCAAAATGCACTGTTTCCAGGGGCAAAGGGCATCCCTGCTGTCCCCTGACACAGAAAAGGCCCCAGGACATGGGTCTTCGGCCTTCTGACCTAGTGGTGGAGCAGAGCTGGGTACTCCCTCTCTAAAACCAGGATGGCAGAAGCAACAGTCGGTCCATCCTGTACAATGATGGGAGTGCCTGGGGGAGAAAGGGTGCGAGGAACTTCCTCCAGTCCCTGCTCATTAACTTCTGGAACCGGTTACCAAAATTTTGGGTTCATCTTACTATTTCATGTTTTTTTTTTTCATGTGGTTTCCTGGATAGTTTTCAATGCCTCACAAAGATGGAAGGTTTGGGGTGTGTCTGTCTTCTCTATCTGAGATTTACCTTCTATCCTCTTGCTTCAACTTGAGCTACTTTACACATTTTAGAAGCTACCTTACTGTTTTTTTTTTTTTTAACTGGGGGGAAAGGGGGGGAGAACAACACACAGAAATAAAATTTTTTAAGTTAAAAGAAAGAAATTAAATCTTGACTGTAGTAAGAATGAAGTTTGTCATTGAGAATTTCAGCTAGATTGTGGCTTTCAGAAAATTTGTAATAAAATGTTTACATGGAAAGACAGATTTTTAGAAATTACACTTAAATGCACACCTATTAAGAAATAAAGTGATTCAGAAGTACTTCCTTGTCTCACCTCTCTTTCTTGCATTAATCTCTGGCCTTCTGCAGCATATAAACAATTAGTTTCTTCCAAAAACTTCAGTTCAAATGAATCTTTATATACCTAAAAAATGAACAAAGTTATTGATCAGTTATAGTACAAAAATAGGCCTAAAAATGTGCTGATACATCAATGATTTCCAGGGATCCCAGCTGCAGGGACCTGCCCGGACACACGGCCTGGACATGCCCCTCCTCCAGAGGCCAGGGCAGGAAACCTGATGCTTTCCTGAGGGTGCTGCAGGCCCTCATCCCCTCCCAGGAGCTCCGGGTCTATGTCTTAAGAGCTCTTTCCTTTGTGGCTCCTAATGTAGCACTAGCTGGAAAGTCATTCCCCCTGCACGTATTCAACATTTTTTGAGGTCATATTTTGCATTTAAGTCTTTCATACATCCATTTATTTTGGTGTAAGTGATTAAGCAAGGATCCAAGTTCTTTCTTCTTATGGACTATTAGGAATTACTGATAACGTTTAGGGCAGGAGGCATTACCTGAAGGTCGGACAGCATACTCAGCAGACTTCTCAATAAACTACGATCCACTGCTTCACCATTTCTTTCTCGTTCAATTAATAGCAGAATTCCGTCAATGCTTTTGCTTTGAACCATTTTATCACTAATGATATGGTTTCTAAAAAGTTCCAATCCCATATCCCTGTACAAACAGTAAAAACAAAACTATATTTTAGTTTTACTTTTTAGAAGTTCTAGCTAAAGCTACAAGTTACACTGTTGACTCATCCCAAAACCATTGATCTGCTAACTCTCTAAACCTATGTGTCAAGTATTCCTTTGTTGTGTTTTCCATTTTCGGCCAAACTGCCGTGTTCGGTGCTTCCTGGGGTGGGTCAGGCATGCCACCAAGAAGCACATCGTCTCGCAGATGCTGGGGGTTCACACCCTTCTTCCAGAGGTGGGACTTAGGCATCTCCACCCACCTAGCCCCCAGTCCTTTCCTTTTCTATCTCTGGTCCCTACCCCGGCACCTGGTCCTCTCCTCTATGTGGTCCTTTCCACTGGTGAACGGAATATGAAATATGACTTGAGGAGTCCGTCATCCTCCCTTGGCTTGTTGCCTGAAGAGTTCCAGAGGACATACAGCTGTTGATTAATGTGCACAGAAACCACGGGGTAATAGGTACGTGCTCTGTTCAAATGCCTCCACAAGTCTCTTAGGACCAAATACTGAGTAGGCAGACAAAACCCAGCTGCCCAAGCATCTCTTGTGGCAAGCAGTATGCAGGTGAGCATGGGTTCTGGGAACCCTGTCTGTGATGAACCCTGCCCTCCTACATCATATACCACAGTAGGCCTTTCCTATTCCCTGTAGGAGCTGCAGGCCTGGGCGTTCTGCACACTCCAATGACACATCAGCCAAATGCATGGGCTAGCCACGCAGGCTTAGGCTGGCTGCCTGCATCTGAATTCTGCCCACACCCTTTGGTTGAAGTGCCTCTGAGTTCCTGCCCATGCTTCCTTAACTGTAAATGGCAGGACACATGCCATCTTACACCTGTAAAGCCCTTCCACACCAGGCCAGGCAGGTAGCCCATGTGGTGTGTATGAAGCGTTCACTGTCCACTCCAATCCACCTGCTATACTGTTGCTAGACTCTTCTTTCTAACATCTAAATCTCACCGCTCCCCACCACTGGCCATCAGGATGTCCCTCGGGCTCGTGTCCCTGCCCTCCCCCACAAACAGCTCGCCCTGGGCAGCTCCCATTTCCACACAAGCAGTACTTTGAATGTACTACTTCCTTTTCTCTACTACCACCTCTTTCTACCTCAGCATTCCTGCTCATTCAGTGAAGTGCAGGCCTGGGCTATGGCTGACTCCCACCCTGTGCTGCCTGGGGTGTTCCTCACGCACTAGTGCTGAGTCTCATCGGGCTGCACCATCCTGCTCCTCTTTTCTGCCTGAGGCCAGTATTGTCTACGCTCTAAGTGGTGTTTATGGTTTCTATGACAGGTTACATTAGGAGCTCTGTTTATGAACTGTTCAGACTGGGCAGCCCAACAACCTGTGAACAGCAAATTATGGAACTCTGCCTCAGTTTCTCCACCTCCCCTCTAGAGCTGTACTGCAGATTCGGTAAACCGGTAGGTGCTAAACCTCCTAGAATGGTGCCAGCCACAGACTAGCAGCCCTGCAATTCACTGTTGTCCCCAGTTACAGCATGCTTATCGTTTCTTTGAACAAAGGCCACCCTCTGTGCCAGGCCAGCTGGCTGCAGGTGCATGTGTGCACCTAGCACAACACATACAGGAGTAGAGTCCAGAGAGCAAGGAGGAGCAGGGGGGATGTGCTACCAAGGAAGGGGAGACTCTCAGGAAGGAACGTCCAGAGCGGCACAGCTGGGTAATAGAAAATACAGATGAAGTATCTGTGGCATCTTGTAACCAGGGCTCACCAACATCTTAGGAAGAGCACTTTCATGCCTTAGTTCAGACAGAACATTTGCTAAGGAAACTGTAAAAAGCAAGCCACTTTTTAAAGAACTTGGGTTTAAAGGAATTGGGAGAATGAAATTCTTTATCAACAGAGCCCGGGAGGAGCCCAGAGATGACATGAGGGGTAAGTCTCATCAGGTCAGGTAGGGCCTTGCAGAGGCAGCAGCAGGCAGGTAGAGTGCACATAGCATGGTGAGTTCCTAATCCACACCATTCCTGAAAGATGTCACACGATACATGGGCATACTGAAAGGAGGTCTCTGCGGTTGGTCAGCAGGATGGGGAGGCATGGGGGGCTTCAGGACTCCTGGTCATGACCTTACCAGTCTCCGTCTTCCTCAGAGCTTCACGCGAGCACTGGTTGGAACCAGCTGCCTGAGGGCAACTGAGTGCCTTGGCCTCTCCTCCCCCCAGCAAAGGTGAGCAGCATGCTGTTGGCTCTGGATGGCCCAGTTACAGAAATGGGCCTCCCCACAAAGCTGCCATGCTTGCCCACCACCTCCACTGTGACACTCAGTGCAAGCTGGCCAGTGTGCGCAAAGGGGCGTCTGTGTGTGGCATGCCCCGGCTCCGCCTCCAGGGCTAATAAAGTCCACCTGGGTCTGGATATGTGCGCTGGTGATTTTGGCTAACATAAAGGACCACAGACAAAGGGCAGCAGACCTAGTAGTTAGCTCTACTAACTAGGACACTCACCAGATAGAAGGAAGCATGGAATTCTGAAGTACGTAAGTGCGATCCAAAAACAGGAAAATACTTCTGATCATGATCTGGCAATCAGAAAAGCATTTATTTATGTAACCTACTAACTAATCAACATCAGGCCTTCTAGACCGTAACTACGGTAGCTGTTTCAAATCCGACAACTACTGTTTCCTCATGATGCTCCCCACCAATGCCTTCAGGATTCATTTTTTTCCCAAAATTTAAGTGTTCCTTTGATGTTTGACTTTTACCTCTTTTATCCAGAAAATCTGATTAGAGGGATTTTAAACTATTTAATAACCTAAAGTATACCTTTGAAATCTGGTTATCTCCTGACTGATGTGGTAAATCTCACGGGCCTAAAAAGATACTTTAATCTTTGTAAACAATTAAATTTTGTTATGTTGGCACGAGGCTCTTGGCCATGTGTTTGACTCTCCTTTGTAAGCAGAGCGTGGAGGACACAGGATGACCAGCCACCTGTGAGTCTCCTCTCATGGAAGCTACCAGACTTGTGAACAAAAAGCCTTCCAATAGACGGTCATCTATTCTGTCCATCTACCAGGTACCTGATCCAGAAAAGAGGCTCTTTCATTGTCTCCTATTTACCTCAATTAGGAAACAAAAGAATTCCACCTATTTAGCAAAGCTACTGATACCATGTTTTCTTTCACTAACCTTCAGGCCACACTAAAATGTCATACTTTGAATCAATACCTCTACAAAGTCTAAGACTTTGGTTGTCCAGTTACAGTAAAAACTTGGAAATCAGGCTTGGCTGCCAGGCAGAAACTGGGATTGAGGACAACTTTAGAGACCCATTCAAGAATTAGCTCAAGTACCAGATGTCAGTTGGTTTGAAGGTCAAGTTAGCAGCCAGCCCCAATCCAGAAATGCAGCATTCATACGCTACTTTGCTCTGCTCTTTTGTTCATTTATGTTGAGGTGGATGGCAGCATTTGACCCTAGACAGACCTTCCCTATCTCAGCCCATGGTCTGGCCTACACTGACCATAAGTGGGTAAGGAAAGGTAGATGAGGCTATGCTTTGATTAAAAAGAAAATAGAAAGATGTCTGGATGAAAAGGGGCACACTCTCCCAGCCACTCCACCTCTCTTCTGCTCAGCTACACCAGCGGGTGAAAAGGACCAAGAGGACGTATGTAGGGGAGACCAGACACCAGAGCAGGGCCAATGAGGGCTCCAGAACAGCACATCATATCTAAGACTAGGGTTCGCAGAAAAGAATCAAGACACTTACCATTTGTCTGCAATGATCTTGCCAGCATGTGTTAATCTTCTTTAAAAATAAAACACTATCTAGTGAGTCTGTGCAGATCTGCTAAGGAAAAGTCGACAGATGTTGGCTGATTTAATTCCTGTACTTTCACCCCTTTAACTGCCACTCCTGACACAGAATGCTGCCTCTCCTTCAGCTGCCAGAGGACCCACATCCTGCATTTGTGATGAATGTGGCCGCATCCCCTGCAGAGCTCTGCTGGCTGAGCTAAGGCCCAGGTCACAGGCTTCGTGGGTCTGGGTGGTTGCACCTAGCATTCTCTCCCGCAGAGGGGGCAGAGTGCTGAGGAAGCAGGCCAACTGTTAAGAGCACCAGGGGGCTGGCAGCTGGAGGGAGGGGCTGACATTGAACTTTAGGGCCACAGTGAAAACTGATGGGAAATCTCATTCATGCACCAAATCAGAAACATTCTCAGCTTGATAACTGACTTTTTTTTTTTTTTTAAAGGCTCAAAATACTGCTTATAGAAAAAAGAAACCCCATTTTGGACTCCTAGAGCAAACCACAGCCCAATGCCTGGAGCACGGCCTTCACAGGTATGCTTAGCCATGCTCACAGGTGTCTGCACACTGTTTCCTGGCTGACAAAGCACTCTTCATGTGTGTGTTCCTCAGTCTTCCCAGCTGTGTGATGTAGATGTCGCGCCCTCTGTGCAGAGAACGCAGCTGCTCAGGTTTCCTCAGCTTTGGTCCCTGTCGCCCTAGCTCTAGAACCCTGGGCCAGTGATTGAGATTCCCTTGGCCTCAGTCTCCTCAGAGTGGGTGTGAGATTAGACATAAAATCCACAGCATGGAGGAGAAAAGGCCCATGGCCAGCATGTGACATGTAAAATCAGACAGGCACTGGAGTCTTCAGGCAGCAGGGAGGTCTGGGGAGGGTGGGACACAGCCAGGACTCTGAGGAGAGGACAGAAGGTCAGGAGAGCCACGGGGGGACTAAGCAGCACACCTGCATCCTTGTCACACTAGTAAGGCTAGCTGCCCACAACCACAGTGGCCCGGGCCAAACAACATACTTTTCTCTTGAGGCTTTGCTAATAAAACACAGTAAGTCCTAGCAAAGGCCTACTAGAGTTCAGTGGTTGACACACTATTTTAGAAGAACTATTTTACAGTTGCTCAATGGTCTATGATGTTAGAACCTTATGTAGATAGTCTGATAAATCACAGGAGGAATCACAACCACATCTACACAGGCATCACAGCAGCAAGGACGCAGCAGCTCTGGTACCCAGTGCTGGGCACAAGCTACTTACTGTGTGGCCCGCACCCTGGCAAGTCTCCATGGGCGGTTTGCACCAGCTGGGGCCAAGCTGTCAGATGGTGAAGCTGCCCAGGTGAGAAACACACCAGCCAATCTGATGGCACTGGGCAGCCCAGGTGCTAAAGCTAAGCAGGCAGCGCTCTGCCCAGTGCAGGGTTTCCCGGGGAGACAAAGGTCCTGCGTGCAGGGCTCACTAATGAGAGATGCTTCTCCTTAAATAGTTGGGTGAAGTCAGTAACTTCTGGCCATTTCCCACAGAAAACAGTACGGGGTGGTCAGCTGGTCCAAATTGGGTGGCAGGCACTGAGCTTCAGCCCTCTACGTATCTATATCTAGAGCCTCACATGAGCACCATCGGGACATATAACACAGCGGTGCTGAAAGCTTGTCCAGGGCTTGCTCTTCACAGGATCCCAACACTGTCCCCTTCCTGCCTGGAGAAGGGCCAGACCCAGGTGAGGGTTCAAGCAATCTACTGAGAGGAGTCACACACAAGTCTTCAAACAGCAAACAAACACACAGTGGCAAAATGGTAACACACCATGGAAACAACTACACATACGTATGATCACAAAGATTAAACAAACAGAGTAAGAAACCAGAAAGACGGTGCTTCCACTGTAGTAGAGAAGTGACAGCCTCTATTTGTGTCCATGTTTCCTAAAGCAGGTTATTCTGCCCCTAATCCAGTGAGGATGGCAGCTGAGCAGCCCCCACAGCAGCAGACAGAGCAGGACAACTATCCCATTCCACAGAATGGTAGTGGCTGCCATCACGGACAGCCCTCACCCAAATCAGGTCTCCCTGTGATGGCAGAGAAGGACATTTTCCCTCATAATAGTGACCAAGGCTCACAGTTTAAGCTATTTAATTCTTGCCTCCATGAAGCCCACCATATTGGCCTCTGAACCGTAGCACCAACTTGGGGCTGCATACCAGCTCTGCAGCCTGGGGCCTTCTGGCCAACAAAGCCGGTACTGGGAGAGCACACACAGCCCCCTGCCAGCAAGGACTCTGCACACTGACTACACACCATAACTGTGAGCACAGAGGGTCTTCATAAAGATATCCAATGCCTGCTATCATCTGTGGGGTAGGAAGACAGGAAATTGTGAAGCTGCCAGGTACCTCCAAGAGCAAAAGCTGCTGTTCTTCGATGCATCTGTCTGCTCTGTGGCCTGCGATGTTTCTGTGATGCCAGCATGGATGCCCCACAGGAGCCAGCTAGCCCTTTTGCAGCTAAACAAAGCTGTAATGCTACAAAGCTCCATCAGGGGAGGAAAGAGTAAATTCTGTGTGCAGTTTACTTGCAGGCTTCCATTCTGAAGAGACTCTGGTTTGCCATTTAGGAAGAGGCACTCATGAGTTGAACCCAGGCGCAGAGCAAGTCTCCTCTGCATCATGTGACACTTGGTATAGCACACGATGCTTCTGGCAGAGGTGTGGGTGTGCAGGAATAGCCTCGGTTTGGGGGAAAAGTCTATCTCCACTAGGAGGTAACTTATTTTGAAGGAACAGGTAAGTGTGGAATTCATCAAACATGTGAACAGGGGAATAGATTCAGTACCCTAAGATTTGGCCCCCAAGGAGCCCACAGTCTACCTGAGCACCCTTCCCATTGGCCTCAAGAACAGCATGCAGTCAGGATGTAGGAGGGAGTAGTCCTGGAATCTTAGAAAGGAGCCGAACACGAAATACAAGAACACCCCAGGGACAAAGGAAACTCGAACATGCTTACCCTGGAATATTCCTGCCAAGTGTCCCCTTATCACCCATCCCTCCCACAGGGCACAGTATCTCCTCTGCACAGACTGGCTGCCTGGTCCCCACCATGTTTCATAAACACGTACCTCTGTGTTCCCATCAGTCCTCCCAGGGTTTAAACTCTCAACGGCCAGAAGCTTCCTGTACTCCTCTATGCCGTCAGGGCCTCGGCCTACCGGGAACGTACTGCACACTGGCCAAAGAATGCTGCCTCTGGCCTCCCTTATCCCCTGTCTCATTCTTCCCAAGGCACTGCCAAGCACAATCGAACTGCACTGGATTCTCACTCCAAACCTGTGAGGGCTCGCAGATGCTTGCAGATTGAGACCCAAACTCTTCAGGGTACACACAAAGGTTCAAATCCAAGCCGTGACTCAGAATTACGGTCTCAAACTCTAGAAGTTCTCCCAGGTTCCAGCCATGCCAAACCCCGCAGCTCCAGGTTTTCACGAGCTCACTCCCTCTCTGGCCAGCTACACCTTACCCATCCTCTCTAATGCCATGGGGCATTATCTCCTCCAGGAAGTTCTGCTTCAGCTGCTTCCTACTTCCCTAATAAAGACATACGAGAGTGTCTTTTTATCTTTTTTTTTCTTTGATGAGATACATCGTCATTTCCATAACCATGGTTTATCATGGCATCGAGGACATGCGCCATGCCCCCTGCCACTGTCACAGGACTGTGACAATCTGGAGGGCAGAGGAGGCATGTCTGGTAGGGTCTAGACAGGGAGTAAGTACCTGCTGAATAAGTGAATTTACAAACGCATTCGTGTAACCCACAAGGTAGGATTAACTGGCAGGAAGACAATCTTACCAAGTAGTCAAGAAGTTGTCTCTGAGTACGCTGGGACAACCACATGAAGAATAATCACACCAGCTTACCCTTACACGTGCCTGTCTGGGAACGAGAACTGGGGGGCCTGCTGGCGACCTCCTGGAAGCCTGGAAGTCAGACTACTCTTCAGATGCCAGCATCCTGACTGGGACTCCTGAGCTGTGGCACTGAGGCAGAAGGGGTGCACTGGAGACGTGGTACAAGCTGGCTCTCTTCCAAAGGTCCAACAGCATCCCAAAGGGCAGAGCTCTGCCGGAAAATACTGTGGAGCCATGGTTACAGACACCAATTCAATAGAATCACAGTGGACTCTGCTCACCCATTTATGGGGAGACCCCTTGCTCTAGGCCACAGGGGCTTCATGGCCGTAATCCAGGGCCTTGATACTAGGCAGCAGAGATGGTGCGGCTGCCCCAAGGGATTTCAACAAGCTCTGAATGGCTCCATTTCTCAAGTTGAGGGTAACAGAGCAGAAAAGATTCCTTCAGCTAGAAAAAAAGTCCTGAATCAAAAAGGCTCCAACTACCTAATTCCACAAATGAAGAAAGAGACTCAGCCTGCAATCTTAAACTCATTTTTTAGTTCCCACCCTGGGGCAGCGGACGCCATAATAATGGGAAGGCTGGAGAGGCAGGCTGAAGCCAGATGGCATAGGACTGCTGGATCTAAGGAGCTCTGTTTCCCTGACAGACACTGGCCCTAAAGGGTGTCCTGGCCATACCATAAGGTGCCCTCGCCAGTAACTCCCTCCCTCAACCCTGTGAACACAAGCGTTCCATCATAGAAGAGCATCTCAGCAGAGAGGGTCCTCCTCCAGTTCGCTCAGAAGAAGCAAATAACCATGTTGCCCGGGCAGCCCGGGTGGCTCAGTGGTTTAGCGCCGCCTTCAGCCCAGGGCATGATCCTGGAGACCCGGGATCGAGTCCCACATCAGGCTCCCTGCATGGGGCCTGCTTCTCCCTCTGCCTATGTCTCTGCCTCTCTCTGTCTCTCATGAATAAATAAAAATCTTAAAAAAAAAAAATAATAACCATGTTGCCCAAGAAGAGGCCTCACTGCAAGAAGTCAAGGGCAGCCTCTGGGGGCTGAGAGCAATGGAGGAAGAGCGGCTCTGCCATCCCTGTGGCGAGACCCCGGTTGGCTGGTCCTGTGCTGCCAGCTAGACCCTGAGCCAGGACTCTCTACCCACATGGCCGAGCCTACAGTGGGTGCTGGTTTACGCAGCCAAGTCAGTAGGCATTTGTTACACATCAAAGAAAATAAAGAGAGATGGTTTTTTACAAGACACAAGGATGACAGAATAAAATTAAGACACTTTTCAGAACTTTTCCTAAATACTGGAACCAGATTCAATAAATGGACACTCTTTTACTTTAATCAAATAAGTGATTTAAAAAGTAAAAACTCCACTTAAAAAAAAATTCTTATACTAGGTCATATGAAACAAATGTTAGGCTTTGTTCTATAAATAAATGGGCATGTTGAAAGCTGTTGTTTTAATTTTAAGGATACCCATTAGTTCTTTATCCTATTAATGTTCATTCTCAAAGGATTTATGTAACGAATAGAAACTCATGAGCCAAAAAAAAGGATATTCTCTGAACTGAAGGATCTGTGCTTGGACATGATCTTCACAGACCTGGCGCAGCTGTTTGTAGAGTGTTGGGGAAACTTTGTGAGAACAGAGATTTTCAACAGCCTAAAAACAAAAGGAACAAGTGAATTATTCACCAGGAACAACAAATTAGTTCTTTAGAAAGACGTGTGTGTATACACAGTTAAAATCACAATCATCACAGAGGCACCCCTCCTCTGCCATACCTATGTAACCTACAAATAGTTACCTTAAGTTTGAAGTGATTATTGTCTGACCCCCAGGATCAGGGTTTGGGAGGATGGGAACAACAGTGGAGTCGAACACGGACTTGACAGCACACCTATGACAGTCATGACAGCCACGTGGTGTGGAGGCACATGTGAGCATCTACAATGCAGCAATCTCTCTAATCTCTCAACCTGGCCACATGCCAGTCCCCAGTCACCCGGGGACTCCGAAACTAATGTGGATGCTCCCATTCATTTGTCAGAGGTGGAGGACGCAGGAAGGGTGTTAAGCGTTTCCCTTGATGATTATAACATGCAGCCCGAGCATGAAATCCCTGCCCGACCCTCAGTGACCACCTTCTAAACAGGTGGGGGAGCAGCAGGGCTGCTCCCCAGTTTCTGCCCACGGCCAGCCAAGGAAAAATTGCGAATGCCAAGGTGACACAGGTAAGTTGTATTCTTTCTTATTTATTTTTCTTCAGGCTACATGTGTAATTAAGTTTATCTTAAATTAATGAAGAAACAAGTTTTTCTGGCAGAAACATTTTTCTTAAAATATTTTTATCCACATCAAAAAATATTTATATATTTTCACCAATTCTAACAAATTTCTTTCCAAATTTCATGTACAAAACCAGCAACTCATTCAATCCAAATGAGATACTAAAAACAAATGTAGGTTTTTCTACTGACTAGTTTTGAATCACTTAAAAAAATATGGGGGATACATGGCCTGGAAACCTTTTTAGTATTTGAATTTAACTCACACTATATTCCTGAGAAAATAAAGATAACTTAAACTTTTATAAAACTATTTATGGTTAATAACCCTTAAAAGTATTAATAGTCCTTATACTTAAAAGTTACCATATATTAATCTGAGTTAAATACAGTAATCACTACCCTATAAAACATACACATGTTTACAAAAGGCTCAGGAAAGGATGAGATTAAAAATTACAACTTGTGTTTTAGCAGGTTTATCATCAGTAGAACACCACCACAGTAGGGACTTTCCCCTACATTTTGTTTTGCTATAGAAATAGGGCTCATCTACGCTGTGTTTAAATCCCGATTTCTTTCTCAAACTCTATAATTCCTTTACTTTGTAGTCCTGTCTTCATAATTAAGTCAAAGATCTATCCTTTCTTTCTTAAAAAAACCTACGATAACCTGATGACAATCCCACACACATAATGATCAGGAAATGTTTTTTAATGTAATACATGAAGAAAACTTATTTTCTTTGTAAAAATCAAGATAAACTTAGTATGTCCTTCATAGAAGGACATCTCATGGAAGGAAGGAAGCACTCTGAATGCTCTAATTCCTGAACCAGGAGTCAATGTCCTCAAAACAATCTTTCCCCAGTTGTGACATGCTGTCATTGTTGATTGTGTAACAGTTTCTCCTCTATGTCCTATTTGGACATACTGTGTACTTGAAGCAGATCTATTTTTTACCTAAAACTGAGAATCTGGGGGCCTCTTGAAACCACTAGGCAAGCCCAGGAGCAGCCAGGTTTGCTGTGGGTGCTGTCCCTTCTCTGAGTGTTCTGCTGAGTCACTGCTGGTGTCTTCATATTACAGGCACCAGGCAGAGGGCGGCCTTGCTTGCTCAGGGACCCTGGCACATGCTTCTGTCAGTTACAGCAGCACTACCACATACAAGTCCCCCTCCCCAAAGCAAGTTTGGGGATTGAGTCCTATTTGGGATTCAGAAATGCCTTCTCTGGCATATCAACTATTGAATCTGACCTGTCCGGGGATGGTGCCATTCCTGCTCGTAATTTAAGAGTCCTAGCAGAGAAGGAATTTGACTAATCCAGTGATTAGAGGTAGGCAAGCAGTACCTGTGTGAGGATGAAGTCGTTTCACTGGCTGCCACTTAGCCACGTGGAAGCTGCTCATCTGAACCGCCCACAGCCAGCTCTCTAATCTAAGCCCGCCAGGCCTCCACACCCAAGCCTTCCTGGCTGTGTCAGGACAAACAAGCAGGGCAGTGTCAGATGCCTGTCATTTGCAGGGCCAAGCCCTCGACCCTGAGTGCACTTGTCCCTCGGGGGTGGGATACCCAACAGGATGTTAGAATGAACTGTGGGGTGGGGAGGAAGCACCACACCAAGGAAACAGGGCACAAGGTTCTGGAAGATGATCTGTTCCACGTAAAGGTCTTGAGAGCCAAAGCTGATCAGAGGGAACAAGGAGTAAAAGGTGCCACAGCGCAAGAAACCATAAAGGAGAAAACCAGGCTGGCACTAAGAACTATTTCTGTAGATGAAGGGAAAATCACTGCCCGAGGCCAACCCCTACAAAGAAAGGTGCACCAGCCAGGGCCCAATGGTAGGACCCACTTTGCAGCTGGACTGGCACCCTGCTCTCCTGACACATGGCCCAGAGTGGCAGGCAGCAGTGGTGGCAGCCCCATGTTCGGAATAACCCATCTAGAACATGGCCTCTACTCGATGGCAGGCCCACTGAGGGGTGATGGTCCCACCACCTGGGAAGAAGGCACTGCTGGGGCTCTACACCACCAGGTTCCTACCTACAAGAAATGGGTAAAGAACATCACAATTCAATCAGAACCCGGATCTGAGTGAGGAGATACAGTATGAGAGGGAAGTCACCCAGGAACGAGGCTTCCAGGAAAGTGAGTGCCAAAGGTGTGCGGTATCTACCAACCCTGACCGCACAGCAGACTCCCTGCCCCAGATGTTACAAGTAAATGACCTAGTGAAACGACTGATCCTACTGAGTGCTGGGACCACTGACTTATGCAGTCCTTTCTATTAAGCTGCACAGATTTGAGTTTGCATGTTCTCCTGGTTTTGAATAACTTAGGTACTAAGTTTACTGTTGATTTGTTTCATTTTTTTTTCTTAAAGATTTTATTTATTTATTCATGAGAGACAGAGAGACAGAGAGAGAGAGAGAGAGAGAGAGAGAGAGAGGCAGAGACACAGGCAGAGGGAGAAGCAGGCTCCATGCAGGGAGCCCAACGCGGGACTCGATCCTGGGACTCCAGGGTCAGGCCCTGGGCTGAAGGCGGCGCTAAACCACTGAGCCACTCAGGCTGCCCAATTTGTTTCATTCTCAAATTGGCCCATAAAATAATGTGTTTCTCTGTGTCTACTACTCTCCAGGCTTTTTCACTCTGTCTCATCCATTTAAGCCACCCTATTAACGCATTCAATACCTAAGTCCACATCTTCCTTCACTAAATTATCACCAGGCAGGAGGATTTCAGAGACATCAGTATGGCCATCCTCAGAACATCAAGTCACCCATGACAGTTCTGTTTCTGGGCATCAAAACTGCCTGAAATCAACACTTAACCCTTCTTGAAAATGTAGCCTTCAGCTTCCTGTTGTCTCATTATGCTGACAAGTGGGACTACAATGTATAGACAGGAGACATGAGAGAGGACCTTTCTTCCACAGGAAGTGATTATAGGTACAAATCTGGGTTTGTAAAAACAGACTGAAGAGATCCGTGCACTCAAAATATTCTCCTCCCAGCACCAGCACCATGAGAGAGTGACTGCGGGCGGTGTCTATGTGTGTGTTTGTGAAGACTTTCTCATCAGCACACTTTGAACCTCCCTCTCCACTAAATAAAAACAGAGTAACAGAGAAAACACAGGTGGACTGTCATGGACACACTGAAGCTCCAGGCAGGCCTCCTGCAGTGTCCAAACAGGCAAGGGACACTGTGATGGGGAGATGGGAAGACTAATCAACATCAAACTATCCTGAAAACTTTCTCAAAAAAACCAAAAACAAACAAAACCCTCAAAACACTTTTGCACTTTGCTAAAAAAATTGCTGCTTTCAGGCAAGATTCTTTGGCAAAGCATATACCACAGCACCTGAGCAAAAACTTAAGACTTTACTTTGAAACGAGTCAAAAGCACAGCCTACTTTATCACAGATCAGGATAAAGCAAGCAGTCAGTAACTACGCAATGACGTCACTTACTATTTCTATCCCGTTTGTTTCCAAAAGATCTGAGCTGTTGACTGCATAGTCCTGTCCTTGAACTCTGCTGGGTGAGTCCCCATGAGTGGACAAGAGCCACTTCCCAGGCCCCTTCCTCAATCACCTGACCCCGACTGGGCCCTTCTGAGGTAAGCACCCCTGGCCCTCAGGGTCTCAAGACACACACAGGGCCTTCACAATAATTTCTATGGTGACTATCGTAAGACATCCTGCAGGCTAATAGGTATGGCAAAATCATTCTACTAAGAAAAATCGTGGGCAATTGATACCAGATAGTCAAACCTCCAGGAAAAGGGGCATAATAAGCCCTAGCTGCAAGATATAATCTTTTATTAAACTAAAAACCTATGAGAGTTTAGACATTTGATGAAACTCCCGCTTCTGGTCAAGATTAAATAAAGGGACTAGACTAGCTCTTCTGCCTGAATTAACCAAAAACCATTCAAAATATACGAGGGGTGCCTGGGTGGCTCAGTCAGTTAGGCATCCAACTATATTGATTTTGGTTCAGGTCATGATCTTAGGGTTGTGAGATCGAGCCTAGCATCAGGCTCTACAGTGCACGTGGAGTCTGCCTTCAGCTCAGGTCATGATCCTGAGGTCCTGGGACTGAGCCCCACGTTGGGTTCCCTGCTCAGTAGGGAGTCTGCTTCTCCTTCTCCCTCTGCCCCTCCCCCTGCTTGTGCTCTCTTGGTGTCTCTCAAATAAATAAATCTTAAAACAAAAACAAAAACAAAAAAACAAAAAAACCCAAAAACAAAAAACCAGTTTTCAAAACACTGCACATTGGCCTATGGAAGACAAAGATCTCTGGGAGATGGGAAACAAGCCCCAACACTATGACTACCTACATCACTCTTTCCAGGCTGCAGAGCAGGTGCCTTGAGCTGAGGCTCAAGTCTCCAAGATGAAGGTCCAGAGGGAAGAGATGAGAGATGCATCTAGACAGGAGCTTGGAGATGAACGAGGAGCCCTCGTGGGTGCCCCTTGAGGATTCAGCAGAGCACTGACCTATATGTGAGGAAACGGTGAAGGCCAGGGAAAGAACCACCGAAAAAGTTTAGAGACAACAGTGTCTAGTGCCCAGAGAGAACCTGAAATAGCACATTTCCACAAGACATCAGGCACCTAATCTCATTCAGAAGATTGTCCCGCTCAATGGGGCTATTATTAACCCTGGACAAAATACTGCCCTAGTCCTAACAAATCTTAAAAGCAAGACTCTAAAAGATCAAACTGTTTCCAAATAATTTGTCTGCAATGAAGCTCAGAATATTTATAGAAATATAAAAATATCTATCGTAGTAATCAAAATTCATAATGTCTGATGATCAAAGATTATCCAACGGGTTAAGAAAAAACACACGACCCTTAGTGGGAAGAAAAAGCAGACAAATGTGGCCTGGAACTGACAGTAAAACAGCTATCATAAGTATATTCCCTATGTTTGGAAATTATGTAGTGACAAGGGAAGATACAGAAAAGATTCAAATTGAGCACCTGGACAGAAAACCAATGCACCAGAAAGAATTTCACCAGATGGCAGTCCTGGCAGATCAGACGTCACAGAAGATTAGTGAATCCAAAGAGATGAGTGACCTGAAGAGTTCTTTAGCCACTAAAGATATGTGCAGTTCACAAGCTCTCCACTAAGAAAGCCAAGATGGTTTCACTGGGAATTCTCTCAAACGTTTAAGGAAAAAAGAACACCAGTTCCATACAAACCCTTATAAGAAAGGAAAAAGAGGAAACATTTGCAACTCTGAGACAAATACACTACAAGAAAACAAGACAGCACTATTCTACGATCACAAATGCAAAAACTCATGAAATGTTAGCAAACTGAAACCAACAGTACATCAAAAATTCATACACCACTAGGCAAGTCAGATTTATCCAAGGACTGCTGGATGGTCTTACCAACTGAGACGTCAAACAATGCAAAGAACTAAAATAACAAAAGTCATATGATCATCTTAACAGTCATAAAAGAAGTCATCAAAATCCAACAGGTACTTCTGGTAATTTCTCAGCAAACTAGGAATGGAAAGGAGCTTCCTCAACCTGACAAATGGGTATTTTTAGAAAACAAAACAAAACAAAACACCACCAAAAAAATGCCCAACACTCAACATCATATTCAATGATGAAGGACCGAAGGCTTTTCCCACTAGGAGCAGGAGCTAAACAAGAGAGTGTGGGTTTACCACTTCTACTCACCACTGTTCTGGAGGTTCTGAGCAGTGCAGGGACACAAGACAGGAAATAAAAGGCATGCAGACTAGAAAGAAGTGAAACCACCTCTATTCATAGGTGATGTGATTGCTTAGGTAGAAAATCCCATGGAATCTACAAAAAGCTACTAGAAGCGAGGTCAGCAAGAGAGCAGGGTACTAGAGTGATACACAAAAAACAATTTCTATTTCTATATACTAGCAAGAACCAGAAATTAAAACTTATACCATACTACTGCTTGTAATACCACCAAACGTACGAAACGCTTAAGAGTATTTCATAGAAGATGTACAAGACCTACACACCAGAACCAGAAATCCTTACTGAGAAATCAAGGAAAAGCAAACAAAGCTGTGCCGTGTCATCAGTTGGCACGCCTGGTACCATCAAGACATCAACGTTCCCCACATTAATCTAGAATTTGACACAATCCTAATCAAAATGCTAGTAGGCTTTATTTTTTAGAAATTGGCAAACATCATAAAATTCATACGGAAATACAAAAGAACAGTACATGTGTACTCAAGTGAATAAAATTCCTTAAAAAATCGGATAATACCAAGTGTTAGCAAGAACATAGAAAAACGGAGCTCTCACGTACTGCTGCCCAGATACAAGATGGTATAGCCATTTTGAAAACAGAAAATGTCCTAAAGTCAAATGTACACTTGCCTTATGACTCTGAGACTACTTCTAGATATTTACCCATGTCCACATGAGACTTATTCCTTCAGGTTCAGAACAGCTTTATTCCTACCAACTGCAAACTGTCAGTTATCCTGGTGAAAGGCTGTAGCTGTACTCCCCAGCAACAAAGAAACAAACTACTGGAACTGGGTGCAGACAACTGCCCCACACAGGTTCCACCGATGAGACTTAAACTGGTCCAACAGACCAACAGCAAGGAAGTCAGTGATCCGCCAGGACCAGGTCAGGAGAACGAACTCTTTGAAGTGATGTAAATATTCTAGGGATCCCTGGGTGGCGCAGCGGTTTGGCGCCTGCCTTTGGCCCAGGGCGCGATCCTGGAGACCCGGGATCGAATCCCACATCGGGCTCCCGGTGCATGGAGCCTGCTTCTCCCTCTGCCTGTGTCTCTGCCTCTCTCTCTCTCTCTGTGTGACTATCCTAAATAAATAAAAATTTTTAAAAATGTTTTAAAAAAAATTCTGTATGTTACCATGATAACAGCATTTACACCTCAATATAAGTCACTAAAGTACAGGTTCTATGCAAATTATGCCTCAAAAAGTCGATCAAAAAATATAAACTCATACAAAGTTATTACAAAGAAGGGATGGATGTCCACCAAAATGCCAATAGCGGTCTTCCTTGAGTGGCGGGAGTACAGGTGGTTTTAATTTATTTTTGTCCTTTTTTGTGATGTCCATAGTTCTTACAACAAACAGTTATGCAAACAGAAAGTTTTAATTCCAATGTCTTCATAGAAACGGAGGTATCTATCACACGGTCATGCAAAATGTAGGTGGTAGGTAACGCACTAATCAACGAATGCTATTCTCTGAAAACCAGTTATCAGGAAAACCGGTCTGCTGATCAACGGAATACGTAAAGTAATGCTCCTTTTCCACAATTACGTTGGAAACGGAACATCTTCGGACGTAACAAAATCCGTTTCCGCGTCTTAACCGCAACGATCGGAAAATAAAGAGGAGGAGGGCCGCGTGGCCGTGCGGCAGCGACGGGGGGGAAGAGCGCCCGCGCGGGGTCCGCCTCGGCCCTCACCTGGTACAGCTCCTCCAGGTTGTACCTGATGGACGTGCTGCTCTGGATGGCTCGCACCGCCTCGTGGAGCTTCTGCCAGGTGTCCTGAGTGTAGTTGTCCGGCAGCCGCGGTCTGTCTGCGGGGCGGGGGCGGGGTGAGGGTCGGCGCCCCCGTCGCGCCCACGATCACGCTCACGGGCCCGCAGCCCCCCCGCTTCCCTTCCCGGAATGACCCAGTCCTGGGGGCCCCGGGCGCGGACCGGCCGCTGCGGGCCCCCGCTGCGTGGACGCCGGAGCCGGGACACAGCCGGGGCGCTTCCGGGGACCGGACACCCCTTCGCCGCCGCCCGCCAGGCGCCAGGCCCCAGGCCCCGGGACCCGCACTTCCGGCGGCCGGGGGCGCCCCCCCCCCCCGGGATTCCCTCTCCGTAGGACCGGCACTTCCGGCGGCCGGGAGCCCCCCCCGTCCCTCCCCCCCCCACCGGGAGCGGCACTTCCGGCGGCCGGAGGCGCCCCCTCCCCCCACCCCTGCGCCCCCCCGGGACCCCCTCTCCCCGGGACGGGCACTTCCGGCGGCCGGGGGCGCCCACCCCGCCCCGCCCCGCCGCCCCGCCGCCCCGCACCCACCTCGGAAATTCTTGATGACGAGCTTCTTGGAGCCGCCGGCGCCGCCCGGCTTGGAGGCCACGGCGGCCGCGGCCAGGGACGCGGGCTTGGTGAGGCCGTTGGTGTGCCCGACCAGCGCCGACAGGGCGCCCTTCCTGGGGGTCTCGTCGGCCATGGCGGCGGCCGGGAAGCAGCGGGCGCCCCGCCCCGTCCCGCCTCCCCGGCCGCGCGGGCGGGCGGGCCTCGCGTCAGCGCCGCCCCGGCCGCCCAACCGCCGCCCCGCCGGCCCGGCGCGACCCCGACCCCGACCCCGGCCCCGGCCCCGGCCCCCGCCCCGGCCCGCCCCCGCCCCCGCCCCGGGCCGCCCGGCGGCCGCCGCGCTCCTTGTGGAACGTATAACGGTCGAGGGGGGCGGCGGGGCCCAGCTTGCCCCGGGCGGGAGCCCAGGCACCCAGAGGGCGCGGACCGGGCGTCCTCGCCGGGAGGCGGTGGCGGATCGAAGCGCAGGCCGCGGCCTTCCTCAGCCCGGGCGCGCCGCCATCCCGGCCCGGGGCGCACGCTGCCGCGGACTCTCTTCCTCCGGAACCCGCGTGCGGGGGAGGCGGGCCTGGGGGGCGCGCAGGTCCGGACGGACCGGCGGCCGGAAGTGAGGCGGACGCAGCCGCGCGCGCAGGCCCCGCCCACGCCCACTTTCCGCGGGGGGTCCGGCCATGGCGCACATCACCATCAACCAGTACCTGCAGCAGGTGGGTACGCGGGGCCGGGGCGCGGGTGTGGGCCGGCGGGAGTCGATGCGAGAAGCTCCACCGGCGTCCGCTCGGGGGTGTGGCCGGGGGGGCGGTCCTCGGGGGCACCGTGAGGGCTTAGGGGCTCCTGTCGCCGCCGCCGCAGCCGCCGCCGCCGCCGCCCCCGCCCCGCCGCGGGCCTCGGGCCTCTCCTCTGACGGTGCCCGCGGGGTGGGCCTTTGAGAACCCGTTGGACTACAGGCCCTCGTTGGCGTCTTATGTGCGTCTTAAAGCCCTCGAGGGCTTGGGGAGGCGCAAGGGCGAGCCTGCCGGGCTCAGACCCGCGACCCCACGCCTCGAGTCCGGTCTCCGCCCGCCCTGCCGGGTCTGCCCCAGCTTCGGCCGCGCCCCTCGTTCCCGCGCCGGCGAGCTCTTACCGTGGTGCACGGCGGCCCCTAGTTCGCACTTTTCCTTGGAGGCGGTGCCGCGGCCGTCCAGGGGCAGCCGTTCCGACCCGAGCTTCTGGCCCCAGACGCCGAGCCTTTCCACGCAGCACTCCGGCCGGCAGCCTCGCCGCAGCCAGCCAGCGCTTTCGGTCCCAGGCAGACCCCCCCCAGATCTCGGGGTCGGAAGTGTCTCTTGAATCTTACTGACCCTGTGGGTTTGCACACGAGTCTGCTCCCTGTTTCGTACCTAACACATCCTGGGTCGGCAGCTGCCTGCGCACAGGTAGGTCTTTGTTGCCCCGGTCCCCGGGATTACTTCCCAGCAGCTCTCAGGTCAGGGCTTGCTTTGCTTTCACTCTCCCCGAAGCTTGCAGGTTCTCTTGTTGGTTCCTTGGATGCTCCTGGAACACACGCATTCCTGGCCAGAGACCAAGGGCTGGAGCTCAGCACAGCGGTGGTGTGGGGTCAGCCTGTCAGTGCCTGTGGGCCCGGAAGGGTGCCTGCACCTGCGTCAAAGAAGGCATCCACCCCTTGTGTGGCAGGTGACGAGCAAGCCTGCGTTTCGCTCAAGGGATGGGGGAGACATTGCTTCGCTGCTCAAAGGGACTAGCCACATCAACAGCCCTGAACAGCGGCCCAAGGGAAGAGCTAGTTGTCAGGGCCTTGTCTTCCCAGCGCTCACTTCCAGTTTGAGCAGCCCAGGGAGGGCTGTCCGTGCAGTGGTCGGCAGTCACTAGGCTGTCCCTGCCTCCCGTGAGGCCCTTTTTATTCAGTGCTTGGTGCTTCCACACGCCTCCAGTTTCTGTTTGGAGAGGACAGGTGGAGTTAATTTACTGTAACATTTTTTCTAATATTCTACTTTTAAAAATTGTTTTTAGTAAAAGATCGGTTTGTTTGTACAGCTCTCCCTTGAACAGTGTGGGGGTTAGGGACACTGACTCCCCCAAGCAGTTGGAAATAAGCCTATGACTTTTGGCTCACCAAAAGCTTAACCGATAGCCTACTGTTGGCCCAGAGCCTTACCAACCACAGAAAGGGTCAACTAGCCTGTGTTTTGTGTTGTGTTATCCACGACATTCTTATAGCCAAGCGAGAGAATGTTATCAAGAAAATGGTAAGGAGCAGAAAATACATTTACTGTGCCGTACAGTAAAGAGCCGTGGTGTGACCTGTCCATCAGGGGTCAGCTGCACTTTCCCCGCAACTGGGGCTCTTCAGTATTTCTGGGGTCTCTCTAAGGGCTGGTATTGTTTGGTGTTCTTCTTTCTTTGGTCTATTCTATAAACTCTTACCGCAAATGGCAAGTTACTTTTAAAAAACTATCTACATTTAAAATCGTAACTTTCGGGTAGTCCAGGTGGCTCAGCGGTTTAGCACTGCCTTCCGCCCAGGGCCTGATCTTGGAGGCCCGGGATGGAGTCCCACGTCGGGCTCCCTGCACGGAGCCTGCTTCTCCCTCTGCCTGTGTCTCTGCCTTTCTCTCTCTCTCTCTCTCATGAATAACTAAATAAAATCTTTAAAAAAAAATTGTAACTTTCCTCCAACTTTTTATTTTGAAAATTTTCTTTCTTTCTTCTCTTTTTTTTTTTTTAAGATTTTATTTAGTTATTCATGAGAGACCCGGAGAGGGAGAGGGAGAGAGAGAGAGAGGCAGAGACACAGGCAGAGGGAGAAGCAGGCTTCATGCAGGGAGCCTGATGTGGGATTCGATCCTGGGACTCCAGGATCACGCCCTGGGCCAAAGGCAGACGATAAACTGCTGAGCCACCCAGGGATCCCTTATTTTGAAAATTTTCAAATCTACAGACAAGTTGAGAGGAGAACATTGAAGACATGTATACCCTCACCTGGCGCACCACATTTGTGTACCCTTCCCCCCCCAGGCGTGTGTGCTTCTCTCCTGTGAGCTCTTGGAAAGGAGGTCGCTGCCCCCGTGGCCCTTCACAGAGCACCGAGGCTGTTGTGCTGTCTGGCTGCTGGGCTGGTGGCATAGCCGAGAAACGTAACACCAGTGTTTTCTGGTAGAGTCTGGGCTCCACATCCACCCACAGTACTGTTTGGAGCCTCTTTGTTACCTGTAGGGTCCAGTCAGGTCACACTCTGAGTATGACAGTCTTGCTCTGTAAAGTCTGTCATCTAGAAGAGTCCTCTTGCCTGTTTCTGGGAGCAGATTTGTTTGATGACAATTTTTTTGAAAATGTCCAGGGCAGTGGACTCATGGATGTGTCATCATCTACCTTTATGTGACTCTTTCTAGTGATTAGGTTTGGGCTCAGCTGGCCAGTGTAGATATCCTGTAGCCTCAGGAGGCTTGCATGGGTGCTCCGAACTGGATCACTGGGGGAAGGTGAGGCCCATCATCCTACTCCAGTGTCCGTATTGATTTGTAATCTGTTGGATGGATTGTGAGAGCCCATGAACATCCCGCTCCATACCCTTTCTAGGGTGATTGCAGCTTTCATTGGTAGTTTTTTCCCAAGCAGGTTATTATGTGAGTGTTTGCCAAGTGGTAATTCTCCCACTCTTTTTACATTTGTCAGCTACTACTTCATCTGTTAGAAATGCTTTTCCCTGTGCCCCTTTTAAGAAGTATCATTATAAGGTGGTGTTAATGCCAAGTTTTAATCCAGAACCAGTGAAATTATTCTTACTTTTTTTGAAGCTCAGCTTGTCCCACATTTGGCCGCTAAGAGTGCCTTCACACTGGTTTCTGGGGCTTTCTGACATGTGTGTGTCCTTCCTTGAGCTCTGCTTTGCTTTCTGGCACAGTGATTCCTGTGCAAAGCTAATGGATTTCTCTCCTTTTTCCAGTGCTGGGCCAGTCCTTTTTCCAGGGAGCTCTAGTTCCTCTTCCTGGGTAGTGGAGATTAGGAACTGGATCTGAGTTCTGGGTGTCCTCATTGCCACTGGAGGAGGGGAGGGAGTCATTACTTCCAAGCCTTGCTAACAGTTACAAATTCCGGGGACACCTGGCTGGCTCAGTTGGTGGAGCATGCGACTCTTGATCTCAGGGGGTTGTGAGTCCAGCCCCACATTGGGTATAGAGATTACTTAAAACTTACAAGTTTCAAGAGTAGATGACCCCCCCCCGCCCCCTCCCTGCACCCTCCATGGACCAGCTTGGAGCCAGGAGGTCATGAAGTGATGAGCAGTAGCCAGGAAAGAGAGTGTTTTCCCGGGAGCGCCCAGAGCCAGTGAGCTGTACCCTAATGGGCGCCGCAGTCTCTGGACCAGGCCCACAGGTATGCTGCTGAACCAGCTCACCTGGAGTCCAGCTGCATGGTCCATGGGAGGCTGTTTAAATTGAAAGGCCGAAGGTTCTGAGACACGACGTACTAACAGTCACTAAAACAGGTGAGTGGGTGACTGTGGTCCTAGTGTTCCTTGAGCTGCGCCTCAGGTCTTTGAGATTTATCTCTAGTCTGTCACTGTCCCTCTTCCTTGGCGCCTCCTGTGACAGGTGCTCTGGCGGCCTTTATTAGCTTCCTTGAGGTAAAGGCACGGATGGGACCGGTATTTTGTGATTATTCCTAATACCTCATGCACCCTGCACAAGTGCCTGTTTTCTATTGGAAAGTAAATCCCTAGAAATGGGATTGCACCTATGTGGTTTTCTTGGGTGGTCGAGTGGCAAATTCCTGATAACTCAGTAGTTGTAGGTGAGATGGTGTGAACTTTCCCGGGTGATGCCCTAAGTGGTACAAGAGCCCAAGAGCTGGATCCATTTCTTCTGGCTGCAGATGCTGGTGTGTAGGATTACTGGGTTGAGGGGAGAGCAGGTGTGTGCCCCCCTTAGTGGGCGCACCTCAAAACTTCTTGTCCTCCAGTCCTTTTCTAGCATTGGTTGCAGTGAGTCCAACCACCCTTGCCATGCTTACTGCTTTTGGGGGTACATCTCACGACTGGGGAGTGACATGTGTACTTTCTGTCATCCCTGACCGAGGTCTTGTGGGCATAAAGTTGACAGAGTGAATCCCACTGCAGATAAATCAGGCTGTATGCTTTCTCTACGCTTGCCTTTCTCTGGTTTGGATTTCTGTGTTCTCTTTTGGTAAATAATATCTTCAGATGTTACTTGGTTTTCTAATTGCAGCTGTCTGCCACAACACAGGCACTCAGGACAGAAATCTGTAAAAGCCCCGTGGGCCCTCAGCCCCCACCTGGTGGGCCCAGGGGCTGGTGTTTCTTCCTGTGATCACGTGTAACGTGTAGTTTCTCTTTTCTTCCCAGACCGAGTTAGGCACTTTTCCTGTGACTTTGGGTGTTTTCTTTTTTTTCTTGACAATAAGCACACTGCAGACACTCTCTGGCACGTCATCACTGATGGGTCTATCTAAAACTTGCTTGCGACACCCAGGTTCCTGTGGTGTGACTGTGACATGGTCTGTTTCGCTGTTGCCATTCCCTGTTGTAGTTTATATATGGGTTGAGTGGAACGTGGCTTGTAGTTTCTTTTTTTTTTTTTTCTCCATAAGCTTTATAAGTGAATTTTCAAGTGTCTATATGACCGAGTAAAACTAAAATAATGAGCCTTTTTTTAATAGCTACTGACTTACTCATTGTTTCTAATGTGAGTCACCTGTTTCTTTGCCTCTGAAAGAGCTCATTTTGAAATGCTGCGGTCGTTTGCTGGCTACTGAGAGCCCCAGCTTATTCTGTGTTGCGACCAAGAGTCAGGAAGATGGATTTTTGAGGCTTATGATGTGTTGGTTAGGTTCTGCGAGGGCAGAGTGGTTGGTTTTACTACTCTGCTGGTCTCTTTTCAAATGTTTCAGGTCTATGAAGCCATTGATACCAGAGACGGGGCATCCTGTGCAGAGCTGGTGTCTTTCAAGCATCCTCATGTCGCCAACCCACGGCTTCAGGTGGGCAGATGGGCCACGCACGCAGGTGTCTGAGAGGCTGCCGGGTGACCAGCTTCCAAAAAGCGGTTGAGAGTTTGAATCAGAAGGAAACTAATACTGCCGCTCTTTTGAAAATTTTAAAGTTCATATCACATCTGTAATTCTAGTTCCTTTATTGAGCGCTGTGTGTTGGATACGGTGCTGAGGTGTGCAGCTTGTGCTCTGTGGTTAACTCCCACATGACCCTCTGAGTGACAGAGAAATGCAGCGTGTAGGAAGGTCATCTAAGGTCATCCAGCACACAGGCGGTGGGCCCTTAGCTGTGCCCAGGCCTGTCTGTCCCCAAAGCCCACAAATGTATCCTGTTACAAGTAAAGCTCAGTGGAGCAGAGCCATGTCTGCTTGTTCATGTGCTCTGTGGCTGCTTTCCTGCCACGGAGGCATAGCTGGGTAGGTCAACAGATCTATATAGCCTGCAAACCCAACGGTATTTACCATTGGCCTTTAATGGAAAGCATAAACTGGAAGTGTCCTTGAGTTAGCAGATAAATGATACGCAAGCCCTGTCTTCGATAGAAAAGAATCTTGGCATTTTGTAAAGCCCCATTTTCCTCATCGGTTTTCACTGTGATATTGGAATGTGTTCCTGTTGGGGCACAGTTTTTCTTTTGAAAGAAAAAGGAGCTCTGTATATTGGAGATCATATTTGGCAGTGTATAGGCTGCACCTCCGACCAAATAAACCAGTTTGTGGAATAGAAGTAGGTTCTTTTTAAAACTTTGATTTCCCTGAATGGTTCTCCTAAGTAACCATGGTGAAAACCATTGCTCTAAGTAGAACTTAATGCCAGAGGCTCTCCCTGGCCAGAGACTCCTCAGCCATGACACGTGCTGCCTATTGCACCACCAAGGGTGGATCCCTTCATCATAAAACTCCCTGCTAGCCTCCTTATGTGGCCCTCCATTCACTGATGGCCATTGTCTGCCTAGATATTCCACCAGGGGCCATGGGGCAGGCCTTTTGCTGCTGTTGTCCTGTTTCTTCCCTCACTTACACACATGGATATGCACATGTGTTTAGTGCATCAGGGACTAACTGACTTCTTTAACTCTGCGTGCTTTCACCCTGTGGTACTCATATGACCTAAAACCTGGCCATTAAGAGGGAAGAGGACATTAGAAATAAATGTCAGCTAGCCTCACCCAGGATAGATCGGGTCGCTCTGTCACCAGGAGGTGAAGAAGGGTGATTCCTAACATGGCATCCCCTCACTCAGCAGCTCACTCACACCAACTTCCTTACTGAGCATGTAGTAGCTGCTTCATAAATATGTCTTCACTGACTGGCTGCCCAATGTTAAGGTATACACGTAAGGTATACAGGCCCTGGGTGACAGTTGTGACAGAGTGTCAGGTGTTCCTGTTAACTGTAAAGTGTATGTTCCTTTGAAAGCAGATTTGTCTAAATCTCTTTCTACACATTGCATTCTTTTGGTGCCTTTTCATTTTATTTTTGTCATTTTTTTCCTGTTATTTAGATGGCCTCCCCAGAAGAGAAGTGTCAGCAGGTCTTGGAACCCCCTTATGATGAAATGTTTGCTGCTCATTTAAGGTAACGCCCTGGTGAGGAAAAAAAATAAAGCAAATCTGGAAATTGCCGCACTAGGGAATTTGTTTAAAATCTTAGGCTTGGGGATCCCTGGGTGGCTCAGCGGTTTAGCGCCTGCCTTTGGCCCAGGGCATGATCCTGGAGTCCCAGGATCGAGTCCCACATCGGGCTCCCAGCATGGAGCCTGCTTCTCCCTCTGCCTGTGTCTCTATGTCTATCATATAAATAAATAAATAAAATCTTTAAAAATAAAATAAAACAAAATAAAATCTTAGGTTTGAGGGGCACCTGGGTGGTACCAGTATTGGTTTCAGCTCAGGTCATGATTTCGGGGTCATGAGATTGAGCCCTGCTTCATAGCTTTGTCTGGTTCCGTGTGGGGGTTTGCTTGAGATTCTCCCTCGCCTCCCTCTCTTCCCTCTCCACTGCTTTCCCCCTTCACACATGCACTCTTTCCCTCTCTCAAATAAATAAATAAATAAATAAATAAATAAATAAGATCTTAAATCCATCATCTTAGGCTTGAAACAAGGAATAATTTGCTTTGAAAAGAAAATTGCATTTGTGGGTTTTGTTTTTGTTTTTTGTTTTTTGTTTTTTTTTACTATTTTAAATTCAGTTACCATATAGGATATTTCTAGTTTCAGGGGTGAATTTAGTGATTCATCAGTCTTACATTACACCCAGTGCTCATCCCATCATGTGCCCTCTTTCATGCCCATTACCCAGTTACCCTGTTCCCCTACCCCCCTCCCTTCCTGCGACCCTTAGTTTGTTTCCTACGATTAAGAGCCTCTCATGGTTTGTCTCCCTCTTTTGTTTTATCTTGTATTATTAAGAAAAGTGCATTTGTAATTTCCCATTGGTAAAGCTTATGAAAATTTTTGAAGTTTAAAGTATTTTAAATTTTTAATAATTTTTTTTTCATTTCAAAGATAATGTATGCTCTTAAAAGTTGAAGATAAATTGTGGTCACATATTTACATATTTATATCACTTGACACTCCTTTCATTGGCTGTTTAGTGGTCTTTTGTTTGGGGTGGGTGTATGGCTCACCACTGACTTTTGCCTGTTTTAACCTCTTTGCTTTGCCAGGAATGGAGCTAGAGCCAAGCAAAGCAAACAAAAGACTTGCTTTTCAGTTACATCTCATGGGTACCGTTTTCACCATTGGAGCGTGAACCAGGCAAAGTTGGGTGTCCTAAAGCCTGTGGCATTTGATCACCCTCCTGTCCACATGCCTCCAGTGCTTCCAAGCAGGCTGGGGGGAAGAAGGCCTGTGTGAGCCCTGGGAGATCTCTGGAAAAGTCAGGGTACCACTGGGCTCCTGGTAGTGGGAGACTTCCCACTGTTTCCTGGCTCTGTGCAGTTTGTGTTGGGGTTCCAGATGTGGTGATGAGCTGACCATGGCTGACTCTGCCCAGCGGGCATCCAGTATGAGCTCCTGTATGAGTATAGCTGCAGTGGCAGGGCCGTGCTATGCTCTTACTAGTGCCTGGCACTCAAAACCTACTGTAACTAGGGTCCCCTTCTGAGGCTGGAAAGAATTGTCCCAGTACATTCTGTGGGTTTCCTCTGATGTCAGCCCGTTTCAGTTAAAAGTCACCTGTGTATTTCTTGTCCTCCTTCCCATTCCGGTAGCCCACCAGGTGGGAGCTGCACCCCGAGTGCAGGGTAAGCAGTGCACTGGGGCGACTGTGATGGAAGTGAGGGGTGGGCCTGTGGGGCTCGCCTGCAGGTCCCGCTGCCTGTGTCCTGAGCCCATGCTGTCTCCTCTGCAGGTGCACTTACGCGGTGGGGAACCATGACTTTGTAGAGGCGTACAAATGCCAGACTGTCATCGTCCAATATCTTTTCATTTGTGTTATGGTTGAGTTATATCCGGGGTTCAAGATCTGGAGACGTTGGGTCATTTTTATTCATACCTTTAATTAGAAAAGAATTGAAACTGATTTTTGGAAGAGAAACTCGTTTAGTTATTTCATTGAGGTTCTTAAATGTATCATGGACCTTAGGACTGTAGTCCAGTTACCCATACAGTGAGGTAGAACACAGGTTATGATTAAGGGTTCTAATTCTGTTGTGAAAAGTGGTATTTCCTTGAAAGCATTAAGGATAGCTGCAGGACTAGTTAGTCCCTTGGTGAAATATGAGAACTCCAAACTCCAGGCATAGATTGCTGAGAGTGGACTCCACTGTGGTTACTGGAGACCTTCATCCAGCCACTGTCTGATTTAAGTCATTTAAGTGGGTTCTCCGACTTAAGTCAGGGGATGTTCTAGTATTTATGTGTATTTCAAGAGTTTTAGTTCGCTTATTTTTTAATCTTCTTGTTTAAATATACAAAGGAGAGAGACTAGCTTTGTCTCCTTTGAATTTAAGAATTCTATAATCAAGGAAATAGACTTTATACTGCAGATGCTAAAGCATACTATGTATAATTGTGACCGCCTGGGTTCAGAAAAACCAAATAAAATGTTTGAAATTGCCAGTTAAGAGTCTTACAATAGTCGCTTACTTTGGAGAACATATGTGTGAAGTAAATACACTTATCTGTACTGATACCTAATGATATTCAGGTATTTGTAATTTGTACATTTTTTCCTTCAAGAACTTACCTCTGTGATATATAAAATTCAGATTCCTTTATATTCCTATTACAATTTGTAGCATTGCTTGGGTTTTGCACGTTGTTCTTTCCTTGACATAGTACGTCATTCCTGCGTGCATTTCAAGCCCACAAAGAAGAAAACTGGTAAGTACGAACAGAAGTAACCAGAAACTGGCAAATGGCAGGGTTTGGGGTTTGGGTTTTTTTAGCAGAAGCTTTTTAAAGCTTTATTCTAAACAAATGTGTGTCGTGTTTTCTACATGGATATTTAATGTCTTCTGTTGACACAGGATAATATTGCTGCGGACAGTGGAGGTTCAGTAGTTAGTGTAAATATTAAGTGGTAGACCAGCCAGATTGTTTGCAGTGTGCTCACATAAATATGAAGCCTTGTTATTTCAGACCTTCCATACCCCAAAATATTTGTCCATTGTCAATTTTGAGCTTGCTTTTGGTTTTAACTTGGACAAAAGGGCAGATCAACAGCAGTTCATGTGGAGTGACAGGACACATGGCAGTTTGGTGATTTTAAGTTCCTTGACAAACTAATTCTTGATTTTATGATTTATGACTTATTAACTATGGGTAAATATGGAAAATACCTTTTAGAAAAAATAAATACCCTCTTTAAATGAAGACTTGTCTTACACATAAAACCAATACCACCAGCTAAATTTTAAAAAATCCTTTTAGGACATTTTGCCTATTAGGTTTTCTGGGTCCTGTTAGAAGGTCTTACTGAACCACATCTTGCTTTAATGGAGCTGCTTGGGTAATGGTTGAAGGGAAGGAGAAGATGTCTGGGGCCAAGGACCCTGGACACCTCAGGATCTAGACCTCAGGAGGGTTGGGGCAGTGGGTGGGCATCTTAGTGTCTGTCGATCAGGAGCCCCAGGGGCCATGGTAGAAGTGAGGAAGACAGTAGTAGCCGACCAGTTCCTGGAGGTTGGTGGCCCTGCTGTGGGTAGGCAGTAGCCCTGGGTGTCAATGTGACCCCTGCCTGTGGGGACGGAGTCTGACCTCATGGCCTCTTCAGACATGCTTGCTTCTTTGCCCCACAGGGCTCTGCCTGTCATGTATGCTGTAGCGCTTGACCTTCGAATATTTGCCAATAATGTAAGTTCAGTTTTTGTTACTATTCTTTTAAAACTCAAATTCAGTTTCTTTTTTTTTTTTTAATATTTATTTATTTATTTATTATTTATTTATTTATTTATTTATGATAGACACATACACACACACACACACACACAGACGCAGAGACACAGGCAGAGGGAGAAGCAGGCTCCATGCCGGGAGCCCGACGCGGGACTCAATTCCGGGTCTCCAGGATCGCGCCCTGGGCCAAAGGCAGGCGCCAAACCGCTGAGCCACCCAGGGATCCCCTCAAATTCAGTTTCTATCTGTTGCTTCCTTTCATATCATTCTTCCAAAAGTTTTGAGGTTTGGGGTGTACCTGGTGTAGAGAGCAAAAGGGCAGGAGGTGGCTGGACGAACTTTTCTCTGGGTAGGTTCCCACGCTGTGGGTATTGTGGGAGTTGAAGCCAGTGTGGCTCTCAGAGCATTAAGTGGTGGGTCTCCTGCCCTGGACTGGGTCCCAGAGAAGCCTCAAATCAAGGAATGACAACTCAGAGATGAAGAGGCCCCAGGGAGAGCCAGAGGGGGCAGGCAGCCCAGGTAGACAACCATCTTTGGCACTCCCTGCTGCAGCCACCCAGAGCCTGCCATTCCCCAGCATTTCAGCAAGAGTGATGGGGAGCTGGACCCACTCCAGCCAGCGGCAGCTCCCCACCAGCATGGCATCCACTGCTGATGCAAGATCCATAGTACCATGACCTCAAACCCCAAATATCACTTACAGTAGAATCTCAGCCCATGAGGAGAGATGGTACACAAATGGTAGATGTTGGAATTCCCTGACTGGATCGCACTTTGGCCATCATGAAGCCTCAGGGAGCAATCATGAACATGCTTGATACAAACGAAAACATAGATGGGCTCAGCAAAGAAATAGAAGTTGTAAAGAACTATGATGGAAATTTCTAGAACTGAAAAATATAACTGAAACGCAAATATCTGAGTCTCCAAAGAGCTTTGTTTATATGAGTTATAGTTATTTGTATTTACTGTATTAAAAACTTTTAACTGGGATTTTAAAAAATATTCATCTAAAATAATAAGCCTTTTATGTGTTAACAGAATTGATGTTTTAAATAAAAATAACAGTATTTTCCAAATGAACAAAATGTGCTGAAAAGAGTGACAGTTTTTTACATTTTAATCTCAACAGAAGCCACCTGGATCCTCTGTGCCTTTGTGTGCACAGTGTTGCAGAAGACGGTCTGGTGCCACACAGGTGTAGATGGAAAGGAGAGGAGTATTTTAATAGCCTTTCAGATAATTGTAGACCCCTTTTTTATACTATGCCAGAGCTCCAAGAGATAGTTGCTTAGGGTTAATTAGTGTGGTCTCTGAAGCTTAGCAGTGAGCTTTTTCTACTGTTAGAGAGAATTCTCTACTGTGTCTTGGTCTCTGGGTGCATTGTGTGCTCTCATGTGATCTTGTAGCATCATACATTGATCATTTGGAAAATTTGGTTCACTGAGTTATGGAGATGTTCCAAATGTTGATGTGTTTCGTTGTGTAAAAACTCCAAACCAGAAAAACCCCATTTGTTTAATGTCTCCAGTGACCTTATCAGAAAAGTTGTGAAGTAAGGAAATCCCAGGTTCATGGTGGTTGATAGAAATTGTCCAAAATTCTGATTTTGTTGTTGTTGAAAGGACAGATGTCATTGGCAACAAATACTGTTAGTCGTTTGCCTGGAATTGAGGATGTATTTCACTCACGTTCAAGCAGCTGGTCCCTCAGATACCCTCGCCTGGCCCACCGTGCTCCTCTGTCAGCCACTGGTTCCAAGGGACAGCTGGTGACTCCAGCAGCTTCTCGAGTGCTTTCCCTTGAAAAAACCATCCTCTTTCACCATGCAGCAGATGTGCTTTGCACATACTGTCAGTGCATCACAGAGAATATTAAATATATGTGTGTTCAAGAACCAAGACTTAATATTTACTGTGTCATCAAGGACAGCTTAAAGTGAAATTAGGGTTACTGGTTAAAGATTACACGGGGGTGATGTCAGGGACATGGTGTTGCCGCTTCTGTTTGGTGTCGCTGGAAAGGCCCCCATGGTTTCACCTCCTGCCATGCTTACTCCATCGGTGCAAATGACAAGACAATGAAAAGACAAATAATGGCTGTAGGTGTTGTCATGAAGATAGTTTGACCACATGGATCATGTGCAAGTGTTTTGAAGACTCCCAGTGGTTAGTAGACCAGACTTTGAGAACCTATGTCACAGATGTAAGTCAGAGTAAACGGACCCAGGAAACAAGGGGAGAGTCAGTGCTGGTGATGACTTGGGTACCTGTGGGAAGTGTGTGTGTTTGGGGGGTTCTGACTGGCTATAAGTGGGGGCGGGAGGGTCCGTGAGCCTATACAGAAGGGCTCCCAGGGCGGTGAGGCCACCTGCCACATATGCACAGAGAACAGGTGGACTTACCAGGCTTGAATTGGTTGAGGAGTTGATTTGTGGAAGAGGCAGGAAATACTATTGATCTCTAAATTTTTAACAGTAACATCAACCAGAAGATTTCACCAGAGCTGCTTGGGACTTTGACCCTTGGTTATTGCTGTTTCTACTTCCAGGAGCACGGGAGGTTTCTTTTTCATTAAGGGACCCAGAGGCAATGAGACATAAATGTTTGTGTTCTATCAGGCAGACCAGCAGTTGGTAAAGAAAGGGAAGAGCAAAGTTGGAGACATGCTGGAAAAAGCTGCCGAGCTGCTGATGAGCTGCTTCCGCGTCTGTGCCAGTGACACGTGAGTACAGCCCTGGGGGTAGGCGCCCTGGCCCCTGCCCTCTGTTGGCAGATGACCCCGTGGTTGTTGTCCTGTCCACTGTTACGTTTGGCAAGTGAGAGAGAGAGAAGGACATTTCTCTGGCACAGCATTTCTGGAGCATGTTCCTCCCGCCCTGGGTCCCATTTCCCGCTTGCCCGGGTCCCATCTGCCAGGAACCCACTGGCCTTGGCTGCAGTTCTGTGGACACTGAATTCTCCAGCCGTCTTTCCTTGTCTTCCTTTCTGTCTGTGGTTGCAGAATTCTAGATAGACGGCTCTTTCAGTTAGCACTCACAGGCTGTGCTCCGGGATGGAGCGTGCCCTTCCCTCTGGCCCTGCCTGCCTCTTCGCTCCTGCCGTGTCTCTGTACTTCCTTAGGGTTGATGGAGCTTCTTGGAGCTGTACACTGGTGTGTTTCGTTAGATCCTTCCGAGGGTGATTTTTGTATTCCTCCTCCTCCTCCTCCCCCTTTTGTTCCCATCCTGTCTCCTCTGGGACACTGGGCACACATATGTTAGACTGCATGTCCTGCCACACAGCATCCCCTCTCAAGCCATCAGTGAGTGACTTAACACTGACCTGCTTTCAGGGAGACTGGCCATTACTTAATGATTCTAGATTTTACATCCGATTCTGCTTTAAGAGTTTATTACATTTTTCTCCTGAAACCCCATCTCTTCATCTATTGTAAAATCACACATACTCGATTAGGAGTTTCAGGAAATTGTGAAGCCAAGAAAGAAAAAGTAAGGTTTTCCATACCTAAGTAAAACTTGTTCATGGCAAGTGTTCCAGTTTCTCATTTCTCAGTTCTCTATCCCCACCAGCCCCATCTCAGAACATTCCAGCCAGAGTTGTGACCCGGGATCCTCCCCATAGAGACTTCCTCACCCCATGGGGCTCAGACAGAGGAGGCTCTCCTTTTGTGGCTTTTGTGGCAGATGGCATATTTGTAGCACTCAACAGCATACTCACTTGGATGATGACACTCAGTGGCCAAGTCTGAGGGAGTCCATTGTTGCTTCCACGCTGTGTCTCTTGGGCCAAGACAGAGTTCAGTACATGCTTGTCATGGGATAACTGGCTTTCCTGACATGACACCCAAAACTAACCTATGAAAAAATAGATAAACCGACTTCATCAAAATTAAAAACTTGGTGTTTCAAAGGATGCGGTCCAACAAGTGAAAAACCACCACAGAATAGGAAAAACGTTTGCAAACAATGTAACTGACATTAGCCTCACACATCTAGAATGTGTGAAGATAAGTAATCAATGTATGTGGACCAAGGACCTGGATAGACATTTCTGCAAAGAAGATAGATAAATGGCCAGTAAACCCACAGAAAGATGCTCAACATCCTTGGTCACCACAGAAATGCAAATAAAAACCACAGTGGCTGCACTTCATATATGTAGCATGGCCAGCATTGTGCTGAGCACATAGGGGGCTCCAGTGGGTGGGAGGCGGGCACCCTGGCTTTGCAGAGCAGCGAGGCAGGGCCTCAGAGGCCACGTGACATCTCCCCTCAGGGGTTGCTTTTCTGAGTGTCTCTGGAAGGGACAGGCAGGGGCAGTGCCCAGAGCAGAGTGGTCACAGGTGCTACAGACTGCTTGCGCTTCCTCCCTATTTTGTTTTCTACCCTCCCTAACCATTTGAGGCAGGCAGTGGAATGTTAATTGTCTCTATGCTGATTTGAGGTCATACTTCTAGTTAGTGATGAGGCCTAAGGGAGCTGGCTACTATCCCAAAAGAGGACTTTGGTGTTTATTTTTTTTAAGATTTGATTTGTCAGCACAAGCAGGAGGAGAAGCAGAGGGAGAGGAGGGAGCAGACCCCTGCTGAGCAGGTAGCCTGACCTGGGCCTCCATTTTAGGACCTTGGGATCATAGCCTGAGCTGGAGGCAGATGCTTAACTGATGGAGTCCCCCAGGTGCCCTTGGGACTGTGGTATTTAAACACTGGCTGTAGTATTCACACCTTGGTCGTAGGGAGGGATTTCTTTTACCCCTGGCTTGTGAACAGCCTGCTGGTTCATGTTTATTTCATATACTTTGACCCCATGCCCTGGGATTTCAAGTGTGCAGGCGGCTTGCCCCTGGCCCCCCATCTCCCTGTCTGGGCATGGAGGCTGCACCCAAGAAGAGCCATTGCAGAGCGCAGATACACAGCATACTGAACTGTGCATTGTGTTTCAACATTTGTTGTGAAAATCCTCAAGCATCTGACAGTGTGGACAGTTTGACAGGACCCACCACTTGCACCATTGGCATTTACTGTACGGCTGCACAGTGTCCATTCATGCATCTTTCCTCCTGTGCATCTAGGAGTTTTCTTTTTCTTTCTTTTCTTTCTTGGTATGTTCTAAAGGTTATGAGTCCATCAGAAACTTCCGTAAATATTGCAGCTTCTCCTTGGTAGTGGGAGGTAATGATTTACATAGATTTTTTTTTTAATTTTTTAAAAGATTTTTTTGTGAGAGACACAGAACGAGGCAGAGACATAGGCAGAAGGAGGGGAGCGTGATGTGGTACTTGATCCCAGGACCCCGGATCATGACCTGAGCCGAAGTCAGATGCTCAACCACTGAGCCACCCAGGTGCCCCAATTTATACAGATCGTGACTGTATTTTGACAAGTGTGTACCTGAGTGTGACCCTCCTAAGGCCGAGGACATTGCCACGCCGTCCTCTTCCCAGGTGGAACCTCATCAAGGTTCTGGTCTCCCATTTGACCACGTTTGAGTGGACTCACACAGCATGCTCTGCGTCTTGCTGTGTGTAAGATTTGTCTATATTGTCACGTGTTTCCATAGTTCATCTTGTCCTCAGGAGAAGCGAACACACTTCCCATCTTTTTCACACGTGCCTTAGTTAATAAACGTGATGCAGATGAGGTAGTTCTCTGCCGGGAGTGCACCACCCACATGCTTTGTGGTGTCGTCTGTAGACCTCTGCTCTCAAGTGGTTTGGTTTAATGGGCGTGGCTTTAGCTGTAGGCTTTTATCTGCAGGTACTGATCTTGTTTAGACACATTGGTGTGTGTGTGTGTGTGATTTATAAATGTTTCTTTCCTGTGTAACTTGAATTGTTTTCCCATAGTCGGGCTGGCATTGAGGACTCGAAGAAGTGGGGGATGCTGTTCCTGGTGAACCAGCTCTTCAAGATCTACTTTAAGGTGTGCTTCCGAGTGGGCACTTTCACTGCTCTGCAGGTGTTCCTGAGTGCTGCCTCCGTGGGTCCTTGGCACCTGGCCGTATCAGTCGAGTCTGTTGAGTGCCTGCTGGGTGCAGGGACTGTCACAAAAGCTTTGTGTGTGTGATCATGTTTTAGCCTCCACCCCTTGAGGTAAACACTGCGCCTCTCAGGAAAGCACGGCAACAGCACCCAGAGCAGGTGCCATTGTGGTGGGACCAGGCCTTCCACCTGGTGGGGGGTGGGGGGGACACAAGGTCCTTCCTGCTTCATGAGGTTGGCTGGTGAGGAGCGGCCCCATTGGGCGCTGGCAGCTGGCCCCTGTGTGCATGTCCTCTGTGCCCGAGGCTTGTGTTTTAGCGTTTCTTATTAAATAACCAGCTTTGATGATGTAATTGGCTTTGTAGTTCTCACTTTAAGGAGGCATGTACTTAGTAAAGTGAGTCCTGCTTGTTTTGTTTCTTTTGAATAATACATGAAATGGGTTATTGTAGATCAACAAGCTGCACCTGTGCAAGCCCCTCATCAGAGCCATCGACAGCTCAAACCTGAAAGATGACTATAGCACTGCCCAGAGGGTGACGTTCAGGTACTACGTTGGGCGTAAGGCCATGTTCGACAGCGACTTCAAGCAAGGTTTGTTGTTTTGTCTTTTGTTTTTTTTTTGTTTTTTTTTTTTTAAGGTTTGTTGTTAATCTTTGATTCCTGTGTTTTAAAGACACTGGATTCTGAGCAACGTTAAGTGATGTTTTGGAGAACACTCACTGCCTCTTACCAGTTCATAAGGAGGAGCGCAGTGTGACCCAGGCTGGTTTCGTGTGTGTGTGTGTGTGTGTGTGTGTGCTTATTGACCTCGGACTTGGTGACATGAAGGGAGGCCTGTGCGGGGTCTCTGGATTCTCTGCCAGGGTTGCAGTTCCCGTGGGCAACTTTCCTGTGTGAGGTGCTTCAGCACCACCATCTTCTCGGGAGTGTGAGTGATCACCCTGTCCCAGTGTCATGCCCTCATGGCATCTGGGGACGCGGAGCCCGGGCCGTGGGCAGTTCCACCACGGGCCTCTGCTTTAGAAACCCCAGGGGCCACCAGGGCTGGAGGGTTGCTGCGCGGCATGGTGCTGGGACGCTGCTCGTCAGAGCAGTGCTTTCTGGAAACCACGTCACTGGGAGTTTCCATCATGAGTTCTCTCAAGAACAGGAAGCCGAGTCTTTTCAGCTTTGTGATCAGCTGGTACGTGGAGGTTCTCTACGGTCTCCTCTACCGTGCATGGGCCAGACTTGTGAACCCATGCCCTCAGTGGTGATGTGCACGTGAAGCAGCATGACTTCCAGCCGTGGATTCTTGACAACAAAAGTAACCACGCTGCCACGGTGCTTGCTCTGGTTTTTACTCGATAGCCTCATTTTCTGTCACAAAAGTTTTAGTAGGTCCACAGCTTTCAACAAGGGCTTCCCTTGATTGTGCACCCAACCTTTTTTTTTTTAATATGAAGCCTAAAAATAGAAGTTTTTAAGTTCTGTTCTTTTAAAGTTTTTTAAAGGTATTGATTTTTTTTTCTCTGAAGATTCATTGAGTAGTATTTTTGAATACTTACTAACAGTAAAAGATGATTAGCTAATATTAGTGGCAGGAATATATGGTTCCTGAAACAACAGTTTCAGAGGATGAAACAGTGGGATGCGGTGTGGGCGGGAGCTGCAGCCAGTGTGTGGTGCTGTCTCTGCAGCTGAGGAGTACCTGTCCTTTGCCTTCGAGCACTGTCACCGCTCAAGTCAGAAGAACAAAAGGATGATTCTGATATATTTGCTTCCAGTAAAAATGCTGCTGGTGAGTGACTTTACTCCGCTTCTACAGATGTCATTGCTTTGAGGAGGTTGATAGAGTCTTAAAAATAAGCAGATGGTGCATAGCTACCACGGACTGAGCCACATGTGAGCACACCCCTGAAATAGAGGAAGGGTCAGCTGCTTTGTTTGTGGCCTGAACTGTGTATCTCCACAACTGACACCTCTGGATCCTTCTAGTAGGGCTTTGTGCTTCCTTTCTCTTAGAAGTATGTGCCCGTCTGCCTTAGAAGTGTAACATACGTGAGACAAAACAAACGCGTATCATTTCTATTTCCCCTAAAAGTCTAAATTAATAGAAGTGTATTAAGCTGGAAAGAAAAATGTTTTGCCAGCCTGTATGTATCTTATGTAGTCACCAAAAGTTAGAGACTTAAAAAGAAATGACTGGTAACTAGCACTTAATTGACTAAAACTTCTTCAGAGTGATAGGGCATCCTTTCCTCCCATTTAAAAATTCTTTAAAAATTATCAAGGCAGTACCCACACAGTTCAGACTTGAGCAGCTCAGGGTAGCTCTTAGTGGAGGGGCCATGAGCCATACCTGCCTCCAGAAACAGCCAGTTGGAGGTGGTTCAGCTAGTTCTTCTGGGCAGCGTTTCCGGGCTCCCAGCTCCTCAACCAGCGTGTCTTCTGCTATGGCTTCCCGCTTCCACACAAGCCCCGAGGGCGTGAGGGGGTCAGAGGCGGGTGCTCCTGGGGCTCTGGTTACCTGGCCCGAGTTGGCCTGTCTGCACTATGCCAGGTCTCTCCGTGACTCCCGGGGAAGCAGGTTGCAGGTTTTTAAGACGTGGCTCCCTGGTAGGGGTTTTATCACAGGTGATTGTGTTAAAAATGCAAGGCTCTTACTCTGAGATATTGGCACTTTGTCCCAGGGTCACATGCCGACCATCGAGCTGTTGAGGAAGTACCATCTCATGCAGTTTGCCGAGGTGACCAAAGCTGTCAGGTATTCTCTCCTTTCCCATCTGGAGTCTTTCAGACACAGAATTAATGAAAATTCTCACCCGTGTTGTGAGAGAGCTCGCCCTGGCTTGGGTTTTCATGACCATGTTTGCACATTTGTCCTCACTCCCAGTGAAGGCAACCTTCTGCTCTTGAACGAGGCTCTGACGAAGCACGAGACCTTCTTTATTCGCTGCGGCATCTTCCTCATCCTTGAGAAGCTGAAGATAATCACCTACAGGAATCTCTTCAAGAAAGTGTGAGCTAAGTGTTTCCTTCCTAACAAGTGTGAGCTCCCAGTGTGACTCCTGCAACTGCACCATGAGGGCCAGCAACCACCCTTGGGGGGGGGGTGTGCATGTGGACAAGGCCCCAGCGCTGCCCCATGGGCCAGCCTCACGCTGGCATCCCTGCATCCCAGCGCCTGGCACAGGTGCTCGTTTTCCTTACTCTAACCAACTAGACCTGCCCCACCTCTCCCCATTTGTCAGAAAGTTCAATTCTACATCCATCCCTTCTCCCAGCTATGGGTAATGTGTCCAGAACAGTGAGGACCCTGCATCGGGGAATCCATAGGGTGCAGCAGGTTGCCAGGGGCGTCCTGATGGCAGAGACATCAGACCATGTGAACGATGCACATGACATGTAGTAGATGCAGACACCTATGCCAGTGTCCTGTTCCTCCTGGCCAGGTTGCCGGCTCAGCCTCCAGAGTGCTGGTGTCCTGTCAGTAACCCGCGTAGGCCTGTGCTTCCCCTCCCAGGTACCTGCTACTCAGAACACACCAGCTGTCTCTGGACGCTTTTCTGGTGGCCTTGAAGTTCATGCAGGTGGAAGACGTGGACATTGACGAGGTGCAGTGTATCCTGGCCAACCTGATCTACATGGTGAGCGGCCCCTCCCTGCCCCACCAAGTCCACAATTTGAGGCTCTGGGGTCGTGGCTTGAAAGCTGTTGGCTGTTGTGAAGGCGTCTTCTGTTAGAGCTCCTGTCACCCTGGGAAGGGACATTGCTGAGGGGCTGCAGGTGGGCGGACATCATGCAGTGTGTCTGCACCATCTCTGCATATGTTCGTTAGGCTCCCAGAGAATCACGTGTGTGTTGGAGGCAGACCAAGTGTGCACGGGGCTGCGGCATGAGCACACCTTGGTTGTGACCGCGGCCCCTCTCTCCTGCAGGGTCACATCAAAGGCTACATATCACATCAGCATCAGAAGCTCGTTGTTAGCAAACAAAACCCGTTCCCTCCGCTGTCGACAGTGTGTTGAGTGTGCACCCGGCCCTGAGGATGGGAGGGCAGTGGAGTCCTCTAGGTTCATCTGTACCGATGGACTCGGCCCTGTGCCAAGAGGGTACTCTGGAGCCGGACCCTCCAGGGCTCATTGGCCAGCACACACAGATGCCTTGACACCTCCGTGGTCACTCACAACTACATCCACCCTGTGGACACCTGGAGCTCCTTGAGGAAGCACGGGCACATCCATTGACATTGGAGCTGAGGACACGTTCGTGAAGGGGTTCTGTCCCCAGGGCAGCTCTGGCTCATTGCATAGCCGTCGTTCATGAGGGAGTCTTTGTTTCTATGCACCTCTTTCTATGAGATGTCATCCTGAATTTATACAGATGGTATATTCCTTATTTTATCTTCTTAACGTAACATTTTTATATGTTAAATTTCAACATTGTATGTGATTATAATGCTTTGGTTAACTTAAGGCTTCTTTTTACAAAATGAATTTACTTTGATAACTTCCCATGTTTTATAGCTCACCATTTTTCAGAGTTTGCACATCTTCTCTGTTTATATGAAGCTTAGTAAAGAAGGAAACACCCTAAACTGTTGTAGTTTATCTTTGCAGCGTTATCAAGGCTAGGAGCCACTTACCCCCTTGTGGGTTCCCTCTGCACACAGGCCACTCCCAGGCATGGCGACATGGAACCAGCAAGCTTGTTTGGTCACGCATCTGCACTGTGGTCCGGGCTCAGTGGGATGTTTGCTTCTGCTCTCTGTGATGCCAGCTGGGGCCCTTAGGGCTGTTGACCACTGGAAGCATGTTGGTACTGGGCTCCAGCCCCCAGTGTCAGTCCATGCAGACCTCGTAGGTCACATAGTGTCACCTCTGCCCTGGGCACATCCAGATTCTAGCTGAGGGGGATATGTGCTCTGAAGGGCATGTGCAAAACAGCAGGTGCTTGACTTCTGGGGCTGCCTCTCCCTTGCCTGTTCCCTAAGCAGGAGAGCATGGACACCGGGTGGGCACAGAATCACCTTGAACTGGCTCTCCGTGAGGAAGATGACCTTGTGCTGCTCACCAGGGTCACCCTGCAGCCTAGTGTTGAGCGGGGTTCCCATAGCACCTGGGTTTTGCTCTGGGCTTAACAGTAAAGCTGAGGTTTGTCAACATTTCTAGCTCCTTCTTGGAGCCGTGAAAGTGACCCTGAGAGTCAAGGGCTGGCTGTTACTGGTAACAAGTGGCCCTCTTTAGCCATGGAGGAGGCAGACCTTGGGTGTCGGTGCCTTGGGACTCGACCCATGTGCTCCAGGTTTGTAGACACCGAGCATGCACTGCAGGTTCATCCGCATGGCGTCAGGAGCATACCTCGCCTCTGCCCCAGTGGGAGGGCCCCCTCTTCCTGAGTCCTGCCCGACTGGCCTCTAGGACCATCGTGCTAAGTCGTGTGGGAGAGTAGGGCCGGGCTTTGGTTTACTGGCACCCCAAATGCCAGTAAAGTCGGAGCTGCAGGCCACACCGGCACGTCGTCTCAGCCCAGCCCTGTCTTTACACAGACGCTATTGAGAGTGTATGTGTGATAATTTCCAAGAGAGGTTTCCATGCAGCAGAGCCAGGCTTGCTGTGGGGACCAGTGGTGCAGCCAGAGTGTGGGTGGGTGTGCCAGCAGTGCTCCCCATGGGAACATCGCAGTGCGTGCTCACATCCCATCTGTGTGAGCTGTGACTTCATGGAGACATGGACAGTGACTGCAAATCTGTGCTCTCCAGCATTGCCTTCACCCTCCGTGGGAGAAGCTGCCACTCCTCCGTTCAGAGCCGAGGCACCGCGATGCTTAGCAGGCTGCTTCCGGGGGCACAGTGGAGAGGCACAGCCACAAACCAGCGGCTCTCATGAGGCCCAGGTCTTCCTGCGACCTCTCGTGCTCGTGATCCTTTCTCCAGAGGGCCTATGGACGGTGTTCCCCACAGGTTCAGTGGCCTGCAGGCCCCACCCCCACGCCCTGGAGGCCGTGGCATGGCCACGGGTAGGGGTGGCTTGGAGAAGCTCTGTGGCCCAAGGACAGCTTCTCTACCACAGAGCTGCTTGGGGAAGTAGGCAGTTTGGCTAAAAGCTTGGATGCATGGGGAGGCTCGCTGGGGTGGGACGCCGAGCAGGTGGGCTCAACTCACCCAGCAGGTGCATTCTGAGCACCCTCTACACACCAGGGTCTGGCCAGGTGCTGGGACTTGTGCAGGAAGCCAGATGGTCCTGGCCGACCAGCCAGGTGGGGCCAGGACCTCGCCCGTCACCCCATGCAACGAACCAGGGTGCAGGCAGAGTGGAAGTCGGGGAGCTGCTGAGACGCCATCCGTCAGACACCGGGAGAGTTCAGATGCCCTGGCTGCGGGGCCGGTGAGTCGTCTCAGGAGCCAGATGGGTAGGAAGTAGGGGGGCATTTCAGATGGAGGCAAAGAATGGCAGGAAACCGCCTCCCAGTTCTTAGATAGACCCACACAGGGGTGGGGGAGTGGGAGCAGGACTCCAGGACAGGACCCCGATTTCTAGCTGGGCACCTGGTGGGCAGTCATCACAATGCAGACAGAAGGCACAACTCCTGGGAAGCTTCTTGAAAGACAACGAACGGGTGTGGCCCTTGGCTGTTTGTCCCTCCCCCACCTCCATCCTGCTGCCTGGGACACAGGTGTGATGGTTGGAGCTCTAAGTGCCATTCTGGAATATGAGGACCAGGACCAGTTCATGGAAGACTGAGCGGTGATGGCTGGGGTCACGCCCACCTTTCTTTCATTTTATTTATTTTTTGCTCCTCTTGATGTCTTGCCATTGTGCCGGCCCCTGAGACACGTTTACTGACAGCGATACACAATCTGTGTCCACTTAAAGCTTTTACTGAGAGGATTTCTGGCAGCTTATTTGATCACAGCTCTTTCAGAACTAAAATTCTAGACGCCGTGATTGTTCGGTGTCGCCTAAGATCATGTGCCATGCCACCAATGGGTGGGTCTGACAGATAAACCACACTCTAACTGCAGTGACGTGGTAAGGGTTTGGGTTTTACTCCAAAGGTTCTGACTGGTGGAGTGATAGGCCCCGTTTGGTGTTCCTTAGACCTGTACTTGGCTGTGGGGAAGGTGCACTTGATGGGGCCATCTGGGGGACAGGCACAAGCCCCAGGGGTCAGAAGAGTGTCCTAGCACCACATTTAAAATGTCAAAAGAGAGAAGTTAAAATAATTTTAACAGTATACTTCTCTAACACAATAGATCCAAAACAGTGTCATTTCAATGTGCAATCTTTGTTTAAAAATTGTAAATTTGAGTTTTTGTGCTTATTTCTGTGTGTGCAGGAGGGTGGGGGTGCTGAGGGAGAACAGGGCTAAGGGGCTGTTCAGCGCTAGTAGGGTGGTGGCAGGTGGTGGGACCGGGGCCCTCCCCCACCGTTGTCAGCCTTGATCCTGCACGCCCGCGGCCATCTGGGTGTCACTCTGGGAGGACCCCCATGTGTCAACAGTGCGAGTAAGGAGGGAGGCCCCTTCCAGGTGGGTTCAGGCCTCCCGGGTCACACAGGTCCCCCCAGCCCACGCCTGCCCTTGTGGCCCTGCAGGAAAGGCCCAGACGGCTGGCAGAGCCTCACCGAGCCGGACAATGAGGCAGGGGAGCGGCGCCTGGCAGCCCGGCAGCACCAACGACAGGTCTGCAGATCCGCCTGAGGACATGGGGCTGCGGAGAGTGAGCACTGGCCCTGCAGCAGCGAGCACACTGGGCCTCCGCCGGAGAAATTCACCTCACCGTGTGAATGTTCCTGTTCCAGGCAGAGGGCTGAGGTGTTGAGAGCACCTCCCAGGAGTGAGGTCAGTAGGTCCCGCCCCAGGAGCAGCCCTGTGTGACAAGGCTCTGCGCAGAGGACGCAGCCTGGGCAAGACAGTCCCCCGGACCCCACCCATCAGGTGCATGGGGGACACACAGAAAGGCAGGGAGCCCGGTGAGTCTCACTGCCAGGAGAGCAGATAAGAGGCAGCGTGAAGTCGGCCCCAGGGGCCCCGTCCCAGCACACAGATGCCAGAGTGGCAGTAGGGGGTCCTGAGGCTGCTCAACACACGTTTCTGGACAGGGACCTCCCGCCGTGTGACCGGGGACCCAGATGGTATTTTGCAGAACCGAGTGTGTGCTCCCAGCCAAGAATCACTGTCAGCGCCATAGGGGACCTCACACCCCATCCAGGGTCCCAATCACATGCTCCCCATGTACGCCAACTCGACAGAGAAAGCCCCTGTCCTGCCTGTGATGAGAAAGTAATTTCTCGGTGATGCTTGAACACTCAAATATCTTGCTTCTTGAGGACGTTTGCACCAGAGTTTGGTGACCTTGGCAACGTGCCTCAATCAGCAACTCCTGTGGCAGCCCCTACACAGACACCCAAGCCCACCCGCCTAATGAGGTGGCTCTGTCCCGCTCCCTGGGGGCTCAGCCTCTGCAGGTGGGGCCAGCCACCCCCACCCGAACTTGGTCTTGGCCTGCAGGAGCCCTTCTGTATTTGGGGGCAGCTGTGACCCTCACAGAATGAGTGGCAGTTACGGAGCAGACAGGGCTCCTGAAGTTCATCCTGCAGCCTCTGCCTGTCCTCAGGAGCAGCACTCACCCTCCGTCTTCTCCCTCGTGGCTCCTGCCTCCCCCTGTCCCTGCTACCCGCTACCCGAATCCCTGAGGGACTCCTGGCCTAGGCCGCAGCAGAGCAGCAGCCTCTGTGTACTCCAGGGGCCCTGACACTCTAGGAGCTGAGTGGCGCCAGGACACGGGAGCAAGCAGATGAGCCCGGCGTGAGCCCCAGCCCAGTGCCCCCCCACAGCATCCAGCCACAGGGCGGGTTGTGTCCGTCTCCTTCAGAGCCTTGTGGAACTGAGTGTCCTTCTCGGACACTGTGGATGAGGGGGCAGGCTGGCCGGGGGCTGCCCTCTGATGGACACGGGCCTGGTGGCGGGTCAGCCCACAGTGAGGGAGGACGCTGCAGCAGCCAGGGCAGCGCTGGGCTCTGGGTCTCCAGCTGTTTCCCTGGGCCCCAGAGCACCGCTGACCTTGGAACCCACGCAGAACCCGCAGGGGCCGGCCGGCTGTATCGGGTGCGGCCTCCCTCCAGGAAGGCCTCCGAGCTTGCTGGCGGCCCTCAGACCCACTCTGGAAGATGGTGGGCACGTTCGCATTGATTTTCCTGACCTCCAGTATCTACTGTTTACAAAACACTCTGCCCTGCTCGTGACGTTTGGGGGCGTCTCTGTACTGGAACTTTGAAACTTTGCTTAGTGAAGTTACGCAAAACACAAACTCTGTGGGGGCATTTGGAACATAGCGCTGGCGGGTCGTGTCTGAGGGCACCTGTCATGTTTTCTAAAGCGCTTTGCTTCTCGTGACCACTCGGGTGGAGGGTCTGGAGCAGCCGGCCAGCACACATGCACACAGGTCACAGAGGGGCCACCTCCACAGGGACTGATGGGGTCTGGGGAGCATCAGGGCTGCTCAGGGGGCAGCTGCCGATTCCAAAATGAAGCCAGGGGGAGAAGCGGCTGCTAGGCCCAGGTGAAAGCATCCCCGCCCGTGAGAGACTCCTGGAGAGCCTGCCCTGGAGGACGCGTTTTCACCCCTTCTCAGGACCGGGACCCCCGCCCCCTCCCCACCCTCAGGTCATGGGCTGTACCCCAGAAACCTGTCATTCACAAGTGTCCCTAGCAATCAAAACCAGAAAACCCTGCTGTGCACAGAAGCGGCCCTCACGGTTCTGGTCATCCCAGGGGCTCTAGACTCCTATCCTACAAGTGTAGGATACACTTCTTTCTTCCCAAAGAAGCACCCCCACCCTGGTGAGAGGAAGGCAGGACCTAGTGTTCCAGAGGGACATTCTCTGCCACAGAGCAAGAGAAGACCAGGACGTGGAATCAAGGCGGTGGGCCCCCTGCACCTGGGAGACCTGCTCCAGGCTGCAGCCCATCCAGGACAGCCCATGTTAACACAAACCAGATGCAAGTAGCTGCCGGCGGATCTGCAGGTGGGATGACTTTAATGGGGGTTAGGTGTGGGGGCCCCCCGCCAGTGCTGGGGCCGCACCCCTAGCTTTCATGGACCTATCGATCCACTTGAGGAAGTTGGTGACCTTGGTGTAGATCCCATACTTCCCCTTCCGAGCACATCCTTCTCCCCAGCTGACAATGCCAGTGACAAAGTAGGTGTCCTTGAATCGGGTGACATGGGGGCCCCCGCTGTCCCCCTGACAGGCGTCTTCGGGCTTCGAGTCATAGCCGGCACAGAACATGTTCTGGGTGATGCTGAAACTGCTGGACAGCTTGCACGTGTTCCTGTCCACATACGGCACCTCCATCATCTTGAGGGTGGTGGACGGGCGGCCCTTCTCGTGGGTTTTCCCGAAGCCGCTTACAATGCCTGTCTTCTGCGTCATGAGTGTGGACTCGGCCCAGTCCTTCTGCGGCAGGCAGGCGGGCGCCACGTTCATGCGGAAGGTGATGGGCGTCTTCAGCTTGATGACCGCGATGTCAAAGTCGTATGTCTCCCTGACAAACTTGTTGTGCTTGATGATCATTTCCACCTCGTGTGCCACCTCGTTGCCCTCCTCCTTGTCTGTGTCCCGTTCACCTGCGACAGGTGGTGTTTGTAGGAAAAAATGGGATATGGTCATAGAAAATCTAAAAAAACAAGGAAAGCATAACAAGGTCAACAAAAACAGCCTTTGGTGTCAGCCCAGGGCAGCCACCACCAGGCACACCTCATCACTGTGAACAGCAGGTCAGGCTGACATTCCCTGAGCCTGCGATGAAGCAGGGGCGCCTGCTCTGACCCCACGGCCGCCGGCATGAACTGGGATGTGCTGAGGGTCAATTCTCAGACGGAGAATGAAAATGCAAATTCAAAATGTCTCATTGATACTTTTACCATTGATTACACATTGAAATAATAGTATTTTGGATATATTGGATGAAAATATATTACTAAAATTAATTTCATCTGTAAACTTAAAAAATGTATCATGGAAAATTTAATGTAACTAGAAAACTAAAGATCACATGTGTGGTTGTACTTGTGGCTTGTGCTGGTGAAGGACAAACGACAAGACGTGACAGGCTGTGCTCCGTGCCCAGGCTGTTGAAGAGGAGCTCTGGAGGCCTACCTGGAGGAAGGGACACTGAGGGGGGCCTTGTGGCACTAGGGAAGACCACCCCACACCTCTGCCCCTCAGGGTCCCAGGGTGTCAACTACCAGTTCCAAGCTGGCAGCTCTGAAAATAAGGAAGTGACAGAGGGCACTGCAGGGCCTCGGAGGAGCTGAGGCGCCACTTACCTACCCTCACCGTGAATTTCTTGGCTTGCTGGAGACAGTGAGCCGCAGTGAGGATGTAGTACTCGCTCAGGATGGTGCCTCCGCAGAACCCCTCATTCTCCTCATTGATGAGCAGAGCCTGCAGGGGGCACAGCCCATCCACCAGGTTGGGTCTGACATCTGAGAAGAGGAGCAGGAGAGCCTTCCTCCCCGCCTCCCGCCTGGATCAGCAGCACCGCCCCCCCACCTGGAGTGTGCACGTCTCCAACCTGGAACCTGCAGACTCCTGAGTGTCCCACGGCCATTCTGCCGCCACGGCCTCTGAGACCGTGCTGTCGTGGGGCTTGCGGTGGCCACGGCCACAGCCCCTTCCCAGCCACGGCCTCCCCCCAGCCCCCCCCCCCCCGGGCCACTGGCTGGATGCTGGGGGTTTGGGCAGCTCCTTTGCACAGAGCAGTGCTCCAACGGACTCAGCAGACACTTGCTGAGGCCCCCCTGGCTGCCCAGTGCTAGCCCCCGGGGAGGCTTCTGCCCCGGGGCCACAGACCCCCAGAGCCATCCCAGCGCTCGGCAACGTTAGGCACAGAAATGCGACTTTCAGTGTGAAAACCTTTGCTACGTGGCTGTGAATTCTAGCGCAGACCGGGCAGGCCAGTGTGGTGTTTGGGTGGTAGCTCAGCCGCGGACAGGCCTCAGAAACCCCCAGCCAAGGGCAGTGTCCTCCGGATCATGTAGCTCCCCTGCCTGACCGGCTTCTCCCCGCTTCTCCCGCCAGGCCCAGAGAGGGAGGGAGGGAGCCTGGCCTGGGAGCACCTGCAGCCCAGCCCGGCGGGCACCACCCCTCCCCCCAAAGTGTAGGGTGGCAAATCTGGAGACGAGCACTTTCTGCTTTTCCTCAGGAGTCCCACACCTCACAAGCGGGAGTTGCTGGCTAGGGGTGCCCCGGCCAGCGGAGCAAGGAAGAGCTCTCGAACCCCGCCCCGACTCACAGCTGTGCCGTTGACTTTCTGGGCACGATTTACCAACGCCTAACCAGCTTGGGCGACCAGTGGGGGACAGTCGGTCGCCCCAAGGCCTGGACCCTAACTCTTCCTCCTAAACACAGAAGCCAGCCCCCTGCTGGGCTGGGCTGGGCTGAGTAGCAGGAGTCAGGAGCCCTCCGGATCCCGTCACACAGCCTGGGGCCAGGGGGAGCTCGTCCTGCCCACCCCGGCGGGGCCGCGTGTTCTCCCACGGGGCCAGGTCAGTGCCACTGGGGTGGCTGGGGTGGGCTCCGCCTTCCCACATCGAGGCCCACATCAGGGGAGAGATCTGCTGATCTCACAACTACACTTGACGCTTGGGGCCATGTCGGACCCACACTGTTCTCCCCGAGTGTGTGCCGCAGGCAAGGTGGCCACACGCTGAGCTCCTCCCCGGGCTCCCAGTATTTTAGACAAACGCATGCCCCTTGAGGAGCCCGAGCAAGACAGGTGGAGGTCATTCCTCATTCCTACAGGTTGTCGGTGGCTCTGGGGCTTTTGCTGGCGGAGAAGCGAAGTTAGGATTCCAGATAACACAGAGGACACCCAGTCACATTTGAGTCAAGAATAGAGCAAACAATTTTTAGCATAAATGTGTCCTATGTGGTCTTTGAGACATACTTTACGTTAATGATCGTTCCTCGTTTATCTGAGATGCAGAAATCCTGTGTTGTTATTTGCTAAATCTGTCCTAGTCCAAACCGACAACCAAAGAGTGGTTTCTACCTTGGCAAACACATGGATATGCTCTTCTTCCAATCACTACCTGCCTTGTCAGGATTTATATGTTTGGTTAAAAAATGTTTTACCAAATCAGAGCTAAAGCTAGGGGAGTGTCTCCGGCCTGCCAGTGGTCAGAAGAGCAGCTGAGGGCCCCACACAGCCGGGGGCCTGCAGCCTGAGCTGTAGTGGTCTGTCTGTCTGTCCCTTACAGGCAGCAGACAGGGAGGGATGGGACCCCTGTCTCACCTCAGGCAGCATCCTCCCTGGGGCCAGCGGGTAGCCCCACTGCCGGCGCCACCCAGGCCCGCTCAACAGTCACCTGCCAGGGACACTCGCCATCTCTGCAGTCCTGGCCACCCACGATCCGGACCAGGCCACTTGCATCCTCGTCGGGGTCAGAGTTTGTCTGGTTGAAAGGCAGCAGGAACATGGTGCTCTGGGTGGGAGACAGGTCTCCGGGGTCATACTGCTCCAGCATGCCGGCCTCCTCCTCTGCGTCCGGGGGAGCCTCGCTGCTGGGGGCAGTCTCGGTGGCCCTCTTCCTGCGTCCCACAGTGGTTTTCCCACAGGGGAAAGGCTCTGAGAGAACACAGGCTGGCTTCAGCCACCCAAGACCCTCCCTGTCCTGCACACAGAACTCTCATCTGACCCAAAGGGGGAAGGTGGGGAAGAGGCAGCCACGTGGGGGTGGCAGAGGGGACCCCTGAGAGCTCTGGGTTACACGACGGAGGACAGGCCCACTGTCTGGGACACCTGAGACTCTGCACCCAACCCAAGCTGTTGGTCAGGCAGGGGCAGGCTTGGGGGCAGGGTCAGTTGAGTGAAGAGAGAGGACTAGCTTCTGGGTGGGCCCCACGGTGGAGGCAAGGTCAGAGGTCAGACAGGAGCAGTGAGGGCAGGAGCTCTTCCCCCAGAGACCCAGCCCCTCACTAGGCCAGACCATCCCAGAGCCTCCAGGCCACTCAGGGCCTGGCTTTCATCTCAGGAAAGGAAACTCAGCGTCTGCCTATGGCTTAGGTCAGGATTCCAGGGTCCTGGGATCAAGTCCCTCCTGGGGCTCCCTGCTCAGGTAGGGATCTACTCCTCCCTCTCCCTCTGCTACTCCCCCTGCTAGTGCTCACTGTCTCTCCCTCTCTCAAATAAATAAAATCTTTAAATTAAAAGAAAGAAAGAAAGAAAGAAAGAAAGAAAGAAAGAGAAAGAGAGAAAAAGAAAGAAGAAAAAGAAAGAAGAAAGAGAAAGAATAAAGAAAGAACAGAAAGAAAGAAAGACAAACAAAGAAGAAAAACAAAGCACTCCGCCCTCCCCCGCCTCCTCCTCCCGACCCTCCCAAATCCCGAAGCCCGCCCGAACGCACATACACACCCCCCCTAAGAACATACCTCCCTCCCTCCTCCCTCCTCCTCCGCCCTCCGCCCTCACCCTCCCCCCCCCCCCTCCCTCCTCCCCCCCCTCCCGCCCTCCTCCGCCTCCTCCTCCCCCCTCCTCCCTCCTCCCTCGCCTCCTCCCTCCATCCCGCCTCCCTCCCCCTCCCCTCCCGCCTCCCCTCCCCCCTCCCTCCCTCCCTCCCCCCTCCCCCCTCTCCCTCCCCAAAAAAGGAAGAGACGAACACTAAAGCCCATCACTTGGGGCCTGTATGACCTGACCATTCTTGGGAGTCCCTGGTTCCCCTTCTGGCTCCTGCACCCTCCTCCCGGCACGTCCATGGCCCTAGTAGTTGGACCTGTGCTGCTCTGCACCTGTTCCAACTCCCAGCCTTCCAGGGCAACAGGACGTGCCATGGTCACAACCACATCATGGGTGTCCAGACAGGCTCTGCGCAGCGTGGCCCCTGCGCCACCCCAGACGTCATCACCTGCACCCGGGGAGTCAAGCAATGTCGCTGGCTCCATTTCTCAGACAGTTCCCAGAGACCGTGGGTCTGTTCCCAAACCTTGTGGCCCACCCAGGACGTTGGCCAGCGTGCCCACTCTGGCCAGGGAGCCTGTGGGGTGGCACCATGTGCCGCCTACCTGTGGAGATGCAGGATTTGCCATTGTCGCCGAGGATATACCCGCTGGCACAGGAGCACACCACGGAGCTCTGCTCCTCCCTGCAGAACTGGTCACAGTCCCCGTTATCGACGCTGCAGAGTTTCCGCGTGGCTGCAGGACAGGCCAGAGAAACCAAGGCTGGGTCTAGCTGGGAGGAGGGATGGCAACACTGGGGGCCCGTGTACCTACCTGCCAACCCCACCATGGGGCCCCCAGCCGGAGCGAAGGGCCTGAGCTGCGTGCCCAGTGTGCACCACAGGCTGTCCGGCCGAGGAAGGGCCTCAGACAGAGCTGGGTGGCCACCCCAGCCAGGCCCCTCCCCCCGAAATAAAGGGGCTAGATGCATCTGGGACTATTTGGGTTTGGATGACAAAATAATGACAGTGATATCAACTTTAGCGTGACTTTATAAACCAGGCATGATGGCTCCAGGCTGAAGCAGCTCTGGGCTCTGGGCAGAACCATGTGGAATGGATAGTCCCGTCGAGGATAGTGTCAAAGGAATCCAGGCTAAGACCACATTCCACGCGTTATAAAGTAAGTAACATGAGAAAAGGGCGAATCTTTCTCCTTGGGGGCAACTGGCCTGATACAAATCAAATCTTTATTACAAAAATTAATCACTGTAATAGGAAAACTCTCTGACATTTCCATGTAGAATTAGTTAAGTGTACCACATTTTTATAACTGGACCATCCTGGACATTTGGAGCGGACACTCGCTCTCGCAGATGTGAGTGGAGGGTAGTGATTGCAAGCCTCAGCTGGGACCATGGGGAATCAGCGCCACCCCAGGGGAGTGGGTGCTCTGGGCTCTGGGTTACGGGGTCTGTGCTCCACGCATGTACACTAGCCTCTCGCGGGAGCGGAGAGGTTCAGATTGTAGGACACACGTGGCTGTCAATGAACCGCTCTGGTGCCCCTACGACGCCAGCACGTGAACCTCAGCAAGGAGCCCCAGCCTGTTTCCCAAGAGCTGTGGCTTCTCCCCTTGTTCCTGACCCGGAAAGAGGCACTCACACAATTCACAGTTTTTGCCCTCGTATCCTTCCAGACAGATGCACGAGTACTCCAGGAGGCCGTCTTTGCACTGGCCCTGGTTCTGGCAAGGACTGCTCTCACACTGGTCACCATCTACAGAGACAGGGTTCCACCGAGCTTGCAGGCAGCTCCCACTAGCAGGCAAACGGTTGCTGTGTTGATCTTGGCACATGCCATTCAGATAACTTGAATAAACCTGAATTCTTCCTGTCTCCCACCTGGACTTCATTTTACCCCCATGTTCTGTGGCTCTGTGTACATGATGTCCTTATCTAACTGGGCCATTGATAAGCTTTCCTATTTCTGCCGAGACGCTGGACCATGTGTATTCAGCAGAGTGAGGAGCCTGGGGCTGGTGACTGGGGCTCCTCCCTCTGCTCATGTTTTCTCTCTCTCTCTCTCTCTCTCTCTCTCTCTCATTCCCTCTCACTCTCTCAAATAAATAAATAAAATGAAATTAAAATTATCAGAGTTTGGTGCCCCTCAAGTAAGAGTGAACTAATTAAGTCTACACCTAAGTAACAAAACTAGAATTAGCAAAAGTTACAAAAAATGACCTCATCATAACTATTATGGAAATACTCAGAGAGGAAAAGTCTTAGTTGAGTAAGAAATAAATGGGATCGGAAAGGAAATTCTAGAAGAATTTTCAAAATGCAAATACAGGGATCCCTGGGTGGCGCAGCGGTTTGGCGCCTGCCTTTGGCCCAGGGCGCGATCCTGGAGACCCGGGATCGAATCCCACATCGGGCTCCCGGTGCATGGAGCCTGCTTCTCCCTCTGCCTGTGTCTCTGCCTCTCTGCCTCTCTCTCTCTCTGTGACTATCATAAATAAATAAAAAAAAAATGCAAATACAGTCTCTCCCTGTTTCAGTGTCTGAATGAACCCCACTCGATATTAAGATAGAAAGCATCTCACCTTTGTATTTATTCCAGAATTCCATCTACAAGGGAAAAGAAGAGTTTAAAATACATTAGGGAAAACACAGCCATTTCACAAAGCACCACAACCTATTCGCTCAGGCTGAGCGAACAGAGCAAAGGCCTTTTCTGGTATAAATTGCACTAGAACGACTGGTTGAGAGGGGATTTTCAGATCTGCGGGATCTGTACAGGTGGACTTTGGTCACCTTAGATGCACAATCGCTGTTGAATGTTGAAAATTTATTTTCAAGTAAATCACGGAGGACTGGATTATACCAGAAATGGTTTGCTCTGCTGGCTGCCCCCAAGCCGATCAGTGAATGGTTTTGAGTTGAGATATCTGGGTCAAAGCTTCATTAAGGGATCAGGTGCTTGGTGAATAATCATGTTCAGCTGAAGAAATGGTTATTGGTGATTAGGTTAAAACAGGGCACCAAAGACCTATATTATACTAGAAATTGTTCATAGTCTTAATTGTTTTTGCAGTGTTCAGTAGCTTGAACCGTGTGCCACCAGACTGTGGTCTTCCCGGGAATAGGGTCGGAACAGATGTGAGGAAGGTTTGCAGGGAGAGGAGACCACATTGGCTCGGGCAGCATCCTCAGGAGAGCTGGAAAAGGCATGACAGCCACTGTGGGGATGTAGCTGAGGTCCAAGTGGTGTGCCCACAAGGCAAGGCCAGCCCAGGACTGCTGGCAGCATCCGGATGCTGAGAGAGGCACACGGGCCACCTTTTCCCTCGCAACCTCTCCACCGTCCTGGGCGCCCAGGGAAGCTAAAGGTGTGTTCGTTTCCACCTTCCAGGTGGAATCAACCCGGTGCCACCTTGATTTGGACATGCGGCCTCCAGGACTGTGAATGTGAATTTGCTACAGAAGCCTCTGGAACCTCATATACCGTCTCTTTAAAATTTCACTAAAGAAAGCATCACACCGCAAAAACGACTATTTTGTACAGTTCTGCGAAATTCAGCAAATGCCCAGGTTTGTACAACCCCCACCACAGCTGAGACACAGGGCAGCTCCTGCCCTCCGACACTCGCAGCTCATGGCAGCTGCAACCCCAGAGCCACACATCTGCTCTTCGTCTGGGCTGCGACTTCTGAGTGTGTTGTGCAAACAGACTCGCGCCTTGCACAACCCAACCCTTCATCGGGCACGATGCTGTCGAAGCTCACTTGGGCTGCCGTGCACACCAGCAGCTTGTCTCGTGGCTGAGTAGAACGCTGCGGCAGCTGGTTTAGCCAGCACGCAAGCAAGGACACGTGAGTCCCTGCTACTTTGGGACGACTGTAACTAGAGTTGCTGTAGATAATCATGCCCAAGTTCCGTGTGAACAGGTTTTCACTTCCCTTGGTGAGCTCTCGGGAATGGGGTCACGGGGTCCGACGGCAACATCCTCCTGATGCGGCTTCCGACTGAGCATCCAGCCTGCAGGTGTGTTGGGGTGTCTCGCGGTGGCAGGCTGCAGTCCGCGCTCCCATCGTGGCCCAGGATGTCGCATGTCTGCTGCAAGCACTTCCCATCTGTGCGTCTGTACCCCCTTGTGAAGTGTCCGTTCACGTCTTCTGCTTGTATCCAGTTGGTTATTGATGTTGTTCCGTTGAGTTGTGCGAGTTCTTTATGTGTTCTGGACACAAATCCTTTGTCAGGTATGTGGTTGGCGAGTGTTTTCCCAGTTCATAGCTTATAGTTTTATTCTTCAATATTTTTCACAGAGCAAATCTTAAATTTTGAGTAAGTCCAATTTGCCTGTTTTCTCTCTCATGGGTTGAGGTTTTGGTGTCATGTCTAAGAAATCTGGCCTAACTCCATGTCATGACACTTCTCCCTGAAGTTTTATGTTTTACCTTTAGGTCTATGATCCGTGTTGAGTTGACTTTCGTACAGCGGTCAGGTTTAGGCCAAACATACGTGTGGACATGGGCAGCTATCCCAGGTCTGTCATTTGCAAAAGACAATTCTTCCTTCGTTGAGTTGTTTGTGAACCTTTGTCAGATACTGATTGGCCGTATTTTTGTGGGTCCATTTACTGACTTTCTAGTCTGTCCCACTGATTTATGTATCTTTCCTTTCCCAAAACAGGGAATGTTTTTGCAGTTACTGTAGCTTTGCAGGGAGTCTTCCTCTTCTTTCTCAAACTTCTTTCAGTTATTCTAATTTCTTTGCCTTTCCATATTTCCGAATTCAGAATCAGCTTGTCTCTATCTGACGGAATGTTTACTGGCAACGGAGTAAATGCACAGGTACCGCTCCTCAGGTGCCACATGTCAGATGTGGTGGCGGACATAGATTCGGGCAAAGAGGGCAGCCCGGGTGGCTCAGCGGTTTAGCGCCGCCTTCAGCCCAGGGCCTGATCCTGGAGACCCGGGATCGAGTCCCACATCGGGCTCCCTGCGTGGAGCCTGCTTCTCCCTCTGCCTGTGTCTCTCTGCCTCTCCTTCTCTCTGTGTCCCTCATGAATAAATAAATAAAATCTTTAAAAAAAAAAAAAAAAAAGATTCGGGCAAAGACTGCCAGCCTCCGTATCCTCAGGTGTGGTCAGCCCGCGGAGGTGCTACTGAGGCCGTCAATATTTTTTTTTACATGAACACTTTATGTATTAGAGTTGGTTTAACAAAATTTCCAAAGGCCTCACGACCCTCCTACCGATGGGACCATGCCCCACTCCCATCTCCCCACCCTGCACACCTGTGGAGGGGGCCCGGGGCTGCTGTACTCTGCCCCCTGAGGGACTCGGGCCAGCCTCCACCTGGGGCTGTGCCTGCTACGGCGCCTGTACACCAGCCCTTACCGTCTTGGCTGTGTCCTCAAAGACCTCGCGGGCTTCCTCGAAGGAACACGTCTCCTCCATACATTCTCTTTCCAGGTTGCCTTTTTTCATCTCCTCCAAAAACGAGTTGGCCCTGCGGACGCGCCCCAGGACGCTGCTGGCACGTTCCGGGCTGAGAAACACTGGCAGACAGGCAGGGACATGTCACCCGGAAGGCCTCAATGGCTGGCCTGCTCCCCACCACCACCCCTGCAGGATCTGCTCACCTCCACTCTGCAGGAGGCCTCCCTTCTTTGTGCCCACCTCCCTCTCGACCCCATGCATGACCAGGCCACCAGTGGCTTTCTGTGTGCCCATCCTGCCATCCGGTAGCTCCCTGCATGTCCCATGCAGCTACACCGGCTGCCAAGGGCCCTCCCTCACCTCCCCCTGCACCTCTCCCTGCTCCCTGCTGCTGCTGCCCTGGCCCCCCACCTGCACCCAGCCCACCACACTTCTGGGGCTTCACGCATGTTCATGGGGAACGGTGGTGCCCTTCTTAGCACGCTTTATCAAGTCTCAGGACACACACACACACACACACGCACAGAAAACAGCACTTAGAGGAAACAGTACTTATCACCACATTTTCTACTCAGTTTCTGTTCTATTTCATTCACAAATCACTGAATTGGGAAAAGTTTTCCATTAGCAATAATCGTGCCTCGGATAAGCCTCATTGGCTATGATACTGCCACTGAGCAAAGCTGCAAACCACTGAATAGATCAGAGACTCAAAGAAGTCCTGACCTGCCCCCCCCCCCCGAGATATCTTGGATCAGAGCGCCTCGGGCTGTGTCCTGTGCTGCATCCCTCGCGTGCTCCCCTCTGCCGAGGACTCTTCCCCGCACTCTGTGCCCTCACAGAGCCCCCCCCACCCATCAGGACCTACGTCCTGAGTTCCGTCCTCCCCTTTCCACAGGGCAGGCAGCACCCCCACGTGCAAACCCAGAGCCTGCTGGGGACAGGCAGCGGAGCTTCAGATGGCTCGTTTACCTACTGCTTAGTGTTGGCAAATGGGGGTCACCAGCCGAGTACTTCCGAGTTGTCTTAGCGCCGAGGCTGGCAGGTGCTCAGTAAATGTTAGCTTCACCCCCTCCTCACAGTGCTTTCCCTTCCAAGGCCGCATGTCTTTTAGTGACATTGCTGTCACCCCCATGACACTGTGGGCACCCCCATCACCCCAGAGGTCTGGCCTGCGGCGGAGTACGAGGGGCCCCCACCTGCAGCTCCGAAGTTCTCTCCCTCACCCCACTTCTCACCACCTCCTCATTCCCCACACAGTGCCCCCTGCCTGCCCCTCGGCCTCAGGCTTCCCCTGCAACAGGGGCACAGACAGCCTCCAGGCCCCCACCTGCCCCTTCCTGCCCCCTACTGCGCTCTCCCACTCCCACTCTGCTCCCACTCCCCCATGTGGCTTCACCTCTTTCTGGGCCCCTTCCCCCGGCCAAGCCAGCCTGAGGGTGGAGGCACCAACTTCTATCTTGTCTTTCCAGCACGAAGCTCCTCTCTGTCTGTGACTCCCCGGCCTCCCCAGCCTGCTTTGGCGGTGGAGGGGCACCTCCTTCTGTCTCTGTCCACGAGCTTCTGTGTGTGACCGCTGCTCTGCTGTCCGGCTCCCCAGCCACGGGAGGGAGGCTCACCTGGCCCCGAGCTACTCTTGGCTGAGGCCTCCAGGCCCAGTCATGTCACAGCAGGGGGTGGGCACCCACCTTCCCCCTACGGAGACTTGGGGGCCTGGCCCTGATCCCCAGGGTTCCTCCTCCTCCTTGGGCGCCACCTCCACAGTGTGCCAGGCGACGGGCACTTACCACTGCCCCCCGGCAGCGGGAGGCAGGCCAGGGAAGCGCTGAGCAGGACCAGGCACAGTGGGCCCGCCATGGTGTGGCCAAGGACAGGGTGTCCGTCCTGCTGTGACAGGTCTCGGGGGCAAGGTTCAGTCACCCTGGCTCCAGGCAACCAGTTGTCTTTCTCTTATCACCGCCTCCTGATTGGAGCCTGGGCCACGAGGGGACCAGGGAGGACAGGTGACCATGCGAGGGCACGGCCACCCTGCTGCAGCGGCTCTGGGGAGGTCCCGGCGTCAAGAGGGGTTCGGGGGGAAGGTTTACGAGACAATAAAAACCTCATCCCAGGTTTCCAGGATCCTGTTTGCTGTCATCCTGTCCTTATGACCACGATGACAGTCAGGGGTCATTTCCCCATCTTTTCTCCAGATTTAGTGTTGGTTCACGCCATCTGAGGTGCATGTGGGTTCCCCCACCCCCACAGTTCAGTGGTCCTAAGAGGCAGGGTGAGTACCATAGGGGCCTGCATGCACTTCTGGGAGGTCCGTGCCAGCCCAGGACCAGGCAGCCTGAAGTCGGGACATGCCCACCCGTCCCCCAGCCCTGGTGCTAAGCCACGGAAGTACCTCTGATGGGGGATTCGCCTTTCACACCCCCTGGGGTGGGGGCCTCGCAGTGAGGCTGTCACACAAAGGCCAGTCTGGCTACTGGGAGAAGAGGTGAGGACAGCCCACCCCTTGGCCCGTCCGCAGTCCCTAGGGGCAGGGACGTATGGAGGGCACCTGGCCTGCGCGCCGCCTGCAGAATGCAGGAGGCTCATCTGCTTGGCTTTCACCCCAAGAGGTACTCCCCCACTCTCCCCACTGGGGCCGCGTCCCCTCTGGAAACATGGCAGCACCAGGAAAGCAGCACCCCCATGGCGATCAGGCCAGGGAGGGAGGGGTGCCAGCCAGGTGCCGGGGCCCCTGGGAGGGGAGGAGACAGACCCAGTGACACAGCGACACTGCACTGTGCACCACAGCACCTGCTACGCAGCCCTGACACATCGTGCGTGTGGCCAGCAACGATGGACGCCCACAGTCACTGGGACATAAGCCTCGTGTGTCTGCTTGTTCGCTGCCCTGTCTCCAGCACAGCAGGTGCTCAGCAAACCCCAACAGACTGAAGGAGTCCGAGATGTCCCTGTCGGCTCGTGCTCTGGGTGCTGGGCCAGGCCTGGTCTTCTGCAGGGTGCGTAGTGTTCTATGCAGCGCCCAGCCCTTGGGGCCAGTCAGGATGGGTAATGTTGTCTCTGGTGTGTCCAGCATGTGAGGGAGACTGGATCCTTGGTGAGCCCCTCCTATCCCCAGCCCCCGGGGTGGGAGATGATGTGAGGACATGCGCAGAAGGAGGGAGGTGATCCGTAGTGGTCAGCGCAAGGGCACGTCAGGTGTGTTAGACTTTAGAGACCATCCCCACGTTGCCGGGCACCCATGCCATGGCAGCTCTGTGGAGCAAGGGCCTGCATCTCCTCCTGTGACTTGGGAAATCGAGGCAGAGCCAGCAACCCCAGGGCCCCTTCTGACCCTGTTTGTGTCTGGGTGTCTGTCTTCAATCCATCCTCCCCTTTTCTTTCCAGGCAGAGGGGTGAGCCAGCTCCTGAGTCCTGTCGGTGGAGGACTCCAGAGGCTGGCACACCAGCCCCACCTGCGAAGCCCTGACTCTACGGAGCCCCCCTAGGAGCCTCATTTTACGTGCTCAGGACCCACCCTTGTGACCAGCATCAAGGATCTGGTTTTGTAGACAAGGAGCCAGGGCATAGAGTGGAGAAGCAGCTTGGCCAAGAGTGGGAGGGGGACCCATCTAGCACAACGTCATGCGGGACACCCTCGTGCTAAGCCCCAGGCGGGTGGCAGGCTGGGCAGGCATCAGCCTCTTGTGTAAAGGCCCAGATGGCAAACACACCTGCCTCAGGGGCAGAAGGTCTCTATCCTCACGGCTCTGTGCTGCGGTTCTGAGCAGCCAAGGATGCCAAGTAGGGACTGAGCACATCCCAGTAACACCTTGACAAAAATAGATGACAGACACGGTGGCCGTAGCCTGTGGCCCCTGGTCCACTCTACATTGGACTTGTCTTGACTCTTCGGCCCCGTGAATCCCGGCGCCCAAATGCAGCAGTGTTGAGCACTGTTGGCGCTCCAGGCATGGGGCGGCCAGGCGCCGTGCCCCCAGGCGTGTCCTGAGACGGGGCAAGGTGCCCACAGGGCGTGTTCTTACCTACCGAGCCGTGTCAGCTGCCCCCTCGGACAGCATGTTTCTCACTCCTCCGCGGCCTAGGTGACTTCAGGCTGAGGGGGCTCCCCAGTCACCGGGGAGCTTGATAAAAATGTCACTCACTGGGTCCTTCCCCTGATCCCGCACATGTGACAGGACCAGGGAACCGGGCAACTCTGGGGCAGCGGTGCCCTGGGCCTCTCGCTGAGGACCATCATCGACCAGGGCCTCAGTAGGGGGAGAACACCCAGTTCTATACGTTTTGGAGAACCCGTCAGTGCGATCCAGAAGGAGGAAGGCAGATCTCGGGGGCGCTGTGGGCCTGAGAGAAAGACTGGCTCCAGGACGAGTGTTAGGGCCTCAGCAGGGTGAGCGTGGATATGGCACAGCGGCAGGCAGCACCGACATGTACGCAGGAGGTGTGCCAGTAGAGGGGGGCAGGTGGCAAATGCCGTCTGGAGTGACAGCCTCCTGTTTTATGGGAAAAGCTACATATACAGAAAGATCTTGAAGGAGAACCAGCCAAGCAAATGGGCGGTGCTTCCAGTGTGTGTGACATGAACAAGAGAGGAAGGTGGCTCTCGGGAAACAATGCTGCCCTTCCCCGGCCTGGTTGCGTCTGTCCCCAGACACATCGGTCCCTGTCCCCCACCTCCCACGTCCTGCTCAGCCTGCTTTGTGCCCCCTCATGCCCCAAGAAGTGCAGGGGTGTTTCTGGACGTGAGGACGGGACACGCAGCAGCTTTATTCTGGGCCAGCAGTGGCCCTGGGGCTAGGGCAGTGGGGCCCGGAGGAGGCCTCTCAAGGTATGGCTGGAGACCATGAGCTGGCGCAGCCACTCGATGTACTGGGAGACCCTGGTGTACACTCCAAAGTGGCCTTCGGCCGCACAGCCCTCCCCCCAGCTGACGACACCTGTCAGGTACCATGTGCCCTGGAACTTCGTGGCATGCGGGCCCCCGCTGTCCCCCTGGCAGGCGTCCTTGCTCCCGTCCAGGTAGCCGGCACAGAACATATTCTCAGTGATGGCGGGGGAGCCACTTCTCCTGCGGGACTGCTCCTGGCAGTCCTGGGTCATCACCCGAGGCACGTCGATGGCCATGAGCTGGAGGGCCGTGGCGCCCCTGTCAAGCAGCTGGCCCCAGCCGCTGACGGTTGAGAAGCGGATGAAGGCCAGCGTCCTCTCGGAGAAGGTCTTCTCGGGCAGACACAGAGGCACCACATGGTCGGTGTAGGCCACGGGTGTGCGCAGGTGCAGCAGGGCGATGTCATGGTTCGTCTTGAGGGGAATGTACTTATCGGGGACGATGACCCGGGCCACATGCCGCTCCTGCTCATCGCCGTCGTCCTCACTGAGGTCATGCTCGCCTGCAGGGGACTTGCACTGCTCACCCCATGCCCCGCAGCCTCCCTTTGGGGCCTTAGGGACCCTGTGTCCAGCCCCAGGCTGGCGGGAGCAGTGCCCCAGGCAGCCACCACTGGGGTCCGGCTGGAGTGTGAGTCAGGGTGAGTCTGGGGTGCTGAGGGTGAGTGAGGAGGGATGCTTAGCTCCCCCAGTCCGTCCCAGACCCTCCCGGGGGTGCTCAGCATCCTGTTGCCTACTGGGCGGAGGTGCCCACCATGGCCCACACACCCCTGGGGCCTCTGGCCCAAGTGAGACAGGGGCATAGAGCGTCACCCCCGTGACTTTATGTGATGGGAAAGAGGCTGGGGGAGCATGGCCACAGTGGGACCTGGGGCACTGGGGTCTACCCAGGTGCTGCCCCATTTCTCTTTTTGGAGGAGCTTATCCAGTTGTGGAAATTGATGGAGGGACCACGAGACCTACCCAGCACCACCGTCAGGTTTTTCCAGTTCTTGATTCTTTCGAAGCAGTGAGCTGCAGAGACGACCCAGGCAGCATTGATCAGGGTGCCCCCACACAGCAGCTTCCCATCCACCTTCACTGCCGCCTGGGAGGGCACAACAGATGCAGGTCCCAGTGCTGTCACCCTGGGGACTCACCTTTCCCCTGTAGCTAGCGGTGGCCACAGAGAGCTCACAGATGCCGGGCTGACTACAGGGTACACGCCCAGCATCACCGCCCAAGCTGGACCCCACACGCCTGGTCTGAGAGGCTGGCCAAGCATGGTGCTCTGGGGCTCGTGGAAGGACAGGTATTGAACGGAAGCAGGGTGCCCTCCGTCAATGCGTCCTTCTCTTCCCCAAAGCAAGGAGGATGCTGAGTAGGTCCCGGTGAGGCTTGTGGTTTTCCCTGCAGTAGTTTGCCCACAGTGGATGGAAGGAGCTGGAGTCCCTAGCCAGCTGGTCTGCAGACGGGGAGGGACTGAAGGGCCAGAGAGAGGCAGGTCACTACATGTGATGGTGAGGCTGATCCACCAGGGAGGAAGGAGACCGGATGCAGGGTCAGCGTGTCAGAGTCCTTGTGTCCTGAGCATGAACAGCAGGACCCAGGGTGCTGGGGACATGCCCCTTCCTCACCCAAGCTAGCATCTACTGGGCCTTCCGGAGAAAGGTCTTCCTGTGTGGGTAAGGACAGGTGCTTGCGGCTCAGCGCCTCACCCTGATCGGTTACAGGCAGGATGTCAGGCTCCCGGCAATGCCCCTGGGCCTGGCTGACCATGGCTCTGTGCCGCAGCCATGAAGGTGGTCTGGGGTGGCTCTTACTGCTGAATCTGAGTCTGAGTTTCAGTGGGCCTCAGTTCCCCCACTGGTAACATGGGTGAGGTGGCCCTCTGTCTTGGGGGTGGGGTAAGTGGTCCTGAGAGGGGAGATCCTGGTGCACACGTGGGCATGAGTGCTGGCTGCGCTCCCCCCAGACAGCCCTCCCAGAGGCTCTCTTCTTTACCCACAGAAACCTGCCCTCATCACCTCTCCCCTGCTCACAGAAGTACTGCCTAGGCCAGGCACCCTGGTGAACAGGCCAATCCCATTTGGGGGGACTGAACACCAAAATGCAGGGTTCTGGCAGGCTGGGGAGTGTGGCCTGGACCACACAGGCTGCCCGCAGGCCAGGCCGCCACTGCCTACCCCCACCTGTGCGAGGTGGGAAGGGGCGGGGTTGGGGGGCAGGCTCCTTCTGCCTCTCTGCAAGGGGTCCCCGAACCCAAGGTCAGGCCACTGGTGACCAGTGAGCCTCCAGCGTCCCCTACAAGGTTCGCATACATTCAACACTCTCAGTGGTTTAACTCCAGTGTCCCCACAGGAAGGGTCTGGGGGTCGCTGGGCCAGGCTCAGACACGTGTGTGTGCACATCCCGCTCCTGTGAGATGTAGCTTTACGCCCAGTGCGTCTGGGGGGCTGATCCTCTGCATTTTCAACGGGGACCAGGCTCATGGGCGGCCCCACACCCTGGCCATGCGGGGACAGCGTCCCCTGCCCACAAGATGACACGTTACACATCAAGGATCTGTTTCCAGAGGCAGATGGTGATGGGGCTGGGACTGGGGCTGGGTTCAGACCCTGCCTCTGCCATCCGTCACCAGCGGCCTCATGTCCCTCATCAGTGGATGGGAGTGAGGCCAGCAGCCCTGAGGAAGAGGTGGGAGATGAGAGCTGAGCTGACATCCAGATGGACAGAGGGAAGCAGGCCGGCGGGGGCTGAAGAATGAGGAGGACGTGCCTTGCGCCAGCAGGGAACCCTTGAGGCCAGGGTCCTGCAGCCGACTGCCCACCATCCCTTTGGGGCCTTACCTGCCAGGGGCACTCCCCTTTGGGGCACACTTTGCCACCCACAATTCGGCCTTGGGGGTTGCTGCCAATTCTCTTCTCCAGAACAGGTATTTTTCCACACGGATATTCCACTGTAGGAAACAAGTCACAGGACCATGGTGTTCATGCCCAACGAGAGCTTGTGAGGGGTGAGTTCCAGGGGCCGCAGCAGGGCAGGGCCACCCGTGGAGGAGCTGCTCCTGCAGGAACAGAGGGGTCTTCCCTCTTGAAACTCGGCTCTGCTCACTTTCCCAGGGGACTGACACTTGTCCACAGACTGACCAGCCCTCGGACAATGGCACCGCCATCCTGAGCAAACTCGGAACTTTGATTTCCCCAGGAAAGCCCCTGGGCTGGAGGAGAGACCGTGCAGAGGCAGCAGCAGGACGTCAGGCTCTAGCCAGGGTGGGGGCGTCCAGACCTGGACTCCGGACCATGTCGCGGTCAGTGCCGACCCTGGGTGCGGCCCTGTGGCTCCCATCAGAGGGGCCAGTGGTGGGCGGAAAGAGCCTCCCTCTGCTCCTCTGGGGCTGCTTTGCACAGGCTGGTGGCTCCAGACCCTCCAGGGAGCTGCTCCCAGGGCTCTGTCCATGCCTGCTGCCATTGTGGCTTGTTTCCGAGCGGGCACAGATGTAGTACATGCTCACCCTTCCTGTCTCTCACAAGATGGCCATGGCTGTGCAGGAATGGGTGGCTGCTCCTTGGGAATGAAGCAAAACACAGACCCTGGGGCTGGCCCCCAAGGACCCGTTACCTATGGGCATGCAGGACACTCCATCGTCTTGGAGCGTGTACCCCTCGTGGCACCAGCAGGAACGCCTGGCCTCTGCGTGGTCACTGCAGTACTGCTGACAGCCTCCATTCTCATTCATACAGATCAGCTGGTCCTTCTTATCTGAGGACAGGAAGGGGACAGGCTGAGAGGGACCTCTGTGGGTCAGGGAGAACCAGCCCTCCTTCTGCACAATAGTGGTGCTTAGGGGCTGCCACAGAGACAGCCAGGTGCCAGCCCCGCTGAGGTTTGATCCAGAAGGGTGACCTGGGGTTGTGTGTGGGCCCACGTCTGAAGAGCTTAGCCCACTGGGATGGAGGAGTGCCAATGGGGCCTCCATGCCCCCCTCCCAGCAACTGGCGGGAGCTGTGGAGGGCCAGGGAAAGTAAAAGTCCCCTGGGGACAGTACAAGTGTCCACTGCAGTTGGAGGCCTGCTGGCAAGAGTCCAGGCAGATGGACCACAGCCAGGGCCCTGGTGCCCCAGTGAGCTGGCCGGGGCTGCCTGCAGCTCCGACAGATGGAGATGAGGAACGTTCATCCTGACTCTGCAGGGCAGTGCTACAGTGTGGAGACAGGGTTAGCTCACTGTGCAGTCCAGGACCCCAGCAGGAATGCCTGGCCTGGAAGTGAGTTCATACCAGGGCTCCTGAGCATCATGGTTCCGGGGGATTCACACCACGGGTCCTGAACATCATGATCCTGGGGCATTCACACCAGGACTGCTGAGCATCATGGTCCTGGAGGACTCATACCAGGGCTCCTGAGCAGTAAAGGTCCAGGGGGATTCATACCAGGACTCCAGAGCACTATGATCCCGAGGGACTCACACCAGGGGTCCAGAGCATCATGGTCCTGGAGGACTCACACCAGAGCTCCTAAGCAGTAAAGGTCTGGGAGGATTCACACCAGGACTGCTGAGCATCATGGTCCTGGGGGAGTCACACCAGGACTGCTGAGCATAAGAGGCCAGGCAAAGATTCCAGTCCCAGGAATTCCTGGCAGGAAGCCTCTTCTCTTAGCCTTGCCTCTCCTCTCCCTGGCCTCTGGTTTTCTTAGAGCAGAAGGTGGCCATGGCCCAGAAGAACTCTTTGGATGTACATTGTGTGATAAAGGATTGAATTCACCCAAAGTGCTCCTAGGAGATGATGTCCATACTCTCGCTGATTAAGGTGCACACTTTTGATGTAATCTGCCTGATAAGAATGCTGTTTCCTTGGGGGCCTTTGGCTATACCGGATGGTCTAACCATGTGACTCATGGTGGGGGCTTGGGCCACATGGTGTCACCTTAACCTCTGGAGGGGCTGGAGACTAAGCCATGTGACTACGTGACTGAGCCCAATACAATCTCTGGACACAGAGGGTCATTGTACTTCCCGGGGTGGTGGTGATACTTCCTAAGTCTTGCCACACATTGCTCTTGGAGAACGGAAGACTGTCCACAAGGGTCCACTGGGAGAGGACAATGGGAAGCTCGCACTGACCCTCTGCTGGCTTTATTCTGTATCCTTCCACTGTAATAAGCTATAACTTTGAGCACATCCGCCTTGAGAGAGCTCTACGAGCCCCTGCAGCAGAATAGTGACACTGAGATGGTCTGAGGGACTCTTGAAATTTGCAATACTTTAACATTCGAAAGGTCAAAAAAACACCTCACACTTTTGTAATAGCGGGAAGGGAAGATACAGTTTTCCCAGCTGTCTTGACTGGAAGCTGGGTAGTCATGCAGAGCCCTCACTGCGCTCTCTCCAGGTGTATCCGAATCCCCCAGCACTGGGAACTCAAGGGTTTTGTATTTCCCAGAAGTGGACAGGAGGTGATCAAGTTTGAGAATTAGCACCTTAGGGCAGCCCGGGTGGCTCAGCGGTTTAGCTCCGCCTTTGGCCCAGGGCGTGATCCTGGAGACCCGGGATCGAGTCCCACATCAGGCTTGTTGCGTGGAGCCTGCTTCTCCCTCTGCCTGTGTCTCTGCCTCTCTCTCTGTGTCTTTATGAATAAATAAACACAATCTTTTTTTTATTTATTTATTTATTTATTTTTTTTTTTTTAAAGATTTTATTTATTTATTCATGATAGTCACAGAGAGAGAGAGAGGCAGAGACACAAGCAGAGGGAGAAGCAGGCTCCATGCACCGGGAGCCCGATGTGGGATTCGATCCTGGGTCTCCAGGATCGTGCCCTGGGCCAAAGGCAGGCGCCAAACCGCTGCGCCACCCAGGGATCCCAACAATCTTTTTTTTAAAAAAAAATAACCTCTCTTTAAAAAAAAAAAGGGGGAGAGAGAGAGAGAATTAGCATCTTGGAACCTCAAACCCAAGACTCTCAGGTTGGCAGGGGCTTTCTCAGTCACAGAGCCCAATTTCCCACCGGGGCTGAGGCCCAGCTGGCATCTGACCAGGCCGTGCCCATCAGCCTGCTGGGGCTCTGTCTGCCAACCATGGGGTTCCTCACTTGTCTCACAGTTCCGGCCCTGGAAGTCATCGGGGCAGAAGCAGATGTAGGACTGGAGCTGGTCCTCACAGGAGCCTCCGTTCTGGCATGGATTCGAGGCGCACTGGTCCCCATCTGTGGAGGGACTCAGTGTTAGTACGCTGTGGGGAAGGCTGGGGGGTGGGGTCCAATGGGCCGTTTACCGACTCACCTTTGTAAGAAATCCAGAATTGCCTCTGAGGGAACAAAGAGGAAGCAGTATGAGACATGTGTTTGCCAGCAGCAAATATGGACGGTGTCCGCAGAATGGACTCGGGAGCAGGCATGGACTGTGGGGGCTGGGGGGCTTCCAACCTGGGCCCTTTGAGGTGGGCCCTGGAAGCCAGACTTTTCCTTTGGAGATGAGGTGAGTTCATCCAGGGGGAGGAACTTATTTTCCTAATCCCATCCCCTCTACCCCAGATCACTAAGGTCATCAGAGGTCACAAATTTCCCTCTCACAATTCAGAATTCACAAGAGTTGTAAATGCCCCAACTCTGCCACCTCTAAGCTGTGAACTTAGGATAAGGCATACGTGCTCTCTGGGGATGAGGGGGTCACCTACACACGTGTGTGACAGGAGGACAGGGCAGTAATGGATACAAAGGCATTTTATGATTGCAAAGGGCTCTAATGAAATTGATTCTTGAGGAATCTTCTGGCCAGGCACACTGAACCCTACAGAATCACTGTGAGAATAAAATGAGAACTGTGGGAAATGCTTTGAAAAACCAAGTAGTGAACAAATGCAACGAGTGACCATCCTCAATGCCTCAAATGGCAAATAGCCTCACTTCCTGTTGAGCATGAAGCATGTCCTGTGTGTGTAAGGTGTGTCCCGTGAGTGTGAGGAGTGTGAGGTATGTGTCTTGTGATCATGAGGTGTGTGTCCTGTGTGAGGTGAGTGTCCCATGAGTGTGGAGTGTCTTGGGAGTGTGAGGTGAGTATCTTGTGAGGATGAGGTGAGTGTCACATGAGCGTGAGGTGCGTGTCCTGTGTGAGCTGTGAGTCCCGTGAGTGTGATGTGTGTGTGTCTCATGAGTTTGAGGTGTCTCGTGAGTGTGAGGCTTGTACCACATGAGCGTGAGGTGAGTGTCCCGTATGAGACATCCTGTGAGAGGACGGATGGTTTCGTCTCCTCACAACCTGAGGGGCTGTCCGGTTGGAGGAGCTGAAGGTGTGGTATAACTTGAACATTCCCCTCAGGATGTGAGAAGAGCACGGAGAGCACCGCGCATTAGGCCTCGTGCGTGTGGGGGCCGCCGTGGCTTCCCGAGTGTCTCCTCGCGCGAGTTGCCCCGAGGAGGCATCTGCAGGTGGGCACTGCTGGGAAAGGCCGGCCCAGGCCCGTGGCGGAGGTCGGCTCCATCAGCTGTGCCTCCTAGAGGTGTGGGCAGCCCTCTGGGGACCCGGGACCTTCCCCGGGAAGGCAAGGGACACGCTGAATGTGCCTTTCACACTGTGTTTTGCGACGTGGGGTTGGGGTGCCCCGTGCGGCCGAGGCGATGCGCAGAGTGAAGCCGGCCTCCGGCCTTGGGGAGAGGCCCTGGAGGGCCGGGCCTGCTCGGAGTCGCTGTGTCCCAGCTGGCTGCTGGGCCGGCCGCATCACCGAGGCAGCGGGGGGTCCCCGAGGGGGGACTCACCGTCCTGTCCACGTCCTGGAAGATCTCCCGGGCCTCCTCAAAGGAGCACTGCTCCTCCCGGCACTCTCTCTCCAGGGAGCCGGCCCGCAGCTCCTCCAGGAACGAGTTGGCGCGCCTTTGCCGGTGCAGGACACCCTGGGCTTCCTCCTGGGTGAGGAAGACTTGGGGGGGGGGTCCCCGTGAGCACCGACACCCCTGTGCCACGTCCTGCTGAGTCACCGCTCGGCGCGAGCCTTGCGTGAGAGCTGGGGAAGGGCCTGCCTGTCTTTGCAGCTGAACCCGCTCAGGCCTCTGGGCCTGGCGGCCTGGTTCCCAGGAGCACCCCTGCGCGCAGAGCTGGCCACGGCGCTTAACAAGATGTGATATTAAGTGAGGCGAGAAGACCCTAGATCCCACATACCGTGAATAAAAGTAAATGTGCACCTGCGTATGCAAATGCAACTTATTGAAAGAAGGCAGTAGAACACTATCTCTGGGGACGGAAAGTTAATGCTTCAAAATGTGTGCCATCGACTTTTAGAGCCTCAGCATCCCAGCGCCTGGGACATTGTGTGGGGAGCAGGGCTGGGATGTGCAGGGGCTCTGCTCCCAATGGAGGGAGGGGCTGTGGGAGAGGGGGAGGGGGCGGGAGGGGAGGGGCCTTGTGTCCCTTGCCTGCCCCAGGCTGTCCTCCCTGGTGCTCTCGGAGGGGGAGCTGCAGCACATCCTATGGGGCTCCCTCCCCACAGGGAGCCTCCCCAGCCCCTTGCTCTACTTCTATATGGCCCACCCCCTCTTGGAGACACGGAGGTGCTCACGAAGACTCCGGTACCCTCTGTAAGCTAAGGCCACTGGGGACCCCTGCTCGGGCCCAGCACAGGCTCCTGGTCATCCTCTCTTGGTTGGAGGAGACTGTGGCCAGCGACTGCCCTGATGTGCCTGTCTGGCTGCGGGGACCTTCCTGGGTCCTGCTCCCAGGACTCCCTCCCCACTCCTTTGCTGCCAGCCCTTGAGGTGTGATATCCTTCAGGTCTGGGTTTTCCGCTCTAAGGAAGCTCGGAGTCCACCTCCCCACTTCCGCTTCAGCTGTCCCTCCAACCACCAGAAGCTCCAGGTGTCCCGGAGCCCCAGGGCTCTGCAGGCCACCGCCCCACACACTGAGTGACCCACATGCACAGCCACCACATGGGCCTGGCTTCCCCGCCTCTGCCCCACCGGCTGGCTCTTCCCTTCCCCCTCCCGTCTTGGGGAATGGCTCTGCTCTTCCCAGGAGAATTCGACTTCTGGAGCGCCCTGCCCTGAGCCCTGTGCCCCTGCACCCCCAGCTCATGACCCTGGCTTGTGTGTCCTCTGGACCCCAGTCCAGGCCCCGGCCTGCTCCCTCCTGCCAGCCTCTAGCAGGTAGCTCGCATGAGGAGAGGGTGGGTGCTTAGAGCTCCCCTAAGGTCCACCTTGGACAAGTAATGGGACCAGTTTGAACTCCTTGAGTTTGAGGTTTCATCAGGACACACGGGCAGACATGTGGACAGATGCCAGAGAGGAGGACACTGAGATTGGAACACCCTCCGGAGGCCGAGAAAGCCCATGGAGCCCCGGGGGCACGACTGCACCCCTGGGGACAGCTGTGCAGTGAGCGGCTGGGCAGCCAGAGAGGCCAGGCCTGGGAACAAAGCTGGGACTGAGAGGCAGAAACAAGTGGGGTACTGAGCCCCAGAAGTGAGTGCAGCTGGAGGTTTCCTGCATGGCAGGGAGGTCCAGGACCTCCAGCAGGTGGGGTGGCTTCAGGGGAGGGGCTGGGGTGGCCCCCAGGCCCAAGGATGACAGGGACCACCTCTCTTTTACGGAGACAACGTTTCTGTGTGTGAATTTCTGGGGAGCCTGCCTGGTTGGGAAGGAGAGGTTGAGGAAGGGGTGGGGGTGGAGGTGGGGGGCTTGGGGGAGCCCAGAGAAGACTGTCACCCCTGCCACCCTCGAAGTGCAGCAGATGTGTACCAGGAAGCCCTCAGGGGAACCAGCAGGGAACTTGTGGAAGTCTGGCAGGGGTGTGTGGGGGGGAACCCGACAAGCACTGTCTTCCTGCTCAGGAAGGATGAAGGCGCCCTGCCTCCCCCGAGGGTGGTGCTGGCCTATGGGCCCCTGCAGGAATCAGTGGGTGCCCCATCCGCTCCCACGCAAGCCGCTGGCGGGGGACAGTGCTGCCACCTGGGCCATCCCACGGTTCTGAAGTCTCAGTGGGCACCGCCAGTGAAGCGCGTCCCTCTGTCCCTCTTCCTCCCTACTTTCCCCTCAGTGTCCTGCTGGTGGAGCAGAGCCACCCAGGGTCCCCACCCTGTCTCCGGCACTGGAAGAAGCAGGAGGGCTGGGCAGGAGGGGAGCATCCCACCCTGCACCCCTGAACCCTGGGTCTGCTTGCCGATCCCATGGAAGTTCCCGGTGTGTCTGCCACGTGTCTACCACGCAGGGGGGCTGTGGGAGGCGTGGATGTCAGCAGCCCGGCAGCCCTTCCCCAGGGTTTACAGGGAACCCTCCCCCTGACATACCTGCAGCCAGAGACCCCTGCAGGCCCAGTAGGAAGCAGAGGAGGGCCAGCTCACCTGCCCAGGCAACCATGGTGAGACCCATGGTGTCACCGGTCTATTGACATTCCAGGTATGTGTGTGTGTGTGTGTGTGGGGGGGGGGTCAAAGTCCTGGCCTTCTAGCGGGCAGAGGGGTGGGGGAGGGAGGACTGGCTTCTCAAGCCCAAGGGGCGGGGCAATGCCACATTCCTGCAGGAAGCCACCAACCCCCTCTCCCAGCCCCAGAGCTGTGTCTGTGAAGCAGAGGCTCCTGCCCCAAACATCTGTGTCGGGACCTGTATCTGGCAAGTGCCCCTCAAATGCACTTGAGAACTCTGAGGTCCTCAGGACTTAGGATGGCAGTTGGACACAGAACTAAAGTGACAATGGGGAGAGGAGAGAGGATCTTGGGTGTGGATGTGAATATTCTCAAGAGAGCCACAGGGGAGACCTAGGCAGGGCCTCCTTGCCCAGGGCCTGGCTTTCTGGGTGAGCCGGAAGCCTCATGGGGGTGACTGGGAGTAGGGGCACATGCCCCAAGCTGAGCCTCCCTCTGTGTCCTTCCAGGCATCCTGGGCCCAGGTCACAGCCCTCAAGGACCCATGGTCCAGGGTAGCCAGGCATGTCGGCTTTCTCAGGGTACGAGGCTTCTGCTCTGACCTGGGTGGTTCCGAATACCCCTGGCACCATAGGTTACCCCAACAAGACTCTCCTGGGTGTCCTGCCTCTAGCAGGCCTGGGTTCGACCCTCTGCAAACTGGTGGAGGCTGGGGAGGCCAGCTCTGCTCATCTCTGGCCTGGGAGCCACACAGTCCGGCTGCTTCCCACAGCGTCCCAGCTCTACTTCCCAAGTGGAAGAATTAGTACCCGGGGGAGAGCATGTTTTGTGGATCAGTTCTGGAATCTCTAATTGTTACTCTTGGTAGCTGTTTGGGAATTTGTCCTTGGTGGGAGGTGGTGGACTTCACTGTTTCTGCAGGTATCTGCGTGTGGCCTTCTTGGGGTTCCCTAGGGCGCCATGGATGTAGCTGCAGCTCTGGAATCAGACTCTGGGCACCACAGCTCCATTTGCTCCCATCCAGGGTACAAGTGGCTCATTCTTGAACCCCCATTCTTGCGTTGGGCTGGTATTGCCTCCGAGAGGTGGTGGGAGCCCTGCCCTCAAAGGCTGTAGGCAGTGGGTGGGCAGAGTGCCCCAGGCACACTCCCTGGGTCTTGGACGGAGCTCAGGGCCTTCCCAGACTCCCGGGGGCCCCTCCCCTGGGGCTGGGGTGACTGGGGGCTGCCTGCAGTGGGGCTTACACCGCCAGGAATCTGTCCTCACCAGGGTCCTTGAGCACAGCCTTGCTCTCTCTGGAGGCTCTGGGGGAGGACCTGCCGGCCCCTTCCAACTGGGGGCTCTGGAGGGCCTTGCTGTCTGTCCTCTGCCTGCAGACCCACCACCTGGCCTTCCAGCTTGTGCGTGTGTCGACGGGTCGGCATAGCAAGATTTCCATGCTCCGACCAGCCTCTGTGACCCCTTGCTTCTGTGGGTCACACTCCCCCCGGGGGTCGCAGTGCCCCTCCACCCCTAGACCCCTCCTGCTTCGGAAGGCATCACTTGTACTCTTATCCAACACGGCGATTCCACATGTTTAGTTACCTTTACATGGTTGACACAACATGCGTGTTATTTTATTTCCATCATCTTCTGACAAAGGGAAGCATATGGGATGTAACGTGGGTCATGCTCACCGCTTGCCTCATTTCTAACGGGAGCTCACAGTGCTGCGCATCGGTGAGCATGACAAACCCGCGGAGCTGGGGCCCTGAGACGGAGGAATTCTGAGCTCTTACAGAGGAAGGCAGACAGCATGAGGGGCTGATATTTATTCAAATTCCATCTGTACAATAAAGAACTCTGAATTTTAAATTTCATTTACATTAGCAGAAAAAAACAACAATAAAAGACTGGAAACCAAATAAAAAAGCAATGACTGGAACATGAGGGTTTAAAGTGCCTGATGAAGAAGAGATGACAGCGGTGGTGACCCTCGGGCTGAGGCAGCAGGAGCGGTCTCTGGACAATCGGCGCATCGAGGAAACGGTTGCACGTGTCACACTCTCACGACTAGACACCTAGAAGAGCCTCCGAGACGTGCCCCGGAGGTGGGTGGAGGCGGGGTGCTGGCAGGCGGTCGGGCGTAGTGGGCGCAGGACCCACGCAGGGCTGTAGCGGGATGGTCCCAGCATCGTGGAGGCCGCAGTGCGTCCTTGACGTGCGTCCTCCACGCAGAACTCCTATGTACACCCCCCCCCACACGTGCACACGGATAAAAATATCCACCCCCGCTGGATACACACAGTGTTTCCAAAGAACAGAATTTGTTTCTAAACCACAAAAAGGTAAAACAGAAGCGTTTTCTCTCTGGTTCTGCCTGGGCCCCGTGCGGGGGTCAGACGGTACCCTGCAAACCTGCATCTTTATTTATTCTTTAAAAACAATTTTACAAATCCTAATTCAGTAAAACTAGTTAAAAAAATCAAGTTCCCCATTTTTTTTTTTTTTTGTAGAAAAGAAGCTAAATATCTTAAATTATAGTTTAAATTTCCTTTTGAAAATTAACCTACACAGATAGGGGACTGTCCTCGGTCTCTACTACTTCTGTCTGTAGGAACACTGCTGGATGCTACAGAGGGACGCGTGTTGGTCCGCCTGCGGCCAGACGGGTGTCGGTGAGGCTCCCCGAATCTCCCAGCAGTGTAGACGACATGCCGTAGTGTGAACCCCGGTAACAGAAAATAATTTTATATCAAATACAGTATCAAATCATCATTTCATGTAAACACAGTGATTCTTGGTAAAGATTCGAGGCCAAAGTACCACAAAAAATGGCCATGGAATTAATCCCTGCTTTTAAAAAAACTTGTAAAAGACAAAACAGTCCCCCCGCCGAGCTTCTGGGTCAGTAGACTGGTCACTCCCACAACACGCCTGTTCCTGCAGGAAGCGCCGGACCAGAAACGCCCGGAACGCGCAGTGTGGCCAGGGCGGTCCCGGCTGCCTGGCGCCCTGCCTCGCGCTGGCCTGCTGCCTCGCCGTCCTCCGTCCGTCCTGGTGTTCCCGGGAGGCACAGTGTACACCTCGGTCTTCCTGTGGAAATGGCTTCTGCACCCTTGTCAGGGGTGGTCCCGGCGTGGAGGCTGGAGGGCAGAATCTTCCAGAACCTTCCCTCTGCGGCCCCCTGCGTCTCTGCCTCGAAGCTCCGTGGGCCGCGGGCGGCTCGTCCTTGGGGTCTTGTCAGGGTCCTCCTTCCCCAGGGTCTTAGAGCACCGTCCCCTCACCAAACTAAGCAAGCCCAAGCAAAGGAAAACTTAGGGGTTCGCAGGCTGCTGTCCCGCATGGCCCGGCGCTACCCCTGGAGGTCTGAGAGGGGGACCCCACAGCTCTCGCTGCAGCTGGAGGAGGCGCTCAGCAGGGTGGACCCCGCACTGGATTCTGCGGGAAAACCAGGCAAGAATGGCTGCGGCGTGGCATCTGCACGCCCCAGCTCGCGGCTGCGGGACCCCGCGGGCTCGGGGTGCGGCCGGCACGGGCGCGGGGCTTACCTGAGCTGCTCAGGCACTGCGCAGAGCCGGACACGCCGAGGAGCGCGGACAGGCTGCTGGCCGGCACCCAGCTCTCCTTGCTGGACGTCAGGTTGCGGACATACCTGGAGGGGTGCGGCCGTCAGGGGCTCCCGCCGCGTGCTCCTCCCGCGGGGCCCGGGCGTGCGCTCCCGCCGGCACCTTACCAGAGGCCCTCGTCACCCTCCTGGACCACCTCCACCATGTCCCCGTTCCGCACGGCCAGCGCCTCGGGGCTTCCCTTCTCGTCGTCCACCACGACCGTGTACTTTCCGGGAACCTGGTGGCGAGGGACACGGCTTGTCAAGCACAGCGCGGAGCGGCTGTCGGCCGCAGGCCAGGTCCCGCGTGGGCTTCCTGTGTTCTGCCACAGGAGAGGGACCGGGAGCGTTTGTCAGGGCCCGGCCATTCCTGCCGTCTGGAGGCTTTGGATGGGCATCTGGCTGCGGAAGGGCCCCTGGTCCTAAGAACCTGCCAGGTCTCCCGCTGCGACCACGTGTTGAAACACCCCACCCACCTGGGAAGCGCCCCAGGCTGCCTGCCCCAGGCTGCACCACCCCCTCTGCTCTAGTTGCCCTCACACACTCCAAACGTCGTCCCCAGCCCCAGGACCTTTGCGCCCGCCGCTCCCTCCTGCTGGAGTGACCTCCCCTTCCTTGGCCTCCCGCCCGACACGCGGCCATCCTTATCTAACACACTTGGCATTTTATTCCCTTTTACTCTGCCTCCCCGTGGGAGCGGAGACCCTCGTGTATTGTATTCTCTGCTAAACAGCGCAGCACCCAGTCCGTCCTCACCGCGATCATGCAGATGAAGGTGTGTTGTGGGGCCCCAGGGCTAGAACCAAGGCAGCGCCTGGTGTGCACTAAACATCTGTTGGTATAACCCTGACTCGAGGGATTGAGTATGTACACGCTTCCCCATGTAGCTCGTGTTAAAGAAACGCAAATCTGCACGTGGAAGAGTTGAGTTCTCTAAGAAGTGGGACAGAGCTGCAGGCATAGCCTTGTGGAGGCTTCTAAGAGCATTCTGCTCATTCGGAGGCGGATCAGGTGTGTGCACTGTTCCCTCCGAAAGCCCCATGTGTGTGGTGGTCTGATGGTGGAGGTGGTGGGCACACGGCACAGCGCACCCTGGCACCTGGAACCTCCCTCTCCCACCGCAGGGCCACGAGAGCCATGGCACCGCTGCAGTCACACTCTGGAGCTCTCCTGCCCCAGGGCCAGGGGAGCCGGGTTACCAGCTTCCTGGGGCCCACTCTGCCTTCCTCCTCTGCGTCCGAGGAATTCATCAGCTCCTCGGCACTGGACCAGCCATCGTTGTCCTCGGGGGCCTCCAAGGGGTGAGATGTTTTGCTCCAACCTGAGAGAGAACAGGCTCCCGTGAGGACCACGACGACAAGCCCCTCTGCACCATTCCCGCGAGCCCGCAGTGTGCCGCCCCCTTCCTAGGAGCTGCTAAAGACTTTAGGGTGGGACAAACGGCAGGTTTCCAGAACGCCTGCTGACACGTGTGCTTCGGCTGCACACAGTCTAGGGACACAGGGCCCAGAGCACCTGCTTCCATCACCAGGCCAGCTCCAAGGAGGCAATGGTCCCCAGCGCCTCGGGGAGGTGATCCCGTGGGCTCTGCCTGCGGTCCCAGGGGAGCAGAGACTCTGGATGATCCCTAGCTGGAGATGCCACCACCCATCCATGTGGGTGCAAGCATCACCACAGGGAAGGAGTCTACAATTGGTGCTGGGAGCTCCCAGCACCCATGGGATGGCCCGGAGACTGCTCCTCATGTCAGCAGTTGAGGCGTGCTGCGCATGCTCTGGCCAACACTGTCCTGGCCCATTAGGGGGTGGTGCTGTGACCCTCCCGGCACAGGCCAGCAGACGCCATACACAGACCCTAATCACGCCTTCGAGCTTCCGCAGCCACGTGGGGAGGCTGGGATTCCAACCCAGGCCCCTACCGACACGAGCCCCGGCCAGACTGCTGCTGGGCCAAGTGTGGGGACAGAGCTTTCTGCGGACCTTCTGAAATATGCATATATCCTAGTGTTTTCATGGCATGCAGCCCCAAAGGATAACATGTGTATTTTCCATTTGGAGGAAATTTCAGGGAGAATGCATTTAAGTTGAGGGAAGATGATGGATTCCCAAATCTGAGCAAACACAATGAACACCAGCAGCAAAGTGATGGGTGGGAGCCACACTCCTGTAGCATGAGACCACGGCCACCACCTGCTGTTCCCGGCCACAGGGTCAGGGATGGAAGACCACTTGCAGGCTGTGGGCCTGGCACACCAGTTCCAGTATCCACATGGCCCCACCCCGAGAATGAGAGGGAGCTATAGCCAACGCGTGCAAAGGGTGCACTGCCCCTGTCTGGCAGCCCGTGCCCAAGGGCCTCTGTGCTACAGAGGCCTTAGGGGTCTCGTCTCCATAGAAAGGGAGCTGGGGTCTAGAGCTCCCCATTAGCGTGCAGCACTGAGCCTGGGAGGAGACAGGCCTGGCCAATGACCTCGAATGTCATGGGGCCACCCTGTACTCCGCCCTCCAGGGAGGCCTCTTTACCAGGCTCCAGCAGCGTCCCTGTGTCAGAGCCCTGTGATGAAGGCATCAGGAGGGTACCGCGCCCCACACGCCCGAGGCACCAGCCATGGGGCGAGAAGACGTGGGTTTAGGAAAGCGCAAGTGTCACAAACCCAGTCGCACAGCTTCATCAACATGGATGTTGGCGAGTGTGTAGGACGTTATGCCAAGGTGACCAGAATGTGGCCCCTCTGCTCTCAGCACAGTAGCCCTGATAGTGACATTGAGTAAAGTGATGGGCAGGTGAGGCCCTCCAGGGGGGCAAGTGCCTGAGCATCTGCCAGAGTGCCGGGGGTGGGGCGGCCAGGGCTTGCTGTCATCGGGACAGTGGGGAGTGGAGGGCAGCAGAGGGCAGGGGGCTGGTAGTAGGGCCCCAGGTGCCACGCTCACATCACATCCATTGACCTTGTGAAGGCGCCTCATCTTCCTGCCACAGGTGAGGAGACACAACTTGGCTGAAAGGTGGTGGGAAGAGGAATGCTGGCAAGCAGCCCCAGGCTGGGCTCAAGCCCCTTCACCAGCTTCCTGCACAAGGGCAGTCAGCCAGGCCAATGCCCGGCGTCTCCAGATCTTAAGCAGAGAATGAGGCTGTTGCTGGAGAACGCAGCCTTGTCCCGGGCCCTGGGACCCTCACCCATGTGAAGGTGGTGGGAGCAGGTGGCTGAAGCCCCTGGCCTCCGACGGTCCTGTGGGGGCAGGTGGAGGGCTGCAGTCTGGGTCCCAGGTGCTTGGACTGGTGCTTGAGGCCGAGTGTGCTGGGTGACCCCTGGGTGGTCCTGGGGGCGTGAGGTCACCTGCACCCTTGGGAACCTTCACAATTGTTGGAAAATTCTAGAGGATTCATGAAGTGAGACTCTCCTTGCCAACCTCAGACCCTCAGCCTGGGCCAGGGCATCTTTGGGTTTTGGGGGAGGGCTTTACCCTTGTGATACAAGGGGCAAGAAATGGAAGCCCGAGTGCCAGCATGGAGCTTAGCCATAGCTGCCTGTACCAGCGGTCACCCTCTCATGAAGTGGGAGGTTGGCAGGGTCCCTTTGGCTGCTACGTGCTGTGCTTCCCCCAAGAAACTTCGGGACAACTGGTGGAGCGGGGCGGGGGGTGGTGCCACAGGGCCCTGAGGCCAGGGGTGCCCTGACGTCTGCGCAGCCCCCGTAACGGCCCAACCCAACCTGCATGCTGGCCAGGCATTGGCAACCTGGTAGCCAGTGGGTGCAGGTTCTGGGCAGACCTGGTGGGCGTCCAACTGGAAAGGGTGACACCTCTGCAGTATCTGTTGTCAGGGCATCTTGTCTTTGAAGAAAACAATGGATTTGCTTCTGGCTAGCAGAGACCTACTCTGTGTTGTGTCCTCGATGGCAAGGAAGGGCAAGACACACGGTGGCCCTAATCGGGACCGGTAAATGGATGTCAGGCTACGTTCAAAAGGTGGAGCCACTCTACCTCGTAAACCAAAAGGCGTTGGGTCGCTCTTTACTTCGTGTCGCTTAGGTTTTTTGTCAGGGCTGGTAGGAGAAGCTGCAGAAGATGGAAAAGGAAAAATACAACAGGAGAGAGAGTGAGGCACGGCTTCTGCGGGCGCATGCAGCGTGCAGAGGGGGTGAAGAGCGGTGCTCATGCGGGGCTGGGACGCAGACACTGGTGCGCAAGTAGTAGCCTCCTGGGAACAAAACTAAGCTAGCAGGTGGGTCCCTCCCGCGGGTGACAGGAGAGGCCCCGGAGAGCAGGGGGAGCTGGGACAGGGCTGCAGGTCACTTTAGGGGCCGTGTGTAGGTACTTTTTCCTAAATCTGCATAAAAGTGCACATAGTATGCAAAGTACAGAGTACCAGGGGATGTCCTTTTTTTTTTTTTTTTTCTTTTAAACTTTGAGACCAACTTAGAAGTATTTTATAAATTGAAACAAAGACAAAACAAATACCCTCCAGTTTTCTGGACCAGTGACAAGAATCCTAGACAACACGGGCTTTTAGTCTCAGGCAGGGAGAGACCCGCCGGGAACATCAGGGCCTGAGCTACCTCTGTGTCCTCCCTCCTCTCGGCACACCACACCATCAAGGCACCCTGGGAGGCGGTGCAGCCGACACAGGTGTGCACCTGAGGGGTTCTCTATGTGCCCCGTGCACTAGCGACCACCCCTCGGAGACAGCGGACACTAGCACTGGGGCACGGTGTGGAAACGAGAGACTGGACAGGACCGAGCGGGAGGGGCTGGGGGCTCGGGAGGAGCTGAGCTAGGAGAAGCCGTGGGCTGAGCAAGCCATCGCCCACCAAGCCCACCTCTGCTTTCTCAAACCAAAGGTCCTGAGACCCCACCAAGAGCCCTTGGGCTGTGCGAATAACAGACACAGCGGCACCGGCGAGGACACACGGTTCAGGGGACGGCAGCATGAACGATCACCACACGAATGGATGACAGACATGCCACCACGGTGAGGGACACATCCAGAGCATGGATTTGAGGCGAGCGCCTTTTACCTTTCTGACCTTTGAGGTTAGCAAAGCCCTGCAGGGTAAAGCGCTTTCTGGAAAGCGCGGAGCTTTCTGAGGTAGAGCTAGTGACCATGTCATCTACAAAGGAAGAGAGAGCGATGGTGTGGGGGTGTCCACGGCCCGTGGCGCTCGGGGCACACATCAGGTCACCTGGGCTCTCCTCTGGGGCTGCGGGGGCCTGTCTGGAGCGCCCCGGGCGCAAGGAAGGGGGTTTCTTCAGGAGGTCCCAGTGCTTGTGCGTCCTGGACATGCTCCTGCTCACGGCTGCCTGGCACGCCGTGCCCGGCGCCGGCGGACACCCACCTCTGCCCTTCTCGGGGGGCTTCGGCAACGACGAGGGGCTCATGTAGCCTTCCAGGCTTAGGGGGTCGGTTTTCCTTTCTTCCAACTTTTTGATGTTTCTTGTGGTCCCTTTCGAGGGGCTGAGGAACACCCCAAGAGAAGGAGGAGAATGTTGCCTGGTTAGTTTTTCTACCCGTCCCTGAGGCTCCGAGGCAGAGATGACCCTGGGGTCCCCTCCAGTATCCCCCTGCCCCGAGAATAAATGCCACCTGCCAGCTGTTAAGTGGGAGGTGGTGGTGGTTTCTTTGAGTTGGGAGGGTGGACTTTCTCTGTGGATTATTTACTTCGACCACACCCTATCCCACCAGTGACTGGATGTCACTTACGGCAGAAGCAGGACAAAGTAAGAAAGCTGCCGTGAGTGCCAACGGTGACCAAGGAAAACTAAGGTAGGAAGAGGCCAGTGTGAGGCTGATGTGTTGGACGTACTTCTGCGCCCCCATGCTCCACGGTCCCCGTCCCTGCCTGGGACGTGACCATCACAGAAACATGGCAGCTGTCCCCAAGCCCCAGGACATCCTGTGCTCACTGTACCAGGAACTCATCCACTGGTGTCAGACAATCGGAGGCGTCAGAGCCGGCCTTTGCCAGCGAATGGGGCCCGAGATATCTGTCCCTGAAGCTGGCCCGCACGGATGGCTCCCGCCCCAGCAAGCACCCCTGGGGCCTTCGGGCAAACCCCAGGGAGGGCATTCGGGCGGCCGGCTGTGTGAACGGGGCGTGAGTCCCTCACCTGGTGCTGGGTGGCGTGGGCAGAGGCAGGCTCTGGGACTGCTCCAATGTGCGGTGCTGGCTGGCTTCTGCGGGAGGGAATATGCAGACCCGTCCCAGAGCTGACCTCGGGGGTTGTGCTGGGCGGGGCAAAGCCGCTCCTGGAGCCAAGGCCCAGGGCGGTTCGCGGCTGCAGTGTTCTTACCTCGGCAGGCTTGCAGCTGGCTGGTCAGCACCTTGCGAATCTCACTCACCCAGGCCGCTTTAACTTCAGGGGTTGGTGCCTGCGTGCCAGAAGGAAGCCAGGAGGTAAGTATGGACGTTCCCTGAAGGAACTGATGATGGGAGCGCAGGCCGGGGAAGAGGAGCAGTGGTCACGGGGGCCCTGGGCTCGGGACGGCTCAATGGGCACCCTCCATGGGAGGACCTGTGGCTGCCGCCATCTACCCCTGCTGGTGTCTGACTCCCTGGAAGCCCTGGGCACAAACCACCCTTTGAGAGCACATTTCTCTGGGAAGTGGCCCGTGGCATCGCTTAGGACAAGGGTGACGGGAATCTGAAATCCTCAAGGGAGACTATGTTCCCAGGCCACAGTCCTGCCTCAGGATAGCACAGGTAGCCAAGAGGAGTGACAGCCGGGCTCTGGAGACTTGGGCCAGGGAGAGCCAGAGTGCTGGCTGTTGTCCCAGCAGCTCCTGGGGGCCTGTACCTGACCTGGAGCCGGGCACCACTGCTGTGGGCCTGCCGTGCTGCTGTGCGTGCCTAAACCACATGCCACGGCCACTGCATCCCACGGGGCCACCACAGCGTGCCTGAGCGTGGAGGGCAACCAGAGGAGACCTGTCCCTGGAGCCGGGCGATCCATCACAGGACCCCGAGTTTGGGTCATGCGGGCTCAGGGTATACTCACAGCTGTACGGCCCCCTGCATTCCCCAGGGCAACGTGGTCACATGTGTAAGCATGGCCTGGGCTTAGCTGTGCCCCCCAAGCCTGCATTCCCAGCCCCGCCTTCCAGCACCCCAACTGTGGGCTGCCTGTGCTTCCTCCTGTGGGCAGACCCAGGGCAGCACCCCTCCATGGCCCCTGGGACATAAGCCCTCACCAGCTTAGGAGGCAGGTGCACGGTAATTCTCAAAAGACGCCTGACAAGTCCCCGACGCCCAGCCCGCAGAAGGCGGGGCCCTACCTGCACAATGTACACCTCCTCCCTGGCGTTGTACCAGATCTCAAACTTCCTCACGTCACCTTTCACGTTCTCGGTTATGCCGACAGCCGCCATCTGGCAGCACGAGCAGGGAGACGGGTGTTCGTTAGCAAGCAGGATGGGAGCCTGCGCCCCCCAGGCTCCTGTCTTGGAAGGGTGTCAGTGCCCCCCTCGAGGTGATGGAAGTGGTTTGGGGTGGGGCTGAGGACACCAGAGCTCCCGGACTCCCACCCCAGACCAAGGTGGTGCATGCGGGAAGAGGGGCAGCTGGAATCCAGCGGGATGTCTGCTGTCCTCCGCAGGGTCGGCCTCACTTACATTCAGGGACTGCTTGTAGCTGTACGAAGGGGCCTTCTCGTACCCCTCCCCGTTCTCCTCCCTCTTCTTGCAGAAGAGCACGGCCTTCTCGTGCAGGAAAAGGTGGCGCTGCATGGGCTTGAACCTGGCCAAGTCCTTCACTTTGCTGTGGCCCTTCTTGTGGTCTGTCCAGACGCTGAATGAGCCCTGCATCAGCAGCTTTCCCAGGTCACTCAGGTTCCCCTATGCCCAGAATGAACGAGGGGCCTCGTGGGCATGTCATTGAGCAGAAGCAGCCCGGCTGGGGGGCTGCGACCCCTGGAGCCCCCACCTCGTGACATGTGGGGACAGGGCAGGGGTTGGGGCGGTAGAGCAGGGAAACTCCTGTGTCCCACCTCATCACGTATCTGTCCCAACCCACAGGACGCGTGTCCTGGGCTGTGGGTGGTAATGACAGACCAGCAGAGGATCACCCTCTGGGTGTGGGGAATAGGAGAGGCTGTAAGTGGGGGCACAGGGCTGTGGGGGGCCCTGTACCCTCCCTCCATCTTGCTGCAAACCTAACTCTGCTCTAAAGACAAAGCCTCTTAGTTAAAAAAGCTGGGTGAGCACAAGTGGACTTACAGAGAAGCAACAAAATGAGTGAGTTACTTCATTTGGGCACATGAGGAAAAAGCAGTCTGACCTTCACACCCCCTTGTCCTCTGACCCCGACCCACATGGATCAGCCCTGAGTGCCACCATGCCCCTGGGAGGCCTGAGGACTCCCCAGAGCTTTGAACCCCCCAGCCCACCCCAGACACAAGTGGAAACTGGGTTGCCCCCAGATTGCAGGCAACACATGTGCATACGACGGTCCCAGGCACAGCTCTGCCCCGACAGCAGGTAGACCATCACCAGCTAGTTGGTGGGATGGAGAGGGCCTTACATCATAGCCGGTGATGGCAATCAGGTGCATGGAGTCGTTCACAGCCTTGAGGATGCCCAGGATGGAGCTCAGCGCCTCCTGCAGGTCCTCGGCCCCCTCGCAGCTCTTGCTGTATTTTAGCATCTCCTGGGGGACGAGGATGCGTTCACACAGCCGTGGGACACAGGAACTTCCGCTCCAGCCCCAGTGCCCATGTGGACCCTCTGGACACACAGCGTGGCTCCCAGAGCATTGGCATCCGGACAAGACCACCGTGGCAGGGTGTGGGGAGGCAGGCGGGCACGGCCGCCTCACCTTGAGCAGCAGCTGGTACTTGGTGATCCTCTGAACTGGCTTCAGCAGGTAGGAGTCCAGACTGAGCTTGTGGTCCAGCTTCCTCTGGCATTCCTGCAAGGCCAGAACCCTCCTGTTTAGACCGGGTGCGCCAGTGAGGGAGACCGCGCTCTCCCGGGGAGGGTCCTGAGACACACCTGGAAGAATGGACAGTCGGAGCACTGTCGCCAGAGGCTCTCGGAGCGCGGCTTGTTCTGGCAATACTTCTCATAGATCTGGAACTCCTCCATCTGATGTGGGATAGAGAGCACGTCGCAGGGCGCCCTGTTCCCCTCCCCACCTCTGATGCACGTGATGAGCCTAGCAGGGCTCCCTTTGGGGCCACATGGGTCCTGAGACCTCTTTCATACAGATTAGCCTCAGGAAGCTGGTGTTTGGCTGTGAGAATAACAACTAAACTTAATGGCTAACTTTCTAAAGAAAGGACCTGCAGAGCTTGGTGCTCAGATGTGTGTGTGCATCGGACTGCCTGCAGGTTTGTTAAAACACAGAGCCTGGGGGATCCCTGGGTGGCTCAGCGGTTTGGCGCCTGCCTTTGGCCCAGGGCGCGATCCTGGAGACCCAGGATTGAATCCCACATCAGGCTCCCGGTGCATGGAGCCTGCTTCTCCCTCTGCCTGTGTCTCTGCCTCTCTCTCTCTCTCTGTGACTATCATAAATAAAAAAAAAAAAAAAAAAAAAAAAACACAGAGCCTGACTGCAGGTTCTGATGCGGCGGGTGTATGGTGGGACCCAGGAACCTGCATTTCCAGGAAGACCCCGGCATGCTGCTGCCGCTGGCCAGGGGACCCACTTTGAGAACCACTGACCTTCAGCTTGACTCTCTCACCCTCATTCTCACACAGTGCCCAGAGCGTCACCAGCAGCTGGACAGAGTCAGAGCAGAAATGTCCCTACTTCCTCTTCCTGCCTCTCAACACCAATTCATGACGCCGTGTCTGGGCCTCTATCTTATTTCATGAAAACGCCTTCCTCTCAGCTCATGTTCCATGTGGCTCGGCTTGCAGTGTATGGAGGCAGGCCTGAGAGGATCGCCCTGCCCTGCTCCCACTGCTCCTCCCAGCCCCGGAAACAGGTGTGCATTGGCCATGTCAACGGGGAGGAGAGGAAGGTGACAGGTCACTGCCCGCTTGTGAGGGAGGGAGTAACCCAAACGGGACCATGCACAAGTGCCAGCTCAAGCATGCTTGGCTCTGTGCAACATGTGCAGCAAGATGGATGCTTCCCAAATCTGGCACGAGTGGCTGATGTTTTATGGTTTTCTCTCTTCGGAACCAGTTATTGCGCTTTAGATAAAACAGTATTGTTTTGGCCCAACTGGAAAGCATCACACCGTTTCAGGCAGACGGCAACATCTGCACTTTGTGATTTCAGTTGGTCAGAAGGAGACTGTGATACTTTTGTGATTATTTCATGTGGCATTTTCAGAAGGAAGGCACGGCAAAGCACACACTTACCCGCTCCAGGAAACACCTTCCGACCAGCTCTGGGCAGTCCGTGTACTCCTCCAGCTCCCTCAGGAATATTCTAGACAGGGAAAGCTTGCCTTAGGTCAGGGGAAGAGCAAGCTGGACGAGACACCCAGCACAAATGAAGAGATGTCATTTTCCAGCTGATGCTTATTTCCAAGTCTGGACAGTCGGGGACTGCGGGCAGGCCCTGCAGCCATGCCCGACACTCCCTGGGGTTGGTTCAGGCAGACCTGGCCCCTTCGTGGGTCCCTCTGAGTTGCTGGTGCTGCTGTGCATGCAGAAATTGGGACAGCTCCTTTGCTACCGGCCGGACAGGGACGAAGAGGCAGACAGGAGCCGGGTCAGCTGGGAGCCGTGCTCACACCCACCTAACTCTGCAGGTTCTGTGGGATGGGACCCTCCCTGTGCCCACTGCCCCTGAACCCGGGGTCAACCCCACCTCGAGGGACAGGTTTCCAGGTTGGTTCACCGGCAGTGACCACAGTGCCTGGCCACCTTGTGGTGGGGGAGGTTCTGGGGGTTCACCTGCCTCCCCTACAGACGAATGGGTGACAGACGCTAGTGACCAAGGGGCGAGGGGGGTCATGCAGAAGTCCGAGGAGCCCCCGTGAGCCTGGAGGGGGGTGGGGGGCCAAGCCCGGCTTTCCCAGGACACACGGTTGTGGTGTCTGTCTGACGGCCCCCGTGTATCCTGCATCTACCTCCTCGTGTCCTTTCCCACAAGCTCCCCGCACATGGCAACAAGGAGTCAGGGTGGGCCCTTTGGAAGGGTGGTTAGTGCTTCCCCAAAGCCAGGAGGCCACAGTGGACTGGTGAGGGGAGAAGAGGCAGGATAGGAGCGTCTGCTGTTGCCTCATGGGAAGAAAACGGGCCTTGCTGGGTGGTGTGGCCCCGGTGCCAAACGCACACCCTGGCCAGGCAGGAGCGGGTTGGCACTCCCACGTCTTCAAAGCCCCAGGGACTTCCAGCAGGTGGAAGGGCCACCTGTAACGGCCTGGCCAGCGCCCCCCACCAAAGCCCCCTGCTCTGCAGCAGCCCCCCGACCCAGGAGCCTGTCCCCTGGGGAGGAGGAGGGATGCTCTCCACCCATTGGCCACAGCCCCAGCTCCCTGCAGGCGGCTGCCTCATAGAAGACCCCACCGAGCAGCTGCAGCCAGAGGAGGGCCTGACCTGTTATGGAAGTGGTAAATCTCTTCCATGTTTCCAAACAGAATGTCCTTTTTGTTCTGAAGGCCTGGTGACATGAGGTGCGCCATGAGTGGGTTATCCAGCTCAGCAGCATAACCCTGTGGAGGAGGGGAGAGGTTGGGAAGGGGCGCACCTGCCAAGATGCCAGGCTCCATTATGGGCTCCGTCACAGGCTCTGTGGGCTGCAAACGGGTAGGTGACACCTCTCAGGGTTTAGGAAGTGAACCCATCCTTATGAATTCACTGGCCATTTGCGAGATGACCACCTGGGCAGCCACCACTGAACAAAGTGAATGAACTACAGACAGCACCATTTTTAGGGGCAGAGGGGCAGGGGTGGGTTCCATCCACTTAAAACTCAGATAACTGGTATGAAGGAGAGAAATCTGTGTACCCTCCTTGATCAATCAGTGGAATGTCTGTACCCCAGTAACCACCACCAGACCAAGATCCAGAACGTTCCAGGGCTCACAGGCCTGCTACCTTCCCGGCGGCGGTCCCCGAGGCCTCCACCTGAGCTTCCTGCAGGAGGATGGCATATAGTCCTGTCTGCCTCCTGCTCCTGCCGTGCTCTCAGGGTCAGCCACGCTCTCCTCGCTGCTGGAGCAGGTCTGTCCCTGCGCCTGCGTCTCCTTGTCCCCGGTCCACTGACGCATACATAAGCTGTTTCCCACCAGGGGCCAAGTACAGCTGACCCCCTCCTCGCACCACCATCAGGCTCACCTCCAGGACACAGAGCAATTCCTCCACGTAGACCCGTTCTGTGTCCAAGAGTTCGTTCATCACATGCCTGTGAGCAGGGGACGGACAGCAGGGACATGTTGGAGCCCGAAGGAGCACAGATGGAAGAGCCCAGGGTGAGGGTGGGGGCGAGAAGAGGAGGGGTGGAAGAAGTGGCAGCAGCGTGAGGGGAGCCAGTCTGGGGCGGGTGGTGCTGCTACACATCCGTCCCCGGCTCTGCTGAATCCCTCAGCCACCGGGGGCTCCAGGAAACGGAACACAAGCCATTTCAAATCCCCAGAATCCTGCCTGAGGAACTGGGGACAAAAGGCTTTTCTAGGGAAAAGCTGCTTTGCCTTGGCTCTAGGCGTGGACTTGCCAGATGGACAGGAGCGCTGCACCCCCGCGCACGGCCCACACACATGCACGGACTCCACAGCGCCAGCGCGTCCCTCCCACTCTGGGTGTCAGCTCTCAGGTACGGCCAGACCCCCCGTGGCCAAAGGCTGAGATCTGAGAGCGTCGTGCCAGGCCTGGACCCGGGCCGCTCACCTCCGCAGGACGGCCAGGCTCTCCTCCTCATGGCCCGTGGAGCTGCTCCGACCCTGCCGGCCCTCACTCGCTTCGCTCTGGGGAGAGAAGAGCGCTCAGAGGAGGTGTGGCCGCATGTCCTGAACTCGAGGGGCCCGATCGCACTGCCTGCTGGGGAGGGAACCCCAGACCCACAGCACAGGCGGGGCGACAAGGGTGGCGCGGGAAGGTGGCCTGGACAGCGGCCTCACCTTGGCCCTCCTGTAGGGCCCTCTCCGGAGTGTGCTGCCCTCAGAGCTGTTCTCAGAGCCTCGCCGGCTGCCTGGTTGGAAAGAAATGAAGAAGGAAGGCGTGGCCTCGTGTCTTGTGTCTGGAGGGGAAAGAGGTCCTGGAGTGCCTGGGTCTGCCTGTAGGGAACAGGAGTGAGCCCCCCGCCCAGGAGGGCAAGAAAAGCAGAGGAGATGTGGAGAGAGAGGAGGTAGGGGGACAGGTGAGTGGAAGATGGAAGGCCGCCTGGGCTGGTGCCAGGTCAGTGCACATGCGGGGCCTGACACCGCTGGGCCAGGGGTAAGATGTCCTCTGACAGATGCCACCTGCTGTGGCGGGGGTGGGTGGGGGCCGACTCTCTGGGGTCTCACCAGCTTTTGGTTCCCTCACCAAGGCCCTGACGCAGCTGGCAGGCACACACCCACAGAAGGGGCTTGGGGAGACAGCAGGGCCACCTGCTCTGCCTCTAAGGGGGAGACCACGAAGGGCCATGGCCCTGGGGACTCCGGGCTGTGGTCGGAGCCGTGGGAGAACTATTTTGGCAACAGCATGAACACAGACAGCCCGGGAGCAGAGACTGGAGTCAGGGAAGAGCTCCTTGGGATGTTCCCATGTCCGGCCCATATCCTCCTGGCTCACTCGCTGGCCACATGCCGATAAAACCTAATTGACAAGGGCCCACCATGGACCAGAGAACAGTGACCACACACACCTGGGGAGGGGCAGGGTGATTTTGTGAGTGCCTCCGGCCGGGGCGCCACTGGCTGCACAGGCCTCATCTGCTTGGCTGCCAGCTTCTTCAGGCTTGCCTGTCTCCGGTGGAACATCTCCTCCATGCCCTCTTGCTTCTGGAAGACCTTCTGCACGTGCTCCTGAAGGGACAGGGCATACGGACTTGTGAACAAGAGATGCCACCAGTTTAAGAGGCATGTTCTCCTTTGAGCTTGGGACACCAGGACACTGCTGTCGTGCAGCCATCCTGTACTTGCCCCCTTGCTGTGGCCGGGAGAGGTGGGACCCCCTGGAATGGGGGACGTGAGGCCAGAAAGAGTCAGCTGGAAGGGAGGACATGAGAGTCCCATGAGTCTGCTGGCCCCTGGAGGTAGGATGGGACGTATGGCTGGGTAACAGCAGGGGGTTGGGATCAGTGTCACAGGACACAAGGCCCCCAGCAGTGGCTGCTCTGTCAAGAAGGGAAGGGACCTGGGGGCAGGAAGACCGCCCTGTGAGAGAGAACGTGCCGAAAGGGAAGCTGAGCCCTATGAGCACCCACGATGCACTGAGAGTTCCTCATGGGATCCTTCTGCTCATCAGGCGTGACTCCCCACCATCGGCACACCCCGGCTCCTCTTACCATCAGGTCTTTGGTGAGGATGGATTCGTAGTCCTGGTAAATTTTATTGAGCTCCTGGATCTTATTTTCTGCACCGGTCTCCAGAAATTTCTCAATTTCCTGCAGTGCGGCCTCTGCACCATCCTGGGACTGGCACTTGTCCACAGGCTGTGAGGCCAGCAGGTAGATGCCCTCATCGCACCACTTCATAGACTGGACGTGGGAAACGTTGCAGAGGGACAGAACGGCATTGTCAGGGGTGCTCTGCCCATGCCCTGCCGGCCGTCCTACCCACGGCCTGCTGCCACCAGGCTTTGGGGATCCTCCGCAGCACAGCACAGCTGCACAGCACCCCAAAGCCACTTGCATCCCTGGACCAGACTTGTTCACCCAGAGAAAGTACAGGAAATGAGCCGCATGCTAGGTGTGGCCCTTGGAAAGAATGTCAGAGGCGGCAAAATGAATTCTACAACACGGCCAGCTGTGAGTGGCTGGGCCTCGAGAAAGGCCCACAGACAGCGGCGTGTGGGGCCAGCTTCCAGCCACTGACTTCGGTCCATGTGGAAGGAGCAGGCCAGGCGGGACCAGGAGGGTAGGGGTGGGGGTCTTACTGCTTCCAAGAGGCCATGCAGCTCCAGGGACTTGCTGAGAAGCCCCCTCCTCCTCTCGACCTCGGCTGCAAACTGGTCACAGAGGTACTGGAGCTCGTGGCACTTGGGGCGGATGGAGTCCACGGCGTAGTGCTTGGTGTCAATGAGCTTCTCACCCTCCAGGGACAGGGTGTGGGCCCGCTTGACAGAGGCCTGCGGAGAGAGCCGCCCCAGACACACAGCTCCGCTCAAGTTCGTGGGAGCAAGCCGTGGGAGGGATGCATGGCTGGGGGTTGGTGGGTGGAGCCCACCTGATGGAGAGACAGCCCCACTCCTGTGCCTTCCTAGGTGATCCTAGGGTGCCACGAGCACCACCCCTGGGCTGTCCCCTGCCCAAAGCCACCCACGTGACTGTCCTTACGCTAGACTTCTCCTCGAAGCTGGCAAGGTCCTTCAGGAGGTGCTCTGCGTGCGCCAGGCTGTTGCCCACGTCGGTGAAGGTGGCTATCTTCTGGGCCAGTGCATCTAAGGAGGATTTGACCTGAAACACCAGAGGGGTAGAAGGCAGGGCCATGTCAGGGAGGGAGGCCCTGCCCAAAGCCGGAAGGGGGGAGGAGGCAGAGCCAGTAGTCACAGGAGACAGAGAACAGCACTTTCCTTCTGAGACTGGGAACAAGGCAGGGATGTCCTCTCTCATGACTGTTACTCAGCCTGTGTAAAACAGCAAAATAGCTACTACATATGTAAAAATACAAACAAACGAAAGACAAATGAAAAAGGGAAGAATCAGGCTGTCCCCATCTGTACACAACTCGATCGTCTATGCAGGAAATCTTCCAAACTCTACAAAATGACTCCTGGAATCAGTGAGTTCAGCAAGGTTTCAGGAGACAAAATACACATACAAGAATCAGCTGTATTTCTACATATAGCATGAATATGTAAACTCCAAAATTAAAAACAACATTTACAATTGCTTAAAAATGAAATGCTTGAGGGGGATCCCTGGGTGGCGCAGCGGTTTAGCGCCTGCTTCTGGCCCAGGGCCTGATCCTGAGGAGCCGGGACTGAATCCCTGCGTGGAGCCTGCTTCTCCCTCTGCCTGTGTCTCTGCCTCTGTCTCTCTCTGTGTCTCTCATGAATAAATAAATAAATCTTAAAAAAAAAAAAAAGAAATGCTTGAGTGTACACCAAACAGAACACACAGTAAACTGGTTTGCTGAAAAACCATACAACACTGATGAAGAAAGTCTTCAGAAAATCATTGATAGTGAGACTCAATGTAGGGAAGATGTTGACTCTCCCCCAAACACGGGTTTGATGCAGTTCCTATCAAAACTCCAGCATAACTGTGCAGATCTAGACAAGATTGTTTTAAACATAAGTGGAGGGATCCCTGGGTGGCGCAGTGGTTTGGCGCCTGCCTTTGGCCCAGGGCGCGATCCTGGAGACCCGGGATCGAATCCCACGTCGGGCTCCCGGTGCATGGAGCCTGCTTCTCCTTCTGCCTATGTCTCTGCCTCTCTCTCTCTCTCTGTGTGACTATCATAAATAAATAAAAATTAAAAAAAAATAAACATAAGTGGAAAAGCCAAGGAACTAGAAGTGCAAAAATGATTCTGGGGAGAGAAAAGGAGGCGGGAGGAACGATCCACTGATTTCAAGTGCACGGTAAGGCTGCACAGCGCTGACAGTGGGACACACGTCCAGAAGCAGACCCAAACACGTCTGCCCCACTGATTTCTGAGCAAAGGGGAAAAGCAGCCCAGCAGAGAAGGAAGAGCCTTTCTGACGAGTGAGTGCGGCCAGGGCCCCTGGACACCCAGAGACTAAACACCGAACCATGACCCGATTCTCACCCCACACAAAGTTAGCTCAAAGTGGATCATGGACTTAAACGTAAAACTACAAAGCTTTTAGGAAGAAAAGCCTGGGAGAACATAGCTGGGATCCAGGATATAGGATCGTGCCAAAAACATGATCCTTACAAGAAAAAGTTGGTAAACTGGACTTTACCAAAACGAACACTTGCTGTGTGCAGAGCTCTACGTGCAGATGAAGAGGCCAGGGGCAGTGAGGAAGAGATGTTTCAGCCCATGCATCTGACCGAGGCCAGGACCTCATATGTAGGGAACTCCCAGTCCCAGTGGTGAAAAACCAAAACCAAAACCAAGACAATTTGGCCAGAAAACAGCTAACCATGGAAGTAGAGACGTTTCACCCAGAGCACAAACTGATGACCAGTGAGCCAGGAAGGCTACTCCGCAGCGTATGTTGCAAGGGGGACGCAGAGTGGAGCCACAGCGAGCTGGCACCGCACGCCCGTGAGCACTGTGTCAGGGTAAGCACACCGCCAGGTGCCGTGCGGGCATGCTGCTGGGCGCACAGAGGGGCAGGTGCTCCGGGAACAGAGCAGCAGCTTCTCAGGAGGCTAAACGTGCGGTGACCAGGACCCACGACTGTTCTCCTGAGCACCGACCTCAGAGAAACGACAGCTATATTCACACAAAAAGCTGCATGTGAATGTTTATAACAGCTTCTTTATGGTAGAAAAGTCCTGGAAACAGGCAACGGCGCAGGTGTCCTTCAATGGGCGCCAGGTTAAACTGTGGCATGCCCCAACCCCCAGGCACTAACCACTCAGCGGTCACAGGTGTGAACCTGAAACACTTGCATCCATTCTGCTGTGTGAAGGGTCAGGCCCAGAAGGTAAGTATGCATGACACCATTCCTAGAACATTCTTGAAAAGATAGCATATGGAAACAGAGAGGGATCAGGGGTTCAGCAGGGGGGTGAGTGGGAGGGAATGTGCCCTCGGGAGGGAAGAATGGGAGGGGATGGGGCTCTGGAGGGGTGAGGTGGAGGGGATGGGGTTCGGGAGGGGACTGGGAAGGGATGGGGTTCAGGAGGGGAGAGGGAGGGGATGGGGCTCAGGTGGAGAGGGGGGGAGGGAGGCGTGTCTAGAGGAGAGAATGGGGTCTGTGTTGGGATGAGATATTCCGTGTCCTAACTGCATCGCTGCTTGAACCGCGACCCTGAGAGGTCTGCAGATGAGGCTCTGCAGCCACAGGCTGGAGGGCACGTTGAAGTCAGGCTGGATGATTTCACAGCTGCAGGCAGATCTACGACCCCCCCATACTTGTCTGTCGGGGAGGCTTCCTCAGCCTCTCCAGCGGGACCGTGTTCTCCATCTGCTCCCACACGTGCTGTTCATGCTGCTTGGCTGGGGTCACCTCTCTGGTCCCGATCAGAGAGCCCCCCCAGGTGAGCTCCATCAGTGCCACTGAACCAATCCTGTTTCCCAGAAGCTGACATTTCAGGACTGGGGGGTCGGAACAGTGGGTTCTGCTCACCTTACACTCGGCCTTGACACAGCTTTAGTGCTGGACTTGGGGTACTTATTTCTGGGGCATGTGAGATCCCCCTACCCACCGCCTGGACCAGAGGGACAGGAAAATTTTCTGCGGGGGACAAGGGCATAAGGGCGGCTCAATGTGTTTACTCCACGTAAATAAATGACCCAGGGGTTCTGCTGAGTCCTGTCGCTGACCGTGAACAGACGGCAGCATGTCGCTCCCGCCAGCCCTGTGCTACCCCATCTGAGTGGGCTGGCTGCTCAAGCATGCAGCAGGCACAGGATAAGTGCATACTGGATGAGGGAGCATATGGATGGCTCCTGGCTGTCCACAAGGAAGGCAGAGGGAAGCATGCTCCGATAACACAGAGTGTCACCCGCCACGTGCAGTGACTCACTTGCCACACGTTTCAAGGTCTGGTCCCACCGGGTCTTCGGCTCCAAGTGGCAGACCGAGACTGCTGACCATCACCTGGGCAGCTAAGCCTGCTGTGGCGGGTCTATCCAGGCCACCTTACCGGCCTCCTGTGGCCGCAGCACTAGGTGCCCACCACCAGGCACCCCCACGGTGGTTGCTCACCTCTCGGAAGTCCTGCTCGAAGTGCCGGAGCTGCAGACACTGCTGGAGCTTCTGCTGGTGCTTTGCCCAGAACTCATCGAAGGCAGCCTCGGTCTCGTTCAGCTGGGCCAGGAGCCTGGGGGAGGAGAGGCTCGTCTGAGCGCGTGGTGACTGGGGCGTGGGCTCCGTCTCCAGCTGCCCGCCGGCACCCTTGCCACCTCTCTCGGGCCCTGGACGTGGGATTCGCAGGGCCAGCTGTGCCAGAGGGACAGGCATCTCAGAGGCAGAGCGGGGGTGCGTTCCTGGCTGGGGTCGCTGCACCCACACCTCTTTCCTGGGGCCCACCAGCGCCCCCCAGGAGCCACATGGCACAGGGCTGGGCTGAGTGTGTTACAAGGTTGGGAGGGCAACGGTCTGGGCTTCTCCCTACTAGATTTGGTTTGGGGATGAAGGGTGCGGTGAGCTGCCACCATCCACTGACCCGGCTCCCAGGCCAGTAGCCGTGCCCGAGACCCACGTGTGTCACCCCGTCAGTGCTGGGGTGAGCTCCCCGTCCTTCATTCGTGAATTCACATCTGCATGGGCCCGTGTCCCCCTGAGGCTGCCCCGCATCACCGGCATAGAACATCTGCCCCCTGTTGTGTGCACTGCGGCCAAGAGGGGAGAGCTTAAGAACCCATCTGGGTCTGCGCCTGAGTCAGCCTGTGGTGGACTGGGTGCCATCAACAGGCCGTCTGGCTGCTCGGCTCCTATGCCCACCTCCTCCTTGAGCGAGGGACTGGTCTATGTGTGCAGCTGCAGCCATTCCAGGATGCCAAGTGTGTTGGGGTACAGCAGCCCCCGTCATGGCACTGTTGGGCAACTGAGGCCCAAGGAGGATGTGAACCCCGTCCCCTTCACAGCGAAGGAGAGAAGCCCTGGGTCTCAAGGGCACAAGCCAGCCAGGTGGGCAGAGAGAGGAGGGTGGGATGGGCGAGGGGCTGGCAATGTCTTGTCAGCACCAGCACCTGGACATTTAATCCCCCACGCTTGCAAAAAAGAACAAGCACTCTGAGGACTCCTCCTCCCCAGGACAGCTGCTTTCCTTAGGGTTTGGAAGAAAAGCATGTCGGCAGTATGGAAAGTGGTCCCCTTGTTTCCCGTTAGGACGAGGAGATGGGGGCCCGTGTGTCATCTGCTGCTCTGTCCTCAGCCGGCTGCTTGTTGCTCCGCCCCCAGCCTGGGCCCTTACCTCTGCACAGTGGTCTGGTTGTCCAGCTCATCCTGGTTCAGGCTCTGCTCCCCACTCTTGGCCAGAGGCTCCCTGATGTTCTCCAGGATGCTCTTCCCCTCATCCAATGCCAACCGCATGTCCTCCTGCGGGGATAGCATGGCGCGTGCACCCCAGGCTCACTCCCGCATCTCCCCTAGAGCTGCTGAAGGGCGGCAGGTATGCGAAGACCCTCTGGCTGTGGCCAGGGCATGGCCAGCGTGATGGGTCACTTGGGGGCAGCAGGATGAGGTAAGAGAGTAATAGGAAACTGGACCTCTATGTGCCTGCTTCTGAGGCATCCTCAATGCCAGGAGCAAAGGGATTGAAGGTGTCTTGGGTGTGGCCACCCCTGAGGACCACCAGCGAGGGGATCATGGCCCACCCAGCAAGGCTCCCTGGGAGTGATGGGCGCTGGCTTACGGTGTCAGACCCCACCTGCTGTCTGGGAACCAGGGCAGATATCCTGCCTTGCTCATGCTAGTAAAGCAGAAGTGTCTGGCCAGGGGCAGATCAGGCACAGGGAAGGAGCCCGCTCAGAGGGAGGCTGCCAGGCCCCTGCTGCACTCTGGCCCACCGACCCTGAGCCGCTTCTAGGAAGGAGCACATTCGGGCTCTCAGAGAGCTCGCCCGGCTCACTGGCACCAAATGCATCATTGAAATGGCCTCTGTTCTGTCCTGCCGGATGCTCACCAGGCTTCTTACCCTTCATCACCTCACACAGAAACCACATGTACCTTTGCTTTGTCCTTCTTCTCCGTGTGTGCACAGAGCACCGAGCTCGTGGACTGCACGTCGTTGGGCAGCTCCGTTTCGGCCAGCTCGGTCCCGAAGGACTGTAGCATCTGAGCTGTCTGCTTGACCATGAGGGCGAAACTTTCAATTGCCTTGGGAAGAAGAAGAACAGCATCACCGAGCTGAGCGCGCACACCCCCTCCTGCTGCCTTGAAAGCCGGTGTCTGGGGCAGAGCGCCTGGGCATCTCGGGGAGGGCGTGGGGCCACTGGTGGGGCGGTCCTCTGAGCCTCTTGACCTCAGACACGTACCAGGCACTGTCTATGTAGGTTCCTACCCACTGGAGTCATCCTGTGCCTGTCTCTCCCCGGTTCAGAAAAAAACAGAGAAAACCACTCCCAAACTTATTATTTATGTTGTTTCTTCAGATGACAGTCCACTGAGACCATCTCCTCATTCTCGGGAAGACACTGAGGTTATCGGGAACATGTCTTTGGAAAAGACAGCAGCGTCATGCAGAAGCTATTCAACCAATAATGTGGGGGTGAAGGAGACCCATGGCCCACCACCAGCAGCCGCGTGTGGGAGGCAGCAGGACTCACAGTGCGGTGACACAGCCACCTGGTGTGGCAGTAATCCAGGGTCCCACCCAGGTCCTCGGTCAGCTGGGACTTGTCGATGTAACCGTGTAGTTCTGGTACTGAGCTCAGCATTATGACCTAGAGGAAGAAGGAAGCCGCCCCACAATGAGACCGCCCAGTGGCCAGGGAGCAATGCTCTCCCCTGGTCAGTGATGGTGGTAGCAGGGCTGGGAGGCGCTGGTGGGGGTCCCAGGCTGAGATCCCAGCCCCACCATGTCCGGGCTGGTGGATGTTAGGCAAAGTTGCTCATTCTCTCTGTGCCTCCACGTGAAACGGGCCCATAATGACCCATCTCAGAGGGCAGCCTGGGTGGCTCAGCAGTTTAGCGCCTGCCTTGGGCCCAGGCCATGATCCTGGAGACCCGGGATCAAGTCCCACGTCGGGCTCCCTGCAGGGAGGCTGCTTCTCCCTCTGCCTGTGTCTCTGCCTCTCTCTCTGTTTCTCATGAATAAAAAAAAAAAAAAAAAAAAAAATGACCCGTCTCAGCATCAAAGGAAGGCATTCGAACCTGATGGGCACTCTCGGCTCCCTGGCAAGGGGAGTTCCTGGTGGGAACTGAGCAGCCCTCTGACACGACAGAAGACGGCTTCGAGTCAGAGTGGGGTCACTGATGTAACACTGGAGTCAGGTCGTGCCCTTCTGTGGGACACAGCGCCACAGGGACAACGTGTCTATTTTTCTTGCCCTTTGGGGGACATTCTGTCCACGAGTTTTGGATAAAGATACAGCCTTTGCTTGTAAGAGGTCACACAGATACAGCAAAACAGGCCAAATGTTATCAGACACCATCCTGTGTTTACTGAACGCCATGTGAGTTTTAAGCTGGGGGTTCTCGCTGGGGTTCTCGGTGCAGAACCACCAAGGGGACACCTGGCGAATCGGGAGACGTTTCTGACGGTCATGGTGTGGTGGTGCCGCTGAACACACCTCCCCCTCCAGAGGATAACGCAGCCCAAACTGTCCACAGGCTGCTGAGATCCCAAAGTCATGACCACCATGCAAGAGGCTGAGGTGTCCCTGGAGGTGGACAGCAGGTCTCAGCACACAGGACTCTCTGCTCCTCTCCATAACCCCCACGTGTGTCTAGGTAACCCTGTCTCATGACCCGGATGGCCGAAGACTGACCGGCTGGGCCATCAGAGCATCTACGTCACCTGCCTTGTGACTTCTGCATCTCAGCTAAACCCTGTGTGTGCTTCGTGTACAACTAACTAGAGAAGGTGCAGAGACCGTTTCTCTTGACCTTTCCTGTCCTGCACAAGGTCTGCACACAGCACCGAAACGTGACATTTTGCTAAAGTGAGCATTTTAGCAATGGCATTCTTGAGAGGATTTTTCTACAACTTTAAAGAGGTATCTAAAATGGGTCAAGGGAGCTGAAGACTCAGTGATGATTTTTGAGAACTCACTGATTTGGGCCAAGAGTGCCATCTGTAGGGCTCACTGCCGCCCTTAGGACAGGCCCGTCTGCTTTCCTCCCACATGTCTGTGTTGAGACCCATCGTTAGTTATCGAGGTTCCCTGGCCCAGAGTAGGGAAGGCAGGACATCTGGGTGTCACGACGTGGCCGTCGGAGGAGGAGGCCAGGCATTGGTGGTTTTAGTGCTGGACCCTCGCCTCTAGCCGGCATGTCTGCAGTTTTGTCCTGACCTGCTCCCAGGACATGGGTCATCAGAAGTGAAGGCGTCTGGTGCTGCAAACACAGTGAGTGCACCGGTGTCCCCCATGACCCCAAAGCCCATGGTTTGGGGCTATTGAGTGCCACCTGCCCACAAGGCCCGGTGACGCCTCACTCACGGCCCCTGACCGCACAGAGTGCCTGCTATCCTGTACACTGAGGAGCAGGAAAGACTCAGACAACCACCACCGAGGTGCCTGGGGGCTGGCCCCGTATGTTCTCGTCCTCCTTGCAACAGAGGGGTGATTTCCTGGAGAACAAATGCACCTGGGGGGCAGGCTGCCTGGTGGTCCAGGCCCGGTGCTGCTCCCGTAGCTGGTGAGACATGGGCTGGCAAGCAGGCGTCACGGGACACAGGCTTCCTGGGCACACAGGTGGAAGGGACCCTGTGTGGCCTTGTTTCCTCAAGGGCAGTGGCTGGTGGCAGGCTGCACGTGCTGCTAGGGTGAGGAGATGAGGCAGGGGCCACCCACCCTGCAGGCCCAGGAACACTGGCACCCACTCCCCTGGCCCTGTCTTGACCCCAACACCAGCTGAGCCTGGCTATTCCTCATGAGGAGGCCCATTGGGTTCTCTTGTTCCTTGGTCGGACCCTCACTCGGTCAGAACGTTCTAGGCTCGCAGCTCTCATGAAGCGCCTGCACCTCCACAGTGTGGACGCTCCCTGGGGAGTATGAAGGAGGGAAGGATCCTGCTGCTTTGGGCAGCATTAGGAGGATGAGCAGCTCCCGCCGGAGCTGCTCTGTGTGATGGGTGCACCTGCTGTGCTGGGGCTGGGCCCTCAGAGTCTCCCTGATGGCGCAGGGGTCCAGATCGCAGTTCCACCCTGGAGCTGGGGCAGGGTGTACTCACCGGCACCTTCATCTTAAGGTCATCTCTATTGAATTTGAAAGCGAGGTCAGAGAGAGCCCGTTGGAAAAACCCTGTCGGACGCAGGACAAGGACGAGCTGCAGGTTTGCTGGAAAGGATGCCTGTAAGAGGACAGGAGGGCCGTGGGCAGACATGCCATGGACAGACGTGCTACCAGTCATGGGTCCTCACCCACCCGCCACTGACCATGTGCTGCAGACTGTGAGGACGTCCCTCTGGGACAGATGTGGTCACTGACCCTGGTTCTGTTAGAGATCACTCCCCTCTTAAAAGAAAAGGGAAACATCACGGTGCTGGTGCTGGTGCAAGCATGCCACATGGGTTTCCAGCGTATTACACTTGTTAGAAGCTGAGCTGCGTCCCCACAGACTCATACGTAAAGTTCCAACCTCTCAGGACGTGACATTTGCAGACAAAGTCTGCACAGAAATGACCAAGTTTATGTGAGGCTATTGGTGGGGACTGGAGCCAACATGCCAGGTCCTCATGGAGACACTTGGACACGTAGGGAGATGCCATGTGCAGACAGGGGCATGTCTACCAGCCAAGGAACGCCAGGGACTGCCAGAAGCCCCCAGAAGCTGCGGGCAGGGACAGCATCTCCCTCGCGGCCCCAGAACCAGCCTGCCAGCACCTGTGCCTTGGACCCCCAGCTCCAGACTGTGAGGCGGGGACGGTCGTTTCCAGCCCCATCTGGGGACCAATGCAGGACAGCCCCAGGGAGCAGACACTGGTCAAATAAACACAAAGCCACGTGGATACACACAAGCATTCTTCAAACAGGGACAAGTGAGTGAGCTCACATGCCAGTGCACATGCCTATAGACACAGTTACACGAGTATAGTTGGCCCCCGGCTCTGCGTATGAGGCGTGTGACCTCAGGCAAGACACTGGCCTGCCCTTGCCTCTGTTTCTCCATGTGTAAAGCAGGGACAAGAAAGAGGCTTCCCCACGCACTCTCCTGATGCACAGCCACGCACAGCACTTGCACAAAGCCTCAGCAACGAGGCATGGCAGGTATTTAGTGAAAGCTTGTCCTGGGTACCAGGTCACTTCCAGACGCTGATTCCCAGGGAGACCCCATTACCCGACAAAGACATTCTGAAGGAACGGAGGTTGGTTTCTGGATGACCGGGTCACACGCAGTAAAACGGGATCTACAGCAAAGATAGGCAGAGCCTGGGCTGACAGAGCCGCAGGGCAGGCCAGGGGGCCAGCCTGTCCACGGCGCTCTCTGCAGCTCATAGATCCACGAGTCTCAGCTGCTCCCCTGTCCACCGAGATGGACGCCCAGGCTGCAGCCCCTGGGAGCACTGTCACACCCACCCTGCCCTGCGCAGGACTGGTGGACATGAGCCCCAGGGCGAGGTGCTGGCAAGGGAGCTGCCCTGGTGGGGAGGGAGCCTGGCCTGTGCCCCCTGACCAGCCCCGTCCCAGCAGGCATCCTCAGGAGCCTAGGTCTCCAGGAACCGTGGCTCTGGCTGCTTCACTTCCAGGAAGCAGTCAATGCCTGGGTGCTGCCACTAAGCAGGCGATGCCCCCAGACAGCCCACCGACACAGCCCTCGGGCCCCGGAGTCCCATCGAGAAGCTGGTGCCACAAGAGCAGGGACCCGGTGACAGCTCCCCCCCCGGCCCACAGCCTCAGGGCCACCCAGGTGAGACCCTGGCCTCACCCCAAGCCCCCAAGGCTGGACCTGCACTGAGCGACTCCAGGGCCTCTCATCTCCACATGAGAGCAAGTCCCTGGAACAGGAGAAAAGTAGGGAGAACAGCCTTGAATGAGGTCTGGACCTGTGGGCATCAGGCTGACCCAGGTGGGTGTCCCACCAGTGCCAGGGACCAGTCAGTGTTGGGCCCACACCCAGGGCCCTCCTGCCTGCCCCTTCCTCCTGGGCCCACAGCATGTGCACTCCCCCTCCATATCCTGACCCCGGGCCCCCCAGTCCTTCTCCACCAACTGAGCTCCCCACCCCACCCCTGCCAACCTTGGCCCTGAGTCTGTTCTCCACAGAAGAGCCACTGTGACCCTTGTAAGGTATTAGTGGTGTCAGGACACCTCCTACACAAAACTTCCAGAGACTCCCCCATGCGCCCCCCCTGCAAACGAGCCAGAGTCCAGAGCCCAGCCTGCAGTGGCCTCCTGACCTCAGCCCTATCCTGCCCAGCGCCTGCCTGGGCCCTCAGGCAGGTGGCTCCCATCCCTGTGTCTCCGCTGCATGTGCACCTGACCCAAGGCTGCCGATGACCGATGATCGTCCTGGCGGGGCCACCTCCCGCCCCCACTCGTGGGCCACAGCGCATGCCTCACCTTCCCTTGGGGATTCTCTTCCTCTCCCGGCCACCTGCAGAGCCTGCTGCACCTGCAGATGTTCTTGCGCTGCCTCATTGGGAGTTTGAAGCCACCACCCGCCTACTGGTGACTCTGGGCTGTGTCTCTGGCCCTGTACCCCGAGATCCCATTGGAGGATCCCCTGCCTGCAGCCACCTTCATCCCCAGAGCCCCCAGGAAGATGCTCACACCTGGCTGTCCATGGCCTCTGGGTGGGAGGAGGCTCACGCCCTCCCCAGGGTCCCCGACACGTCTGCACAGCCCTGTAACCCAGGGGATGGGCACCAGCTAAATGTCCAAGGCCGCAGGGGCAGCAGGGCTCTGACCAGTAGTGCCCAGGGGCCACAGTCTCCCCATTCAGCTGCATTCGCCACTGGCAGCTGGGCCTGGGCACCCGAAGGGGTGTGACTGGGGCAGCCCCCCAGGCAGGGCGCCCATCCCCACTCCCGCCAGAGGCGCCCATGCAGTTTGGCTCCTTTGAGTGGAAAGGAAAGAATGCAGAGGAAGAGCGCTGAAGGTCAGAAGCCCCGCGGGCAGGTTCTGGGTCACCTGTCACCAGCATCTTGTGACGCTGGCCGCCTCTGTTTAAGGAAAGTTCCTTAGGAAAGTCTCTCTCCAGAGGCGAGTCATTGGTTCTAAATTTCATAACTGTTTTTATCACCCTCATGTGCCCCTCGTGGCAGGTGTGTGGGGAGGACGAGAGTTTGGACTTAGGAGAAGATGCTGAGCCCTGTTCTCCCAAAATGCCACTGAGATGAAGTCCATGGGCAGCGGGGCTGCCAGCGGCTGGAGGTGGGAGGCACTTCCTGCCCGGCCTTCTCTCCACTCCAGTCTTTCCTAGCCTTTACCTTCCTGCATCTTCCAAAAGTGTCATTTCACAAACAGGTAAGTGGAAGGAGGATTTGGGATGAGGGCTACAAATCTCCTCGGCGACCCCAGAGGGGCTGGAACAGGCTCCATGTCCAGTGATCCTGTTTACCCTGCGCCATGGGAATGCGCACAATGCAAAGGCCACAGAAATGTCATCTCGAGATGGGGAGTGACGTGGTTTCTGGACAAACATCCCAGAGGACCGTGTGTGTCCAAACATACAACCAACACTGCCGGACATGCTGGAGCCTCCGGAACCCAGGGCCTGGGGACCGCTGTTTGAAAACTGTCCCCAGGTTCTCAGAGTCACCTGTTTCCAGCCTGACATCACACAGGTAACCAGAAGATGGAGCAGCTCAGTCTGGCTGATGATGGCCAAAAATCCAGCACACGCTGTGCACTCAGTACCCCAGGGTGTGACCGCAGGAGGGCGTGACTCTGCAGGTCGGCGGAAAGCACAGGCCTCCCGCAGCCCTGGCCATGAGGCCCAGAGGCAGGGGCTCAGGACGCGGCCTCTAACAACCCCCTCAGTAGGTGTCAGGGACCGTTACAAACACCAGGAAGAAACAGACTTCAGGCAGCCCGGGGGGGCGCAGCGGTTTAGCACCGCCTCCAGCCCAGGGCGTGATCCTGGAGTCCTGGGATCGAGTCCCACGTCGGGCTCCCTGCCTGGAGCCTGTTTCTCCCTCTGCCTGTGTCTCTGTCTCTTTCTCTGTGTGTCTCTCATTAATAAATAAATAAAATCTTAAAAATAAAGAATAAATAGGGATCCCTGGGTGGCTCGGCGGTTTGGCGCCTGCCTTTGGCCCAGGGCGCGATCCTGGACACCCAGGATCGAATCCCACGTCGGGCTCCCGGTGCATGGAGCCTGCTTCTCCCTCTGCCTATGTCTCTGCCTCTCTCTCTCTGTGACTATCATAAATAAATAAAAAAAAAAATTAAAAAAAAATAAAGAATAAATAAATAAAAATCTTTAAAAAAAAAAAAAAGGAAGAAACAGACACCTCAATGAACAATCCACAGGAAGGGTGTGACTTGCAGGAAGGCCTGGCATGATACAGAGTACTCTCGGTGGTGCGCTGTGGGATGCCCACCTTCCCTTCTGGAACACTCTGTGTGGACTGGCACCCCCACCCGCTGGCGTGCCGGGACCTACCAACTGGTGTGCAGGGCTGACAACCTCCAGCCACCTTGCCCCATGTGAGCGACCTGGTCCCTTCTCTCCCTGCAGCATGGTGACCACAACATAGGGCGAGTGTATGCACAGCCCTGTCCCCTCTGGCTACTGCCTGCTCAGCATGCGTGTCCACTTCCTCTAAACTGCCTAAGTACTTGGGCACCAAGCAAACTGGTTCTGAGAAGGCTGGCCATGCCTTGGTCAGGGCTGGACCTCCCAAGTGGCTGCTGTGCACAACCCACCCTGCTCCCAACTCCTGGGTGAGGCTGGAGCAGGACATGCCACCGCCTGCTAACCTGTCTCTCACCCCCTGCACCCCCAGGCCTCCTGCCTCTGCTCATACCCCAAGGGGTTTGCTCATCATCCTCTCTCTGCTAGACAACTCCCCCTCCCCCTCTGACACTCATCCAGCCTCACCTCCATGGGGAAGCCCTCCTGGTGCTCACACTGCTCCTGTCCTCACCTCCATCAGCGCTCAGCACTTCATGCTCAGACTCTAGTAAGTAGCACAGAGTAGGAACGCACGAGCTGTTTGATGCAATGTTATTTTGCCACGTGTGCAATACTAACTGGATGACCTAAAGACCCTGCACCCCTGGACACCTGGTGTTGTACATTTTCTGCACTCACAGTGGCACTGGCCTTACAGGTGAAAACCACATTCTTACCGCACACAGACTCACAGCGCCTTCCCCTGGGCCCTTGCTCAGCAGCAGGTCTGGGACACGCTGAGCTCAAATCAGGCTGGCTCACAGTAGACACACGCACTACCACAAACCCTCAACGGCTCACATGCACATGCACGTGCACACATATGCACAGCTGGGCTAAGCTGGGACACAGAGCCCTAGAATGGTACACTTAGGTATTTTCCAGAAGATGCCTTCATCTGCGTCCTCGGCACCGTGTCTCCATGTTTGCAGCTTTGTCCACTTGCTGTGACCAGGACGGTGACAGGCGGGCACGCCCATCGTCCCCAACACCCTCAGAGCTGGCTCAGGATACCCGGCACACCTGATTCTAGGGGCTCTGCACTTTGGCTCCTTGTTTTTCTGTTCCAAGCCAAGCGGAAGGCATCCGAGCAGAAAGCAGAGCACCTCAAAACAAGGAAGTCTCTGCTTCTGAGCTGGCACACCAGGCGGCTACACACAGCACCCTGCCCCTGCTATGGCTTGTCATGTAAGCACCGCAGCTCGCTCGGACAGCCATGCACGTCTGGAGAGACACAGAACTGGCACACCACCTGCAGTGTATTGCTGCCCAGGTCCTGGGGGGGCGGGAGGTGTGCACGGGGAGTACCTGTGCAGGAGTGGAAACCCTTTAGAGGGTGCTGGTCTGCTGAAGCTAGGTGGTAGCTTCCCCAAATCCCCTCCAGCTGAAGCTGGAAGTTTGGCTTCACAGCCCCGGGTGACCGTGTCAGGGGGTCAGCTCTCTCCCCACCTTGCCCTCCTGCACGGGGACAAGCCTGCCAGCTCTGTCTCCCATCTCCCATCCCCACCACAAAGCTGTGTCGTCCGCCACATCCCACAGCCGGCTCCCAGATGGCACATGCACACAACGACAGGGCCTGGCCTGCGGCCTCCTGGCCTCCCTGCAGGACTGCCTGGCGTTGCCTCCGTATCCCTGCATGCTGGCCAGCTCTGATCACACCCCGATCCCAGTGTCTGTCAGCTGTCTGCACCCCACCTGGCTGGACACTTCCTGCTTATGCCCCGCTTATATCTCCAACGCCCCAATCCCAGGACAGCACAGCACGTACCAGACTCTTAAACATGCTAAAGGCATGCACAGATTTTAGGGCATTCATGTGACCAGTATATTCATATAATACAAAGAATTGGAGTTAAAGAGAATTTTTGACAAGTATGCTGAAAAAATATTAACTTCTGGGGTTTCCAAACCAGTCGTGGGGAACCTCAAGGCTTATAGGAAAAAAGAGATTTTAAAAACTTCTATTTTGGGGATCCCTGGGTGGCGCAGCAGTTTAGTGCCTGCCTTTGGCCCAGGGCACGATCCTGGAGACCCGGGATCGAGTCCCACATCGGGCTGCCGGTGCATGGAGCCTGCTTCTCCCTCTGCCTGTGTCTCTGCCTCTCTCTCTGTGACTATCATAAATAAATAAATAAATAAATTCAAAAAAATAAAAAAAATAAATAAAAACTATTTTTATTGTGTACAAATTTGTGTAAATATTAAATCTCAAACACCAGCTTTTCAGTTATGATTTTCACAAAACAAAATTTTAAGGGTGAGCCAGCATGCTTTAGAAATCCACCTGGTTATAACATCGGTGACAAAGGAAGCTGGGATTGCCCCTGGCAGGCGGAGAGCGCTGCATCCCTGGCTCCTGCAGGTCTGCTCTGGGCCACTCGGCTCAGCCACAGGCTGCACTCACTCGCAGGCTACCTCAGTTCTTAAAAATAATTTACCTGTTTCTTGAAGAACTATCTTGTATTTGGGGACTCTCCTGTTTCTAACCAGGAGCAGCTGATGGCCTTGAGAGACATTCACAGTGAACCTATTTTGTCCAGGGCCGGGGCTGGGTGCCTGCCATAAGCTTGACCCAACTTCGAGGAACCCATGGTGAGTAAGCAGGAGTGGCTGTGCCTCCCAGAGCAGGAGGTGGGAGGGGGAGGGGGAAGGCTGCAAGGAGCAGAGGCCATCTGCAGGGCTGGGGCAGGGGCCCTCCTGGGGGAGGCATGTGTGCAGAGAGGAGACACCTGTGACCCTTACGGCAAAGGGTCTGACGCCTGTGTCCACCACATCATGATGCGTCTGAGCATGAGTTAGATCAAGCTAGAGACGTAGAAGACCTGGAGAGATTATTTAAATTTGAAGAATGTTGTTACTATAACACTATTACCTTCTTAAACAGCGACATACTTGACTGGGAAGTCTTGGTATTCAACCCAGGACTCACTTCCTGATTTTATTTTATTTTATTTTTATTTATTTATGATAGTCACAGAGAGAGAGAGAGAGAGAGGTAGAGGCACAGGCAGAGGGAGAAGCAGGCTCCATGCACCGGGAGCCCGATGTGGGATTCGATCCCGGGTCTCCAGGATCGCGCCCTGGGCCAAAGGCAGGCGCCAAACCGCTGCGCCACCCAGGGATCCCTCACTTCCTGATTTTAAATGGTTGTCTTAAGTCTATCGTGCATGTGACCATATGGTTCTTACAATTTAATTCTTGATTTAGCTTGCCATGTGACGTCACATGCATGTTTATTTTAAAATTTGAAGTAGTGAAATGGACACACTGGCTATTAACTGCTGATGAAATATCAAATGTATGTGGGGACGAGGGACAGAACATGTGTGTGGGGGCGGGGACGAGGGAAGGACACATGTGTGGGGGTGGGGATGAGGGACAGGACATGTGTGGGGGGGCGGGAACGAGGGATAGGACAGATGTGTGGGGGCGGGGATGAGGGACAGGCTGCAGGGACTGGATGCTGCAGGGACATTTTTTCAGAAGGACAAGGTGGAACCACAGGGACAGGTTTGCACCCAAACGATGCAGTTGTAAGAAAAGAGCAGACGCCAAGCCTTTAACTGTTAGGAGGATAACGAGGCCACGTAGGGAAGGGGGTAGTCTTTCCATTCCACCTGCAACCACAGCCCACTGGCCTCTCAGAGGTCAGGAACCAAAGATAGTTTGCACACACGACCCAGAAGAAGAGGTTTTGAGGATTTTACTCTGTCGAGGGTTCAGTTTTTAAGAAATGCTTGGGAGCAGCAGAGGTGTCCCAGCCAGTGACCAGCCATGCCTGCTCCGGTCCCCCTCCTGCCATGAGTCTCCGGCTGCCGGGAGGGAGCATGGGTGAAGCGCTGCACAGGGAGCTCGTGGCAGGGCAGAGGCTGCTTACTTGACTTCCCTCTTGAATCATTGCTGCAGGTTAAAAACAGCCCCAGCAGGAAGCATAGGGCAGCCACCCTCTGTGCGGGTAAGGGGCCTCAGGGGTCCCTGGAGCCGGCAGGAGGCAAGGAGGGCCGAGGCCTCTGGGTTAGTTGGAAAACTAGAGGGTCAGCAGCCCTTCTGGAAAGGAGAGGGTCAATTAGCAAAAGCTGTTCAACCCAATTTCAAACTTGTAGCCTGAAGACTCTGCTTGACACGCGAGCTCGAGCCCCATGTCAGAAGGACCACATACCCCTCCTCAGCATTGCTCATACTCAGCAGTCAGAGACGACCCAGTCGGGGGAACTGTTGTTAAATCTTAACAAGCCCACTAAGAGTGAACGCATCTGAGAACAGAACACTCGCACACACACACACACACACACACGCACATGCACACACATGCCCATGCACACACAGACGCGCATGCTCCAGCGACTTCAGCAGCCCAGGGAGGCGTGGGCTCCCTCGCGGCCCCTGGCCCTACCTTGGCCCCTGAGGCCAGTGCACCATGCAGCCTTGGTCCTCAGAACACGAGCTGCCAGGGGGACAGACCCACTGCTGTCTCCTGGCACAGGGGACGAGCAGAGGCAGGCGTCACAGAGCCCGGGCACCCACACTTACTGCTATTCGCAGGATGGATGCCTTCACGGAGGTCCATTTGTCCTGCCTTCGGTCTATGACCAGGATGAATCCAATGCCAGCATCTTGTAAGCTGAAACAAGGAGAGAGATCTGCAGTTAGCGCGTGCAGCAGGATCCCAGGCTTTCGTGGGAGCTCTGAGAAGACCTTACGCTAGAACGATGCCTCCTATAATCCTTGGGCCGCTTCCGCGCTGCATGGTAAAACCCACGCCAAGGAAGCGTCCGAGCCGACTGCAGCATTTCTGTGAGTCCGGGCAATTTCCAGAACTTGTTCTTATCTAAAGATCCTGCATGCTGCGGAGACCCCCAGCCCCACGCCGGCCTTCTCACCGTGCAGAGACCCAGGAGACCCCCTCCCGGAGCTCAGGCACCTCCATTCCACCGTAAGAGCCGACCACTTGCCCTTCTGGGTTGACCAGGCGGCTAAGTCCTCCAAACAAGTTTAGGACCCGTACGTCACATGAGTCCTGGCATCTGAGGTCCCTATGTGTGTCCATGTTATGAAATCGCTCTTGATGGTGTGGCCACACTGTCGGGGGAACCTCCCAAGGTGTCCGCAGGCTCACAAGCCTCTGTTGGAAACGGGAGGCCAGAAACGGCTCCTCGCATCAGCAGCACGCGGCGCCGCAGAGAACGCCGAGGCCGTGGAACCACAACCCCACCCGGCCTGCCTCGGCCCCGCGGAGCGGAGTCACAGTGGAGACGGTCCCGCCCTCGCCCTCGGGCAGCTCCGCGACCCGCCAATCGCGCAGCGCCAGCAGCGGCGCCGCCGCCAATCCCCGTGGAGGGGAGCGGGCACGCCCAGGTGCTGACTCCAATTGCTAATTTCAAGTCTGAGCAAATGTGAGGAAGGCACTTCTGGGTTCAAGTGAAAATCAGAATGACATGGAGCAGGCAATGGTCCGGTCTGGGCGTGCTGGGCCGGCTCTACGTCACACAGCGGGGCCGTCCGCGTGTCCTCACTCAGGTTGAATGGGGCGGACAGTGGTGCACAGAGCCGGGTGCTGCTGCTCTGCGTGCTCGCCCACACCTGATGCGGGGCTCCACCTGCCCATGGTAATCCGGTTCTGTAAGGTAAACACGCTGACGAGGTCCGCTTTCAGCCAGAGTAGCCTTCCTGCTGGGCGACAGAGCCCCTCGGGCACACACAGCAAGAAGCCATGATCAATGGCATTTCACAGCTGTGGGGGGGCACCCCACCCAACCTGTCATCGGAGCTGCTTTAGCTCTTTTTTTAGGGAAGGTCAGTTTGTCACTTGAGCTCCTGTCCTCGGCCAGATGTGGGAGTCCAGGGAGCCCCGGCCGCTGCAGGCACACGCTCCCTCCAGGGAGACCCACGCAGGTCTTGGCCTAAGTGGAGTCAGCCCTTAGCCAATGTGGGGCAGCCCTAGTTCTGTCCCAGGGGCTCAGCTGGGGCCACGGCAGGGACGGGAGGAAACAGCATCTCAGGCGGTTGTGTGAGCTCTGTCCACAGCAGGTGGACACAGGGGCTGAGACCTCCCAACAGGCCAGCACACACCCTCCTTGGAGGGGTCCACGCATCCTGGGAAGCCCTGAGCCATGACTCACCTGGGCTCTCACCCTTCCCACAGTGGAAGGGAACGGAGAGCCCAGAGACACTCGTTTTCATTGTGCGTGTCACCAGACCACCAGAATCCACCCCATTCTCTAGGAGGGGCACTGCCATGGGGGCTGGCAACGGGAGCGCACTCTGGGGTGACTCCTTGAGGCACCATGGGTCAGCTCAATTTCCTTTCCTCCAAAAACAGGTGCCAAAATAGTGTTCCCCTCTTGGGGCTGTTGGGAGGGTCAATGGTCACTTCTGCAAACCCATCAGTGTGTGGAGACAGGATTCTCACTGTTGCTCTCTTCTTCTCATTTCAGAGAGCGAGGCCTGACTCTGTGTCTCACTTTCTCCCTGGGATGGAGCTTTGATACTGGTGGGGACTCTCCATGGTCCGCAATGGGTGATGGGTAGGTTCCCTTTGCTATCCCACATTGGATCTTGGAACGCCACACCTGGTTGGAGCTTCCAAACCCCGGACGTTCTCTCCTGCAGCCCAAACACACCCGTTCCCACCATGCTGGGCCCCGTGCTGGGCCCAATGCCCTCAACCGAGTGTTCGTGTTTATGCAAATGCCCGTTTGGGGGTCAGTGCAGGCCATGGGCAGGGCCGGGGAACCGTCCAGGCCAGGGCGGGCCCAGGGCCTCAGTCCCACTCCCCGTGTCCCTTCCATACTGTCACAGTTGTAATCGGAAGACCAGCATCACAAACAGGCATTGATGAGAATATAGCAGAGAAACCCAAGTTACCAGAAGCTCAAATTTAAAAAAATAAATAAATAAAATACAAATGAAATATAAGGGGAAGAGGTGCCCAGGTGGCTCTGTAGGTTGGGTGTCCAACTCTTGGTCTCAGGTCTTGATCTCAGGCTCCTGAGTTCTAGCCCCACAGTGGGCTGCATGCTGAGCCTGCTTAAGTCGTATGTTCACACAAAGCAATTGGACATTAACTTGAGTTCATCTTGCTGCTCCTCAGCACATGCCCAGTCATTGGGCTCCTCCCCCAGGCCAGGCTGGGACCCTCTTTCTAGGAGGGGAATTTCCTGTGCTTTTGGGCTGCCAAGGGCAGATGTACTTCTTTTAATCCTCACCATGGTCCCATGATGTAGGGACCACCATCTCTCCAGCTCAGAGTCCTGGAATGGAGGCTCAGAGAGGCTGAGTTGCTTGTCCAAAGTAACACAGCAGATGAGCACAGCCGGGGAGAACCTCCAAACTGCCTCCCGGGCTAGGTCCACACTGTGCCCTAGAGCAGCCCTGTCCCACCCCTCCCAACCCTGGGCAGGAGCCCTGGTTCTTGGGGGTCCCTGCACCACTCCTGGCTGTTGGAGGACATGCTGAGGGAGACAGACCCCAGGAGCAGACAGCAAGGCTGCCTACATGCTGGGACCCATCCTGGGGCCCAGGGGATGCCCCCTGCATACCTGTGTCGCCTGCTGCCCCACCTGGATGCTGGCCCACAGGAGCACAGACTTATGCAGCAGAGTGACCTCAGGACATGGACACCTTCCTAGCCTCTCTGGTGCCCACACAACTGGTGCCACAGAGCAAGGCCCTGCACTCTGTGCTGCCCAGCAGCTGGGGCCAGCAGCGCAAGGGTCCCCAGCTACACCCCCAGCTCACGGAGAAGGGTCCTAGCTGCACCCACCGAGGGAAAGGACTCAGAGTGGATCCTGCTTCTGGCCCCCACCCATGGGTCTCTGACCTTACTCAGCCTGGGGACAGGGCAGCTCATGCTCGCATCTCTGAGGACCCCCCCCCCCCCCCAGGGAGCCCGGCACTCCAGGCCTCGGGCTGGTGGCGATGAGGGTGGTGGCAGTGGGAGGCGCAGGGCGCATGATTCAGAAGCTGGCAGCCACACGGAAGCACCCATAGTACACACGGCCCAGCAGACACAGACATCTGCCTCCAGCCCCGAAGTCCGCTGGCTTGGAGGGGCCGCCCTGGCCAGCTGCCCAGCAGCTGAGTGAGGCTGAATAGCTCACTTTCGGCCCCAACCGTCAAAAGAGGCACAGAGCTCACGGAAACTCTGCTTCTGGGATTCAGCCACTCACTGGTGCCCTCTCTGACACCTGGGTGGCCTTGGTGGCCAGGCACACAGCCCGGTCGTGTGGGCGCAGCCTCCCCATCACGGGGCAGGAGCAGGGAGCAGCCTGAGAACCGTTTGGAGGCAAGGGCTGGGCAGTCCCCGGACGTCAGGTCTGCTGTCAGCTGCATCCCATCTGTCTGGTTCCTGGCCAAGCTGCATCGAGTTCCACAGACCCCAGACCCGACAGGGAGGTGGGGGACTCACCTGTTTACACTTGCTCAATCGCTTGCTAGTCAGAGAGTGGGGGTGGGTGGAGGTGCAAACATAAGTCAGGATTACAGGGCCGATAAAGCCTGGGCAGGGAGTGGCTGTGCCAGGGATAGCAGAGGGACGGAGGGACAGGCATTCTGCATCTCAAACTGCAGCATGCACCGGGCTCCCAGAGCTGCTGAAAGTGCAAATTCAGGCTCAGGATGCTTTGGTGGGGTCACGAGCCCCCCACTGCTGCTGTTGGTGCAGGGCCACCCTATGAGGCTGGTCCTGCACACAAGCCCTGAGGGCTTTCTGTGACCCGAGATGCCACCTGTGACTGAGCCTCTGTCCCAGAAGAGCCCAGAGGAGGTCAGACATGGTGGAAAGGGGGGTGTTGGACCTCAGGCCTGAACGGCCTGCAGGCAACTGAGACTAAGGAGGGGGTTGTGGGCACGTGAGAATCAGCTGACCCCAGGCTCACAACGAGGTGATGCTGTGGTGGAGCGGAGTGGGGGGGGCCAGGGATGTGGTGGTGGGCCAGGTGGGGGATGGGGATGTGGGGCACAGGGGGTGTAGGGCAGGAAGGCATGGGATGCAGGGGGTACAGGGGGGCATGGGGAGGGGGTGTGGGGGCGGGGAGCTCAGGGGACGTGGGGAATGCAGGGGGGAGTGAGTCTGGGCAGGGCAGCCTGCAGGGTGGTGGCCATCATGTCGGCGGGAGGGGGTGGAGGTGAGCACTCAGGTAGACAATGACGGGGTGCACCCTGGTGACATCTGAGAGAGACGGTTGGGAAGAAGTCCCAGGGCACCGGAGGGTGCTGCCTCTGCAGGTCCTAGATACTGGGGGGACGCAGCTTCCCAGAAGCAGAAGGGCCAGGCAGGGTCCCGGGCAGCACCCCTCTCCCCCGCCCTGCACCCCTTCCACCCCACACCCTGTCCACCTCCTCTGGAGGCCTCCACAGGGCTGCAGGGCTCTCGGGAGACACCTCCTGGAGGGCAGCTTCCCCAGCGGCTTGTGCCCCACACTGGCCCTGTGTGTGGTTTGGGGCATGCAGGGTGCCAGTTGCAAGAACCCCCAGGAGCCCGTTGCAGGGACTAAGAATGCATTCTGACCGTGCCCTCTTGTGGCCACAGGTGGGTGCTGCTCTTGACCTGGGTGCCCAGGGTGCCCCCCCCCCCCGGGGGAATGTGTGGACTTGCCCACCTAAGGGCTGCACTGCTTCAGGGAGCCCACCCCTTCTCTCTTCCCCCACCCCTCCCCCTTCCCTCCCTCCTGGATGGGGTGTTTGGGAATCCTGCCTGCTGGTGGTGGAGGTCTCAGAAGGGGGTCCCATCCTGTAAAAGCCAGGAGGCCAGCTGGTCCTAAGACAGTCCAGCTTGGGGCAAATCCTTTAATGCTGGGCCCCCGCCTTCCCTGAGCTCCTTCTAGACTTTCCCAGCACAGGAGTAGCCCAGCCACACCCGCTCCCTGAGGCCCAGCCCCATGGGCAGAGCCCCCACCATCGCCCCAGCCTGAGCGTCCCACCAGGGGGCCTGACCTAGTTGTTTTAAGTTAGCAAATGCGCAGGGCAGTGGGTTTTCCATCCCTGAGGGACCACAGGCTTCTCCGGAGAAAGACAATATGAAAATGATGGTCACTGACAAACCACAGGCTTACTTCTCTGTCTTTCTTTTAAATCGGGGCTTAGTGACCCCACCACTTGGATGAGTGGGGACAGGATCACAGGACCCCTCATAGGCCAGACAGGAGGGGGGGCCTTGCCGGGCTCCATAGCTGAGCTGGGGTACCCTGGGAAGGACTGATCCCCTGAGGTTATCCCGAGCCACCTCTGTCCTTGCCTGCACTGGGGAGAGCACTGAGTCACATGACATCTCTGGTGGCTGCTACCAGCCCTTTGCTCCTTTGCTCCTGAACCTCCTGGAAGCTGACAGCACCTGAGGGTCTGATCTGAGAGCCTCGTCCATTACACTGATCACACCCCCCACAGATGCACCCTGCTGTCTCCCGCCATGCCTGCTCCCCATGCCACCCCAACCACAGGGGCCCTGGGTTTACCCCTGCCCAGCACTGAAAGGGGACCACTGCTCCCCTTCCTGATTCCCACAGCCCACAGAGGGCAGAGTCCCTGCCCTCCTGGGCACTTGAGTCCTGGGCTCAGGAGCCAGATGTCCACTGACCTGCACCCGTCCCTTGCCTGCCAGGGTCCTTGCCCCAGGCCCCTGCCTGCACTCATGCACCATCCATCGCCCTCCGCCAGCCCCACGGCTTTCAGGCTTCTTTCCTCCAGCAGCAAAACTGTCCCCCTAATCATGGTCACAAATCCCTTTAAAGACATCAAACTTTGTTACTATTGCCACGGAAAGATGGAATATACAGACGGACAACGGCCAGGTGTATCTAAAAACAGACCTCTGGCCCAGGACCTGCAGCAACCAGCCCAGAAAACCCGTAGTGTGGGCCGCAGCACAGACAGCTGGGCAGCCGTCCAGAAGTCACCCTGCAGGAAGGTGACTGCTGTCTCAGCAGAATACCCTGGAGGCCAGACACTCCCCTCCCCGGGGCCACCTGCCCCTGACGGCTAGGATGTGTCTAGTAACTGCGCTTCCCCAAGCTTTGTCCTGCTTCCAACCTGGGAGCCACCAGAGAAAGCCCATGTGCTTCCCTCACCCATCCCACGGGACTTGCTCTAGTTAGCTGCCCCCGTGTCCCAGCCAGTGCCTGTGTCATGTCCCCCACCCCCAAGCTGACCCTGGCCAGTGCTTATGTCAGGGTTCCCCACCAAGGGCTTATCCCGGTCAGGTCCCACCTGTGTCAGGTCCCCCCCAGAGCCATCCCTGGCCAGTGCCTGTGTCAGGGCCCCCCCAAGAGCTGCAGGGAGCTCTGAATGAACAGTCTCTGCTGCTGATCTCATGTGGTGTTCTCCATGTGTGTCCATCCCCCTAATGCAGAAGAATAGATGTACGAGTGACTGTTCACCCCTGCCTCCAGTGTGGGGCTGCTGTCATCTAGGGCCCCAGGGTCAGTGTGCCCATGGGTGAGCACTGGGCCACGCAGCACCCCGTGCCTGGTGGAGCCATGGCCTCCTCACCTTGGAGCGGAGAGCTCCTGAGGCCCTGGAGAGTCACCGCATGGCACCCGTGAGTCTCCCGGGGGTGTGGCAGCTGCTCCCCAGGGCATGGCCTGGGCCTCAGGGTGGACGCGCCCAAGGGCCCCACGCTGCTAAGTCGTCCACATCTCGGAGCAATGTTTTCTGCAGTTCAAGCACCTATAGGTCACAATGAGTCAGGAGGCCTCCTAGTCGATTGCGTGGAAACAGAGAAGGTGAAGAGTTTGAGGAGGGAGAGCAGCCAGGCCGGGCGTTTCCTGGCACCCACAGCTACTGCTGGCTTGGAGCTCACGGCCTGCAGCTGGAGGCGGGAAGGGACCACGGCCATACTGGACGTCTTGCCAGTGTCAGGGTCAGGGTGATGGGGAGCATTCAGAGCCACCCGGAGGAGGCCGGCTCAGCCTGGTTGGAGGACCATAGGAGACAAGGCGGGGCTGGGGGGGGCTGCAGGATAGTCAGCCGCGGCCACGCATCCCAGACCACTCTTGGCCTGTGGTGGGACAGCTGTCAGGCGGAAGACCTCCCTCCCTGCAGGACCACGGGGTCCCTGAGAGCTGGGCCCGCCAGGGGTCAGGCAGGTGGCTGGGGCGGGTGGAGATGACGGGGGCGATGGGTAGAGCAGTGCGAGCCTGGCCTCAGACAGGAGCCACCCCTGCCGGGCCCCACGGACCTTGGCATGGTCTCCCCTCTCTCTCTCTCTCTCTCTCTCTCTCTCCCCCTCCCCTCCCCCCTCACCCCACGGTCTGACACTGGTCTCTGGACGTCAGCCGATGTCAAAGAGACCTTGTCTTCCTCTGTAAGGAAAGGTCATGGGTGCGTTTCTCTGCCCGTGTGCCCAGCTTGGAGCACCCAGCACGTGGATGATCCCTGAGCTCTCTCCATCCTGAGCTTCCCGGCTGTTTCTTCTCTCTTCTCAGGATTCAAAACCTTGCCCTGCTACGATAGTGTTTCTGTGCCATGTTTACCTAATCCTGGTCAGTGTTTCATCCCAGAAAGCAAAACGGTGAAAAAAACTCCAAGCGCCTTTTGAAAACTGTCCTGCACCCAACAGTCACGCATCTGTCCTGAGTCCCATGGTTTCCCACCAGGGCTGCCATCGCTCGGGCATATGCACACGGTGAGCCGAAGGTGCGTGGGCGCCAGCCGAGCGGCCCTTTACCACAAAGCAGTGACCTCACCTCTCCTTCCTTCACAACCAAAAGAGCAGGAATTTCTGTGAAAAACCTGAAATCCTGGCATCTTCATGTTCTTTATATTCCAGGTTTCCCCCCACATCAATATGTGACAAAATGAACTCAGAAAGCCGAACCTATGATATCCAGGTGAATCACTGTGAATGTACCTGGGATTTGTGTGATGGCTGGCCGTGGGGCAGGAGCACGCACGGATCACTGGGAGCTCACCCACCCTGGCCCACGCAAGCTTGCGCAGCACACGATAAAACCGAGCATCTTCTCGATTTTTCAAAGGCTGATTTCTAATCTGGCTTTGGACTACTGACCTGTGCACTTAGATGTAGTTATGACAGTAATTAGTATGTTATGAATAAAAAAGATCCTAACAATCACATCAATCCCTTAAATACATTAAAAAAAAAGACGTGTACTGTCAGCCATTTCTTTATGATCATGGAATGAACTGCTCCCCAGGGACATACAGGCACCACCCTCAGAAGTCAGGGCCGTGCAGAGAAACTTCTAGAATCTCCTCATGACCTGCCTCAGGCTCTGCTGAAGCACTGGGGCGCAGGGGTCCAAGAACTGGCCCCCTTCTCCCGTCCTGACCCTGCTTATCAGGCTCCTCCCTCCTGTGTCTGCCTCTGGCATCTCTTCTCCACCTGTGCCGAAGCCTTAGCACCACCATCCCACCTGCAGCCCCGTGAGGCAGACGTGCTTGGTGCACTGACAGAGGCAAAGGAAGGGCTTCCCAGCCCCTGGCCGCACCTCGGCGTGGCTCCCTCACAGCAAACGTCCTTGTTTCCAAGCAGAGCAAGACCTGTGGTCTCTGCTCTTGGGCAGGGAGTCAGGGCACTAATCTCTTGTGCTCTTCTTCATAAATGCGGGCGCGGCGGCTGCTGACCCAATTCTCACATGGTGGATGGAACCTGGGCCACCTCTGAGCTGCCCAGCATGGCCACACGTGAACTGAAATATGGGGAGGACCCTCCAACTCCTGAACTTCCCCATTTACTTAGCTTTAATTTTTAAATTTAAATGGCCACACGTGGCTAGTGGCTGTCACAGTGATGATGGTGATGGTGATGGAGAACGGAAGCAAAGAAGAGGACTGCAGGGGCTAGGCAGCCTCTGGCCCCTGCCAGGAGGACAGAGAAACGGGCCCCATGTGCAGGAGGCCAGCATGGTGGGCAGTGGCCACTGAGCTCCCAGAGCTTCTGACCACGTGGGATGACGGGCAGGCTGAGCCAAGTCGTGGACAGCCAACGCCCTTTCCTTGCTAATCACACAGCTGGGGGTGGGGGAGGACTTCCAGGCCACAGCATCTGAGAGCCATGGCAAATGGATCACTGTCAAAGTGTTCCATCTCCGAGCCCCTACAACCAGCTATGTGCAGAACCAGGCTATTATAGGGAACCTGAAGGGAAAGGGGAGCACAGGTGAGGTTGCATCAGACTTGGCAGGTTTGACGTGCTGCAGCTGCTAAGAGCACAGGCTCCTGGGGCTGCCTTGAAGGGACCCCAAAACACACTCTGGATAGGACCCAGGCCGAACAGGGCATGCCTGTGTCTCCCGGCATGTGGGACACAGGGTTTTGATAGTGCCCCAACCCTTAACTGAAAGGGAAGGAGGCAGGCGGCAGGTGGAAGCTTCCACTTCTCATGTGTACGCTTTGAAGTGTATAGTACATATTCACACACACATCTTCTGTCTTTACCTTCAGATGTCATGACAAATTCAGTTGGAAATTACGTTGGCAGCAATAAGTAAGGTGCTTCCAAAGGCACCTGCTTTTCTCTTTCATTACCGTCCATGCAAACTGTGTGTGTGGGTGTAATTGTGCTGGCGTGTGCATGCGTGCATGGGGGCGCGCACCCACAGGAAGCCATATGAGTGTACATGGTGTTGTGTGTGCATGCATTCATGTGTGTACTTGCACATTTATGTGCACACATGTGTGTGAGGCTATGTGTGCCCATCATGGAAGCCAGTTGGGAGACAGGACCTCTCTCACCCTAGTAGCCAGATGGTTTGAACCAGGTCCAGGAACATCAACGTGATCATCAGCTTCAATGAACTCTAGCAGATCCTGAATTATGATTCATTTGTGCTGAGGAGAGACGGGGGCGCTGTGCAGGAAGGAAGATCTCACTGATTTTCCAAACCCTGGGGGTGAGGGGTGAATAAAGCCTCCAGGGCCCAGCACCTGGGGCTCCTGCAGGCTGCTGGGGGGAAGTGCAAGTCAAGGGCTGCTAAAATGGTTTTTCAGAGCAAAGTCAGAAATCTGTCTTAATCTTGGCAACTCCATGCATGTGACCCTGCACCAGTGTACACATGTGTACATGTGTGAGAACGCATGTGTGTGTGTGCTTGTACAGTGCCTATGTGAAGTGGCCTTGCACGACTCCGTTTGTGAAGAGAGACAGGATCCCACTGAGTTTGGAAACCACTTCTGCCACAGCGTGAGTGGGGCAAGACCAGCTCTGGACTGTGGACATGCTTGAAGGGGGAGGGGGTGGAGGGTCTGGAACCACAGGCAGGGAGGGGTTTGGGGGTCTGGAGCCACAGGAGGGGAGGGGTCCAGGTTAAGCACCGTAGGAGTGGACAGGCCAAGACGTCCAGGGGCTGGAGCCCAGGGCATTTGCCCCCCTGGACAGGCTCTGTAATCCTTCCCGGTTTGCAGAGTAATGGACTCTGTGCACAGCGAACATGGTTAGACACGGAAAAGATCAAGTGGTTGCCGCTTTTCTTTGTGTTTATGGACTAATTTCTATCAGCATAAATATGTCGTGATTTCCCTCATCTCAGAGACCCTGGTCTGCATCCCTGTCTCCAGCTCCACCTACTTGGCCTCTATCTTTGCTTCTCTTGTCTCTGAGTCCGCTCTGCCCGTTATTGTTAAATTTGCTCCAAATCACGTTTCGCTCCCAACTCTCCACCAGAACTGTTCTTGCAGGGGATCCCAGGTGGCCTGTTGGCCTGAGATTCCTGCTGTCTCCCCAGGAGGTGATCATAAGTGCTCGGCTGTAGCGGGACACCTGGGACTCCCTTCCTTGCCCCCATCCCACCTCTAGGGGTTCACTCCCCAAATGCTCATGACTCCCAAACCCGCAGGCTGCTGGGACCCAGCTTGCATTCCAGGTATACCTGCAGGCTCTGGCCTCCTCCCTGCTGCCCCCTCTTTGGGTGACCGCTCCCCCCAGACCATGGGGCCCTCTCACTGCTACGTCCTAGGTGGGGACACTGCCCCTGCCCCAGGACTGCGGCCCCTCCTACAATGCCCCTTTGCCCCATTTCACTGATAAGAATGAAGACCCCTCCTGAGAGGGTCCCACCCACGGGTCAGGGAGCTGACCACCTCCCATGACGGGGCCCTCACCTGTCTTGTCTCTCGTTTTTCTCTTTCCATAATCCAAACAACCCACTTCATTCACTGAGAATGTGAAGAGCAGGACTTGACTTATTTGTTCACTTTTGGGTCCAAGTGTGCCTAGAACCTAGGATGCTTCTCACAGACAGTGACAGGGTGACCTGTCTGGGTCATAGGGCCACTCTGGGGGCAGGGCCCAGCAGACGGTGCCAAGTGAGCCTCATTGGGAAGGGCCGGGGTCTGAGGGGCCTGGATGGCAAGACCCGGTCCTCAGTGGGCCAGCACGCAGCTGCACCTGGCTGACGCTGCCCATTGCATCCTGGCATCTTTCCATGTTACCTTCACTGAGGTTTCCAGAAGACCAGTTGTGGGACCCAAGGAATTTAACAAAAATCCCCTACTCCTGGACAAGCAGAGCAGGACTAAGGCCTCCCCCACCCTAGCCAACCCGCTGAGCACACCGTTACCGGAAACCTGCTCATATAGGAATGCGGAACCCCTAACCGCCAAAGAATGTAAACCCCACCTCTTGCCCGCCAAACCTGCCTGCCAATTCTGACCAGAGTGATAGGCTAGTTCAAACGGTCACGACAGGGTAAATTGTAATTCAATTGGCCACTTGCGTGTGGACCGACATGACTATGCAATCTTCTGTGTGTGTTACAATCTCATTGGCCACTGGCCCCTATAAAACTGCTACACCTCTTAGCCTTGGGGTCCAAGTCCCTGCTCCGCTGCGTCGGGTGCACTTGGACCCAAGCTCCAGCTTGCAAATAAACCCTCGTGCACTTGCATCGGTGTCGGCTCCTTGGTGGTTTCTCAGGATTCCGCAATCTTGGGCACAACACAGTCAGGTGCTTCCCATTTCTGTGCGTGCGGACAAGGCCTGCTGGGCTGCCATGAGGGATTTCAACACAGCCAGGAACTACCAATCAGGGTCATGGCTGAATCGGGGCTTCTGCTTTTGCAGTAATGACTGAAGCAGCACGTACGTTGTTTTAAAAGATGCGATTAGGGCAGCCCGGGTGGCTCAGTGGTTTAGCGCCACCTCTAGCACAGGGCCTGATCCTGGAGACCTGGGATCGAGTCCCACGTCAGGCTCCCTGCATGGAGCCTGCTTCTCTCTCTGTGTGTCTCTCATGAATAAATAAAATCTTTAAAAAATAATAAAAGATGCGATTAAAGCTGGGTTTAAAAACCGTGAGTTAAGTTCTCAGAGCAGCAGTCTGCACCACCTGCTGTAATCCTACCCTTCCACCCGTGGTAGGGGTGTTCCCCGCCTATCTCCCTGACCCAGAGGGCCAGGACAGTGATCTGCCTGCCCACCTATTCCTCCCGTGCACAGGGAGGCAGTGGGGGCATCCCAGGTCCCCAAAGGAGAGCAGGGCCACGGCCTCTCTTGGGCATCAGCACCTGGCTGGTCCTTAGCCTGAAGATGGGGACACAGGGCCTGGCTCCCCCTGGGGACTTCCCCATAGTCAGGGGGTTCCGTGAGCACCCAGCCGTGCAGGAATGCAGTGGCTCTGGAGGAAGACGGCCCCACCCAAACAGGTCCCTCTCTCAGACCTGACCTCCTCCACTGCCACCCTCAGGGTCAGGACTGAGGGCTCCCCAGAGAAGGTGGTGGGAGTGGCTGGGCCCAGGTCCTGCCCAGGGCTGCACCCCTAGCACCCGATTGCTCTCCTGTGACCCCATGTGCCCTTGGGGGCCTCAGCTGTCTTCTTGGAGCAGGCACGTGGGGTTGCGTCTGGCCCTCCTACTAGCCCCTCACCCAGAAAGGAGACAGAGGGTAAACCACAGGCTGAGCGACACCTACCACACACCCTGGTCCTCGGGAATAGAGCCCACAGCTCTGGGCCTCAGATACGCACTGGGGCCTCTCGGGAGGCTCAACAGCACCGTGGAGCCACGGGGCCACGGAGCCAGCGGCACTTTGGGTGTGAGCCGTGCACGTGTTCTGGGAGACGAGGCTTCTGGAAAGGGCTCATTCTGCCAAGGATAGAAGAGCAGAGACAGAAAGCCTGCTGTCCTAATCAGAGGGGTCAGGGAGCTTGCCCTGTGATTTGCTTCATGTGTCTCCAAATGAACATGATTAGTCCAGCACACATTTGCCAAGGAGCCGTGTGCCTGCTGTCCCTGGCCTGCATCCTAGGGAGACGTGGAGCTATGATTGTGACCATTTCATACAGGACCCAGGAAGCCTGGTGGGCAAGGGCCCCGCTTGCTCTGAGATGGAGGGGCTGGCTTCTTTCTTTAGGTGGGTGTGATGGAGGGCCTCCCTGAGGAGGCCTGGAGCATGAAACGGAGCCATCTCAAGTGCTCCACCGAGGGGCAGCAAGTGCAAAGGCCCCCAGGCCAGATTTGCCAAGACCAGCAAGCATGGGAACCCCTGGGCAACCTGTTGTGCAAGCCTGAAGGCCCGAGAGGTGCTAGAGGTCCGGCTGCCCCCTCCCCAGCATCACGCCTGCTTGTGCCTGGGGAGAGGGCTCACGTCCACATCAGGCCTGGACTATAGGGTGTTGACATTTCTAAACATAAAATGATTCTTTGACCTTTAAAACATCCAAGAGTGACCAGAAAACAGAATGCCTCATGCAAGCCGCCACTGTCTGTGGGACCCAGGAAATTTAACAAAAATCCCCTACCCCTGGACAAGCAGAGCAGGACTAACTCCATTTCGTGCTGCACCCGCCACCTCCTGTATCACCCCCACATGACCTGCTTATTGCTCAAGGCGCTGCCCCACCCGAATCAAGCCGCTGGGCACATCCTAATCGGAAATCGGCTCTAAACAATGTAACCCCGCCTTGTGCCCCCCAAAACTGCGCGCGATTCTGATCAAAGTAATAGGCCAGCTCAAGTGGATCCTATAGGGTAAGGGGTAATTCAATCGGCCACCTGCGTGTGGACCGACATGACTGTGCAACTTTCTGCGTATCCCATGGGCCACTGGCCCCTATAAAGCTGCTACCCCGCTTAGTCTCGGGGTCCAAGTCCCTGCTCCGCTGCGTCGAGTACCCTTGGACCCAAGCTCGAGCTTGTAATAAACCCTCGTGTGTTTGCATCGGTGTCGGCTCCTTGGCGGTTTCTCGGATTCGCGATCTTGGGCACAACATGTCTGCTCCAGGCACCTGGTCTTGGGCTGGCCACGGCCTCTCCTGGACTCAGGCGGCCGCACCCACACCAGAGACCACATGGGCATTCAGGGTCGGCAAGCCCTGCCTGCGGGCTCACACAGCGTTCTTCTCTTAGTCCAGAGCTCCCACAGCGTTCCACGCCCACTGCTGTGCACATGGGGGACTGGAGTTACATCCTGGGTACCCCACATGTCCCTGAACCCGCGTCCCTTCCCAAGGATGCCTCTCGGTGCCTGACCACCGGGAGCCCGTGTCTTCCCACCACTTCACGGCGCTGCACTCATGGCTGGTGGCCCAGCGGGCAGAGTGGGCCTGACAACTGCCATTCCGTCTCTGACCCCAAGGCCCAGGGACAAGGAACAGAGACTCTCAGAGGTACTGCAGCCCCCTCCGCCCCCCGGAAGCCCCTCGAGGGTGCACAGCCGGCCCAGGGGCCCTAAGGAAGGCTGCTAGGCTCCCGGGCTGCCTGTGGTCCCTCCACCTCCACTCAGCCACCCGGAGCCCTGGTGCTCAGAACGAAAGAATGGTGGACCCTGTGTGACCCAGGCCACGACCCCATCTTTGTCCTGCCAGGTGACCACTCAGCACCCAGATCCCTGAGGAAGGCTCCCCGTCCCCCGTCCCAGGGTACTAGAAGGATCTACAACCCCCAGCACTGATTGGTGACAGGCTGTTGTCATATGACAGGAACCTGCTGATAGAACTTGCCGTTTTGGTCTGTTTTCAGATTAGATCAATTCATGGTGCTCTAAATTACGCAAATTCAGAACCTGTCCTTATGGACGCTGAGGAGTGAGGATGGCGTCCTGGGGACGCGGGAGGCTGAGCTTCTCCACTGCGTCACTGGAGAGACGAGGTCACTCTCGAGGCTGTCCTGACCCAGTGTGCTGCGGCTATTGCTCATCAGGGTGTGAGGTCCACGTCCTCCCCTTTCTCAGGTAGGTCCCCTCGGCTCAAGGATCCATGGGACGCCCCGGTGTGGCTGGGAAACTAATCAGGGTGTAGCCCTGCCTTTCTGGAACGTGGGGTCCAGCTCTGCTCATAATAAAACAGAACCCCCGATGGGGGAGCTGCCTCTGGGGTCTGTTCTCCCCACGTGAAGGGCATGAGGGGCATGGCAGGTCAGGCCTGAGCCCCCAAGGGTCTTCCCTCATGGAGCACAAGGCCTGCAGCTCACAGTGGCCCTACCTGCGTAACAGAGGGCTGGATGCTGTGAGCGAGGTCCCCCAGGCTCTGTTGGCCCCGGACCCCACCTGCTCTGTGGGGCCATCGATGTAGGAATGAGTCAGGGACAGATGGGGCTAGGCAGGGAAAGGCCCCAGAGTCAGGCTCCTACCCATCCCAAGAAAACTGAGATGAGACAGTAAAAACAGGAAAAAATAAACCCGGCTCCCTGGCTCCAAAATGTTAGGGAGTCTCCCCCTTTAATGGCTACTAAGTGATCACAGAAATCCCAGATGCAGAGAAATGTTATGGGGGAGATATTAACCAGAGAGAAGGGAACCCTTGTTTGTGCTCATGTCATTTACAAAGAAACACTCGTTTGTTACAAGTGCACCATGTTTGTCCCAAACATAGACATGATATTTACAAACACACCGGATAGTGACAAGAAATTTACCAGGTTCCCTGGTCAGTTTCCTATAAAAGAAGGTAAAAGGCCTCAGTGGCAACCCTGCTGGGACCCCTCTCACTCTTGAGAGCTTTCTTCATCTCTGCTTAATACATTTCTATCCCTTTTCATTCTTCTACTCATGAGACAAGAAGCGAGGTCTCCCCTGTCAAGGTGCGCCCCCCCCCCCCCCGCACTACCTCCTTGTTGGATGGCCTCAAGGCTCAGCAGCACGCACCTGGGGATACTGGTGAGGTAGGTCATGACATTCTGGAACTCCTTGTCGGGGACGTCGCTGAAGGCCGGGTAGTCTGGGAAGGTGATGACGGGGCTGCCGTCCTGCCCCCGCCCACCTGGGGAGAGAGCGAGGCAGCACTTAGTGCCTGCGTCCACCCAGAATGGATGGCGTCTTGTCGCAGCTCAATGTTGCTCATTAGGGAAGAAACGTGTGCTTTTCAGGGAAACCCTTGGCGTGTACAAGAGTGACATGTGTTCCAACAATCCCCTATTATCTTGTCCTCATGGGGCAGCCACCCGAATATGCGGCACTTTTCCTCCCAAACGTTCCCTGGGTTCCTGCACACGATTGAGATGGTGCCGCCTCCTCCCACAGGCATCCCACTTGCTTGCTAATGCTGAGAAGTAGTTTTCTGTGTTTTGTAAAGGACGGCAGCCACTCTAAACCCTGCACAACAGTCGGTCTCCCACCCTAGCCGACCTCCTGAGGCTCTGCGTGGTCTGTGACCCACCCCCTCTGACAACTGGGACCAGAGGGGGCCATGACTTTGGCAGCGTGAGAGGGGAGGGCACTGGGTAGGGGAGGGGGACCAGGGGGACTTTTCTGAGCCGAGACACAGCAAGGAAGAGTTGGGTGTGGGCCCAGGACCTGGGAAGATGATCTTGAAGAGGAGGCTGGGTTTGCTCTGGGGCACATGGGGTCTGAGTTGTCCCACAGACAATCGGAGAAGCAGTGGACAGGCCAGAGGCCAAGAACACCGAGGAGTCACCAGGCCCAGCTTAGAGTCTACCTGCTAGCCGGCATGCTGGGGCGGCTGGAGATGGCCCCCTTGATGGATGGCCTGTCTCCCCCTGCCTCGACCACCTGTCTGGCCTGTTGGATGTGGCACAAGTGATGCTGGGAAACTCTTGAGGCTGGGCCGCAGGACACAGCAATGTCCATCCTCCCGGCTCAGAGCTCCTTTGTGGGTGCTGGCCATCCAGGGAGCAGCAGCCTTGTGGCCACCACATGCCAGGGAGCCCAACCAGCTGGGGAGGGAGCGGCTGGCTTAAGTGCAGGAAACCAGAGATGCCACGTGTGTGAGGGCAGCACTCTGACTCCAACCAGCCAGTGCCACATGGGGCAAAAGAACCCAGGAAGGCCCTTTCTGAATTCCCACCTATGGAATTAGCAATAAATCAATAAAAGGGTTGTCTGGACCTCCCTAAGCTTGGGGGCAGCCTGAGCAGTGAGCGTGGGCTCACCACATCCTGGACCTCACTGGAGCACATCCGGGCAGCCCCCCAATCCCCACGGCTCAGGCCCCAGGGGACCTCCCAGTGTTTCTCAGGCGTGTCCTCGACTTTCTCACTGATTTACAGCAAAGTCCAAAAGCACCAAGTCTGATGAAGTTGATGGAATTATGCTGAAAACCTTAGTCTGTGTAAGTCTACAGGGGCGAGGGGCTGAGCACCCACACACCGTGGAGGTGCTGGTGGCGGGATGCAGTCAGGTGCCCTGAACCGGGGCAGATATTCATGGTATTCACTGTGGGAGGTGCTGGAGGTGCCTGGTGGGGTGTAAGGGGGGGGGACCTGCCTTGGGATGGATCCTCTCGTCACTGTCATTCAGCCAGATCCCCGTGTGAAGGAGCCCTATGAGAAGCAGCGGGCAAGGTCAGGCTAGGTCAGGCCCCCGGGGAGGGACCCTCCTCACATCTGCAACATCCCTGCCTGAGCTATTGGCTGGCATTTGCATAATAGAAAAGCTGTGTGGAGGGGAGCCTTAGGGCCATCCTGGGGCTCTGCTTCCTCCCCAGGTAAGGCCAGGAGGGTGGGATTACCACCTAGAGGAAGGTCAAGGTCATGAGTCTGGGTCACTATGCATCACACCTGGGGCTTTGGGCTCCTCAAGGGGCAGGGCGGGCAGGTGGCAGGAGCCTGCACAGGGCCTCAGCCCCCGAGGCAGCACCCCCACAGTGACGGATGCGCCCTCCTGTTGATGAGCCCCCCTGAGCTCCCCACTCTGTCCTGCTGAGAACCTTGGGTTCCCGCTGTGGCCCCTGAACTCTGGTCCACATGTCAGGGCCACATGTCAGGCTTCCAGCCCAGGGCACAGGCAGGAGAGCTGGAGAAAGGCCAAGGCAGCCCCTGGAGGTGAGGGCTAGTCTTGGGGCTCAGGAGGGGAAGGGCCGCCTGTGAGTGGGGCCACTTGCCTGCAAAGAGGAGCCTGTGATAGGTTGTTTTGTCCCAATGGGGCACCCGCATAGCCTGAGGGTGGCCCACTCAGGTGCTCTCACACCCTTAGCACCCACCACACTCTGGCACTGTCCAGTGGCTGGGGTTGCACACCCTGGCCAGACGGGACAGCAGGTGATCCCACGGGGTGGAGGTAACACCTGGTCCTGAGGAGAGGGTGCAGCCGCAGAGAGTCTGGGAATTGGGACCCCATGGCAGGCTGCTGCACTCCGGGGCCTTCTCTGCAGAGGCTAGGTGTGCTCTGTTGGGGAGGCTCCCAGCGGCTGGACACTGCAAGAATGAGGTCAGCTTTTCCCTGTTCCTACTTCACCCGCTGCAGGAATGTTCTGGACACCACAGGCAGGAGCGCCTGGGCTCTGTCCCTCTCAGGACCCCAAGTGACCTCCAACTGGCTCTTCTATGGCCCCAAGCCGCCTACCCCCACCACAGGCATCGCATAGCCTCTCCTGGCCCTCGGTGAAATCCAGAGCAGGCCATGCTGTAGGCCTTGTCCCCGGTTCCACCACCCGGACCAGGCCCACGTCGTCACAGGAAACTGAGAGGTCCCTACCGCCTGGCACAGACCCTCCCTCCTGCCTGCCCGCCCGGCGCTCACCAGACAGATATGCAAAGCGTTTCTTCAGCTGGTCCTGGATGTCCGCGGCACAGAGCGGTGTGATGTCCTGGTGCATGATTTCATCTGCAGGGAGAGCAGATAGACACCGTGTCATTTGGTGGGAACCACCTCACACAGCCACGCACATCCGTGAACACCTGACAGGACCAGCGGTCACGTGCTCGGAAAAAGGGATTTGAGTTTCCAAAGCACAGAAACCTTTGTTTCTCAGCACACAGAAAGCTAGGTGCTGGGTGGTTCATCAATATTTAAGATGCGGCATGAGGCAGAGAGGAGGCAGGCAGGCGGGAGGAGGGAAGGACGGATGTGCAGGCAGAAGGGCGCAGGGATGTGAGGGCGGGGAACTAGGACGAGCCACCCGTGAGCAGTGCCTGGTGTGCAGCCCCCGGGAGCACACGGCCCCCGCCCCTGCCGGCGCCCCAGGGTGGCTGGGCACGTGCTCAGCCACTGCGGCCCAGCCGAGGCCTGCAGGTCCGCGGGGAGACCTGGCCGTGGCGCTGCGTCTGCAGCCTCCATACACACACAGGGACATGAGGAGGCCTACCCTGCACAAGGGGCCCCCACCTGCCGGATGCCGAGCGGTGCCCAGGGGTCCCTGAGCCAGATACTGTTGCAGACAGGAGAGGCAGCAGGGCCACCTCAGGGGCCTGGGGGCGACCCGGCAGTAGCCCGAGCTGCACCCTGGAGACTGATGGGAAGCAAGGAGGTTTTTTGAGACTCTGGGGAGCCTGGGGTCGGGCAACCAGATGTCCCTGCAGAGTGTGTGAAGCTGGGGTGCCGGCCTCAGTGCCACACCAGTGATCGTGTGCTTCACAGCCAGACCCCCACTGAACGGCAGAGTTTGCATTCTGGGGCGTTAGCAGCATTTCCTTTTTTTTTTTTTTTTTATTATGATAGTCACAGAGAGAGAGAGAGAGAGAGAGAGAGAGGCAGAGACACAGGCAGAGGGAAAAGCAGGCTCCATGCACCGGGAGCCCAACATGGGATTCGATCCCGGGTCTCCAGGATCGCGCCCTGAGCCAAAGGCAGGCACTAAACCGCTGCGCCACCCAGGGATCCCCGTTAGCAGCATTTCTGTAGAGACTCAGGACCTGTGCTGACCACTCACGGATTCTCCCACGCCCAGTAGGAGGCCCAGTAGGAGGCCCAGGCCGTGAACAGCCTGGAGAAACGGGTCAGGGAGCTCTTCCGCCCTGAACATCACCCCGGAGGCAGCAAAACGCTACCTGCACGGAGCAGCCTGAAGTCCAGCTCTTCTGGTCTTGCAAACAAGCCAGAGTAAACAGGTGACACAGTTGGGCACACAGGCAGCTCTCTGGAGCAGCCACGCACCCTGGCGGCCCTGCTCCCGACAGGCGTGCCTCTGCCTCTGCACCTGCCCGGCCCCGCAGAGTGGCAGTGGGAGGATCTGCGGTCAGGAGGGGGCAGCAGCTGGTGTTCCTCACACTCAGAAGGGCGGGACCTGCCCGGCCTCCCCAGCACTGAGGCCGCGGCATGACATTTCAGCAGCAGCTCCCCTGTGGGGAATGAAGGCCCTGAGAGAGCTTGGACAGGTTTTCTGAATTCTGGACGAGGGGATGTGCGCTGGCCACGTGTTCGTTTGCAGTGCACAGCCCAGATGGGGCGGGGGCCGGACGTTCAGAATTTCCTTCTCCACTGGAAGGAGTAGCACGGTTAATACTGCACCTGTGCCACGGTTCGTCGGTTCAGACTGTGATCCCAGAGACACATGTCATCAAGCACAGACCGTGGCTGGTAAGGCCTCCGGGAGTCTGGAGACAGGCCCAGGGCAGGGAAAGCAGCCTGGATTCTGAGTGAGCAAGTCCCTTCATGGGGACCCAGCGTCTGTGACGATTGTAGCCTCCAGTGTGTGCCAGTTCCCAGACCTCCCCACCACCCAGACCTCAGGATTCCCGCCAGACTCCACCAGCCCACGAGGAAAGATGACCATGGGCATCCAGGTCTCTGATGGTGGAGGCTGCACGGTAATCCTCAGATGGCGTCTGTGCCCAGCTACCCCGATGGCACAGGGCTTTCCCACGTGCTAGACGGGGCTGCTCTTACTGATGATTGCTGTTCTGTCTGTGACAGAGGGACAGTCCCACTGGCTGCATCATCACCAACGTGAATTTGGTTTCTTGGAGAGACCTCTCTGGGCCTCGTCAACCACTCTCCTCTGTGGACACTGGTTGCTCTCCTGTTCCTGGAACTTCTCCAATGGGTGGGCCAAGGTCCCTCAGGCCTCGGGGACTTTAGCCTTTACACGAGCTGCTCCTAGTGATGCTTCTCCCATATCTGCGGGCCAGTCCAATCTTCCTCAGTTCCTGGCAGAGATGTCACCTCTTCAGGGAAGGCTTTCTCCACCCCCTGGCCTGGGCTGGGCCTCACAGCCCCTTGCACACCCACCAGAGCTCCTGCGGACCCACTACTCAGGCACTCAGCAAGAGATGCATGACACAGTGACTTCCCAGAGCAGCATTTGGAATCCAGCTAATTCGGCAAAGTTCTTTCTGGCATTCACACAGGTTGGCACAGAGTCTGCAGAGCTCACGGGGTGCTGACCGCTGGGGCGTGTGGACTGGTGGATCCCACACTGGCCAGGCTTCTGGGGCAGATCTCATTCTAATACTGTGTTTAGGGGATCCCTGGGTGGCGCAGCAGTTTGGCGCCTGCCTTTGGCCCAGGGCACAATCCTGGAGACCCGGGATCGAATCCCACATCGGGCTCCCGGTGCATGAGCCTGCTTCTCCCTCTGCCTATGTCTCTGCCTCTCTCTCTCTCTCTGTGACTATCATAAATAAATAAATAATTAAAAAAAAATAATACTGTGTTTAGGTCTAAGACCCCATTTAGGTATGACCGAGAGCATCACTCTGTGCATAGACTGTGCTGGGAATGGCACAGAGGTAAGTCCGTTTGTAGGGACTCCATCTAAGTGCCACTCTGCTTATGTGGTCACTGGACACCCCTCCATCAGCTGGAAATAAAGACCAGGGCATGTGGTTTGTGTCACTGTCACCTAGTGGCTCCTGCAGCCCCCTGGCCGCGGCCAGCTCCTGCCCACCCTGCATCCTGATCTCGCTCTGGGATGGGACAGGTTTGCCCTTCGTGGCAGAGGGCACACCGTGACCACCGGCCCAGCAGGAAATGGGGGGAGCCCCTGTGCAGGAACGGGTAAGCCACCTCTGGTGCTCCAGTGTCAGAAGTGTGGACAGGAAGGGAGTCGCCCCACCCGCCGGCCCAATAAAAGGGTCAGGGAGGGCCCCACTCCTCAGAGAACCACTCTGTGCGAGCACAGTGCCGCGTGGATAACTACCCGTTTCCTGCATTCCCTTCTCACCAGATGCAGAAGGAGACCCCAGGTGATGAGCCAATCCCCGGGTTGATCCGAGGGAGGCTCACAAGGGGCCTGGACACAGAGAGGGCAGGCAGTGCTGCCTGCGGGGCCCCCACAGGGGTGGGGCTGGGCGGGCTTGGAGGCCTGCTCACCCCTGGGCAGGAACCTCTCCTCGGTTCAGCTCCAGACAAGGATCTGGGGGAGAAGCTCCACCACTGCAAGCTGCACACACGGTTATGAACAGGCCCCCTTCTGGGCTGCAGTCTTAGAGGGCAGGGGTGGCAGTACGCCCCATCCCTAGAGCCTCCTCCCAACACCGTGAGACCACCTGCAAGCACTCCTCCTCCTGCGCAGTGACTGCAGAGCTTGCTTTGAGGACAATTTCCTAATGGAGATGGGGCTGCATTGGAGACTCTGGCCACGCCTGTCCACTCCAAGGACCACGTGACCCTCAGCTTTGCTCAGTGGGGTGGCCACTCCCAGGACCAGGGCCTACAGTAGATGGAGGGTTCGTGGGGTCCCCGAAAGCCCACTTACAGAGAGTGGACCATCCTGGGCCAGGTAGCCCCTGCACCCCAGGAGAAGCCTCGATTTGGGTTCAGCAGCCCTTCCCTGCTGCTTGCTGGTGACCTTGGACCCTGCTCAGAAGCAGCAGGTGCGGGCAGTAGCAGAAGCCTTTGGCCATGCTTGTACAATTGCCCGAAAGTCCACACCTGCAGGTTTTTATTTTCACTCAAAATACAAAGTCCAAGGTGGAGTGACACGTGGGTGGGGTTCTCACACTGCCAAACGGATCCAGTGGTCTCCAAACCAGGAGCAAGGTGTGTGCAGAAGGCACAGGAGGAAGGGGAACACAGAGGAGTAGAGTCCTGCTGAGTAAGAGGGAGGCCCCCTGCTCCTTAGGGGCTGCGTGGGGGTTCCGTGCTGCAGCCACTGCAGATGCCCAAGGTCCAGGCCGCTTGGGTGGTGGGTTCTCCCAATACCTGTGTGTTCCTCATGGTCATTTGTGACTGGAGTGGGCGTGACCAGATCCCATTACAGGCAGTGCATCGTTAACTCAGGTCAGCAGATGTCCTCATCTCAGGAAGCAAATCCTCACCAATTCTTAAATACAACACCGTGTAGAAAAAAAGATGCTCAGGCAAAACTGCATCGTGGGAAAAGCATCTTCCACTGCAGAGAGCTTTCAGTGCCCGGGCACCCACTCAGTAGGGACGTGGAGGCTGGGCAAGGCTGTGCCAGGGCCGTCGGCGCTCTCCTGCCCATGGCCACCCTGCATTCTCCACCCTGCCTGCCCCACATGGGCACAGTCACTGAGTGGACCCAGCGCCAGCTGCCCCGCCAGGTGATGCTGAGCTGAGCTCAGACCTGTTTCCAGTCCGCCGGACGGCAGGTTGGAGGTGGTGTGGTCTGTGGCACACTTGGGGACACTAGGAGGGTTTGTCTCTGCCGTAACAGCAAACCCCTTCCCGTTCGTCAACGCCTATCCTAGGAAGGCTGTCAGCTGGGTGCGCCGCAGCATGCGCTGTCCGCATTCACACTGGGCCAGCTGTGGCGGGCGTCCCCGCCCACAATCCTGGGCATGGGATTGCGGATGTCACAGCACATACTCGACGGGTTCTGAGCTCTGAGCTGGACCCAACTTAGTCACAAACAATGTTGGAACACAGTCCCGTGGAGGTTAAGTACACTACCTCTGCGCCGGTGAGCAGGGCCACGCAGACACCCGCATAGGGGCCACTCCCCTCTGTCTTTGCCAAGGGCAGGCAAGTCAGCCCCGATGGCCCTCGGAGTCCTCCTTAACACCAGCTTCAGGTGGCCTGACTGAGTCTGTGGAGATGGCACCCAAGCCATGGCCAGGGCAAGCGGTGCTCAGCACCCGCCGTCCCCCAGACCAGAGCATTTCTTTGGCCCAACTCTGCAACTGGGGACAGACGGAAGGGGCCGAGGGCTCTGGGGGCTGGCGGGGAGCTCCCCCCGCGCTCGTGGTGGAGTAACATTGGAGAATCGCCCACTGAAGACCCGGCCTTCAGGGAGGTTCTGATACGAGCCCCTGCCGACCTCCCCCAGCCCGCCAAGGTCTCCCGTCAGCCGGGAGAGCAAGCATTACTTGAGCGTCTATGCGATGACCACTTGGTGCGATGGAAAGTGCCGGAGGAGTAAGAGCCTCCTGAATGCACAGGCTGGCGAGAGCAGCCACGAGACGTCGCGGTTGATTCCCACAGAAGCCTGTACCTGGAAGGGGCGGCGACAGCATTACCGAGTACTCTTCTTGTATCCACGCATTTGCCACAACCAGCCAGGAGGCAGGAGGGTTGTTATATGGACTGGGCAGTCCTGAGCCGGTTTTCGTATCGCCGTGTCCTGCCCGCAGGGCGGCTGCGCGTGCAGTGGCGCGTGTTCAGTTGTTACTGATGTTTGGGGCTGCACAGCCTGCCCCGTGCCCTGGCAGGTTCTGGGCCCTCTAAGCCACTGAGGGGGCATGCTGCGTCCAGCCCATGATTCTGTCCACGGTGTTTTCTCCTCGGCCGCCGTTGCCCAGAACAATACAACCGCAGGAGACTATTTGCTTCTAAGTGGCAGAGGACGTAGACGGCAGTTGTCACCACTGCCCATGGTGGCCTCTGCGGCAGGCGCCAAGGACCTGCCAATGTCCTCCCCAGAAGGGGGCGGGGCCCGGAGTGCAGCCTTGCATGTGATACCCGCGTACCAGACGGGCACGAGAGAGCGGGGAAGCTGACGAATCAGAACGGGCATGAAAACATCGCCCCCCTTCAGTCAACGTCAGATGTTTCCTTAAGACCTTGTTTCAGGGATCCCTGGGTGGATCAGAGGTTTAGCGCCTGCCTTCGGCCCAGGGCATCATCCTGGAGTCCCAGGATCGAGTCCCACGTCAGGCTCCCTGCATGGAGCCTGCTTCTCCCTCTGCCTGGGTCTCTGCTTCTCTCTCTCTCTCTCTCTCTGTCTCTCATGAATAAATAAAATCTTAAAAAAAAAAAAAAAAAGACCTTGTTTCAGAACCAGGTTCAAACACTGAAGCCCCTGTTAGACGAGATGGTTGGTGACCTGGGCTCTGATCCCATGAAAGTGCCCCACAGATGTGCAGGCTGACACACCCCATGCTTGCATCGGGGCCACACACCAGCCCCTGTTCTTCCAAGTCCTCAAGCCCCAGATTCCATGTTTGGGTGCCAGCTGTCAGGCTTCTCTGCCCCGATCTAGGTGCCACCACGTGAGAGCCCTCCTTCGGCGCTGGTGGGGAGTCCCAGCCCCCTGAGCACAGCAAAGCCCAGAGCCACGTGCCCTCCTTGCATTCACACCACCGTGGGCCTTTCCAGACCATTCCTTGGGCCTGCCTGTGTGCTCGAAAGTCCCTGTGTGGGTAAGAAACCTCTGCATACACTTGCTGTGTGTGGCTCACCCTGACTGATTTGGGGGGGGGGGGCGCACACTCAGGAGGCCCTACGTGGCCAGAGCTTCGCCTGGTTCCAGCTCTTGAAGTCGGACGTGCAGTTTGAGTGAGGGAATCGCTGTGACGCGCAGGGTAGGAATGGCGGGTGTGTTCAGGTGAGCGTGGTCCCACGGTCCTCTGCCCTGCCCCTGGGGGTCCCCAGACCTTCGCTCCTGTCCCTTTCAGCATCTTTCTTCCTGTGTCCTGGGTGGGCTAGACCCCCTCTTGCAGCCCAGATCAGCTCACACGGGCCCTGGAAATGGGCACATTCTCAGGTGAAATGGCAGCAGGGCTGGGGCACCTCAGTGGGCTCAGTCGCCCTCCCAGGCCTGAGGCTTGAGGAAGATGGGAGGTGGAGGTAGGGAACCCACAGGCACACACTCCAGGCCTCCGGTCAGCGCCCAGCCCACAGGCTGGCCAACCAAGGCCCGAGGGTGGCCTCTCGCCTACGGCTGCAGGTCGCCTGGTGGCAGTGGCAGTTCACCTGCCTGTTGGGTGTCCACACTGGCAGGTGCCTCCCCAGCCGCCAGGACAGGGCAGAGTGCAGGGAGGGAGGCTGGCCGCACAAGGCTGCCGCAAGGGTGCTGCGTGTCCCGACCCTTTTACCAAATCACCCCATTATGGAACTTTCCTGTGTGGTCGTCACAAATGTGGCCTTCAGCCAGGCGGCTGCTTTCGGAGCACAGACTCTGGTTTTAAGGTCCACAAAGGTAAACAGAGAAATGGGCACAGACCTGGAGCAGGTGGGTGTCTGTGAGCCCAGCATAGGCCCTACCCTGACCACAGCCCACTCAGCTCCAGGTGTCCCCCAAGCGGGAGGGGAGAGGGTGCGGGGCTGGGGACCAGGGGATAAGATGCCACACCACTCGCTCCTCGGTCCTGGGCTGCTGTATGTCATGGAGCTGGGGTCCTGGGCGGGGGTTCCTGTGGTCAGGTCCACCCCGGCTCAGGGCAGGTACTGACTGCAGCAGGGCCCAGGGAGCCGGCTCCAAACAAGAGACTGCAGCCCCTAGAACCCAGAAGGGATCCTCTTGTCGCAAGGGAGGGCTTCCTTCATACCCACACCGGGGTGTCCCCTGAGGCTGTGGCACTTGCCCATCCTTCCTGGATCGCTGACCTGGCCCCCACTTCTCCCGGAACCCTCCGAAGCCGTGGGCCTCTGCGCACAAGGGGCACCCATGGCACACCGTGGTCACGTGGAGGATGGAGCACGGCTGGGAACTCCCTTTGAAGTTCTCGGAGCTTGAGATCCCTGTGAATTCTGAGTCATCCTTCGCTTTAATCAAAGAGAGTCATTTTCCTGGCTCTGGGACGAAGTGCACACCTGTGCGGATTTGGAAACCAGCGATGGGACCCAGAAGGTTTCCACAGTCCATGCCCCACAGGGCTGGGGATCAGCGGGAGGCCATCCTGGCCCATAAGTGGAAGCAGGAACGTGGGCTCACTGCTGGCCCCAGGACACTGCGCAGCCAGGGTGAGGCCAGCTGAGGGCTTGGGGAGCCGAGCCTCCCCCACCCCAACTGACAAAGGAGCCTCAGCACAATAGAGGCTTAGAAGAAGGGTTACGAGGGCATCTCAGACACGATGTGTCGCAGCGGATCAGAAACCCGATGGAGGCATAATTAACAGCAGATTTTAAGGTGCAAATATCAGGGAAGAAGGGGCAGCCATAAGCATTATTTGCCTGTGAAGCCGTGGTGCCACAAGTGCCCCAGTGAAGCCCTCAGGGCTTGGTGCACCTGGAGCACGCTGGGAGCTGGCCCCTGCCCGTGTGGCGAGGTCCAGTGGGACAAAAGCCCGACGGTCAGGCCTGCGACTGCAGAACAGGAACGGCGGGGCCTTGCTGAGCCTACTTACAGACATTCCTGGGGATACGTAGGCCAGAGGTGGGACAGGTGTGGCAGGTCCAGCGAGGAGACCTCGGGGCCACACTGGGGTCTGAGTTTATCGTCCACTACTGCTAACTGGGTTTTCAGGGCCCTGCACAGGAGGAGGGGGTGAGGGAGGCTCTCGAGGCCAGCCAGGTGTCAGCCAGGCCAGCCCACAGCGGGCACACAGGGGGCCATGCGACGTAGTGGGAGAGCCAGCCGCCCCCAGAGCTCACTGCAGCTGCCTCGAAGGTGCGGACCCGCACAAGGGTCTGGGCTTGGTGCCGGTGGACCTTTCATTACTGGTAACGTTCCTGTTGGTGAACTTTCTGTGCCGTCCCAGGACTGAGGGCCCCAGGATGGGCCAGTGGCCATTTCTGGCTGGGGTCATGATGGCGAGGGCAGAGCCACTGGGCCCACCCCGCAGCAGAGCCAGCGCCCGTGGCCGCAGGAATGCCAGCCCCGCGTGCTCTCAGAACAGGGCTGGCCGGCCCTCAGGAGACGGGTGCCATGTGCATCGGCCCCAGAGGCCCAACAGGCTGATGCCTGACGGCCTCAGGAGCTTCGGGGGCCGGGGAGGCTGGACGGGCAGAGGTGGAGCACCAGAGCCGTCCCTGCTGTGTCCAGCAAGTAGCCCCACACGCACACCCGCAGTCAGACCCGCATCTCTTGCTCTTTGGAAAATCACGACTTTGCGTTGTAGCAAAGCAAACACCGTCAGCTGCAGAGCAGTGTGTGACAGCACAGCGGCCACGCATGCTGGCTTCGGGCTGAGCCTCCTGTGGCACCCAGCCCGGGATCCCCCAAGTCCACGTTCTCAGCACCAGCATCTCCGCTGGCTCTCAAGTAGCAGGTGGGCCTACCCAACACACACGCTGCACATGCACGCCCTGTGTACAAAGAGCAGACGCACACACACCAGGGACACGCTCCAGACCCACACCAGCAGCTGCTGTTTAAAAACAAAGGAAATAGGCATCCCTGGGTGGCGCAGCGGTTTGGCTCCTGCCTTTGGCCCAGGGCGTGATCCTGGAGACCCGGGATCGAATCCCACATCGGGCTCCCAGTGCACGGAGCCTGCTTCTCCCTCTGCCTGTGTCTCTGCCTCTCTCTCTCTCTCTCTCTCTGACTATCATAAATAAATTAAAAAAAAAATTTAAAAAAAACAAAGGAAATAGATTTCCTGATAGAGTTTTCTTATTTGTCAACATTAAAGAGTAAGAGATCAGGGAAATTACCGCCCTGTCCCCTCCTCAGGGCAGGTGCTCAAGAGCATTGTCCTCTGGATCTGCTCTGAGAAAGCAGCTCACAAAACACGGGAGCAGAAGGGGAGGCGTGGTGCCGTCCATCACTGACGCCAGCAGCAAGCTCCCGGAATTCTTCCCGAACTACAGACGGGCACTCTTCACACTTTCTGGGTACCTGGAATTCTATACTCCCCAACGCAAAGGAGAGCAATGACCCATGGAGAAGGCTGCGTGGAGGGCACAGAAGGGCACACCTCTCCTCACCGAGGCAGCCTGCGAGGCAGGGCTGCTGCATCTCTCCGGGTGGCCCAGATGCTCCACGGTCGCTGGTCCCTTGGGAGCCCCCGCCCTGCTCGACACAAATGGTGCAGGAGTCGGGCACAGGGGCAGCCTGGGGCGGTGAGGGCCGGTGGGTCAGGCTTTGGTGGGGAGGGGTCATGTGCCGCGATGGTGGCTCAAACCACCGTCCTGTCCCGCGGTGTGAGTCACCCTGGGACCTGGGACACACCTTGTCTCTTGTTGACTCAGGGCAGGTACCAGCCTCCACTCAAGTACACATGAAGGGTGACGTGGGCATCCTTGCAGGTAAACAGCGGGCGCCAATCTGAGCCAGTGTGCAGTGACTCGGCCCCAGGTGCACCCCAGCTCCCACAGGAGAAAGACCCACTGCCTTGCACAGCAACAGCCGTTTCCTCCACAGACAACAGACACCCTCGTGTCTGGGGAAACAGCAAGAAGCCTGTGGAGATGGGAGACCCTCCAGCCCTAATCACACCGGACCCCCAGGACGCTCCTTCCACAACCTGTGTACCTCTGAAGTAAGGTCAGTCAGAGGGACTCAAGAACCGAGGAAAAGGCCAAGAGCTGGAGCCCGGCTCCACTTAGGAAAGCAGTGGACCTCTGACGTGACTGGCGGCCACGCTGAAGAACCTCTAGGAACAGAACACGCTTGTGGGGCACCAGAGCTTGTGGCTGGTGCCCCGAGAGCATGGCACACCTGCAGCCTGGCTGAGCATGACCCAGCGTCCTCCCCGCTGTGCTGACCCCAGGCCTAGGGCCACATGGCTCCCCAGATGTTTGGTGCTGTCATCCCGTGTGGGAAGAGGACCCCAGCGGTGGGGTGCATCCACCACCACAGCCGCTCGGTACACAAGCAAGAGTGTTTGTCATAAAACTGGAAATTTTGGATGTTTACCCGTTGCCACTAATGGCTAAGATTTGACTGATTCATTCAAATTTACAGAAATAGTTGATGAATCACTTGTCAATCTTTGCAGAAGTACCTGGTGGAAAATGTGCTTCTGACAAATCCCTTCCAAATGCGTAGCCGTCCATCCTCAGAACAGCAACTAGGAGAGGCGAGCTGAGCCCTCTCCTCCACCTGGCGCCCAGGCCCTTCTCAGGGTCTTTGTTCTGGTCACCCTGGCCTCAGAAGTGCCCACCCCCCAGACTCCGGGGGAGCAGGTCCCACAGGGAGGGTCCCCCAGAGCCCAGGCAGCCGGCATGGTCACAGGCTGTGGCCACCGGGCCTGCATCCTGCTGCTGGAGCGTCCCTGGTCGGGGTGCAGTATGCCTTCCAGCCGTGGGGATCGCGCTGGCCGGAGTCGGAGTCGTGGGGTCACAGCCAGGGACCGCGGCACTGCCCCCAGTCCCCCAGGCCCTGGGGTTCCCACGCACACCACAGGCGTGTCTTCTGGAAAGCCAGAACAAAGGAGCCCCTCTGCCCCCACCTCCTCCTCCTTCCAGCTTCCAGGGGAGGCCCCTCCCAGGGGAGAGAGACAGCCACAAACCAGCAGCAGCGCCTGACACGCCCAACCCCAGGAGCTCAGCTCCTTACCGCTCCAGCTGCACCGGCCCTGCCCCAGCCTGGACCCCACTGACAGGGCCTTCCAGGTGTGGTGTCCGCAGCACCCCCATCCTGCACGGGCAACATGTAAGCGTCCCCAGAAGGCCACCCCTGCCTCGCCCCCATGCACTGTCCCACAGCTTCCCCGGCGTCAACACAAAGCCTAGACACACCTGTGCTGGTCTTCAGGAGCAGCCACAGCCCTGAGATGTCGTGTGACAGCAGGGAGATGAGGCTTAAGGTCATGCTGTTGCCACCATCGCACTGGCGTCAGGACGCGGCAGCCTGCCTGCTGGAACGCCTGTCCTGGGCGCACAAAGGAAGGCGGCAGGGCTCCATTTTGGGGTCACCGGGGGCCTTGGTGCTGGATCCCCAGCACAGGAGCGCAGCTTCCTAGATGTGCCGGCGCCGGGAACTGCCCAGCCCCTGCGGTGACGCTCCCGCGGCCCCAGCTCCATCCCCGCCGCCCGTCAGCACCCTCCCTGCAGGGGCCCCGCGCCCAGCGCAGTCATCCCAGCTGCGGGCGGGGCAGTGTCTGCACCTCCGGGTCCGGGTCGGTCCGGGGCACGTGCCCGCCCGCGTCTGCCCGTCTGTGCTCCTTGGAGAGCTGCTCATGTGTGTGACCAGGTCCCAAGCGGCTGGGACCTCAGAGGCCCCAGGGACTAAGGTGGAAAATGTAAGGGGGAGGGCGACTCCCTGGGGAACTCATTAAAATGCAGGTTGGGTTTGGGCTGGGGGTGGTTGGAACTGCTCCCAGGTGGGGAGGCCCCCAGCGACTACCAGGTTGTGGGCAGGAAGAGCCTGCGGGGTGGGTGGAGCCGGAGCCCATGGCCGTAGATGGCCGGGCCCTGAAGCTGGACAGCCTGGCCGTGGTTTTATCCACCTGGATACAAGGTCACAGATTGTGGCCCCCTGAGGCCCAGGCCGCTGGGAAAGCAGCGTCGGGCGGGCTCAAGCTGGCAGGGGCACGCTCGCTGTGGCACAGTGTGGCCCTGCAGCCACACTACACCCCACCCCCTGCAGGCCCGTCACGTGGCCAGACTGACCTGGTCTCTGCTGGACGATTCCAATCCCCTCCAATCCCCTCCTTCCTGCCCACTGCTCCCCAGTTGCCCCCAACGGCACCGACTGCATTGCCCTAGGGATGGACAAGGGGGCATTCAAGCAGACCAGGCTGCAAGCCCCTGGCACAGTGGGCAAGGCCTTCAGCGTGGAGCCAATCCAGCCTCCCCTGTGGCTACACTCCCTGGCAGCGGCCCTGCCCAGGGCCCCAGCAGCACTGCCGCCGGTCCACACACAGCCGGCTGAACCCTGGCACACTGCCCCCCAGCACTGGGCAGGCCCAGGCCAGGGACACTGTGAAGTCCAGCATGCAGGGAGGCCCACACCGCACCAGTAACCAGCCACTCAGGAAAAACCGCCTTGAGGAAGAAGGTATCAGACCCTAGGCTCCGCCACCAGAAGGGACTTGGCTTTGAAGTGGGAGGAGAATAGAGGCACATGGTGGAAGGAGGGACACGTTTCTCTGTTACCCTCACTCCCTGGGCACTGCAGGGTCTTGGGGCCAAGGCCTGGGTTCTCAGGAAGCGGGGCCTTGCCCGCGGCCAGGGGCGGTCTACACCTGGACAGGCAGGGCTGGCTCTTCTGGGTGCCACCATACCCACTCACTCATCCTGCATCCGGGAAGGACAGCCACATCCGGCCCAGAGTTCCCCACAACCCGCTGGGTGGATGACCCCAACAGCACACCAGGCCTGGGCACCAGAGGGGTCTCACGCCTGGGACTGCACAGCCTGTCCAAGAGAACGGCTCCCCTGCAGGCAGCTGAGGGCCAGCCCCGGCTCCTGACTGTCGGACTCACTGCTGACCACGTCCGCGGCCAGTCCTCAAGCCTCTGGCCTCGGGCCTCGTGTCCCTACACTTCTCAGGGAACACGTGGTCGGATCCATGGCACCTGTCTTCCTGGTTGGCCCTCTGGGCTGGGCTGACGCCGAGGCACACAGCTGGGGAAGATGGGGCAGGTGGGCTCCTAGCAATCCCCCATGCCTCCGCGGAGCATCCAGGAGGCAGGCCCTGGGGCTCACACACAGCGAGCACACGTTCTCCTCCAAAATGGATCTCCTTCAGAACCACGACATGGAGTTTACAGAGGAAGCTGCTGGCAGAAGGTCTTCCCTTTGCGGACATGGGGTTCGTTCATCCAGGAAATGCGTGCCAGCTGCCTTGGGGATTTGGGGACAGGAGGCACATGGTCAGACCCAGCACTGCAGAAGTGAGGCCATGGTGCACGAGCTATGTCCCCAGCTCTGGCTGTGGTCCTTGAAGGGCCAGGACGAATCAAATTATTAATGGGATCCACGGTGTGTTTTGAAGGACCCAAATGTGTCCTCCCTGAGGGGCACCCCTCACCATCCCACCTCGCCCTGTGACCCTCATGCCCTGCAGCCCCAGGTCCAGGTACTTACGCCCACTCTGTTCTGCCCTCAGGGGCTGCATCTATAGCACTCACACCTGCTCTCAGCTGGTCCTTGGGTGGCTGCCCCAGAGGCCTGGCCCCTGATGGGCTCTCCCCGCTTCAACTCCTGTGGGCCTAGCATATGTGTGTAAGTGGCTGTGGTCACAGGTGGGGCGGGTAGAGAAGTAATGAGGGTACAGAGGTGCCAGGTACTCGGGCATTTCCTCTGTAGTGCACTGTCTGGCCTGGCAGCCGCCCTGGAGGCCCTGAGGGTGGAGTTCTGTCGGTTGGAGGAGGTAGGTGCGTCCATGTAGGGGTCACTGCCCCATGGGCTCACTGCGGTTCCCGCTCCTGGCCCTCTACTGCTGCCTGTCCCTTGGTGGCCCGCCACGGCTTTCTTCTCATGCCCGAGCAGTCCAAGGACCCGTGGTTCTGAGTCTGGCTTCTACCTATACCTGGAGTCGTGTTCTCTGGGGTGCAGACTGTGGGGGGAGCCAGTCCTCCAGGGCGGAGGACTGGAGTGTGCAGCCCGAAGGGTCAGGGGCAGTTCGGAGAACCAGCTCAGCTGCAGGAGGCCTGCAGAGCCTCAAGGGTGGCCTGGGGATAGCACTCCAAGCCGTGGGGACAGCTGAGCTAAGAGCCTGGACTCAGGGGCCCAGGAAGCATACAGCACAGGGCTGACCGCGGGCCCGGCGGGTGGGTGCCTCTCTGGGGTGAGCGGACGTCAGCCCTGATCTGCTGACACAAATTACTCTTCTCAGTCCCGGAGCCTGTGCTGTGTGCTTCGTGTGACAGGCGGTGAAGCCACCAGCATGCCAGCAGGGCTCGCCTGGGACCAGAGCTTAGCACGCGGAGCCAGCTGTCGGGCCAACCAGGTTTTCCTCGTGAGATGTAAACATTCCTCACTGGGTCGTGCTGGATGATTTTGCGAACATTCACACTTTTCTGACTCACGTCACAGCAACTCTCTGTGGCCCCACCCATGGTCTGCGCGTGTAAGGGACGGGAAGGATGGACGGACCTACCATGGCACAGACTGCAGAGAAGCCAGGGGTCAGGCCCCACGGGGCAGGCAAGCGAGAGCAGACCCTGACCACAATGGTGGCAGCCCCCGTGGACTTCGGCCTTGGCCCCGCGTGGCAGCCTGCGCCACCGTTTCCCATTGCCAACGTTCCTGGCCGCGGGTTTATTTCGGGGCCAGGGCCCTGTCTTTCCTTGGGGAGCAGCCTGGTGAAGGGAGGTCTGGTCTTCTTTGAACCGTGCGTACCACGGCCCTGCCTGTGCAGCCGCAGCCCCAAGTAAGTGATAGACCCTGAATGTCACCACAAACACGGCTTTACGGGAGAAAACACAGTATATTGGTCAAAATCTAACATTTAGTGGATGGGGTAGGCAACGACACACTGGCATGCGAAATGTGAACGACCCGGTGGGCCCAGAGTCCCTGCAGAGCCCCCCCCCCCCCCCCCCCCCCCGGCTGCTGCCCCGACAGACGCGAGCCTGGCGCTAACCTCTCCTCATCCAGGGTGCAGGAAAAGCTAAACCTGTGTCCCCTTGAATCCTACAAAAATACATGCATAACCTCAGTCCGGCTCTAGGCCTTGAACGACTAGGATGTGAGAGCAGAGCCAGAGCTGCTCCAGCCAGTTTCTGCCAGATGACAGGGCAGCGGCCTGCTTCCTGGGCTCTGGGCACAGGGCACCCCTTCTCCCCACACCACCGCGTCTCATCACCACGGCAGCCCTGGCAGGCAGGTGTCTGCTCTACGGGGCAGCAGGTGAAGCTGGACCTGGTGGCTACTAGGTCCTCGCGCCACCGTGATCCTCCCGAAGCCCCTCCCACCCCAGCCATATCCCTTCCCTCAGCCTGCCCCCCACCTTCCTACTCGCCCCCTCCCTCCATCTTTGGTTCTGGCTGGATCCTTACCGCCCCATCCTTTCCGCTACTGCTTCTCCAGAGACCAAGACGGTGCTGCCCTGGGTCAGGCCATTCCTCCCTCTTCCTCTCAGGCCTCATTTCCATCTGACTCCAAGCCACTTGGGTAGCTCGTCAGCTTGGAGGACACGGCGCAGACCCAGCCTCCTCAACAGGCTCCTGGGGACCCGGCTGCCCCACCCTGACCCACTCTCAGCTTTCCTTCTTCGCACACATCATTTTAGGGCTTGGCTGCACTTCTGTGGGGGCCCAGTCGGGGAGCCCCGGAGACCTGGCTGGAACCCCACACTCGCAGGTCCTGCGACAGACACGTGGCCCCTGTCCCCATGAACTGAACAGGAAGGCTCTCTTCCTGACTGCAGACACAGACAGCATCCCCTCCCCGGTGAGCTACTGCTCCTCCAAGCAGGGCTGGGACCCATGGTTCCCCTCCAGAGGGCACAAGCTGGGACCTGGTGTGACCTGGCAGAGGGAGCCTCATTCTTCTCCTCCTGGATCAACAGCTTCTCTTCACACATTAGTGAGTCTAGGTGGGCACTGGGCTGGGTACACAGAGCAGAGACACAGCCGGGGCCTTAGGTGAATTGAAACGTCACTGTAGGTGAATGCTGGTGGGGCCAGGCCGATTCCACCCACAGACGCCAGTGGGCCCAGAGCCAGTGGGCCTCGCCCTGGGGAGCGGGGGTGGCGAGTGGCAGGTGTCCAGGACTCAGATCCCGGCTCGGGGTGCTGCCGGCTTCTCGCCCTGGAGAGGCAGTGGGGTCGCCCCACCATCTGGGGGGCGAAGCAGCATTTGGTGTGCCGGACTTAGAAAGGTACAGAGAGATGACCCATGGTTTTTGGGGTGGGCCACGGTGGCCTGGACCCATGAGGATCCCGACAGGAATTCTGGATTCACCCAACTGCCGAGTGGGGTGTCAGTTTGGCAGGAGGTGACTTCAGGTGGCACACAGGAGCCAGAGCCAGTGCTGGGTGTGTCTGATGGTCTGAGCAGGAGTTTCGTGGGGGTACTGGGATGGGGATGGGAAGGAGTAGCTGAGAAGCAGGCAGGGCCTCGCCCACACGGTCCAGGATGTGGAAACAGTGGGCGGGTGCAGCCAGGTATTGGCGCCTAGAGAAGCTTTGGGATGGGCGCCAAGGGGCGTGTGCCCACAGGCCTTCGGATGTGCATCTGAGGAAGAGGCCTGGATGTGGCATCAGGGGACCCCTGAAGAGGGATGCCATGTACCCATTTCAACCTGATCCCCAAAGAAGTTCCATCTCACAGGGGAAGGCAGGGCAATGTGGTCGCCTGGGCTCACGGCTCAGCTGCACACAGGTCCTGCTGAACCCGGGGACCCAGGGGCTGTATGGGAGGAGTGAGGCAGGACCTTTGGGCATGGGGGATTCGATGGGTAGAGGACTCGAGCAGGGGTCCAGGTGTGGGGACTGGAGGGAAGCCTGTGTCCTGCGGCTGGGGTGGGGGCAGAGCCAAGGGGCCAACTGGGTGTGGCTTCATTCCTCTGGGAGCGCCCTCTGTGGCCAGGGCTGTGGGCCTCATCTGGTGCCTTGGGAGCCTCCAGCACCCAGGGCATCCTCTGCTGTTCCCCGACTCTCCCAGGGGACCCCAGGGCTGGCGGGCAGCATGCAGACAGTTGGGGATGGGCCCCCTTGGCCCCGTTCTCCTTCCCTGTACTCCCTCAGGGTGCTAGGGTCTGAACCAGGTGCCTGCCATCAGCCGTGGGGTCAGATCTCCCAGGCCTCTCCCTCCTGAGGTCACAGGTGGGGGGATGGCTTGGCCCAGGGGGAGCTGCTGGCAGCTGGCCACAGCCTTGCAGTGACCTTGAGGGAACCACGTTAGGTCTTGGTGGGCAGAATCTTGGATCAAACAGGTGGGCTGGGCTGTGCCACAGGACAGTGACAGGGACTGGGTGCTGGTGGTCCCCAAGCCTGGTGTCGTGGGTCTGCCCTCCGCTCCCCACTGCTCCCAGCACACACACACTCAATAAGCAGCATCATTTACCGGCAGGGACTCGGACCAAGGGTTGGGTGACAGGTGCTAGGGCCCCAGCTCTGCAGGACCCCACCCTTCACCCCAGGAGCACGCTGACCAGGCTTGTCAGGAGGCTCCTGTAGACACTGCGGAGCTGTGGTGGGCGAGGAGCGGACACCCAGACTGGCTCCTCCTGCTCAGACGAAGCTGAGGAGGAGAGGTGAGGAGGGCGGGGCGGCCCTGAGTCTGACCTGGGCAAACTCCAGGGGCCTCCACCTCCTCGGGAAACATGCTACCATGCCCATGTTATGGATGGGAAGACTGAGCCCCTTGCCTCAGCACACGGCAAGGAGGGGGCCCACGGTGCTGGCCCTGGAGGTGAGGAGGCTCTGGCACAGGGCATGACACTGCCTGTCCGCAGGCCTCACTTTGTCCTGGTGTGAAGGGCATGGCAGAGGTCTGGCCATGGGACACAGCCTGACCCACATCCCCACATGGCAGGTCGAGACAGGTGACTCCCCAGGGCACACAGACAGCTTGAGCCACAGCATGGACGTTCCAGCCTCAGGTGCATCCAGCAGGGCTGCCCAGACTCCTGCTGAGAGGCCTTGCTCCAGGTCGGACCTGGCACCTGACTGGTCCCGCGGAACTTCTTCACCTCCGGGAAGGGCGGTGGCGGGCTGGCTGCTGGGCCACGCAGATTCCCACAGTTGCCAGCGTCCCCTGGAGACTCTGGAAGCCTGGAGTCGGTGCTGTGTCGGGAGGCCTGTCTAGCCCTCCCCACCGCCAGTTCACATCTCCATTTTCTCTGCGTGGCCTGCTGCTGACCACCTGTGAACTCCGTTTTCTTCATAGACCCCAGTCAACTCTTTAAAGATTACCCTGGTCTTGACCCCAGCCTTCTCCTCCTGTGGCTGCTGCTGCTGTACCCGGGCTGGCTTCTCATTCCTGGGAAGCTGAGCTTGTTCATCCGTAGCCCTGGGAGCATGCCAGAGCCAGACCCTGTGCTAGGACCCTCCCTGGGGCTGCGCTGTGCTGCGCCCCGAGTGTGGACGCCCCGCAGACTCCAGAGGGCCGGTGCGTATGGGCTTCCCTGGCTGACCACACGAGGCTGGGAAGTGACTGCACGCCTGGGCAGGAGGACGGAAGGGATCCTGAGGAGCTGTCATGTCCAGAGCCTCCAGCAGGGGCTTCTTGGGGCCGTTACTCGTCCTGAAAGGTCCCTGTTCAGCTCCAGAAATGATGTGAGGCCCGCTTTTGTGTTCAGATAACTTGGAGTCCCCGCTGAGCCGGGGTCTGGTGGAGAGGCGGCCGGGAGGGGCCAGCTGCAGGCGCCAGGAAGTGGGGATTGGGTGGTTTGGGCGGTTTCCCTGCAGCAGGGCGGAGGTGGGGCAGGCAGGATGGGCCACAAGCTGTTGCTCTTGCCTTCTCCACTGTCCTCACCGCCCTTGTCCCCAGGAAGGCCGGGTATCTGTGATGTCACCAACGAGGCTGAGCCGCCGCCCTTCAGACTGCACCCAGCTCTCACGGACACTTCCAGTCCTAGAATGGGGCCCTGGCACCTGAGCTCTTCCTCTGACACCCATCTCTGCTGACGGCACCACCGTCCACCCTGGTCCCACACGGGCGTCCTGACTGCTCCTCCTCTGTCCCTGTAAGACACCTGGGCTCTGTCCCTCCTCCTGGCAGTTCCTTGGGCAGCACCTGCCCTGCGCTGCTACTACCATGGCTCAGAGCCCCATGGCCCGGCCTGTCCCAGGTCCTGAGGAGCTGCTTCCCACCCTGGGTGTCTCTATACCCCACTCCACTTCCACATGCACCTCTGCGTGAAGCCCTCACGTCTCCGGCTAGAAGGTGAGATCCTGGACTGCATTCCCACTGCCTCTCTGGCCGCTGCCCAGGCCACCCCAGACCCCCACCTGCTCTTCATGGCTCCTGTGTTCATAGTAACACGTGAGCTCCTTTCCCCAGATGTCTTGACCCATTGTCACGGGGTGCCTCTCCCCCAACACAGGGCAGCCACCCGACACCTGACACCACCAGCCTCTCTAGGACCGTGAGCTGCCCTGAGCTCCGGCCTCACGGGACTTCAGCGTGGGCATGATGCTCAGCGTGGGCTGGTGCAGATGAAGCAAGGCCAGACTATGAGCACTTCAGGGTTTGTGCTGGGCCTAAGCATTCCGCGGGCGTGAGATATGCACCGGGTGTCCTTTCATCTTGCTCAGAGCTCAAATACAATGTACAAGTCAGTGCTCTTAAAATCAGAGCATAAACGAGCTGTTTGGTGTTTCTGATGTTATGCTGATTTGCAACTGTGTAAGTCTTAGCATAATAAACAGGGACCAATCAACGGAGTGAAGTAGGTAAGTGCCACGTGGCCCCAGAGACCCACACCAGAACATTCTGGTCCATTTCCTAGAGGAGACCTGGCTGAGAAGGCACCTTCAGCCACATTCAGTGGTTCGACCGTGAGCTCCACACCCCTTCCTGTAAGGAATCGAACTCATTCCCCAAATCTGCCCTCAAGGAGCGACAATGGATACCACCAGAGGGACAGACAGGCTGGTGTGTTCACGCAGCCCTTGTGGCAACAACCCGGGTTACCGTTAAGGGTGCTCTGATTCCTAGTAATAAAAGTGATACTTTCTTTGTTATAAATATGACGAGATTACTGAAGAGTGTACAAAATAAAGCCTTCTAACAACTGTGCTCATGACCTGGAATCCCAAAGTTAGCCAAGCACTGCCCAGGGGGCTCGTGGTGGTAACTAGAACAAGCCAAACCTCTTAGGCCTCCCACCTGGGGTGAGGGTGCCCCGACAGCTGCCTGCTGCCCCCTACTCCCATATCCATCCCCTAGTACCCCCACGTGGCCCCCACATCCACCTCCGGCACCCCCACGTGGTCTCCATGTCCACCCCTGGCACCCATGTAGCTCCCACGTCCACCCCTGACACCCCCACATGGCCCCCACGTCCACCCCTGGCACCCCCACGTAGCTCCCGTATCCACCCGACACCCCTGCATGGTCTCCACGTCTACCCCTGCCGCCTCCACATGGCCCCCACACGGCTCCCATGCAGCTGAAAGCCTGGACAGAAAAAGCAAAACTCTCCCGAGTGTTTCAAAATGCAAATTTCAGTTGCATTTTGGGCTGTCCATTCAGGACGACTATTTGATAGATTTCTGGAATGCTTCAACAACTTCTGGTCAAATCTCCAACATTCTAACAAAACCATGCTAAAAAACATATGCTTTTATTCCTCCACAGAATGGGTAAAGCACCTGCAAAATGTGCTTGAAAGGTGCCTGTGTCATTCAGGAGTGAACGAGCCCACGCTGAGCACCGGGAGCCCGAGGGGAAGGCCGCCGGCCAGCGCTCACTGCAGTCTTGTGCCAACACCTGGCTCCCAGGCAGGTTTCGCTCAGGCTGTGTCTTGGGCCCCGGCAGGCAGCTTCCCTCTCCCCTCCCTGCGGCCGCAGGTGGGGGGGGCCCAGGTGCAGATGGTGGGGACTGTCATGTGGCTGCTCAGGCGGCTCCTCCAGGGGAAGGAGCGGGTTTGTAGGAGTCCCGCCACAGTTCACGAATCTCATCCCAGGGCCTTCAACACCCAGGGCAGGTTCCTGCAGCTCTGGATCATCCATCCCAGTCTTCATAGGGACCACGTAGGCAGATGATTGCAGCTGTCCCCGCAGCACCAAGCCTGGCCCGGCACACAGCAGACGCTCAGTTCCTGCTGCCAACAAGTAAGGAGCAGCACTTCTCGGGTCTTGACATGTTTCATTAATTCATTTGCTCTTAACACAGAAATGCATTTGCTTTTCTGAAAACTTGCTCCTTTGCAGAAGTCGTGGATGGTACTCTGAGGACCTCTTTCAAGCAAACTTGAAAAATAAAGGTTTCTCTGCATGAATGAATACTTTGCAGGCATCCTGAGCAGCACTGCAAGTGGGTGGCATCGCCCATGGCTTCCGCCTCGACTTTCTGGCCCCACATGCAGGATGAGTGTCTGTGTCGGTTTTCTTGCACGCTGTTTACACTCCGTGTGTGAAGAACTTGCCTTCCCTAGAGATGCAGGAAAAGCTGTCTCCCTGCCTCAGGCCTCCAGATGTGGCAGGATTTGGGGTGATGATTTACACTCGTGTTGCCAACGTGGTGTCAAAACCATCTGGGTATTTCAACACAGGATGGTGACAAGGAGGAGCTGAGTCACTCGTGCTGCTACCACAATGGATGGGGCCATCTGCAGATCCCAACCACGCACAGACTGATGTGCCCCAGGACAATGTCACCCAACAATGAGTCCCCCTGCAGCTCACACGGAGCCTATGAGGTAAGGGAGGCTCCAGATGTCAAGCTGGATCCCCTGCTCGATGCAGAAAGCCCTGCAGGGTCTCTGGGGCCAGGGGAGCATCAGTGGGCCCCACCATGCACAGCCACACGGGGAGGGCTTACACACACCTGCTGGAGACTAACTTGACCATTCTGCCCATCATGTTAGGAAAGCAGGCATGCAGGAGAGCATAAAGTGCCCAGCACCCTGGCAGGAGCAGCCACACCCGAGAGCACAGTGCGCCACCGTGACTGGCTCGGTTGCTGTTGGGATATGTCCCCCTCCCACCACAGCTTCAGGATGATGGTGACACATCATCACCAAGGCTCACTGGGGGATCTTGTCCAAGCTCAGACATGCTCATGTGTCTGTGTCCTCAGAGCGAGTACATCCCTGGAAAGGGCCGGCTCTCACAGCACTCCTACCTGGTGACACCCGTGGGTGACACTCAGGTCAGGCCTGGGCTCCCACCTGCTGCACAGATGCCCCTCAGCTATGTTCCCAGGCCTCATCGCTGGGTCAGAGTGCAGGTCCCTGGGGCTCAGGAGGGCAACCCCCTGTCCTGTCACCCTGACTCTCCACTCCAATTTCCAGGCAAGAGCTCTGAGCGGAGTGTGAAGAAACACAGGGGCTGTGGCCTCCATGCCTCGAGGCCATCACTCTCAGGCACAGAAGCCGCCGTCCGGAGGCAGCAGGTGTGGACTATGGACACTGAGAGAAAAATGAAGGAGGAAAGGACTAGGAATAAAACAAAACTGCTGCGGGTGGCAGTGTCCACCTCACAGCACGGAAGGGGCCAACATTTGGACACAGGAGCTTCCGGAAGGTGTGGTGGGGGCGGTGGGGACACGCTATCTCCAGAGACCCTGTGCCCCCACCCGGCCGTGAGCGCCCCTCCAGGGGCAGCCCCGTGCCGACCGCCCTCCTCTGGGGAAAAGAGCCACACGCACTATGTCTGGGCCCTGAGCATCTTCCCATCACACGGGAGGCGAGGAGACTCCAGGGGCCATTCTGCCCCAGTGACCACCGGGGGCGTGAGTGCTAGGCTGCGGGTCCCAAGCCGAGCCGTGGGGAAGGCCTGCACAGCCCTGTGGTTTACTTTCTTGGCACAAGCGAAATGGGGACGCTGGCTGCACACAGGCAGCTCCCATTCTCGGAGACTCTCTGTCCCTAGGAGGAGCCCAGGAGGCTCGTGGGGGATGTGGCCAGGCCAGTGTGGAGCTGCTTTGGGGACCAGATAGGAAGCAAGGGGCACTCTGTCCCCATGCTGAGGGCTGTTTTGTCTGCCGTGGGCCTGGCCAATCACTGACTTTGGCCCATAGCCCCGTGGACGCGCCACCCTCACTCAGCCTCAGTCTCTCTGCAGGGAGAGGCACGTGATGGTCATGCACAGGTCAGCAGAGTCCAGGCTGCTAGACCTCTTAGAGGCCCTTGGGGGGTCCACTGCCCTGCCCATCACCTTCCTTCACCCTCCTGCTTGGTGCCCATCACCACTGTCACAGAAACAGGAGCAACTGGGCTAAGTGTGGGCCTGGCAGCAAACCCAAGGCCCGTTCACGTTGCTGGCCCGCGCCCCACTCCCGATAGTCCCCGAGACAAGCGACATTTCTGATGACTATAACCCGGCCCTCCCCGTCTGTAAAATGGGCTCAGGTGAGACACGGAGGCACAGCTCTAACGATCACGAAGCTCTCCATCAACGATGAGCCCTCAGCCCTTGGGGCCCCATGAAGGGCCCGTCCTCATGAGGCCGTGACCCCCCAGCCGGCCCACAGAGACCTCTGAGGCCTCGCATCACTGTCAGGGAGACAGCCAGCCAGTACAGAGCAGTGTCCCTCACCATGCTGCAGCAGATTTCGTGACCTTCAGGGGGACTGGAGGAGCTGGTCTTTGGACAGGAAACCTGCTTAGCCCACGGCCCTCCATGGGGGCTCTAGGAATTTGCTGGGCTCTGTGGGACCCTGGAGAGCAACTATATCAGCAAACCACACCTACTCTACAGTGCCGCCGACTGTCCAGGAAGCTACCCGCCTGTCACTTGGTCAAGCGGATCACCGATCCTAAGTAGCAGTGGCTTTTGTTCTGTTTTGCACTTTACGCGTGGACCTTTGCACATTGAGCACGAACGAGGTCAGCTCAGCCCCGATGGGCTGGGTGCTGGCCCAGCTCCCTGCTGTCTGTCTCGTGCCAGCCATGGAGCGGACCCACACTAGCCACAGGGAAGTCCTTGGCCTTTGGTGGCTGATGGCGGGACTCAGTCATCTAATAGTGAGTTTGGATGAAGGCTCATCTACTGCTCACACCTATTCCCTGGGCTATTCCTCTGTCCAAGGCATGCTGGTCCCTGGTGACTCACCAGGACGGCCTCCTGTCTGCAGGTGGCAGGGCTCCCACATCCAACCACAGCCAGCGCAGCCCGCAGCCCTGTGAGTGACCCCAGGACGTGGCCTGGGGACCCGGGGACTCACCGTCAGCGACAGACAGCAGCCAGGAGCACCACTCACTATAGATGTAATAGCATTTCATCTCGGCCACGGAGATTCGGGCTGCGTGCCTGTCCCCCATGGCCCCAGAGCACCAGCTAGACGTTCGCCCCTGCACCCGGTGCCCCTACCCTCTGTGCTGCCTGTGAGCCTCTCCCACTGAACTTTGCTCCCTAAATCCGTGTGAAGGACCAGCTGACTTTCTACTTCCGTTTCACCCCTGAGCTGAGACAAAGCCCTGAAAGGCGATTACCCTCCTGCAGGCCGGCAACATCTGCTCACTCCACCCTGTCTGTGTACACAGGCGCCCTGGCCAGCCGGCCAGCTAGAAAGCAACGTCCGGGCTCGTCTTGGCCGTGGTTTAGGGATAAGGGACGTCTTGGCTGCCATGACTCCCCCGAGCTGCCATGCAGGCCCCACATTGCCCGCGGGGAGATGCACACACGCCGGGGGCCTTGAATTGGACAACATGTCCACGGCAACTGCTCGTCACCACCCTCTTCCATTTGAGAAGGTCCAGCGATCTGGACACAGGGGACTGTTTGGGGACGGGGCGGAGGCTGTGTTTGCTGAGAGGAAGGTCAACAGAGTGGGGCCACGGGTACCTGTTCTTATGCCCCTCCCATGCTGTCCAGCTTTCACCGTCTGTGGGTCCCTAACACATCTGGGGTGTGACGCCTGAACCCCACCTGGAGATGTTCTCTTGGAGCCTGGCGAAGGCTTGAGCTGCCTCCTGCCCAGTGCCGCTGGCCTTGCCCTGCCCACCCCATGGCCTGGGCTCCCTAGGGTCAGGAGGAGGGTACCCCCAGTCCCTACTCAGGGACCAAGGCAGTGGACTGCATCTAACACCCCGGCCAGCAGGTGCCCCGTGAGGCTCCCTGCTACACACTGCTGCCTAGACCATGGGTGCCTGGGACCAAGACCCCACAGAGACCCAGGTACCCCAGTGCCACACCCATCCCCAGGTCTGAGCCAAGCTGTCCCCCTGCAGGCCGGGTGCAGAGTGGGAGGTCAGAAGGAGCAACTTCAACCAAGTTGTCTGATATTTAAAATGATGAAAATAAGGATATAAAAATCGCCAGATTTCTCCAGAGCATGGAACCTCTCCTTACCAACAAGTGGGACCAGAGCCGGGAAGCAACTCAGCACAAGTATTTCCTCTGCAAGAACACCCTTTAGATAAAGCAGCAAACTCTCCTCAGCTCTGCAGGGCTTAGCAGATCTCACCAAATTCTAGAAGGTCAGAGAGAAAGCGGGCCTCTGCTTCTGAAGCTCCTCAAAAGCTGAAAGCCAGGATTGCAAATCAGGCTTTTCTGAAAGCCTCATGGCCAAGACCCAGCGGATCCGGTGGCCAAGTGTCAGCGCCCACAGCCCCCATACTCGTGGGCCTGTCCCTGTGGCCTCTGCCCCCTCCACTCACAGGGGACAGGGCCACCCAGCCTGTGACCCGGCCACATGTCGTCCAGTCCCGGGAGGTGCGGCGGGCAGCCCGTCTCAGCAACAGAGACGGTCTAGGCCAGGATCTCAGCCCGACCACAGCACTCAGCCCTCGGGAACGGGGAGGGACCCAGGGCTGTCCTGGCCTACTCTGGAAAGGGCCTCCTCACAGTCTACAGTGATGTTTCAACATTGTTAGGGGCACTGACTTTCCAAAAGAAAGGAAATGTTGTGAAGACGTCACCATTGTTTCCAGCGTGATCAGCTAAGTGACTGGTTTCCTCTAGATTTCTCTCCAGGAGTTATTTTTGCTTGTGACCTTGTGGTCAAACGTTTTTTCCCTTTTTGCATTAGCGACCAGGAAGCTCAAAGGGAAGTTCTGTGATTACTTAGCAGTGATCGATTCACCCAAGTGCATCGAACGTATTTATTTGCTTCTTTCACGTTGTTCTGGTTCTGTTTAAAATTCTCCATGCCAACCAGAAACATGTTTCCATAAAGAGAAGTTCTCAATTCTAAGAAAAACAATCTGTTTTCTTGGCTTGGTGAAACTCAGTCTGAAATGTGCCCAGGTAGAAGAGCACAGAGTGGACGGCCCTCCCCGTGAGCTCAGGCAGGACAGCGAGGAGGCGACGTTCCAGAGGTTGCCCTCATGGCCGCTGACTGACATCACACCTGTCTCTGGGTATCAGACAACCATCATCTTGCCACTGCACTGTGTGCATGCCCTCTCCTACACCAGGAAGCCTGGCTATTGGTCACTTCCCACCTGAGGATGCTTCCTTCAGAGATCGAGCCACGGAAGGCAGCTGGATGCAAGGTCTGTGCACGGGGACGCAGATGCTAGCCTGACCCTCGTATCCAGACAGGTGGGGGTCAAATGTGCCGGGAGGAAGGAAAGCCAAGACAAGACTGCTTCTCTGGGAGCCAGAAATTAGCCAGCAGGTGCCCAGGGGCCCGGTGGCCACACCTGCGGGTCAAGGAGACTTAGCTGGGAGATGCCAGGCCGGATGGTGAGGGAGGCAGGGGGCTGGACAGTGAGGGAGGCCGGGGGCAGATCAGGGAGCCCTGCTGACCCAGGCCTCATGTGTCCCTTAGCCCCTAACTGCCCACTGTCCACCCTGGTTTCATTAGTAGCACTCACAGCCTCAGCGGTGTCTAATGAGCACTAAGGAGGACAGGAAAAGCTTGTCCCGTCCGCAGCCCCCCTTCACGAGAAGACAGCCCTGGACCCCAGGATCCATGGCTGATGTGTGGGGACCGGCTCAGGCCCCAGGTGCCAGGATGACAATCTAGTCCTTCACAGTTGGGTGTCCTCACATAATGGAGACAAGGCCAGGGAGGGGGGAGTCTGCTCAGACAACCAGGGAATCCCCACGCGTGACCCATGACCTCCAGACAGCACTGGGGAGGAGGCTGGGAGGGCACACATGGAGGATCCACGCCCCCTGTGAGCATGGGGCTGTGGCAGGATCCATCATGATGGCCCCACGCACTTTGCAGAGTTGGCTGCGTCCATAAGAAGGAGGAAGCCTGGTGATTTTAACCTTGAGCATGTGCCTGGATGCAGGTACGTGCAGAACAACCACCAAGACTCAGAAGCAGTCAGGCTGTCCAGGAGCCGGCTCTGTCCTCCCCCAAAGGGACACCGAGGGAGGCGGTCCACCTATCCAGGGGCCGTCAGCCACACCAGGCCACAGGCTCAGCCCTCCAGGTTTAAGCACAGGCTTTTTCGGCCCTCTGGGGATGCTACTGGCGTGGCCAGCGCCAGGCTCCACTTCCCCAACAGGGAGGGGCTGTGGCCCCCAAAGCAGGGGGAGGCTCTGTACTCGCTTTGCCACTTCTGATGTCTTTCACCTTACAGACATCAGGGGAACAGAGTCTGCCCTGACCCCTCAAAGGGGTGCCCGAGGTTGCAGAGCCAGCTGCTGCCCTCAGGTCAACAGCAAACTTCAGGTCTCCAGATCCCTGAGGAGGGCGGTTCTCCTGGGAAAAGGGACAGGCTCCAGAGGAAATCAATCCATAAATCACAACTTTGAGGCCCATGAGAATCCCCCTCCTTCCTCAGGAGGAAGCTCACTTGGGGAGCAGCTTGTGCTCCTGTCAGGGGACCCGTCCCTGTCCAGCTGCAGAACAGGGAGGGCGGGAGGCTGCCCAGGGCCAGGAACTGGGGCAGGATGCCCCTGGGGTTACCAGGGCACTGCGCACCAGCCCCCTCATGCACGTCTGCTCATGTCTGCTCGCTGTCACCATGGCCAGAGCAAGGACTCACGAGCCCAGGTCCTCAGAAGCAGAGGACAAAGTAAACCAAGTAAAGCTAGACCCTCATTGGCTTCAGCAAGATGCCCTGGCATGCTGCATCTAACCTTTCTCCAAAGTCTTGCAAGGGGCACGCATTTAGGTAACACACGGAGGTGCCCACCCATGGAAGGGACCCCTGGCACCTGGTCCCACACCCCAGGCAGCACCCCCACCCCGCCTCACCTGGCTGTGGGTGCGTCGAGGCCCCCCAGCACCTCAGGGGCCGTGGCGGAAGCCGACGCAGGAGGCCCCTGAGAGTCCCCCGGGATGCTCCCCTCTCGGCCATCCTGTTGTCTTCTAGGGACACGCGTGGCAGCAACGGCGTTGAGTGTGCAGATGGGCTCCTGCAAGGGCGGAATGTGACCCCGTGTCGGAGCCCCGCGGTTCCCACTGCCCTGCAGGTCTCCACGGGGCCAGTCAGCAATAGGTGGGCGCCGGCGGTGTTGGGGAGGGCGCTGTACCAGGTGCCACGCACTGAGCTGGGCACACGACCTCCAGTGACCTTGGGTTTACCGAGTCGTGAGGAAGAACAACAGAGCGGCCAACCAGCTCCCAGAGTCCCTGGCCTTGCGCTGCAGTGACCATGGGCACAGATGGTCACTGGGGTGGCCCAGAACCACCTGCACACGAGGGCGTGCCTGCAGAAGCTGCTGCTGCTCCCCTCCTGTCCCCACACCCGTGGTGCCGGAGAAAGACTACAGGGTCAGGGCCGGGTGCACGGTGGTCTATTTGCAGATCTTGGGCGTTTCCTTCACTGGAAAGGGGCTTGTGCTGGCTGGGGCTCCCGGTGTCAGGGACCTGCTCCAACTGCCTGAGCCAAAAACACCTTCCAAGCTCAGGAAGTCTCAAGTTCAAACAAACAACTAGAAGGCGGGAGGAAGGGAGGGGGGAAGAGGCCCTGGGCCTTCTTGAAATAAACCGGTAAATTCCTCTGCCTGTGACCCGCCTGCTGTCCAGCTCGGCGTGGGGGAAGGAAATGGTAACACTGCTTGGCTTGGCAAGTGCTACTTCCCTGTGATGCCGAAAGTGCCCCTGGCCCAATGGCCCCAGACCCTGGTGCCCACACCGCGTCTGCCTGTGGGGGTGAGTGCCTAGCACTGCCCAGGGCGTCCTTCTGTGGGGGCCTTGCATCCGGCATGCCCGCGATCCTCACAGCTAACCTGCCGGGCAGTGTGTGCAGTGCCGCACAGCGGATGCTCCGAGGGCCCGAGTGAGCTTATCGTATGCTCAAGGTCACAGGACAGAAACTGTGGAGGGTCGGCACTCCAGTCTGTCTGAAAGGCCAGGCTTACCCCTTGCGCCACGGGCACGCCTTTATCAGCCAACACTCTTAGAGCAGGTACAGCTGGTCTGCAGCTAGATAATGCATTCATTTCATTCTGGTCCCTTGGCACCCACTTTCCTCCCATGAGCGTTTATGGGCTAGGGCGACCCCGCCAAACACAAGTCCTTCTGCTGGAGCTGGACAAAGTGGGGCCAAGGGGACCTTTCCTCTGAGCAGGAAAGGTGCCAAGAGCACCGAGCAGGGGCTGGTACTATTTGCCTCCACACCCACCTGGGCTGTCACCTGCCCCAGGCCCAGGTCTGAGTCCTTGGGGATGCAAGAAGTAAAGCTGGCTGCTGGGGCTGCGTCCATGAGAAGCAACAAGGAGTAAACGGAGCTGGGGTCCTTCACCAGAAGCAAGAGAAAACCATGACCAGGCTGAAGCTTGGGCAGCCGTGCTGTCCATCTCTGCCCCTTCATGCTGGCTTCCAAGCAGAGGCCAAACCGGCACACATTCAGAAGGAAACAGATGGTGCGTTTGATGTGGCACGTCCAGGACATAAGCCCTCTTCCTGTGACCAGCGACCGGAGCCCTCAGCTTGTGCAGCCCACCGCACCTCAGGAAGGACATGTGGAGACACAGTGGCTCTGTGTCTCCAGGAGCTGCCGCCACTAGTGGTTAGTAACTGTGACGAGCCACCCATCATGTGTTGTCCTGAGCCTGGCACCGAATTTCTCCCCGGGTCTTTCCCTTCCCCATGTAAACATGAAGGTGCGCACAGATCAGGAGAACAGGGAACGTCAGGCTGCTCACTGAGCAGCTACAGGTCAGACGCGGCTGCGCAAACATGCAGGCGGCCCAGGTGCTCCTTATCCACGTCTGTCTTAAACATGCTACTAATTAAAACCTTTTCCAAAATTCAGTTCTGAGACACGAATCTGCTCACAATCTCCTGGTCTCTCTGCTTTGTCGGTTCACAGCCTTTGGGTTTGGCCGACGTCTGGAAACCATGGGTTTTCTCAGCCTTCCGTGGGCATTTCCTTCCCAAAGCTCCTCGGGTCCCAAACACAAGCCAGCCAGGATGCCCGCCCAGGATGCTGGCCCACCAGGTGTGCTGAGCGCAGCCGGGGCAGGCTGGTGGTGCCGGCTGGCATGTGAGAACCAGACTGATTCTCTGGGGACCCCAAGAGTAGATTTTACTCAACAGGACCTCCAGCCACCGTCAAGAGATTTGTATCAATAACTGGCATGGCTTTTGGCAGTAAGAGTCTTACATTAATCATGTCAGGGCAGCAGGGAGTTCTTTAGCTTAGGTCTTTTTTTTTTTTTTTAATTTTAATTTTTTTTTTAGCTTAGGTCTTAAATGAGATGCTGAGTGTTTGGAAAATCAGCCCTTGGGGGCAGACACCTGGCTTACTGCTGCATGAAGCTGCAGCCAGGCCTTAGGACTTGGGCATAAAAGGCTCTTCTCTCTTTTTCTTTTCTTTTTTTTTTTTTTTTAAGATTTTATTTATTTATTCATGGACACAGAGGGAGAGGGAGAAGCAGACTCCACGCAGGGAGCCTGATGTGGGACTCGATCCCAGGTCTCCAGGATCACACCCCAGGCTGCAGGCGGTGCCAAACCGCTGCGCCACCAGGGCTGCCCTCTCTTTTTCTTTTGAAGACAGAGTATAGGAACCAGCGCCTGGTATGCCCATTTTGGTGGGTGGATTCCACAAGGTCCCTGAGAGCCAGGGCCGCAGAGCACACCGCCCCCCTCTGTGCTCTGCCTTCTCAATGCCTGTGCTCTTCCTGGGTCTCTCTGGCAGACGGTTCCTCTCCTTGCTGCAGACGTGCTCTTCACGGTGAGGCCAGCACTGAGGTTCACCGGCATCCACACACCCAACAGGCCCTCCCTCCTGCTCAGCACCGAGTCCCGGCCCCGCCTCCTGGCCTCCGCTGGCAGCCCCACCGGACGGCGATTCCCAACAGAGCCCCGTGGCCCGTCGCCACGAATTGTTCACTATTTAACAGGGGCTTTCTGTCCCTTCCAATGACAAAGACAGGAAGCTCTGAGAGCTGGACAATGAAGATAGCCCATAAAGCACACTACAGGTCTGACCTGCCGAGGCCTCTGCACCCCAGGAGTGCATCTGGAGCTGCTCACGCTTGAAAATGAGGACACGTCCCACCAGACCAATCATCACAAAATCTAGACTGTGCCCATGTCATATGAATTTAGAAACCAGCTAAAACACACAACAGGGGACATGGTGACGGAGTGGTGCTTGTGGTGATCTTAAATCAGCATTTTCCCTATGCTGGGAATATCGTGCAGCTCATGAAATAGGTACCTTCCATGTGAAGTTCTGACACTTGTCAGGTTAAGCCAGGGTCTATGCTGGAGACTATTCACAGAGAAGAAGATCAGGGGAGACCTTGGGGTCCCACTCCTCTAGGTGGATGTGTGTGAGCTCCTGGCACAGCCAGCACAGAGCACATGCTCCCGACACGTGAGGCCAGCCAGTGCATGGGTGTGTCTGCATGAACAAGGGATCCTGCTAACACTGAGGACTCGGTCTCAGGAGAGAAAACAAATTTTAGCCCTTTGAGAACTGAAGGAGGCATAAAATTATACAACTGATAAGCCTAGGAGACCTAGTATCTGTCTATTCAACAACTTTCTGAGTTTTGTTACCGTTTAAACATCAAATGACATGTTCTCCCTTCTTAACGATTCAGACATCAAAAAATTTTAAAAAACTGTCTTTAAAGATAAAGTATCTTAACAGAGCTGAAGTCATACGTGGGGCACTGGCTCACCAGCTCATTTAAAGTCCTGCTAAAACTGTCACCAATCGGACTAAACACTAGTCCTTCCTTCTGCAAAGATAAGAAATCGGGTTCCATTCTTCAGGGACTGGACTGACTTCTCGATGCTACGAACAATGAAATGACAAAAAGCCAGAATATTTGCTCAAAGCCAAACTTTTACACACAAAAGTCACTTATCTCTAACATTCAGAAAGAATTGGCTCTATGGGTTTTCAAATTTACAACTTAAAATTTTCTGGACAGTATGCTGACAGGTGTGACCGCCACTCATGTCTCTGTGTCTCTGGGGACTGATGTTGGGACAAAGCACCTGCCGGACGAGCTACTATGAACACACAAATCCCCCCGCTGTGCCCCAGGAGGCCAGCCTTCCCAGCAGCAGCAGCAGCAGCACTCCTGCAGCCACCCTGAGTGGCATCCACAGGCTCAGCACTATGGGGCCTGCAGGGGAGGTTCCCCAGAGCCTGGAACGTGCCATTACTCTTAGGGGACCCCTGACACAGCCGGGGAGGGAGCTGCTCCATGAAGCAGTTAGCAAACTATATGCAGAGCAACATCATGAAATGCCACACAGGGGCTGGCTGGCTCGGGAACTGGTCCCAGGAGACGGGGGTGGGGTGGGGGAGTGGGCAGCAGCAATGTGTGTGTCACCTGGAGACATGTGCCTGATGACAAGAAGCGTGTTGAGTGTCGGGATCCAGTACCTCCAACCCAAACACACCAGGGAGCCGGCTTCGTTTTGTTGTCTGCTTTGCTTACACAAAGGGATCATTCACAGACAAACACAGAAACGTGAATGTCACTGCTTCCTGTAAATACAAGGTTGCCCTCTTACAGATGTGCAAAGCATCCTTTGGAATTGTCTTCCGGGTCCCCTCACATGTGGGTGTGTAGTCAGGGTCTTCCAGACGCCCTCTTCAACCAGAGACGTGTAGTCTCTCCAAACAGCTGAACGTCACTGGTTGTAGCTACATCCACTGAACATAGACAACACTGACACATTTACAAGACATTTTGAGCAGGGGAAGCAATGTGAAAATCACGAATCTGAGCACTGCCGGGGCCTCCGCAGGTCCCCAGCCCACCCCTCCAAGGCACTTACCCATCCACTCCACAGCCTGGGCCCACACTTACACTCACGGGGAGCTGGTCTTTGAGTCCTTAGGAGAAATGGTTCCTCTTGGTCGAAATCTGCCTCCTGTAATTTCTACTCATTGATTCATGGCTCTCTACACTATCACCCGGAGACCACGAGGACTCTCCACCCCTGCCCAACGGCAGGAGCCTGCAAGCCTGGAGGGCACAGCTGGGCTCCTGCTTCCCAACAATGATCAAGAAAACATTTCAATACTGATCTTAAAAAGGAGAAGATGATGGCGTCACCCACTGGATGGCTGGTTGTTCAGACCACAGGGTCTGTATTAGTCAGTAGGTGCCACATCAATGCTGCATAACAACCTGCCCCCAATTAAGGGCCCCAGACACGTTACCCCCGGCTCACAGTGCGGTGGGCTGACTCTGCTCCACATGCCTCACCGAGAACCAGGCTGGAGGGCAACAGCTGCCCTGGCAGTTCTCCCGCGGGGTCACCAGGAGCAAGAAAGGGCAGCCCACTACAAGCACATCTGAGCATTGGAGCTGCCAGAGCCAGTCCCACAGCCACATGCAAGTCAAAGCAGACAGACCCGTGTCCCGCCCCCTGAAGAGGTGGTGGGAGGGACACTTGTTGGCAAAGAATCTGAATAATCTCACCATGCCATCCTCACAGCCTCTTCTCTTTGTCCACCAAGGACAGCACAGGACACCAAGAAAGCCTTTTTCAAATTCCAGACACCAAAGTCCGACGTTTCTTTGACTTCCACAGACGTAGTTTGCTCTGAGTTTAGTGTATCTTAGCTGCTGGAGACGACCACCTTCCTGCATGCTCTCAATTTATTCAACCATTTCTGCTTCCTTAGAAGGTCAAGGTAGCCAATTTATAGTTTCTTTTTTTTTTTTAAGATTTTTTTTTTATTTATTCATGAGAGACACACAGAGAGAGGCAGAGACACAGACAGAGGGAGAAGCAAAGCAGGCTCCTCGCAGGGAGCCCGATGCGGGACTCGATCCCAGGACGGGGATCACGCCCTGAGCCAAAGGCAGACGCTCAACCGCTGAGCCACCCAGGCATCCCGAATTTATAGTTTCTTTTTTTTTTTTTTTAAGATTTTTTAAAAATTTATTTGTTCATGAGAGACACAGAGAGAGGGGGGCAGAGACACAGGCAGAGGGAGAAGCAGGCTCCAAGCAGGGAGCCTGACACGGGACTCAATCCCGGGTCTCCAGGATCATGCCCTGGGCTGAAGGCAGGTGCTAAACTGCTGAGCCATCCAGGAATCCCTCGAATTTATAGTTTCTTGATCGCACATGTTCTTTTTGAAAATCAGGGAAGTATTCACAAATATCCCATCTTTGGGGGCTTCATTTTCCTGCTGCAGGTCCTCAATTCAGACCAACACGTGCTTTCTACCACTTGCTACTTGAGCACATGTGGAGACAGGTAAGTACCAGGCCCAGGCGAGAGGTCAAACAGGGCATCAGTGAGCCATGGATGTGGCGAACCGCCACAAGGCAGGTAGCATAGTGGGCATGGGGATAGTGTGCGCCCAGGGGTGTGGGCTAGGATCACAGGAGTGGCTCCGAATTAGCTGATGGGCGAGCAGGAGCTCCAGGCAGGGGTGGGGGAGTGGGGTGGGGGTGCAAGGTGGTCCTTGCTTTCCATCTGATTCTGTCTCTGGAGTCCACTGATGGAGTGAGGTGCTCCACTTCCACCTGCCCACTGACCTGCACTGTGGCACCCTCACGGCACCTGTGCAGGCATCACACTCACCTGGCCGCAATGGGCCCGAGCATCTGCATTTCCAACAGCTGTCTGGGCAATGTCTCGTCAGAGACCAGACCCCAAGTATCCAGGCTAGACTGCGGGGAACCAGCAACACCTCCTCCAATGGGCAGTCCTAAAGGAGAGTAACCCACTGATTTCAGCCCCAGAGTTTTTCTTCGGAATCTCTAAAACCCACTCCTGACTCCCTGCTGCAAGAGCCACAGGAACCGCCTGCATATGTGCCTTGTTTATGGTTAATAACAGTTCCCACGTCTCGTAGTCACTCCCAGCCCATTACAGATCCCCACCAACACCCCTTCCACCTGCCTGAGTGGCATTCTTCCTCAAAGGCCTCCACACCCTTCAGGACAGATCTGAAAAAGAACTAAGGATTCATCACCACGGAGAAGCACCCAGGCATGGGGACGGCACCAATGCATCTGGCAGACACTGTGCTGGACAGACTTTAGTTTTGCCAGATGCTCTGGCCACGGCACCAAAAGCCCCTATATTCTGTGCAGAAATGCACACACCTTGTGCCCGGAAAGGACTGCTTTCTTTGACAGGTACATTGGGGGTGTCATGCCACTGTGCTCCAAGGATGTCCTGGGAACAAAGCTTCTTCTTGCTGCTCTGGCCCTTAGCTCCCAGCCTGCTGCCACGCTGAGCCTGTCTCAGCCACACACCACCTTCCCAGGGAGGACTGATGGCTCAAGAGCTGCACGCAGCCTAGATGGTGCAGGTGGCAGCAGGTGGGCCTCACCATGCTCTTCCTTCCACTGCTGTGTCCAGCTCAGTCAGCCCCATCTCCAGAACACATCCAGGATGCCCTGCCCATGCTGCCTGCCCCCTACACACCTGCCACACAGGCCCCAGGGGCTGTCCAATCTGTCCTGGACCAGGCAGTGGCCTCCTGGTCATACAGCAACTCCACCTCCCCAACAAGCAGCCAGAAGAGCCTTAAAAACCACAGCTCTAGAAAGGGGAACCCTCTTGCACTGTTGGTGGGGATGTGAACTGGTGCAGCCACTCTGGAAAACTGTGTGGAGGCTCCTCAAAGAGTTAAAAATAGACCTGCCCTACGACCCAGCAATTGCACTGCTGGGGATTTACCCCAAAGATACAGATGCAGTGAAACGCCAGGACACCTGCACCCCGATGTTTATAGCAGCAATGGCCACAATAGCCAAACTGTGGAAGGAGCCTCGGTGTCCATCGAAAGATGAATGGATAAAGAAGATGTGGTCTATGTATACAATGGAATATTCCTCAGCCATTAGAAACAACAAATACCCACCATTTGCTTCGACGTGGATGGAACTGGAGGGTATTATGCTGAGTGAAGTAAGTCAATCGGAGAAGGACAAACATTGTATGGTCTCATTCATTTGGGGAATATAAAAAATAGTGAAGGGGAATAAAGAGGAAAGGAGAAAAAATGAGTGGGAAATATCAGAAAGGGAGACAGAACATGAGAGACTCTTAACTCTGGGAAATGAACTATGGTAGAAAGGGAGGAGGGCGGGGGGTGGGGGTGACTGGGTGACGGGCACTGAGGGGGGCACTTGATGGATGAGCACTGGGTGTTATTCTATATGTTGGCAAATTGAACACCAATAAAAATAAGTTTATTAAAAACAAAACAAAACAAAAAACCACAGCTCTGCCTACAAGTCTCAGAGGCTCTGATTTCCCAGAGTCTGAGCTGAGGCTGGGGCCATGACCCAACTTCATATCCAACCCGGTGTCAGGGGCTGAATGGTGTCCCTCGCCCCACATTCCATGTGTTGAAGTCCAGCCTCAGGACCTCAGAATGTGACTCTGTTCTGAGATGGGGACTTTAAAGACATAACTAAGACAAAACGAGGTCACCAGGATGGCCCTACTCCTGTATGACCCGGGTCCTTATAAGAGGATCAGACACAGCTACACAGAGGGTGGACCGAGTGAGGACACGCGGAGAAGACGGCCATCTGCACGCTGTAGGAGAGGCCTCAGGAGAGTTCAGCCCTGCCTCATACCGCCAGTCTGCAGACTGTGGGAGAGAAGCTGCTCACCTGTGGGTCCTTACTGCACCGGGGCTGACAGATGTGTGGGCCCGAACCCTCTACTCCCGCTCCCCCAGCCCCAGCCCCCTGGCCTCCGGGCTGTCCCCACCTCACACACCAGGGGCTTCAGACCCCACAGTGCAAATATAAAGAGCCACATTACACGCAGAAGACACTTCCCCAAACTAAATATTACATAAAGAATTCATAGGGTATGTTTGGCATTTCTGGGTTAACTACTTATTTTCACACATTAACCCAAGCAGACACCAAGTCTATAGAACTTTGCGCAAACAGAAGCTGGGTGGGGAGGTGCGGGGCACAGCTCCTCTCTGTGGTCTGCGGGGTCTTGCCCTGCCGTGTCATGGGCTGACTGGTCAGACAATTCACACTGGCTCTAGGTCATGAGGGACAGATGTGGCCATCGGACAGTGTCAGGGACCAATCCCTCAGCATTCCACCCAGTGGATTCTTGGTGACAGCAGCACGCGGTTCTGTCTTCCAGAAGTATTCTGGTGACACAGTCCAGATGTGATGCCCGCCCCAGGGACGGGCCCCTTGCCCTCTGCCCCCCACCAGGTGGCAGCTACAGAGGAGAGGCGAGAGGAGGCTCTTTCCTAGCTGAGGGGTGCTCTGACCCACGGAGAAGGGGGCAGCAAACAGATGGCTCCTCCAGAGAGGCCCTGGGGCAGTGGCAGGGGTAGGGGACGCCACATGCTCACAAACAAGCTGGCCAGCTGAGACCTGCTGGGTGCCAGCAGCAGGCAGTAGGCAGCGTCTTCAACTTTTACTTCCCCTTCATAAACCACTCACCTCCGTTGCTTCTGTGGAGCTTTCCATAAGCTTAATGCAACCTGGAGACTCTCTGGCATGACAGGAATATTCAGGTATATGCGCAGAACAGGGACTGTCCATTATGAGCTCTGCCACTGTCCAGTCCTGCTGCTGACCTAACTGGGCCCTCTGTTTCCACACCTGCAGGATGGGCATGATGGCTAAGCCTCTGAGTGGCCGTACAGATCAAAAGGCACAATATACATAAGACGCTTGTCTTCTATTTAGGGAAAAAGAGTAATAACTAAAGAGATAAAAAAACAAAACAAAACAAAACTCTGTGTTGATACCTATGTAGTAAACACAACTCTTTTCACTAAAAAACAATCTTTTAAAAATCATTTTTTCAGATCTTAAGTTCCGTAGAAGAGCACATGGTTGTGTGACTCATCGGTCTGTTTATATATTCACACCAAGCGAACATCGAAAATAAAAAAGCACGCACCTAACAAGAAGGAGGTAAGTGAATTCTAAGAGTGTCCTACTCCTACTCAAGCAGGGAGAAGCAGGGCCTAAGCCCTTGAGCTGCCCAGGAGAAGTGAGCTGATTTGCCCCCTCATACCTCTTTGCTCTTCTTGTCTCTAGCAATATTCTCTGAGGCAATCCAGAAAAATTGCAACTTCCCCAAGGTGAGGCATCCAATTATGGTCACTGGGCCTGTGAGAGCAATTACTAGAAGACCAACCAGGGGGAGAGTCCTCCTTGCAGGACTGACCAGGGTGCGGGGTCCTCCTCCCAGGACTGACCAGGGGGTGCGGTCCTCCTGCCAGGACTGACCAGGGGGTGGGGTCCTCCTCCCAGGACTTACCAGGGGGGGTGGGTTCCTCCTCCCAGGACTGACTAGGGGAAGAACTGAAGACCACAGGTGTGGGGCAGACCCATCGTGCAGGCTCTGATGCACAACATGAACGTGCCAGTCCTCACTGAGGGCCATTCAGCCTTTCAAATAGGACAGAACTTATATTTTTACTGTCTTGTATGCAGGATGGGCATGATGGCTAAGCCTCCGAGTGGCCATACAGATCAAAAGGCACAATATACATAAGACGGTCCATTGGTCTGGCCCACCTGCCCACCTGGCCGTCCACCCTCATCCATCCATCTATCCACCTTCATCATTATCCACCCACGACAAGAGCTAGGGTCATGCTCAAGATGAAAGGGTGGAGAAGGTGGCATGAGATTTTTAAGATAATTCCCCAAGGTTGACTCGTGGACCAGTGCCATCACCATCACTGGAGACCCGGAAAGTGCAGGTTCTCAGGCTCTGCCCGACTTCCTGAGTCAGAAACCTGGGGCGGGTAGTGGGGGACAGGAGTCTGTGATGATTCCCTCCAGATTCAGAGGCCCTGGCTGGAGGACCAGTGTTCTGAATCCAGCACATGTTTAAACCAACTACAGACCGATCACCTCAAGTGTTTCTGACTTTCTCACCAATTACTGGGAATCTAAAGAAAAAAACAAAATAATGAAAATGCTGGAAAGGGAGACCACACACAGCAGAGGAGCTTTGCCACTGGAAACTGCTCCTGGCTTTGTGATGAATGATCAGTTTCCAGACACATAAACTTCGGTTCTCCTGGTCAGCAGATCCAGGCTCAGGACCACATGACAGCTCCACCCTCCTTGACATGCAGACGCTGAGAAGCAACGCACCAGCCCGAAGGATGCGCAAGGCAGCAGTGTCCAGACCAGCAGACGAAGAGGCCCACCTGTCAGTTCAGGTGGAGCCGTGGAAGGAAACAGATGAGAAGCCTTTGGAAGGTCCCTGAGTGCAAGCCCTCAGCTCTGACCTGGTCCTCAGGGTCGGGCCGCCAGCCCCAAGTCACTACACCAGATGCAGACCTGCATCCTGCCACATGTGCCACGAACCACCCGTGACCCTGGAGGCAGATCGTCTCTGTGACCCCCAGGGAAGAGCGGCTCTGGCACAGATGGGCAGTTCCTAAGGACGCCCGTGGGGTCTGGACCTGGCTGGTGAGTTGGTTGACGCTGACCTACATTCCAGACCCTGCAAGGGAAGGTGTGTGTGCCCCCCGGACAGTGGGTGGCACCGCATCAGTGGTGCAGGATACAGCCCACTCGACGTTCCAGAGCCTGCACGCAGTGGGGCCAGCACACAGCCTGCTGGAAAATGAACATGCGCAGAGGGAGCTGATGGTGTTAATGGGACACAGGCAGGGGTGCTGCCTCTCCCCCGACTAAACAATACCAGGTATTCATCAAGCCGGATGTCTGTTAACCTGGATTTAAAAGAGACTTGGTGAAATCTGCAGCTGTTGGTAGCACAGATGTGACAAAGGACGCACGTTTGGGACTTGCTGCTCAGAGCGAGGCTGTCCTGGTCAACATGAAGCCTCGGCTCGCAGCACGATTCAGGGAGCAGCCATCCTTCCTGCTCTTCGCAGAAGCCTTTTTACAATTCTAAATGCACATGCATCTTTCCGAGCTCACAGAGAAACCTCCATCCCTAAAACCTAGGGAATGACATCACTCTTGGAACGGTTCCTGCTCCGTCATTCTGACTCCAAAGCTGGAGTAGAGGCCTGAAGAGTAGGCATAGCCTCCGGCTCCCCCTGCAGGGCGGGTAGGGGTGCTCCTGTGAGTCTGTGACCCACCGTGCACTTCACCCCACAACACAGGCCATACCCCACACCCGAGCAAAACGCACCCAAGTTCCAGAAAAAGGGAGCTATCTTTCTGAGGATAAGACGCAAATGGCATACAATGGCTTTATTTTCTTTTGACCCATATGTAATAAATCCAGTAGCTTTAATCACAAAAATCACCATTAAACACTGAATGTCCCCCCAAATCTGGTTAGACCATCACACACACAACGATGTTGACCCTGATTTAACCATGGCTCTGCTCTCCAAGCCCCGTGGGGTCTCCCACTGATGAGAGAGAGGGAGGAAGGACACCACGCCTAAGCCCAGCCACGGAATCTAACCTCTCAAGGAAAGTATCATTTAGACGCCGACGAGGTAGTGATGTACAACTAACATCCGGCAACGTCCGGCAAAAAGGTGGCCACTTACTTTTAATGACATACGGCTATTTCCTCTTCATTTCAAGGACAACCAGTGAGTGCAGGTGCCCTGCCTTCCCAGTGCAGCATGGAAACCCAGGGGTGGCCCCTGGAAAGCCAATAGCAGGGCGCTGCCAGCTCAGCGTTTTCTCAGACCTAAAGGGATCCGTTCAAACTGCTCCTCAAACTCATTTTAAGTCATCCTTTAACTGAGACAGAAAATGAACGTCCAGTGATGCTACTCCCCCCTACCCGCACCATGTTCAAGCATTTGTCTTAGGATTTAATATTTGGGGAAGAGAAGAAATATCTGATCCAGATTTTAGCTCCTTGAAGTCAGCTGGTGACAGCCCCAGCGTCCCCACACCGACCCGGCCCTGGAGGCCCCAGGCTCCGATGGGTTCCCCGGTGCCCCGCCCGGGCTCGCGCGGCACCTGCACCTGCCCGGTGCGGTACGTTACCTAGCCCAGCCGACCGTCCGCGGAGCCCCGCCAGCGGCCCGCCAGGTGCCCCTCATGTCTGCTTCCCCTCCACGTTAATGGGGAAGGGCGCGGAGGCTGTCGCACTCCCCACGACCGAACACATGATGTCAGGCTTAGGAACACAAGACCCGCGCCGGCAGCTCCTCCTACCAGTGCGCTTGCAAACCGCGGTCAGCCTCTGCACCATCGCTTCCAGAGCCATCTCTTCATTTCTCAGCCAGAACCTCATCCTCTGACAGAACAAGTGACCCTCTGCAGCGAGCTTCCCTCCGCGGCAGAAGGTGCTTTATGGGTGGGGTCGAGAGAGTGGGGAGGGGGCACGGCCGCGCCTCCCTTCCCGGGATTGGCTCCTGCGCCCCGCCAAGGGGGCGCGCCCTGCGGCAGGGGGGCTGCTGGGCGGAAGCGGAAGCAGCGCGCCAGCCTCGCGTGTCCCCGCAGCCACCCGGGAGCCCTGCGTGTGCACCCCCGCGGCCACCTGGGGGCCCTGCGTGCGCATCCCCGCGGCCACCTGGGGGCCCTGCGTGTGCGCCCCCGCGGCCACCTGGAGGCCCTGCGTGCGCATCCCCGCGGTCACCTGGGGGCCCTGCGTGCGCATCCCCGCGGCCACCTGGGGGCCCTGCGTGTGCACCCCCGCGGCCACCTGGAGGCCCTGCGTGCGCATCCCCGCGGTCACCTGGGGGCCCTGCGTGCGCATCCCCGCGGCCACCTGGGGGCCCTGCGTGTGCACCCCCGCGGCCACCTGGGGGCCCTGCGTGCGCATCCCCGCGGTCACCTGGGGGCCCTGCGTGCGCATCCCCGCGGCCACCTGGGGGCCCTGCGTGTGCACCCCCGCGGTCACCTGAAGGCCCTGCGTGCGCATCCCCGCGGTCACCTGGGGGCCCTGCGTGTGCGCCGCCGCGGCCACCTGGGGGCCCTGCGTGCGCATCCCCGCGGCCACCTGGGGGCCCTGCGTGTGCACCCCCGCGGCCACCTGGGGGCCCTGCGTGCTCATCCCCGCGATCACCTGGGGGCCCTGCGTGCGCGCCCCCGAGGCCACCTGGGGGCCCTGCGTGCTCATCCCCGCGGTCACCTGGGGGCCCTGCGTGCACATCCCCGCGGCCACCTGGGGGCCCTGCGTGCGCATCCCCGCGGTCACCTGGGGGCCCTGCGTGTGCACCCCCGCGGTCACCTGAAGGCCCTGCGTGCGCATCCCCGCGGTCACCTGGGGGCCCTGCGTGTGCGCCGCCGCGGTCACCTGGGGGCCCTGCGTGTGCACCCCCGCGGCCACCTGGGGGCCCTGCGTGCTCATCCCCGCGATCACCTGGGGGCCCTGCGTGCGCGCCCCCGCGGTCACCTGGGGGCCCTGCGTGCTCATCCCCGCGGTCACCTGGGGGCCCTGCGTGCACATCCCCGCGGTCACCTGGGGGCCCTCCGTGCGCGCCCCCGCGGTCACCTGGGGGCCCTGCGTGCGCATCCCCGCGGTCACCTGGGGGCCCTGCGTGTGCACCCCCGCGGTCACCTGGGGACCCTGCGTACGCGCCCCCCGAGGCCACCTGGGGGCCCTGCGTGCACATCCCCGCGGTCACCTGGGGGGGCCCTGCGTGCGCATCCCCGCGGCCAGCTGGGGGCCCCCACAGTACCAACTGTGCTCCCCGCGCAAAGGCACAACCTGCTCCCGGTCCCTAGCAGCGGGGTCTCTGCCTTCCCTGGAGAGGAAGGAGGAGCTGTGGGGGGCGCAAACAGACGGTGAGGTGAGGAGCCACCAACGGGGCACTGAGCCGCGCCCCCCCTTTACCTCCGGCTGCCCTCGGGCAGGTGCAGAGGCCACAGCAGCCGAGAGCGCGCTCCCCACGCCGCCGCATGCTGCCCGCCACCCCAGGCCTCTGGATCCCCGTGGGTCCTGTGGGTCTTTGGGCCCGGGGTGGACGCCAGCTCCCTCAGCCGCGCTGCCCGCCTGGGGTTGCAGGGGCGGGAGGGAAGCGCGCTGCACGCTGGCGCTGGCCGGGCCCTCCGACCTTGCCCTCCGACCTTGCCGTGATTGGCACGAAGCCACCTGGTGCATTTTACACCTCAGGGCCCTGCAGCCGCAGACGCAAGTCGTGGTGCGCGCCATGGCGGCCACACCTGAGGCCTGGGGGAACAGGTGTCCTCCGGGCCCGCATGGGGCCTCTCCTCACCCCGGCTTGCACCTTTTTGTGGTTGGCACTGCAGGTGGCAGGCCCTTCCTTACAGGGGTGTTTCAGGGAGAGGCGCTGGGTCTGTCAATGGTTTGGGAATTCAAGCTGGAAGCGGCGGAGGTTCAAACTGCAGCTCCTGTGAAGATAAGGGCACCAAGCCCAGCCCCAGGAGTAAGCGGACAAGGGCGACACAGCATTGGCCTCGGAGCCGTCATGGGCCTGGGGGGCAAGAAAGATCTGGAAACTCACTATTACAACTTGAAATAAAGGTGAATAGCCACATCTGGAAGGTGCGGGGTAACTGAAATGGAGCTGCTTTTTGCTTTTGTCTTTTCTTCCTTTTCTTTCTTTCTCTCTTCCTTCTCCCGCCTCCTCCCTTATTCTACGGCAGTCCGGATTTACTTGCCTACGTACCTTCACGTCCTTCCTTCAGTCCTTTTCTTCTTCTCTTCTTCTTCGTCTCTTCTTCTTCTGTCTTCTTCTCTTTCTTTCTTTCTTTCTTTCTTTCTTTCTTTCTTTCTTTCCTTCCTTCCTTCTTTCATCAGAACCACCTGCCTACCAGCAGTTTCATATGGTTCAAGTAGAGCCCACTGAACAGAGATGTCCAGCAAGATGCCACCGGGAGCAAACAGTGGGCCTCCCCTTGTCTTGGGCTGCCCGGCCTGAAGCAAACCCTGCGGTGACACACAGACTCCCTCACACCACTTGCCTGGACTTCAAGGCAGAGACCTAAGTGTCTACAGCATAGGCCCCACCCTCCCCAAGTGCAGTGCGCGGCACCCACTTCCCCCTGTCCCAAAGGCAACAACCACCACACTTGTCCTTGGCACCCACACTTTTCTTGGGCCCTAACTGGCCCCCCAGCCACACTCCCTCAACCCTCCGCCCCCTTCCCCAGGCATCTCCACCTCCCCCTCACCTGGTGCAACCCCTTTTTAAGTACACAAGTGTACTCTGGCAGTGCTCAAACTTGAGATGCAATGGAAGCCACAAGGGCTGGTTGACCTCACCACAGCGTTTCCCATCAGGTGGACCTGAGGTGGGGGCAGGAACCTGCATGTCCTACAGGATCCCAGGCAATGCTGACGCTGCTGGTCACCGGCTGAGAGCCACGGTGAGCCTATCCCATCTTTAAATCAAAAACTAAGTGGAGGGGAAGACATACTCCCTGAGCCCTGCTCTCACTCACTCCCATGCCCTTTGTGGTGGGATTCCTCCCGTCACACTCAGCTTCTTCCCTGAACTCCAGGCCTTCCACCCTTGCTCCTGAAGTGCCTCTGGCTGGTGCCATTCCCTGGACTGAGCTGCTCACTCCAGTGGTGCTTCAAGGCTGAGTCTGCAGCCCTCTGTGATGGTTGGCCAGGCCTCAGCACCCAGATGTTTGCTCAAACACTAGGCTGGATGTCATTTTGAGGGTATTTTGTAGATGTGATCAATATGTAAGTCAGCAGACTCTCCCTGGTGTGGGTGGCCTGATCGAATCAGTTGAAGGCTTGATGAGACAAAGACTGACTTCCCCTGAGGAAGGGGGATTTCTGTCTCAACACTGACTTTAGGAAAAAAAAAAAAAAGACTGACTTTAGGCTCGACCTGCAACACATCAGCTCTTCCCCAGGGCTCCACCCTGTACCCACCCTGCAGATTTCAAATTTATCAGCCCCACAGTCATGCGAGCCAGTCACTTAGAATAAATCCCTTTCTCCTTTCCTTCTTCCATCTCTCTCTTTCTTTCTCAATCTCTATCAAACCTTTACTCTCCCTTTAAATTAGGCAAAAATGGTGCTTTCTATAAAAATCGTTTCGTATTTACCCAAGTATAATGATCATGATGATACCACCCAATGTTTACTGGGCACTTATGTTCTAGGGACCCTCCTAATGTCTTTGAACTCATTTAATCTTCACAAAGGGGTGGGCACTATTTTTATCTTGTTTTATAGAATAAGGCACTGAGAGGTTAACTTGCCCAGGGTCACACAACTAGCAAGTGGCAGAGGCAGGATTCAAACTCAGATGCATATAAACACAGACCTAGAAACCAGTTGCTTCAGGGAGTCATTGTCACATCTCAACTGAAATGCCATCCGCAGTCCCTTACAGTAAAGGACAGTTAGGTAGGTAGGATCCCAAGCCAACACTGCACAAGAATCTTGGCCCATGTGTCCCAAGGGCACAGGCCCTGCTTTCTGACGTTATCTTGCCCCTTCCTAGAAAGGAAAAGCAGGACAGGAATGTTTGCCCGCCCCTTGAGGCCCGCCAAGCGCCCAGGTGGGAAGACAACTGTAATGTTACACTTGGATACCAAACACATCCTCTTAGCAACGGTTTACAGGAAAATTAGCCATGAAAGGAGGTGAGAAACCAGGAGCCCTGGGAGCCTGCCCTCCTGAGACAGGTGGGGCTCTCTAGGGGGCGAGGGGTGGGGAACGTGCTGCGGCTGAAAGTCACCACAGCCACCACGCAAAGCGTCCTGCGTGGCCCTGCCCCACATGGTGGGGGCAGCCTGGGGAAGGGGGACTCGGAAGAATGCTCTGAAGAAATTCACATCACAACACTAACAGCCTTGCTCTGGAGCTGAGGGGTCCCGCAGGTGCATTCGGAGTGTGGCCACACACCACTCCTGAACAGCCGCCCCACCCCGCTCCCGGGCAGGGTGGGCTGAGCGAGGCAGGCAGGACCCCTGCCCTTGAGGCAGTGACACTCTGCCTGGGGCCGGCCATGAACAAGGACACATCCCTATGGCCCATCCCGGCCTGGGGTGAACATGCTGGTGAATGAGGTGCATCCAAGGGCACCATCCCCCAGGGAACTTATGGGCCAATGTATGACAAAGTCAAGACACGGACAGCCCCTGTCCCGGCAAGGTGCTCTGGTGCACCCACACCAGTGTTCATAGACACAGATGTTTGTAGCAGTGGAGGGCAGAGGGGAGGGGAGAGTAAGGGGAAGGGGGAGGAGAAGGGAGGAGGGGAGGAGGAGGAGCACAGGGGAGAAGGGAGAGGAGAATGAGTATGGGGAGGGGAGGGAAGGGAGGGGGAGTGGAGGAGGTGGAAGGGAAGAGATGGGGCGGGGAAGGGAGGGAGGGGGAAGGGAAGGGGTGGCAGGGAGGGGAGGGGGTAAGGGAGGGGACGGGAGGGCAGGCTGAAAGCAGCCAAGCTGCCTGCAGTGAAGGAATAACTGGGGGGTTTCCTGGTTGCCTCACAAACCACAGGGCCAGTGAACTACAGCAGCAAGGTGCAAATACAGGAAATAGGACTCCATTTGTACCAAATTCAGAAACAGGCAAAACTGAGCTGCTGGCTACAGAGACACACAGGGTGGCCCCCTGCAAGCCCCAGCAGGGGGCTGCAGATGCAGGTGGCTTTCCCTGGACTCCATGGGGAACAGGGTGCTGGAAATGCCCGCCAGCCACAGGATTCAGAGGAAGAAGGAGCTGTGGAAACCTTAGGGTCCCCCCGCCCCAGCCCACCCACCCCCAGAGGAGCCACCAGGAGGGACTTCATGGTTGGGTGGGTGGGGGGAAGGGCAGGGGACTGCAGTCCTCAGGATGGGGTCAGCCTGCACCCCAGCACCTGGCCTGCCCCAAAGCCTTGTTTGGGGATGATCACCTGCCAGCCACCTTTCCTAGAACCCTGGGCCAAACACAGGCCAGAAGAGGCAGGATCTCACAGGGGGGCTGTGAGGGTGCCCCACACCTGCAGTCGGGCCACAGGAGATGCCCCTCACACCGGTCAGAATGGCTTCCATCAAGAAGACAAGAGATAGCGAGTGTCAGCGAGGCCGCGGAGAAAGGGAGGCCCTAGAGCACGGCTGCTGGGAATGCATGCGGGTGCAGCCACTCTGGAAAACAGGACGAGCAGCCTCAGAAAGTTAGTGAAACAATCACATAATCCAGCAATTTTACTTCTGGGAACACAGCTAGAGAAAGGAAACACAGAACCCAGAGGTACCTGGGCAGTGCGCCCAGAGGTCCTGCCTGTCCGTCTCTGCTTTGGCAGTGCTTGGACAGATCAGGCCCAGAGACACTCTCCGACCAGGCTCCCACTAGCCTCCCTGGGACCAGCGTGCACCCTATTCTGAGTTCAGCTTCTGATTTCCAGTCACCCAGGAGCTTCCAGACTCTCAGAATTATTCCCCTCAGGTGGAGGCCACCATCAACCGCCTCGTCCACGTCACCTGCGGGTTCCCACACCTCCCTCTCCCTGGCCTCCTATTTCTACTGCAAGACCAGGCTCTGGAGGGCATGGGACACTTGTTCTAAGAGCTGGGGGGGGGGGGGGAGGGAGCTGTGCCAGGATGAATGGGGTCAAACGCAGGATGCTGTGGAAGGCACCCCGGTTCTGGAGAAGAGGTGGAACCAGGCCTTGTGGGTCTGCCCGCCCTGGGTGCTGCCCGCACAGACCCCGTCCATCTCTGTGATGCATCAAGAACACGGGCAACCCCGGCTCAGCTTCACAGGCTGGGCTGGGCACGCATCTCTTTGAGAGGCTGACCCTCGAACACGACTAGGAGCCTCTGGAGCCCTGCAGCCTTCAGGGCCTCTGATGTCCCCCTGGTGCCTGGACTTGTGCCTGAGCCTCTCCCTGTAGCCACAGGGCAGCTTTTTAACCACCTGGGCCCACTCCCAGCTGTGGATCACGTGGAGACCCTAAAGCTACCTATAGCACAAAAGGGGTACCTGCACCCCAAGTTCATAGCAGCATAAAGCACAACAGTCCAGACCCGGTAACAGCCTACAGCCAGCCGACGATGGAGCGGATAAAGATGCGCCCTGCACACCCAGTGGGCTGTCACTCAGCCATACGAAGCACACCCTGGCCCTGGTGACACCGCGGTGGCCTGAAGGACAAGTGCCTCCGACGTCACTTGTAGGCGGAATCTGGAAGCCCTGAACTCCTGGAAACAGAGTATACGCTGGCTTCCAGGTGCTGGGCAGATGCTGGAGCAGATGAGTGACCCTGGGGGTCACACTATGGTTCACAGCACAGTTCCATCCTGGAAAACCGTTAGGAAGTAGATCATAAGTGTTCTCGGTGAACGTGTGATGCACTAAAGTATTAGCTAAGCTCATGTGCTGATTGTTCCAAAGTCCACGCCCAGATGAAATCATCATGTTGCATACCTTCCACTCACCTGGAAGGTGTCCACTGGGTCTCAGCACAGCATTGAGGGAGCAGCACCTGGGTGAGGCTGTAACACAGGGCGGCTGCCCAGAAAGGGTCGGAGCCCCACTGCCGAGGTCTACACGGGTGAGCAGGCAGGGAGGCACCAGGGGTAGGCAGCCACTATGTGGGGTCAGCTGGTGGGGGGGCCACAGCAGAGGGCCTGGCCGACCAGTACACGTGGGCCCCCCAAGGCAGTGCAGATGGGACTTGGGAGACAGCCCAGCAGGTCAGTCCACCTGCCCATGTGCTTCCCTGCCCTGCCTCCATGGGGAGACTCTGGAGGGAAGGGGTGGGTGGGGAGCAGCAGGATCTGGTGCCTGGGGTGGGGGAGAGGAGGGGAAGAGGGGGAGGTGATGGATGCCCATGTGCAGGCCAGTGGGACAGAGCCCAGGGGACACAGCTGCAGCTTGTTAGTGACCACACGGGACAGACAATCTGGGGATCCGAATAAAGCATCACCAAGGCCCTGCTGTTCTGTCCAGGGAGGGACCAGGATGCTGGGAGGGCAGGTGCCCCAGAGGACAGCCTGTGAGAAGGCAGCCTGCGCCCTGCTCTGACCATTCCCTGGGCCAGTGAAGAGCCCAGTTCCCTGGGGATGAGGGCTAGACGTGGCCACAGGGTCATTGTGTAAGACCGTTGTGAGTTCTGAGACGAGACACAGAAACCAGTGTGTCTGTGTCAGTCATGACATTGATTCCCACGAGAGCAGGGCTGGGATGCATGTCGGGTAAGGCACCAGGGAAATCTCACCACAGTCACCCAGGTCCACGAATCATCACCAGTGACTGGGGCAAGGACCCTGTGACATAGGACTGACCTTCTGGAAGGTCCTAACTGGACAATAAAGCTGCTGAGTGGCGCTGCTGGGTGGGTACAGGTGCAGGACAGTGTTACCACGGGAGCCTCCTTGGGTGACCCCCTGACTCCCTAACTTGGCTGGTTCTGAGGACAGGAGGGTCCCACTGCAGACACGCAGGGTGGGGGCGTGGGGTGTGGGCAGCTGGAGACCACAGGGCCAGCCCCACCTGCCCGCTGAGAGGGCCTGGGGCGCTGGCTTCGTCGGGTCCCATTATTCTGGGTGTGTCACCAGGCTCTGGTCCAGCCCTGCACCCCCAAGCCGTGCATCTTGAGCACATCTTTTGGGGGTGTCAGCCAGTGCATCGCCTCATGGGCCAGACCAGCCCCCCTCCCCCATGGCAGCAAGATTCACGCAGAAAGCAGGCTCCTTCAGGCTCAGACCACTCAGGTGGCCATAAGGAAGCAGGGCCTGGGGGCTGAGAGCTTGGAGCTCTCACAGCCACGGAGGCTGGAAGCCCAGCAGGGAGGCACCCGCGGTCAGGTTCCGTAAGGAGCCCCATTCAGGGCCTTCCCGCTGTGTCCTATAGGGGGGCAGGCGACAGAGGCTCTGGGGTCTGTTTCCAGGGTTCCACCCCACGACCTAGTGCCTCCGAGAGACCCCGTCTCCTTGGGGGTTAGGATCCAGCACGTGGATGCGGAACACATGGGCCTCTGTACGTTTTATTCTAATGATGATGACACAGTGACACGGTGACACAAAATCCGTTCCTTCCTTTGATTTACGACTTCCAGCCACATTCCGTGTCAAACACCTAAGGGACTAGATCTTCAGAAGCGCCATCAGTCGTGTCCCCTGGGGAAGAGCTGGGGGCAGGGGCGACCTCGAGATTGCCAGAAGACCCCATGGTAGGGACACTGGGAGACTCGGGCTCCTCGGCGGGGGGGGGGATGGGAGAGGACAGAGAGAACCGTATGTAGGAGAGCCCGTGGGCCTCGTCATTGTGACTCGAGGGGCCACAGGCTCCGAGGGGGCCCGCACCCGAGCTGCTGCCAGGGCACTGGCCACTCAAGCCTGTAAGGGACTGAGAGAGCACTGGAGAGAGCAGAGTGATGGCCGTCCTTGTCCTCGTCCTCAGAAACTGTGGATGTGTCACCTTACACGGACCAAAGGACTGGCACCGCATGACTAACGGAGGATCTTGAGACCGGGAGATTGTCTGGGGTTACTGGGTGGGCCCAGCGCTCCCCAGGGGCCCCACGGTTGCAGGGGTCGGGGCACTGCCAACTGCACCTTGCAATCTGATGACCTCAAAGTACTTTCATGCTTGGCCTCCCAGAGGGCAGGTCAGTGGCTTTGCATGGGTGAAAGCAAGCCAGGATATGGGGTGAAGAAACTAGAGTCTTGACCTGTCTCCACACACTCGACCCCTCACACCTCCTGATTTCTTTAACATGAGCTGCCCACCAGCTACCTTATTGCCCTGGCCCAGTCTCTTCGATGCGGGGAACGGGGCTGATCAGGACCCGTGTCGCGTTAATCACCAGTGAGCCTTTTGTGAGGCCCTGCTAGCCTCTGCTCCGGAGGTGAAGGTGCCCCTGGGAGTCCTCCTTGGGAGAAGCTCATCCCGCGTCTGGCCAAGGTGGCCTCTGTCTGGCTATGTACATCGAGCCATTCGGCTCCCCAGGGACAGAGCCCTGGCCCCGCACCGAGGAGCCGCAGCCCTGCTGCAGGTCGAGGTGGTGCTCTTGGTCAGCAGCACGGCTCGGGCCGGGGGGAAACAAAAGGGGCGCGCTGCGGCCGCGGAAGCTGCACGATATGGGGCCAGAGCCCGGGGACTTGTCCCGGAGCCTCCAGAAGGAGGCAGCCCCGCCCACACTGTGGTGTGGACTCTGACCTCCCAGACTGCGGGAGGACGAGGATAATAAGCGTGTGGTGCCCACGCCACAGCTTGTGGCCATGTGTGACAGCAGCAACGGGACAGTGATGAAGCCATGCACAGAGCCCCTTGGAGGGGAGCCGCGCCGCTGCCAGGTCCCTGGGGCCCCGAAAAGGGCCAACGAGCACACAGAGGCCCCTTAGGAATCTGCAGCGTTCGAGTCCACACGCATCTGCCGTCCGAGACACGTGCAAATACGGATGCTGTTCACCTACCACCAGGTGGACGTTTGCGACCATTTAGGAAACCCAGTGAATGCCTGTCCCTTCCTAATATTTTAAATTCAGTTTCCCAGCCTTGCCGAGGAGCACCAGGGCAACATCGGCCAACACAGGGAAGCGAGGAAGCTCCTCCCAGCTAGTCACCTTCTCGATGTCCTGCCAGCAGAAGGACGTTGTTGCTGGCAACGCAAGGAAAGAGCAGGAAGGAAGCGAACCCACGGACGCGCAGGGAATGTCTTCAGCCACTGTAGCCGGAGGAGACAACGGCCCACTTCCTTCACCCCGTTTCCTTCCATTGTTCCGAGCGCCCCCCTCAGAAAGTCCCACAGGACAGCATCCCATCTCGATGGCCGCAGAGGAGGGGTGGTCCAGGGAGGAGGCCCTGGCGGTGGTGGGGCTGCGCCAGGAGCAGGAGCACATGCTCCTCCCGGAGCCACTTGCTGTCCCAGCACAAATGGTGCTCTGACACCAGACGGCAGATGCCACCACACCGCCTCCACCGGAGGGCTCCCAGTAGTGCTGCTCCAGGTCCCCCTGCATGTGGGGAGGCCGGATGATCGGCACCATGACCTGCAGGGGACCTGCAAGCCCTGAGGTGCCGACGTGGTCGCGTGCGGGTGAGGCACAGGCTCCCCTGAGGCACAAGCTGTGAACCGTGTGAACACAGGAGGCAGCAGGTGGGCTGTACCCTGGTGTAGGGCACATAGGTGGCAGGAGCGAGAGAGGAGGACGACTGGTTGGGGGAAGGTGAGTGGGGACAGGACCAGGCCGCAGGATGCTCAGTGCATGTGTCCGCTAGTCAAGACTCTATTCCCATCATCCAAACCAACACTCATCTGGGAGCTGCTGTGCAGGCACCTGGACATGTGGCTAATCAACACCTGCAACCAGGTGGCTCTGAGGAAAGCAGATCACCCTCCATGATGTGGTGGGCCATGTCCAATCAGCCGAAGGCCCCAAGAACAGGGGAAAAAACCAGGTTTCCCCAAGGACAGGGAATTCTGCCTCAAGACTGCAACATAAAAACCCTGCCTGCATCTCCGCCTGCCCTGCATGTTCCAGACTTGCCAGGCCCACCATTGCATGGCTGATTCCTTGAAACAAACTACAAATGGATGTAGATTTACATGTGCACACCTCCTGGGGGTTCCATCTCTCCAAGAACCCTGACTGAGACAGGCCTGGTCATGGGACCCAGGAACAAGCTGGCATCTGGGGAAGATCAGTGGTGAGGGCACCCGGCACACGAGGAGCAGCTGCTGAATGTGAAGAAACTTCAGGAAAACCTCAACCAACTTGTTTTCTAATGTTTTCCCTTTGTGTCTACGCAGCACTGATGGTAACATGCAGGTTTACAAAGTGAAAAGGCCTGTTCAAGTACAAAATAAAAACTCTAAGCAATAGGAAAAAACCGAGTTTGCACTCACCACAGCAGCACATGTACGGAGACCAGAATGACCCAGAGAAAAGAGCATGGCCCCAGGTGAGGCGACACCGCATTCAGGAATGTACCTACAGCGTGAACCATATCCTGCCTCACGGATGAGAAATGAAACATCGACAACCGCAAAGATGCGTGTGGCCTGGGGACGGACAGGTTACCGAGACTGTCCAGCCAGAGAATGAGCAGCGTTCAGTGCGTCAATGGGCCTGCGCCCCCACCTGCACGGTGAGATCAGCCAGACCTTCCAGGTCCTACACCACCTCGGTTCTTCATATGTAAAGAGCAAAGCCCCTACAATTTACAGGCATCGTAAGTAAAGCGCTGCTGATTCACGGATACAAGTGTTAGCTCCGTTTCTGAAAACACCATGTCCTCTAAGAATAAAAGCACCAGGGACCCGGGCAGTACATGGCCCCCCATCGGTAAGCAAGCAGGGGCCTGGGAGCAAACACTTCCATCTGCACCATTCTGCAAGAGCGCCAGGGCCGCATACCCATGTAGCACTCTATTTACCCACCACGTTTCCTTCTCTGGGGGGTCACCCTGTGAATAAGGTTTCATACCCAACCTCACAAAGCCATATGCCTGGGGGTATGAGTCCAGGAACAGCAGGGCTGTGCTGCCTGTAGGGCTCTAAGGTCAGGTCAGCAGGAACACATACTACCTCTGCAGTTCACACCAAGGGACGACGGGGACCAGAGCCTCTGGTGTGACCACAAATGGATCAGGCTACGCCAGAGCAGAAAAAACCCAGAGATGCTACATAAATGCATAAAATTTTTTTACATAGTGGACTAGTAAAAGATTTAAGGAAAACGATATGTGGTGTGTCCTATTCCGATGGATGTTTGCTGAGGTCAGATGAATGCAAGTGTGAGATGTTAGGCAAAAGGTCTGAAAAGACAGGCCCAGAACACTCGGGACACAGGGTTCACCCGGGACCAGGGGCACACGTGGACAAAGCTTCACCCAGACCAGGGACACACGTGGACACAGGCTTCACCCGGGACCAGGGATATACGTGGACACAGGGTTCACCCGGGACCAGGGATACATGTGGGACATAGGCTTCACCTGGACCAGGGACACAGGTGGACACAGGCTTCACCCCAGAAGGTGCCCTCTCATTTCTAGTGGCAGCACTTGTGGGCTAACAGAATGCACAGGCAGCAGGACATGCAGTATATGACGTGGCTGGGCTGCGTCCATGAGCAGATACAGCAGCCCAAAGATGGAGAGGAGGCTATGAGCTGCCTTGGGGACACCAGCCTGTTCAGACCCTGGCCCCTGTGACCATGTGGGCCAAGTGCTTGTGATCACTACCATCAGATTCACTGTGAGTGTCACAAACATGTCAGGAGCCCAATACACAGAGAAAGGACATTTCAGAATGGCATCACGACTTAGTTCTGGAGGATGAGTTTCCACGCACCCTGTATCTTCAGACCATGTATCTTGATGGGCAGCATTGAGAACATGGCCCTCGGACAGAAGAAATGTAGGCTAAGAATATTGAGTATCTTCAGAAAGGCAAATGCTTAAAGCTAACTCACAGTTGACCCCACACCCCCTCGCACCACCTGACCACAGGCTCAGGTCCTAAGTACAGGGCCGCGGTTCCCCAGAGCCGAGCAGAGATTCCCGACTCTCCTGGCGGCCCCGTGGGCACAGAGCCATGCCACACACCCACAGCCCGGATTTGGTTATTTTGCCTCCTTGGTAATGACACCTCCCGGGAAGGAGAAATAAATCAATATACTGTAATATCTGGACTTTATTCCTACATTTCAAATGCTTTCTAAGAAACTGAGTAAAAGTGGAGAAAAACTAATGTTGGCTTCAGTTTCTCTGAGGCTCAGCACAACATCTAAACTCAGTTCTGGCAACCGGAGCTCATTTTATTTTCCAATGTGTCTGGGGACTTCCTGGATATATAATTTTTCTTTTTTTTTTATTAAGATTTTATTTATTTATTTAGAGAGAAAGAGAGCGCTCAAGTGAGAGAAAGGGAGTGCACATACACAAGCAGCGGGGCATGTGTGGGGGACGGGCGGAAGGCGAGGCAGATGCAGAGTCCCCGCTGAGCACACAGCAAGGCTCATCCCAAAATCTCAGGGTCCAAGTCAAGAGTCAGCTGCTTAGCCAACGGAGCCACTCATGCACCCAGATTTGTACATTTAGAGGCCCACAGGGTCAGGATGGGTGTCTGCAGCCACATCCCAATAGGGCGCCCCTGACCATGGGCCTTCAGGGGGCCAGGCACATCTCCCAGGCTGGACACTCCAGAGAGCCGGGTGGTGACGGGACACCCCCACCCCACCATCCAGGAGTCTTCCTGGCCATGCAGTTCAGAGTGTGGGTTCCAGGGTTAACTGGGGTTCAGACCCTCACCTGTCCACTGACCAGGTGGGTGACCTGGGGGATGTTACTCAGTTTCCCCATCTGTACAATGGGGCCCATGGTGCCTACGTCACTGGGTTTTTGGAAGATGAAGTGTAAATAAGTAACGAGAACAGTGCCTGACAGGCGGTCAGCGCTCAGTAAACGTGAGCATGCCGTAACGGTCGGTTTTACTGACTGTAAAACCCAGGGTGAGCCCCAGAAAGAGCCCACAACAACAAACCTATGGACTGTGTCCCCGCGTTTCAGAGCTGTGACTTCCCACGGGGGTCCGTGGGGACCCAGCAAAGCCTCCCACTCCTGACCATGAGACCCAGGACAGACCTAAGTCTTGCTGTTCCCGCTTTGCCATGCACCCTTATCCGTTTACCCGCCATGCACTGGAGCCATGCACGGGGATACAACACCAGCAGTGGACAGACCCTCACCTTCCTGGTGCTTTCCTGCTCAGGAAGGTCAGCTGGCCTGTGTCGGCTGGGCCAAGGCCCCAGTTCCCTGCCTGTTCTTGCACCTCGGGCAGCTTTGATGTGGCCCCCCTCTCCGCCCTGAGAGGCCCGGGTCCTGGCCACCTCAGGGTTAGTCCCCCCTGACTTCTGAGACCGCGCCCCTCACTGGGCCAAGTCAGCTTGCAGATTACAGCGGGGAAACTGGGATGGTACAACACAGGACTGTTGTCCTCCTTAAAGAGCAAACCAGCAAGTATGACCATCTGCTGCTTGCAGAGCAGAGCACCCAGCCCGGCAAGGAGCACACAGAACATAGTGAAGACCCCTCAGCATGGTTCTCCCCACATGCCACCAGCCCCCGAAGAATGGAGGCTCTCGGGTGGTCACTTCGCAGGACATGCCAAGGCTCTGCCCAAGGAAAGTGATCATTCAGGGGGGTCACCTTCTGTTCAGCCCTGAGGACACTTGAGTCAGCAGGGGAAGGAGGTAAAATAGGACAGAAAATAAAAGTGGTAGCAATACCTTTTCTCTTCTTAAAAAGTTTATTTAAATTCAATTAATTATCATATAGCATACTATTGGTTTCAGAGGTAGAAGTCAGTGATTCACCAGTTGTGTATAACACCCGGTGCTCATCCCATCACCTGCCCTCCTTCATGCCTGTCACCCAGTTACCTTGTCCCCCCACCCTCCTCCCCTCCAGCGAACCTCAGTGTGTCCTATGATTAAGAGTCTCTTATGGTTGCCTCCCTCTCTGACTTGGTCTTATTTTATTTTTTCTTCCCTTCTCCTATGTTCATCTGTTTTGTTTCTTAAATTCCATATATGAGTGAAATCACATAGTTGTTTCTCTGATTGACTTTATTTCACTCAGCATAATATCCTCTAGTTCCATTCACGGCATTGTAAATGGTAAGATATCATCCTCTCTGATGGCTGAGGAATATTCCATGCATACATAGACCACAGCTTCTTTATCCACTCATCTTTCGATGGACACCGAGGCTCCTTCCACAGTTTGGCTATCGTGGCCATTGCTGCTATAAACATCGGGGTACAGGTGTCACGGCGTTTCATTTCATCTGTATCTTTGGGGTAAATCCCCAGCGGTGCAATTGCTGGGTCGTAGGGCAGGTCTATTTTTGACTCTTTGAGGAACCTCCACACAGTTTTCCAGAGTGGCTGCACCAGTTCACATTCCCACCAACAGTGCAAGAGGGTTCCCTTTTCTCCGCATCCTCTCCCACATTTGTGGTTTCCTGCATTGTTAATTTTAACTATTCACACGGGTGTGAGGTGGTATCTCATTGTGGTTTTGATTTGTATTTCCCTGATGGCCAGTGATGTGGAGCATTTTCTCATGTGCATGTTGGCCATGTCTAGGTCTTCCTCTGTGAGATTTCTCTTCATGTCTTCTGCCCATTTCATGATTGGATTGTTTGTTTCCTGGGTATTGAGTTTGATAAGTTCTTTGCAGATCTTGGATACTGGCCTTTTATCTGATACGCCATTTGCAAATCTCCCCATTCTGCAGGCTGCCTTTTAGTTTTGTTGACCGTTTCCTTTGCTGTGAAGCTTTTTATCTTGATGAAGTTCCAGTAGTTCATTTTTGGCTTTTGTTTCCCTTGCCTTTGAAGACACGTCTAGTAAGAAATTGCTGTAGCCAAGGTCACAGAGGTTGCTGCCTGTGTTGTCCTCTTAGTATTTTCATGGATTCCTGTCTCAGCTTTAGGTTTTTCATACAGTTGAGTTCATCTTTGTGTCCAGTGTAAGAGAATGGTCCAGTTTCATTCTTATTAATGCGGTTGCCCAATTTTTCCAACACCATTTGTTGAAGAGACTGTCCTTTTTCCCTTGGATATTCTATCTTACTTTGCTGAAGATTAGTTGACCATAGAGTTGAGGGCCCATTTCTGGGTTCTCCATTCTGTTCCATTGACCTATGTGTCTGTTTTTGTGCCAGGACCATATTTGATGATCACAGCTCGAAGTCTGGAATTGTGAGGCCTAAAGCTTTGGTTTTCTTTTTTAACATTCCTCTGGCTATTCAGGGTCTTTTCTGGTTCCATACAAATTTTAGGAAACAAATAATGTTCCAATTCTGTGAAAAATGGTGATAGTATTTTGATAGGGATTGAATTGAATGTGTAGATTGCTCTGGGTAATATAGACATTTTAACAATTTTGTTCTTCCAATCCATGAGCATGGAATGTTTTCCCATTTCTTTGTGCTTTCCTTACCAACACCTTTTTTTCCCCTTTTGTTTGAATGTTTTAAACAGCTTTATCAAGGAATAATCAGTATGCAAAGAACTGCACCTCTTGGTGAGACACTCCTCAGTCACGATCAAAGACACACCAGGCCTTCTAGGAGCTTCTATGTCCTTCATGCAATAGGAACACTCCCTGAGGCCCACTGGCTGTGCCCCCTTCCCGGCAGGCCCTGCCACCACCCGCTTCCCTGACAGTGACCGTTAGTCCCTGGTGGTGACCGTTGGTCCATGATGATGACTGTTGGTCCATGGCAGTGACTGAAGCACATGTTTCATAGCGTGGACCCCTGGCTGTTGGTCCATCCCTGTGTGTTCCTGTCTCGCTCTGAGGTGTGCCAGGTTCACCCCTGTGGCCGCAGGTGGCAGGATCTCCTCTGTTCTGGAGAACTCAGCTTGAGAATACGGCTGGTGGGGCGCCAGAGCATCTCTGGGCTGGGGAAAGGGCCATTGTCTTCATGCAGCAGCAACCTCGGCCACCTTCTTGCCTCTGGGAGGTGTCAGCGGGGGCAGGGCGAGGAGACTCCGAGAACAGCCAGGGACAGGGGTCCGGCGCCTGGCTGTAAAGGAACTGGAAGGGAGAGGACCTGGCAACAAGGCCTGGGGGCGCTGTGTTGGATGGTGTGGTCTGAGGCCTGGGAAACAGGTGTGTGGGGGGGGCAGAGCATGGCCCCTGGCTCAGGACACTCACGGCTTCATTGGGTGATGGGACATACAGCCGAGGATGAAAGCAAACTTCAGTGGGGACCTTGCTGACAACCTAGAGCTGATGTGGCCAGACATGGTACCGCTCAGAGCCAGCGAGTCAGGAAGAGCCCGCGGAGCCACCGTCCTGCACCCTGGGGCCTGTTTCCAGTCCGGCTCTCCCAGCTCTGCTGGGCGGGGGGTCGGGCACGCCAGCCTGACCCCGGGGCGGAGATCAGGTCAGTCCCCGGTGGCTGGGCTGGGCTGGGGTGTGCCCCGGACCACACCAACCTCCCGCTAGGGGCCACGACAGCCGGGATCTGATTTTGGAGTCTGTTTAAGGCTCTGCCGCAGCCGAGTCCTGAGAACGGAGCTCCCAGCCCGCCCAGTGCAGTTGGCGGCTCCGCGCACGTCCGCTAGTGGACACGGTCTCCGATGGTGACCACAGCAATGGCTGGAATCTCTGGAGCTCCCGGTGTCTGACAGCCAACGCTCCCCAACGTTCCCACAGGAAATCAGCTGGAAATGTGCCTTCCAGTGACCAAAGCGCTCGGCAAGTCCTGCCTGCCAACAGGACTCCCAAAGCAGCGGGCCGCGGGCGCCCCCCGGGGGGGCAGTGGTGCTCCGGCTCGGGCGGGGCGCTGGGCACCGGCGCAGGGCAGCCCGCCCGGCCTTCTAGGGACCCGCTGCTCTCGTTCGACCGGAATGTGTTCCCCAGACAGGCGCGCAGATGTCGTCTGCCTCGTGACTTTCCACGCCGAGCACCCGGTGTGCTCTCTGGCCAGTGGACCAACACTTATTGGAAAGGAACCTGGTAACAATAGAGCCCAGTGATGGGAATGATAACGTGGCCTCTGGGGACCCGCAGCACGGAGTCGTCACAGCTCTGACGCACATTACTGTTTGTGTTCCCACTCTGGGTGCCTCCAGTCCAAAGCTGTAAACACTGGAATGCACCAATTTATAACTAGGAAGTTGGTTTATTACTTTGTTTAGAAAATTAATAGTTGGGGATCCCTGGGTGGCTCAGCGGTTTAGCGCCTGCCTTCAGCCCAGGGTGTGATCCTGGGGTCCTGGGATCCAGTCCCACATCAGGCTCCCTGCATGCAGCCTGCTTCTCCCTCTGCCTGTGTCTCTGCCTCTCTCTCTCTCTCTCTGTGTCTCTCATGAATAAATAAATAAATAAACATCTTTAAAAAAAAAAAAAAAGAAAGAAAGAAAATTAATAGTTAACACATTTAAATTTTATTGAATCTTACACTTTCAGATTCTTCCTGTCAAATGTGCCCCCAAGCAATCTACAAAATACCCAAAAAATGAGAGAAGTGAGGCACAGGGGTTCAGGGTATTCAGGACCTGGGGTTGTCGGTGCCTCGAGGATCGGGAGCTGGCATGCTGGGGACTTGAGCATCCTAAAGAAAGCAGAGACTCCTCTCCTTCCTCCCTTAGAGGATCGTGGTTAGCAGGGGACACTGTGGACACAGCACCTGCACCTCCATGGGCATCCCCGGAAAACCGCCAGGGGGCCGGGCGTGCATGCACAGTGCCCCCCACTGGCAGGTGTACCCACGGCCAGCGCAGGGGACAGGCAGCTGTGTGTCTCGAGCCTACTTCGAGCCTTTCACTGAGGTTGCAAGAGGAAGAGGACACGAAGAGCATGGTGGCCCAGCCATCACCGCGGGGTGGGTCTGGTGCCTTCTGCCTGCCTTCGCACAGAGCTGAATATTTAAACGTGTGATTTAACTTTAGACGTGCCAATTACTTGAGCCTTAACTTATACTCAGTACTTTCCAAGGCTCAACACCAAGGTCAGTGAAATTGAATTAACCTACCTTGACATCTACTTAAGCTTTTAGATCTGGACCTATAAATCCATAGCAAATATTTATTTTTAGCCTGTCAAGGTCAGAGCTAGCTATTCCCCTTTCCTTCCACTTCAGATATGGCTCTATGACTTGGCGAGAGCCTGCCAATGCCGCCCCGTGTGTGGGCTTGTTGGTAGTGCATGAAGAAGGCTGTGGATGATTATTATGTTTTTAGATAATTGTAGATTCACGTGCAGTTATGACAAATGATCCAGAGAGATCCTGTGTGCCCTCCCCCCCACAACAGTTAAAACATGTAAAACGGCAGTAAATGTCGCAGCCTGGATACCACACAGGCAGTCACAGCGCATCCCATCCCCTCCTGCACCCGGAGTCCCTTCACCGACACCCCCGCCTCCTTCCCGTTCCATCCCTGCTGAGCCCCTGCCAACCACTCATCTGTTCTCCATTTTCACAACTTCGCCATTTCAAGAATGTTCTAGAAATGGAACCGCGCAGACAGGCACATCTTGCTTTATTGCACTCCGCAGATACTGCCTTTTCACAGAGGGAAGGTTTGTAGAGACTCTGCATCGAGCATCTACCAGCACCACTTTTCCAACAGAATGTGCTCACTTCGTGTTGCTGTCGCGTTTTGGTGATTCTCGCAATATTTCATACGTTGTCATTATATTTGTCACGGTGATCTGTGATCAGGGGTTACAACTTGTCAAAAACTTGGATGATGGTTAGCACCTTTTGCAGTAAAATATCTTTTAATTAAAGTATGTACTTTTTTAGACATAACGCTACTGCACAGCTGATAGGCCACAGGGTGGGGTAGACAAAACTCGCATATGCACTGGAAATGAAAAAGTTCCTTGACTTGTTTACTGTGGAATCTGCTTTGCCGCGGTGGTTTGAGCCCGGCCAGGGTGTTTCCGAGTGCGCCTGTGTGTAATTCTGGGGACTGGCTTCCTGCATTCAGCCTGATGCTCTGGAGACCGATCCAGGCTGTAGTGCATGGTTCTTTCCTGTTGCTGCAGAGTAGGTGATGCTCCACGGCAAGGACAGACCACAGATTTTTTTTTTTCATTTATTTATGATAGTCACACAGAGAGAGAGAGAGAGAGGCAGAGACATAGGCAGAAGGAGAAGCAGGCTCCATGCACCGGGAGCCCGACGTGGGATTCGATCCCGGGTCTCCAGGATCGCGCCCTGGGCCAAAGGCAGGCACTAAACCGCTGCGCCACCCAGGGATCCCTTTTTTTAGCCATTCACCCACTGCAGGACACAGGGCTCTTTCCAGGTTTAGACTATTACAAATAAAACTGACATAAACATTCACATGCATGAATCTGTGTAAAGTTTTTGTGTCTTGGGATAAATGCCTGGGAGTGCAGTTGCTGGGTTGCAGGACAGTAGCGTGTTTTGGCAGCAAAGGCTCTGCGAGTGGCCACTCTGTGCTGCATCCCCACCAGTGCGGCAAAGGGGTGATCCTTCCCCTCAGCATCCTCCCCTGTGCGGGTGGTCATCACTACTTCTATTTCAGCCATTCTGGGAGGTGCGTAGTGTATCTAGCATGATTCTATTTGCATGTCTGTAAAGGCTGATGGCGTTGAGCATCTTTCCATGTGCTTGCCTGACGTCTGTATCTGCTCATTGCCAACTGGACCAGCTGCCGTGCTAGTGAGATTGGAGATTCCTAGTCCTTCATCAGATTTCAGATCTGAAGATACTTTCCCACAGACTGCAGCTAGTCTGCCCACCTCTGAACAGCGTCCTTTGTAGAGGATAAGTTTCTAATTTTGACAAAGTCTAATTTACCAATTTCTCCTTTTATGGATCATGTTTTTGGCATCAGGTCTAAGAACTCTGTGTATTCCTAAATCCCAAATATCATCTATTATATTTTCCCAAAAGTACTACAGTTGTATGCTTTGTTTAAATCTGTAATCCATTCACTCTGAGTTAACTTTTATGTAAGGTATGAAATCTAGGTCCAATTTTTTTTTCTTTTTTTTTTGCCTCTGGATCTCCCATTGTTCAATTTGTCAAAAAAGCAAAATGCTGAGAAGACAAACACCCCAACAGAAAAGTGGGCAAGAGTGCTGACAGACATTTCCGCAGGGAAGATGTGAGATGGCCAGGAACCATGAAGGTGCTCCACATTGTTTGCCATCAGGGAAATGCAAACCAAAACCACCATGGCAAGACGCCACATCACACCCACCAGGACGGCAAACAAAAAGATGGACAAAGACAGGTGTTGGCAAGGACGTGGAGAAACCACAGACTTGTCCACTGCCAGGAAGATATGAGGTGCTGCGGCCACATGGGAAACAGGGTGGTGGTCTTCCAGCAGCTAAACCCAGAGTCACCATGTGCCCCGGCACCTCCTCCCGGGGCATGCACCCCGGAACAGTGAAGACCCTATGCACGGGAGCCGGTGCGGAAACGTTGGTGGAGGCAGGATTCACAGTGGCCCAAAGTGGCCCAAAGCAGAAACCAGCCAAGTGCCCACACCCGACAATCAGGTGAAGCATCATCTATTCACACAGCAGGACGGAACCTGACGCAGGCTGTGCCAGGAAGAACTTTCAAGATACGATGCCTCGTGAGCTGCGTGTGACCATTTCCATGCAACGCCCGAACAGGGAAATCCACATGGACCAAGTGCGGAGCCCTGATTGTGGGGCGGGGACGGGATGCGACTGCTCACGGGGACGGGGGCTTCCTTCAGGGGTGAACTGAGTGTCCTCAAGCTCATGGCGACACTGGCCAAGTCTGCCAACAGCCTGAACACCACTCAGCTGTACATTTTAAAGGGGATGAAAATCTATAAAGAACTTCTTAAACTCAACAGCAAAGAAACAAACAATCCAATCATGAAATGGGCAAAAGACATGAAGAGAAATCTCACAGAGGAAGACATAGACATGGCCAACATGCACATGAGAAAATGCTCCGCATCACTTGCCATCCGGGAAATACAAATCCAAACCCCAATGAGATACCACCTCACACCAGTGAGAATGGGGAAAATTAACAAGGCAGGAAACCACAAATGTTGGAGAGGATGCGGAGAAGGGGAACCCTCCTGCACTGCTGGTGGGAATGTGACCTGGTGCAGCCACTCTGGGAAACTGTGTGGAGGTTCCTCAAAGAGTTAAAAATATACCTGCCCTACGACCCAGTAATTGCACCGCTGGGAATTTACCCCAAAGATACAGATGCAATGAAACGCCGGGACACCTGCACCCCGATGTTTCTAGCAGCAATGGCCACGATAGCCAAACTGTGGAAGGAGCCTCGGTGTCCATGAAAGATGAATGGATAAAGAAGATGTGGTCTATGTATACAATGGAATATTCCTCAGCCATTAGAAATGACAAATACCCACCATTTTCTTCAACGTGGATGGAACTGGAGGGTATTATGCTGAGTGAAGTAAGTCAGTCAGAGAAGGACAATTATCATACGATCTCACTCATATGTGGAATTTAAGAAACAAAACAGAGGATCATAGGGGAAGATGATCTTAACTCTGGGAAACAGAGGGTCCTGTGGGGGAGGGGTGGGGAATGGGTCACTGGGTGATGGACATGAAGGAGGGCACGTGATGAGATGAGCAGTGGGTGTTGCACACAACTCAGAAATCACTGGCCTATACTGCTGAAATCAATAATACATTATATATTAATTAATTGAATTTAAATTAAATTAAATTAAAAAATAAAGATAGTGAAAAATCTATGGTCTGTGATTTATGCAGAAATGAAGCTGTTAGTAAAAATGAAGTGAAGATGAGGCAGTGTGCACACTCACAGTCACGCACACATGCTCGCTCACAGTCACACACACACACACACACACACACACACGGCCTTCTGGGTGACACCGAGCTGTCACACAGATCCCTTCATCTACTGTCTCTGCGCATCCAGAAGCCGACCGAGCGGCACAGGATGAGCTGTGCTTCCCAAGGCACCCGCACAGCTGGATGGGCAGCCTGCGGGCTGCAGCTCACCTGTAGGACTCCCTAAGCAGAAGCCACGAGCACCCAGTTCCCCAGCGAGCTGGAGTTCCCCCGACTGTGGGGCCATGTGGGGCGAGCGTGCTGACCGTGTAAGAAGCACCCTGCAGTTTCCCACATTCCTACCACAGCGAGTGCCCGCTGCTCTGCCGCCACAGGGGGACAGCCGGAGCCGAGACCCAGGGCACGACAGCAGCGAGCCGGGGAGCGGCACAGGGACGGTGCCCGCTCTCCATGCCCCTGCCCATGCCACCTGGGCTCCCTCACCTCCCATTCGCAGATGTGGGGGGCTCATGGGTGCCGAGCAGGTGCAGAGCAAGCCCGGGTGCTGAAGGCCAGAGGGGGCATCGGAGCTCCGCTGCTGCTGGCTCTGAACTGGAAGCATGCATGGCACCAGGGAGTCTGAGGGGTTGGCCTGGAAGTGAGTTTAGGATCAGCTCCCTGCCGTTTCCCCCAGGGTCATTCTGCCAATGCTTCGGAGCGGGCAGCAGAGGGAAGACGCGTTGCCGTGTCCCCGTTCCTGGGGGTGGGGGGTGGCACAGCTCCAGTGGGGTCAGGCCCTGACTGCACTCTGCAGCCGCTCTGTCAGCACTCCTGAAATGGCTGTGCTGCAGCCACGCAGCAAGAAGGGGCACCGGGGCCCAGGAACCCACACCTGGGCTTACACCGACCCCCAGCTGCCACCTATGGGAGGAGCAGAACGAACCAACAGAACTCCGCGTGGAGACACTGCGCTTCCCACTCCCCAGGCAGGACGTGGCCGGGCAGCTGGCTCTCAGGGGAAAGCGCAGTGAGGCCCGAAGACCCACAGCACGTGAGCCTGGGGTGCACACCTGCATCCAGAAGCTCGCCAGGTACTTCCTAACACCCCGTCCCAAGAGTCCACCTGGCTCCTGTGCACAGGGACCCACCTCTTCCGCCACCCCGCCAGCCACCCCGCCAGCCACCCCGTGAGCCCTGACCGCTGTCGGGAGGGAGGGGCATGAACCCTTCTCCATATTTGAGCCCAGAAAAGCCTCTTGACACAGACGTCTTCCTGAGAGGTGTCTGACACACATATATGCCCATTCCCAGCATGGGCAAGTGTCACAAAGCTTCCAGAGACTTCCCTAACACACGGTCCTTTCCCAGGTATGGGAAACCATTTCCCTTGGGGCACATCGCTGTACACACGCCCTAGGCAGCAGGACCGCCCACACTCCTGCTGAAAGGAACAGGGAAGGCCAACCCTCCTATAAAACAAGTACTAGGGACAGATAGTCATGGTGAGGTCTGGGGGACGGGCGGGGGGAGAATCCGAAGCAGATTTCCTGCTCAGCACTCAGTGCTGAGCTCGACGTGGGACCCGATCCCACGACCCTGAGCCGAAACCAAGAGTTGGCTGCTTAACCCCCGAGCCACCGAGGAGCCCCTATCATGACTTTTTTTTTTTTTTTTTTTTTTTTACAAAGGGAAACGTCACCATAACTACTTGAAAGTTCTGGAAACCGTTCCCTGACATTCAGGTTGCATCTTCATGAGTCACATGAAGGGCAGCCAGACAGACATGACCTCCGTGGACAGTCTCAGGGCTGCAATGGGAATTCATCCTGCCGCCGAGGGGCTGCCGCACTCAGGGCGCAGTGGGGCACAGGGCAGGGGGTCCCCCCGTGTGCGCCATGTCATCAGAGTGCCGTGTAAATCAGAGGACTCCCAGACCCCCGCCCGAGATCCGTCCTCCAGCACCCACCCAGGATGCAGCAGCAGGCCCGGCGGATCCGAAGGCCAATGTGAAGAGGCTCCCAAGGCCCCACACTGGACAATCTGACCAACGCGAACATCTGCGATGGATTCAGATGTATACAGTTTTTATGTTTTTTACTTCTGTTAAAAACAAGACAGCAGGCAGGCCCCAAGCAGACTGGCCACTCTGTCAGCACCTCGTCACCAAACTGGATCTGACTTACAGCTTTAATGTCCCCAGACACAGAGTGACCAGAAACGTTGGGCGACCTGCCGGATGGACCCCCGGGTGGGGACCCTGCCGCCACCACCTGCTTTCCCTCCAGAGCAAGCTGCTCGTCTGCCCCTCCTGCTCACAGGTGGCCTCTCACCTCGTCCAACAGCTGGACGGCAGGCCGCCGGCTAAGGAACCCCCCAACGAAGCCAACAAGATCATTTAAACATATTCACTTAAATTCTATTTTGTACCAGTTTGAAGTGATATTTTTAAAAGCTGTCACCGCTGCTATTGGGGAGGTGCTAACGGCAGACTCACTACCCTAGAAGCTGGTAGACACCAAGGAGAGAACCAGGCACGTGTGCCGCAGGCCCACGCACCACCCATCATGGTGACGAGGAGCTCAGGGGGACGTGTCTCTTCATCGGGTGAATTCTGGCCGTCAGAATGGAGTTCTTGGGAGAAGGAGGACATCGGCCCTCTCAGGAGTCAATGAATAACTCCCAGCAACGCTCACTGACAGCTGCTAACATCCAGGCAGACTAGCCGGTGTCACGTCTGTGGAGGGAGGGGACCACTATGACGCCGTCTTTAACCAGAGTGCACCCCAGGAGCTGACTCACGGTCCGATTTCTAAGTATGGGACAGAGACACGTGTCAGCGAGGCTCTGAGGCGCAGGAGCATGGGGCGAGGCTGTCAGGGCGGCCGGGGTGCAGGAGGGCCCGGCCTCCAGAGCAGACTCGGGCTGAGCCAGCTGGGCCTGACCCTCCGCCCTCGGGGACACTTGTGTGGCTGTGGCCCGGGCTGCCCAGCCTGAGGAGGCCCACCAGGCCCTCCGGTCCCCGCCCTCCAGGGCTTTATTCACACCCACCTATTTTCCCAGGGCTGCCTGCCAATTGCCAGGAAAAGTCTCCCACAAGATGTCCCCGCTCCCAACCTCGGGGTGAGCTCAGGCCAGAAGCCCGGGGCCCAGACCCAGAGACGAGCCCCTGTGAAGGCACACGCCCCCACGGCTGGGGCTGAGCGCGGGACAGGGGGTCCAGGTCCTGCCTGTGGGGGTCCAGCCTTACGTCCTACCCCAGGAAACACATCTTCTCGTGGAGGTAACACTGTCCCCGCCGCCGGAAGACAGAGGAAAACACGTTACCAGCGCACGAAGAATGCATTCACGTTCAGCTGCAGGTCTTTGTCGGCAAGGGTGCCGTCTACACGGTGGAGCAGTGCCACCAGCTCCTAGCGCCAGTGCCAGGATGTCACTGGCTTTGAGACGACTCTTTATCACTTCCCTAGTTTCCATTCCTGCGAGTGGACGCTGCTGATGGAAACCAAAATGCTTGAAGACATTTGTCCACGCCGCGGTGTTTGCAGCATGGCTTCGAGGACTGCATGCTCGCCCGTGAGGGTAGGGACCACGGAGGTGTCCTCATCTTTCTGCGTTCCTCACTCCCACCCAACCCGGCGAGCATTTCTCATCTTACGGTGCGTGTCTTCCCTGCCTGCCCTGAGCACCTTCCTCCCCAGGCCCACTCCCCGCTGGTTCTGTCCTCGTAAAGGGCATCTGCTTTATCCTGCGAAGGGTTGTCCTAGGTTTTGTCTGGGAGTGAATCTTGCAGTCTTTAACGTGCAGGCAGTGAAACCCCCTCATCTTCTCCACGTCCCTCAGGTGCCGCAGGAGAACCAGCACCTGGCTGGCACAACCCCTGCAAACAGCCACGCGCCACCTGCTGCTCCATGCGGCTAACCCACAGGTGCCACCCAACGTGCCAGTGCGGTGCTTTCTAAACACCGCCATGCCTCGCACGTGGAGGATGGAGACACTCATGCTCCGCACAGAGCACGGAGCTGGGTGACCAGGGCTTCCTGGACCCCGTGGTTCCCAGTACTAGGCCCTTGGGGAGAAGCCTGCCACCAAGCTTGCCACGGGAAGGAAATGCTGCCTGTCCTTGTGCTGCCGTGTCTTGGAGATGCATGACATGGCTTGTCAGGAACAAAGCTGCCCGTGCACTGTCAGGGTGGCAGGACCTCCCCAGAAGCTGAGAGCCTCACAGATGAGCGCTTCGCGGTACAGGCGGTAGGTACACTTGCCCATCTAGACAGGTGGGCAGGACTTGAGTCCGGAAGTTGACAAGGCCAGAGGCAGGGAGACCTTGTCCCCACCAGCCATGCATCACTGCTGGGAGCAGCAAAGGAGGGCAGGGGGGCCCAGCCTGGCACTGCTGGTGACACAGCAGCCATGTGCTTTCCCAGAGCTATGTGGCCCCAGGATCACGTTGATCCACAGCACGTGTCATAAAGCACTTGGTTCAACAGAAAAACCACCAAGTTTCTGCAAAAATAAACATGCACATCACTCCTGCTGCTGGTGGGGCAGGCTTGGGGAGGGAGCCTCCGGATGAGCAGCCTCCCGGGCATCTGTCCCCGTGAGGGGCTTCTCCAGCCGCCAGAGTCCTTCCTGGGGTTCTGTGACCCGTCACATCCGTCATATTAACACCTAGTCGGTTCCACCCAGAGCCTATCTGGGAGGTCCTGGGAAGTCTGAGCACCGCGAGGCTGCGGGGCACCAGGGCTGCTTTCGTTGTGGCTTCCGACAGCGACCAGCCACCACCAGCGGGCCCCAGACATTTGCGGGTTCGCAGCAGCGAGCACGATCTGCAGGTGCGGAGCTCCTGCTGGCTTCCCCAGTAACGGTTAGTCCAAGGGCAAAGCCCAAGGGACCAGGAAAGGGTGAAAACAAGACTGTTTAGAGCAACACCCAAGTTCTGTGTCTACAAACAGCACGTTTTCTGGTGAGAACGTCACATCTGGGACAAGAAGCTGTTGGGGAGTGTGGCCGCCAGGCAGGTCTTCCAGGGCCGTGTGCTCCGCCCTGTGCTCTCGGCCTGGGGGCTCCAGGAGGGGCCCACGCGCGGGGAGCCTCGCACGGGTGCACCACGTTCTCTCAGGGCCCTTCACCTGCGCCCGGCGGAGCTAGGCCGAGGCCGCCGGGCAGCGGCTTCCCTCCCAGCACGGCGCCCTGGGGTCGTCCTCGCTCTTCCCCCCGCGTTTGCAGCGGGCGCTCCTGGCCTCCTCCACCGGAACGCACGCTCTCACGTCCACGCCACGCGCAGGAATTAGGTCCAGCAGCGCGAAAGCACCAACCTTGGGAGCTTTTGGCGATGCCACGGCAGCTCCACGGCTCAACCGCATGTTGCAGACGGTAACTGTGGGCCTTACGCTCGCATCAGGAACCGCACTTGATGGTCTTTTATCCTCGAGACGTCTCCGGGCAGCCGTCCCAGCGTGACTCTCAAGGGTTTGTTGGCGTCATGGGAGACTCTGCTAACCCGTCGGAACAGACTCACCGTTTGAAAAGTAAACGCAGGAGAGCAGTGGCCAGAGTCCCGGGTCAGGGAGGCCCCCCGTGCCCGCGGACAGGCCCCACCTATTCGGCGTCACAGCGAGGACAAGGAATTGCCGCCGTGAGAATAACACCCGCCCGTGCTCTCAAAATCGAGGTTTCAGAGGACGGGACGTTCCAACGAACGTTCACAGCTGCTGCCGCTTCCCTGCCTACCGCGCTGCTTGCTCACGGAGGTGTTTGGCAGAGGCCGGAGGACCTGAGGGTGGGTGCCCGAGGATGCCGGCGGGGAGCAGGCCACAAGAGCAGGAGTCGGGGCACCTGGGTGTGCATGGGGAAGTGCCACTCAGAAGGCGGAGAGCCGAGCGAGCTTGGAAGCTGCGCTGATGAAATACACGTGTGCACGCGTGTGCTGGTCTCCCACACACCACCGGCGCCTCCGGGACACGTGGTGTTCACCCCAGGCCCATTCCCGTGAGGTGACCAGCTCCCGTCTGGTCTGGCCTCCTGCCTCTGCTGTGTCCTGGTTGCTCTCCAGGCTCTGCCCAACCTGCCTCAGCTGTTCATTCAGAACTGGATGGGACGGACAGCCGGGGCCCCAGGACTGCCTGCACCTCGGTGCCCCCACTCTGGGGCTGCCGTGTCAGCCTGGTGCCCTGGGTGCGTGACGAAGGCCCAGCCCAGGCCGGGTCAGGTGCCAGGGGTCATGGAGCAGGGGTTGCAGCAGCGGCACCTGTGGGGCGTGGGGGGAAGGGAGTTGTGTGCAGAGACCCTGCGCCTGTGTCTGCAGACCGTGCAGCCCCACAGAAAGGCGTCATGCGGGAGAAGCATCTGCCACGACTTTGCTTCTGGAAAGAGGGGGGTTGTGGGGTGAGGGGTCACACTGCTGGGGGCCTTTCCAGACTCCAGCGGGGACTTGAGCCCAAGAGTGGCCCCAGGAAGGAGACCCCGGCGCTGACCCGAGGTGCCTCCCTGGCCGCTGAAAGGAGAGGCTGCCCAGCCGTCTGTGGGGCCAGCTCACAGGGAGTGGAGCGCCCTGCAACCGGAGGCCTTCCCTGTGCGGCTGACGGTCGGGCAGGCTCTGACCCGCAGGTGGGTGCACCCGACGCTGGCGGGAATAGCAGGGCTGTGGGAGCCGAGACCCGGCACAGGGCTGAAGCCCCACTAGGTGCACTACAGAGGCGGCCCCGCACCTGCCTCCTCCTCTCAGCCCCCAGTTCCTCCCTGTCTCCACAGGGAGCAGGGAAGGGGCCACAGGTGCAGCAGCCTGTCCACAGAGCAGGAGCCACAGAGGCCCGTGAGGCCTGCCACTGGGGGACGGAGGAGGAACCCACAGCTACGCAGCCGAGATGGGACCCTGGCCCGTCGCCTGAGCCCACGACACCTTGGGTCCTTGCCACCACCGCTGCGCGTGCTGCCACTGTCACCAGCCGTGGAGGGCCTTCCTGTAGCCCACGCTCTAGGCGGCCGAGCAACGAGCAGAGTCCAGCTCTGGCGTCCCACTCTGGAGCCTCAGCCACTCCGGCCCCACTGTGCACGGAGACACTCGATAACCTCCCAGCTGTAGAAGTCAGCCGTCCACCGTGTCTACCACCCACGTGCCCTCACCGAGGGACCAAGCATGCTGCCTTCCCAAGTGCCCTTTCTGGGCCAGGTGCACCAGGTGACGGCTCCATCCCTTGCTCTCCCCTGCCTTCCCTGGCCCCGTCCCCTGCCCTCTCCTGCCCTCCCCTGCACTTGCCACCCCCAGGGGTGGCCGTCCCACTGCTGTGCTCCCAACCCAGAAAGTACCAGAAAACCAGGCCCCATAGTCGGGCGGTCAGTCAGGACACTCGCATCGTGGGGAGACTGACTTGGGGTTTCAGGCTTCAGCCTCCCACTGGCCAACAGTCACTGACAAAGGAAGTGGTAAAACTCAGGTTTCTGCACCAACAAGACTAAACAGAGATGCTAGTGGGGCTATGACAGCAGAAAGCAACCACCCACTGGCCAGGTGCAAATGGCCAACCATGTCCTTATGTGCAAGGCCCACCACTGGAGCCGTGGCTCAGACCCTGGGTGTGCACAAGATACCCCGTCGGCAGACGGACGGCACACATGGGACACGGAGCACAAATGCCGAGGTGCAAAGATGGTGCACGTACTCTCTCACCAAGGGGTGCCCAGGCAACACAGACACGGACACAGCCCACGAGGGACACAGGCCACAGGGGGCACAAGCCACGAGGGCACAGCCCATGAGGGACACAGGCCAAAGGGACATAGTCCGTGAAGGACACTGGCCAGAGGGACACAGTCCGTGGGGGACACTGGTCAGAGGGACACAGTCCACGAGGGACACAGGCCAGAGGGACACAGCCCACGAGGGAGCCCAGGGTCGCCTTAGCCCCACTGCCCACCTACATTAGAGGCCGCTTAGGGCAAGGCCTGGGATCCCTGGAGACAGAGGTGAGGGCCCTGCTTGTGCTCCCTCGCGGCTCCAGCCCAGCCCTGGGTGGACACTCGTCGTCCTACCTGTGCCATCCCTTTGTAGGTGGCACGTTGCTTGCCCTGTCTCCTGAGAACTACTGTTGGCATAGGATGGGGACGAAGGGGTGCAGGGAGTTCAGTGCTGTTGAACCGCATACCGCACAGCAGGCCTCTCGCTTGCTTTGAGGAACTGGATGAGGCACAGGGGATGGCACACAGGAGGGCAGGAGGGCTCAGGGGAGGGCAGGAGGGCACGTGGGAGGTCACCCGACTAGGGTCAGGCCAGGCCCTGAGGAGTGTGGGGTTCTCAGCTAGCGTTTGTCATGCTCCCCTGTCCTCCGGGCAGTGGCCATGGATCCATGACCCACCGAATTCAACACCACCTCCCGGGTCTCAGATGAGAAGCCATGCCTGGTGCTGGTCACCCTCCCGGGCACCGGGCTTCATTTCTAATCCAAATGAGCTTTTTCCCTCTAATGTTAAGCCGCTCATCAGAATAACCTCCAGGAGGTCAAATGAGGAGGGTCATGGGAGACTCCTCAGAGGGGCAGGCAGGTAATAGCCACGGGCCTGCAGCAGGTGCCTGGGGATGCCATGGGGACACCACAGGGACGTCACGGGGACAGCACGGAGACACCACAGGGACGCCATGGAGATGCCATGGGGACACCATGTGGACACCACAGGGATAGCATAGGGACACCATGCAGATGCCACAGGGATGCCACGGGGACACGGCGGGGGGGGGGGGGTGCCATGCAGACGCCACGCATGACTGTCCTCCCAGATCCAAAACACACTCATCTCCTAAAACGACTGGAAGAGCGATGGGCAGGATGTTTGAATCCGATCAGCAGCAACAGCTTCTAGGTCCAAATAAGGTTGCAAAGGGCCCTACCTGCAGGGGGGTGTGACTGCTCTGGCGGGTCTCTGACAAGCCTGATGACATCAGGGACGTCGATCTGAGGGTCACCTTCTTCCTTTTCGGCCTCATCGGAGCGTCTCAGGGAGGAGTGAAGGTTGCTTCCGGTTTTCTTGCACAGAACAGATCTCCAGCAGTCAAACATGAGTCTGCGGTGCAAAAAAACAGATTTTCAAGGGAAAGTGAGATCACGCTGCCCAAAGACATCATAGTCACTTCTTTGGATAAAGCCCAAATACCTAGATGCAGCCTTTGCAGTGTTTGCTCAGAAACAGAAAGAGACAATTAAAACAAAATTCATTTTCCCATGAATTTCTACTCCACCAACCTTCAGTTAAACAAGCAACTTCAAATAAATTAATTTAATTAAATTAATTAAGAAAACAAAAAACAACAAGCGACCTTCTTTTATGATATTGCCTTGGAATGAAGTTTGCATAAACAAAAATATTATTTACCTCTGCGGCTTAAGAAAAACAAAGGCCTAGATTTTCCCTTGACGTTTTAGGCTCTTGTTTCAAGGATATAAAAATATCTGATTCCCTGGTTTCAAGGTCACAGTCTAATTCACCGAACTGGCAAACTGTCGAAACCATTGCTGATTGCTTCGTCAGATTACTTGAAAGCACGTTAAATCCTGGGAGCAAAGAATGTCCTCCTGAGTTCCAGAACAAACATGAAGGTACGATCTCTCCCGAGAAAGTCCGGCAAAAAAACCTCAGGTCAGGTCTGGGGGAAGCAATCCTGGGCTTAGCTGTCAGCCTGAAGGCGTTCGAGGGCCGCGCGGCTAGGCTGGCCGTGGCAGGTGGCTCCCCGTGGGCGGGTCTGCACTTCTCCTTGAGCATATTTGGGGTCCTCATGACCCCCGAGCTGGCAGGCCCGTCTCGGAGAGCAGAGATGTCAGTGAGCTGACTCGAGCAACTCCTAGCGGGAGATCCAGCGGCGATTCGCCTTCTGCTTCATTGTTTCTGTTCCGTGGGATGCAGGTGAGTTCAGGCAGTTTGGTCCCGGCCTCCAGCCCCATCCCCTGGAGGCCACCAAGGGCTGCCCCCCCGGCCCCCGACCCCCCCCCCACACACACCCTGCCCCCGAAGCCCCCCACTGGCCGGGGTCTGGCCCAGCCACTCTTCCCCTTAACTCCCCTGACTGCCTGGCCACCTGACGGCTGTTCCCGGGTCACTCGGCCTTTCTGACCCCCGGGGCAGCTTTGAAAGCCCCCCCCCCCCGCCGGCGGGCACCTCAAGAGGGGCCGGAGGAGCCTGGGGGTCTCTGCCAGGAGGAAGGAGCCACCCCCAGATGGAGGGCAACTAGCTGGCAGACACAGCCCTGCCTTAGCACAGCCCCGTCTCCTCCCCCTCTTCCAGCAGAAACACGGGGCTCCACGCCTTCCCCGCCTGACCCCGGACGCCCCCGGACTCACACCTGTCCCTTGGGGGTTATTCACGTTGTTGCTGGTCCCACGTGTTGGTTCCCTGTGCGCGTCCTTCACATCACTTCTTTGGGGATGTGTTTTGGGTCCCTGCGACGCTTTCCTGACCTCTTGGCCCAGCACCAGGATGGTGAACCTCCATGCAGAACCCGAACCCAAAGGATGATGAACCGCCCTCCCCCCCGCAGGCCCTGGGATGGCCACGTGTGCTGCCTGTCCCAGGATCCTGCGCCACCTTTCCAAGACAATCAAATCCTGCTCCAGGAAGGCGCAGACCAGGGCCACAGTCAGACCCAATCTAATGATTTCCGATAGCCTAAGTCTGGTTTTCACACTAAAAACTAGGAGGCACAATTTCCCTGCTTGAAACAAAACAAAACCCCAAAGCCTGTTTTTTTCCTCTTTTCTTCCAAATTCTGCTCAGAGAATTTCAAACAGGAGCAGGCTGATTGTAATCTTAAACCTCCGGTGGAAGGAAAGAAAAGGCGCAGTGTGTGATTCCACCTTTGTTCCCACCGCCCGCCCAGCCCCCCACTCCTCCCCTCCCCCACTGCAGGGGTTTGCAAGTGTCACCAGGCACTCGGTCTCCAGTCCTGAGACCCAAGCGAGACACAAGACTACCCAAGGTTTGCTTTTAATTAGCTTGTTCTCAAAAGCATCCTCTCTACCCCCTGGGCTGAAGGACCCATGAGGCTATACCTGCTTCCTCCAGCAAGGTTCCAGCCACCCTCCCCTCATGGGGGGGGGGTCAGCCTCCAGCACCCCGAGGACAGCTGGTGCCAGGAGCCTGGGGGTGGGCTCCTGCTCCGAAGACTGCAGTTCTGCAGCAGCTCTGGACCGTGGTGCCCACAGGAAGCTCCCAGCAGAGAGGCACAGGGCGGGGTCATCTAGCAGCAGGTTTCCCACAGCTCCTGTAACCCCAAGGACACAGAGCTCAAACCTAGAGGTCAGGCCCGTTCACTTTAAAAATTTCCAGGCTGGGGGCACCTGGGGGCTCAGTCAGTTAAGCATCCAGCTCTTGGTTTCGGCTCAGGTGGTGATCTCAGGGTCCTGGGATTGGCCCCATGGGGCTCCCTGCTCAGTGAGGAGTCTGCTGGAGTTCTCCCTTCCCCTGCCTCTGCCCCTCCCACCCATGCACACATTCTCTCTCTCTCTCTCTGAAATAGGTACTTTTAAAAATTAAAATATTAAGTAAATAAAAATCTCCAGACCAGCAGGACCACAGAGCACCAAACCATGTCACTGCCCTCTGGCTGCTCTGTCTTCCACTGGAAAGCAGTGAGGATGCAGAGAGGTGACAGCCAGCATGTCTGGTTCTGTCCCTCTCTGGATTCCAGGTGTCTCCCTGGCAGCACACACGGTATTGGGGGGCCTGGGTGGCAGGGACGTGGCCGAGCACAGTGGAAGATCCAAGCCAACCAGCGTTGCCCGCTCCTCCTACTGCCCAGCCACCTCCCTGCGCACCTGCTCTAGTTGCCTTAGTGCCGAGGGCGTCAGGCAACCCTGCCCTCCAGGAGCTTAGAGTCCCAGGACAGCCGGCCTGCACATGGCAGTTCCAGGCCACAGACACACCAACATCTGGGCTCAGTGTCACTCATACTTGGGGCTGGGCCACGAGGTCGAGATGTCCTAGCATTTCCCCCTAACCACGGAGCAGTGGACATCCCACTGCGGGCTGAAATTCTGGAAGTTTCACTCCAGGAAGTCAGGAGGAAGCAGGGTTATGTCCCCAACTCAAAGGGGAATGTGCCACAGACAGGTGATGTGAGCCCAGAGCCCACGGACACAGTGCCACCGGGCCCCTTCCAGCGGCCTCCCCAGCCGACAGCGCCGCCAGACTCCGCCGGCCCCGCATAGCTTCCTGTAAGCTGGTGCTTGGCCCACAGCTGCCTCTGTGCGTGTTTCGGTGAAAGGCTGACCCCCGTGTTCTACTGCCCTGTCCAAGGGATGAGGCCGCCAAACATCCCTGGGGCCGCAGCGCCACTGTCACCTGCGCCCGCGTCCCCAGCCCAGCAAGCCTCCCGCCTGCCAGCTCATTCTCAGGAGCAAACACAAAAGTAGAAATGGAGCAAACGCTTGTAACTACGTCTCCTGGAGACTGGAGCCCCTTAAAATAATACCACGTCATCTCAGTGGGGTCTCCGCGCTTGCTGTGGGTCGTAGAGGTCCAGGCCAGCTTGTTTGCAGGTACACACACCCCGGGGGCCTCAGCCCCAACGGCAGGATCCTCCCACGTTACAGAAGTTAAGCAGCCTGGCTGCGGAGGCCTCTCCTTTGCCGTGACCGTGAGCTCACCTGGACTTGCCCACACGATGCTTTCCCAGGTGAACGACCCGTTTATAGTTCAAGACGGCAGTGCGAAGCCTGAAGCTCAGAAAGGGAGTCGTCTGCATCTGCAAGATGCTGGTGCGCACCCGTGAACACGGCGGGCAGGCAGGTGGGGCGGGGAGACGGTGCTGGGCACAGGCGGGGTTCCAGCTGCGCAAAATCCTCCCCGACCCACCAGGGACTGTCAGGTGCACCTTGATCCCCTGGGGTCGGCCTCCTTCTAGCTTCCTGCAAGTTCTGTGAGAAAACCCTGCCTCTACCACTCTGAAGAAGGGTTGCCCTGAGCCAGCCCCCGGCTGGGGGCCCTATGTTACAGCAGCTCTCTGCACAACATGTGAGGCAGCTGGGGCAGCCATCACCCCCATTTCACGTAAGGTGAAACTGAGGCCCACAGAGGCACAGGGAGGCCCTGGGCCTGCACCCAGGAGCATGGGCTGTGCCTGGACTGTGATGTCAGGGCCGGGAGGCTCCAGGGCAGCCCACGGGGTGGGGAGCGGGGTCCTGAGGAGTTGAGGGTCCTAAGATAGAGAGGACTCACCGCAGCGAGAGCACTCTCCTCACCACCCACTCATCCCCGGGCTGAGCAGAGGGCATGGTTCCCTGGGGCTGGGGCAGCGCTCTGGACAGCCTGGCCTGTGACCTCGGTCGGGCTGTCACCCATGGATTTGCACAGAACGCCCTCCAGTGCAGCCGCTCCTTCTCCAGGGCCCGCATCCCCTCACCCACCTACCAAGTGGGGTCCCCTGCTTGCCTTTGGGGGCCAGACACTCAGCGGCTGGCAGCCCCCGGGGACCAGCAGCTCTTTTTGTGGTGACCTTGTGTCTCCCAGCAGCCACATGTCCTGGGGCCTCCCACAGCATCCCCTGCACATCCTGCTGGGCTGTGCTGGTCACCTTAACCCCTTCCTGGTCAGCGCTGTGTGCAGCCTGCTACAGCCAGCACAGGCTTCCGCACCTGCACCCACGTTTCCACACTGTGCTCGCTCAGGAGAAAAGCCTGCTCCTCCCGAGCTCCCTGTTATTTCGTGTCCAGAACTGCTCAGGAGGAACCAAGGGGACGAGGAGCAAGGTGCTGTAGAACAGCCTTGAAGTTAGATGAGAAAGCTGCTCTTAGTTTTAAACTGTGGGTTCTCTCTCCAGTAGCCCTTTGGAAAGGCAAGGGGGCTAGGCTGTGGGCCTCCTGCCTTTCCTGCTGCCCAGCTGGGGGACCAAGGACATAGGACGCAGTAGGGGCCTCCTCCTGCTGCCCCCACACCGCCCTGCCCCTCACCTGTCCCAACACCTGTCCTCACACCTGATGGACCAGCTTGGGATGTGGCTCTTTGGGGTGCAGGGAAGCTGTGGGTGACATCTGTTGCTTGAGATGGCCCCATGGCAATGGGGAGCTCTACGCCCTCCAGCCGGTGACTGCAGGGCCGCGCCCCCATCTGAAACCACCCACCTCCAGAAGCTCCCCCTGCCCACTTCTGGCCCCCAGCCCTGCACACTTGCCCCACTTGGACAGTCTGCCCATGTCCCTACGCTGCAGGTGCCTTGCTGCCCCTCTGGCCGCCCACCGGAGGAAGGGTGGCAGAGGGGGAGGGGGGGAGGAGTGCAGGGGAGGAGGGCCCCAGCTACGTGGGGAAAAGTGGGGGCAAGGACGGGGTGGAGGGGGAGTGGGAGGAGAGTGGAGGGAGGAGAGGCATTTGGGCAGAGGGACATCAGGCCAGGGGGACGAGGAGGGGAGAAACAGGTAAATGTCTGGGGCAGGGGCCAGACCAGGAGGCAGGGGAGGATGGGGGAGGTGGGGGCAGATGCCCCAGCCTGCTCTCAGCACCCCCACAGGTCAGGTGGGCAGGGTCGTGCCAGTCTGCCTGGGATTGCCCGGCAGGGACCCATATCAGGCACCCAAAGGGGACAGGGGCAGGACATGGGGTTCTGGTCTGAGGTGCCCCCACCCCTGGCATGACTCCAGTTCCTGGCTCATCTGTAAGACGAGGGTCCCACCCTGCCTGGGAGAGTCCTGCTCAAAGCCCCTGGAGATACTTGTACCTCTGCTTGGCAGCCCCCACCCACGTGAGGCTTCCCCAGCTCCCCAGGCGCTTCTCGGGAGAAGGAGCCGTGGCTGCAGGGGTGCTTGCACTCACCCACCCAGGGCATCAGGGTGACCATAAGGCCGGTGCTGGGGCCTCAGCCGTGTGTGCTGTGGGCCGGGGTGCCTGGCAGCACTGTGCTTCTGGGACCGCAGCGCCGGTGCAGGGGCAGGGTATCAGGGCCTGGGCCACAAGCAGAACCAGGGCTCTGGACTTGTTGGCAGCACCAGCTGTCGTCAGGGCCGAGGGCCCGGGGTGGGCAGGAGCTCAGGGCCCCCGCCGAACTCATGCGGGCACAGGGCATCTGGGCATCTACGTGCATCTACCGTGCTGAGGTGGCTCATGAAGACGGCAGCATCCTAAGTGTCCACCGGTGCAGCAGCTCCAGTGCAGCGGAGGCCGCCCCATGTCCACATGAAGCGGGCAGCTTGTTTAAGTCAAACAACAGAGCTACGCCGAGAGGGAGACAAATGTAAACCTGCAAATTGCAGGACAAACCGTCCCTGAGACCCACCGGCCCACGGGGACACAGACCTGCAGGTTGGGTGCCCCGCACGTCCCCCAACCCAGGACCGTCCTCCCCCAGCCGTGGCCCTGGAGCGTCGCAAGCTCCCCGACGGCTGGGCTGCACCCTAGGGCAGCTCCGCAGGACGCCCAGGCTCCTCTGGCCGGGGGTGCGGAGTCGGCGGGTGCCCCGAGTCAGTGCACAGAGGGTCCCCGGCGGCAGGCTGGCTCAGGGAGGAGGGGTTGCTGCGGGGGAATCAGACATCAGACGAAGGAGGGGCTGGTCACCAGCAGTGCCCCAGGAGCCTCTGGGACCAGGGAACCCAGGCTTCCCCTTCTCCCGGGGTCACGGTGCAGCCACGGCACACTGGTTTGTGATGACCAAGGCCATGTTCCCCACGACTGCATCGGAGACTGAGTGGGGGAGTCTCAGGCAGGCTGCTGCCAACAGCAGCTAACGGAGCAGGGCAGGTCCAGAGCGCTCTGCAGGATGTGCAAGCAGATCGCACCGCTGGCGCAGAGAATGAGGGGAAAGCTGCTGCCCTGTGCGGTGACCCCGGGCACGATCAGCGCAGGCTGCAGGCTCGGATCCCACAGCCAGTGGGCAGGGGCTCCGCATGGGGGTGCGCTCCCGCCTAGGATCCAGAACAGTCATGTGTCACCCACACCAGGCAAGCCGCCCCTGGGGAACCGGCCAACCCAGAGCACCTTTCCTTCTCCGTGAAAGCATCCTGCTTTGGTGCGCGGTCCCCAACACAGAGAAAATACAGACACAAAACCCCAAGATTGCTGGGCTGTTCAGAAAGCATTAGGGCTGATTCTCAAGTTGAGGTAATTCAAGAGGAAATGAATTCCCCCAGTACAAAAGCCCGCCCAGATCATCTCAGGTCCCAGCGCGCCCTGCTGGTGTCTCTCTCATTACGAGCCGACGAGGCCTTCACGCCTCCCTGTGGCCTTCAGGACTGTCGAAGCCTCCATCGAGGCACCAGGAAATTGCCTGCCCCCCAGGGCTCCGGAAGGTGCGCGGCAGAGTGGAGCAGAGCAGACATACAAAGGGTAGTTTGCAGGCTGCGTCACTGAGTCCCGGGGAGGCCTCATCTGAGACGGGAGATTGCTGGGGTGAGAGCACGTTCTCCACCTACAGCCAAGCTTGTGCTACCAGCAGCCACCTGGGGATTTGGAGGCCTGAGCCCTGGAGCCCTGCAGCCCTGGAGGCCTGGAGGCCTGGAGGCCTGAGCCCTGGGGCCATGGCTTCCCAGCTCTGAGCTCACTAAGCAGGTTTCTCCCCACTGTGCCCATTTCAGTGTCCCCGCCCTCCCACACTTGGCACAGGGTTGGGAGGGGACAAGCAAGGATGTGCCCGCAGTCGGGGGGCCTTCTGGCTGTCCTTCCGGGGCTGCCTGGGGCTTCAGAGAGGTGACCTCGCAGTGGGCAGCAGGGGCATCCTCGTCTCACTCTCGGCCTCCGAGGCAGCAGGGGACCCACCTGGACCCTCAGTACCTCACATCTATCCCTCGCTTGGGCTGCCCGAACTCAGGCGCCCTCAGGTGTCATTCTTCAGCACCGCCAGCTTCTGTCCTAACGGCAGCCTGTCACACGTCCGCTTCTGGATGCCAGTGGCCAGGGCCGGTCGCCCAAGCATAGCCCCAGCAGCCACCGCAGCCCAGGAGGCCCAGCTCAGCCGGGTGGGTGGGGATCGTCCGGCAGCTGCTGGGTCACCGAGCCCCGCGATCACAGGCACCACAGCAGAGCAAGCCCCCCTCCGCCTGACCCTTGGGAAGTGGGGCGCAGGGGTGTCCCCAGGCCTTCCCACGGGAGTGAGACACAAGAGCCTGGTTTGGGTGGGCTAAGAGCGGGAGCACAGAGACCCCTACTGGAGGGTTTGTCAGGGGTTGCTGAGGGACGCACCCCAGCTGAAGGACAGGGATGCACCTGTGCCCTCCAGCTGACCATGGAAGGGCTGCCCCCGCCTGCCGGCCAGCTCCACTCCCTTGGAGGACCTAGGGGCCCCAGGGGTGGGTCAGACCTGGGTGCCAGCCCTCCATATCACGGTGTCTGGCGTCAGATGTCCTGGCGGCACGACCCTGTGCTTCCCTTCCTCCCTCGGGCTCTGTGTACAATGAGCTGCACGTGGGCTGGGCCCTGGGCCACGTGCTTTGCTCCAGGGGATCCCAGCTTCGTGAGTGCACATGGGTGAGCCCAGGTGTCGCTGCAGGCGGGGATGTGCCCCTAAGCACCCTTGCCTCTCTGCTGCTCGCCTTGCACACACGGCCTCTGCTCGCCCACCCCCCAAGCTGATGAATCTCCCAGTGGGACCCCCGAAACAGGGTCTCATGGGTTGACATGTTGAGGTCCTAACTCCCAGGACCTCAGAATGTGACCTTATTTGGACCCAGGGTCTTTACTGAAGCGATCAAGCTAAAATAACAGACCCTCGCTCCCAACAGGACTGGTGTCCTCATCTTTACAAGGGACATTTGGACACAGACGCATTCACAGGGAGGCCCCACAGGAAGACGAAGCATAGGCTCAAGTGAAGGATGCCACGGACTCCCCGGGCCACCAGACACAGGATGGAGCCGAACAGCCCCCCTGGACTCCTGCTGCTCCATGCTGGCGCCCGAGAGTGCGCATGGCGGGCAGGTGGGAGACCTGCTTCACGTGGCCATTCCATTGAGTACTTGTAGCACCGCTTGACATCCAGGTTTCTGTGCCGCTTGGTTATCTTTCCATGCCATCCTGTCCAGGTGGTCCTGACGCCCTCATCATCGTGTGGCCCGGGGTGGCACAGTCTCTGTGTGACTCACCGGATGTTGCCAGTCAGCACATGGGCCTTTGCTTGCCCTCCTGGGACACAGATGTTTTTTGCTCCACTAGTTGATAAAGATCGAGGAACTGTAATTGTTCACAAAGCATAGCCTAAGCTAATTAAAACATATTTTGCTATTTAACTCTTATTTTGAGACTTTATTTTTTTAAATTTATTATTATTATTATTTTAAGATTTTATTTATTTACTTATAGAGATACAAAGAGAGAGAGAGAGAGAGAGAGAGAGGCAGAGACACAGGCAGAGGGAGAAGCAGGCTCCAAGCAAGGAGCCCGATGTGGGACTTGATCCCGGGTCTCCAGGATCACGCCCTGGGCTGAAGGCAGCGCTAAACCGCTGAGCCACCTGGGCTGCCCTGTTTTTATTTTTTATTTTTTTAGAGATTTTATATATTTTGAGACTTTATTTGTAGGTCTTCAAAAAAATTTTTTTTAAGATTTTATTTGTTTATTCATAAGAGACAGAGAGAGAGAGGCAGAGACACAGGCAGAGGGAGAAGCAGGCTCCCTGCAAGGGAGCCCGATGTGGGACTTGATCCCCGGGTCTCCAGGATCACACCCTGGGCTGAAGGTGGCTCTAAACCACTGAGCCACCCAAGCATCCTGGTCTTCAAAAATTCTAAGAATGTTAAAACTACCTGAGATTCCCAAGAGGGCGTGTTTGTTCTTAATTATCGTCAAATCGTTTCCCTATCTTTGAATCTTGTAAAAACCAAATAAATAAGAGCATTGATGTGAATTTTTCCAAATTATGATTTTGTGTGACTAGTATTAAAGGCTAATACATATTCTTACTAAGCAATAATCAAGGAATCCATATTTCCTATTAAAGTCTTAAAAAAGATTTCATTTATTTATTCATGAGAGAACCAGAGAAAGAGGCAGAGACAGAGGGAGAAGCAGACCCCCACTGAGCAGGGAGCCTGATGGGAGACCCAATCCCAGGACCCCGGAATCACACCCTGAGCCGAAGGCAGATGCTCAACCACTGAGCCACCCAGGTGTCCCTCTTATTAAAGTTTTACAAAGAAATTAGGATGGCACCTGTCCATGGCCGCTGGTTGTCAGACATGGCTCCCAGCGGGCAGGGATTCCAGTGTCTCGCTGGTGGGTCAACAGAACAAACAAAAATCCCTTATGTGAGGGTAAGCGATATGTCACCTCCAACAACGTGCTGTGGGGAGTGTAGTGTCGATTTCTCTAGAAGTTGAATGATTTTGTCAGGATCGGCTGGCATTAGCCATGACATCTGTCTACTAATTGGACTGATGTCTTCAGTGTACAAGAAATTCTTCGTCTGACTGATAGTTGGCAGGTTCTCAGATCTCTGCCAGGCCTCCGTCCAGCTGGGTTAGGACAAGTGAGTGCATCTCCATGAGGAGTTAGACATTTACGATTTCATTCAATGTTCCGGGATTATTCCAAGTCCCGGAGTCCTGAAACTGTGCAAAGGTGAGCATTGTCCCTTGGGGAGTATATTTAAAAATTTTAGTGGTATCCTCTTAATGCGGGAAATTTGTAAATAATATGTTCTCAAGGCTTTTCCATGAAAAAGGGAGCACATGGGTTGTGGGTTATGTTAGGTTATGACCAAGTAACTGGTGGTGTGCTCCTGGGAACATGGGGGAGGGGTGCTGTGTGCCTGTGAGCCTCTGCCAACGGGCACTCACTGGACGTCAGACGAGGTGAGAGAGATACCCACCCCAGCCGCCAGGCTCCCCCGAGCCGGGTGTAGACACTGGACAGCTAACGACAGACACGAGGCCCTGGGACCCTGGAGTCACCAGGGGCACCTACGTCCCGTTGGTGATTCAGTCTCGTGCTGGCCACTGGTGGTTGGCTGGGGACAGTGACAGCTACCCACTCTGCACATTCCTCAGCACTGTGTGCGCAAGGGCCGGGGACGAGCCCCAAAGTTAGAACTGCACGTGCTGGAGACCTAGGCCTGCCTGACCTGGTCCCTCCCAGAGGTTTGGGGGTCCTGTGAGGTGATGGCATCAGAGCATCAAACACTTGCTCCACCTTTGTCACTCTAATCGGGTCAGAATCCCAGGGTCTGGTATTAGGTTTTGTGGGTTTGAGGTTAGTCCTCAGACAAGGAGCTGGAGGGGCGGCAGCGGGGATCTGGGTGGGGACGGGGATGCATGGAACCAGCCTGCTGTTGACCAGCGGGCGCAGGGGACACCTGGAGGGAGCCATGGATGACGTGGCCCAAGTCTGGACAGGAGGCAAGAAGAGAGATGAGAGTAAGAATGGGGGAGGTGGAAGCTTACACCCCAGGTGGCAAGAGGCCAGTAGAGCTCAGCCAGCAATCCCACGAGGCAGCCCTCCTGCCCTGCATGCCCGGGCCGCGCTGTGGCCTCGGTGAGTGCAGGCACCACCTGGGCATCAGGAGACCCTCAGCACAAACACTTGGGCTGACAGGGCTCACCCTGCAGCTTCCGTCCCCAGAGACTTGGGCCTAACTGCTGATTATTGTTTTTTCTTTTTTTTTTAATTTTTTTAATTTTAATTTATTTATGATAGTCACAGTGAGAGAGAGAGAGAGGCAGAGACACAGGCAGAGGGAGAAGCAGGCTCCATGTACTGGGAGCCCGACGTGGGACTCGATCCCGGGTCTCCAGGATCGCGCCCTGGGCCAAAGGCAGGCGCCAAACCGCTGCGCCACCCAGGGATCCCTGATTATTGTTCTTATTTATAAAGAAACCAAACCAGACATTTCTTTCATCTTTATTGCAAGCAGATTCAAGTTTCCTGCTTAAATAATCTGCAGAAAAGTCTGATATAATTATCATCGATATTATCTACAGAAATAAAAGTTAAAACCAGTAGCATACAAAATAAACTTTACAGAAATGTAAGATTTGGTTTAATCACAATTTAATTTTTTAAAGTGGGTTAATGAATTATTATCAATCAAACATTACTACCTGGAGACTGATTTATTATCTTAACTGCACCTACTATATTTCATAATTAAAAATAAATTCCAGTATTTATGATGATGACAACTATAGATACCATTCATGTTAAATACATTTTGAAGATTCTTTTATTGCATTACATAATGAATGGACATTTTAAATGGCAATGCACATCATAATTTTAAGTCAGAGACAATATATGCATATTAAAATTCTGTATACTTCGATAAGATAAAAAATAAAGCTATATAAACTGATCTTTAGATTTTTTCTGCAAAAGTAGAATCACACTTTAATACTTCCAACGCATCATCATTAAAGCTTTGTTTATAGACAATATCAGAATGATTCTCACTCCCATTCACCTAACCCTCTAACTTAAAAAAAAAAATGCATTTGCCAACTGACATTTTTCCTGTTTTTAAATGGGAAGTTTCCAAAAGAAATGTAGAAGGCAGGAAACCACACACCGAAATATGACCCAGAGCTGTTACATGAATAATGTGGATTTCAAAGTAAAGTAGGAGGAGTTGCATTAGATTATTACCAGTCAGTGCAACACGGACAAACTTCGTGCTTTTAAAGAAAAAGCCTGGAAAACTCGCTTTAGGCTGCACGGGACACTTGATGTGCAACAATTTGAGGCTAATTAGAACAGCGTGTAGGAGGCATTTCTGTACTTGAAGCTGCAAAATCTCACCAGGCCAAACAACAATTCTATAAACTCGCCAGTGCAGAAGCCGGGCGTGTGGGCCTCCTTTCCTCGGGCAGCCACCGCCCCCATGGGGGTCTGTCTGGTCTGTGTTCACCCTACAGAGTCAAACGCATGGGACTGGCTGATGTGGGTTCTAACCGGAGTTGCCAAGGGGAGGATGGCTTTTCCCCCAGCTGCCCGTGGCAGAGGGCCAGCCAAGGCTCCCAGGTGCAGGCAGAGGCCCCGCAGCTCGGAGGTCCAGACACTGCTCTCTGCCACCTGTCCTAGGGGCGGAGCCGTGGGGGGCGTCAGCCGGGAGGCCTCCCTGAGGAGGCGGCGCTTGTTAGGCAGCGGCCCTGCAGCATCGTCCATTCCGTAGCCCCCTTGCACGCCCCGGGCCCGAGGTCCAAGGAGCCTTGTGTTCATGGAGCTCCTGGCAGGGTCCCCTTGGGAAGGAGGCAGGATGCTTGGAGCCCAGGGAGCATGTCTGTGCGCACTGTGTGTGTGTGTGTGCACGTGCGTGCGAGCTTGTGCACGTGCACGTGTGTGGCCCTGAGTGGACATGTTGCTGAAAGCAGGAGACGAGGACCCGGTGAGGACCACCTGTGCTTTATTGGTGACCTGCTCTGAAGGGGATGGATGGTGCGCCGTTCGGAACCAGAAGTTGGGGCCAGTGTGGGAGTTCATTAACGCGGGCAGTCCTGAACAAGATTTCCAAAACTAAGAAAAATGTTTAAAGTTGACAGGACTTGCTTGAAGGTCATTTTAAGGCAAGTAAACAGGAACTAGTGGAGATGAGAGGTGGCACCGGGTCCTATGCACACATCCATCCCAGCGGCTCTTCCGCTCTGCCTCCCGCCCACTGTCCGTGTCCAGGGACCGGGTGCAGTCTCGGGGCATTTCCCAAACCATCTGGTGAAAGCCATCTGGAGCGTGTAAGGGGTTAGTGACTTCCACAATGAGATGCACATTCTCAGAGGTTAAGTAGTGACTGTCTCAGCCCAGGGGAGAGAGGATACCGAACCATCCATCGAGAAGCTTCTATTTTAAGGCCGAAGGATGGAAATAAAAAAAAAAAAAACACAAAAAGCAGATGAAATCTGCAATCAACTATGAAGAGCAAGCAAGCAAAATATTGTGCTCTAAATATGCCTTCAGTGAATCACTGCTGCTGGGAGCACCAAACACAAACAGGGAGAACAAAATCAAATCTGAGACTTCACATTCATTGGATATGGAGACATTCCGCTGGAACTCCCACCAGAATTTAAATGCAAAGTGGCCAAAAGTTAGTCAACTTAAAAAATAAAAGCTTTAAAAAATACTTTAAAAATTAGACGTGGTATGTTAACAAATAAATGAATCAAGAGATAGAAACAGCTATGAAAATACTTCAGTGCAAAGGCAATTTTAAGATTTCTAAAAAAATACATTACAAAGAATTTGTTAACTAAACATACAGAGAATCTGTCCCCCTACAGGTATGACGTGTATACCCATATTAGGTTCTTAAAAACGGCTGTAAAAACACACACAGCATTGTTCGCAGGGTCTAGCGCGGACGGGACGTCCGGGGCGCCACCACACACAGGACGTGGGGACGCGGGGGACGCAGGACGGACTGGACGGAGACCCCGGCGCTCTTCGTCCTTTCTCCTGGTCTTTGGTATGCTGTTTCTACTTCACCTGAACTCATCCCAATTACTCTGTGTACTCAGTTAATTCATCCCCCAGTTCAAATAAATATTTTATAGGCAAAACATGATACAATCAAGCTGTGAAATCTGGACTTTCAAAAATGCCTGGCACCTAGCGACTCCGAAGACAACTCCGTGTCCACGCACCAGCATCCCCGGTCCCAGCAGCGGCCTGGAACCCCACAGTGGGCAAGGGGCCTGCTTGTAGTTGAGCTTCTGGGTGATGCTTTCCTAAAAAGGCATCTATTTCAACATCCAAACTTTGAATCTGACTGAAATGTCTTTGTGGACCATTAAGGCTACATCAAAGAGTTATTTCTAGAAGCAAAGAGCGGTCCAGAGAAGGGATGGGGACTATCAGCACGGCAGCCTTCTGAACGTCTGCCCACCCCACCTGACCCCTGGACAGCCCATCGCAACATGGCAGAGATCTGACAACGCAAGGTCTGGTCCAGGGCGGCCACCCTGCTTTCGGGATGCAGATGCTGCCTCACCTTCAGACCTGTGTCGGCCTGAAACAGATTCTGGGAGGTGGATGCGGTCCCTGGGGGGACCTTGAAGGGGCCTGATCGGCACAGCCCGGCCAGCAGCCTTCCCCTGGAACCGGTGACACAAGCGCCCCGACAAGAGAAAGTGGGGAGGCTCTACTTGTGGGGCATGAGGAAAACTACCTCTGAATGTGTCCTGGGAAGGCTTCAGTGGACAGAGCTGCCAATCGTTCACGCACAGTACTTTCTCCTCCACAGGCCAGGGCACGGGAAACACTCAGAGATCCGCACAGGGGACGCTAGCTCCCTTGGAGAGGCAAACTCCCCCTCAGACAGATCCCGACAAGCAGCTTCGCTAGGTGGCAGGTGGGACAGAAGCAGGACAGTCCAGGACGTGGACGGGCTGTGGGAACAGGTGACGCCAGGTTCCAGTCTGGCCAGCTCCAGGAGCACGAGGACCGGAGTGCTGCAGACGAAGCAGCACAGAGGCCCGGCCAGCACGTCCCACAGTGAGGACTGGACCGCTGTGCTCAGGATTGATGGCGGTGCGGCCAGCCCTGCTCAGGGTGATGGTCACCACCACACGGTGTCCTCCTCTGGTGGCACCTGAGACTAGAGGCCTTGGCCCGGGATGCCCTGGGCTGTGTGCGCCCTTCCTTGCAGCCCAACTGAAGCCCGAGGGAGGCCGTGTGGGGCCCCCAGACCCAGGAGAGGCGGCGCGCCAGCCGTGTGCTCCAGACAAGTCCGGTTGTTCTTGTGCCTCCCCGGGGGGTGTGGAGAAGTACACGTGCGCGGCTCTCAGAGGCTTGGACTGGCGGCCCGTCCGCCAGCAGTGCCCGTGGGGCGCAGGACTGGGAGGTGATAGCTGTGCAGGGAGACCCTTGAGGGAGGCCACGTCAGCGTCACCTGTTTTGTGTGCGGGCCTGGAACATGGCCCAGGGGCTGGGGCTCTGTGGACAGGCCAGGAGGGTGAGTTCTGGGAGGTGGTCGTGGCCGCACGTGCATGTGCTCTGTTGGAGAACAGAAAGGATAGCGTCAGTCCCAGGACCCCGTCCCCCTACCAGGAACCCTGCCTACCCTGCTCTGACGCTGCCTGTGGGGACTCCCGTTCCAGACACAGGCCGGGCTTGTGTGTCCCATATGACTGAGAATATGGAACCAGCGTGCTGACCGCGTTCTGGCTACGAACAGCTACCCTGCTTGGTTGGCTCCACCGTCAGGTACACCCGGGGTGAGTCACTGTAAAGCCTGTGCCAGAGGGACAGAGACTGCCTGGGGACCGAGACTGGGGCCCAGGGTCTCCCTCCACGCACACAAACATGGTCTGTGTGGGTTCTCAGGGCCCAAGGAGGCCAGCAACCTCGCCTAGACATTGTTAAATTTACCAGGCAGCAGGGATGGGGGCAGCAGTGCAGGAGAAACTGGTCTTCCAGGGATTACCGTCCTCAGGCACACCTGCTCCTGGACAAGAAGGCAGGTGTGCCTGTCGTGCCTCGAAGCCCAGCTCAGGGTGCTTCGTGCATGTGGCTGCATTTCCACACCTTTCTGGGGCAGACACGGCTCCACGTGTCGGCTGATGGACAACGGAGGACCTGGGCCAGACGTCTGCCTGGGTGTATTCAATGTGAATTGTGCAATATCCCACTTTTTCACAATTTGGTCTTTCCTGATACACCTTTAAGAGGAAGCTCCTTCCAGGACCACAGCTGAGGAATGAGCTTTGTTCCACAGACTAACCACAGGGCACGCAGGGTGAGTGGCCTCCCATAAATGCATGTGGAAAGACGCTGGCCATGGCACCTGTGAGTATGTGCGTGCTGTACACAGCCACAGGCAGCCCAGCCATGCTCAGGTCACTTACCTGGGAGAAATACACATGTGTGCGTAAAAAGTGTTTGTTTTTCATCATGACCCTTTGTTACCAAAATGGCACAGCACAGCAAAACTTTGGAGGAAAAATGGACAGTTTGGAAGGATCACAGCACACCCAGGAGGCCTGCCAGCAGTGTGGCAGACACTGTTACCTATCCTTGGCTAATGGCGCCTCGGCCGCGGCAAGAGGTCCTTCAGAAGTGGCCCGTCCATGCTCGGCGCAGCAGCGACCGATGCTTTGAGTTTCGTGCTCTGCTGCAAGGTGAGGAAAAATACTGAGAGGGGCTGCGCCTGGCCCCCAAAGCACTTCCCGTTGGAGAGTACGACCCTGCCTTACAGCCGGGCATGGGGCCTGAGCCAGCAGTGCGTGTCCCCTGGACGTCCATGTGAGCCGGGGGCAGTGGGATGGGCACAGGCTCTCCATGTGGGCGCTGCCAGGGAAGGAGCTGGTCTTCCTAACTGCCCTTCACGTGACAAAGACCGAGGGTCAGGACAGGGCACGGAGAGGAGAACAGGGCAGGCCCGGGCAGTGGGCTGAGGGCCCGTGGGCAGCTCAGCAGGAAGGGCCAGACTGGCTGCTCCCACGCAGCTTCCTCAGTGCTTACCCCCGGGGGAGGAACCGCACCTGCCTGTCCCTCTGCCCCCGTCCGCCGCCCCGACTCCTGTTGGACACATGAGTCCCACCCAAGGCTAGACCCCCGAGAGGTGTGGGTGTCACAGTGCCGCAGGTCAATGCGGCCAGGCATCCCAATGCTGGCTTTCTAGTCAAACGTATTAGGGTCTCGGTCACCAGGAAGAGGGAATTTTAAGAGGTGAAGAAGTATGAAGTGTGAGATGCAGGATGTCTCCTGACGAGGGGAAGGATGAACTAATCGGGGCATGGGCTAACCCAGCTGAATGCGTGTGCAAGTACGTACACGTAGGTTACGTAGGCAAACACATAAAACCTGTGGTGCCTGTGACGTTTTTGATTTTAGCAGAACAGGTGGAAGGAAATGCCATCCACATAAAGGAAGACTGGTCCAGGTCTATTCCTCCAAAGCTTTGCAGGTGTCTGGGTGGGTTCCCAGAAGCACAAGCGCCCGCCCGTGTGCATACCACGTGCTCTGGCCGGTGCAGGTGTGGCCGTGGATGCTGCAGCCGCCCAGCACCAGCCTGCCCCAAGCAGCCAGAGGCGGCTGTGAGAGCAACTCGTAGCAAACCTCATCCGTCAAGAGGGCAGTCATGTAATTCTAGCCCAGAGTTGGCAAGATTTAATCCATCTCATAAGCACATCCTATGACTTATGGTGCTCCTTCTAATACGTGCATCCCAAACGTTTCCAAGTATGTACGTAGTGAGATGGAATCATGTCATTTATTTAGCAAGTTCTGATGGCACCAGAGTAGAAAAATTTTGATTGTTGATAATTACCAGAAGTAAAAAAATGTACCATCCTGTTAGTTAAAAAAACAGTATTTGAACTTGAGGATGAACAGTCATTTAAATAAAACAACCTTTTCTTACTGGGATATTTTCCAATGAACTCAGCTGCACCAGGAAACACATATTTTCAAAGCATCTCTGATATGAAGCCTCCGTGAATGTGGCATTCAGACACATGGACAAACAGACGAGAAATGGGCAAAGCCATCCCTGGGCAGATGTGTCCCTACAATCTTGGCTACTCGTGGGCACACTGAGTCCCGGCAGCTGCCACAGATGTGGCCCCGGACGTGGCCCCGTGCTGCCAAGAAATAAGCCAACACTACCGTGTACAGCAAAGTAGAGGCTTTTCCTTAAAACAGATTTTTTTTTTAAAAAAGTTAAAAGAAAATTCGAAAAACTACTTGGCCCAAACACATCTCTCTGTCTCTGTCCCTGGTCGGAGTGGCTCAGCCCGAGCCCTCTCTTTTCTGCAAGGCCTCTGGAGGGCCTCAGTCTCCCTGTCCGTGGAATGGGTGCATGAGTGAGGAGGTCCTGCTGTCCACGCGCCACGGGCTGCAGAGAGGGTGTGGTGCTGAGACGACTCGGCTCACATAGGCTCCAGCAACTTGGGAGGGGCCGCACCCACACCTGTGTGCAAGGGCCGCTGGTAGCCACTGGCCAGTGTGCAGCCCTAAGCGCTGGCCAGGGGCGTGGGGACCTGGCCCCTCCCGTGGACACAGAGCACAGGCCACAGCCTGGGCAGCCCTCAGACCCAGGTCGCCCCAGGAGCTCCTGACACATGCACATCCGGGACAGCAGAGGCCAGCCCGGGAGCAGAGGGGGATGGCTCTCAGCGAGCAGGCGGCCCTCTCTTCCTGCGACTGTAACCCCACCGCCAAACGACAGAAAAGCATCACCTTGTTCCGTTAGAAACTCAGACTGCTGGAGGTCTGAGAGAGCATAAAGATGGTGGACTGCTCGACAGAAAGGCACTGGTTCTTAGTCTGCAGTCCCAGAGGGGCCGAGGGGCCATGCGCGCCGCGAGACAAGTGGGGGCGGTTAGTGGACAGACAGGTGAGACAAGGGAAGGAGGAAGGAAGAGAGAAACAAGTTAAGGCGGTCCGAGCCCAGTCAATCGCAGGAACCTCCCTCGAGCATCCCGTCACCGTGAAGCAAACCAGGAGTGGGTCTCTGCCCGGAACAACCCGGCCCCCCGGGCGGAAACCCTCCTCGGACTCCTCCTTCCCCACACACCCCCTTCCCCGGATGCCCCGTTCCCTGCTTCGCAGGATGCCCCGTTCCCTGGATGCCCCCTTTCCTGGACACCCCTTCCAGGACACCCCCTCCTGGATGCCTGCTACCCTGGATGCCCCCCTCCCCGGGCGCCCCCTCCTGGATGCCCCCTCACTGGACGCCCCCTCCCAGAAGCCCGTATCCCTGGATGCCCCCTCCGGGACAACCCCTCCTGGAGGGCCTCTCCTCCTCACGGCCATCCACACTTGTCATAAGGCAGTGTCGCTCGAGAGCTCAGAGCACAGGCATCCACGAACACTCCTGCGCTCTGCCAGGCTGACTACGAACACGTGGGCTCAAGCTGGGAACCACCAGGGAGGGATGGGGCGCTATGCCCAATGTCATAAACTAGACCGAGGCTTCAGAGGAAGTTCGCCCACCCTGATCCCCTTCAATCCCTGAATCGGGTAGAGGAGGGGCACACGGTGCTGGGACCTCACTCGCTGCAAACCCCGTGGGGGCCTAGCTCTTTCCCATCCATCCCAGAGGCCGGCCAACTGCACTTGGAGCCTGAGTGCTGGGGCCATCTGAGCTTCCAGAGCTTTCCCCTGGCCCTAGAGGGCATGGATCATCCGCCCACCTGCAGGCCCACCTGTGTTCCACAGGGAAGACATGCACCTGCAGGGAGAGTCCTGCTCTGCCTTCTGCATACTTGGCAGGACCCTCCCTTCTCTTTATGAAGGCTCTGCACCTCCCCGAGATCTTGGGGTGAGGGGTGAGGGAGTGTGCCCTCCCTGAGAACACGAGCAGCCCAGAGTGGTTCTGGGAAGCTCCGAGTGACATCTGCTGCTGTTCGTCAGCCAGGGTGGGCGTTCTGCACAGGTCACTGCTCTCCCGAACCCAGAACTCACTCGCCTGTTGGCCTCAGTGGGGATGGTGGAAAGTGTGGGACCCTAGTGCTCACCAGAATTCCCAGAGTCAGTGCCAGTGTTTTAGCCACATCCCCCACACCCGAGACTTGGGCAACTTTGCCTTCAAGGTAATTAATTTAAAACACTTTTTCAGAGTCACAAAAGAAGAATTTGCCTTCTGAGCTGGCTGAGTCCTTGTCTGCCCATCTTTCTCCTATTTCGGCTGACTAGCTTCTGGGTCACCCTGCACCTCACCTGGGTTCATGCTTAAAATCCTCCGCGGCATTGTGAGGACTCATCACGTTGCCAAGCACAAACCTCTCCTGCTTTCCCTACAGTGACCACAGCGCTTGTTCTGGCTGGGCTCCAGGGCATGCACACAGCCCCCCCTTCCTTCCCCCATGGGCCCACCCCCGTGGCCCCGCCTGTACCTGGACTCTCTCTGTGGCGCTGGGCCACAGCTGCCTACACAGGACTTTCTTGAGAACGTCAGGAAGGAGGCTGACAGTGATGAGGAGGATGATGACCAGCCAGGCTGGGCCGCTGGACAACATCTGGATGAACACATAGTACATCCTTTGATAATTGAGGAATGGCCTAGAAAACAACAGATGGGCAGGTCGGTGGTCACCCAGGGGACGCCAAAACCCGGGCCCATCTTCTCTGCACCTGTTCCCGGAGATTTTACCACTGTCACCGACCCTCAGGGCACTTGGCCCATGTGCGCTAACTACTCGTGAGCAGGGGGCGCAGGGCTGTAAGCAGTGGGGGAAGGAGGCAGGAATTCCACAAATCAGCCCTAAGACAGGGGAAGTCCTCTGGAGATTTCAGGACAGCACAAAATGTCTTTAAAGCATGAAAATTGGTGATTTTTTTTTTTTTTTTTGTATCCCGGAATCATAACCTGAGCACTGGCTATTAACACGCAGAGGACGGCACAGGTTCTGATCAGCAGGGCTGGTTAACCCGGGATTCAGACTGTAAAAAAAGCCATTTTCCTATGAAAATAGCACAAATGGTCTCCCACCCAGGCAAACCTATAATTCAAGAAAATATCTACACTAGGACCCATGAGAGGAGCTGGGAGGGACCAGTGGTGAACGCCAGGCCCGGGGGCTGGGCTCACAGGTTTTCAGGATGAACTGTGGGCCCTCGGGGATCAAGGCTGGAAACCACCTAGCTCAGCACCTACAGGTCCCAGAGAGCATGCAGTGCACAGCGCTGGCACTAGAGGTCAGAGAAGCTCGGAGAGGTGGGGCGGGCAGCCCGCTGCGGGGAGACCACACAGGGGAAGACGTTTCTGGCCAGCATGCTCCATGGGCGGCACTCCCAGGTCTCAGCTGCATCCCAGGAAACACTCTGCCTCACAGGGAGGTGGGGCGCACACAGGAGAATTACAGAAAATGCAGTATGTGCTGTAATGGGAGCAGGGACGAAAGCTTAGGCAACCGGGTGACAAGGTGGGACTGCCCTGACTGCGCAGGGGCTCAAGGGAAGCCCAAGGAGGGCGCTGACGCATGGGGTTCTGAAGGATACATAAGAGCTCACAGGGTCGGCTAGTCTGAAAGGATGTCTGGGCAGAAGGAACAGCAACGAGCCAAGGTATGGCAATAAGAGCACCAGGAGAGATGCCACACACAGCCACTCCTCGCCCCTAACAGGGGCCACCAACCCAGCACCATGGGTTTATTGTCCTGTTCACGTCTCACTCAGGTTTGTTTTTAACCTGGCAGCCACGGCAATCTCTCTACAGAGCACTGGGACTCGGCTGCCCCTCTGCTGAGCGTCCTGGGTGGTCTTTGGGCCAGCCCTGCCGGTGTTCCCATGACACCTGCTCACCACTGCCGCAGCACGGGAGGCTGGACTCAACACGCCAGACACACATATAACCTGGGACCCACCCTGGGAGGCAGCCAGGACACCCGAGATGAGCAGGCCGGCCCCCTCCCAGGCCCTGGGTTAAAGGTCTCCTCTGACCTGCAATAAAGGAGGTCCCTGGAGCCTGGGCACCCACTCTCCCACGTTCCAGCCTCATCACGTGCCACTCAGCGTTGCTCCCCCACAGAGAACGTGGGTCCTGCCTTGCCGCAGGAACGAGGTCGTGCGGGATGCACGCTGGGGCTCTGGAAGCAAGCTCCGCAGGACTGAGTACCCCGAGCTCCTACCAGATAATCCCTCCCCAGAGGAGGGAGAAGACGATGTAGAACAGCAGCGACCCCCAGATGACAAAGTGGTTTATCCACGTCCAGTAGTGCGTGTCGAGCGCCAGCTGAAACACAGACATGGGCGGTGAGGTGGGCTGGAAGGGGCCGCGGTAGCAAGGACTGAAAGCCAAGGAGAAGAGAGGCAAACGGACAGACCACCCTGGCTCCCCAGCGGCCAAAGCGCCCACACAAACCTGCTGAGGAAGGGAACCTGAGGTTCCCCCGGAGAGAAGGCACCGCCCACACATCCCAGGGACACGCCTGGAGCGTCTCCCACACGCGGAGAACCCAGTGGAGCAGCTACCTTGTCAGCTGCCTTCCCACCGAGGACGCACACTGAACACGGACCCTGGTTTGACTGCGACAAGACATGACTTCCCCCAGTACGTTCACTGACTATTTGTGTGTGTGTGTGTGGGGGGGCTGCTCGCTGTTTAAAAGAATTTGAATCTGACTCGTTTCCAATAAAAAGCTCATTCCCTCATTTACCTTCTGTGTAATTCTAGTTCACAGAGCAGGTGGCCTGGTGTAGGGCTGGGGGGGCCTCGGGGGGTGCGGACCTAGGGAGGGTGGGCCTGGGGTGTGGGGCTTGAGGGGGCTGCATCCTGAGGGGCTGCGGGCCTGGGGGTGTCCAGCCTGTGCCCAGTTGATGACAGACGGGGTGGCGCGCCCACAGTGGTTGGCTGGGCCGTAAGGAGGAATGTCTGTGGCAGGAACTCACCTTCAGTGTCACTGTAAATACCATCACGGTGAACACCAGCGTCCCAAACGTCCAGTTTCCAAAGATCTGTAGGGAAAAGAGTCCAGAGTCTCCACTTAATACACACAGTTCCCCCTGCACGTTCGAAACAGGACTGTCTCACCATGCTCCGTGCCAGAAGCCCAGACCCCACACACACAGGGACCAAGTTTGTCACTGACAGAAGCCAGGGCCAGGCCAGCAGCTCAGGGAAGGGCTCAGAGCCTGTCCTGCTGGGCCCTGGATGCCGGCCCCTCCACACTCAACAGACAGTGTCTTAACAAGGCAGACGGCGGGGACAGAGTCCCCAGGAGCTGGAGCGTGGTGCGCACAGGGCGGCTGCAGCTCTGCAGCTCTGCGGCTCTGCGGCCTTGTGTTCACATGGGAGGGACACGGCCCCGCTCCCCGCTCTGCGCTCCTGCACGCTTCAGAGTGAATTCAGGAGGGCTGGCTACTGTCCTCCAAACTCAAACACCTGCCCGCCCTGAGAACCAACCACCAGCCGCTGGTGGGCGGGAGAGCATGACCACGTCATGACCATGTCACCAACCAGGATCACAGGGTGAGGGGAACTGGAGGCAGGCCCGCAGGCGAGTGCTGGCCTCCAGCCCCAGCCCCCAGCCCCCAGGGGGACATGCCCACCTGCTGGGGGGGGTGGTGCTGGGGGCAGCGAGACTCTGCGTGGCATCGCGAAGCTGCACTAGTAAAAACACAGGCTCAAACCACAAAAACAAGACATTTCTCAACTACAGACACAGACACAGAAAGCAAAATACTGACTTTCTCATCGGGGAAAAACCAGTCCTTGGGGGATTTTAGTCCACGGGAGCTATTCTCCTTGAGATTTCTGCAGAATCCCCTAAGCACAGCCTCCTCCTGGTGTACGGGGACCAAGCCTCTTAGAAAATGCACCTACGACTTCTTTGAAAGAAAGCAGCCCTAGTTCACAAAGAATTAAAAAGCTGGAACACCACGGCTTTGTGTGTGGTGACTTCAACACAGAACGAATCTACATGTGGCTCCGGGGGCACAGTTACTGGGCCTCTGCACAGGTCCGGGGAGGCAGGAAGCTCCCTGTAGGACCTTGAACTGCCGCGAGGACTTCCTGTGGCACACAGGCCCCCACAGACCCCCCACTGACCCCCACTGACCCCCACTGACACCTGCCCATCCCTGGGAGCAAAACGAGCTTCTGACACTGACACACGGGTGGCTTCCTGGAGGCGACTCTGCCTCTGGGGACACCCGCAAAGTCCCAAGATGGTGCTGGTGGCTGCATTGGGGAGGGAGTTCCTGGCATCTCGCGGCTGGGGCTGGGTGTGCTAACCGCTCAGGGCGGCCCCATGAAAGCCTGCAACTTTCCAGCCCTAACAGGCAGTAATGCCCAGGGAAGGAACTCTGGTCAGGAAGTGCTGTCTTGTCAATGTTAACTTTGGGGGCAGGAAAAATGTTAAACTCTGGGACCGGGTGCAGCTGGCAGCAGCCTGTGAAAGTGCTCGGCCAGCAGGGTGTCAGGACACAACACTGCATTTGTTTTTGCTGGAAGCCGATGTTTGCAGACAAAAGGACAGGGTGAGCCACAGCAGGTTGGGGCAGCCTGCAGCCCAGACCCCGAGTGGGCCTGTCACGGGGGCCTGGCGGGAGGCCTGCCTCCTGCTCTTCCTGACACCGTGAGCCTGTGGTCACCACCCAACAGGGCAGGGAGCATGGAAACACTTCTGAAGCATCAGATGACAGCAAACTGCAGAAGCGTGAGGGTGCACAGCAGGGGCACAGGGGTGCACCAACAGTATCGTGAGCTGGCAGATCCGTAGACTTGGTGACTAGCAGACCCGGGGAGAGGTCTCCTGACGCCTCGCCAGCAGCGCACGTGGGCCTCGGCTGCAATGGTTACAGGCACGCAGCAGAAGCGCACAGCTGTGTCGACTCCAGAACGGAGAGGTTGCGAGCCCTGGTGCTGCCCTGGGCAGGCAGTTCCTGACCCGCTGGAGTTAGGCCCCAGCTCCACACCCGGCTGGAGGCTCAATGGAAATCACTGCGCTTAACTCTGGGAACAAGCATCCCTTGAATGCAGCTTCCCACTAGCCTCTCAAGGGCTCTCGAACCCAACTCCACATAGGTTGGGGCGGGGGGAGTCACAAAATGTACTGTACACCTTTCTGGAGGAAAGCGTTTCTGGAATGTACCTTTCAACTAGCTTCTCACGTAAGGGAGTTAGAACCTATTTTCTCAGCAGTGGTGGAGGCGCAAAGGGAAAGCAGTCTACTTATCTCTGCAAACACCCTCCTAATGTCTTTATTTGCTGCAGGTAGAAGGCTCACTGCTAGTATTACTGAAGTTGTTTACCATGATTTCTTTGGATTGGGGGAGAGAGGTGGGAGGCAGGATGCCCCCCCAAGTCAGCTGTCCCCCTCTGTGCTAGGCTGTCCAGAGGGTTTGCTCCCTGTGTGCCATCCGTCCCGCCCCAGGAGGAGGCCTGGCCTGGTGTCCTACGGGAGCACTCCCCTCCACACAGACTTCCAGGGACTTTCCAGCCTCTGTCGGGGACACGAACACCTAGCAAGCACCCACGAGCCCCAGGACCCCCCTCAACTGGGCCTCTGTTCTCCAGGAGCATCTTGTAGGAAAGTGTTCTGCTCACAAAAGCCCTCACACCCAACCAACTTTATTTTCACGTGTGAAAATATTCCACAACAGACATAACTGTGTTTTCTCAAGATCCCGGCCATAAAAATCCCGTCCATGCTCCCTTCACACAGACTCCCTACTTCTAGGGTGTGTGCGGTCACCATCTGGCCTCTGTGTCAGCCGACTTCTGTTACCACACGTGCCAGCCCCGTCCAGAGCTGAACCTGCTGCTCCATGAGAGTGAGGAACGGTCTCAGTGCTCTAGTTTGCGGCAGCAGGAGAAATAACGTTGGCTTTGGCTCTTGTGTCTGCGTAGAACATGTTCCTACCAAGAAGTGATGGTGAGCATCCCCTGACACCCCACGTGACCTACGAACACTCCTATGGGATGATGTAGATCTCAAGGAGTCCTCACCTCCCCATGGTCGATGGGATGGGGCTTCTGAACCGTCATGCCCCGAAATGCTTCTGGCCAGGAAGGGTGGTTGGACAGAATGGACGGGCATTGACTCCTGCTGTGCATGCGCCAGGGGCACCGTCAGCCGCCGGAGACTGGCCCTCAATGTACCCGGGTTACTACAGAGCCAGGCTACAGTGCCATCCTAGTTTTGTGGGCCATCTCACCTTAGCACCAAAGCCGATGAGAATGTAAGAAAACCATCCTGATGAGAAAGGCTCCATGTGGAGTTGTGGGGGGCCCTGGAGTCAGAACAGCAGACATTTAACCTTGGCCTTTCCTTGCATGGAGTGGCTTTGGGCTGTCCCAGCCTCTGGGGGCTCCTGTCCCCTCAGATACGGGAGGGAAATGTGCTCCCTCAAGACCGCGGGTGCTGTGGTTCCTCCTCACTCGCTCTCACAGTGCTGGTTTTCAGGCTCTCCGCCGTCTACTGCAGGAAACTTTGCCTCTCAAACACGTCACTGTGGGCAAACACCTCACACTACAGGCCCTACTTGGTACCAACTGACCTGCGCACTGGGGCACAGTATTGCTGGGCTACTGAGCAGCCTGTGGTGGTAATGAGGATAAGCGCTGGGCCACAGGTCAGGGTTCAGGTACCCTGCAGGCTCCAGGCGTCCTATGGAAACAGGCCAGTCAGGAGGAGAGCAGAAGGCACCCAGGAACAGGCAGGAACTCCTGCAAGGCACCACTGCCCCCTGACCCTCATCAGCATGAGGAGCAGCTGGAGGGGGCTTGGCCAGGAGCATGTCAGGGCTCCAGGGGTTTGAGCACGAGGAGGAGACACTTGCCCAGGCCTCATGAGGGACCAGCACTGCAAGGCCACACCATACCTGCCCTGGGCATGACCACATCCAGGGTGCACAGGCACACACATATTTTCGTGCATATCCATTCCCACTGAAACTGTGTCCTAGGGATGCTCGGGAGGTACCGGTCACTTTGCTAAGTTCTATTGAGACGGAGGCAACTAAGGAGCGGAATAAAATAGTACCATCAATTTTACACAAAACCCCTGAGTTTGAGTGCCCGAGAGTGTACAGTCCTTAATCTGTACAGTCCTTAATCTGTACAGTCCTTAATCTGTCTGAACTCAGGCCCAGGTGAGGAGCCTTTCGTGGTACTGACAGTTGACCTCGGTCTAGACGTCCCAGCTCTGGAGACACAAAATCTTAGTTCTTCCCAAGGTACATGCAGGACAGAAGTCCCGTGGATGCCCTGCAGGAGCACAGTCCCTGCCAGCGTCCAGGGGTTACCCAGGTGAACAAAGACAAAGAACGAATCCTAGAAAAATGTCAAGCTTAAAAGAAAAAAAAAAGGTCAAGCTTTAAAAAAAGTCCAATGAAATGTTTAAAACGTTTTTCAAGATCAATTTAGGAAAAGTTGATTTAAGTTACAATGAAAGAGCAGCACCTTTTAGTAATGAGAGGAAAGAAAAAACTTGCCACTCGCCAGTGAATAGTCCGCCCACCTGGCAGGGAGAGTGTGCTCCCGAGAGACAGAAGGAGGACTCAGCAGGAGGAGAGGCCCTCATGCGGCGCAGGGAGCTTCTACCCACAGATCACCTCCTGCACGCGCCAGCAGTGCTGGGTCAGTGCGGCTGCCAAACCCAGGCACCTGAGCATCCCCCATGTGCACCTGCTATTCCTGACCTGCGCCCAACACTTGGTGCTGCGTCTCCACTGGGCATCCCGTACCTGGGACGGTGCTTGCATGGAAGTTTAAGGGACGTTTAAATATATCAAATCCACTTAAACACCACCACTTCCTCGGCTGGCCAGCCTGACACAGAAACTGAGAGAAGAAACAGCAAGTACAAAACCAGATGCAGACATACTCGTCTAATGCAGCGCTGGCCCCGCGTGGGGGCCGGCGGCAGCCCACAGGTTTCTACCGACAAAGCACACAGAAGTCGCCACAAGTGAAAATATTTCGAGAAATATTTTATTTTTAATGCACTTCAAAACATAAAGGACAAACCCACAGTTTTCTTACCATGTGTGTGTTGGTGGTCATTATCTGAGAGTGGGGAGGGAGGCCAGTGGCAAAAAGACAAAAGCAAGATACGAATAAACAACCCCCAGAGATTATGCAAACGACCAGAGGGCTGACTGGCTATCAGCCAACTACAAATCTACTCCTTGCAAAGACAACAGATACTTAAGGTAGGTATGTAAAAAAATGCTACAATGTGTTAAATATGAAATTAATTCCCATAAGAAATAGGCTATGCCAGAGTGATGGGCATAGCTGGAGGAGCAGCTAGTGGTGGACGGGCTCCCACAAGCCTGTAGCTCTCAAGAGGGGTATTCCCTGGGGAGCAGAGCCACACAGAGCACAGCACTTACAGGTGCCCGCGGCCCCCAGGGCCCACATACCAGGCCGCACAGGCCCCCCTGCCCCGTGCCCGATGGGGACCTGGAGCAGCCCAGCCAACAAGATGTGGTTCCACACTAACCTGTCCATTGCTGGTCACCGTCGTGTTTTCAAACATGAAATAAGCACCAAAGAAGAATACCAGAGCATCAAATACTCCTAAGAATGTCCAGTAAATGAACACACGCCAGCGGAGTAGAGCGTTCTTAGCAATATCTCTGTGTAAGCAAATAGGTGAGATTGCAGGTCAGTAAAACCAAACCCCCAAGGTGACCAGGCCGTCTCCAAGCCCTGCAGTGACCATCTGTCCAGGAAATCCCTTTGGCCACTGTGCTACCCTAGGCTGCAGAGCCCACTGGCTGTGAAAGTGGGCAATGGAGAATCGGGCCTTGTACCCAGGACCCAGGGTCTGTCTGCAGGGGGCCACCCTGCCTGTGCAGGTGTGGCTCCCCTCCTCTGCTTAATGCCCTCTGCACCTGCACTGGGGCTGGCCCTGATCTCATAGCCTTCTGGGGGAATCCCAGCAGGCTCCTCCCCATGGCATTACATGGAATGTGTCCCCAAGTCACACACTGCATGTGCTCTGGCCGCCTACCCTATGGCCACCTGCTGGACACCACTCGTCCCTTCACCCCATGCTCTGCCTGGCTCCACCAAGGCCTTGGGGCAGCCACGGTACAGAAGCAGAGCCAGAGGACAGTGAACAGAGCAAACATGCTACAATGGCACAGGGACCACATGGACAACATCCCCATGGGATCAAAGGTGAAGGGCAGACAATGGGTTCGGTTCCCTCCCTCCAGGGGGACACGGATGTGCCTAAGGCAGACAGACGCTCACATGTCTGCTTGTGAATGGATCAGGACACAAGGCCCATGGACCTTCCCGCGTCATGCAAACTGTGGGTGTCAGGCCTCCGGGCATAGCTCCCGCTGTGACTCATATAGCTGTTAGCCCACAGGAGGCCAACCCTGATGGTATATGGTGAGCTCCACGCTTGCTTTACTGCCCACCGCAATCATGCGGGGCTCCAGGGCTCCCAGACACAATGCCGCGGCCAACGCTCTGACGAAGGCCATGACGCTGGCTAGCAGTCTGCAGTGTGTGGGTGCAGGACCCCCCCCTCCCCCAGTAAGTGCTGGATGATACTGGTGCTCATGTCCGGGGGGCACCGCTCAACCCTCCGTGGGACATTGTCAGGCAGTAACCACCAGGGAAACCGGGTAAGTGCTCACAGAATCTGTGCATTCTTAAAACTACACACGCATCTAACATTATCTGATATGAGGAATTTACTCTAAAAAGCCACAAAAACAGTTAACATACTGAATCTGCCAGCAATCTTGGAGTACACTCCAATACAGCAGAAAAACACTTTTTCCCAATTGTTAGAAAACACTTTTTGGCAAAAAAGAGCACTATGACATCAGATCTACTAGCTTTCCTTTTTATCTCATGGAAGGGAATGTATTTGGCTTTAAAGGATAATGGAGGCTACAAACCACTGGAGTCACCGGGATGGAAGCTCTGATCCCAGGTCCTCCTCTAACTACTAAAAAGCCTGTTAGATACAAACTGGCTGACAGGCTCATTTCAAATCCTCGCTCTAAATTCGCAGTATATTTACTGAAGTCACATTGCTTCCCATGGAAGCGAGGGTACCAGCTGAAGGGGATGCTTCTGGGTTTGAGAGAACCAGAGCAGGGGTTTCTGTGCGGGAAGTGGCGTGCAGGGACCACTGGGCTTGTACCTGTAGAGGGAAGGGTCTCTCCTGAGCGTGTCTATGCTGACATGCTGTTCCATCAGGCTGTACAAGAGGATCGGGAGGGAAGTAAAGCTGATGTTGTACAGTGTCAGGTAGGCAGTGTCGTACAAAGTCTGCGGGAGGACAGAACCACGCTGAGAACCGCGCTCTGCAGCCCTCAACAAACTCGTTTCACCTTTTGTTTAAACGTATACATTAATTTGCAAAGACCCAGAAACATGAGCATCTTAAAAATCATACAGTCCTCTTTCTGTAGCTATAGACAACAGGACGTTTTCAACCCTTCATGACGTCAACTGTGAGGGTTAGAGCCACAGTCCCATGAATCCCTCCCTCAGCCACTGCCAACTTGCAACAAACAAGGTTGCTGAAAAGTTTGCAATTTGGATGCCATCTTCAAGTGTCAATTATTCCCAGTCCCAACCCTGCAGGGGGAAGGATCCTTGAAGGGCTGCTGCTGCTCTCCTGGGACACGATGACCAGGCACTCAGGAGGGGGGTCTCAGGTGCCAACTTGATCCTCTCGGTCAGGGGCAGAAATCCTGGGACAGCCCACATGTGCATGAGGCATGCACCAGGCACCTTGCTGGGGGCCACATGAGCAAGCCCATTGGAGCCACTGGGCCCCCATGTTTGCTCCTGAGTTTGCCTGAGGATAGGCTGCACAGGGGTGTGGGGTGGAGGGCACTGCACCCCTGACCTGCTGCCCCCTGAAGCCTACACATCCCTGCAGGCTGCTCTCTTTATAGCCTACTCACCCCTGCAACCTGCTCCCCTTATATAGCCTACTACTCCCTGCAACTTGTTCCCCTTATAACATACCCACCCCTGTAAGCTACTCACTCCCCTTATAGTCTACCCACCCCTGGAACTTGCTCTCCGTATAGCCTACACATTCCTGCAGGCTTCTCCCCCTATCGCCTACTCATCCCTGCAGCCTGCTCCCCTTATAGCATAGTCACCCCTGCAGCCTGCTCCCCTTATAGCCTACTCACCCCTGCAGCCTGCTCCCCTTAGAGCCTACTCACCCCCTGCAGCCTGCTCCCCTTATAGCCTACTCATCCCTGTAGCCTGCTCCTCTTATAGCCTAATTATCCCTATAGCCTGCTCGCCCCTTCAAGCCACCCCAAAGGGAAGGGAGTTAAGGCCCGGGAAGCTTCTGACTCCAGTCAGCAGGACTCACCTGTTGTGAAAATCCACAGAAGAACTGGTATAAAAACTGAGGGAAAATGAAGCAGACATTCTGAAAGGCAAGCCACATGCCAGTTAGTCCAAGAGTGTGCTGTGAGAGGTGTCTCCCCTCCTCAGCTGTCCCTGTAATACACCATATCTGCAGGAAGTGACCCCAAAGTGCCCCGTTCTCAGAAGCGTGGGTGACAGGTTTTAAAGTCTGCTCCTGTTTTAATGGCACTACCAGGCACACTGCCTTGTGAGCGGATGGCGTCCAGGGACTCTGCGTGGCCTGAGCATGATCAATGAATCATCTCCAGGACTCACAGAAGAACTGCCTTCTCTCAATCACGTGATGATGGCGAGGTTCCTCCGGGCTCCCCATCGAATCTGTGCACAAGGCGGGCCATACCTCCTGTCTTGGGGGCAGCATGGTACCACCTCCCTGTCGGCCACTTGTGTCCCCTCCTGAGCTGCCCCTTGCTGCACTGTGGAGCACTTAGCACACCACCTGCGGCCACAGCAGGGACACCCTCCTACCTTATAGAAGAAGTACTGCACGAGCTCAGATATCCGGATGTAATAGAAATGTCCGTGAACAAGCAGCATCTTCTTCAGGTGCTTAAATTTTGGGACTGCATAGTCGCTGTTCCTTGCAGCCTGACGACCCTCCTTCCCGATGACACCTGTGGGAGGAGACCCACTCTCAGCACTGGGGGGGAAAGCAGCCAGGAGCAGACAAGGCACCACCAACAAGGTGGCGGGTCCCGCCACTGCCTCCCCTCCCCACCTCATGGGCACCCAGGCGCAGATGGCTCACCAATGCCAACGTGCGCCTCCAGGATCATGCTGACGTCGTTGGCGCCATCACCAATGGCTAACGTGATGGGGTGCTCCTTTGAAAGTTTGATTAATTTAACAATCTGGAAAATAAAGAAACGTAGCATTTATCTTCTCTGTTCTCCATCTGCACAGATTATTCACTAACTAGAAAGAACACAGATGTCAAGTCAGTCAAGGAGAAAGGGACAGTGATCTGATTGGTGTGGCCCTCCTCCGTTCAAGCCGCTCTGCACACGGGATGGATCCTCTCATGCTGGAAGTACAACAGAGTCAAGAGAAGGCAGCTAGAGTGACTATAGGCAACAGACTGAGAAAGGCTGGTGAAACACGACATGAAGGAAGCAGCCGTCAGCTACCGCAGCACACACAGATTCAGCAGATGGTCGGTAAACCTAGGGGAGCACCTGAACAGCACGTTTGGCTACCAGACACGCTAGGTGGTGTTGAGCATCCATTGCTGAGCACTGAGCTACTTCTCCTGCTATTTTTTTTCATTCATATATATATATATTTTTAATTGAAGTTTGATTTGCCAACATATAACATCCAGTGCTCATCCTGTCAAGTGCCCTCCTCAGCGCTCCTGCTTTTTTAATCCTCGCACTTGCCACGTGTGCAAATCCTACCTGGCAATTTGATACAATTAATAATTTCAAGTATGCATTTCTTTGCAAACTTTTTCTCCGTCTATGTGTCTAAGTGCCACGGTTCAGGGTGGAAGATGGAAAAGATGAGGAGTGGCGTGTGGACTGCCTGCTGCTTCGAGATGAGAGTCTGAAACGCTAATATGTGTAAACATTTGTGAAAGTCCGTTAAAAACTGAAAAAAAAAAAAAAAAAAAGGGACCATGGAACACATGGTAGAAGACAGAACATAAAGTCCTGAGTTGTCCTCCTGGACGTGGTGACACGAGATTTATGTGAAGTAGGACACAGAAGACACGGCAGGGGGTGTGGGGGTGGGGCAGCCCCGCAGCCATGCTCCTGGGTCTCATGGGTGCCCATCGGGGGTGGGTCCTGGTACCTCTAGAGGCTCTGCTGTGCCACACACACGTGGTGTGCTACAAATGCTAGAAACGAGCTCTTCACATGTAGTTTTCAGTGTTTTACCCCAACCCTTGGTCCCTTGGTCAGCTGAGAAGTGACAGATTTCTTTCATAAACAATTGAAGAGCAATTGATCTAAAATGTGGCTGGACAAAGGGAGACATACTATAGGTTTACTGACACCAGTAGGACCCCGTGCTTACATGTGTCTTCTATAACACTTTACAAAATACCGAAAAGAAATATGTCTTCCGTGTGTCCCCAGTGGACCATGTGGTGGTAGGAGAACAGGAGTCTGGAGTCCTACAGGCCAGAAGCCATGCTGGGACTGGAGTTTCCAAGCACATCCTGCAGACAAGTGGCCCCAATTTTCTGGGTCTTACTCTTCTCTGTACAATTAGCATGACATCACTCATACAGCAGAATCCTTCCATAGGTCGAGTGGGTTAACTGTGTCTGTCTCCCTAACAACAGCAGGTACCTAATAAGCAGTTGCACCCTTCTGTCTTTCTGACAGATTTTCCTACAGATGCTTATAGATGAGGTTATACCTCTGTGATGTGGTTTTATTTCACAAGAGTCACACAGGGCCAGGCTTCCCAGCCTCCACTGGGACGATTGTCCACGTGATTCAGACAACTCTTAACTAACCACAACCAGCCAAGTAAGATCCATGTTTAATGCCTGCCATTCCTGCTTCTAGTTTTAAAAGGTGGTGCCTTGCTGGATTTAAAAAAGAGAAAAGTAGAGGCTGTCAGAACTACGCCAAGGCTCTGGGTGTCCACCCATCCCAGGGCCTGTGGAGGCCGGGGCAGGCCTGACCTGAGCCTTCTGCAGGGGTGCCATGCGGCAGCAGAGCACAGCGCTGCAGTTTCGGCAGATCTCCAGGAACAGCTCTCGGTAGTTGCCACAGCTTCCGTCCTCTCGGGGCTTCATGATCAGAGACAGCGCAGCTCCATCAATGATCAAGCCATAGTCTTGCATGTCTGCAGACAGTCTGTTTAGTTACACAAACCAGAGAGGTTACTCAGTAGCTAAGTCCACAGACTTCAAAAGACTATGTAATTTTTTGGGATGTCTACAGATGCTATAGATTGATGATCAGGGAATTAAGAAACTGGGGTTCCTAGCTTTATCAATACAGTCTTTAGAGCACTGGATGTGACACCCTCTACCACACTTTAAATTGAGTTCTATTTTTTATTTTTATTTTTTAAAGATTTTATTTATTATTCACAAGACGCAGAGGGAGAAGCATGCTCTCCGTGGGAAGCCCGATGCTGGACTTGATCCCAGGCCCCCGGGATCATGCCCTGAGCCAGAGGCAGATGCTCAACTACTGAGCCACCCAGTCATCCCTAAATGGAGGTTTGTTTTTTTTTTTTTTTTTAAAGATTTTTATTTATTTATTCATGAGACACACACAGAGAGAGGCAGAGACATAGGCAGAGGGAGACCCATGCAGGACTTGATCTCCAGAACCTGGGAGCATGCCCTGAACTGAAGGCAGATGCTCAACTGCTAAGCCACCCAGACATCCCCTGAAACTGAGTTTTAACAACACAATCTCATGCCACCGAAGCAGAGAAAACACAGTTCTAGTGGTTTTGTGTGCAGATTCTAGTACTTCTCCACAACAGATGGGGAACATGTGCCTGCGGCCTGTAGAGCTGTCTTTACTTGTGAAGCCTGGCCATGGTAACCAGCCTCGGGCTGCAGGCTTGCAGCTAACCTTCATGGGGCATCCTGCTGGAGGGCGTGCGTTGGAAAGAGTGCGGTCAGCATATGTCTTTTTGCTGGGTTTCAAAATTACAAGATCATCTCTAATCCCCCAGAGGAATCCTGCAGATCGGTGAAGGGAAGCATCTCCCACTCCTTATGAATAATCTAACATTTGCATAGGATGAGAGAGCTGCTTTTGCTTTACTACATTAATGAAAATCTAAAATGATTCCCATGAAATCTTAACCTCAGATCATGCATCTGATACCAGCAAGGACAGCATTAATAAAATGTGAGAAAACTGCTGAATGTTCTTGGGAAAAACAATCATGGGCATATCCGGCTCTGTCTCAACAGAGAAATAATCATGCATTATTAATATTTCTGTCTCCACTGACAGACACCCAGAGGAATCCGCAATACAGCCCTTGAGTGCCTCATCAGCCAATGAGAACAATCCCAACCCTAGTATTTTATTAATCAGTCAAGCCTGCACCCATAAGCAGCAGTTTAAAAGTGAACACACACACACATCTTATGCAAAAAGACACATCACACTTGCTGCAAAGACACGACTCTGGCCCAATTCCGTGGTTCACCGCTGACACACTGATGCCGTGGGGACCCCCGGGGACAGACCAGGCAGGCTGCCCGCAGGGGTGCCGAAGTCACACAGCCCTTCTGTGGTGGGATGGGGGCACTGCCTACCCTGAGAAGTTGTCCCTTGTCAAGCTCCCGCTATGGCGCAAGACAGTCTTGCTCAGCTCAAACAGGACGTCGTGTAGACTCTGCTCCTCAATTTTCTTCGTGGTGAGTTCAAGCAGCTGTGTGTTCCTCCTAAACAGCTTGCAGGCATAGCAGGTGGCAGCTGCTGTCTCCATCTTGTCCCCAGTGAGAACCCAGACCTTGATCCCGGCCTTCTGCAGAGCTTCTATGGTGTCAGCAGCTTTCTCCTGGAGCCTGAGCAGAGCAGAAATGAGACACACAATCCTGGGTGTGACACAAGTGAATCAAAGCAAAGAATCTCAAAAATTTGTGAGCTATGAAATTGTTTCTGTTCCCTCAAACTAAAAATCACCATGCCACTACCTCGCAATCTTACCATGAAGCACCTGGAGTTTTTATGGTTACATGTTAACTGTTCACAGGAGAGCACTTCTTATGGGAAAACGTGTAATAGTAAGAAGTGTCTGTCTTGCATACTCGACACCTGGTGAGCACGCTTGCTCTGTCTAGCTGGGACCCCTGACTTGTAGAGGATTTTAAGTAACCACAGGAGCGACCACAAACCGTCTTAACCAGGGAAAGATAGGATCGGGAAAACAGGTGATCTGTAGTACTCGCTGTGCTTTCCTTTGCATCAACTGCTGTAATCTGACACTTACAGACTGGAGCCCAGGCACCTCTAAATCAGGTAAGATACGGGACAGCCAGCTGTGTTCCACCACCTGCCGACACAGACCCTGGGCTCTCCACACGTGTGATGCTGGGAAGCACTCTGCCTCCACCGAAGGTCGTGGGATGAGGCTCCATCGGCAACCCCATCTGAGGTATGGGAAACCCAGATGGTGGGCATGCAGCAGCACGCACACGGACGAGCAGTTCACACACTGCTCAGGTTGCCTTGCCGTGTGTGGAGGCCTTGTATCAAAGCCACGTCTGCCTCATGTGGGACTTACATTCTCTCCAGACTTTACAGTCCTGTAAAGTCTTTTCTGTAAAGTCCTGCCTGCTTTTGGCAGGCAGTGTGCCATAGTGTGCCATGCTCCTGTCCGGTACTGGCGGGTTCAGGTCCTAACTGGGGCGACCCAATGAGACTTGGGGTGGGCCTCTTCAGTATAGCCCCAAGCCAATGACCTCGGCATTCGAGAGACACAGAAAACATCTCAATTTCATCTACTTTCCACTTTTCTGAAACCGAGGCCAGAAAGGTTCAGTCTGCAGAAATATTCTGGGGTTTCAGGAAAATGATCTGTGACCGAGTATTATCACTTCAAAGCTGCTGGCTCCCACCTGCCCCAGGCCACTTCTGTTTTCGAGGTCTCGACTTCCCTCTGAGTGGATCTGTTCCCTCAACCCTCAGGAGGGTGTGCGGGCACAGCTCCCCCAATTAGACCTTCCCCTCCCTGCACCTCCTTCGAGGACAGTCTCCAGGCAAATGCACCATATGTCCCTCTCTAGGTCCCCTGGCCAGGGGACCCTCAGTGGCCATGGCTTCGCAGTCTGAGGCCCATCCCGAGTGCAAGCTATGCTTCCTGTGTTGGCACCTGGGCCCCCATCTGGCCGAAGTGACAGGACTTCTAGACACAGCAGTGTCAGACATGTCACCCGACACCCTATCGAGGTTGGGAAGCCAAAGACTGGTCATTAAAGATACTGGGAAGTGTGGGTTTCCAGTAAGGACTTAACAGTCAGGTTCATTTATACCTTAAAGACTCTGAAACTTTACAGGAAATAAATCTTTAGCAAATGCCCTCAAGTGTCTGCTTCATTCTATTAAATGGGGGTATTTTTTCTTTTCCTTTCTCTCCAAGCTCTCAAGTCATAAGAATGACATGCACCCGTGTGTTAGTGCACGAGGCCTGAACTCCCTTCCAGGCTCCACACATAATGGTGGCAGGTGAGCGGCTGTGGCTTCGGAGCACAGGAGACACACATTTGGTAACGTAACCAGTCATTAGTCATAGTTTCTGCGATATTCTACTTCACAGTTTTAAGTTTCTTCAACAAGAAATGACACTGAGTACGTTCACATCGAAAATGTTATGCGTGAACTTAGGGCTGCTGACAAATTTTAGGAGCAGAATCAATTCTTGACTGAATGCTAAAGAATGGTTTATGAATGACTGTTTCTTGACTACTGATGACGCGTTATGAACGAGACAACCATCTGGTCCTGATTCACGGCAGTAAAACACGGTCCAGGCACGACCTTGGGGAACACCACCCTGAGGCCTGTCGTGTCCTGCTGCAGATGCATGTCCACGTGAGGACATGAGGTGTGGCAGTCAGTCCCACTGCACCCCGCAGGCCCCGCCGCCTCAGCACCACCACCGCCTTGATGGGGCACGGCGCAGACTCTACCTGTCCTCGACAGCCGTGGCACCCAGCAGAACAAGGTCTTTCTCTATTTGTTCATAGGCCTCTGCTAGCTTCTTTTCTCGATCCTGAAGTGCCACTTTGGCAGCCTGCAGCAGCGTACAAATGCCTTCATATTCTTCCGGATTGAGCCTTTTGTAGGCAACACACAAGGTTCGAAGCCCCTCCTGCGGGAGACAGCGCAGCGTTTAACGTAAATCCAAGTGTCACTCCCCTGGAATTTTATCTGTCATGAGCTTTCTCAATATCCCCTCTCTTTCATTCAAACTGACTGCAGAATTAACAGGCAATCAACCCTTAAAGGATTGCCATTATATCTGAATTATTTATATGCACATTAAATATACAATCATTATAGATTACTAAATTCCAAACAGGTAAGCATGGCAATAATACAAATCAGGGCTGTGAAAATATAAAACTTTGTTCTTTTATTTTGACAAATGAAGGGTTAAATTTTTCTTCGGACAGTATTTAGAAATTTCACTGTAAATATCAAGTGATGTTTCTAAAGTAACATTTTTTACGTGGGAAGTCTGTGATACCATTTGATCTTACTTAGCACCCACCAAAGAAAAACTGCTCAGTTATTTATCAAACATACTGCGTCCACGGGACAGAGAAATAAGGATCCAACAACAGTGGATTCACTGCGACTGTAACTCTGGATGTCACCATGCAGAGCACACGCCCCCAGCCAGCAAGGCGCCATTGAGCTCGAGGGCCGCACATGAAGCACTTAATTCCATCAGTCAAAGTGCCCTTCCTGTCTGGATGAGGCAAACCATCTAAACCATCGCAAAGGTCTGAGTGATGCTCTAAGGATGACCTCCCCTCTGTCTCAGCCCTGACTCAACTAATCCTAGGAAAAGACCCAGAGTCCTCCTATGCAATCAGTCCAAATTCTGGGAGGATACTGGTGTGTAGGAGTTTTTTAAAAGATTTTCTCGTATGTGAGTTCAAATTTCCTGTAACTGCCCAGAGAAAGCTTCGCATGTTTCGCTATTTCTCAGACCTCCAGATGTGGCTGAAGGACGCAGTCACAGAGGTGAATGTCTCCTACTGTCCTTGAAGCTCTTCCAAGAGTTGGTGGGAAGGGAAGCAGAGCTTTCAGAAATGAAAAAAAAAACAAACTTGTTTTTAAAAAGAGGTATGGGGCTTCCACTTGTGGAGTCAGGGAATAGAAATACTTTTCCTGATTCCTCCTGCTAAGTGCTACCCAAACCCTAGATGTTGTATAGGAGACCACACTATACCAACAAAGCCACGGACACTACACGAAAAGAAAATTAAAGAGCAATATCCTTCCCAAAAAATGCAGATGAAAAGTCCTCAAGTAAGTTGAGTGCAAGAGCACACCTAAAGGATTATGCAGCACGACCAAGTGGATTTACCCCAAGGAGGCAAGGAGGACTCAGCCCAGGAAAATCAGTCCCTGAGACACAGGAGAGAATGACCAAGCCCCCCACAATCATCTCAAGTGATGTAGAAGAAGCATCTGATAAAATCCAACACTAGGGATCCCTGGGTGGCGCATCAGTTTGGCGCCCGCCTTTGGCCCAGGGCGCGATCCTGGAGACCCGGGATTGAATCCCACGTCGGGCTCCCGGTGCATGGAGCCTGCTTCTCCCTCTGCCTGTGTCTCTGCCTCTCTCTCTCTCTCTGTGTGTGACTATCATAAATAAATAAAAATTTAAAAAAAAAGTGGTGTTGGGAAAACTGGACATCTACCCACGAAGATTGAGGCTGGACCCCTCCTCACACCACTTATAAAAGTAACTCGAATGGTAAGAGCTGATGTTGTCAAACTCTTAGAAAAAAACACAGGAAAATCTTCCTGATCCTGGGTTTGGCAATGGTTTTACAAATGTAACAGTAAAAGCAGAGGTAACAAAAGAAATGGGAGATAAACTGGGCTTGATTAAAATCTTAAAATTTCTGCATCAAAGGACACTATCAAGAGAGTGAGGCCACAGCCAATAGGAATGGGAGAAAATGGTCACAAATCACATTCTTGTTAAGGTGTTAGGATTCAGAATATATAAAGAGCTCCTACCATTCAACAAGAAAAAAAAAAACAGCCCAATTTAAAGTGGGCAAAGGATCTGAATACACATTTCTGCAAAGACCTCCCAGTGGTCAGGAAGCACCAGAAAATGTGCTCAGCAGCTGTGGCCATTAAGAGAATACAAATCACCACCATAATGAGATGCCGCTGCACACCCAGCACGAGGACTATAAAACCATGGAAACTAACGCACATCAGTGAGGATGCAGAGAAGCTGACACCCTCATGCATATCTGGCATGAATGTGAAATAGAGCAGCTCCTGTAGGAAACAGTCTGGTGGATCGTCAAGGGTCCCTGCGTGACTTGGCAATTCCATCCCCAGGTGCACGACCACAGAACTGAAAGCAGGGTCCCAAACAGGCTTCCTACAAGCACTACTCCTAGCTACCAAAATGTGGAGACAAGCAGTGTGTGCATCAACAGACAGATGGACAAGATGTGGCCCATGCAGCGAATCCATCCCAAGGAGTATTATTGCACTGTAAAGGGCATGAAGCTTGGGTGCAGCTACACCTGGATGAGCCTGGAGGACATTCTGTGAGGTGAGAGAAGGTGGCCACGTGAGCACAAATATCGTATCATCCCACATACAAGAGATACCCAAGACGGCTAGGTGTGCGGGGACAGAAGGGAGACCAGAGGTTGGCGGGTCCAGGCAGAGCGGGGAAGGGGCAGACTTTGCTTCATGGTACAGTTTCTGTTTGTGACAGAAACTTGGCAACAGAGAGTGGTGATGGCTGGAGGACGAATGTAGTTGATGCCAATGATTTACACACTTATGACGGCCACCAGGCAAATTATGTGTATTTACAACAACAACAAAATGGATCTCAGACTTAAAGGTAAAACATAAGGGAAGATAGAAGAGAGCACTCAGTACCCAATGGCGATAAAGAGTCTAGGTGTGACTCCATCGCAGGATGCACGAGGGAAAATGCACAAGACAGACGTCCTTGGAATTAAAACCGTTTGCTCTGCAAAGTGCCCTGTGGAGAGGATGAAAGCAGCAGCAGAAATGAAAGAACCTATTTGCAAATCACAGGTATGATGAAGGGTTCACATCTTAAACATCTAGAGAACTCTCAAAACTCAACCTAAAAACCAAACCAAAAATCTCACCATTGTCTTAGAAAGTTGGCAAAACACAAGTAGGGACGAGTTGCCGATGGCACCAGAGCACACAAGAGCTCACTGGGGCCAGTGGCCTGGGCAGGCTCAGCCACCACCTGCCTGTCAGAGGCACTGGCTACAGACACCAGAAAATGGGTGGGAGTTTCTTAAAAAAACTCAGTGCCACTTACATCATGCTCTTGGGCGTTCACCCCAGAGAAACAAGACCGTATGTCCACAGAACCGGGACACAGGTTTCACGCAGGTTTATTCCTGACGGCTTCAAGGTGGAAACAACCCTAATGGTCATGGGGGAGGGTACAAAGCACCATCTGCACAATCTTTACAACTTGCTGAAATTCCATGATCATCTTAACGTCAAGTCCCAAACCCAGTGACCCTATAGGTGCCCCTGCTCAGACCTGGGGTTGGGGTTTCCTGGCAGCCCCTTGGCATCTCCAGAGGGCCGGTGGGCATTTGAGGGGTTCCCCAGCCTGGGAACAAGCCATCAGGAGGTAGAGGGGATGGTGCTGTCCCAGAAGCCAGGCTACAGACCTCATGGCTCACAGGGCCTTCTCCTCTGGACTGAGGAGGAACTCGCTCCCCCGAGTGATACCCTGGACCCACCTGACATGTCCTAAAGCCACCATCCAAACAGGACAAACTGGTGCCTGATGGGAACACAGGGCGACCCCGAGCCCAGCAAGATAGATTCCACGGGCCAGTCCAGTCAAAGTCCCCCAGCAGGCAGAGGGCAGAGAGCAGAGAGCATCACCCATCGCAAGGACGCTAACCATGTAGCTCCGAGGGCAGAACGAGCAGAGAAACAAAAAAAGCTACCACGTCATGTCACACACGTCCTGAAGATTTTTTTTTTTTTAAGATTTTATTTATTTATTCATGAGAGACAGAGAGAGAGAGAGAGAGGCAGAGACACAGGCAGAGGGAGAAGCAGGCTCCATGCAGGGACCCCGACATGGGACTCGATCCCCGGTCTCCAGGATCACGCCCTGGGCTGAAGGCAGGTGCTCAACGGCTGAGCCACCCAGGGATCCCACGTCCTGAAGTTAAATACAGACATGCAGGGGACAGAAAGTCCTGGTGTCTGGGGTGGATATCCCCCCCCCCCCCCCCGGGGCTGCTGGCCGACGAGATACAGCACGTGAGAGGCATGGCGTGGAGACGGGGTGGCAGAAGGTACCCAGAATGAAACAGAAGACGTTTTCAAAAGAAAAGACCCAGGGAGCCTGGCAACGGTGTAGAGCCCGCAACCCCACACGGCTGCAGTTCCTGAAATGTAGGCGCTGAAAAGGCATCTGAAGACCTACCAGCTGAGAAACTTCCCAGCTTGATTAAGAACCACAGACCCCCAGACCCAGGAGGCTTGAGCATCCTGAGGCGGTGTGACGCAGCCGCGCCAGAGCCCGCCATCGCCGCCAGCCCGACACAGCCACAAAAGAGGGCCACGGGATGCAGACAGAGAACGTGTCCACCCTGACAGCGGCCCCTCCAGTGAAAGGAAATGCCGGTCCACGCCGCACACACGCAGCTGCTTCCTGTAATGGCCTCACAGGTGGACAGGCCACGTGTGTGTCAGAGAGGCCTTCCTGCATCCGGTCGCCGTGCCGCCAGGGAGGGCAGTGGGCACACAGGAGCCGCAGGACAGAGCACCTGGGCCGAGCCGTCTGACAGGTCCTGGCGAGAAGCTCCAGCACTGCCACGGGGCACTGTGGGTCCTGGAGCCACTCGGGAGGAGGTCACGAGATGCGGCGGCAGATTGCCTGGTGCGACCTTTGGCGCCAGATGCGAGGTTATTAGAGTGTGGAGAGGAGAGTTTAAAGCCAGTTGTGATCGTCAGGGGCCTCAAGGACCAGGAAGTTGTGCTGCCAGCACGCGGTGCACAGGAGCAGGCACCAGGAAACGCTGCCTCAAAGTCAGCGTGCTTCTCAGGTGCACCCAGCAGCTGTTCTCATGGAACACACAGAGTCCTGGGGTGGACACGGTGGTCCCCTGAGGGAAGGGGAGGGGTGGACAAAGGACCCCAGAGGGGCGGGGAGCATCCTCTCAGCATCCTAGGCACAGACCCTGGAGTTTGGGCAGTGGCCTGGGTCTCTGTGGACCACAGATAGGCCCAGACCTGTTCAACAGCTGGGGTCGTCCGAGCATGGTCGGTATCCTAGCCTCTGTCACAGGAGCCAGGCCACCTGTCATTTCAGACCCAGTGCCAGAGTGACTCGCAGATGGCGCTGCCCACCCCCCCGGGAGTAACCTGGCACACCCGTGTTGACACTCAAAACCCAGAGATGGCTGCACCTGCGTGTGTGCCCTCACGGCACTTCACAGAAGCCCTCCATTCGCGAATAGAACCCTTGCCTCCGTGGGCAGGGGGTTGAGTGACCGTGACTGTCCTGTACACCAAGGCTCAATCATCTCCAACGTGCACGTCCTTAAGGGTCCCTGCTGGTTCAGGGCAGCTCCTTACCTGGCCAGCAGGTGTCAGTGGGCACCCACACACCCCACCAAGTGTGTAGCAGCTGCCGCGGGCAGGAATGGCCCGAACAGCCTGATGCAAGGTGGATGATTCCCGACCCGTATTCCGAGATTTCTGTGGCCAAACCCTCCTTGGTTTATAACGACCGTTACACATTAAATCCTGTGGTTTGCAGCAGTAGGACAAGGCTGTGAGGAGCCACAGTCCCTGGCTTCGGGTCTGGTGTGGAGAGCAGGATGGTCTCGAGTCAGGCACATGCCCTCCTGCACCGGAGGCAGGGGAGGTGCCAGCGGACGAGGCTGGGGGCTCAGGCAAACTGGCGAACTGCACACACTGCGGGACATGTGGGACAGGTGGAGTGGTGCCCTTAAGAACGGGAGTGCGGGGAGCCACGCTGGGTATGTCACCATGGAAAGGGACTTCACTGTGTTGACGAGAATCACCAGAAATCCTCAGGACCCCCCCCAATCCCCACAGACCTGCTTATAATCCTGATCCCTTAACCACCAGCCTAGCCACCAGGTTAGCCCCCAACGATGGAAGCACACGCAGCCCTAGCATTGACGGGTTTCCATTCCACGTGTGGCCTTCAGAGTGCATCCCTCAGGGGACAGAAAAGGACGCTGGTAGCCAGGCTGCCCCCCACCCGGCCCCCCAGCTGGGATGTGCATGCCGCCCCCGCCAGCCTCATCTCACCACCGCGTTGCGCTCCACTCTGGCCCGGATCTGGTCCACTTTGCCTTCTATCACTCGGGGAAATATCGAAGAATCTGCTCCTTTGCAGAACAGATAGATTTCTCCTATAAAACAAAGGGAAAAAGGATGTTTGATCATATGTGGGGAAGACGAGTTTATTTTTCACGTCATGCTTTTATAAAGAAACAAAAATAGGAACGCCAGTATTGAGACCATCGTAGAGATTTCCTGAGACCAGTTACCACGTTCAGTCAGGAGAATGTTGTGTCTTTATTCCCACAGCCTCAGACCTCACAGTTCAGCACCAAGGAGACCGGTCACCACTGCCGCTATGTGGCTGGCCCGGGCCAGGTGGACACGGGGGCATGACCGGCCCATGATGGGCCCCCTACGCTGACAAGCTGCAGTGAGCATCTGGCTGTCCTTCATGCTAACAAGACGCACAGGAAACCTGTTGTGAAATGTCCCCAATCACGTCCCAGCGGCTTCACAGGTGCTCGTCCTGCAGACATATGCTTCCCTGCCCTCAAGATAAACCGGTTTTCTCTTTCAGATAAGCAGGGAACTCCAGTATGAGATGGAGAGCAGACCAAGGACACAGAAGACGCCAGCTCTAGTCAACAGGCCCCTGCAGGTGGAGCGCCCTTCTCCTCCAGCCACCGAAAGCCACGAAGCACGTCACCTGGCTGGCTTCGTTTGTCGGTGGCTCCTGGAAGCACTGTGGGGTTGGTCCATCAGAGCAGCGGTGGCCACAACCGGGCATAAGCCCAGATGCTGAGCTCCTGGCCTGGCGCAGATCCCTGGAATCCCTAGATGCTGGCAGCCCTCAGAAGGTGCATGGGGGAAACCAGGTCCAAGGGCACTGGGGGAGCAGGCGACTGTCCTACCGCAGCCATGGTGCCAGGTGGGTGGGCAGGGAAGGGCCACACCTGGGGCGATGGCTACCAAGACCGCCGGGCTGGACAAAGGTGCCCGAGCTGAGCGGCAGTATCCCGAGCCCAGCCATGTTATTCCCTTGATCCCAGAAGGGACTCACTCTGGTGGCACATGCAGAACATCTCAACAGCATAATTCCTGCTCACAAAGTCCTGAGACCAGACTGAGGCTCAGGTCAACCTGCGTCAGAAAGGACGGTGGCTAGTAACTTTCGAGCGCCAGCACACAGAGCCAGCCTGGAGCCCTTCAGGGCAGGGAGCCAAATCCCCAGGGCACACCCGCCAACTGTGTGGGCCCCGGGCCCAGGTTCTTGTCACGAGCCACGGAGAATGGGGCCTTGGGCGGGCCTCACAACCAGCCTGGGTGCAGAGCCCATTCCTGACTGCAGACCTAATCTCTTCAGACACAGTTTACAGCAAGAAGGGCAGTCAACACGATGTCAGGATGTGTTCCCCAACACGTTTTTCTGGTTGAGCTAGCATGTGTTGTGTCCTGGGAAGCCTGCGGCTCTGCAGGGGAGCCCTCAGGACAGGCAGCCGTCTCCCCATGGAAGGGGCCCTGGAATGGCGTGGCTGCCATGGACAGATTCTTAGCATGACCCAGCTCCTTCTCAGGCTCCGTGATGCCCTTCTGAAGGATGGTGGCAGCTGTTTATGAGGGGTCCTCAGAGCCTCCCTGGCCGCAGCTGCAGGTGCCCTGCTTAGGAGGTGGCACAGGTGGGGCAGGTGAGTCATGGCCGCCTCACTTCCTGTGGTGGGGTCATTCCTGCGGCTCGGGACCAGTCTCCCAGACATGACTCACCTGCCCGTGCATCCCTGTGGGGGGGTCACATTCCACTTCCATGTCTTACTTCCGGGCCATTCTGAGTGGCTTCAATCCTGGGGAGGGCACCTGGACCGCACGGTGGAGCTGCCCACGCTGGCACACCCGAGCGTGTTTTTCAATATCATGGGTGAATGTTTCCCATGTCCTGCTGACCCCCAAGGCAGGATGTCTCCACATGTTACGGGCAGCACTTATATTACAGGGTTTTATGTCCTGAGACACTCAGATGGAGTCTCTCTAGCTGACAACAGGCTCAGGGGCGTGGGGACCATGCAGGGCAGCATCCAGAGCTGCCACATGCGTCCCAGGCTCATCGACCAGCACTCCAGAGGGTGACTCACAGTCTTCTGTTTGAAGACATGCCCCGCAACCCCGCACCATCCCCTGTGGCCTGAGGAGGAGGACAAGCTGCTGCCGGTCCTGCCAGAAGACAGCCACCAGGGCAGCCCGGGTGGCTCAGTGGTTTAGCGCTGCCTTCAGCCCAGGGCGTGATCCTGGAGACCCGGGATCGAGTCCCATGTCTGGCTCCCTGCATGGAGCCTGCTTCTCCCTCTGCCTGTGTCTCTGCCTCTCTCTCTCTCCTTGTGTCTCTCATGAATAAATAAATAAAAGAAGAAGAAGAAGAAGAAGAAGAAGAAGAAGAAGAAGACGACGACGATGACGACAGCCACCAGGACCTTGTTTCTATGGACACCTACTGCCTTTGCTCCTGCTGTAATGCGGGTTTCCTGGTTAGGACACCGGCTGACACAAAATTCCCCAACGTGCCTTCAGATCACGTCAGGCTCAGAGTCAGGTTTCAGGGTGGTGGCTGTATTTGGTTGCTGACAGGCAACTTTCCAAAGAGATAAACACAGCCTATTGCCTTGTTTTACGAAACAAAAAGGAATAGAATCCTGTATATTTTGATAAGATGCCATTTAAAATTGCAATTGCATTAAATAAGTTGAATTTAGAAGTATTTACTCAGTACTCCATAGTAATAAAGGGGTGAGTACATCCTAAGTATAGCTTCCGTGTTTACGATGCTTATAGTCTCCAGGTCAGAAGACAGGCAAACATCTCATCAGGTGGAGGGTCTCCGGGTGGAGAAGCCTCACCAGGTCGAGGGTCTCTGGGTGGAGAAGCCTCACCAGATGGAGGGCCTCCAGGTGGAGAAGCCTCACCAGGTGGAAGGTCTCCGGGTGGAGAAGCCTCACCAAAAGGAAGGTCTCCGGGTGGAGAAGCCTCACCTGGTGGAGGGTCTCCAGGTGGAGAAGCCTCACAGGTCGAGGGTCTCCAGGTGGAGAAGCCTCACCAGGTAGAGGGCCTCCTTTGGAAATCATGCATACTTGGGACTGGCCTGGGGCCGAGAGCTGGGAAGGCAGTTTAGGGCATCAGTGCTAGACACTGAGAACTGTATCACTGTCATCTCAAGGTCCCTCAGGGCGCCAGTGGGGTCTTTAGGATGACATGTGGCTGGAGACTGGAAGGCAGGGCTGCAGGTGGGAGCTGTTAGACTGTTGTGTGTGTGGTGGCCGCAGGGAAGGAGAGGAGAGCCCGCTGTCTCTGCCCGCCAATCCCGTGGGAACCACATCGGCCTGCCTTGTGCCAGCCCACCACTGGTCACAGGCTCATCTTTTTTTTTTTTTTAATTTTTATTCATTTATGACAGTCACAGAGAGAGAGAGAGAGGCAGAGACATAGGCAGAGGGAGAAGCAGGCTCCATGCACCGGGAGCCCGACGTGGGATTCGATCCCGGGTCTCCAGGATCGCGCCCCGGGCCAAAGGCAGGCGCTAAACCGCTGCGCCACCCAGGGAATCCCGATTTTTTTTTTTTTCTTAAGAGAATGAATGGTTAGATCCTAAAGCTCCCAGAGAATGTAAGCATCAGAATAAAACCACCACGCTGTACAATTCAAGAAACGAAGGAAAAAGACATTCCTACCTGTAGCAGATTTTACAATCACACTCATTCTCCTTCTTACTGAGTCAAAACTCAAAATTTCCAGCAATTCAAACCTGAAAAAGAGATCAAAACTTGTTTTTAAAACCTGGCTCTGTAAGCCCTGTAATCTAGGTGATCACAGTGCATTCTTGGCACAGTGTTAGGCTCCTCTGCCCTGAGCACAGCCCGCCCCATCTCCTGCCCATCTCCTGGGCTGGCCATGCTTTCTTGGGGGCGTTGTCGGGATTCGTGCAGTGGGGGCTGCACTGCTGGCGCTAGCACCAGTGGCCCCCAGGGACCAGAGAGAGGCAGAGGCCAGGCATCGCAGGCTGAGCCCTAGCCCAAGTTGTGGCTGCCCCGGGAGTCTGTCCAGCACACAAACTGCATGTTCACTTCCCTGAATTCTGGGCACAGACTCACAGGCCATACCAGAGCTGCAATCCCCGGCAATATGGCATGTCCTTGAAGTTAATAAAAATCATTTAAAATGCAAAGAAAATCGACATTAAACTGGCTTGTACAGTCATTATCAAAGACTATAATTTCTGCTAACATTTGAAATACTGGAAGTGGCTCAGCCCCCTGGAGAGATGCCCTGGAATGCCCTCGAGGTCCAGAGACCCCAACCCAGCTCAGGGAGCAGTAAACCTCATGGTGCAGCTGGCTTGCAAGCCGTGGGAGGGCTGTGCAACCCTGGGCAGCAGCCGAGGGCGTCCTATCCTCCCCAGGGGCTGCCAGCGCTGCAGGGGCAAGCTCACCGCGCCTACCCAGGACCAGCAGCCACTGTGGGTCAGGGGCTCACCTCCTGCCAATCCAGGAGTTTATTTTTCTTAAGGAAATGTTAAAATTCCAGGGGTTTTTGCAGCTATGGAACCGAGTGTTATATTCTTTGCCACACGTCTCCATCTATACCCATTATTACAAGTCACATTTGTTTACAAAGGAGAGATGGAGTTTTGAGTGAACACTACAGATACGTGCCCCGTCTCAGGGCCCTGCCCACTCTGTGGACACAGTCACTAACACTGAACATGTGTGTCAGTTCTCTCTCTCCAGAGACAGACTGGCCACCATGGGCATCCACCAGAGCGCCCTTCTCAGCCTTCTGTGGGGCCCAGCATCCCACAACCAGGAGCCAGTGCTCCGTGAACACACATCCTGAGGCCACTTGGGACAGTGTCAGGCATCCTAGATGCCACGGGGACTCCTGTGTAAGCCTAATGTGGGATGGCCCAGAGCAAACGCTGTGGGTGGTGCAGCCCCGCCTGGCCAGCCTCGACTCTGGCCAAAGGTCCTGGGCTGTCACAAGGGGAGGGGACAGGCGTGGGTGGGGACAGAGACCTCAGGTTCCCCCAGAAACTGTCTCTGACATAGGTGTGCTCACCTTTCCACGTCGTTCTCTCTATTTAGGATCTCCATGTAGTTGTCTTTCAGTCTCAGATACGTGAAGCCAAGTCTGCAGAGAAGAGGACACATCAGTCCAGAGCTCACGGTCCAGTCTAATGCTCCTTATACCTTATTTAAGCTTGGAGAAAGCTTTCTTATCAATAAAGAAACACTTCTGGTGAAACAGAAGTGAGAATTGCTGAGCAATGGGGCTGTCTGGGGGGTGCCCAGGGGTGCCACACCACAGTGATAAGGATCCTGAGACACTGCAGATCTCCAGAACCACCCTTTCATTTTATGAATGAGGGAGCCATAGTCCAGAGCCAGAAGCCAGTCCATAAACGTCAGCAGCGTGTATAACACATACCACGCCCTCCTCCACCAGCATCCCCAAGAGCTGTCCCCACCCCCGCCAGGTGCTGTGGTGCAGAGACAAGGCCATGCCTTCTGGAGGCCAGGAGCTTAGACACGAGGAGGTGGAAACATCATCCCAACACAGCTGTGGCCACAATGATGCAAGCGTGCATGGGACCGTAGGGGGACAGGGTGTCTACCCGTCACGGCACAAGCTGGCAGGCTTCCTAGAGGTGAGCCTGCAGTGGCCAGCAGGACCAACCTGTCCTAACTTCTGACACACAGCTGCACTTTCGAGCGCTCTTAGAATATACAGACTGGCTGTAAAGTACGACCAAAATCCTTTGCATCTTTAATAAAAGTTAAGAGGGGAACCACCCATTGAAGACAGTGACCAAGAGAATCCACAGCCAAGGATTCACTCCACACGGACACAGGCAATGTATCTTAACAAGAATTTAGAACAACAGTCCTAAATTCTGGCTTGAAAGAAGCACAGAAGATACCAGAGAATCCCTGGTCAGGCCGAAATAAAACGTGCTGTAACGGAGACACAGAGCATCTGGACATTATCACAGTGAGGATTGAAACAGCAAAAGATTGAATAGGCCAAACAGAAGATGAGATTGTGGAAAACAACGAAGTGAAAAGATAGCCACAGAGTCTGGCAGCAGAATGGCAGCTTCTCCCACCAGCAGTGGGCTGCATACAGCAGGGCCCTCGTCTGCCAGCATGGAGGTGGAGGACTCGGGTCAGGAAGGCTCCGCCTGCCCAGCCCACCCCACAGCAAGCATCCCAGCACAGTGGCCGTCTCGGGACACTCCTGTGAGTCCACGGTCAGGGCGGACCGCATCAGCAGGGCCTCGTGCACCAGACCCGCAGACGTACCTCTGGATACCTTCGACGAGGGCCACCTCGTCAGGAGAGGACGAGATGTAAGTACACGACTTCCCTGAGTCAGGAGACTTCCTGGGTCCATCCACGTCATCGTCGTCCTTCACCTGGATGGTGTGGCACAGACACAGGGCCCGGAAAAACAGCTCTTCCCGCTCCTACAAAAGTGTGGTACAAACCCCACGTATCTATGCCATGTCAGCTTAAAGTACATAGAAAATATGCAGAAGGCAGTGAACAAATTTCAGGGGTCAGGGGATATTCGTCTCATCTCTGGTGCTTAAGGGGAGGGTGTGGTTTCTCTTCATCCTTGAGCAGTTCTGAGTAAGGGCAGTGAGGATGCTGGTTCAAGTCATAGGACGTGAAGTCAGCAGCCAAGCCTCCGGGAGCCTGGATGCCCTGGGGTTCCCCAGCTAACTCCCCAGGGGCCCTAAGGTGTGGCTGAAGCCCAGGGCCACTGACCACAGGCCCTCCCTCCAACATTTGGCAGGGAAACATCAGTTTCCACGTGGAAACCCTCTGATGCACATGTGGCAGGGGATGCGGGGCACTTGGCCACGAAGGAGCTACCACTGCATAGTTGCTAAGGCAAGTTGTCCTCAGTCCCCAAAGGACCCTGCACAGGGCTTTGAGGGCACCAAGGTTTGGGGAATGGTCTCCTCACTGACCATGGTGATCATGGTGAGGGGTTACAGCACCTCCCAGAGATGCCAAGGTCTGGAACCATAGCACTTGGGAGTGTGTGCATGTGTGCCCATGGGATGTACTGTATGTACATGCATGTACTGTGTGAGGGTGTGTGCACATTGGGCATGTGTTTCTGTGTGTGAGCATATGGGATATGTGTCTGTGTGTGCACATGTAGTATGTATGCACACATGTGAGGGTGTGTACGTGTACATACATGCTTGTGAGCATGAGAGGCGTTCATGTGTATCTGAGTACAGCGTGTGTGTGCACGTCTGAGGGTGTATGCATGTGGGGCACATGCCTGTGTGTATATGCATGCACATGTGAGAGTGTAGGACATGTGTCTGTATGCACATGTGCGCACTTGAGCGCAGTGTATGTGTGCATTGTGTGTGCATATGGGGTGTGTGTCCCTGTGTACATGTGTATGTACATACAATTCACATGTGAGCATATAAGGCATATGTCTCTGTGTGCACATGTGAGTGGGGGCAGGTATCTGTGTATACACACACATGAAAGTGTGTATACATATACATACATACTTGTTAGCATAAGAGGCATCTATGTGTGCAAGTGTGTACATCTCAATATAGCATGTGTTTGTACACACGTACATGTGTGAACACGTATGCATGTGGGGCATGTGTGTGCACTTGAGTGTAGTGTGTATGTACAGATGTGTGAGGGTGTGTGCATATGGGGTGTGTGTCTTTGTGTACATGACTATGTATATACAATTCACAAATAAGCATATGGAACATGTGTCTGCACCTGTGAGGGTTTGTGTGCATGTATATACATGCTTGAGAGTGTGAGGGGCATTTGTGTGTATCTGAGCACAGTGTGTCTGTGTGCACGCGTGAGGGTATGTGCACGTGTCTATTCACATGCACACACACGAACATGTGCTCCACACATACACATGTGCATACATGCTAGCGCATGTTTGTGAGCACAGACATGTGGAGTGCACAGCCACTTTGCTCTCAGCATACCACATGTTCTAGCTGCTTCTCACACAGATGTGACCACTGGAGTCACAGGCAGGAAATGGTGGTAAGTACACAGTTCCTGATGCAGGTCACTAGCAGATCCAAGAACAAGGGGTGGTACTGGTTGGCCTTGGGACAGGGGACCCTGGGACAGTGCAGCAGTCATGGCCCCAAGGGAACACACCTGTGTGTGTGTGTGTGGGGGGGTGGTCACCTACCCTGGCACTGGTGCCTGGGGAGGAGTCAATCATGTCGATGCCAGAGGCGCCGGGGAGCACCTGCCCATTGCAAATGGCGTGCGGCACATACACATGGCCCTCGATGCAGCACTCCTTGAACTCCATGTTGTTCTCCGTGAGTGTGCCAGTTTTGTCTGTGAAGATGTACTCCACCTGCAGACACACGCTCCGTTGGGTGGGGCTGGCCAGGGGTATGCGATCTCCTCAGAGAAGGCGGAGCCACCAATGACTCAGACCCCAGCACAGCCCTGCTTCCTAACGTCAATGTTTTCACCCCCATATACCGCCAGCGTGAAGCCCCACACTCAGATCAATTCCGGTTCTGGGCTCATCAGGAGTAACGGTGGAATTCTGGATGACGGCACGGCATGAGGATGTCCCCGCCAGCCTGGGGGGCACGTCCTGCTCACCACGCCTGATGACACACGCCCCGGGACACACACGGGAGGCAGGGTTTAAGGGTCAGGATGTGCAGGTGTGCAGGAAGCAGAAGACATGGGTAACAACCAGCTACATATCAGCAAAATGTTCTCTCTAGTTTTAATCCTTCTGCAGAAAATGCATTTCCCCACGTGCCTGGTTCTACAAGCAAACCAAGGACACAGCAGACAACCTGCCATTTGAAAGCCTGCCCCCAGTGCCACGGAGCCTCTCCCCGCAATTGGGACGATCTGGAGGGAAGCCCCATGTGATGGTCCCCAGAGCAGCAGCTATGCTGTCCAACACCTGTCTTTTTCAGAGTTAGGGTCAACAATCATGAACAATGAACAATCTGGGAGTCCCTATCTTCTGAAAAACTTTCTACAAACCTCCCGAGCACCAGGGTACCAAGATAATTTGAGTCAGATACGCTGTACTAAACACCGCTTCTCGCTTTTCTTGTTACAGAAAACTGCTTTCCTCTAAGATTTTCTCAAGAACACATAACACATATCATGTATTGTTACCAAGGATGTGAAATACGTAGACATGAAACTATCCTAGGGCCGGGCAAATGAGTGGCATTTTCCGAGGGGCTGTCTGGGACTGGACTCCAGTCTCGGCTGCAGCATGCACTGGAGGGACACTCTGAAAGTCATGCTCATCAGTAAGCAAGTCATCTCTTGGTAACAAGTACCCATGACCCCAGGGGGTGAAGGCAGTTGGTCTGAGCCTGAGCATCTATTTACAGACTGCCTCTTGGGGCAACAAGGCGCAGACTTCAGCTGCCAGGCCAAAATGCAAGGACATTTGCATTTGTGGGGGGCTTTGGTGGGTCAGTCAGTGAAGCATCTGAGTCTTCATTTTGCCTCAGGTCATGATCCAGGGGTCGTGAGGTCGAGCCCTGCATTGGCTCAGGATTCTCTCCCTCTGCCCCTCCCCCTGGCATGCTTTCTCTCTCTTTCTCAAATAAAATCTTTAGAATGGCCCTGTTTGTAAAAATATTCCCCCCAAATTTCTTCGTGTTTTGTTTTGTTTTGTTTTTAATGAGTGAACTACCATTTACCGAATGCTCTTCACTGCCCCGTAAAGGCCAGGAAGGGGTCAGGCCATGATGGCAGACCTTTCTGGAACTGTGTCCCAGAAAAGGAGTGAGGTTTGGGTCTGGCAGACAGGTGTGCACAGGCTTGGCCCCTCATCCAGGCAGCCCTGGCCGGCAACCTCCCTGTGGCGACTCCAGCACACAGTGGCACACACCACACCTCTGACGCCCCATCAGTGTAGCACTCTGGCAGGGCAGAGATGGTGTTGCACCCATTTTACAGATTAAGACGCTCAGGTGCAGAGAGGTCGGCCACCACCATCTGTGAAGAGCAGGGCTGCGATGAGATGTCTGACGTCTGCCAATACACCGAGCTATTGGAACTCTCACTTTGCTCATCTTTAAATCGAGGAAAACTGCTCCCTCTGAGTTCAGGGAAGGAAATCAGGCATAAGAGCTAAATGCAATGCCTGTAAAGGAGGACTCACCAAACTTACAGCATGAAAGCCCAGAATAAGCACTACTTACCAAGTTGGGTGAGCTTGTATCAAGCAGCTACACAGCTGATTTTGCATAAATTATATGCATAAAAGCACAATCAATTGCCATGTAAATAAAACATAAAAAATAAATTTTGCTGCTGTGTTTCACAAATTATGGGATGCATCTTTGTCAGTGAGTTAAAATGGAAAATTTTCATTTGACCATCTGGATGACGTGCCCCCACAACAGGGATCATTTAGAACCCAGACACCCGGGGACAGATGGTCACAGGTCAGGGGAGAGGGTCCCGAAGGTACTGACCTGTCCTAATTCTTCATTTAAATCTGATGTGTTGACCAGAGGTCCTTCCCCCGTGTCCTCGTCAAACATTTCTTCATCCCAGGTGATAAAATACGAGCCCAGGAACTTCTGCATCTCCACCGTGACGTACATGGACACGGGGATGATGTAGTTGAAGAGGACCATGAAGGCCAGGAAGTCTGTGAAAGCCCTGAGGAACTGAGAGAGCACCATGTGACTTCCCACATCCCCATGCCAGCATCACAAAGGCCTAAAACTCAGTTCTGCCCAGATTGCACCCGTGCTATTTCTAAGTACAGGCATTTATTTCAAATCTAAAGATAAGTAGTATTTGGGGGTGGCCATCGGCTTAGTCACCCCGCACCTGATTTTAGTGCCATAAGGGTCACAGACCAGGAGCCGGACTGTATAATCTGGAGGCACATGGCTCAGGTCTGGACTCAGGGAGCCCAGCCAGAAGACCATACTCTTTTGAGTGGAGGAGATTCAATAAAATTATTTTAAGACACTGGCTTAGGGAAAAATCAATTTTGGTAAACACGAGCAACCAAGCTGAAAGCCCCCCTGAGGAAAAATGAAATCAATTCTTACCATAATTTTCCTATAATTGAGACTCTTCTTTTTTCCTTTTTCTTACCATAAGTAGGTACCATTTACCTCATGATCCTTAATGAGTGTTTTCTGAACACTCTCTAAATATAGCATATTGCACTGGGTAGCACCAGAAGTGTTTATGCTGCTGCCCTTATGAATTTACCATGGGAGCCAATCCCTTCCCAGAGTATACACTCAAATACCCAAGACAGGACCAACCAGTGTCTATGGGTAGGGAGGCAACTGATAAGACTTTCCAATCAGTGAACATTTCTATGACAAAGGTGTCATCAATCAAGATTTCATGTTCTCCTGCCACATTTTCATAACAACAGCCTATAGGGTATCTTTGATGACTTTGCAAAGGGGAGCACATTCCATACCAGGTTCCTCTGTCTTTCTGACTCGGTTTTCTGATTATACCATGGCTCATCTCGGAATGGTTCGCTCTGCCATACGTACTTCAGGACAGTGTTTATCAGCGCTTTACTAATCAGAATGCAGAGGTACACAATGAGGAACACGTTCATGGATCTAAAACACATGACCAACGATACTTAGTTATTGATTGATCAAGAATCTAGAGCAGTGTGTCACCTTACTCACATGTCAAGATAAATACACTGTGAAGAAACAGAGAACATGTTTTAAAGGAGCCCCCCCCACCACCAATGGAACAGTAGAAGTGAGAACGGAAGCTTGCATATATCAGAGTCCATCCTGTGACCACAGGGTAAGTTCTGAAAACAGGAGAGAGTGGTGCATGCAGCCACACTGGTGACTGCATGGTCTAGGAGTCTAAGATTCAGGATATCCAGAAGTCATTTCTTCTGCCACTAAGTGTCAACCAGTGAGTTCCAGGTTAAGAAATAACCACTGGGAAGGAGGGAGGGAATGCCCTCTGAACTGGAAAAGTACTGAATCCCTGGCTAGTGTCTTAGCAGATCTTGTGAAAGGCCTTGATTTTCCAGTATCTATTTCTGAAACCCATACATCAATGTAGACATCTGGAAGTAAAGCATTCTTGCTTATCAAGAGCCAAATCTCCATTTTCATATCTGGTACAGCCGTCGACGGACAGAGACCCATGATTACATCCTGAGACCAACTTGGTAAGAGCAGGCAGTCTTCCCAAAGATCTCCAAGTCCCACATAGTTCTTATTAAATAATTTATAATCACTTCAAGTCAGGAATACACTTGAACAAAAAGCGAAGAAGACAAAATTCTGGGCCACATCTTCTCACAAATTCAACTCTGTCCTTGGCTTGTCATTGTAAGGATTTTACTGTTTCATGAAAAGAACACTGTTTTCTCTCTGCTCAAGCTTTCCTCAGGAAAACACACAGTTTCCAACAACTCAAAGCCAAAAGTGACCCAATTTTAACATTTTCATGAATTGGCAAGAGCAGCTGCAGGACTTAAGACGTCCATATGAGGAAGCCTGCAGACTTGGGCTAAAGGTGTGTGGCCATTTGCATCCCCATAGAACAAGACTGTTGATATAAATACCCAGCACTACCAGTTCCCTAGAGACCATGACAAAATTGCTAATGAAGCCAAAAGGAAAATGCTTTCATGTCTACTGGGGCTCAAGATGGTTTTAGGTCATGGAGCTCTATGCACTTCAAAGGGGGTACTGAGACTTACTTTTCTACAGCAGATCGTTTCTGGGATTTTGATTGATAATTTAATGCCATCTTGGTTTCCATGCCTGTGTAAATAGCAACACCTGTAAACCAGAAGAGTCAATGTCAGAACAATAACACAGACATATCTTGCCTTTACATAGGAAGTTACACACAGCTACAGTAAAATGAAATTTTGGAGAAAATAAATCCTATTTTAAATTTCATTAGGCAAGCTAGCTGTTCACAAAGAGTCTCACAAGAGGATTCCTCAGACTATAGAAATACTTTTTTTTTCCTGCATAGAAATCAAGCTCTACTTTTTCTTGAAGCTCAGATTTTACTATGTTGAATTTTTTGACAATAGGGCACATCCGCATGTTTTTTAGTTGTCTCAATTAAAAGACAAAAATAACCCATACAGATGAGAGATAATAGCAAAGAAATACAGCCATTAAAAGAAATCTCCTGCAGAACTATATTGTGAAACATGAATTTAGGTTTCTGAGTCAGAAACTACAGGCACTTTACATGCAAGCAACCCTCAGACCCCACTGCTTTGTGGGCCTTGGCGATCCACCAGTACTGGCTGATCACTGCTGCCAGAGTCTACTGCAGAACACAGAGAGATGCATTCATGGGAGCACTACGAACTTTAACTGCTCAACGCACCCTTAATTTTAGAAGCTATCAGTATAATTCACTAACTGAGACACTGACCGAAGATCTTCTCGGTGTTCTTCAGCGTGGCTCCTCTGAGAAGCAAGTTCTCTGACCCCAGCGGCCTGCAGACACAGAAGGACCAAAGCAGAGCAATGGAACACACAGAAGGTGCTCTGGGGTAGGAAAATTGAGGCCTGCATTTAATAGACTTGATGTCAAGAGGAAATCATTTAAATGCAGAGTAGCTTCTATTTGGATTATGAAAGTTAGCCTGGCTCCGTGTAAGGGTGTGTGACCTTCACCCAGGGAGGGTAAGAGCTGCTCTGCGGAAGGCCCCAGTGGGTTGGCACTTCGCAGTGCCTGCTCTCTGGTGGGGCTCCACACTGTGTGAGGCCTTGTCAGGAATGCGGGCTCCCAGCTCACCAGACCAACCAATGGGCCAGAGAAGGTGATGTCTGTGATTCAAGAGGATCCAGCTATTCCCACCACATCCTCGGGGAGGCTCCACAAGTTTCATGGGATCTGGTCTTACTTCCCAACATGAGGGCTGGGAACACTGTGCATTGGTCAACATGGGCAGTCAAGCACACACAGACCCTCTCTGCACGCCCATGGTCTCCAGATCTGGAGCCACCCCTGCACCTGCTACTCTGGGGAAGCAACTACCAAGAAAGGTAAAAACCACTCAGGAAGGAACAAGCAGGGCCCTCAGCACTCGAGACTCAGCAGTGAGCAACAGACCAAATCTCTGCCTTTAGGGGGTCATGTTCCTGTGGGCTCCATTCCTCATTTCTTCTCATTTTCCAAGAGTAAAAGAGTAAGAAGAATGCAACTTGCGAATGTTGCTGCTGCCAGTATTCTACCAATTTCCTTTGCAGAGTAAAGAATTAGTATCAAAATGTGAAGTATATTAGTTATTACCTTCCCAAGCTACTCAGCATTAAACTTTGTCTGAACCTGAAGCATGAGAATCTGGCAGTGCTTACTTCTGACTGTCCTAGCAGCAATCTGCATAAATCTAAATCTATTAAGACAACTGCTCATGAGACACAGAAGTACGGGTTGTTCTACACAGAAATTAGGAGTGTCCTGGAGACTTGTGCCTATTTAGGGAAGACCATGGCCATGCCTTCACGACCTCTCAGAAGCACCCACAAACGTGCTGATTGACAATAAAGTGAGAGGCACACAAATCATTTCCATGAAACAAGCAATTTGAAGAGCCTCACAAGGAGAGGCGCCCAGGTCTGATATTTCAGGGGCCATTTATTTGCCATCAATATCTTGCAGAGATTATTTCTACTTCCAGGCAATTGCTCTCCTTGACACACAAGGTAATACCAGGACATGGACAATCTGGAGACCACTTAAGTGGGAAGAAAAATGATTTCTCCAACCCCAGGGGAGGGAGTTATAGGTCAACTCTGAATCCTACTCAAAGTCAACTTCCTAAACCATCCATCTCGATCAACCCAATAGCAAAGACCTGCTAGATCTGGAAATGATGCCCAGAAGATATATCCACAGGCCTGGGGATGCAGAGAGCCAGTGTGAGGTGAGAGTGGACCACATGTGTCCAGCCACTGGCTGGCTCCGGTGCGTAGCCACCTGGTTGGTGTGGGTCCTTGTCCACAACCCATGGGTGTGAGAGATCCCAGGCCGCTATGATGAAACAGGTAAGCACACCCACCTGCCACCTGCACGGTCCCCAGATGAGACACATCCCCCTAAATCTAGACAGAATCTAGAGCCAAAAGTGTGTCCCAGTGATGATTGTGAGTAGATGCATACATTCCAATAACATGGCCTCCTCGTCAGAAATTGCTCAGCTTCATGGTTGAAGACACACTCGTCTATAAAAGTTCAGGGCATTTCTCACAGGGACAGAGGCTCACTGTCACAGGCTCCTAACATGGTGAGACAGTATCTTCCATGAGTGCCATCAGTTTGTTGGCATGAACAAGAGAAACCAGAGAAGACAGCAGAACCTGGACCATTGGTAAAGCAGAATTCTACTTCTAAAACCCAACAGAATAGCAACGATGAAAGCCTCTGATCTGTAATAGAAAATTTCACTTTAATGGAAATAGCGCATCTGTCCTCACCTCACCACGGGGTCATTCCGGTCATTGTAGACGTTGATGCGGCCGACGAACCTGGCAATAGAGAAGCCAGGTCAGTGCTGAGCAGCTGGGGTCGGGGAGGCAGGGAGGCAGGCCAGGTGCCTGTTGTCCAGAGACACTTCCTGCTTCCAGGAGGGAAGTGCACTCTACTTGAGGCCTGGGTTCTTGGTCAAGAGCTCATTGGCTTCCTCTCTCTTTCTTCTTTCTTTTAAGGTTTATTTGAAAGAGAGAGCACAAACGTGTGTGCAGGAGCTTGAGGGTGGGGCAGCGGGAGACACAGGTCTCCTGCAGAGCAGGGAGCCCGAAGCAGGGCTCAATCCCAGGACCCAAGATCATGACCTGAGCTGAAGGCAGATATTTCACCAAAGAAGCCAACTGGGCACCCCCTACCCATTCTTGTTTTACTATCTATCCTTATTAGCCTGTGGTCACTCTAAGGATTTTCCTTAAAATTGTTTCTCAAATCACAGAAAATTATGTTTTCTTCAATAAACTTAAGTTCCATTAAGCCAGGCCAAATATTTCCATAAATAGCTATAGATTTTAATGTTGCTGGACCATGAAAATGTTAAGTATGCTATTTCTGGCTTGGTCTTAATTTTTAAGCAGCTACGTACATTCTCTTCCCAGACAAGCGCAGCGCTGGTTGGGGCAGGGTGGAGAGAACAGCAGGTAGGGGGAGGGCACCAAATGTGGGGAACACAGACAGACTTACTTATACAGGTCAGGCTGGGGCTGCTCACACTCAATCGTGGCGTGCAAGCCATCTATATCCTCTTCCGTATGAAACCCCTTAGTATCTTGAACGGCGTAGTGAGTCTGCAGATCGACAAGAAAGGTGAGTTCACAACCAAACAGGGGACACGCACGTGGCAGCCAGTGCCCCTGATGTGGGGGCAGCACCATGTGCTACCTGCTGTGCCCGTAACCGAGCCCGCTCACAAACCCTAGGTACTGTGTCAGAGAAAACGTGGAAGTAGACTCGGAAGTCACATACCAGCAAATATACAACAGAGTTTGCGAATGTTAACAAGTTAAAGAATCACCAGGTGCCACTGGTATTCCTTCATCAGGGACTGGAAAACCATTCTACTCCTGTCCACTGCTCTCAACTTCACTGTGGTGGCGACCAGTCAGAAAAGAAATCTAGGACCTGATGTTCCTTTCCCTCATATGATGCCCTACCATGTGCACCACGCTGTCCTTGGCATCACACACTGCGCAGGCCTGGCACTGCTGGAGAGCATAAGCATTCCCTGCATGGTTCTGTGAACCTGAGCATGCTTTGCACCCTGGAATGCTTGCAGGGCACCGGTTCCCAATGCGGTGGGTCCAGGGGGCCCAAGAATGGCATTTCTAACATGACCCAGGCAATGTTGAGGCACCGGCCCCAACAGCATCGCTAACGTGGACAGGGTAGGCTCAGAGTCTGAGCAAGGGCCTGCTGGAGACAGCGCATCTCTGAATGTCCTCTTGTCCTCCCAGCAACCAAGTGCTTGGGGGCGGGGGAGAAGGACATGGATCAAGGCAGGCGGGAGATAAACCATGGCAGCAGCAGCATTTACAACACTTTGGAGCACCTACTGTGCACCTGGCATGTTGGGAAACTTTCTAAGCATATGCTCACAAGAGCCCCTGGAAGACATGTCTGTCCCCATTCTACAGATGTGAAAACTGCAAAAGGTAAAACTGCCTGCCCAAGATCACAGAGGCTGTAGCCATGACCAGTGCAGGAGCCCCACTGCCTTTTAAGGAAAGAGTTCAGGCCAAACAAATGTGCAGAAGTGGCATCAAAAAGCACACACACAGGACGCTGATCACAATCGGCACAAAAGCTACAGTGGAGTGCCTGCCAGTTCTAGACAAGGCAATGGCCATTACGTCTCATCACCAGCTCAGTAGTCTAGCCGGACACCTGCCACAGCCGCTCACTAGCGATGACAGGACATCCCTCCTGCATCCTCCTGCAAGACAGGTGCAAGGGGCAGCCTGATGCCCACAGCCTGGGTACTCGGGGCTTGCTGGGTGTCAGGGACATGGAAACATGATCCACATGCTCCAGATACCTGACACCATAGTCATCCGACTCTCCTGGGGGCTTCCACCCCCAAAATTTCTGTTGTTTACAATCAATCGTGCCAGAATGTTAGCCCTCTCAGGATATGTATATAGGAAAGGTGCCCCCAAATCCCCCAGGGTTTATAGAATGATATGAATTATCCATAAAAGAAAGAAAATATCTCTTTCCCATCACAGAAACCCCATCATTAATTGCCGTTTGTCAATGCCTCAGACATGGTTGGCTCCACTGAGCCATGCTCACTTTCCCAAATTCCTTGGAAGCTCCCATTAAAAAAAAAAAAAAAAAAAAAAAAGAAATCCTTAAAATAGTGATACGTTCTATTCATATGTGATGCTTAATTAAAGTTTTGTAGCACCAACTGGCAGTACAGAATTCCATACTGAGAATAAGATATAATTACTTATTATAACTTCAGAAAATCCTTATTAAGATATTTTAACATGAAGACACTTATTAAAGTGATAGTCATCAAAAACCTAGCCTCTTAAGTGGCTTTTCACATAATTCCAGTGTAGTGAAGACACTAATTTTGACTAGTAAAATGAAAATTTTCAAAATTCCCATAATCTACTCACTGCATCCTTAATCTGGTCCCCTTTCACTAAATGACACAGCTAAGAAATAACATGAAGTTATTTCTCTGAACCTGGGGTGGTTGGCGGTTAAGGACTGAGTGCGGACAGGAAACGGCGAGATGTAGGGAGAAGCAAAGTGAGGGGCTTCATGGCTGCCACAGTACCCCTGGTTTTTCCACAACCCCTGAAAACATGGGTTTGCAAACATGGTGCCACAGCGGCTGGCCACACAGTATGGCTGGAACAGTGCCCTGCCCAGGGCCCCAAATAAAAGGCACGGTACTTTATGACTGGATTCTCCGTCTAAGCTGGCGGTTGTCACATGGCAGGTCCCATCTCCGCGGCTGCTGGAGAGGAAAATCAGGTCACAGGGGAAGGTCTCGTCCTCCTTGACCATGACGATGTCTCCAACCTGCAGGACAGACAGGCTCTGTGTGGCGGCCCAGCCCTGTGTGGGTGCTAAAACATCCTAGGGAAGACTGTTTGCAGGGATTCTGCCAAAATCTGGGATGATTAGGTGGGGTTTCAATGTGCCAACTTCAGACCCACGAAGCATCAATGCACATTATGACAGAATAACACGCAGTGGAACCATAGACAAACTCCCATGACAGGATTATCCTTGATTGAGCCCAAGCCAGGCAAGTGCATGTGTTTATAATGAGTCTGCGTGGGAATTATTCCTGCAAGATAACACTATACCCTCCTGGTGGATGCGAGGAGGCCGTGATGGGGCTGTTCCTGATGCCCAGGTGGGCTGGGACTCCAAGGAATGCAGCTGGACAGAAGAGCCAGGTCGCAAATGCAGCCTGTATGTTCCATTTATGCCATGATGTTCTTGAGAGGACAAAACCTTAGAGATGGACCATCGTAGGTTCTCTTTTGCAATGGTCTCGGCACCTCCAGGCTGGCCCTGTCTCACACTGTCAGGGCACAGCCTCTTGTTCCAGCTGCCCAGGTAGAGAGCGGACATTTGCCCCAGGACATCAAGGCATTAAAAAAACAATTTTCTGCTGACGCTATTTAGGTCTATTTACTAGGAGCATAGAAGGCTTTGCAAAGGATATATGGTCTCTAAGGGAAAGTTCACATAGGGCCTGGGGCCTGAAGAAGCCCGGTAACGTGCCCAGGGCCCACCACGATTCCTTCCCAGACCCCTGACGGCCAGGAAAGAATCACCAGTCAAGACCAAGTGAGGGGAGCTCAGTCAGAATTCCTGCAACACCTGGATGGTGAGATTTATAAAACAAAGAAGTTGTAGGGGTGCTTGGCTGGCTCCAACGGTAGAATATGAGATTCTTATCTCAGGGTTCATGAGTTCAAGCCCCGCACGGGGTGTAGAGATTGCTTAAAAAATATATATAAATTTAAAAACAACAAAGAAAATGTGTGCATTGTGTGTATGGTACATGTTAGACAAGGTTAATAAAGGTGGCCATGTACTGGTGACACGTGAGCAGGCCCCCAGGTGGATCCTGGGTTGGGTGGGTGGGTGGGGAATGGGTTGGGGATGGAGGGGGAGTGGAGGGTGGGCACAGGGTGAGGGGTCGGGAAGGGAACGAGAAGATGAAGGAGGGGAGGGGATGGGGAGTGGAGAATGGTGGGAGAGAGGGTGGGGAAGGGGGGTGGCACAGAGTGGGGGGAAGCACAGAGGGCTTCAGAGGTGAGACGCAGCTGGGCTCCATCCAGGACTCACAGCTCACAATCCCCAGGAACTAGCCTGAGCAACTGTACCACTTGCTGGTGCATGTGCAGATGCACATGCAGGTGCTTCCCACTGGCTTGAGCAGGTGTGAAAATCATCCACACAGGTGACATACACAATGTTTAAGCAGATGAGGATACGTCACTTATACCCATGGCCCACTGAAACAGGGAGTTAAAACAACCTGCAGTGAGGCTGCCATTCCTAATTTCACAGTTTCCAACCAGTGGAATTCCCGTTCACATGACTCTACATGTTCGAGAACATGTTTGCTCATGGTGTCCCAGAGCATCCTCTACCATGTCTGTGTGGAGCAACCTCCTAGAGCCCAGACTGCCCTGATGGGATCTGTGAAATTAAACAGCTCTAAAGAAGAAAGCTTATTACAACTTCCAATAAGTAAAAATTGAAGTTAAAGCAGATTGTGGCAGGAGCCTGCCTTCCATGAGAAGGGTTTGGGGAAGTGGCCGGGCCCAAACTCAGTAAAGCAGCGGTTCTAGGCTCAGGTTTCCTCAAATGAAACCCTGCTCACGCTGCTGCTTTTTGGGCTTTGGTTTGGGCTGAAGAACTGTGCCAGGATTACTCACCCTCAGCTTTCGGCTCTGCTTCCGGACTAGCTTTCCATGCTGGATGAAATGCACAGGGCACTGGTTCATGGCATTGTCTGCCTTGTGGCGAAGCCAGTCCTCATAGCCCTGAGGGAGAGAAGACAGCCACACAGTGGAGCAGTACCCCATAGGAGGGTCTTCGGCCCCAGGCCGGCTGCTCTGGACTTTGCCGGATGGGCCGCAGCTGCGGGTGCCATGCAGCCAGCTTCAGCCTCGGGGCAAGCGAGGCTGCCCTAAAACCAGAAGTCACCCTTCCTGACACCCAGCAGCCACCTACCAGGAGTCCGGGCTTTCACCTTGACTGAACCCTACATCTACCCACTTCTTCCTGGCCCTGACCACCGGGTTGGCCTGTCCATTCCTCCAGAAGGCTGGTGCCTGTCTTCCTGCACCAGCAGTGATCAGGATTCAAGTCCTGAGGCCCCTGGGAGTTCAACATCCCCCCGTTTGCTGGAGGGCTTCTGAGTCTTCTCCCATGGGACACGCATCTACTGTGTGTGCTTGAGTCTCCTGGGATGACCATGCTGAGCTCCCCACTGCCCGCACCGTGGCTGGGGCCTCCCTTAGGCGGGAGGACCAGGGTGAGGGTCTCCAGTTCCCCTCTCTGCGAACCCAGGAGTAAGCCTCCCCTGGATCCTGACTGTGAGCATGTCACAGGCCCCGTCACAGGCACCCTGCAACCCCCACAGCACTCGTGTGCAAATGTGTGTACAGGGGGCTCAGAGCAGAAGGGGCTAAGCCAGGCCCCAGGGCATGCTCAGTGCTTGCCCGGAAATGCAGAGGTGAGACTACAGGAAATAGCAGGAGGGGGCAGGATGGGACAGGGGTGGGGAGGGGGCCCAGCCCGCCTGGAGGGAGGAAGATGGCATGGGGCATGCAGAACACCAGGCAGGAAAGGTCCGTGGGCAGCTGGGGAGGGCTTTGCCTGACTCTCTGAAGCCACTAGACATTGGAACAGAGGGGGTCAGATGCTCTTCAGAAACCTAGTTTAGTGCCTCAGTAGGAAGAGGCACATCTGGGTCCAGCCAGGTGACTGGCTCCCCACAGGGGCTCCCTGAGTCGCAAGGAAGGGCATTGGATCCCCCGTGTGTGGGGGCCGGGGTCACTGGGGAACCAGGGCTGGGGGGAGGGTGGAGCGCCACCCGACTCATCCAGTGCCAGGCACTTGGGGTGGCCTGAGGTCTGGGGAGGTGAGGAGCAGGGGGCAGAGGCAGGTGGAACGTGGGAAGCCAGGTACCCCCAGGAATGGGGTGAGGGGGTGCAGGACGGGGCAAGGCCCCACGGGACCTTCTGCCTCCTCACACTACTGCTGGCTTTCAAGAGCCACAGTCTCCTCCTCCACACCCGTCTTAAGGCCCTCATGTGGTGCTCTACAAGAAGGAGGGTTGTTCTTCCAAAAATACAGAGAGAAGTGGAAGCACCTAGCTCTAGCATGACCGACACTCAGAGCTCTTCAGAGATGACCCACACACCCAACCCCTCCATTCTGTGCCCCTTCTGGCTCTTCCTCCTCAAAAAGCCTCCTTCCTGTCCCTGGTTCTACACTCTTAGGACGTGTGTGCATCACAAACAACTGAAGTGTTGCTGTAAGTGTTTACAAAGCATGAGTACGATACACTACATATTTCCTTTGCCACTTGACATATTTTTCCACACAACGAGGCTCATTCATCTGAGTCACTGTACTGTACCCGCCATATGCACAACAGATGTGCCACCCGTTGCCTCACTGAATGACAGCTTGTCCCTAGTTTCTCTTCCACAAAGAGGCCTGCTATGAACATCCCAGGACATGTCGCCGGACCTCTGTAGTCTATTCTGAGATGCATATGATATGCACTAATTGCATATATCAGACCCCCTCTAGACTATGGGTCCCAGCATTCATGGTCTCCACTCCATCAGTTACTGCCAAATGGTTTTCCAAGATGGCACCACCACGCTCCCATCAGCGGCAGGTGCATGAGCTTCACCACATTATCATCCCTGGTTGCTCTTTAGGCTTTTAACATTTAAAAGCCAATCTAATGGGCACGAAGTAAAATCATTTTGTTCAAATCTTTATTTCCAGATTACTGGTGAGTGAGATATAAAACCCAAATTGAAATGAAGACATCCTTAAATGCTCCTCACAGTGCTGTATTAAAAAAGTACTCGTGCTGACATTCTCATATTGAAGAAGAGCAAGGCTGGCAGGAGGCAGCCCAGAGGCGCTGTTTACACACACACTAGAAGCTAACCTGATTCCATTCTGCATTCCTTCTCAATCTAGAGAAAAATCACTCTGCAGTATTGACCTATCACTGTCATCCCATGGCTGTTCTCCTATAAAATACATGTGTTCTTTATTTGTATTTAAAGACTAATATCAGAAAAACATGGCTTTGTCAGCAAGAATTTGACCATTAATAATCTCACTAGAAGCTGTCATTTTACAAATTATTCAGATCTCAGATCTCCCAAATGAAATGTTCACCTATCAACACTGAAATGCAAACACCATTAGGTTCAAAAGTCTGCAGCAGATAAGGGACTTGTTTCTGGAACATATAATGAATTCTCGCAAATCATTAATAAAAAGATAAAGACTACAATTTTAAGATGGATGAAGGATTTAGTGACATTTTCTTGAAGAAATAGACACAAACAGCCAATAAGCACGGGCAAAGATGCTCAATATCGTTTGCAAACCAAGATCACGAAGGGCTACTTCACACCCACACCAGGGAGATGCCGCCCAGACAGATGCAGACTGCTAGAAGCTTGGAGCGGGGATGGCGGGAGGTGCTCGCTAGTACAGGGCCTCCCTCCAAGGGGATGGGAATTTTCTGGAACCAGACTGAGGTGATAGCTAGAGTACTAAGATGGCCAGATGAACAGTGGACATAACTGAGACATAGTCCTCTCACTGTCAGTGACCAGAACCAGGGAGAAGAGCCCGAGGCACGCGGGAGTCCATGTGCTCGCTTAGGAAACAGCAGCCAGGACTCTGCACACAGTGGATCCTGGCAGTTCAGACTGGAGCATTCAAGCAGTCAAGAGTGTGGACAGGCTAGGAAATTTCAGGACTGATTTGTATTTTATTTGTATTTAATCTCCCATTCTGTAGGGTGTCTTTTAGTTTTGTTGTTTAGTTTCATGTTGAACATGAAAACCTTGGTTTCCTACTCAGACTCACAGGACACCACCCTCGCTGCTACATTTCATAATCTCTTATTTTAGCGCAAGTGTCAATCTAAGACGGTGACCAAAATGAATTTCTCCAAGTTAGCTAAACTTCCCATGAACTAGCTATAACACAGATCACCATGCTTTGGGTAAGAGGTGACATTATATAACAAGAGGGCACCATCTTCCCTTCAGGCAGCAGACGTCTTACCTGTTTGATGGCGGTGACGGTGATGACAAAGAACAGTGGGAGCCCGCTGGTTACTGGACTCGTGGGGGTGTCGATAATCAACTGCAATTAAAGCAGAATTGTAGAGCTACTGTCAAAGCAGGTCCCAGTGACCTTAGACTGGCAGGCCTGTAACACCCACAAAAACATCTGCTTTCTTTCATAAACCCACTTTATCCCCCCCTGGAGATAAGTCACTCTATTTACCATGAAACAAGGGTGGTTTGCTCCAGTTCCGGGACCTGCTTAAGGAAGCCCCACCAACTGCAGCAAAGACATAAGCCTGACTGGGGCTTGCATCTTATTTTATTTTACTGTGCGGCTTCCCATGCTTCAATTACATTGAATAACATGATGTTGGGGACGATCTGAAAGTCCTTCTGCTGTATTTTGCATGATCGAGAAAAACAAGGTTAGAAGTCTTAAAGCACATCAGACCCCTGCTCCCTAACTCAGCCCTCACTGAGGCTCTATCTTCTCATTCTCTCCCAGGCACACTGAGGAGGATCCACCCAACAATGCCCAGTGTGGCTGCTAGTTCCTCCGAATGACCGGGGAGGGGGGGGCAGGGATGGGGGGGGAATCCTGATTTGCCCCTGAGGACCGGAAGGCGGCCAGAACCACCCCACAGGCAGACTGTTCACGTGTCTGCTGCAGCTCAGACATCTCTCTGCACCAACACGCCTGCCCATGAAGGAAACAGAGGAAATGCTCCAAGTACTTGCTCTTTCTTGTTAGCAAACCACAGTGGACCTCCTGAGAATTAAGGGCCACTATTTCGATTTTACATTTACTGTGATAAAAAAGACAGTGGGCCTCACCTGCACCAGAAATATGATAAGAAAATAAAAGTTGGCTATTCTTCTGAATTGTTCAAACAAGTTCTTGGGTATGAAGTTCCAAAACGTGTACTGTATAAAAGAAAAACAAACAGGTGTCATTTTGATCACATTTTACTTTTTTACAGTGTTACCTTCCTATGGGATGACAACACTGGATGTCAAAGCACAAAATGTTTAGTTTTAGATACAAAACTCACAAGTCAAAATTTAGAGTGTTCCGTATATGTTTTATCAATTTGTTGACCACAAGAGTGAACCCCTAACACAGAACACATACTCTGAAAGCAGTGTGAGTTACCCCATGCCAGGTAATTCAATGCCATGGGAAGCAGCTTAACAACAGTTTAACCCTTAAAATACATTTCGTAGGACACAAACCTCTGATTGTTAACACACATGCGCTCAGCACCCCTCTTTCCCTCCTGCCTGTGACAGTGTCTCTAGCTGGCCCAGAAAGGTACATCAGAAGTCAGCACCAGAAGCAGCCTTGCTCTGGCCTGGAGACAGCCCTGAGGTGCAGGTGTCCCACACCTCCTAGTCCCACACACCTCCTCCGCCTACAGGGAGTGGAGGGCAGACAAGGAAGGGAGTCCTGACGCTCACCTACTCTCCAGACTGCTCCGCTGTGCCTCAGAAGTTTCCTTACCTTCCCCATTGAGAACAACAGTATCTGGGTATCATTATCCTCCAGTAAATGCACTGTCCATGGTGTCTGTTAGCATGTGGAATACTCCCGACCACCCCCCACCCGTGGCCAAGCCCCCAGCACCTTCCCCTCTGAGTGCTAACAACTCCCCTTCAGCTGACCCCCTAGCACCTTCTCCTCTGAGTGCTCCTGAGCCTCCTGCAGTCGGCCCCCCAGCACCTTCCCCTCCCAGTACTCCTGACCTCCACACGGGTGACCCTGCAGCACCTTCCCCTCCATATAGGGCCTGACACCGGGCCTCTACAGACTATGTGCCTGGCAAACATTTCCTCAGTCAGTGGCATGTCTTTCTAATTCTCTTAAAAATATCTTTAGAAGTGCAGAAGATTTTAAGTCGTGAATTCGATGGTTTGTTGCTGGCCTTGCTCTCATCGTTTGTAAGTTTCACCAGGTTCTGTTGGGATCCTCTCCACGGCCATCGTGTCACTTGTCTGCTTCCTCCTGACCCGGTGGCCTGTCCTGCATCACTCTCGTCTGTCACACATTAGCCACAACATGCACGGAGCTGCTCAACGGGGTGGCGAGAGGAGGACTGCACCATTCTCCATCTTAAGGTGGGAGTATCTCTATTTTCACCCTCAGGAATGGTATTAGCTGTGGGTTTACTGCAGACACTCTTCATCATGTTGAAATTCTCCTGTATTCGTACTTTCTGGAAACTTTCCATCACGGGACAGGTGTTGGATTTTGTCAAATGAACACTAATCTTTCCTCATTCGAAAACCAAACAGGTGTCCTGGTCAGAAATGCAGCCACGGACATTAAAAGAGGGGAGAGAATACATAGCTAGATCTTCTTTACCTCGGTGTCCCCATCAGAAAAAAACAAAACAGTTTGGCTATTGTGGACATTGCTGCTATAAACATCGGGGTGCAGGTGTCCCGGCGTTTCATTGCATCTGTATCTTTGGGGTAAATCCCCAGCAGTGCAATTGCTGGGTCGTAGGGCAGGTCTATTTTTAACTCTTTGAGGAACCTCCACACAGTTTTCCAGAGTGGCTGCACCAGTTCACATCCCCACCAACAGTGCAGGAGGGTTCCCCTTCTCCACATCCTCTCCAACATTTGTGGTTTCCTTCCTTGTTAATTTTCCCCATTCTCACGGGTGTGAGGTGGGATCTCATTGTGGTTTTGATTTGTATTTCCCTCATGGCCAGGGATGCAGAGCATTTTCTCATGTGCTTGTTGGCCATGTCTATGTCTTCCTCTGTGAGATTTCTGTTCATGTCTTTTGCCCATTTCCTGTTTGGATCGTTTGCTTCTTTGTGTTGAGTTTAAGAGGTTCTTTATAGATCTTGGAAACTAGCCCTTTATCTGATACGTCATTTGCAAATATCTTCTCCCATCCTGTAGGTTGTCTTTTAGTTTTGTTGACTGTATCCTTTGCTGTGCAAAAGCTTCTTATCTTGATGAAGTGACAATAGTTCATTTTTGCTTTTGTTTCTTTTGCCTTCGTGGATGTATCTTGCAAGAAGTTACTGTGGCCGAGCCTTGGTGTCCATCGAAAGATGAATGCATAAAGAAGATGTGGTTTATGTATACAATGGAATACTCCTCAGCCATTAGAAATGACAAATACCCACCATTTGCTTCGACGTGGATGGAACTGAAGGGTATTATGCTGAGTGAAATAAGTCAATCGGAGAAGAACAAACATTATATGTTCTCACTCATTTGGGAAATATAAATAATAGTGAGAGGGAATAGAAGGGAAGGGAGAAGAAATGGGTAGGAAATCTCCAAAGGGAGACAGAACATAAAGACTCCTAACTCTGGGAAACGAACTAGGGGTGGTGGAAGGGGAGGAGCGTGGGGGGTGGGGGTGACTGGGTGACAGGCACTGAGGGGGGCACTTGACGGGATGAGCACTGGGTGTTATTCTGTATGTTGGCAAATTGAATGCCAATAAAAAATAAATTTATTATAATAAAATAAAATAGGATTCAAAAGCAAAAAAAACAAAAAAACAAAAAACAAAAAACCACAATCTGAATTTTTTTTTCTTAGAGAGAGAGAGAGAGTCAAACCAAGAAGCAGACTCTTTTTTTTTTTTTTAAAGATTTTGTTTATTTAGGGGATCCCTGGGTGGCTCAGCGGTTTGGCGCCTGCCTTTGGCCCAGGGCGCGATCCTGGAGACCCGGGATCGAATCCCACATCAGGCTCCCGGTGCATGGAGCCTGCTTCTCCCTCTGCCTGTGTCTCTGCTTCTCTCTCTCTCTCTCTGTGTGACTATCATAAATAAATAAAGAAAAAAATGTTTAAAAAAAGATTTTGTTTATTTATTCATAGAGACACAGAGAGAGAGGCAGAGACACAGGCAGAGGGAGAAGCAGGCCCCCTACAGGAAGCCTGACGTGGGACTTGATCCCGGGTCTCCAGGATCGCAGCCCAGGGTGCAGGCGGCGCTAAACTGCAGTGCCACTGGGGCTGCCCACAATCTGAATTCTTAACATGCTACCCTACCTCTGGATAATTTGGCTTCTCTATGGAATTCAGAAAACATTTGTCGTTTATTCCACTACTAAATACGCAGCCTCTGTGGAGTCAGACCCCATATCCAACCTGGTCCTGACACTTAAAGATCAAGTAAACTTTAGTAAGTCATTTAAGGACTGGGTTCTGGTATCTTCGCTTATAAAGTAATGATACTAGCAGGTGCCCTGAAGAAAGATGGTTGAGGATCAAAGTCCTGGCTGGAACTGGTGCTCACACAGTAACAGGACATTAAAATTCTACAGCTTGACAAACGGTACAAACATAAGCAATCTTCTTAAATTTTTAAAAAAGGAAAATAGTTTTTCTCTTATATGAGATAAAAAGTCAGTTATTTTCCACTAACTTTTAAAAGGAGATCATTTTTTAAAATGTAAGTTACTAGGCAGTCATAGCATTTACGTCTCATTTTTGAGTTTCTGTGACTGGCTTAGAATGACTCACAATCCTTCACAGATTTCCTGACCCCAGAACAGAACTGTCTCAAGGCCCCACCCCCCTGAAACCAACCTGACTGCCCAGGACCCACACCCACACTCACTACCTATCAATCAAAAATGTCCCCATGTACCTGTAATCTGTTACTTGGTACCAACGTCACATCAATGGAAAAAGCTACTTAAAACCCCATCTTCTGTCTCCTCAAGTGTCTAAACACAAAAACCCAGTGCTGTTCAAGATGTGCCTCACAACACTGGGTGAAGACCGCCAAGGTGCAGATGCCCGAGTGCCAGTGATAGGGACATAAGAGACTTGTCACACCATTCTCTGAGTTCTTACATTTCCTTGGAAGCTTCCATGTGAGAAAACTTTCATCTTATATGTATGATGAAGATAAAATGGATTGTCATCTGCTACAATCCTTCCAAGTGGGAGACCATGTGCACACCTGGTCCTGTCCTATTTGAATGCTACCGTTTCTGAAACGCTTTTAGCTTCCCAAATTCAGGCGTGCCCAGGAGCCAGCTTGGATTTGGAACTGAAAGCCACTTAAATGACTGCTTCCTTGTAATCGGGCACACAGAGGCTGCATAGCTGCTTAGACATTACACTTTGTAACCCCCTTATCTTGCAGAATATTTCACCATCACAAGTCATTACTGCTGCTTATTAATGTAGTCAAAAAGAAGGTCACTAATTCCAGTGGTACATGACAAGAAATGCAAAGACCTGAGGAGCTGACCAGAACGTGTGTGAGTGCGTGCAGATCGGCTCCACGCGGGCAGGATGTGGTAACTGGGCACTGGGCGACATATGAGAGCCGGCCAGCAGATGCTGTGGGGCCACCGCGCACACTCCGTCTTCCGTAAGTCCTGGGGGCTGAGTGTCTGCGTGGACACGGGGCCACGCTGTCAGGTGTTCCACAGGGCCTGGCACCATAGGTGCCCCATTCTGGAATACTGACGTCGGAAAAATGAGTGAGCATCACGGTGGCCCAGTGAGGAGAACTGCTGGTGCCTCGGGGCCATGGGGAAGGTGCAGGCTCACATACAGACTTGAGGCTAAAAATCGACCCACAGGCTTTGTCCTGAGGCTGCTCCTTCTCCAGTGGGCCAGGGTGTAGGTAGCAGTGGGCTGTTCTGGGGAAGACAGGATATACCCATAAGTCCACAGGAACACTATCTGCCCACATCTAATTGGTAAAAGTAATCTTCCCTTGTCAATGACCAGAAGTGACACAGCTTTCTCAGAGGAATGGGGTGACGGTATAGCCTGTGCCTAGTATTTAATGTGTGGTGTCCTGCGGACAGAGTGGGGAGCCACCTGCATTTTGTGCCCAAAGTACGAGTCTATGAACTGACGAAGCAGCACCTGGGCCTTCCAGTGAACTGGGATCTGCTTGCACGTGAGCTCTAGCAGGCCCTGGGCACCACAAGGGGGACATGCTGGGGAGAAGGTTCTGGTTTCTTCTTCATCCTAGACACCTGCCCAGCATGTCTCCCCCAGAAAGGACACCCAACTCTAATCAATCCTTGACTGCCAACCTCGGCACTTCCATGGAGCGGGTCCAAAGCTGAGCCTGGTGAGGCTTGTTCAGGCCCTGGTGTAGTTTTTCACAAGATAAAAGCTCTCTGAGTCAATGAGATCAAGCTCATTGAGGAGGGGCTTCTACGCGCAGATGAATGCTCAGCCAGCAGCCTTCTTGTAAGACAAAAGCTTTCTTCCTGAGAAAACATGGCCACGTCAGAGCAAACATTCTCTGGACCTGTCCAGGCTTAGGCTGTACAAATTAAGTTTTTTTTTTTTTTTTCCCATCCATCCTGAGTTGTTTTTAAATGAAAGCAATCATGTGCTCTGGATGCCACTGGGGCGGACAGACATCCAGACCACCGTCCACCCGGCCAGTAGCTTGGGGCAAGTCCTTGGCCTTCCAGGCCTTCTCCTCTGCACAGAATCTGGTGAGCAGTAGAGGCTGTGCTGTATGCGATTTCTCCTTAAATGACACAGCATCATCTCCCGTGGACAGGCGCCACAACACTGGCCCGGCCTCCTGAGGAAGGACAACCCTTCCTGGAACAACAAGGAGCGTAGACACAGGGCCCCTCCTGCTTTGAGCAGAGACACAGGCTCCGACCTTCTGTGTGGCCTTAGCCAGACCTGCCTCTTGCAAGGATGTTGACTCAGTTCTTCCCACTCTGAAGGAGCTTGCAGGACAAGGACTCATCGTGAAAGCCCCTGGGGCACAGGTGATTGTGTCTCAAACCAGTCCTGCCTGCACCCCCTGCAGTGTTGCCTTTGTCGGAAACCAGGGCAGCCCCAGGGATCCCAGTGTGGGTGGAGCAGCCGAGGATGGTGGGTGCCATGAACCACCGCAGGGACAGAGAAGGTGGCAGGAAGACAAGGCACCTCCAAGTCACTATGCGAGTATTTGGGGAAAAAAAATGAAAATAATAGATTGGCTCTAAAACCTGAATCAGAGGACAAAAGAATGGGAAGTAGAAACCACTGCTCTTAGTTATCTCCCCCACAACATCAATGAGGCTTTCTGTCCTAAATAAGGGATCCTTTGGCTTCCAGCCACATTCTGCCAGATGCATCAAGAAGGCCCTCAGTTCACCCCAATCCATGAGGGGCTGTGTTTTCTAGAAGGTTCCTCCACGCAGCCCTGCACAGAACTTTGCACAGTGACTGGAAGGCACTGGGGCTGGGACTTCCGAGGCCAGGCTGTGTCCCAGGAGGGAGAGACCAGCTGCATCAGGAAGCCTCCAGTGGCGGAAGGGCCCTACAAATGTCCTGTGGGCCTGACACAGGGCAGTGTGGGTGGTTTCCTGCCCTGCCGCCTGCCCTGACCAGCTCACACAGCGCCCACGGCAGTGGTGTCAGGTGCGTGTCCCTGGTTCTCAAAGCATTTGAGCCGCACAGGATCTGATTTAAGAAATGTGTTTGAGAGTCCTTCTCTGTTTCGGGGGCACCAGTAACAGGCTCTTGGTAAGCTCTACCTGAGACTGTGTCAATTCACACAGGTCACCACTGTCAAGATCTGCCCTGGGTAAGGTCCTGCTTGGTCACATTTCCCATCATGTATCTGTTTGGGTGACGGAGTGCCATGCTTGTTGCTCAGGGTTTTGTGATGACCAATCTGCTTGTCCACACGGTGACTATGGTGATTAAAGCTGCTGTCATCATCGTCACTACTGTTATTTTTATGACAGTTTTAAATAGAATAAATCCATTAAAAAATGCCTTGAAAAGCAAAGGTTTTTCTGTTCTCAAATATTCTTAACAAACTTATAGCAATCTTTGATAGTTTACAAAGAATTTAATAGGGCTACCATGCACATCTAGACATATGGGACAACCATATATGGAGCAGGTGTGCCTGCCACACAGGTGTGCACACACACCGGGGGCTGGGGCATGTTAGGTCCAGTGAACCCACCACATAGGTGTGCATAGCCAGTCAGGCATGTACCTCTAAAGGGAAAGTTCTCCAGAATCTGGGAAGCCATCATTTACCTTGTTTGTTCAAAGCCGGCTACTAAATTCCCCACCCCATTCTGGAGAGCCATTGAGGGGTTCCTCTGCAAGTGTGTGAAGTACAGTTCCACTCCTGCTCTCCAGTCGAGGAGAACAGTGCTCCACTAGAGTGGGGACACCGCAATCATGGTCTTCCTGGGGCGGTTACGACACTGACTGCCTAACAGACTGGGACACATGCTCAGTGTTCTGTCTATCAGGTGGATGCACGTACCTCCTCCCACCAGTGACATCCAGGGTCATCTCCAGAGATGAGGAGCCCCTGGTGTGGGCTGGGGACTTGGGACGGGCATGTGGCCACACAGCAAACACGTAAGTGGCCATGGTAGGCCTCCCATGTTCGTGGCATAAAGAGAAGTGGAGGACAGGTGGTGCCCACACAGGATGCATGGCTCACCAGCTGGGGGAACAAGCTGCAGGACGAGTGGGCCAGCCCGAGTGGGCGCCAACCACAGTGCTCGGTGGGGTGGGCAGCAGCCACGGCAATGGTAACCATAGGGCCTGTGGGAAACAGAATCCCAGGAGACAGCTCACCTTGGAAGAGACTATTCTGTTGTCGGGGTGCCTCTGCAGGATGTAGGCCTCAGCACCAGGCGGGGGCTCCTTGTGCCCCACGTAGATGGTCCGACTGTCCACCCAGTTCTCTTCTCCAGCACACTACAGAATACAGAGCAGCATTAGCACAGGGACAGCTCCTCCCCAGAGTGCCAGCTGCACTGCAGGTCCCCATCAACAGAACCTGTGTGGGGCCAAGGCCCAAGCTTCCTCCATCTCACCCAACCCCCACGGGAGTGGCCTGAGCAGGTGGTCTGCACCCCCAGCCAGAGCCGCTGGTCATCAGGGGAAAGAACGCAGCTGGGCTCAGTGGGATCCTCGGGCTTCCAACAGAAAGGACAGCAGCCGTTGGAAACATGGAGCAGGTCTCTAACAAGAGGGTAAAAGTGGGCATTCAGGACAGAGGTGTGAGCCCTCCAGTATCTCCCTACTCAACGGCTCTCCTGGGAAGAGAGAAGGCTGGGGTGCTCTTCAAAGTGTCGTGCCCACCAGGCACTTGGTAAACATCTTCTGACCAGAAGGACCTTTACAACCCTCCACCAACCCTGCACTGTCAGCACAGAGGAGCCTAAGACACCACAGCTACCAAGTCAGCCTCGCATAGCAGCCCCCTCAGCCCCTGGCCCCCCAGCTCGGGGTCCTGCCCCACCAGGCGGCCTGCTGGGGTGCCGTAAGCAGGGTGAAGTGGGGGTCGATGGGATGGGATGGGAGGACGGGTGGGTCAGGCCAGAGCTCTGGCTCCCACGTCACTGAGACACAAGCCTCAGCATCTCCACGGCGCCTGAGGACAGCGTCTGCTCCTCGCTCATGGCTGCTGCTGCCAACAATGAACAGAAGCAGGACGTGAAGCAGGAGCCACGCAGGAGCCCAGGGTGGTCTGTCCCTGCCCGCTGCTGTGCCCACGCACTGTGGGCAGGGAGCCCCCACTCTTGAAGCTGCACAGACGGGTAATGCAAGCAACCCGCGTCTCTGCCGGCTGAGGGACGAGAGCCTCGTGTCGCCTTGGTCTGGTTTTTGCTCCCGCGCCCCCATGTTTGCCCATCTACCACCCTCTCAGGGCAGGAGCCCACAGGTGGGGCTGTGCCCCCAGCAGCACGGCACGTACAGCCGCTGTCAATGCTGCCTTTGCGCCCTCCATCAGGGCCTGGCTTTGTGAGGCGTCCAAGCAGACTAGAGGCACAGACAAGCCAAGCCCCGTAACCCCACCCATGTTTCCAGAGACGCTCAGTATGGATGTGGGCAACGCAAGACCCTGGGAGAGAACGGGGTGGCCCCTCCTCAGCAGGAAGTCAGGATGTGGCCCCCCCAGAAACCCTGCACTACGAGGGCCAGGCCGTATCCGTGGCAGCGCGAGCCCTCCCCCACCGCCCCACGCCCCTCCTGCTACCATTTCAAGGATGCTGACTAAAATGCCTGTGTGACAGCTTTGTAAATAAATCTCTGTATGTGAGATTGAAGAAAAGAGAGTCCCTGGTATCCCTTTACTTCTCAAGACACAACCACAGGGGCTCCTCATTCCCATGGATTCATGTACTTGTGTTCAAAAAGAATATGTAATAAAGGAACTAGGAGAGGAAAGAAAAGCATAAAGACCTAACTTTTAATACAAAAATGAAAATCCTGAAAACCTTTCCCCAGCCACTGGCTCTCAGGCCTGACCTTGGCCACAGACGCTCCAATCCTCCAGCAGGCAGGCAGAGGTACCCACTGCGCCCAGAGCACATCCACATCTCAAGGGAGGTGCAGTCAGGAGGAAGAATGCTATCGCTTCAATTCTCCGCACTGTCTAGAGGTCACCCACTATTTTAATATGATCACAATGCCTCGCACACGACACCCAGAGTGGAGCTATTTTACCTACTGCACATTGGGATGCTACTTCTGCCTGAGGGACGTGACCAGGAAAGACACTGAGCAGCAACAAGCAGCGGGGCCTCCCTAAATCACTGCAATGAAAAATCCACCTGGAAGGAACCATGTACCTACTGGGTGAAAGCTCAGCGTGGCATCGGGACGCTCCCTTCCTGCTCCCTGAAGGACACAAAAAAGCAACAAGTCACCAGCCTCTGGAAGGCCCTGCTGCCCTGAACAGGTCACAGCTCAGTGGACCCAAGGCCATCCGCGAGGTGATGCTTCCAGCTGCCCTTGCTCACCGTGTGGTCAGCATCGCAGGCCCAGGGAGGGGCCCCAAGGGAAGACCCTTCCCGAGGTCAGGAACCTGCAGGGGATCTCACGTGCGGCCCTGACAGGCAGAAAGCGTCTCCAGGTTCAGATCAAGACCAAGATGAGTTCTGAGGGCTGTTCTCTGCACAAATGTCCAGCTCTAAGAACCCCGAATGTACAGAACATGTACACAACGCGACCAACAAGGCGCTCCTGAGAAAGCCTGGCTCAGGTCACACCCACGTCACACACGTGTCCCGCGGCTGACTGGCTCCCTAAATATGGACGCACAGCTCAATACTTCTGTGTCTGGTTTGGTCAGCAAGACTGTGCTTCTCGGTACATTCAGTGATGAAAACAAACTTATCAGCCCCAGGGCAGCCCCGGTGGCGCAGCGGTTTAGCGCCGCCTGCAGCCCAGGGCGTGATCCTGGAGACCCTGGATCGAGTCCCATGTCGGGGTCCCTGCATGGAGTCTGCTTCTCCCTCTGCCTCTCTCTCTCTCTCTCTCTGTGTCTCTCTATGAATAAATAAATAAAATCTTTAAAAAACAAACTTATCAGCCCCGATTATATAACTTCGTGACTTAGCCAGTCTGACCCACACATCAGTCACACAGTCCGCCGTCCAGCACTGGTACACGCAGAGCTCTGAGGATGATGCTGTGGGCATCATGAAACCTCCGAGGTCAGGGAGACAGAGACACCAGCCTCATTGGAGACGGGACCAGCGCTGCCACCCAACACAGCCTCCAGGACCTCCCCCACAGTGTGGGGGGCTGGAGATGCACATCAGCAATGCAAGGCTGATGCCAGCAGGAGGTGCTCTCTCTCAGCTCGCAGGGGGCCCAAGAGGATAGCGCCTGCACACCCTGAAGGCTGCCGTGAGTCCAATCCCAAGTGCACATCTAAGCTGCGGGAACGGGCCCCGGTGCTCTGTGGCCTGCCGCATGCAGACCCACGCCCGCACTGCCCAGAGCGCCCTGGGCTCACCGCCGCGGACAGGCAGCTGCCGCCTGGCCAGGTCCCAAGCCACCAGACTCACACAGAGGAGGGGAAGGAGTCTTCCTTCTGTCACAAACAGAAACGAGGGGGGAAACCACAGGACATACAGCAGCTGATGGAAGAAAGTGCAGCATCTGGGCGATCACCAGCATGCATGGTGGTGAGGTGGGTACCCTGTTCCAGAAAACAGGCTCCAGGAGAACCACCAATGAGGAGAGCTTCAGGCAGCGAGCAAGATCAGTGGAGAGCAGACCCCACGTGTGCCATGGGGCGCCGCTGTCTTCACCCAACGTACCCACCCGCATGTCCGTGTGCACATGATGCCATGCCCTGAAGTGATGGCACAACGCTCTGCCGGCCACACACTGCAGAGGACCCGGTGCTTCTGTCCCTGTGAGCCAGGAATAAAACTTCCACTTTTGTTCCAGAGCACAGAACACACTACAGACAAAAGAACTGCTTCGCTCACTCATGCAGTTTATTTATGTCCAACCTAAAAGCACACAGGCAGACACTGTGGTTCGTGTGATGGACTGTGAGTTCCCAACGAGCTCTTAAAATGCTAGTCACGGCATGAACGGGTATAGACATGGCTCTGTCAGCAGAGAGCTCCTGTTCACACAGCAACCCCTCCATCCTCCACGCCCATTGTGACAGAGCAGCCTTCCCTCAGGTGGACCTAATGTCTGGCCCATTCAGATTACTAAATGAACATTCAGGTAAGCTGTTGGTCAACAGGGCACCTGGTGTTCCATATCCTGCTGGCGGGAGACACGGACGGAAACTGCAAGGACACATGGCTTCACGTGCCCTGGGCGGTGACAACGGAGACGAGGGCACGCAGGGAGGCTGTGGGGACGGGGCTGCCCGTCACCGGCGGGGATCGTGCAGCGGTGCAGCCGCTGTGGGAGATGGTGGCCACTTCCCCAGAAAGGCAAGTGTGCCACAGTCGCCACATGGCCCAGCGATCCCAGTACTTGGTGTGTATGGAGAAATGGAAGCAATGTCCACATAACTGCGTGTACACGTGTGTTCACACCAGCATCGTCTGGAGCAGCCAAGAGGTGGGAACAACCCGAATGTCAGTCAGCTGATGGACAGACACAGAGGGCTGGTTTACCCACACGGACTCATCACTCACCCATGAGGAGGACGCATGCTACAGCATGGGTGAACATGGAAACTACATAAAGGGAGGAACGGAGACAAAAGGTCACGCACCATAGGGTCTCATTCACGTGAAATGTCCAGGACGGGCAGATCTGCAGACTGGGCTTGCCCAGGGCTGGGCGAGTAACTGCTAATGGTTTCTTTTGGGATGAGGACAATGCTCTGATTGGGGGTGTGAACATGTTCCAACAGACACTGATGAGTCGCACACATGCAAAGCCCTGTGGTACGCAGGTTACACCTTAGCAGTGATACAGCAGATACTCATGCTTCCTGGGTGGCTGTGCAGTCTACATGCACACGAGCTCACCACTTCTCACTTCAGGAACACACGGTGGTGGCGGCGCCGTCGGAGATCACACAGCTCCTGTGCATGCCTCCCATCCGTCCTTGGCTTCTGCTGGCCCTTCTTCATTTTCTTGGAGGGAGAGGTCAGCCTTGTGTCTGAACCGCTTCCCCTTCCAGTCGCCCGTGTAGGCTCTAGAAACTCAGATGTAAAGGTCTCACAGTAACTGTTTCAGGAAGTGAAAGCTACAGCAGGGAACATGACCTGGTGGGATCTCGTACAACAGGCCTCGTGCCTGACGCACACAGTCATGCCTCTGCAAATGGCACATCCCTCAGCGAAAGAGGAAGGATGCACGGTAGGCTCACAGGGGACCTGCCAACGCTGCTCACCTGGCAGGTCTCAGTGGCGGCTATGGTGGCAGAGGCTTCAGAAACTGCTCAGTTGGCCGCCTCCTCTCAGGGCCTTCGAGTGGCCAGAGCTGCCTTTGCGTGAGCCCTCCACGCGTCAGCACCTGCTCACCTGCCTGGGATGAGCAGATGCACCTATGGGTGGGTGGGAGGCTGGGACTATGCTGAGCAAGCCCATCAGATCCACTTCCATGACTCCCACGACAGTAGACGAGCAAACAGGAAGGATGTCAAGGGCCACGGCGGGAAGACAGCCCTGCAGGCGGCAGCCCCGGGGCCCGAGTGGCAGCAGGATGGAAACTTCTGGGGAAGTCTGGGTGAGCCTGGAGGGTACAGGCAGACGGGACGAGCAGGAAAGAGGAGAAAGCAGCAACCGCCCGCAGCCCTCAGCAGCCCGGAGCCCCATGGCAGCTGCACCCCCACCCCCTGGGAGAATGCAGCGTTTTGAGAAAGGGTCTCTGTCGTGAGCCAGGAGCCACGGAGGAAATGTCACCACACATCACAGTGACCCAGCTCCCTGAACATCCTGCAGGGCTCCTTCCCTTGATCCTCCTTCTCTAAAGATGTTTTACGTTTGGATCGATTGATTCATCAGTGTCCGAGAACCCCACACCTGTGTTCATGGGCGTGGTAGTGCAGTGTTCCTGACGGCGTGGTGCTGGTGGTCGATGGCCAGCGGCCTCAGGGACGGGCTGAACATGGGCCATGTCCCTCTGTGTTTATGGGACATGCGGTTCTGTGGGATCTGGGGTGCAGGGCTCAAGTCAGAGACTGGCCCACTCAGACTTCAGTAGAACCTGCCATCTGATGGGAAGCAATCCCAAACCAAGAGCCACCATGTGGGGGCCTGGGCCCCAACCGGAAGAGGTCAGAACGGGCAGCAGCAGAGTGGCCTAAACAGCGTCCAATATCAACTGGCTTCTTGAAAACGGGTCACAGTACTAGACCAAGTGACCATGTGGTCTCACCCACAGCTAAGAGTAAAGGACGAAGAGAGCAGAGCAGTGCCTAGGAGGTCAGGAAAGCCGGGGCACCGGGCCCTGAAACCTCGTGCATGTTCCCAGCGATGAAGGGAGGGGTCCAGGCCCCGTCCTGTTCTCTCACTGACTGTGCCATGGGGATGGACATGGTGGGGGTGTGACGAGGAGGGACTGGCCAAGTAGCCAGGGACACACAGACTTCAGGATGAACCCAGAGGGAGAAAGAAGAAAGGATCTTCGTCCAAGCAGACCAGAGGGCCCTCCCTAGGCAGGTCGGGGCAGGACCTCAGCCTGAAGCAGGACCAGGGCACCCTGAGTGGGTGGGGGCCCCTTGGCTGTCGGGCTGGCCCCGTTAGAAGTGGGGGCCAAGTTCCAGTGGTCAGTGGCTGCTGGATCCTTCCGGGCTGGGGACAGAGCTGCAGCATCGGGCTGGCCTGGCTCCTGTGACCATCACTGAGGATGGTCGTATGCTCCAAACATGCTCACATATCCTGGGGGGAGAGGGTGCCCCCACATGGGGAATTCAAACACACATTCTAGAGTACAGAAATAACCACCAGATTTAATGAGTGTGAACGCTTCTGTCATAATTGTACAGGTGACTTTTTTAAGAAAGTAATTAGAAACAGAGATTTTTAATAAGTCATTTGAAAGCCTTCCTCTTAAAATCTCAGACACAAAAACGTCACGTCCCTAACTTGCCGCAGGGGTGGGCCACCCCAGAGATACCAGTGTCCAAGAGAACCAGAGTCCTCCAGGCGCCACAGGACCGAACACAGCTTCAGGCTGTTAGAAGCCCATTCCACGTCCGCCCTAACCCACTTCTGTGTCAAGCAGTGGACACGGCGCCCGCTGAAACCACACACAGGAGGGAGTCCACCATCCCGAGGGGGGGTACCGAGCTCCCCTACAGAGCTGAGTCTATCGGCAGCAGCACCCCTCCCGCCAGGCCCCTGAGTGCCGACTCTGCACACAGGTCATGTCTGTCCCACCACGGGCAGTCCACACTCCTCTCCAGTTCCAAGGCTGTGCACACAGTACTTTCAAACCACCTTTACTCCAGAGTGACATGTGCTTTCTGACTCTCCCTCTGAACCGGTTATCATATCTGATTCCCTCACAATGAGCAAAATATCACCTCACATTTGTGTTTGCACGAGAATCACAGTTGTCCGTGGGGTGGGTATCCCACAGTTTGGAATCCGACCTTAAGTGAAGTTCGAGTACAGTCCTGGGGTTTCTGTGACCAGATTCAGGCTCTGCACGAAGCTCTCACTCTCCAGTGCAGCCCATATGAGCAGGACCAGGAATGTTCCAGAAAATAAGAAAACAGAACCCTGATCACACTGCCATATCAGAGCAACTAAGGAAAGAAGCAAGAACACAGGCTGGCACCTTCCTGACACCGCTGACGGCCCACCTCACCACAGCCCAGACACCAGTCAGCAGGGAAGGCCCGGTTTCACCCCCATTGGCAACCATCAGTGGCCACACCAGGTAAAGCCTTCGTGGCTCCCTGGGGGCCAGCAAACCATCCGCCCTTCTTCGTATAGGGACAGGACTGGCACGGCCACACACTTGCTCCTGGGAAGGCCGCGGCTGGCTCTGCAGATGCTCCCAGGCGGAGCTGGCTCCCCATGTCGGGGGCTGTGGTCTCAGAGCACACATGGGGCCCTGCTGCGTGCTGTGCAGGGCGTTAGTGACAGGCTGGGGCGGGTACAGCCTTGGGCAGCGGGGCTCTGGGGAGGACACCCAGATGCTCCAAACCCAGGGCAACACTCGCACTCGCACCTGGGACGCACCGGGCCACAGAGGCTGGGGCCTGGCTCTGTGAGGGGGGACCCGCCCATCACCTTCCTGGCACTGGAGTGTCCAGTCACCACCTTCTCCATCAGCTTCTGACCTCAGATGCTCCCAGCACTTCAACAAGGAAGAGCCTGACACAGAGCAGCTTCAAAGCCTGGTGGCTCTTTCCCCAGACCTCCCAACACCTAACAAATAGGATGTCTATAAATACCACCCCCCACCCAACGCTGTTCTAGGAAGACTCCTAAGCAGGGAATCACTCTAACAGGACCCCAGTAGTCATGCCAAACTCGTTTCTCCTGTGGGTGAGATGCAGGTCATCACGGAACTGCAGATGGGATGGGGACCACAGAGCGCCAAGCACACATCCCGGAGCAGGGGTCGGGGAGCAGTTCCCGCCTGTGCACTCCCCAACTCGGCCGCAGCCCTCAACCAAAGCTTGGTGGTGCCACCTGGGAGGAGAACTGGCAGGTCCCCTGAGCAGGGTGGCCTTACACCTTCACCCCCTGACGCAGATCGTCGGTAGGAGTCCCTCAAGGTCTACGGGTATAACAGCCCTGAACAACCACACCGCACGGGCACAGAGCTTTCCCCTAAATGTCTCTGCCCATAGGTGCCCTTGGGGGCATAGTCTAGGGATTCCACCGAAGAAATGAAATTCAGGGGCGCCTGAGGGGCTCCATCAGTGAAATGTCTGCCTTCTGCTTGGGTCATGGCCTCAGGATCCTGGGATTGAGTCCTACCTCAGGTTTCCTGCTCAGTGGAGTCTGCTTCTCCCTCTGCCTCTGCTCCTCCCCCTGCTCATTCTCTCTCGCTTGCTCTCTCTCTGTATCTTAAATAAATAAATAAAATCTCAAAATAAAATTAAACTCAGAAGTTCAGTGACTGGTGCAGGGGTACTGAGCACAGTAGTGAAGACCTGGCCTGGAAGGAAGTCTATGGATTGAGAAACCAAGTCAGAGCAACAGTCAAGTCTCCAAACCCACAGTGGTCAAGGATTCACCTTGAAAGGTTACTCACACCTGCTCAGAGATGCGATTCCCAGACATGCATGAGGACAAGCTCATCCCCAAATGTGGGGCAGAACCTGCCAAGCACTGAAGTCCTGACCCCGGCGCTTCCTGGCATGGAGAGAACAGACACTGCCGTCTAGGAGGGCGCCAGGCATGTGTGCCAGGCTTCTGGAGAAGTCCACAGAGCTGGACGCTGTCTGGGCTTGACAAGTTTGCATGAAGGAGAAAGAACATAAACTATAACAAACCCAGTGGTTCTCAAACTCTGAGGTAAGAAATATATTTTACTTTATTTTTTAAGATTTGAGAGAAACAGGACAGAGAGCACTAGTTGGAGGCACAGAGGGAGTACTGAGCGTAGAGCCCCATGTGGGACTTGATCTCAGGACCCCGGGATCACGAGCTGAGCCGAAATCAAGAGTTGGAGTCTTCACTGACAGAGCCTCCCAGACACCTCCATGTTAGCAAACTTAATTCAATCGTGACCTGTGTATACCCATGAATACAGGAGAAAGAAGCGTGCGGTCCCTGCCCCGTCGTGGTTCTGGTTCTGTTCTGGAAACCCTGGCTCTTGCTCACTGACCTGCAGCTGTGATCTGTGAAGGGTCGCTCGCATGGACAGCATGTCCTCTACTGACCTCATGTTCTGACGGGCTCGGTGTCCTGTGTCCGCAATCTGTGTATCAGAATGTCAACTTCCTGAAGGGCCCTGATTAAAATAATGTCCAGAACGGGGTCTGTTTTCTCCCAAGGTATCATCAACTTCCATTTCTCCAAAATGTAACAACCAGAGAGACGGGACAGCTCTTGGCTCTAACGCATCGCCCGGAACAGCCAGTGCATCAGCTGGGGTCTCCTCTGTCCTGAGCCTGGCGGCACCCAAAGCCTTCACTTCCCGACCTCTGACTTCACATAGACGACAAGATCGGAACCCACCAGGGGTCACGGTTTCCAAAGGGAAGGAAACATCCTAGAACCGGGTATATGAAATTAGCTTTCATGAAATTTCTGTTAAACAGAGGTAAGTTAGGGATGCCTGAGTGGCTCAGAGGTTGAGCGTCTGCCTTCGGCTCAGGTCATGATCCCCGAATCCTGGGATGGAGTCCTGCATCCGGCTCCCGGCATGGAGCCTGCTTCTCCCTCTGCCTGTGTCTCTGCCTCTCTCTCTCTCTCTGTGTCTCTCATGAATAAATAAAATCTTTAAAAAAACTGAGGGGGGCACTTAATGGGATGAGCACTGGGTGTTATACTATATGTTGGCAAATCAAACTTCAATAAAAAAATACATATATATAAATTTTTTTAAAATCTTAAAATGAATAAATAAAAAATAAACATTGGTAAGTTGAGGCCTGTGTGCCCTGTGCTCTGCATGGGCATCACCTGGCAGCCGTGGCCCCAGAAATCCCATGTGGACTCCGTGGTCCTGGGGGCCCAAGCAGCGGGAAGCACTGCCTCTCAGGGTCTGCGTCTCCTCGCTTTCACACGTCTAACATGCCATGTGGAGAATCTGTCTTATGTTCCCAAGAAACATTATCAACACTCTTTACAAATCTCCCTATTTCAAGGGTATTTACATCCTGCTGCTGAGCCAAATGGCAGATCGTGTGTCCAAATTACAAATCTGGAGTTGTTTCAGCTAATTTTAAAACTACAAAGTGTCAAAATAAATCCACCTACCTACCTGTTTCTTGTCCCTAAACCAGCAGGAATCCTAAAGCCTCTGTGTCCCACTGGCCAGGACTATGCACAGTTAGAGGTCACAGGCAGGGCCTTAAAGTGTGCTCAACCCCAGTCTCTCACCTCTGAGGGTCGTGGAGGGAGATACCTTGTACCAGCAGCAAAGGGAGGGGCACTTGTCCTGCTTTGTCCCCCACCCCTTTGCCTGGGCACCTCTCTATGGGGATGCAGGCAGAGGAGCTGAACCAGCAGGGACACGGGGTAGTCTATGGAGGCTGCACTGGGCTGGCACAGACCCATGGGGGGGCATGCTGGCACAGGCCTGGGGGGTGGCGCTAGCACGGACCCGGAGGGGGGTGTTGGCACAGGCCTGGGGGGGTGCTGGCACGCACCTGTAGGGGTGCTGGTACAGACCCAGGGGGGCCATGCCCATCCAGGGAGGGCATCTGGAACAGACCTGGGGAGGGCATGCTGGCACAGGCTGGGGGGGGTGCTGGCACGGACGGCGGGGGGGGGACACCCTGGCACGGATCCAGGGAGGGCACACTGGCATGGACTCAGGCGCACACTGGTACAGACCCAGGGCGCACAGGTTACAGGATCCCTCATGCACGCAGGTCTGCTGACTGGAACACACAGCCCATGGCTGCAGTGCCCACCTCCCCTCGGGTCCCCGCATCACCTTGCTGTGGAATCTCCTCCTCGCCTCCAGAGAACAAGGCAGAGCGCGGTCAGGGTGGAGGTGGAGGAGGCTGCCGAGCCATGGGTGCCCCTCACGCAGGCCCTGGGTCACCCAGGGGGCGCTGCAGACGTGGACGACAGACAGACCTACCCACAGGGGCTGAGAACACAAGGAGTACCTGCACACCTTAATGCACAAGGACCAGCTCACCTGCCACGCGCGATCTTTCCAGGCCTGGCCTGGGATCCACACTGACCAGCAGGCATGCAGACAGCTCACCCCACAAAGCATCACCATCTACCAGCTGCCGAAGGGCACCGGGCTTGTCTGCTCAGGTGTAAGCACGGCCAGAACTGGCTGGGCCTGGAGCCAGCTGACCCCATGGCTCTGGTGGGAGTCTGGAGGATCCGTGGAGCAGGCTCAGTCACTGAACAGAGCACAGCACCATTTGTATACCCCCCGCCTCCGACTCAGCAGCAGGTAAAGAACAGAGCTGTGGTCACAACACCCTCTTGCAGAGGCCAACTCCAGGGGGAAGCGAAGGGGGTTCCAGTCCGCAGCTGTATTCTGGAGGTGCGGGAGCAGGAGGTAGCCCCCACCTCATCGCCTGGGAGAGTGTGAGGAACTGAGCCCGACACCCACCCCGGGGACAGAAGGGGGGTGTGGGCAATGACCCAAAGTGCCCCACGGATTCCTGTGTTCCTGGGGGACCTCAAAACACAGGTGAATGACAGGTCAAGGCTTTGCCTGAGTGGCCCCCAAGGGGTCACCATGGCTCCCCTACAAACACAAACCATGTCAAAAAGCAGACTGTACCTGGGACACATGAAAGACCATCATGACCCAGGCATCAAAAGACCATCAAGGATTTGAACAGATGTTTCTCCAAAGATCTACAAATGGCCAATAGCCCAAAGAAAGATGCTCAGCAGTCACCAGAGAAGTGCAGACCAAACCCTGTCCACGCATGAGATGCCAGTCACAGGGGTGCAAAGGTGGGACCCAACCGCACGGCAAGCACTGCAGACCCAGAAGGCAGACCTGTGGCTGGCGGGGCTGGCGGGGCAGGAACTGCGAATGCGTGCTGGGTTTCTTCTCGGTGATGAAAGTGTTCTCATGCTACGTGGGGGTGGTGGTCTCATCACTTGTGAATATACTAAAAACCACTGAATTGTACCTTTTAAAGAGTTGGTTTTAGGACACGTGAACTCATCCCAGTCACACCCCAGGTGAGCTCTCCCCACAGATCTGCAGGGTGGCGGGTGCACTCACACCCGCGTTGGGCCCATCGCACCTGCTGGAGCCGCCCTTCACTTCCCTTTCACGGCAGAGATGTGGTTGTACCAGATTCACTCTGGCTTGGGGAAACGGATAATGTTTTTAAAGTTCTGTTTTTAATAAGATGTATTTCCTAACGTGTGAACCTAAGTTCACTGTGTTTCCCAAGGAGCACACCTCGCAGCTGAGTAGCTCAGAACCGGCTGCAGGGTAAAATGGGACAAACATGGTCGAGAGCAAGCACCGTCCACTCACGCTCTGGGCATGGAAAAAGCAGGACAACTCATTTCTGGGGTGCATGGGGCCCCCCAGTTTTAGCCGCAATGGCTGTTCCTCCCAGAAGGGTGGGGGACTCCCTGCATGCCTGTGCAGACCCCTCTCTGCCACCCCAGGGAGGAAGAGGGGCCTCTGAGTTCTGAATTCCATCCTAACAGGGCCACCTGCCACTGGGATGGTGCTCGGGCCGTCACTGGCGCTGCGGTCAGCTCTGCCAGGATGCAGGTACAGCGGCCCGGGCGGTAAAGTCAGAAAACACACGAGGACACAAGAGACCATCAGAAATACACCGAAAATCAATTCCAGCCCGTGTTAGTCACCTAATGGCAGTTTTGAATGTCAGCGAAAACAGACTAAACCTATTAGCTGAACTACACGGGTGTGTGTGGGGGGGGGGTGACAGACGCACGTAACCCGACCCTAGCGCCCTGGCCGGTCCCTTCGGTGGTCCTCCCGACAACTGCTTTTCACATTTGCAGGATCCAATGACAAAGCAAGTGCAGGCTCTCGTGTCTGTTTATAGCTTTCAAAGGCAAGGTTTGCTGTTTGATGTTAGAGGCTAATAGAGAGCTTCGGTGTTTCTAAACATAGGCCTCTTCCCCTCATTCTCCGCCAGGGCTCCAGTGCCCCGACAGAGACCGCACCCTGCTGGCGCCTACCCTCCCAGGCCCCTGCGCCTGCCAAGCGCTCAGCTCCTACACCTGCACCCAACGGCCTCCCCCCGACCCTGCTCCTGGTGCCCCACACAGGTAACAAATTACAATTGTGCTCCAGTGAAACCTGCGTGTGTAAGCGGCATCCACCAGGTCCACGCTCCCAGTCGTTCTGGCAGCCGGCGGGCAGGGCCTGGACTGCAGGGCTGGGGGCTCCCTCTGCTCCGGTCAGACCCCACCCCCTGGTGTCCCTGCCAGCACCATCTCTTACCATCATCAGTAGTAACACCCGGTTTCCCTTCTCAGGCAAATGTGGGGCATTTTACGGCCAGGAACATATTTGTAAACACAAAATCATTTGGATCACAAAAGCATCAGGGATATTCCACATCATCTGAAAACACTGACCATCTGCAAAATGTCAAATGTCAGCTGACCTAAGCTGAAATTTACAGGGTCCAGAATAAAAAATTCTAACCACAAACGACCTGGCCTCGCCTGAGTCTGACAGTTCATAGCGGTAGACACAGAGCTCCGTGAAGAGCAGGCGCATTGGGGCATATGCCCAGGTCAGAAGAAGGGCACACCACATCCAGGAGCTGAAGAAACGGGCAGGGAGAGGGCAAAACCCCACTGAAGCATCCAACTCTCCCCACCAGACTGTGGCAGTGTGGAAATAGCGGGGAAGTGGCCAAACCGGCTCCCCCTCCCACCTCCCCCTCCTAGCCCCCCTCCCACTTCCCATCCAGGTCCCCTCCCACCACCCCATAAACCTCCCCTCCCCCCTCCCCCTCCCACCTCCCCATCAGGCCCCCCCATCAGGCTCCCCATCAGGCTCCCCATCCTGCCCCCCCTCCACCATGGCTTCAAGGGACTGACTACCTTGCAATACACTTTTCTCTGCATTTGCAGACAAGGAGACATTGAGGGCTCCCAGGTAAACTCAGGCAGGTGAGTCACCTTCTAGCACATATTTCTGTGGGTAGCACAGAGGCTCCACTCACTCAGACACAGGGATGATGGTGGGTCCCCATGTGCTGGCCCAGGGACAGGGCACAGCATTGCAGGGACAACACATGGAGGACGATGGCAACATCCCCACTGGAAGGAGGGCAGCTGAGCCAGGCTCAGGGGACAGAGGATACCAGGGTGGCCTCCGTGAGGGAAGCCAGGGCCCATGAACAAGAGCCAACAACTGAAATCAAAGCTGACCTGAGCTGGGGTGGGGTGATGGAGCCATTGTGGCTGAACAGGACAAGTTCTGAGAGGGGGGGTTGCAGAGTCAGGGAGCCTCCAGGAAGGACCACACACTGGTCAGAGAATCCAGCTGAGCCCAAGCCTGGCCCCCGTCTCCCCGCACACAGGCTACACCTGCCCTGCCCCTTGAGTTCCTCTCCCAACAAGAAAAGGTAGGGACTGTGCCATGGTGAAATAATGACCGCCATCCTGTGAGCCAGAGGCGGAGGGATCCGTGCCCTGTGTCCTCGAGAGTGTTCGCAGCAGAGACGGAGGTCGGATACTCAGCAGTCTCCGAACTGGTGGTCGGCAATGGTGTGCTGGCACCAGGTAGGCAGGGACTCCGGGAAAGGCAGGCCAGACACCACAGGGGACAGGGCAGGAGGACTGGGCACACGGGGCCGTCCAGCCCTCCAGCTGCCCCAAAGCTGTGACTGCCCCCCTCCAGACGTGCCCTGGGCACAGCCCACTCGGTATGGTGTGTCCCTGGTTATAAACATGGGTGAAGAGGTTAGATGGTCCATGCACACAGGTCAGCAGAAAACAGTGCCCCCAGGACAGTGGCTGACAGTCAACTAGCAGGAGAGACGCTCCGCCAGTCAAGTGCCAAACCCCGTTGTTCACAGAGCACTACCACGACCAGTGCCCAGGAGGCCAGCTGGAAAACCACGCAGTTTCTGCAGTTAGGTCCCACTACCAATGCTCTCCCTCTAGAGACACATTAGCCAGAAAACAAAGCAAACATACTAAATTCACAAATGAGAACGTGTTGGTACACAAGAAGGCTTTTTTTTTTTTTTTTAAAGATCGTATTTATTTATTCATGAGAGAGACAGGCAGAGGGAGAACAGGCTCCCTGCAGAGAGACTGATGTGGGACTCAATCCCAGGACTCCAGGATCACGCCCTGAGCCAAAGGCAGATGCTCAGCCACTGAGCCACCCAGGCGTCCCACACATGGAGGCTTTTAACGGCTACAATCATATACCTTCTGCCGCAGTGTAGACGTACTTTCTAAATACTGAGTACACAGGGGCTAAAGGCATGTGCAAGAGCAGGTGTGGAAGTCTGACACACACAGAGCTGCCCGGGGAACGCAGGCCCCACACCCCCAGCCTGCACGCAGGCTGCCTGAGTCCCACGGGAGTCTCTGCAAACCCCCAAGTACGGATTCTGGTCCAGAGGGGTCACGCAGTGACCAGCACAGGGTCATCTCTCACCACGCCGGGCTCCTGACCCTGACCTGTGGCCACTCTCCAGGGAGAGGAAACGAATGTGAAGCACACACTGGACTTGAAGACTTAGTATGAAACTATGTATGGACATAACACATCCACTCATGTTCAAATAATATTTGGAAATAATAGTAATATTTAAAGACACTTTGCATGCATCTCTACGGTTTTCAGATGCCCCACATGGCGTACATTCGTGGGCTGGGTAGGGAGCCACCTGCCCACCTGCCTACAGCACACACCGGGTGCTGATGCCCCGTCACCTGGAGGGGAGGCTGGGGAGGTGCCCTCCTCCACATTCCATGGACAGGGGCAAGAGGTCAGGCCCTGGGGTGACCAGCCAGGCACTTCCTGACAGCAGCCCAACATCAATGGTTCTTCACTTCTCAGAACTGGTGACTCATGGCAAGAGCTGCCCTTGCTTCCGGCAGGAAAACAACCATTTGCTCCCTGTGTTGGAGGTTCACACGAGGAATGTCAGCATTCTTCCTTCTTGGGGCTATTTCTTAATCCACTTGTGTCACACACCCTCCAGAGGAGCAGATGTTGGATGCAGGCCCAGGGCTGAGTCGGGGGAACTGGGTGGAGGAGGGGCTGGAGGACAGCCCCTGGGCCCTGTCCCGGTCAGGTCAGGCAGGCCAAGCTGCTCACAGCAGGGGATCAGTGAGAGAAGCTTCCGGAAGCTAACACTACAGGCCAAAAGGAGGGACCATCAGTAGCTGTCTGTGCCTCTGTGGGAGGTGAGTCCTATCGTTGACAGGCCCAGGGCCCCCGGGTGACGGTAGGCAAGGGCGCTCTTTCTCCAGGCAGTACCCAGTGACTATCTGATGTGTCTGATGATCTGGAGGGCAGCGGTCTAGGTCCCCTGCCAGCCACAGATGAAAGGCAGGCAGAGCACAGTCAGGAGGAGGGTTCCTGGCTTCCAGCTCTGAGACCCCAGGCTGGCCACAGGGTCACCCTGGAGACAGCTGCTGAGGGCCAACAATGCCTTCTTGGAAGGCCAGGGGGGCAGCGGGATCACCCTGGTCCCGGTTCACAGACCTGGCTGCCCTCAACTGCAGGAGGGTCCTGAGGGTTCCTAATTATCCTCCTAAGACTCTCAGCTGGGATGGGGGGGGGGGGGCAGGCACCCGTCTGCATTCAGACGGAAGAGGAGGCTGCTGGTAAAATGAGGCCTCCAGGGGTGCTATGGGGTTGTCAGCGATGGGTGGAGACAGGGTGCTCCTCCTGGAGCTGCCACCCTGGGGGCACAGCCGTGGGGGTGGGGGGCTCCTGCAGGAGCCATGCACCTGCCCCCCCACCCTCACCCAGCTCCAACCCTCAGCAAGGCTGTATTTCCTGTAAGGTAAGGTGCTGCATGCTGCGTGGGGAGAGGGGGGAAACAGGCTGTGGAAGGCTGGAGAAGGGAGGGAAGGCAGGGGGCACCGATCAGACCCTGCACTAGCCAGGGCCAATGGCATCCCTGCTCTGCTCAAAGCCACTGCAGCTTCTCTGGGTCTCCATAAGGCCATGATGCAGCCAGAAGCCACCACAGAGTCCATGGGCCGCTGCCCATACCCCGGCAGTTTCCTGATCACTGTCCTGGCAGTGAGAGTCCAGGTTCCACAGGTCCCAGCAGTGGGGGACCCCTACACTCCCACACCGCAGCCAAGTCAGGTCCAACTTGGAGGCACACTCGGGCCAGGGGCCCTAACGCACCCCGTGGGCTATGGGCTGTCAGCAATGCTCAGCAGCAGTGTCCTTGCAACCTGAGGACCCAGGGCGGCTTGGCAAAGGATGGGAGAGATGATCACTGCTGCTCCAGGATGAACAACCAGTTGTAAAGATGCCGCATGAAACACACTCCTGGGGAGTGAAGCATCAGTCACACCAGTGGCCTTCTGCTGTGAACAGACTCTTCTCATGTTCTATCCCGGGGTTGCCCCCAATCCCTGCTGCCAAACAGATGGATGACGACATCGAGAGGAACACAGATCTCCCCCCAATCACCGTGACTGCAATCCTGCGGGAGCTAGGGGTGTGCCACAGCTTCTGTGGCATCTGTAGGGGGTATGATCGATACCTGTCCCTCTGGTGGGTTCTCTGCCAACAGCCAAGTCAAAGCGCTGCCCGGGTGACCCGTCTGGGGTCTGTGCTGGCAAGAGGGGTGGGAGGCGAGCCCACCCATGCTCAGGCACCACCCAGGGCACCATCAGAGTCCAGACCCCTCCTGCTGATGAGCACCTCCTAGGTCCCCCTCACTATGGGATTCGTGAGGAAGCAGTCCCAGTGGGTCTGTGTCAGACTGCACACGGACACACCTGCCTTCCCCGGGGTCTAACACCAGTCATGGTGTTACCACCGCCAACATCATCATCCCAAATGATGACAGGTCCTGGTAAAGCTCCCAAGAAAATAAAATAAAGTAAAACCTCCTTACAACATGTGTAGCAGCTGATGTTTTCAGGTCACCCTGGGGTTTGCTATACTAGATGTGGTGCGGCCCCGGGTCTCTGGAAGCAGGATGGGATGGGATCCATCCGTGCCCCAAACCTGCACAGTATGGCGACGGGCTGTGAGCAGGGAAACGAGACGGCAGGACCAGGGGCAGAGATGGGCTCGCACTCAGGGCTGGAGACACGGCTCCCGCTGGGGACCACTGACCACTGACTCCCGGGGACCTGCCCCTGCCCTCCATGCCCAGGTCACCGGCTGCTGGGGGAGCCCACATGGGCGCAGCAGGCACTCCCCAAGGGCCCAGCACTGTGACACCCCAGCGGCTCAGCCCCGGGGATGGAGCTCTGAGTGGGAAGTCATGCTCCATCCTGGATGAACACACTCATCAGCCTCCTCTCAGACACGGGTGTGAGGGGGGCTGCCGCGTGACGACAGGTACCCGGGGATGCTCTAGGGCTGTCACACCTCAGGGGACCCCACTGGGGGCTCTTTCTTACCCTCGGTTAACAAAATATCAGAACCTCTCTGAAGAACCACTGGAGACTTGAGCCCCAGGCTCTCAGGTGAACACAGAGCAGCCCACGATTGCTGGAGCAGTTCACTCCTACAGAGACCACGCTAACCCCTGATGGCCTTTCGGGGCGCGGCCTGCCCTCAGAGCCCGCTCTCCAGCGTTACAGCAGCAGAGAAAACCCCACCACTGCTGCGGGATTCATAAAGCCAGAAGCAGTAATGGGAAAGGCAAAGCGTTCTGCACACCCTTAACCTCTACACTCATTTTTTTCTTCATGAGCGAGGCCCCTGGAAGCACTGAGTGTCCCTTCTGGGTGGGCAGGTGCCACCACTCATTTGCTCCACAGCTAAGACGTCCCCCACGCAGTGGTTGCCCCAGCCCCTCAAGGCCCTTCTCTCCACCACCACCCCCAACCACCACCCTGGTGACTCTTGTGAACCGTAAACTTCACCCCTCAGGCTTTCTTTTCCCACAGATGCACAGGAGCTCGCCACAGCGAGGACACTGATCATTTAGATGAAGCAGCGCCCGCGCCTCCTTCCCGTCAGCCATGGCCCTTCCACAGCACTCTTACCTTTGCTGAAATGAAGGTTTACCAATCTTTCTAAAAACACCTTCTATACCTTGATTTTTTTTTTAAGATTTTATTTATTTATTCACGAGAGGCACAGAAAGGCAGAGACACAGGCAGAGGGAGAAGCAAGCTCCCTCTGGGGAGCCGGATGCGGGACTCAATCCTAGGACCTCAGGATCATGCCCTGAGCCCAGGCAGATGCTCAACCGCTGAGCTACCCAGGAGTCCCTATACCTTGATATTTTTAAAGGAAACATTCAGCTCCTAGGTGGCACCATCACACTGGATGGCCAGCTGCCCCAAGGAAGTGGCCTCCGGTTCCCCAATCTGGCAGAGGAAAGGATATGAAGACAAAGTAGCCTCTCAGGGGTGGAAGTCCAGGCTGAGACCCGGGGGTCTGGCTCCCAGCCCCGCGGGACCAAGGTGAAGGACCAGTTGTACTGTCCCAGCTGGTCAGGATGGAGGTTCTGAAATCATATTCCAGGACGCAACCTGTGGGTGGATGAATAAGTGGGGAGAATAAAGAACTCTCAGAGGTGTTATTTTTCATGATTGTGGTAAGCTCCAAACTGCACGGTAATAGGGATCCTATTTGATGCTGCTTCTATCTTCCATGAGTGTCAGAATCTCAGACGTGTGCTGGGCCAGGCAGACGACCATGGGAAGTGGCGGGTGTGTAGCATAGTGGGGCCGCTGACCCAGGGGCAGCCCTAGGGGTGCAGGACAGCGGGCTCCCTTCTCTGCTGCAGGGCCACAGGCTGAGCCCAGGGGTTTTGAGGCCTTTTGAAAACAGCAGCATAAGCCAGGGCATCCGATGTGAAGCTATGACACCATCTAGCACCACTCCCCACTACAAAGATCTGCAGGATGAGCATAGGAAATAGGAATTTCATCCCTGCCAGGCCACTGTCTCAGCTTGATTCTGACGAATTCCTATCAAAGCCATAAAGAAGTATTAATTGTGCTGTGAACACTACCATCCTAACCGTCCTAAGCAAATGTGACTCAGTGCCCGGAAGCCTCAGGTCTCCAGACAGGAGGAACCACTCTGGCTTTGAACATGTGTTTAATGTTGGTCTGCCTGGGAAAAAATTAGGCAAGTGTGTTTAAGTTAGGACAGAATGTCTGTAAGAAGCGATACTGAAATGACAGCTTGGAAGCCACCAGTGCAGGCTTCCACCTGAAGAACCGCTTCCCCTAAATCACCAAAAGCTTAGATGGCACCACGTGGTCCTGCGGGCAGGGGCCTCCATCCCGTGTGCAGGGTGGACCGGAGCACAGACCCTTGAACCTAGCGGCTCTTTGACACGACTCTTGTGAGTTCTCTATCCTTAGAGGAAACAAGTGAAGTGACTTTTGTTCCCCATCTGCTCTGCGCACAGATGACAAGGCTGAGATGCACGGTGGCTCCTGCTCTGATCACAGACATTCCTGGGAACCCACGTTGGACAGTGTGCTGTCATCGACAGAGAGCTTTCAATGTTCCTTCCTGGACCTTGCAGGGACCATGTGGCAGCCACCGAGAGGACACGTGGACGCAGGGCTGACTCGACAGGACGATGTGCCAGCCACACCAGATGCCTTCTTCCTGAGTCAAAGCAGCTCACGTGGAAAATGTGTGACCATCACCAAGTGCTGACTGTGACTCCCAGACAGGGATGACACAAGGTCTTTGCTAATTAACGCACCACTATTCCAGCAAGAATTTGCCATTTCAGAGTTGACTGCTTGGCAAAATAGGAGTAAAAGGGACTGGCTTTATTAATCAGAAAATAAAGTAAAACAAAAGCTTCCAAGACGCCCTTGGAGCACCTGTAACACTGCAAACAAAAGAGAACAAACGAAGTCTGACTCTTTTCACGTCGGAGCGAAAGTAAACTGGCTGAGCCGCTCACTTACTGGTGCCTAAGGTTGATGACCTACTAGCATAACCCGGGAGGCCAGGGTCACAGCTGGCTTGAACCCTCATGCCCCGTGAATCGGAGCAGGTCTGGCGGCCTGGACCCAGCTGGTTCTGCACTGGTTCTGCACGCCCCTGTGCCCACCCTCTACCTGTACATTGCCCACAGCAGCCCCTCCTCATGGTGATTTCCAACGAGGTCCCCAGATGTTCCAACCATCCTGGGAGCACAGGAGGTCGAGACAAAGTCAGTCCCACTTGAGAAACTGTTGGAGCGAGACAGACACAATCTCAAACCCTAGCACCAATGCAGAGAGGACTCAGCCAGGTCAGGTGCTGGGGGAAGGACAGGGCGGCTGCTCCAGGATACCTGGGTGAGGGGCCCCCTTCCCTGGGTGGGCTCCCAATAAAGTGCTGTGAACAAGGACGAGGCCCCCTCTCTGCAAATCACAACACAGCACAAATCTGGGCTGGTCCTCATGCTGCAGACAGTGGCGGCCTCACGAGAGACATGTGGACTCTCATGAGCAAGGCCTGTGGGAGTGCGGTCCGTGCCCCGCCGCCCACCTGGGGTTGCTTCTTCTAGAGAACCTTCTCCACCTTCTCCACCCTCGATTCCTGGGGCTGCCCACAGTGCGTTCCCACTTCTTTTTTTTTTTTTTAAAGATTTTTTTAAATTTTTATTTATTTATGATAGTCACAGAGAGAGAGAGAGGCAGAGACATAGGCAGAGGGAGAAGCAGGCTCCATGCACCGGGAGCCCGACGTGGGATTCGATCCCGGGTCTCCAGGATCGCGCCCTGGGCCAAAGGCAGGCGCTAAACCGCTGCGCCACCCAGGGATCCCCGTTCCCACTTCTTGAACAAACTCTGTGCTTTCCATGTGATGACACCTATCAACGACAACGTTTTTCATCAGGTGTAATTCACATGTGTCAAAATTAGAGTTTCAGCAGTTTTGACACCTTTCCGTAATGAGTTTACTGTAGGTCTTGACTCATCCTCAGAAGTGGATGCACCCGACGGGAGGTGCCCACTAGGACGGCAGTAACCACAAAGGTAAGGGGTGTTGGCAAGGATGCAGGACAGTAGGCATCACCTTACTCCAGGGATGTGCAGTGGCGTGGCCATTTTGGGAAACTGTGGTAGTTGCTTAAACAGTTAAACACAAAACATAACCCATAAAAGTTACCATATGACCCAGCAGTTTCACTGCCAGTAACAGAAACGTGTCAGTTCCAAAACAGTGACAGTGACTGCGACTCTACCCGTGGTGCCCAGGCCCCTCTCTCTCCCTCCTCACCCCGGGGACACTGCTGCCCTGGCGAGGCCCGCGGGGCCGGAGCCACAAGGACCTGAGGCCGCCACTGCCACAACAGGTAGCTGGGAGGGGCTCAGCCAGTCGGTCCTGGGGGTTGGTGCCACCTGCGCTTAGACTGCTAGCCAGACGCTGAGACAATGCCAGAGGTTTCAAGGTCTTGAGCCTTGTGACTCAGCCGAGGTAACAGTAGGTAACAGGTCACTGATGAAAGGTCACTGACAGGCACGTGTATTAGAGCATAAGCTGTGTCACAGATCCTCGGAGGAAGAGAACGAGATGTTGGCACAATTGGGGAGAGCATACCCTGTGAGTGGCCCTGCACACGAGGCCGTGCCCACAGGTCTGCAGGCTGAGGGCTACATGCTGACGGCCACAGGGTTCAGCAGGACTCTGAAGGAGCAGCTGCAAGACATGGCATGGGGCACTCGGACTGCAGAGAGACGGATCAGGGCTATCAGGTCAGTGCAGGGAGGCCTGTTCCGTGGCCCTTCCGGCGGGCACATCTGCAGCCGCCCTGCACCGCAGCCCCACAGGAGCACTGTCCTGACAGAGCCTGTGTGACCTGCTGGGAGCCCCGCCCACTGCGCATACCAGAGCTAGAGCCTGGGTGGAGCCCAGGGGCCCATGTGGGCCCGTGGCCAGGTCTGAAGGACTCACTGTGCAACCTTCATTGCACTTTGGTCAGAAACCCATTTGTACAGAAAGCCTGCAATTTCATGTTTTACAGATTAAGTCATATTTAACTTGTATTTTCTGGCATGAGTGTGATCGAATGTCGTCAGGATGTGAGGACAACTCTGACTGCAGGTAAAGAGGACGGGGTCTCCGGGAGGTCTGTGTTGCTCCAAGGAACGCCTCCATGAAGAGAGGTCACTCCAGGATCTGACAGCTGTCAGCCTCCAGAACCACACACAGGAGGGAAGCCTGTACTTTCTTAATCCCTGGGGCGTGAAATAAAACAGCAGCCACACGGCATGGGCACATCGATTCGGCCAGGATGCCAGGGGCCGTGGCGGCACGTGGTGGATGCCCTGTGATGCCGGCTGCCTCCATGTGGACACATCACTGCCTCCGTCCCCACGGCGGGGGCGGAATGTTGGTGACAGCTAGGAGTGTGATGTGGGTGTGAACTCTAGATTTGCACGAGGAGTATCCGCCACGGTGCCGGTAATGGGTGAGCCATGGCTTGGTGATGTGCTGCCAGCCTACTGTTCATTCCCGTGCGGGTCTAAATCCCACAACAGCCCCGGAACATACTATCCCTGCCACCAATCAGGAAGCTTAGAAACAGGTCAGGAAGACAACCAATGACCTTTATCCCCATGCAGTCACACAGGCTCACGAACTACAGAAGGGCCGGTGCTGCCCCAGCGTTTGTCGCAGCCATGTACGTGCACACCACATCCACTTCGGCTCAGCTTTAAAAACACAGCCCGAAATCTGAAATAGTAATGACAGCTGCCATGTTGAGCACGTGGTTGCAGGAACTACAAATTCCAGCCTTGGCCACAACCCTGAAGGTCAGGGACATCTTGTTCTGTGGCAGAATAAAACCTGCATGGCCACTTGGGAGCTGCGGCGTGCACGGTGCCCAGCAGACACGGGCAAAAGGAGAAATCCAGTCCCTGTGTGCAGGGATGAGATGCTCAAACCTGGGGCGGGGCCTAGAGAGTCTGTGCCATGGCCGCCCCACAGTGGCCCCACTGGGAAGCAGTGCTGGCAACTGGGGTCTGCAGAGCCCTGGGTCGTCTGCGAACTGAGACTGGTTTTTACATTTGTAAATGGTTGGGAAAACGTTTTTTAAATGTCATGGGTAGTGAGCTCTTACTTTCCCAGGACTGTCACAGGTCATGAATGATCATTTGGAAATAAGTACCATGAGTTCAGAGCAGGTCACCCTGGAGTGGGGTGGGCCCTGGATCTGACAGCTGGTGTCCTGGAAGCAGGGGGCAGGGAGAGCCGTGTCCCGCTCCTGCCAGATGTGGAAGGACCACCCCAAGCCCTGGCCAAGAGGGCCCTGCCCACACCAGGGTTGTGGACACCCGGCCTCCAGACATGGAAAGGACAGATTTCTGTCCTCTTGAGCCCCCATTTGTACAGCGGCCCGAATGGGGTCCTCAATGCCCCACCCCTGTCGTCCAGACTTACCAGAGACAACTTCAAAATCTAAGACATTTTTCCACTGAGATCATAATGTTCACCAGGTGTTGTTGCCACAGCACGAGAGACTGGCCAGGAGGCTCTGTTGTCAGGGCATCCCGTGCATGGTGGGACGTGACACTCCAGTCCCTGTCCACAAGATGCCAGGAGATCCCCCAATTCTGACAACCAGGACGTCACATGTCCCTTGGGGGCAAAACATGCAGGCTTTATGAAAACTGTCAGATGACTGGCCATGTGACCTACACATTTGCCTGGTGAAATAATCCTACTCCCCCACTCATTTTTCAAATTGGTTCAAAAACTTCACCACATGAGTGAGTCCTTCACCTTAAAGCCCGTCTGCCTCCAGATCCACGTGTGACCCCGGGGCACTGCCATCGGATTATGGTCCTTGTATCTCTGCTCATCATCCAACCCCCAGCCGGCAGCCCCGTAGGGCTTGCTCACTGGCATCCACACCGCCCAGCACTTCCCGCTGCACAAAGCAGTCAGGCAACCATAGGCACCGTCCACAGTCTTCCCGTGTTCCCAACACGACGGTCATTGCCCTCCACATAGCTGGCACTGCCTTCCTTCAAACAAGTGTCTACAAAGTGAGTTAACAGTGATGATAAAGTGCGGATGGTACTGAATCACCACTTCCAGCCAAACTGAACTCCTCTGACAATCTGTGGCCACGAAGACACTTTCCAGGCCAACCTTACGGAAATGTCACCTGGAGGGAAACAGCCCCTCGGCTGGCAGCTGACCCCAGCTGGTCTGTGGATGAGCCGGTGAGCAGTGGAGCACATGCATTCTCAGGCTTCCTTGTCAGCTCCCAGGAAATGGCCAACGGCCGCGCAGGGCTCACCGTTCCTGGAAACTCGTGATGTCACCCTGGCAACTCCCACACTTTGTTCTTAGCAATTTGAGCACAGCAAAGATGCGCTGCAGTTATCTATGTACATTGTTGGCGTCCTGTTTTTCCGGGCTATTAAGTACATTCAAGAATCTTGTTTGGTGGAAATGCGTGGTTTTTTCCACTTAGAAGGCAATTAAGTTTGTATAGTCAGCGCATCTCTGCCTCTGTTTCCTTATCAATTTCCTCATGTAGGAACCCAGGACCCATGGCACAGAGGTGTTGATGTCTGCAGAGGACGCTGAGGGGAGAGACAGACATGGGGGGTACCTCCCACAAACAGGTTCTGCAGCAGGGCTGTCTTCCCCTGCTTCCACCCTGCTTCCCACTTCCACTCCCACTTCCCTGAACATGCAGACCCTTCGGCAGCAACACAGTGTCGTCACAAGGGGCCTTACAATGGCCGGTCCCCAGCCTGAAGCTGCAGGGCTGGCGTCTCCTCACTGCTCAGGTCTGAGCTCACTTCTCCTTCCTGCAGATGCTGCGGACACAGGCTGCCCTCCCAGGGCTCGTCCCCGTGGATGTGGCCACCGTGGTCCTCGGCTTGCTCACCTCCCACCTACCAGTCCAGAACATGGAGGACCCACTGGCCACACACAGCAGACCTCTGAGCTCTCAGGAGTTCCTATCAAGTGAAGGAACCCATAGACAGAAACAGTGTTGCTCAGGATACATCCTGTGCACGTTTAGACTTTCCCAGATTTTGTCTGGATGGTACCCTGTTCGGGGTAAGACCAGCACCCAGGGCACGAGCTCTGACCCACACAACACAGAAAACCACAGCATCTGCGCTGCCCCCAGCACATAAATCCAGAATCTAACCAACAGCCCCTTCCGCCACACTGGCTGTGGGGAGCACTGGACGGAGAGGCCACAAAGGCCCCCTTCCCTGAGCCGCACCTGACTGCCTGGCGGAAAGGTGGCCACAGGGTGTGCGGCCTCGCCAGCCCTCCACCATCACCCACACCGTGAACATGAGCCCTCGACAGGAGGCCGACCTTTGGGGACAGGGTTAGACACGGGTTCAGAGAAAAATGCTGGGAAGGCACATGCCCCAGACTTCCTAGGACTTGAGCGGCTACAGAATGCAGAAAGGGAAGGAGGCCCTGAAAACACGGGCACCTGGGGGCCACAGAGGCGAAGTACTTGGCCGCGTACAGGGATGTGTGCACAAAGATGCACACACACGGGAAGCCACCCGTGATGGCGGCAAGGGAGCACCCCATACTCCTTCTCCCTGAACCAGCAGCCACCCGCTTGTCCCGGGGATGCAGCCTCCCTGCAGCCGGGACAGTGGTGCTGCCCGTGCACAGGTGAATCCCTCTGTAAGCACGAGGTGGATAGGATGGTAAGTATGATGACAACCCCGTCTGCTATAAAAACGTGTAATCAATTAATTAACTAATTAATTTTTTAAAAATTTATTTAACACAAATGTGCTTGCAGAGGTGGGGCCTGGGCTCCCTGGTGGTAGCTCCCACCCCTCCCCGCTCCACACTGAAAGCCCTCAGCCTTCCCCCCCCAGAAAACCCAGCTAAGCAGACCTCTGTGTGGAGAAGCTTGCAGCCGCCCACTGGCCCTGCGTCCTCGCCCCTGCTCTCCTGGCTCCAACCTCACCGAGCGTCTGCCCTCCCAGAAGCCCGGTTCCCAGCTTCCTCAGACAAGGCCCAGCATTTTCCCCAAACACATCTGCATGCCCTTTCCTTGTCTGGGTTCTGTGTATCCTCCGCCAGCTTTTATCTGTAGAGCTCAGGCTTCCTCAACAAATTGCGACTCCTTTTATGAAAAATTTATTAAGCCTTTAACCAATGCTGGGTATACTTTATGTGCACACTGTTAACTCAGAAAATAGTTATTCTCTGGTGATGGTTTTGTGACTAACTGTTATGAAGAAGGCTGTGATAGGAAGAGGCTGGGGACGGAGTTCAGGGGGCCCCCAGGAATGGAGAGGTACTGGTGATGACGATGCCGGGTGACTGTGCTGTGACTGACCGTAACCATCCATGCTGCATATACTCATTTGTATGCATGACATACTTCATGATAAATGGTTTACAACCCCTTCCTCCAAAATGAAATAAGTGTCTATTTTTTAAGAAATCAGTGGCATTGGAAACAGAGCTGGGGCTGGGGTGGCGCCCTGCACCCCATGCTCAACACAGACACTGCTGGGCAGCTGGGGGAGCCGGGCGAGAGCGCCCCACAGGGCTCCCTGCAGCCCGGCCCGCACCCTGCACAACCGTGCTCCCTTTGCACGTGTGCTCTGAGATGCAAGCCTGGCTGGAGCACACCGTTGTATGGGGCAAAAACGCTGTGTTTAATAAATGTAAGGTGTTAAAAGACACCAGTATGGTCCTGAAGCTCTCCTCACACACACAGTCTCAACAGACACCTGCAAGCCGCATCTTCCGCCTGACAACAATGGCTCTAGAACATTTTTTACAGCTTATCTGTAGCTGGCTGGCTGACCACACAACTGCTAAATCAAAGAGCATAAACTCCCGTAACTTAAAAATTGCATTCACACTTAGATAATTTCTCAGAATAAGTACATCTGCTGTGTGATCACCAAAACGGCAAGCTGACAAAACGGCAAATCCCAATCCTTGGTTTGGGATTCTGTGATGCATTTTACAAAATTCACCTTCCTTCCTTTCTTTTTACAGACAATCCTATGTCCCTCCCCCCTCAAAAAGCTACAAAGGAACTGTGAAATATTCTCATAATGCACTCTCTAAGAAAAGCAGTTTCTTTGAAACAATGCCAGAAAAACTATTTTGCCTTCACAGTGTCTTGGCCCAACCAGCCCACCTGCTGACAGGAGTGAATCCCTGCCAGCTGGGCCACGGAGCCCTGGGAAGCCACGTCAGTGTCTCCTGGTATCTGCAGTCTGTGGACAGGCCTGCATGACGGTGCGTATGCCACCATCCCTGTCCACGTCCCTCATCGGGGACCAGGGGGCCAGAGTTGCTTCCCTTGCTCCCTCAGGGCCCAATGATCCCCATGTCCACACTACACCGTAACTCTAAGCTGAGCTCCAGTTTCCTAGACATCTCGCCATTGCCACCACAGTGGTGACCCCACTTCCTGCCGTTACCCACGCCCTCCCCGACGCCCTGGGCACATGGTGTGTCTCACACCTATAACCACGACCTAACCCTGCAGCACATGGTCCCTCTCAGGATGCACAACACAGCAACAGAGACTAAAGAACCCAACGGAACTCAGGCAAAGGGCTTGAAAGGACATTTCGACAAAGATGACACACAAATGATGGACAACCTGCAAAGAGATGCCAACATCACTCATCACTTGGGAAACACATGTCAAAACTGCAATGACCCAGCACTGGGCACCCAGTAGGGCGGCCGCCGGTGGAAACCAGAGATCACCAATTGTCAGTGAGGACATGCGAAAGCCGCGTGCAGCAGGCCAGGCATGCGGTGGTGCTGCCACCACGGAAACAGAATGGAGGCTCCCCGAAACTAAACAGAATATCCACAAGATCCAGCCATCCCACCCCGGGTACCCATCAGACAAAACGGAAAACAGGGTCTCAAACACAGATTTGATGCTCGTGTTCTTAACGGCATTCTTAACGAGAGGCAAGATCTGGGAACCCAAACGTGCATCAGAAGATGCCCAGGTCAGGAAAATGGGGTGTAGCCAAAAGGAGTTCGTCTGCAGGGTCAGGCCTCATGCTTCCACCCAGCGCCTAGAATGGGCTCAAGAAAGGCAAAGTGCTGCAGAAGCTCGCCAAAGCCAGTGCCACAGAAAAGCTAACTTCAGTCTTGGCTATGGAGGAAGAAACGAAGCCATAAAGCACAAAGCATCCACTCTGTGATCACAGCCAGTGTGTCCACATGAGGCAGCCATGGGCCCAAAGGAGTGGCAGGTGTGGCCACAGCTGTGGTGTGTCTGACGTGTCCCAGGGCCTCTCTCCCGGCCCCACAGTTGTGTGCCAGCTTGCCAGACGGCACACATCCAGCCCACCTGCAGGTCCATGACACAGACCTCCCTGCACCAAGATTGCTACCTCCCCCCCGCCCCTGGGGCAAGTCAGCACGGCCTATGCACACACTGCCCTGTGCGGCACCTGGCGGCCAGGCGGGGGGAGCTGAAGGTCCAGGGAGCGGGGGGACACAGTACGGCTGCCGTGCCACAGGCCTAACCGCCTCCCCCACTCAATCTGCCGCTTTACCATCTGATGAACGATCGTGGTGACGCTCTCCCGACATTGTTGGGAAAGGGCGCCGACCAACAGCCACACTGGGAGGTGAGCGCAGTGCAGTGGCCTTCCAGGGCATGGGCCAGCTGGTCTGCAAACCGCTAACCACCAGAAACACCTCATCGCTTCCATGTGGGAAAAACGTTTGAGTGGGGTCCCCATGGGGGGAATCCTGAGATGTCCTCTCTATTGGAGACAAACTGAGCGAAAACCACCCCTAGAAGCGCCTTTTGGAGGAAAGCACAGTGAGTCAGCACTGACAAAGCAGCCTGGAATCACACCTTCTAGATCAGCCCACATCAGGTCAGAAGTAGTGACGCCTTCTGTGTCTCTAGTAACTATTTTTTTTTAAGATTTTATTTATTCATCTATGAGAGACACACAGAGAAAGAGAGGCAGAGACACAGGCAGAGGCAGAAGCAGGCTCCATGCAGGGAGTCCAACGTGGGACTCGGTCCCAGAACCCCGGGATCACACCCTGAGCCGAAGGCAGATGCTCAACCACTGAGCCACCTAGGGGGCCCCTCTATTAACTTTCTTGCGAGTGACAAACTCCGCCAAACAGAAGCTTCACCCCGTTCGAGGTGTGATTCAGGTTTCACAGACTTTGAGTTAAATGACCACTTACCACACCAGCCCCAAATGTCTTTCACTGTGAACACTGGCTTCATTCCAGTTTGCATTGTGGGGACATTGAGCAAACCCCGCACAGACACGGCACCCCTCTCTCTCGGGCCCCTGGTTAGAGTCCTGGCAAATCCTTCCAAAACATAAACCCTCCAGGCATGGATGGCTGTGTTTAAATCCCGGGGGTGGGGGGGGGACATGCTGGGACTGACTACAGGAGACAAACCACGACTCACTTTCCCCTTAAACCAAGCAAGTCAGCCAAAGCACCCAGAGTCCTCGGCTGGAAGGAGGCTGCTGCATCTGCACAAGCAGCCTTCCCAGGGCCGCCCGTGGCGCGTCACCAGCATGTCCCCCTCACCCCACAGCGGGAACCCACAGTTGCTCCCTGGAGGCAGATGCCCTGCAGCATCCACAAGCCCACCACACTGAGCAAACATCAGAAGATCCTGTTCCCCTGAGTCCTCCCTGCAGGAGCCCGCTTCTCCAAATGCTCTTTACCCAGAAGGACTGTGCAGTTGGCGATCAAGAATCTGAGCAGATGAGCATAGCAAGCGGTGTCTTCCAAACTTCTGGTCTGTTCTGCCCCCCACCCCGTACATGCAATAAAGGATCTGAGAGATGCACATCCTGCAGCCACGACATTCTCCAGGGTCAACATCCAAACAGGTCTCTGTGGCTTGGGGATGCAGAACACGCCCCCCGGCCCAGAGAATAGCCACTTGGCAGGGACCGAGCCCATCAGGGAGGCCTGTGGCCACATGTGGGCTGTGCCGTCTGAGTAAGACGAGGGAATCCTTGCTCTACCTGGGGAGAAGTAGTGCCAGTAACAGCTTCGTATAAATTACTGTAATTAGCACCATTTTCAGTTTTTCCTTTTCTCAGTTTTGGTTCTCTGGCATCTACATTAGTGCTAATCTCACTCACCCTAACATAAGGCGGACACTGCCACCGCCCTAACCCCACAGACGTGGGCCCAGACAGAAGGTATGGGAGGCCTCCCGTGCCCTCTGTGTGTGCGCCCATCCTGGAGGCGCAGCTCTGGCACCAACCCCACACGATGACACTGATAGCAGACTCCACAAGGGGATGCACGTATTTCAGAAACGGCTCCTCAACCCCGACAGTGTCTACACTGGGAACAGGAATCCCAGCTCGCTGTCAGGGTCAGGCTGAGTGCAGGGAACACCCCTTGGCACCTGCGTTCCTGGGACAGCAGGGAGCAACTTCTTGGGGGAGGGGGTCCCCTTCCCCTTCCCCCACCCCATACCCAGAACAGTCACTGGGACAGGCAGCTCCAGGGGTGGGTGAACCACCGCTCTCAGCCTCTGAGGCAGCCTTCCAAAGCTCCAGAACCCTGAGCACGACCCGGGGCAGACAGAAAACATCCAAATGAAGCTTCAGCTCGACGCTGCCAGGAGGAAGGAGGAGGAGCACCTGGGGACCCGGTGACCTGGGACTGGGGGTACCCCCGCCTGCTGGATGCCCACCCTGGGTGGGAGCTGGTGAGCAAGGGTGGGGAGTGACACTGGGACCTTCAGTTCTGACAGTTACCTGGCGCACTGGGGCTGGGAGCAGAGGGGACCTCAGATGGCTGACTCTGCTCACCTCCGAAGAGAACCCTCCTAAAACGCCTATGCGTCCTGCTACTGTCAGGCCCAAACTAGGGCGTGCTGTCTGTGGACCAGCAGTACTCACCATAAGGGTGTGAGAACGCGCACCTCCTTATGTGGTTGGGGCGGGGGGGGGGGGGGTGCCTCCTGTCTTCCCCGACAGCCAGGCTCCTGGACAGTAGGCCTGGGCCCCCAGCATGCCCACCGCCCTCCACCATCGGCAGTCCCCCCAAGGCCACACCCGCAGCAGAGCTGGCCGGGCCAGCTGCCCTCCCCACAGGGCTCCCTGCCCCTCTCCTCCCAGCCCCCAAAACCGAACATCCTGTGGAAACATAGTTGTTTGGCTCTGTACTCCCAAGAACAGTGACCTAGACAAACAACGTTCCAGTCAGGGAGGGTCCTCTTCCTGACTGGTTCTCCCGCAGCCACACACTTTATAAAACACAAACTGAAAAATGCATCAAAATCCATTTCTGACAAATGAAACATCCTTAGTCTCGTTCTGTGTTCCGTGATGGAGAGAGCTGGAACCCGACAGGACGCCAGGGGATACCAAGAGTAAGCACCTAATAATACAGGTCTTCCTGAAACGACCACATGGCCTGCACCCCAGAGCAGCATCTCTGCGTGCCACATGCTGACCGGCAGCCACATGGCGTGACACTCGGGGACTGGGAGACAGTGCTGACCCTGAGATCCTGCTATGTGGAGGCATGTAGCCATGTCTGGGAAAGCGCGCTGGCCTGCCTCCCACACACAGCTCCCTCATGGGAGTCTTTCCTGGAGCTGTGAGTGAGGATTCATTTTCAAAGCCCCTTCTGGGAGGTCACAGAAAGCCACAGCCACCAACGCACGGAATGTGTTCACCTTAACCTCAGACATTCCTGCCGAGGGTGAGACAACTCAAGAAATATTTCTACGAAAGGCAGTGTCATCTGATTTTGCTCAAGCTGAAATTATTTCAGTGCCCTTAACCACACACACGCTTTCCTGTGATAAGAAGTAAAAAGTGCTCATAAGATCCCGAGAGTGTCGCCTCTGAGCTAACAGGCACAGGGGAGCGTCACTAACGTGGAGGCCGGCCACCAGCCAAGAGGCAGTGCTTTGGGCTCTGCACTGATTCTCGCCACACTTTGTAGGGTCCTGTTAATTATTACTACCGCACTATTCTTGAGAGAGAAACTGAAGCACATTAAACATTTTAAGTTTATTTGAGCAAAACTCTGGCCCCAGAGCCCCTTCCGCCAACCTGCTGCCAGACACATAAAGATGGCCTCTTACACCACTTTGTTTTCAAGTTATTCTTAGGAAAATAATAAAATTACAGGAAGTCTGGATAGAGGCAGACAAACCTAAGGCCGTACTATAAATACTACTCTCACTTCTGCCTATGCCTGTGCTCTCTGGCTATATCCACACATATCATAAAGGCAATTCTGCATCATAGCATTTTGGTGCTGCCATTCTAGAATAAACTGAAGAGCAAACAGGGAAGACAGAATTGAAAATGCCTGGCAGCCCGGGGGGCTCAGTGGTTTAGCACGGCCTTCGGCCCAGGGCGTGATCCTGGAGACCCGGGATTGAGTCCCACATCGGGCTCCCTGCATGGAGCCTGCTTCTCCCTCTACCTGGGTCTCTGCCTCTCTCTCTCTCTCTCTCTCTCTCATGAATAAATAAATAAAAAATCTTAAAAAAAAAAAAAAGAAAATATTCAACTTGCTAGATGTTCATGGAAATACACCGTCCTCGTGGAGGTGCATGGCTCTGGTTTCCGTGTCCGTATTCATGCTAACACCCACACTGCAGACCTGAACCAGGACACGTTTATCCGCTCACCCAAATGCTTGGGTCTGAACCTGCCAACCTTGGTTTGTAAATGGTAAAACCCACGGAGGCTTCTCTGGAACTACCCACAACTGCCCACACTGCAGGTGATGCTATTCTAATTCCAAACCGCCTCCCTCTAGATTCTCCCGCAAAGTGAAGTGTTATTTAACAAAAAGGTCTAAAGTTAAAAGAAGTTAAGCATTAAGCAAAGTGAAACATAAACCACACATGCCACAGGAGATTTCCCGGGGCGGAGGGGGGGGGCACTTTCTTTTACTTAGACTTGCACTCATTTTCCTCCCAGATGCATGCGGGGAGCCCGGCCTTAGGAAGATGGCACCCACCCCGCAGCTTGCAGGCACTAGAGCCTTCCTCCAGCCCAGCCACCCCACCCCCCGGACACCTTCTCACCACGGGGCACGCCAGTAAGGAGCCCCCGCCGCATGCTGGGAGACTCCTGCGGGCCCCCTTCCTCTCCTGGGGTGTTCGCAGGGAGCTCCAGCCCTGGTGCCAAGATGCAGCATCCACAGGGAGCATGCGGCCTGGTCAGGGCAAAGCCTGCTGCCCCGCACCTGCTGTAGCTGCCAAGCCTCTTCTGCCTTTCCCACCACGGCAGGGCTGAGTGCCCCTCACATGCCCTCTCCTCCCTGGGAACCGCCCTAGGACCAGGCCAGGCCTCTGGGTGCTAGCCCTCTCCCTTGTGACCGCGACCCTTCATAGCAACAAGGGCAAGAGATGGGCCACAGTCACCTCCCGCACCCCTACTCTGTTCTCCCCTCGTTCAAGCGCCTCTGCTTGCACGCAGGTGTGTTCAATCTTCACAGAGGACTGAGGCCTTTCCAGGTCACTAACAGCTTCTGTCACAAACTCCCAGGCGTGTGCTTTAGGAAGTGGGGACAGCAGCTTGGTTCCTGGAAGCCATGGGATGACCACAAGCGCCTCCATGGCTCACACAACAGCCGCAAGCAGCCAGGCCCTGGGTGCTGGCCCCAGAAGCAGTGTTTCCCGGCAGCGCAGCAAAGCCAGCGTGGGGAACACACTCAGGAGCACAGCTGGTCACTGCAGACACCATACACACCCACATTTACTAATTCAACACTGCAGGAACTGCTTCCATCTGACCCTCATTGCTATTCACAAAGCCAACCAGAGTGATGCTGTAGGGGCTGGCTCATTTCAACACCCTCCCCAACTCCTCCCAAGTTTCCCTTCCACTGAGAGTATAAGGTGTATGGGGCCCCACTGACCTCCTGACTTCTCTGCCTGTGACTTATGCTCACTCACAGCCCCAGCCCGCTGCCCCAACCTCAGGGCCTTTCCACGCACCATCCTTCACCTGGACCCTCTCCCCTCCCCTCTCCTCCTCAGGCCTCACATGCCTGCTAGCAAGACGAGGTCAGGCCTGACCAGTCTGTTTAAAATGCCCCCATCCTGACCCACACAGGACTTAGTCTGTATCTCCAGGAGCATCTCATTGAAAAGTCATGTATGCCTGAGAAGCAACTGCCCGGGTATGCAGCTCAGCCTACCCTGGGTGCCCAGATCCAGCTCAAGAAGCAGACCCTTCCTGCTGCCCTGAGGAGGCTATTCCGCCACGCCCGTCAGGGTCATCACAGTGACCTCTGTGCCTGGCCTAAACTTCAGGAGCAGAATCATGTAGTACATGCTTTCTGTCTGTTCATGCCTGAACACCAGTTCTGTGGGGGTCATGCCTGTTACGTGTTTTCTTTATGTCCTGTGCATGAACATACTGTGGTTTATTTTTTTTTCTGCAGACAAAAGCTCTGGTGGTTTCCAGGTGCACACACATAACCTCACTGGATGCTGCCAAGCAGCTGTCGAAAGGGCCCCAGCGGAAGGTCTGGCCAACAGCACGCACACAGGAGCTCCCGTGGTGCCACACCCCTGCTGACGTTCAGTATTGTCTGTGCAGTTGTTCTAATGACTTGTTTACTGGAGTCTTTCCTTTGGTGCTCACCATTAGGGCAGCATTTTCAAGACACACTTCCAGTTATTTGTCAAGCTACAGTGAGAGAACACCTGTATACTCAAATGTATTATATTCTTTTACGCTAGATTCTAACCAAATTTTCATTTAATTTGCATTGCCACGTTAGCACACTTTTTTCTGCATGCCTCAGAACAGAACTTTTCCTACTGTTTATAGCACCACACTGATTTGTCTTTAAAGATTTAATTTATTTATTCAGGAGAGACACAGAGAGAGAGGCAGAGACATAGGCAGAGGGAGAAGCAGGCTCCCTGTGGAGAGCCATATGCAGGACTTGATCCTGAGACCCCGGGATCACAACCTGAGCCAAATGCAGATGCTCAACCACTGAGCCACCCAGGTGTCCCCCCCCCCCTTTTTTTTTTAACTCCAGTGAGCTACTTCCAATCCCTCCTGGAAGGACGAGGACAGAACTGGTTCACAGGTCCTCCTTCTGCCATCAGCTTGGCCCTCCGAGCTCAGTAGCATTAGTACCTGTATTACTTACACTACTTCCTAGAAATTGAGGCACACCTAAAATAACACTCACCACCAGCTCAGGAGGACACCTGCTCTCTCATGGATGCTCTGAGATGCTGCCAGAGACAATGACACATGGGTGTCAAGCGCAGGGCCCAAGTTTGCTGTCAAAGGGTCACCACAAATTCATAGTGCTATCTATGCTGAAAACTATAAACTCACATAAGGAAACCATGTAGAGTATCTGATGATGTTCATTACTAATATTTACCACAGCAGTACATGTGCTTTTTGTCCAGGGAGGCCAGGCTGTGGCCATTCCACCACGAGGTGGGACCCACAATGATGGCCAGATACCTGACCAGGTGCTGGAAACCTGCTCTCTGGTCAGAGTCACTTTCTTAGTTTGGAGATTAGAAATAAAGCAGGGGTGCCAGGGGGTGCAGTCAGATGGGCATCCGACTCTGGATTTCAGCTCAGGTCATGATTTCAGGGTCATGGGATCAGCCCTGTGTCAAGCTCTGCACTCAGCACCAAGTCTGCTGGAGATTCTCTCTCCCTTGGCCTCTGCCCTCACTGACACTTGCACACGCTCTCTCCCCCTCTCTAAAATACATATGTAATTCATCAAAACAAACAGAGAAAGAAAGAAAGAGAGAGAGAGAGAGAGAGAGAGAGAAAGAAAGAAAGAAAGAAAGAAAGAAAGAAAGAAAGAAAGAAAGATTAATTTTTATTTTCCTCCTAAATTTTTGGTTACTACAAATTCCTTGAGAAACGGCATCCGGTGCAGTGTGTGGTATGTGGGTGGACAACATGCCTATGAACACACAGGTACGCAACGTGTACAGCCCCGACTGTCAAACGCAGGCTCTGTCTGCATAGATTAACATGTTTTAGAAAGGAGAAGGAAAGCATTCTGTGCAAGGCCCCCCGTGGGACCCCCCAGCCCTGGGTCTCAGGTGATAACTGGATGGGGTGGAAGGTTCCAGATTCCTGCACCAACCACTCAACCTGCTAGCTTCTGCACAAACAGGCAGATAATGAGACTCCACCAAACTATCATTAAGTGAAATGCAAATTAAAGCAACAGGCCAGAGGAATTTTAAAATGTTAATATCCAACATGAGCAAAACAAGAAAAATGGTAAAACTTGACCTCCCATGAGTGTCAGTGAAAGCGAGGGTTCCCGTAAGTGACGTGGGAGCCGTTCTTGCCTCATAGAGCATCTCCTGAGAATCTGCCCCAAAGCACAACATGGGAGAAGCCCAGAGAAAGATCTGCACAGAGAAGCTCTCTGCAGGCCCGTTTGTCACAAGAGGCCATGGACACACTTGGTGTCCCAGAGATGGAGACCACATTGCCAAAAATGCTGAAAAAACATGAGAAGGCTTGAGACACTGTCAGTGAGAAGACCAGCACTAGAGTGACCTGGAGACTTAAGCCAGCATTGATACGTGTCCCTGTCTACAATACTACCAAACAGGTGCTGGCGTGTGGTTCATCCTAAACCTAGGGGGTGGGGGTGGGGTGTCTCTCTGTCCCCAGACTGCCACCTGCACACCCGGGGGCTCTTCCTCCCCCTTACGGTGTGGGCTGTGCGGCTAGAGAGAAACACACAGGGCACTCTGAGAGAGCGGTCGTCTGCTCAATTCCTGCTTTCAGGAATGCATCACTGTGCTTTGACACACGATTAAAACAATGAAATGTATTTTTAGAAGAAAACACGCACAAAAATCTTTACATAAATAACTGGTAAACAAGATGTCGATTGCTTCAGCATCTGCCACCTAAACAGGATTTAAATGGAAGGTGGACATGCTCATAAAACAGATGCTTTGGCGCCAGGACCCACTTCCCCTGCCGAAGCGCTAAGGGCAGAGGAGAGAGCAGAGAGAATGAGGCAGAGAGAGAGGAGAAACAGACACCCCCCAGGACCTCAGGCTCACCCCTCACAGCACGTGATTTTCTTTTTGATTTGTGTTTATTCTTACATTTATATGCAAAGTTTTCATGCTATTCTACAGTAAATTGGAATTCGTTTTATTTATTTATTTTTTTTTTTAAATTTTTTTTTTTATTATTCATGATAGTCACACAGAGAGAGAGAGAGAGAGGGGCAGAGACATAGGCAGAGGGAGAAGCAGGCTCCATGCACCTGGAGCCTGACGTGGGATTCGATCCCGGGTTTCCAGGATCGCGCCCTGGGCCAGAGGCAGGCGCTAAACCGCTGTGCCACCCAGGGATCCCGGAATTCGTTTTATTTTTTAAAGGTCTTAAATTGCCTGTCTCTGAATAAAATATACACAAGCTGTGACCCCCCCGTGACCCCCTCTGTGTGAGCCCCCTGTGACCCTCAGTGACCCCCATGACCCATGTGACTCCTCCTCTGTGACCCCCCTCTGCTCCCTTATGATCCCACTCTCTGTGACCCCCCCCAGTGACCCCTCCTGTGACCTCCCCTCTGCACTCCAGGAGATCCCCTTCTGTGAACACCCAGTGACTCCTCCTGTGATCCCCCATGTGAGCCCCCTGTCTGTGACCCCCGCCATGACCCTCCACCTATATGATCTCCCGGTGACCCACCTGCCCTGCCCCCGCATCTGGGTCCCTGGGTCCTGACTGCATCTGGTTTTCTGGAAGTGGGTGTGCACTCCACCCCCCGTTATTTTGCTCCCGAGAACAGGGAGTTAGAAAGGGTTCATCCACATGTCTCTCGAGGGGGATACAGTGGACTCCATATGGGAATGGTGGAACCAGAGTCAGGAATCTGCGAGCCCCCCCTTTCCCTTCTGGAGGGCCAGGGTTGTCCCAGACCTGCTTAACAAAGAACTAAGTGGGCAGATGTAGCAGGAGGCGAGGGGGGTGGCCACCAGTATCCCTCTAACACAGAGCCCCTGGCAGCCCGCACCCTGAGGTGGCACCTGCCAGTTCACTCTGTGATGTCCCCCACCTTGGGGTTGCCTGCCTGTGGCCATGGCCCCCAGGGTCTCTAGAAGACACGCCACGCTCCTCATAAGGGACAGGCCTCTGCACCTGCCTGGTGTCCGCACCTGTAACTAGGAATTAGGCTCTTAACTTTCTCATGTCTCTGCCCTGGCCAGCGGAGAAGTGCGAGTCACAGTCACACCTATACTACCTGCCGAGTCAAACGCACCAGCACCCGAAGTGACCATCACTGCTCACTGATGTGCCTCAGACTGGACGCGTTAGTGGTCAAAACGGCGGCTTCCCAGGCTTGCTCCACAGGCTCTCTGGGACGCAGCCTTGAGATGTCCCTGAGCCTGGGGTGAGGGCGGCCTGCTGGGACGCTCGCTTTGCCTTGTGCGATGCTCTGATTTACAAAGAACATACATTTGGTGCTCACCCATTCCTGGCACAGAACTCTTAAAACTCTTGGAATTTCCTAAATTCCAGGAGCATAAAGGTGTCTAGATTTATGCTATTTAGAGGATTTTGGAAAGACCTAGGGCTGGAAGCTTGCATCCCACCCTGGCCTCCAGGAAGGGCAAGGGCTGCAGGCTGGTTGATCAATAGCCCCAGGCCAGTGACTGAATCAACCATGCCTACGCAGGAAGCCTCCGTAAAACCCAAAAGCACAGGTTTGGGGAACTTCTGGGTTGGTGAAGACACGGAGCTCCAGGGACGGCATGAAAGCTGCCTGTCCCCATCCTTCTCTCCCATCTGACCCATCCTGATTTGTGCGCTTTTATAATAACCTGGTGACCCAGTCCACAAACCGCTTTCCAAACTGCTGTACAAACTGAGGGGACCCACGGAGGACGTCACAGGGACAAGCTGGGCTCGTAAGGTGGGGAGGGGCCCTGTGGGACAGAGCCTTGGGAGTCAGACGCTGCCTCCAGCAGTCAGGGTCAGACCAGACTGGGTTCTCAAAGACCTGCCAGAGCGGAGAACTGCTCGGGGGTGGCGGAACCCCCACACTCCGCTGCCATGCACCCCCTCACCCCTGGAACTGGGTCCAGAGCCCGATTTACCTTGGGTCCAACCCTCCACGTTAGCACGTCACAGAGAAACCAGCTGCACTCTTGGGGCCAGAAGACACCTGCCGAGCGAGCACTCACTATCCCAGAACCCCGGGGGCAACAGAAGCCTGTGCAGACGCCGCCGGCCACCTCAGGATGCACCGAGGTAGAAACAACACTCAGGTAGGCTGCCGCGAGGTGGTGGCCGGCCGCGGGGCGGCACACAGGCTGGGACACGGGTCCATGCAGGGAGCTGGCCAGCAGGGGTGGTGAGGATGGCGTGAGGCACATCTTCCACGGACACCACCTCCTCCCAGAAGCCCCCCCCACCCGCGCCTGTCACTCTGGGCTCCCCCGGGCCACAGAACAGCCACACATACAGGAATGCCGGGACTCCTCCCACTGCCCGGCTGCCGCCCCCACCCAGCTACCTGGGGCCACTGGAGGCAGGGGTCCCCATCCTCCGTAACCGTCCCTGGGCTGAAGCAGGGGTGGAGTGCAAATGACCCAGCAGCAAAGGCCCAGCCACCGCCAGGGAGGAAGGGGCCCTGACCACTCACCCGGGACTCGGGGGCTGGCCTGCAGCACGGCTGCGGGAAGAACCACACGAGGGCACAGATGGCCGCAGAAGGGGGCAAGCGACAAAGGAGAGCAAATAATTGTGGAAACAGAAACAGGCAGATTCACATTTTGGCTCCAGCAGAATCTCTGGGTTTCATTCCAGCTCCTGGCACAGCAAAAGCCCTAGGAATCTCCTTCGAGGCAGGGTGTCATGTTTTCCCAATGAGCCCCCTTGACCACAACTCCTCAGGTGACTCAGGTGGGCCCCTGGACTGTGTCAAGGGAGTGGTTGGCCACATACTGATTACAAGCAGGAAACCCACCCCATCCCTCTGGGGCAAGCGGGTGGCACGACACTTGGGGACTTTCCGGTGGACAGACACGTCAAGCGACAGGAGGACAACAGCCTGCCCACAAGAGCGCAGGTTGCTGGCTCTCCTCCTGGTCCCCCACCACCACAGAGTTGCTTCTGTTTGGTGGTAGAGTTGTATTCCTTTTTTTTTTTTTTTTTTTAAGATTTATTATTTATTTAAGAGAGAGGGAGCGCAGGCACCCGCATGAGCAGTGGTGAGGCAGAAGAAGCATACACCCCGTGGAGCAGGGAGCCTGATGCAGGACTCGATCCCACAACCCCAGGATCATGTCCTGAGCTGAAGGCAGCGTGTCACCGACAGAGCCCCCCAGGCGCCCCTGAGTTGTGCTCTTCATAATACAACTAGAATTGCAAAGATTGTGCCTTCAGGGAGTTCTGGGAGTTGTTCTAGAAATGAAGGAACATGGGGGCTAAGGGGAGCCCCATATTTAGAGCTGGCATCTGTGGTAGGGGCCGTCCTATGGGCCACCCTGTGGGGCAGGTCTGTCTGGCATCTGTGTGGAGCTAATATGCAAGACCACTGGTGTCAGAGGACAGCAGGCAGGACACCCAGATGGAGGACTCTGCAGGTGCAGCCCATTCTCCCAGGCTCGTTTTCCTTATTTGAAAATAAGGACCGTGGGCAGCCCGGGTGGCTCAGCGGTTTAGCACTGCCTTCAGCCCAGGTCGTGACCCTGGGGTCCTGGGATTGAGTCCTACATCGGGCTCCCTGCATGGAGCCTGCTTCTCCCTCTGCCTGCATCTCTGCCTCTCTCTCTCATGAATAAATAAAATCTTAAAAAAAAAAATGAAAATAGGGACCACACACCTGGGGGTATATGGGCGTCACACCAAACGATATCCCACAAAACGCTAAGACAGCAGATGTAACTGTGAGTCCCTCAGAGTCCCTGGGACGTGACAGCCTCCAGGTGGTGATCCACCCAGAGGCACCAGGCACCCCCACACTTCTGGGGTCACCGGCTGTCTGGATGGGACCTCAGGTGGATGCCGGCAGAGGTGGCCTGAGCACTTCCAACAACTCCAGACTCTGTCCAACTATTTTAGGATGTTTGGATGAAAGTGGCTCCAATTCCCTCCCTACCCCTGGCTGACCTAAGCCTGGCCCCTCCTGGCCCCTCCCACTGGCTTCTCATGCGCATCCCTAAGGCAACACAACCTGGCAGTCTGGAGAGGGGAGCACAGGAGGTGGCCCAGGGTGCCTACCGGGTACCAGCTTTACAATGTCTCCTGGCCAGTGCCACTGTAGGACTCGGCAAGCCGCCTCTGCCCCCCACCCAGTCTCCCGCCTCTGTCTTCAACTGCAAGTCCAAGAACATGCAAAACTGTTCTTATGTTTCTAGACAGTGACTGTATACTGGCTGAGGAGGGGGCTGGCCCCCTCTCCAGCCCTGGTCACCAGAGAAGTTCTCCCAGTGTGTCCAAAACCTCAGGTGACATGCCAGTTGTTGTCCTTAGCCCACAAGTAGATCTCTACCCAACCTCCTTTCCCACTGTTTCCTCTCATGGTGCTGGTGAATGTGTTCCTGGTATTGGGGCTGGGGTCTTTATAGGACCGATCAGACCTTGGACCATGTTAGTGGCCACTGCTGGCAGGGGTGCCTCCAGGGCAAGCAGTTGGGGATGCCCAGAGCGGCTCCCCCAGACCCAGGACAGCAGCTCCATTCTGTTAAGGGCTGGTTCCTGGCAATAACAGTAACAACATTCTGAGGGGTGCAACTCACTTTTAAGGTAAAAGCTTTATTCTTTTTTCTGATTACAAATGCAAATCATGATCAGCTTAGAACTTTCAGCACAAGACAGAAAAAAACAAAGACAAAAATACCAACAATCCATAACTGTGACTTTTGAAGATAATCACTGGGTAACATTTTTGTGCATTTTTTTCCAGATTTTTTTCTACACATCAATTCACATGAATCCAAACAGAGGCCTAATACTCAAAGTGAGATCATCTTATACAAACAGTCTATGATTTGCTTTTTCACCCAACATCACACAGACTGCACGTCAGGAAACCCCACCTGACACCACCTCCCGAAAGATCTACAGGGTATTCTCGTGCATGAATGTCCGGTGACATAATGGTTCTGTAGAAAGATATATGAGGAGCTTTCAGGACAACAGTGCACAATACCACGGTCAATATGTCACCTCTGTGCTCCTGGACTGTAATTTCCTGGGGTTAATTCCTACAGAGGGAATGGAAGTATCTGCCCTGCGTCAGGATACACTGTTTTAAGTAAATGGGATTATTCCCACAATGTACCGGTTAACCAATCTTAGACTTTAATGCTTTTTCAAAAAAAAGTAATAAATAGGAAAATGACATAAGAAAATAATAAAAGGTGATCTTTTTATATTTGTTTTTATTGCCTCTCTAAAAAACGTTGACACACCTGCAGCAGATGATCGTAAAACAATCTGAGTCTGCTCTAGAAGATGTACCCGGCCCATGCCCTGCAGGCCCCGCAGGGTATTTGCCAAGACGAAGGTCAGCATGGGTCAAGGATCGCATGTAGATGCTCAAATAGGCTTAGGCTGTCCACACGCTGTCTTGTTTTCTGTTAAAACTAGTGTCAGAGTATTAAGCCTTCTGGGCCCTTCGTATTCTATCCTCAGGGTACCATGCCCTTGACTGCTAACATGCTAACTCAGAATCCTGGGACCAGGGTCCCCCAACACCCCTCAGAGGATGGTGATAGACAAAGGGGTGTAGTTGGGTCCTCACCCAGAAGCCTCCCCCTCCCCAAGTGCACCACCGACAACGGGGAGGCAGGACCCCAGTGGCTATACCATGATTCCAAATGGCACCGGGGTTGTCTTCTGGGAGGCTGTATGCAGAACATGCACAAAGTCCTAAGTCTGCTGACTGGAAGCACTGGTTTTTGGCTGGCTAAAAAATCGAAATTTAGGTGCACAAACAAAACCCAGAATGAATATCACTGGCTGAAATAAATTTGGAATTGTTAAAAGCTTAAAAAAAAAACCAGATGACTTTATAATTCATATTGCTTTTAGGCCTTTTTCCAGAGGCAAAAGCAGTGAGTGCTTCCTATAGGAAAGGTAAAAAAAAAAAAGACTAGCAGAGGGGTGCCTACGGGGCTTGGTCAGTTAAACACTGATTCTGGATTCTGCTCAGGTCACCATCTCGGGGTCAGCAGAGCCCCTGGCTTCGGGCTCTGCGCTGCTTGACATGCTCCCTCTCTGTCCTCCGCACTCACTCTCTCAGATAAACAAATAAATCTTAAAAAAAAAAAAAAAAAAAAAAGCCCTAGCAGGACTAGCATGCCCTGAACTGTGCAGGGCCAGACCCATTCACACCTCTTGGGCAGCACGGCAGCCACTCGGACACATACGGATATCATCACACAACAGGTACTGTTTTGTCCCCTCCACCATTATTATTAAATAAATTCAATCTCATCAGATATGTCAAGAAATTGGTCAGGTTTGCCATTACAAGCAGTGAGAGAAGAGGAAAGTAAATTAACACATAAAACCTAAAACCTGTAAACTAAACAGTGGTGTTTGCAGAATACAGTGACATAAAGGTCCTCCACGCAGACCAGAGCACCACAGCTAGAAACACCTACCACGCGAGCTCCGGGGGATGTTTATTCTCACACCAAGTCTGTTTGGTTGTTGAACTGTTTCTTTGTAAAGCAGTGTCTTCCCAAGAATCCCACAGGTCCACCCAGGGAAGCAGGCAGCAGTGGGAGGGTGCGTACCCCCGCCCCCACCAAGCTGCAACCACACATTCTAAGGTAGAAGTGCCCAAACAGGTCAGACCTGATTCTGGAGAGAAAAATGACGTTAGCTTTGAACTGTTCATGCACCTACTTAACCAGCCTTTTATTACAGATAAAGGAGACCATATTTTGCATTTTACGTTTTGTCCTGACCCATTTGTTCTTTATACTTGGAAAAATTTCTTCTCCAGGTAGAATAATCTCTGCTTGTGGTTCTTACTGCTCATTCACACAAAATTCCCAGCAGAAAGACCTCACCTTCTCATTCTCAAAACAGGCCTGCGTCCCCATCTACGCCCTCCAAGCCCCCCTGAGGGTCAGCGTGTCCACGGCCCCTGCCATGAGTCAAGACACCAGGCACCGCTGACCTGCCTCTGATCTGCCACTGCTTCCATACTTTCCTTCTTCACGTGGCTTCTTCAGAAGCAGAAAGATGAAGGCTTTGGTAAGGGAGCATCTGTTGTCTGTGGCACACCCAACAACATCAGCAAATGGGCCCCCCTGACACACTGGACAGCCCACTGCTCCGTGCCACTGACCTCCCCACTCGCCTCTGGGTGACAGGCAGCCTCTTCTCCACCTGTGGACCCTCTCAGTGTCCCCAGCTGCACATCCTAATCACATGGCTGTCCCCTGAGGTAAAACTGGTGCCTGCCTGGCAGCCCATAGGCAGGCAGGCAGAAGTGACTTCAGAGGAAGTGTCAGGCCCCAGGATCAGCAGCATCAGGGCAGCCTGAGTCTCACTGAAAACAGGATAACCTTCAGGCCCCCGAGTGACAAAGAATCCACCAAGAAGGGCTGGGTCACAAGGTAACCTAAGGTTTGAGATTTGGCAATATCTGGGGCCAGTGGGTACTGAGGCCACAACAGTGTCTGCTGCTTAAAGCAGGACTGCCAGGCCCAGGGGAACAGTCAGGTGCAGGAGAGCAGCCAGGTGCAAGACAGCAGCCAGGTGCAGGAGAGCAGCCAGGTGCAGGAGAGCAGCCAGGCCCAGGGAACAGCTGGGGGCAGGGCAGCAGCCAGGTGCAGGGAGCAGCCAGGTGCAGGGGGGCAGCCAAGTCACGGAACAGCCTTGCTCTGGTAGGCAGTTTACTGCAGGGATACTGGGCAGCTCTGGGCATCTGCAGGAGGCCAGAAAGTGAGGCAGATGAACAGAAATCAGAAATGGTCACAGGGAAATCTGCCAAAGTTGGCCCCCAGTGTCTGCACAGTCTCCCTAATACTCAACATGCAAAGAAACAGCTTGTGGACCTCCCCGCAGGACTCCTCCTGCCCTGAGGCTGCAGGGAGCAAAGCGCATCTAGCTCTTCCTCCCGCCCAGACTGTTGTACTGTGGATGAGGGAAAGAACCGTCTTTCTAAGGAGAGGTGCTTTCACGTCCCACCAACCCGAGAGGCCCAGAATGGACTCAGAGTCTCCACCCCAAGTCCCTAAGGGACACTCACAGCAGCAGCAGAAAACCCACCACAGGCAAGTGAATGCCTGCCAAGCAGCTACTCGTGCTGAAGGGACGCGGCCTCACGCTGCATCTGCAGAAAGGCTGCTCTGTACCAAATTCCCGGAGAAACGGAGGTTTTCACAGAGTGTGGGAAGAACAGACGGTCAGTGCTATGGCCCAGGTCCAAGGGGAGCCGGGCCAGCACCCTCTACAAAGCCGAAAATGTGGGAGTCCAGCTTCCCCAGCTTCACCCTGTCACAGACCCGCAGGAGGGGCGCCGACACGCTCTGCCCCCGCACCCTGGGGCTGCTCGAGGGCACCAGCCAAAACCTGCAACCTGCAAGTCCTCGGCTTGGGGGGGCGGGGGGGGAGTCCTGACACGCACTAGTGCACCATGTGCCATGAGGGCCGTGAATGCGGCTCACCGAAGGGTAAGCCCCGTATGATCCCACTTACCGCAGGCGTTCAGACCAAAGTCAGAGAGACTGAAAACAAGCGGCGGTCACCCAGGGCTGGGGCCCTGGTGCTGCATGGGGGCAGCTCTGCAAGATGACGAGTCCTAGGGACAGACACTGGTGATGGCTGCAGGACAACAGGAATGTGCCCACTGGTTCTCATCCCATAAAATGGCCAAGATGGTAACTTTTATATTAGGTATGTTTTACCACCATAAAAAAATAGCAGCACGACTATCTCCCTGATCCATTGGAAACTCTGGGACAAACGGCTGTGGGGGCTGGCCACCATCCTGTGGGCAGAAGCACCTCCCCTGCACATTCTGTGTGTCCATCACACTGCATAGCACAGAACACGCGTCGTATCCAAGAAGCAGCAGAGCACATGAGGAAGAGCCACCGGCCCCAGCCATGCCAGGCCCCCACCTCTGCTCCTTTCTCACTGTGTCCCCCACACCCCAAGCAGCTTACGGCTAGGGAGCGGTGAGGTGGGGACCGGGGGTCCCTCCACAGGGCTGCCACCACCATGTCGATTACACAGGACCAGTGCCACAGGAACATTCTCCAGTTGGGGTGGAAACATTCCCCGTTGGGCGTCATGGGTCCTGCAGTACCCTGAACCCAGAAGATGCTTGGGGGAGAGCAGGCCTCTGAGGGAAGAAGAGAGAGGGAGGCCTGGAAGCCGAAGAGCCAAGGACACAGGCACAGGGCGGGAGGGGATGAGCCCACACACACCTGCCACCTCCCTCCTTCTGCACCAGCCCCCATGGCCTGTCCACCTGCATTCCTGGCTTCCCTCCTCCCAACAGGACACCTATGCTGCTAGCTGCTAGCTGCTTTCGCTCCATCCTTATCAACAGTTCATTGTCAGCAAAAGATTAAATGGCCAGAAAGTGATCTTGCCCCAGGGTCAACAAGGAAGGAACTTTCCATCCTGCCTGAGACGGCTGGAACCCGAGAAGCCAGGGCACCAAACGAGATGTAAGCCCATGGCGATCCTCTTCCCAAAGAGACACAAACACATCCTGGGAATCCCACACATCTGCTGGTTCGGGGTGAGGAATTCCTTTTTGCTTAACTACGTTCAAGACTATGAATTCCCGTACCCACAGAAACCATGACAACTTTAAAAGACTTCATTTCGGGCAGCCCCAGTGGCTCATCGGTTTGGCGCCACCTTCAGCCTGGGGTGTGATCCTGGAGCCCCGGGATCGAGTCCCACATCGGGCTCCCTGCATGGAGCCTGCTTCTCCCTCTGCCTGTGTCTCTGCCTCTCTCTCTGTGTGTCTCTCATGAATAAATAAATAAAATCTTTAAAAAAAAAAAAGACTTCATTTCACAAAAGTTCACATAGCTCTGTGGACTGTTACACGCAAAGCAGAACACAAACATTCTCCTTCCCCCGTAGCTGCTGTAAGTTCACGGAAATACAACAGGCCGTGCTCTCACCGTTCAAGCCTCTGCTCACATTAACTGCACATGTCTCATCCTAATGCCCAAACAGATGCCCAACCCAGGGCAGCAGGAGAAAACCACCCACGTGTAGGCGGTGAAGACGCCACCCCAGTGGGTGTGCACTCTACCCCAAGCCCCCACACAGGCCTCCGTGACAAACGCCTGCCACTCTGCTCAGAGGGCACAAGAAAAGGCAGAGTGGGTGCTGTCCGGTTCTTGGCCTGATTCCTTTCCAGCCACGGGGCAGCACATCAAAAATAGGTAGTCAGCCTCAGCTGGAACACTGGGCCAGCCCATGACACGGGGCTGCAGGAGAAGGACAGGGTGTGTGACCAGCAGTCAACAGCCAGGGCATTTCCCTCGATAAGGAAAGGGCTGCTGCTCCGGGCCTGTGCCTGGATAGTGCTTGCTCCACACCATGCTCGTGATTGGCCAAATCGTGGTGCACACTTAATCCTCCTAATTAAGGTTTATGTGGTGGTGATGCAAGAGGGGAAAGGAACCTGCCCTGGAGACAGGCCAGCCGCCCCCCACCGGTGTGGGACCTGGGGCTACACATTCTGCCACCCTCTCTCCATGAGGGTGTAAAGGACACCATGTAGGCCCAGGGGGGCTGCAGGAAGCCAGCCCTCACGCCCATCCCCAGGTAGGCCCAACCATGGATGGAGCAGTTCATCCATCGGTGGGGGGAACAGGGGAGACTTAATTAGGTTGCTGTTTAGCTGGGGGGATGCCACCCTGTGTGCTCGCGAGGAGCTACTGGCCAGGTTTTATGGGAAGCAGAAAGGAGATGCAGTATGCTCTCAGACAGGGTAGCTTTAAGGGTAGGAAGAAGAATGGGGAGAGACTTAGAAACAAATGTGGACAAGAGGCTCGTGACAGCTCTCATTTGGGTTCTTCAACTCCCCAGCAGGTCTTGCATCTTCATGGCACCAGCATCTTGGGACGCAGCCATGCACGCAGCCCCCACCCCGGGCTGGGGCGAGGAACCTCGGGGCTGGACGGTCCCCTCCATCTTCTTCATTCACCGCTGCTCCATGGGCAGGGTGGCTCCAGGGACACTAAGAAAGTGGGCAGGGTGGGAGGGATGCTGGCTGCCTCCCTGTACGCCCCCATCGACCCAGAGGTTCAATCCACCCTCATGCCTGTGGGCACCCTGCCTTCCCACTTCCTGCCTGCAGACACCATTCTCTACAAACTCAAGAGTCTGGAATTCAGAAAAGCCAGGACTTCAAAACCGAAAGCAAAACCTATAAACCCAGGAGCAGGACCTGGACGCGGCATGCAGCAGGTTCAGGAAGGTTTTTCCTTGTCTGTCCTTTGTCTCATGGGCAGGGCTGAAATTTCACCTAACTCGGCATCCTGCCCTCTGACATTTTATTTTGAACATATAACTCAGGACACTTTCTCCCTACCTAAGTCACTTTTGAAACCACTTTTACAGTGACTACTACTTTACGACATAATTGGAAAAGGAATGAGGCTGCCATAAACCTGCCCTCCCGCCTGGTGCCTGGAGCAAGCATGCACCTGCAGCAGGATAAAGGGGGCTGGGGTCACCAGGTCACCCCCTCCTGGCCTCCCACCACCTGTGGCAGCCAACGCCAGGAGCAGGGCCCAGGCTCTGGGAGGGAAAGGGCACCAGGCAGGAACCCCTGTTATCCTATGCTGCCTGAGTCTGTGCTCACAGGCCCATGTGGCTGGCACACAGGGACTGGTCACCTGTCGGGTCCCTTCTCCTTTCCCCAAATGCTGAGGCCCCTCCCAATTTCCCCTACACAAGTGACCTCCGACCCCAGCACACCTGCCTACGTGCCCCCCCCGCTGCCCTTACCCAGCCCCAGCCCCTGCACCCACCACTGAGAAGCTGGAATCACTACCAGGAAGACAGGCACCAGAGCAGGCAGGAGGAAATGCATCCCTGTCCCTTTCAGGGAGCCACAGGGGCAGCAGGGAGAGCAGGTCTGTGATTCATCCCATCACAGTTCATAACACAGGTTTTGTTCTGTTCCGTATTTGCCGAATGATGGAACACTGGTCTTCCTCCCCACTTGTCGAGCTGCCACCTGTGAGCAACCTGTCTTCACTTCGCCTGCTACTGATCATCTGGCGCTCCCACCCATGGAGCCACAGGCCCAGGGAGGCCACATGCCCCCACCAGACGCAGGACTTCAAGAAGACTGCAGCCATGAGGCACACCTGCTTACAGTGCACTGACTTCCGGAGTTTACAGGGTCAGAGGCCACCTCGCGGCCTCTTAGATACAATTCAAAATCTTTTTGAGAAGCTGCCTTTCCAGAGGGTCCCAGGAGACTAGAGACTGAATTTCCAGGTCACATCCTACATGCCCACAAAGACACAGTCCCGAAAACTGGCCAAACTGTCACTGGCAGATTTCAGCCCTTGGCCCATATGACAAACATACCGGCACTGAGCAAGAACACACGGGCCAGCCCCAGGCATATCCCAGTTTCAGTGCAATGCAGACCCCCCCACCCCCAGGGATGGGAGGGCAGGGCCCCGGGGTACAGTGTGGACACCCTGGTGACAGGAGCACCTGTGCAGAGCCTCCAGGGACACCTAAGGACTGGTACCCTGGACCTCTCTAAGGGCCTGCCCTGGAGCCTGGTGCAATCAGATACTCAGCATCCTGGATTCCCATGGAACCCAGGAACCCTGGCCTGGATGAACTCACCACACAGGCAGGAGGGGAGAAAGAGACCAGGTGCACAGCCTGTCCATGGCAGGGTAGGGACAGGCCAGCTCTGTGCCACGAGCCAGTCCTTAGGTGCACAGGCCACACTTGGGGAAGGAGCACAAGATGCCCTCCTCCAGATTTTATCTGTGAAGATGAAAGGGCAGCAAACTGATAAAAAAAAAACAAACAATGTCAACCCAATTTTTTTAAAAAGATTTTATTTATTTATTCATGAGAGACACAGAGAGAGAGAGAGGCAGAGACACAGGCAGAGGGAGATGCAGGCTCCATGCAGGGAGCCTGATGCAGGACTCAATCCCGGGACTACAGGACCATGCCCTGGGCCGCAGGCAGGCACTAAACTGCTGAACCACCCAGGGATTCCCCAACCCAATTTTTAATGAACTGAGGTGGGAGCGTGCAAAGGAAAAGTCATGAATTCTCTCTTTATGTTTACTTCTCACTCTTCTGTCAACTCTGAAGATCACCTACCAAATAGGGCACCTGGCCAACTCACCACACAGCACGGATTTTAATGAGACAAATCAGGTATAATTACTCAGTTTTACAGCTACGTTTCTTGTTAATAAACCAGGTATGAAAAGAAGGATCTGCTGCTTTTGGAATCATGCTGTTCTCTAAAGAGCAAGAGAGCCATTTATGAAATCAAAGAATTATTCCAATTTAAGAACAAAAAAAAAATCTCCTATCACCTTTGGTAGAAATAACAGGACATTGCCTTTGTGCAGAATCAACCACCGTAGAGAAGATGCACTTTTATTAGAGTTAACTCATCTACTTCTTAATAATTTGTTAGGTAGCAAAGGAACATGATGTCATAGATTAAGTGAAAGTGGACAACGTATTCGAACGAGTGAGCAGAATGGAGCTTCTGAAGGGAAATGTCCATGAAATCCTTCGATCCCCACCTCCCACAAGTACTCGTAGGAAGCAGCCGTGTGGCTCCACATGGTTCCCCTGGTGTGTGTGATGAGTGGCATGCGATGAGCACGCCACCGTGGGGCTTGAGCTTAGGAACTCCCGTCTCCAGAAGGGCCGTTCCTGGGGTGGTGCGGCCAGAGCCTCCAGACCTCCATGGGCCGCTCTCGGGCAGGGTCTCAACTTCTACAGAAAGTTACCCGTGGGGCAGCCCGGGTGGCTCAGCGGTTTAGCACCCACCTTTGGCCCGGGGCGTAATCCGGGAGACCCGGGATTGAGTCCCGTGTCTGGCTCCCTGCATGGAGCCTGCTCCTCCCTCTGCCTGTGTCTCTGCCTCTCTCTCTCTTTCTGTGTGTGTGTGTCTGTCTCTCAAGAATAAGTAGGTAAAATCTTTATAAAAGAAAAAAAAAAGAAAGTTACCCTTGCACGTTATGCAAAAAAACCCACAACCTCCTACATGGATCCATCTTACACTAAAAGTTAATTAGCCCTTAACTTTCAAGAAGGCTCTTCGTGACTCCATGGAGGTCTTTTCATCAATTAGAAAAATGTGTTTTCAAGATAGCAAGATAGTATCACACATAAGACCAACTAGTGAAATTGCCCATCATTCAGTCTCTGTTCAGGATGACAAGAAGGTTCTGGAGGTGGACGGTGGAGACAGTGGCGTGCAGTGTGAATGTGCTGAATGCCCTGGAATTACACACCCAAAAGGGGTGAAAATGGTCAATTTCATGCTACATATGTTTTACCACAATGAAAAAAACTGCCCATAAACCAACCTATTGTGTATTCATTCAATAGATCAATACATCTTTACAATGTTAAAAATCATCCATTTACCACTTAACATGTTCCTCATGTAGCCACATTATGTTTTAAAAGATGTAAAACTTCATCAAATGGAGCACACATAATGTATTACATATTTCAGGCAATGAGACCTGAGCGATGGCAGGTGCTCCTCCTACAGATATTGGCTGGCCTCCATCTGCCTTGGCAGCCCAGGGCTCCAGGCACCACTTGGGATGGCCGTCCCATCCCCATCCTCCCGCCAGGGCTCACTTGCCTCTACAGCCCTCCCATCACCCCGCTGGCCGCGTGCTTATGCAGTGTCCACCGCCCGCCACGAAAACAGTCTCCAGGACAGTCCAAAGGTCTGCACACCTGGCTCTCCACCGTATCTGATAAACACGCTGTTGAGCACCTCAGATGGGCTAAGTGCACCACAAACTTTTCTTCATAAGAACTTTAATGCGTTGCCCACCCCCACTCCCCTGTGTATCGTCCAATGCTGCAAGCTCACCTGTCTTACTCCCTCTTGACGTCAGAGAAAAAGCGAGTGAGCAGGGGATGTGGGGGGGACACCAGGAACAAGGATGAGACAGGGACACAACCAGCACACCACAGCCTTCGTCACAGGCATGCCACCCCGGGCTGGCACCAAAATTGGACATTACTAGGGAAAGAGGCGTGTGTGCACCGCAAGGTTCTCCCATCTTTTCACGGCTCATCTATGTTTTTCTGAATCAAAACTACTACCACACATTTCTAGAGAAAAGGGTCACTGAAGTCACCCCATACGCGTACAGCTGTCAGGCATTTTGCAAAACTAGCTGTGACTCACCCTCAAGTCACATGTCTCCATACCAGTGACCATGCCATAATTTTATTCCATGTAATAATCTTAAATTAATTCCACAATTTTAAAATGTGGATTTTAGTGGGCAAATTTCTGAGATCTTGAAAAATCACACGAAAATCAAGAGGACATCCTAATGGCAGAACTTCACTGTCCCTAATCCTCTGCTGAAAATAGGCTGGAGGAAATCCTCTTTTCTCTGAAGGAGGAAGATTATGTAACCCGCGTTAGGCGGCCACCTCCTGCTCAGGCAGCCAGCAGGCCCGTCCAGGAGGAAGGAGGGCGCTCAGACCGCCCAAGCTGGGAGCATGTACACAGCAGGGCCTTGGCCCCCTCACAGACCACACACTCGTTTCCCAGAATATGAACCTGAGAGCTTCTGGATCCTCACTGCACAGAACGGCTCAGCTGTTGGTGGAGAAGTCCTCTGGGCCCCAGCTTTCCACAGTGTCACAGGCTTGTACAAACCACTTCTCTATAACTCCGGGACCGCTCAGCCCCACTGTCGGCAAAGCCAAGGAAAAAGCCTCCGGAGCGCTCGCAAAAATCATCAGAGGCACGCACCCTCACTCCCGATCCAAAGATAAATGATGCCTGAACATTTTTGCTTCATGCTTGAACCCATGTAGGCAAACAGGGGATGAGGGATGACCAGGCTGGGACTGTGAAGTACCTACTGCAGAATGAGACGGCAGTGGGGTCGGGAACTGGGCCCGTCTACAGAGCCTGCGAGGCCACAGGTGTGTGTACCTGCACGCTGACCTGGCACAGCTGGGTTCCGTCCCTGTCGGCGGCTGCAGGCATGATCACGCGTGCCTGCTATGCCAACCAGGAGAACAAGCTCAATTTCTCATACTCACTTTGCAAAACCGCTGAAGGTGCAGCGTCCCACTGTCCAGAGGCCACCCAAAGGGAAGTCCCCAACATGCCACTCCACTGACCGGAGGCACCAGATCACAACATGCCAGCCAGAGCAGACTCATCCAATCCAGTTATGTGCTGAATACCGGGACATCTGTTGGGTCCACAAGCCAGACGCTGTGTATTTGGATTATGATACAAACCCGAAACAATACCTCGGAGCCTTGTCTTAATACGAACCACCACTCTCCTGCCAGCCTCCTGCAGCCGCAGCGGAAAGAAAAACATAAATACCCACCATTTCAGATCGAACCAATGATGGAAATCGTATCTACTAACAGCCCAGTCACCGAAATGTGTTCCACAATTTTAAAGAAATAACCCATTCCCACTAAATATTTATTTTATCTTTGCACATTTTGTGGAACACTCATTCCTATATTCTTGGTAGAACAGTAAGCAAACTCAGTGTGCTCCTTCAAAGTCCTCTCTCTGACATTCCCGTTTGTTTGAACATTTACAACCTTGACAGCACCAGCTTTCATCATGTACCACCATGGACCAGACAGTGTCTCTCCCAAACTTGTGCACCAGGCCCTACCCACCAGCACAAGCATATCTGGAGACGGGTCACCTGTGTTCTCTCTCTCTCCACCCCTCCCCCTGAGCACGTGAGCACAGGCCGCATAAGGACATAGCAGGGGACACGGTGAGAAGGCGGCCGCCTGATGGCCAGGACAAGGCCCTCACCAGAAGCCCAAAGCCAGCTCCTTGATCTCAGACTGTCGTTGTCTAGACCACCTGGCCTGGGCTCTTTTGTTACCACGGCCTGAGCTGCCTGAGACATTCATGCAGTACCCGTTTCCCTTTGTGTCCTCGATGCAAGCACTTAAAACCAACACCTGAGACTAAACAGTACATCAGCACTTCATGCAAACGAATCCTCCCGTGCCACACACTTAGCATCTATTTCCCTAATAATCAAGCCTGTGTGTCAACAGGACTATCATTCCAGAAACTTGCTGGCTGCTAACCTTACCTAATAAGACGCAGGAAAAGAAGACAAAGAAGTCCACTGAAAAACTTAATGGCACCAAATCCACACACAGCACCGGGCTCTTGGTGGAAGCCCTGCAGCCGCACCCGGGGCCCATGCCCAAGGTCTGCCCACACCCGTGGCCCACTCGCTCCCTCTCTACTTACCCATGCTGACCTGGGAGGGTGAGCAAGGTCCCAGGTAAGAGCGCCAATGAGGAACAGCCTGGAAGGGCACAGGATCCCTCATGGCCCTTGGCCAAACACACATGTACATGAAGAATTCGGAGCCCTCAGTACAAAGGGAGGCATGTTCTTGCATCTTCTCAGGCACACAGTGCTCCTTATTACCAGCCTGATAACCAGGAGCCATGTCACCAGCCCCCCCACTGACCCTCATTTCCCAAGAGCAGCTCAGGAAGGGTGCTGAAACAGGACGGGCTCCAAAAGCACATGCCATTGTAAGGAGAAGGGGCCTTCAGCCTGAGCCTGATGCGGGGGCTGCACAGGGCATGTCAGGGATGAGATGGGCTGGTTCTGCTCCATCTCCCTGGGGTGGGAAAACATGTACCCTCCAGGGCAAAAGTGAACTGCCAACCACCTGGCTTCACACCAGATGCCACCTGGGCCCCTCCTTCCCTGGCTCCATAATTCTCACTGCTTCCCAGCGCCAGACACACCTGGTACACTTTCTGGTATTCCAGAACTTCTCATCTCTGAATCAAATTGAGCAGGGCTCTCCTATAACACACCAAACACGACCAAAGTATCACCCAGGTACTAATTCTCCATAATGCTAAAAATGAGCACAGACCTATGTCAACACTCATCACCCACAAAATTCAGTTTCTGTGCTTCTTGAACATGGAAGTGCAAGGCCCTGGAACAACGGGAGGAAGAACCAGGGAGGAGTCAAAGCAGCTTCCCCAGACAGTACACCTCAGGGCACCTGAACACACTTGCTCTCGAGTTCACTCTACTGCACAGACTTCTGCCCCCACATCCTCCTGCAAAGGGCACAGCCCTGGGCACGCAGCTGCTCGCCCGGCCGTCTTCCCAAAGTCTTATCTGCGGGATGGGAAAGCAGGTCCAAGCAGGTGCACTTGGGGGCAAATTTACCAACAGAATAAAAGAGGTCAAGGCATTTTGGTGAAACCATCCCCCAGTGAAGTGTGAGCACGGAGGGATGGTCCTCACCATCATCCCAGGACATGGCAGGAACGGGCCCAACCCTTCACAGGACGCAGACCATGGCACACGGGATCCTGTATATGGACAGAGCGCACCTTCCCAGAGCTGTAGGGACTGTTCCTATGCAAGGGGCAGCAAGACGTCCCAACTGCTGCAGGGACGACACCCTCCCACCATCCTGCCTCTCTCTCTCTGTCCCTCTGTCTCTCTCTGCCCCCTCTCTGTCTCTGTCTCCTCCCCCCTGCCCCCACCCCCTGCGCTCCGTCTGTCTCTCAGCAGCCCTGCTCACTATCCCCTTCCGGGGACAGGGGAAGACACCCAGGTTAAGGGCAGAGATGCCAGCTCTCCCAGCTGCACCTTCTCCTCGTTCCCAAGGAATGTATCATTTACTGGTTTTTGGCCAAAGACTCTTCTTCACAAGTAACAAACCTTCTCTTGAAGTTCCTGTCTCGTCTTCCAAATCCAGGGACACGATCTTATGTGCAGTACCCTTCTGAGCCAGATACCTTCTCGTCCCTTCACAGGAAACGAGCGCCTTCCCACTGCACTTCAAGGGCCGTCTGGAGAGGCCAGTCTTGACGACGCCCCCACAGGGCCATACGCTTGGGTCTGGCCCCAGCCCAGGTGACACGGGTAGAAGCTGATGGAGGAAACCAAAATCCCTGCTGACTGTCCACCTCTGTGCTGAACCTCCTCCGCCTGGCAGGCCAGCCTGGGTGCTACAATCAGGCATCCTGTAGGGACCTCCCTCCAGGTGTGAACCAGGGGCCACCAGGCCTGGGGCTGTGAGTGGGGCAGGAGGCCCAGGGACAGCTGCACAAAGCCCTCGAGGCCTGGCCTTGCAACCCGAAGAACAGCAGGAGCTCTAGAGAGGCCAAGGATCCGGTCAAACCAGAAGAGCCGGCTCACTCCTGTGGTTACAGATGGGCCACAGGACAATGTGCAGCCCCCAGTGAGGGGTCACTCACTCTGCGGTTGTGGTCGGGGGAAGCGATCTGGCGGGCACTGCCAGACCACACCATCACTGGAAATGTGGATATTTATGTACATTCACACGCATTTAAATATTGGCAAAAAATTCAAACACCTTTGAAGCCTTTGAGTGGACTAACTTCCTGTGTCCTGAGACAAGGGTTCTCTCAACCTTAACTAGAGCACACGCTCCTTCAAGAATCTAACAAAAATCAAGAAACCCAATTATTTTTCCCAGAAAACAAAAACTATTTATGCAAAAAGTTCTGCACACTGTTCCCCCACCAGGGAACAGGTAGGAGCCCATCTCCGTCCAGCTCCTGGAGAGGGCACTGTGGCAGGTCCCTCCTCCCAGGCCCATGGTCCAGCCCACAGAGACAAGAAGGGACGCCAACCCCGGGAGCCAGCAACCACAGGACCGCCACCATCCATGGGGAGTGCTGGGCCGGGGCACAGGAAGATGTTTCATGTGGAAGCCACCAAGCCAGATGGGCCGACCATCAGGGGTGTGGGAACCACGAGCTGTGGCCCCAAGGACCCAACATCCCCTGCCGTAGTGCCTACTGAGAGAGGGGGTGGCTGGATGCCTGCCCACTGCCACCTTTTTACAATGCTGTGAATGTATCAAGGAAAGAGAGTCCAAAAGTTTGAAGTCATGCTAAACGTGTTTCAAGAGTCTGTCATGAATCAGTCAAGATCCTTGAAAGCACCGTGAGGCTTCCTTCTGGAGCATCCGGGCCCGACCTCCACCACACACCTATCAGCTGCCCTGATCTAAGGATGAATCACCGGCACAGCAGACGTTTCCAGAGGGACAACCGTGCCCAGGACCTGGTCCAGGCATGCACTGGGGCAGCCGAGATGCAGGGAGAGATGCGGGGCCAATGGACACGGACAGAGTGTGTGTGGGTCCCCCGGGCAGGGGTGTGCACAGAGGAGAGGGTGCGTTGGCATGGAACCTTGGGCTGACCTGAGAAGGGCCAGCAGCAGGCGACACAGCAGCCATCTCTGCCTGGGACACAGCTCCTGAGCCCAGCTCTGCCCTCACATCCACTCCTGTGCTTCACTCTCTGTTCCCCACCCCCAAACAGTTAGTGCCCCCAGGACAGGGCTTGGGTGTGCATGGCTCAGAGAGGGTTAAGTGAGCACACAGGGTTCCCAGCAGTGTGTGCTGGGAGGGTCTGAAGGACACCAAAGGCCTCCAAGGTGATGGGGATGGTGATGAGCCCACTGGAAAGCGAGGAGGCTACAGGAGGATGGCAGGACACGTCAGTTCAATACCAAAGTTCAGCAGTGATGGAAATGGAGAAGCGGAGGCAGGAAGGGCATGTGGACGCAGGAAGTCTGCAGTTTAAGAATGAGTGATCTGAAGACCTGGCCACTGCCACAGGGACAATGAGGGACACAGATGATCCAGGAGAAAGGAGACGAGAGCAGACCAGGCAGGGCTGGAGGGCTGCCTGGAAGAGGGGGCGTCCTGTCTGGTGAAGCACCAGACCTCCACGAAGCACAGGCAAGGTCTCAACACTCCTTGTGAAGGGGAGGGTCTGAAGGGCTGAGAAGCCCAGGGTTGTAAGCTGTCGTGAGAGGTCCACATTCCCAGCAGGATATGCAAGCTCCACACAGGGAGGTGCCCCCATCACCTAGGGCTCTGCGCAGGGAGGTACCCCCACCACTTCAGGCTCCAGTGAGAAGTCGGGGATGCGAGCCAGTGTGCCCAGGACGCGCAGAGAGGGAGGCAGGGTCCGACTTCTGACCTCCGGGATCTATGACTTTGTGTCTCTGAGGTGCCAGCCTCCCAGCGAACGCACACACAATCCTCCCTCAATCCTGCTGAATCTCTAATGCTGTATAAATTGCCTTCCACTGATTTTCGTTGCAAATAAATAGCATTTTTGCCTACACTTAAATTGGTTAGAAAAGCATTTATAAGTCTGGGACTTAGGGATCCAACTGTCTTTTTATCAGTCCTGTTTCTGTTGGAACATATGGTCCAAGCACCAAGGAACAATTTGTATTTAGATCTGTAAATACAGGACTTCCCGTGTCGTTGAGCCACGAGGTATGTTTATCAGTGGATTCAACGCAGTTTTCAGCAACTGTAAACACAGACACTGTTCTCATCCCTAGACGTTTAACTGACTGTAGCAAAACCCATAACGTAAACTCCTTTTCCCCACTGTTATTAAATTTACCCTGCGGCATAGACTCAAGGCCTCTCAGCATCACTCATCCCTCACGCGCGGCGGAGGTTCTATGGGATTTGAGACAATAAAGGTTAAATTAGAGACCGAGCAGATCAGAGACACAGCAGCCGCGCGGCCAGGAGCAGGGCTGGCAGGCCCGGGCGCACACCTCAAGACAAGGGCCCGCAGCCCCGCCGCACAGCACACCCTCCATCAGGCTCACCTGTCCCAAGTCTCCACAGGCCGTGGCGGTCACAGCCGTCTAGCACTGGGCTGGGACGGGCAAGGCCAAATCCTACAGCATTTTACGTTGTTACACAGAGACCCGCACGTGAGTGGAAAGCACGTGTGCCCTTTAGGACGGGCCACTATTCGGGTGCACGCAGACACGCGGGCGCACACAGGCCTGGGGCTGGGGGGAGCTCTGCGTAGTGCGTAGGTGCAAAGCACTCAAATACAGTGTGTGTAATGTTCCCCAGGGACCAAACACATTTGCTTTTCCCTCACTTTCTAGAAACAGTGTCTATTCTCAGCAAGGAAAACCTCCAGTTTCCAGAAGTTCACCCTCTTAAAATGAAGAAACATCCCAGGAAGCAAACTGTGGGAAACAAACGGAGATGGAACCGCCCCGCGCAGACCTGGGGAAGGACGCCCCAGATGAGCGGCCGGACACAAATCACAGGCGCAGCAGACTAAGCTGCTGGGCGATGGGCGATGGGCGATGGGCGATGGGGCGGCCGGGCGAGCCTCCCACGTGAGAGACGGGGAGGGCAGGGGAGGAAGCTTATCCCGCCCTGGGACGCTTACCCACGAGCACGCTGTGGCCCGTGGCCCGTGTGGTGGCCTGCTGCCTGGGAGCCAGGGCTGGGGCTCGCGTGCCGGGCTGCGTACTGGTCTCCCCCGGCCGCCCCACCGGGGCACTGAATTACGTCACCAGCCAGCGGTGATAAACGTCCTGAGCGTTTCCTGAGCACCAGGCACGGTTCCCAGCTCCAGGCCCGTATCACTCATGCGATCCTCTCAGCAGCCGCAGGAGACGAGCGCCTCGACTCCTCTCGGAGCGGATGACTGAGGCGCAGACCACCCACGGTTACACAGCTTCGCAGGTGGGCAGGCGCCTGGGCATCCGCGGTGACCCATGAAGGTACACAGGTTTCTTCCAGAACCTCGCATATCGAAGGAGAAGATAACGCCAACCCTCCACCAACTTCGTTAGATACAAAAACGTTTCAATAGGCCAAACTACCCCGTGATCCATGAGCCATTTCATAGTAGGCAAGCGCTGTGCCATCCGTAAACACAAACCACCCTTATGTGGCTCACGCCCATCCACACACCACTAACTTGGGCTCTGGAACACAGCGGAACCCAGGACAGATTTCTCCCCTTCACATGCCTGTTCATGCTCTCGCTCTCCCTCTCTCTCTCTCCAGAATTTGCCAGAATAAAATATCTGCAGCAACATTTTCTAAGGACTTCTTTACCTTTTGGCAACTCTCACACCTCAGAAGGAGCTGAAAAGTTGTCTTTCCTAGAAATTCTGACCATGGGAAGGCTGGAAGAGAACGCGGGATAAGCTCTTATTCACTCTTACAAAATAAGTCACATAACAAAACCACAAGGATATGAGGATTCAATCGCAGGCTCGTCCTCTAGCAAAATAAAATATAATTTGGTCCTACATCATGACTGATCCTGACAGATTCTGTTTCTGGAAAATCTCCAGTTAGTCCAACAGCATCAACAAGAGTTTAATATCATAGAAATGAATGGCCTTGTATGTGAATACAGTGATACAACTAACTGATCAAACTGAAAAAAAAAAAAAAAAGATGTGGAATGAGAAAATAGAAATAACAGTATCCCAAAGCTGCATTCCAGGGACATTACCAAATAATGCACATCCCAGAAAGTTCTTGAAGGAAGAGTGACCACTTAGGTTTGAGAGAAATTATCATTTCATAAGCATAATAACACAGCAAAAGGGAATTTCGACATGTAAACTACAGGAAGTTTATATAAATGGATAGGACGCAATCCAGCTGAGGGCCTGGAGGAAAGGCCATGCGTCTGCCCCCACCTGGGACGAACGGGAGGGAGGGAGGTCAGGCCCACCGGGCAGCGGCCTCCTCCGAGTCAGAGGACACCGTCGACTCGCTCTCCATCTCTCCTTGGGGCAGACAGCAGGCCCCCTTCTCCACGCAACCCTTCTTTTTATCACAAAGTCTTAAGAGTTGAAAGGAAGTGAAATTCACTGGAAAACTGTGAGCATGTTTTAAGTAAACACTAGGTCCACCCTTTCCCCGGTTTCCCTCTAGGGAAACAGGCAGGAAATGAAATGGCTGAGGGGCCCACAGGGCCTGGACAAACTGAGCCCTGAACAGAGTGTCCTTGTGGGACAAAGCACTTCTCTCACATACCTGCCTACCTGCGGTCCCTGCGACTGGGCTTCCCAGGACGTATCTCACTGGAGAGACAAACGTTCACCTGATATTCACCCTCTCATCAAAACAGGGCTTCGGGGCAAGTCGCAGGAGCTTCCCTAGGCTATGCCTCGCCCCACCTGTTCCCTGCACTCCAGCGGGAGGCCGCCCAACATGCCCCAGGCGACCCCAGGGAGCAGGCACCTGGGGAGAGGCACGCGGTCCCCTGGCCTGCAGGTGGCCCATGGTCGCGGCCCGGCATGTTCCCAGGGAGGACGAGGAGCACCGACCCTGGCCAGGGTGTCCTATGTTAGTCAGGGGAGGCTCACTGGTGGGAAGGTCTGCCCCAGGTGACTCTTCTGCGGGAAAGAGGCCCCAAGTCCCCCTAACGGTGCCCTCCATCCTCCCCGCGGGCTGCTCCCCGAACCTGCGCCGGCCTCGGACGCCAGCCTCCGGGGAACAAGGGGCCTTTTGTTGAGCCGGTGGCAGGAAACACCACCCTCCGGACGGCTCTGTTTCTCTTCTGCGCACACACACCCCCTTCCGCACCGGTGCCAGGGACCAGGGCCGCCTGCCGCGTCCCCTCCGCCTCATGTCGAATGACCCGCTTTCCCCGCGAGCCTCTTCTGACCGCGCCGCCCCGAGGTCGCCCGCGAGCGCGGACTCCGGAGGAAGCACGCGACGCCGGCCTCTGGGCTGATCGGCCACTTCCAGGGGAGAAAAGACGCCCAACTTCGCTCCCGGAGCCCCCAGGGGCGGTGCAAGCGCGCACCAAAGTCGCCGCGCCTCCCGCAGAAGCAGGACCCGGGCGGACCCGCCCCTCCCCGGCCTCCCCGGCCCTCCCCGCCCGGCCCGGCCCGGCCCGGCCCGGCCCAGCCCAGGGCCGCGCGGACTCCGGGGTGTCCAGCCCCAGCCCCAGCCCCAGCCCCGCGGGCCGTCCGGGCGCAGCTCCCCGCCGCGGTACTCACGTATCTGCGCACGAGCGTCCGCACCCGGCTGCAGTCCATGGCTCCTCCCGCCGCGCCCGCCGCCCGCGCTCAGCGCCCCCGCGCCCGGCTCCGCGCGCCCATCCCCCGACCCGTCACGGCCGGGGAGCGCCGGGCGGTGCAGCCGGAGGCCGCCGACCCTCCGCGCTCATGCCGGGCCCGGCCCGGGGGCGGCGCGGGCTGCGCGCTGGGAGCCGGCTGGGAGCGGGCAGGCGCGCTCTGCTCCGTCCGCTCGGCCCGCCGCTCCTCTGCGCCGCTCCGAGCCCGGCTCCTCCCCTCCCCGGCTCCTCCCCCACCCGGCCCCGGCCCCGGCCCCGGCCCCGGCCCCGGCCCCGGCCCGCCCCCGCCCCCGCCTCCCGCCTCCCGCCTCCCGCCGCCCGCCGCCCGGCCCCGGCGCGCACGTCACGAGCGCGAGCGAGCATGCGCGCCTAGGCCACGCCCCCGCCTGAGGCCACGCCCCGACTGAGGCCACGCCCCTCACCGAGGCCACGCCCCCGCCCTCCGTGGCCCGGTCCCAGCTCGCCCCCGGCGCGGGGAGGCAGGCGGGGCGGGGGGCGCGCCCTGCGGAAGCCTCGGCCCGCGCCCCGGGAACCTCCTGCCTCCGTCCGGAAGGCCCGACCCCCCGGGGCGGCCCCTGCCGTGCAGGTGAGCGGGCAGCGCCCTGCCCCAGGTGGCCGCCCCGTGAGCGCCGCGTTTCCCGCGCGGGCTGAAGCTGCAGGTGAACGCGGCCTGAGCTGAAGCCCGCGCCGCCCCCCGCCCCCCGCCCTCCCCCTCCCGGCAGCGGCAGCGGGGGCCGGGGCTGGAACCGCTCTGGAACCCGTGACCCCAGCGGGCGGCCGGCGTGGCGCCCCCTCCCGCCCGGCCCAGGGGCGGGTCCCCGGGCACCGCGTGGCGCTGCGAGCTCCGGGCCAGGCGGGCCTGCGCCCCAGCACCGACACCGACACCGGCACCGACACCGGCACCGCCGACTCACTCCAGGGAACCTGTGCGTGCCCCAGGGAGGAGCCGTGTTCTCAGCAACGCGGGCAGCCTCGTACCAGCTCACCTACTTGCTCCGACTTGTCCCTCGGCTCCTCCTGTCATCACCTGTGAGATGTGAGCAGCGCAGGCCGGGCCCTGGGAAGGATGGATGCAAAGGTGCGAATGCCCTCCTAGCTGGCTGAGGCCCCCCTTCGGGACCAGAAGTGGACAACCAGAAATGAGTGTGGCTTAAGAGGAATAGCGACGATAAACAATCCCTATTCTGAACCGCCCCCCTTCAGGAAAGCACTCCAGTTTCTGGTCAGCTAACGTGTTGATTGTCCCCATTCCGTCCAGATCTCTCTGCGCAGGTCATCCTCAGGGGGCCTCCGCCAACAGAGCAGCCTGCTGAAGGCTGCAGACCTGGAGAGCCTGGGCATGTCCTTCCCTCCAGCCTGGCCTCCCCGCCTCACCACCCCTTCCAGGGGTGGGGCCTGCAGTGCCTGTGGCCCTCCGCAGACGGTGCTTACAGACCTTCTTCCACTGTGTCAGCTTGGGCCAGGTGCCACCACCACCACCACCACCACCCCAGGCCTCCATGGCCTCCTGCTCCTGCTGTCCCCCAGGCAACAGCACCCCTGGATGGGTCCCAGAGCCATGACCCTTTGTCAGACTATCTCCCAAATCTCCCAGGAAGACCCCTGCTTCCTGCCAGACCCTGATGGCTAGAGCCAGATTTTCACCCGCCTTCAGTTTTACAAACTGTGACATGTAGAGGGTGTGGGCACGCGCGGAGGTCAGGCAGGGCTGCCGGGCAAAGGCTGCCTGTCTCAGGAGGGTCTGTTTCAGCCAACTGTGGATGCTAGTTTCACACTGTAGCAGACACCAGCCCTCTGTCCTCACCGGCAGAAACTCATCGTGGTCCAGGGGCCAGCCCTCTGCATGGCAAGGGGTGAACTCTCGTTCTTGTAAGACACTCTTTCCCGTGACTGCTTTAAAATGAGTCTAAGTCAGTGAATCCCGCTATGGGGGACAAAACCCTTTTTCACTCTTAAAAAAGCACATAAAGAAGGCCTCCTTGTTTCCCGCTAGGTATGTGTCTGGATGCGACGTCCGGTACCTGCAGCCTTCTTGTGTCTGTGATGGGGTGTGGCTTGAGGGACGTCCTTGCAGTGGGCATGGCGGCGTGAGAAGATGGGAAGAGGCTTGAATGCTTGATGACACCATTGGCCATTCACCAATCCTGTCAGCCTCTTTAAAACTTGCAGAAGCAAATCAATTAGGACTCTGTTAAAATCCAACTCACCCTGTGAATCCCTTATTTATTTCTCTATAACCACTGCAAACTTGAGAGTTTAAACAACGTTTCTTTCTCCGGACTCCTTGGTTTGGTGGAATGGCTCCCCTGCTCCGCCTGGTGTTGACTAGGACTGTTCCTGCACCTGCATTCTTTAGGGGACTCGAGGGGGCCTGGAAGGTTCAGAGGTTTCAGTCACATGTCTGGTGTCTCCGCTTGAGGGATGAGAAGTGGGAGCAGGCTGATCTCTGTCTCTCCATACAGTTTCTCATCACAGAGTGGTCTAGCCTCAGCTTCTCAACGTGGCAGCTGGATCCCAAGAGGGTCAAAGTAGACACTGTGTGGCTCCCTAAAACCTGGAGTCAGAAGTCCTGGAACACTCCTTCTGTCACATTCTCTCAGGGAAAGTGGGTTCCAAGCCAACCCAGATTCACGGAAAGGGATAGAAGAGATTTCACATCTTGCTGGGAGGAGGGCCTGGCTCCAAGAGAGGAGAGACCTGTGAGTGGTCATCTTGGAAATCATCCGCGCAGACTTCAACAGCAATGGGAAGTTTTGCCAGCATCATGCTAAGTCCCAGGTGAAATGGCTGGAGAGACCTCCAGGGCCTGTGTGTTTCTTCATTCACACCAGGGGGACAGAATTTCCAATTCTCACTGGACCAGCAAAGTCCTGTGCACAGTCCTGGCCAACCAGCCATTAGGACGGTGGAATACCAACAGATGACCGGCTGTTTTACCACGGCAGAGTGCTGTGGAATGAGGACAGGGCAGCAGGTAGGATGTGAAACCCAGAACATAAATCAGATTATGGGTTTGCCTCTGGATGCGCGGGCAACGCATACACATCCGTACCTGTGCACAGGCTCATGCACACCTGTTCTCCGTTCCTCCTCCACTTGGAGAGGACTGGGGTAGTAACCTGGGATCTTGCATTCACTGACTTCTATGTGAAAAAGACTTTTGTTGGGGGCACCTGAGTGGCTCAGTGGGTTGAATGTCTGACTGTTGATCCCGGCTCAGGTCTTGATTTCAGGTTGTGAGTTCAAGTTGGGTATTGGGCTGTACTAGGCATGGAGGCTGCTTAAAAAAAAAAAAAAAAAAAAAAAAGACTTTTGGGAAATGGGGAGGCAAAAAGTGCAACCTCCCCGTGAAGACAGTTCAAAACAATTGCTGTTACTGAGACCTCATGTGACCAACCTGAGAGCCAGAACTGACTACTGAAGACATAGAACAGGGAATTGTGAGTTCAGGTTGTTTCCATGTGCGAGGAAGAGTGGGCACTGTGCATTGGGGGTCTTGGCCTCCTCCATGAGCAGCCGTGCTCCTCCGAGCTGCTGGGACGTTCTGTACACCTGTCTCAGGCTGCTGCCTGGATGGTGTGGGTGCCGTCTTCGGGCATTGATGCTAGAACTCTCCAACTGAGGAAAGCCACAGGCTCCCTCTGGCCTCCCTCATTCCTTTGGTCTGGAATCTTCTGCAGCACCCCCTGTTTGTGCCACAAACCTGATCGCCGCTTACAGTCATAGCATCACCACCATCATCCCCTAGACTTTCCTTAGCTCCCTCTCAGACCATAGTTGCTACTTCCCCCAGCGTTCTCAAGGGCACCGACTCAGCATAACTTAGTTATTTGTCCATAAGCCCTGGTCGTTGATTAAAATCACCCAGGGAGACTTTTTTTTTTTTTACTGAGATCCCCTGGGACCCCTCCCTCCAGCCCAGACACTGTGATTCTGTTGGTCTAGAGTGGGGTCCCAGCATCAATGTCTTTTTTTTTAAGATTTTATTTATTTATTTGTGAGAGACACAGAGAGAGAGAGAGAGGCAGAGACACAGGCAGAGGGAGAAGCAGGCTCCACGCAGGGACCCTGATGCGGGACTCGATCCCAGGTCCCCAGGATCACACCCTGGGCCAAAGGCAGGCACTCAACCACTGAGCCACCCAGGCATCCCATCAATGTCTTTTTTTTTTTTTTTTTTTTTTTTTTTTTTTAAAGATTTTATTTATTTATTCATGATAGTCACACAGAGAGAGAGAGACAGAGAGGCAGAGACACAGGCAGAGGGAGAAGCAGGCTCCATGCAGGGAGCCCGACGTGGGATTCGATCCCGGGTCTCCAGGATCGTGCCCTGGGCCAAAGGCAGGCGCCAAACCGCTGCGCCACCCAGGGATCCCCCATCAATGTCTTTTAAATGCTCTCTGATATGGCACATTCGAGACCCACTGTCCTAAATGTCTGTCGGCCGGGGACACCTGGGGGCTCAGTCCATGCAGCGTCCAACTCTTGATTTCAGCTCAGGTCATGATCTCGGGGTTGAGAGATCGAGCCTGCATGGGGCTCTGCGCTAAGTGGGAGGGTCTGCTTCTCTCCATCTCCCTCTGCCCCCATCACACCTGCACACACACGCCCTCGCTCTCTCAAATAAATAAACCTTGAAAATAAAAAGTAAAACATGTCTGTCTGCCTGCTTTAGTGGAACCTTGGAAAATGTCCTCTACTAGTGATCTCTTCGTGCTCCCCAGGGTCCAGCCTGGTCCCTCACACAGAATAGGCGCTCAGTAAGTGGAGGAAGAATGAGGTGGCCCTCCACTGCTGCTTCAGCCCCTGAGCATTCACGTAGCAGGGTAAAGGGAGGGCACAAATGTTGAGCACACATGAGGAGAAAACCTGCATCGTTCGTGCATGATGGCCTGCTGCGGAAAGCCAGGTCCTGGGTTCGAATGTGCCTGAGGTCGGCTAGCTCCTCGAGCCCTGCCAATCCACTTCTCCTGGAATGTGGTTCTGACAGATTGTCTCCCACACCCGGGAGGAGCTTGTGGGGTGGTGCTGCCATGTGACTTCCGAGAGTTGGGTCACCAGGTCATACACAGGTATCCAAGAACGGGCTACCTTACATTTCAGTATCGTTCTGAATCCAGACTGTGTGAATACTGCAAGCACCGATCGCAAAGAATCACCAAGATTCAAGCTTCTGGTCAGTGTTGGTGCAGGCTCAGCCACAAAAAACCCTCACCAGGCTCTGGGACTCCTGCCCATGCAAGGGTGGCTACCAGGCTCCCACTGTGCCCCTCCCCAGAGACCACATGTTTCTGATTGCTTGGCCTTGACCTGGTGCCTCCTCTGTCACTTTGAGCCTTTTTCTTAGAGTTTTTCCTTTAGATGTTCAGACGCAGGTCCAGGGTGAGTCCTGGATGCTCTGGCAGGTGCGTCCGGGTCCTTCCCTCCCCAGCAGGGCAGCTGCTCGGGGCATGGGCGCCAAGGCTTCACCCTATCCACGTGGTGGGTTGCCGTGCCGAGGGCTTGCTTGTCCAACACTGCACCTGCTCACCACACTGCTCCTCAGACCCCCACCTCCTCCTAGTAATTTTTCAGCTAGAAAATATGTAAAAGGAAAATGTGCTAAGAATGATTTTCTCTTTCCTTATTTATTTTCTACTTTGCCTCTCCTTGTTTTTTTTTTTTCTGAAGAGATCAATTTTTTAAAAAGATTTTATTTATACATGATAGACATAGAGAGAGAGAGAGGCAGAAACAGAAGCAGGCTCCATGCCGGGAGCCCGACGCAGGATTTGATCCCGGGACTCCAGGATCGAGCCCTACGCCAAAGGCAGGCGCTAAACCGCTGAGCCACCCAGGGATCCTAGAGATCAATTATTTTAATTCCAGCTTATTTCAGAAAAAAAAAATTCTGTGGTGCTTCAAATTACCAATAAAGTCACGAAAGCAATGTGTTATTCTCATTTAGTTGAATAGAAGCTTTGAAAGACTGCTCCTCTCCAACAACCTAAGTAAAATCAGTGTTTGAAATAGGAGTTGGACAATAATTAGGAACGGAGTATTATTCAAAGCCATTTGCACCTCCCTCCAGCGAGGCACTTTGACATCACATGATAGCACTTCATTGTGCGTTCTATTTGTGGGCACATTTTAGAAAATGAGGCAAGTGCTTTCTGTCCTCCCTTTCCATAAATAGGAAGATTGAAGTATCATTTACCTATCACCATCTGTAGGAATATTTTATCAGTTTTAACTGCAGGTGATCTAATTTTAATCAGAACCAAAAAATATATATATAAATTGCATAGTTTTGAACACATCATACTAAGTAAAATAAGCTAAACATTGAAGGACAAACGGGGTGTGATTCCATGCACCTGAGGTGCCTAGAGGAGTCCACACGCAAAGGCAGAAAGAGGAAGAGTCTATCGTGGGGGTGGGGTGGGACAGAGCAAGTGGATGCCAAGGAGCTTGGGCTCAACGCAGATGTTCATTCTCCAGCCCTCCACTCCCTGGGCATCCTCACTCACCCAACAGTGATGATGGGACAGGCTATTGCTTTGGCAAGTAAAAGATATGCCAGTGTGACGCCCAGGGGGTTCCCCAGCCTAGGGGTGCAATCAAGCACTCAGGTCAGCATCTAGGGGCAGAGAAGATGTCGCTAAATTTCATAATTTGTGTCATTGGACCCGTCCTAGGGGCTCTCGGCAAGTGATCATCTTCCCCCCGGCCTGGCCCCCTGCAAGGGATGCGTGATCTCCATCCGTTCCGGCTTGCCACACGCTGTGCAGGAGACCCCACAGCACCCACGCCATTCCCTCTGAGGTCCTCGCTGCCCTGCTAGCGGGAGCCCGGCCCTGCCCCTCTCCCACCATGACGACCCCATGCTGCTCCATCGATGGCCTCTCCTCCATCCCTCGGCCTGGCGGGGCCTCCTCAGTGTCCACCGTGGTGGTCCTTGCTGCAGTCCTGTGAGGGAGAAGCCCAGGCATGTGCGTCTCGGGACTGACATCCGGCGAAGAGCTCCTGCCCTGAGCAGACCAGCACATCCTAACAAGGTCAAGTGTGCATCAGGGTTCAGAGCTCTAGGGTATAGTCCTCAAATCTCCACCAGCAGCTCCCAAGCGGACCCTGCTCGAGCCTAGAGTCCTCTGTGGGAAAAGTATGGGCAGGTCAGAAACATTCAATGGGGAACGGAAGAGGAAAGGCAGAATGGTTGGTTTTCCTGTGTGTCACCTGAAAGGTACATCAAAAGCTTGCTTTCTGTGTTACAGTAAAACTCCGCTTGTATGAAAAAAAATGTATTTTCATTTTAAACAATGACATGCATTTGCATGGCTTTAAAATCTAGCAAAACTACCTGGCCCTACAAGATTAACCAGACACCTCAGCTTCAAATCCTCTCCTGCAGAGGGAATCACTACAACCCCTGGTTTTTCCCTTCTTTGTTGCTTCCATATTTCTAAATAGTGTGCTTATAATGTATCATCTCTAATTTTGGACACCATCAATTGATTCCTTCCTAGAGAAGACCAAACATTCACCTCTTTTCCACTGCTATGAACACCCCCCGCCCCCGCTGCCTGTCCCCACGTGTGATGACATCCCTGTCGGATCAATATTCTGTGTATTGACACAATCTCATGTGTGAGCACACATTGCTGCATGCCTCCTCGGCCCTGTTGGACACGGGGCTCAATCCCACCATCCGTGAGATCATGACATGAACCGAAACCAAGAGTTGGACGCTCAACTGACTGCGCCACCCAGGTGCCCCCAACAATCTTGAAGACAAGTGTTTCTCCCTATGACTATATACTCAGCCAAACCATCCATCACGTATTACCTCAGATAAAAAAAAATAGTTTTTTTTTTAAATAGTTTTAAACATTCACTTTCGACACACCATTCCCAGGAAGTTATCAGAGAATATATTCCACCAAAATAAAGAAACCGACCAAGAAAGGAGGTACAGGCTCCAGACAATAAGGGATCATGAGCGTGGTGGACAGCATTCCCCAGACAGGTGGAGGGAGGCCTGAGGCCGACTTTACCTGCCAGGTGCCACAGGTGCCACGTTAGTCTCCACGGAACGTCACCCCACGCCCTACCTTTCACCATCTCAGTGACGGATTTGGCACCTGCTCTTCCCTCTGTGGGGACGCCGAACAAGCTGCCTGCTTACCGGTGTGGGCTCTGATTTCCATTGCTCAGAATTTCAGGTAAAACAGGAATGGAAAAAGAAAAACATTAACTTCTTGTGTTTATCTTGAGGATTTGGAGACTATGTGGGGACAGACAAGAGCCAGGTGCAGCTGTGAGGACACCTGTGTGCACGGAACACAGCCCAGGACCCTCAGTGCTGCTGGATCACCCGCGAGCAGACGCCCTAGGCTCACAAGCCTGTTTTCCCTCCCTCTTCCTCCCTCCTCCCACTTCTTCCCACCTCCTTCTCCCTCATCCCTCTTCCTCCCTCCTCTTCCCTCCTCCTTCTCCCCTCGCCCCCCTTCCACCCTCTCCTCTCAGATGTCCACACGCAGTGCCTTTGCCTGGGCACACCAGTGAGGGGAAAGGATGACCTGAGCCTCACTCAGTTCACCAGATGAGCATTTGGGTGGGGGGTTCCCTCTGCTTGTCCTGATGTCTGCTGCACGATGATCAATACCGTCAAAACTTTCTAATGGCAGATAAACGGAACACTAATGGCACTGTGGCTTTTGGGTCCAACTGAGTCTTAAGTGGCTGCCTTGGGTCTATTTTTAAACCTTATTATCTGTTATACTTATGGAGTAATTTTACTTTTGTGAATTTTACAATAAAGAATTTGATCCTTTCACCCAACTTATGGTTGCTATATTAACAATTAAATATTATTTTGATCGCATTGCTTTCTATTGACTGACCCTAACTTCTCCCTCTAATTATCCCCCGGCTCTCACAAGGTGGCAGACCCCACATATGCAGCGCTTTTTCTCCTGTTACTGACATTCACCCCCCCAACATACCCCAGACCCTCCTCTTCCCCTGGGGGCAAGCATCCCATTCTCAGGGCAGGGATTGCTCCCACCTCTGGCATTTGCTCCTTTCTATGGGATTGCCGGCGGGTGGCAGAGTCCCGGGACACCTCCAATATACTGGGCTCTCTCTTCCTGATTGTTACGTCATATTGCAATGGCAAAGGAATTTTGCAGCTGTAATCGGGGTCTCTAAGCAGTTGACTTGAAGTGAGTCGAAAGGAGACTTTCCTGGGTGGGACTGGATGAAAGGCAGAAGTTAACAGATTTGAAGCTGCAGGGATGCTCCTGTTGACCTCGAAGGGGCAGACAGCCATGCTGGGGGTAGGGGAGACAGCAGGTGGCCCCTGCACCTGACAGCAGTCCCCAGCGGGCAGGTGCAGCAAACAAGGAACTCAGGCCCTCAGCCGCAGGGACCAGAATCCAGCAGTACCTGGCGAGTGTCGAAGGCAGCCTGAGCCTCCTCGGAGAGCCCGCCCCAGTGGCGCCCTGACTGCAGGCGCGGGAGACCTAAGTGGCAGACTCTGCTAACCGGACAGACCCCTGACCCCCGGACACTGAGGGGTAAGATTGTGTGGGTTTGGCACCTGAGTTTGAGATAAAGTGTCTGGCCACCACAGGAGCCTTGCTGTGTCTTCTCCCATAGCTTCCGGGCAGCATCACAGTGACCTGGTCGTGAGCCACTGGCTGTTGTGAATTCCTTCATCGGAGCGAATCACTGCCGGCAGTGCCCGACAGTAGTTAACCGTGCACCTGTGAGCTGGAAGAAAGGCCTTCGGAGACAGACGGGTCTCCCAGTGTCTCCTGCCCGGCTCCACCTCCCTGGCCTGGAGGCTCAGCCCGGAGGCCTCCCTGCAGACCCCACTGTAGGGCACGTGGCCAGTGTGGGGCTCGGCTGCCTGCTTCCTCCCAGGCCTGCCTCCCCTTGGGGCATCCCACTGTGCGTGATCTGGGACAGAGTTCAGTTCTCAGCACCTGTCAGGAGCAAGGGTGCTCCCTACCTCCTTTCCTCCAGTGCCGGGGGAGGGGGAGGCACTTACAGTACACTGAGCACTGTGGGATCTCCGACCACAGGAAATGAGGGGCAGCCTTGGCTCTCTCTGCCCCCAGGGCAGCTGGTGGGCCATATTCCACCATCTTTGTGACTTTTCTCTTGGAACAAGCAACCCAAAGGCAAAGCGAGTGTTTGCAGACGGGATTCAACACTAGGCCTGGTGGGGGGGCGGCTTACTCCAGGGCTCTGCATCCAGCCTCCCTGGCCCTTTCCTGAGCTCATTTCTGAGTGCAGCCTTGAAGCCTCCTCCTGGCTTGTGAGCCCTGTGTCCTTCCAATGGCTTTCCTTCACCCTGTCACATAGATGATTCCTACCAAGACCAACCATCCACAACGGGCCTGCTGGCCATCACGGGGCACTTCTCCATGAAACAGCTGTGGCTTTCCCAGTGTGCTGGATTTAAATCCATCTGCTGCTTGCTAGCTCCGAGGCCATGGAAGGTTGCGGGAGCTCCCTGGGCCCTGTCTGTGAAAGGGGAGTAGTGACAATCCTTCCTTTGCAGCTCATGCCCATCGGGCTCTCGAAACAATGCTCTTATTTTATCCTCTTCTGTCTGGCTGTGGACAGTGTTGCTTTATGTATTCTGATCCCAAACGAAACTGTAGGGTCCCTCAGGTGAGAAGCTGTTCTTATTTCCACCCCCACAGCACCAAGTGTGGAAGGAGTTGGCACAGCATAGTGCCAAGGGACCCAGGACCAGATGGCTTCTGCCACTGGCTACTAGTCCTTACGGGGGTTGGGGTGTCTCTAGATGATGCCGCTGCTGTGGCAGGTGCTCTGTGCACACCATACTTTATTTCAGAGAGAGGCTCTGGATTCCGATTATTCCAGCCTGTGTGTTTACCACATTCCAGTGCAAGCTGCCTGAAGCTGACTTACCCCACCCCACTTTCTGCCACCCAGTCTCTGGGAAATAGTTCCTGCTCCTCTTCACGACACAGGGAGCCTTGGGCCAGTCTTACAGCTTTCCTATTCGATCTTAAACAAGTAGGACTGCTAATCTGTTAAGAATCATTTAGGGGTAACATTTAACAATTAATACAGCTGGAGAGAAACTCAAAATACTTAACAACCAGAATGCTGTCAGCATAGGACAGCTGCTGGAATGGCAGAATCAGATGGGCAGAGTGTACTGGCAGGTGTCTGCTCTGAATACAGGACTTGTGGCCAGAACAGAACAAGGAGGTTAAAGGATTGTAAGGTAATAAGTGAATAGAAGGTGAAGTAGGTACACTGAAAAACAAGACTGGCTGACATAAAGGACAAACATTGTATGTTCTCATTCATTTGGGGAATATAAATAATAGTGAAAGGGAATATAAGGGAAGGGAGAAGAAGTGTGTGGGAAATATCAGAAAGGGAGACAGAACATAAAGACTCCTAACTCTGGGACACGAACTAGGGGTGGTGGAAGGGGAGGAGGGCGGGGGGTGGGGATGAATGGGTGACGGGCACTGACGGGGGCACTTGACAGGATGAGCACTGGGTGTTATTCTGTATGTTGGTAAATTGAACACCAATAAAAAATAAATTTATTATAAAAATAAAAGACTGGCTGACATAGCCAAAAATGGTTTGGGATGCAGATGGGATGGGATGAGTTGAATTGGGATGGGATAGAATGGGATGGGATGGCATGGCATGGCATGGGATGGGATGGAATGGCATGGGATGGATTTGCATGGGGTGGGGTGGCATGGGATGGGATGGGATGGGATAGGATGGGATAAGATGGCATGGGATGAGATGGCATGGGATGGGATGGGTTAAGTTGGGTTGGTATAGAATGGGATGGGATGAGAGAGAAGAAGAGGAGAGAGGAGGGTTATCCACACCTGACATGAAATTCAGATTGCATGAAAGGGGTTAAAATTTTGGTGGTTTTTTTTTCCTGTCACATAGCTTATTTGGGATACAAACAAACAATAATGCATTTTTGACCACCCGGCAGACCACATAAAATACAGATGGCTAGAATGTTAAGAGCTACATGCATTAACCATGAAGCATTTTTAATCTTTTGGTGCTCACTCACATAATGACAGGACCAGGGTTTTGTTTTGTTTTGTTTGTTTTCTGATAAATTTACTGATATACTATAAATGAAGTGAAGCTTGAGTGAAGATTTCTGAGACAGAACTCTTAAATTCAAATCAATTTAATAAAATAAATATAGTAAGTGAAGATGTTTTTATTTTAAGGTTCTATTAAATTTCCCAATATGCTTCTTTTTATAAAGGACCAAATAAATAAATAAATAAATAAATAAATAAATAAATACAAAAATTATACAATGATATAAAAAAGGAACTAATGATAGCTCTAGTTGAATGGTAAAGACATGAAAAGATGAGAAAGATAAAGCCTATAGAGTATTCTGAATAAAGATCATAAGCAGATGGATCATAAAGCAACAAAATAAGTTTCAATGTCTAGATTTGATGTACTTTATAAAAATCCTGAGAAGCGGGCAGCCCCGGTGGCTCAGCAGTTTGGCGCTGCGTTCAGCCCAGGGCGTGATCCTGGAGACCCGGGATCAAGTCCCACGTTGAGCTCCCTGCATGGAGCCTGTTTCTCCTTCTGCCTGAGTCTCTGCCTCTCTCTCTCTCTCTCTCTCTCTCTCTCTCTCTCTCATGAATAAATAAAATTTAAAAAAAATCCTGAGAAGCTATTGCAAAAATGTAAGATCCTGAGTTTTTATATCATAGAGCCTAAAATGATGATTGACCAGGCATTGGTAACCAACAGCATTAATGAGCTTATCCATCCATTCATCCGTTCCCACACCCACTCATGGGCAACTGTGTATGCAGCACCTCTGTGTGCCCATGCTGTGCCAGGGCCCTGGGGCCAGAGCCAGGAAGAGTCACATGAAGGCCTGATGTGCATCAGTGCATGGTCCAGTGAGGAGATAACAGCAATTACTCATCTTAAAGGTAAGTGTGCCATGAAAACCTGCATTAAAGCCTCTGAAGGAAAGCACGAAGTCTGTGTGTCCGCTGGGCCTGGAAGGGCCCTGGAAGTCTTCCTGAGCATAGTGACATGTGAGCCAAGTCCTGAAGAATCCACTCTGTGCATCACAGGATAATTAGACAAGAAGGAGAGGGAGGGATCTGTGAATTACCCCGAAAACAGAGTGACTTGGGAAAATGTGGAAGTCCCATAAGTCTTTACATATGCACTTGCGTGAACTACTGAGCTTTCTCTTAATAAAAACAATGAATATATCCACAAGATTTCCTGCTGACAGACTCGGAATAAATGGGAAGTAGTAGATTTTGATGTGTATAGTTTTCTGATAGCCTAAGGCCCCATGATGAGGTCTCATTTGGGACCACCTCGGGAAGAACGGGAAAGGTGTCCTTCTCCCCCGATTTATAAAGATCTGAAATGTCTAGGAAGATTTCATTGCTTTAAAAAGTCTTTCAATGTAATGACAGCTAATATTTTTAAAGATCTTTATTAAACAAATTTTTAGATGTACATAAAATTAGGGAAAGAGACATGCCCATTAGCCACCTTTAATAATTATCAACTCATGGTCAATGCTGCTTTGATGCCTGTATACACCCCATCACAGGGACAGGTCATTCCTCAAAAACTTCAAAGAGAGGTCATCTTGCTTCTTCCTTTCCTGTATGGATACCTTTTATTTCTTTTTTTGTGAGCCAACCAGCTGTAACTGGAGCATGTGCTACAATGTCGAGTAGAAGTGACAAGAGTGGACCTGTCTGGTTCTGATCTCTGGGGGAGAGGAGTCAGGCTTCTACCAGCAGGGATGATGCTAGCTGTGGTTCTCTGAGATGCCCTTGGAAAGTCAAGGGAGTTCCCTTCTAGTCCTGGCTTAATCCCTTCCTTCCTTCCTTCCTTCCTTCCTTCCTTCCTTCCTTCCTTCCTTCCTTCCTTCCTTCCTTCCTTCCCCCACCCTCACTGGGCTGGACATGGAGCCCAACTCAGGACCCAAACTCATGACCCTGATATCGAAACCTGAGTGGAGATCAAGAGTCAGACGCTTGACTGACTGAGCCACCTGCACGCCCCTGTCACTTTCCTTTTTAATCATGAAAAGGTGTTGGGTTTTGTCAAGTGCCTTTTCTATGTTGACAGAGATGACCATGTGGTTTTTGACTGTTATCCTATTAAGTGCTGTATGGTAGCGATCTCTATAGGCTGAGCTGGTCCTGCATTGCGGAGACATACCCCATTAGGGGTATATCTGATCCTTCTCTCTGTTGCTGGATTTGGTTTGCAAGTAGTTTGTTGAGTCTTGCATTTATATTCACAAAGGATCCACGCTCTTCTTGTATGGCCATAGTCTTAGGTGGTTTGCGTGTCGGAGTAACACTGGCTTTGTGGGAGGAGTTAGGAAGTCTCTCTCTCTCTCTCTCTCTCTCTCTGGAAGAGTCTGTGACTGATTCGTATCGATTCTTCAAATGTCTCAGTGAGCTCACTGCAGACGCCATGTGAGTCTGGGCCTTTCATTGCAGAGAAACTTTGAATGACTGATAAAATCTCTTTAACTGTTAGAAGTCTGTTCAGATTTTCTATTACTTCATTTTCAGTAGTTTCTGTTTTTCTAGGAATCTATTATCTAAATGATCCAATTTATTGGCAGGAAGGTCTGTTTTCTATCGATTCTGTTGTTTTCACAAAGTCAAAGAAATGAAGGCTCTGCGTGTGGTGAGAGAGGCGTCCTGGCCTCCGCTCTCTTCTCTTCCCAGACGTCTCTTTCCTTTGCCTCGCGTCCCTGTCCTGTTCAATCTGCTGCGGCCTCAACACAGAGCTTTGCTGAGGGAGGCCCCGCTCGGGGCTCAGGGGGCTCACAGGCTCAGACCTGGTCCCCAGACATGGTGACATCGCATCACAGCCGCCAGAGAACTGGAATCCGCAGGCCCCGTCCCACCTTGGGCTTCTGCTGCCGTCTTGCTGGGCCTCTTGGTTTGGATCATGGCACGTAAGACCCGTTTTCAGGACCATCAGGTGTCCTGCTTTCTCTGCTCCATTGTTTTCACACAGACCTGATACCACGTGGGTTTTCTACATGTTGGTGATTACCAACATGTAGTCACATTTCCAGTGGTTGGGAAAAGACCTTATCACTTGGTTTTGTTGTAGACGTTATCTGTGGGTTTGGGGCCACAGCTTCCTTCCTGTAAAATGGGAAGGAAAGTGTAAAGTGTAAAACACAAAAATACAGTGGCTGTGAGAAATGTCTACACGCGCAGGATGTACTATAAATATGCCTTGACTAGCTTCCCCTGTGATATGGAGATGCTATGGCTGAGACATTGCATGATTAAATTCTCTATTTAATTTACAAATTAAGCTAGTGGTAAGGTATTTTTGAATAAACTGAAAAGAGGCATAGGTACAAATCAGCTTAAAATTTTAAAGCAGTGGGATCCCTGGGTGGCGCAGCGGTTTAGCGCCTGCCTTTGGCCCAGGGCGCGATCCTGGAGACCCGGGATCGAATCCCACATCAGGCTCCCGGTGCGTGGAGCCTGCTTCTTCCTCTGCCTGTGTCTCTGCCTCTCTCTCTCTCTCTGTGTGACTATCATAAATAAATAAAAATTAAAAAAAAATTTTAAAGCAGTAATAAAATTAGAAAAATGCTAGACCCTGCACATACCTCACCAGCTGCCCGCTGATGTATGGTTTTCTGGCATAATCTGAGAACACACTGAGCACATCCATTGGCTTAGTTTTAGGGTACAAAAAGTAGAGATCAAATTTTAAATTGGAGCTATAAATATTTAACTCGGACAAATTATCCATTGTTTTTTTAATAATAGAAGTAAATCAATTAAATTTGTATTATGTAAGCTAGTGATTATTTTTCTTTGGTAAATTTTGTTTGCATTGACTACCTGAGCAGCTGCGATACATTGTTCTCATCGTTTCTTAAGAAACCAAAATCACATTTTAATCTTCATTATGATGGTATTGATCAAACCTGATTTTGAGTGTCCTGGAACTTAAGCTTCAAAAAGGTGTATGTATGGTGTTATTATAGTTTCAAAGATGCTCCCCTGTTGGGGGAAAAAATCATAAAAAATAGCTAAACCAATACACTAATAGCTAAACTAATGTAAGTAAAACTCAATCACAAACAATGGCCGATCTTAATTGGAATAAAGGAAGAAGAAACATAAGCATTCCTTCTGGGTCAAATTTCTTGAAATGATGAGAAAAGCTTGTGTTCTCAATGCAACAATATCTGGCTCTGCTCTCTGAGGTACATCAAGGTCCTATGTAGCATATTCTCTTTTTTAAAAAATCACTGAATGCATTAAACAGCAACCAAAAGAGGATCTTATATAGCTTATGTCAGTAGTTCTCAACGAGGGATGAGTTTCTCTTCCAGGGCACATTTAGCAACACCTGGAGACATTTCTGGTCCTCATGACTGGGGAGGGGTGCTCCTGGCGAGCAGCGGGATGCCCCGAAGTACCCCCACAGGGCACAGGTCAGCCCCCATAACAAAACACTATCTGCTCCAAAAAGTTAGTAGTGTTGAGGATGAGAAACCCCACTTGTGGTGATCTCCCAGGTACGAGTGGACTCCAGGGACCTGGGGACCTGAATGAAATGCAGGATGAGTTCCTCTCATGTTTCATGCCCACTTCGGAGGCCAAATGTTAATCTCCAAATTATGGTCAAGGCAGTGGGTGTAAAGTCACCAAGACTTATGGACACTGGTGACATTTATCACTGTAGTTTCTGACTTGTGACTTGTACGGTGTCACTTCTGAACTTTCATTTTATTTTTTAAAGATTTTATTTATTTATTAGAGAAAGAGTTCATGTGCATGCATGCACACACAGGTGGGGAGGGGCAGAAGGAGAGAGGGAATCCCAAGCAAGCTTGATGCTGAGCACGGAGCCCAATGCGGGGGCTCAATCTCACAACCTGAGATCACAACCTGAGCCAAAATTAAGAGTCAGATGCTTAACCTGGGTCACCCAGATGCCCCCTGAACTTACTTTTAAAAATCAAGACCAATACATCAAAACATGAGCATCTGACTGCTTTATTACATTTCCTATGGTAATCATGTCTGAGATTTTACGTTTAAATATGTATCCTTTTATTTTAAATGTTTTCTTATTTATTTATGATTTACATACTTGAAAGAGTGCATGAACAAGTGCACGAGATGGGGAGGGGCAGAGAGAGAGGCAGAGAATCTTGAAGCTGACTCCCCAGTGAGCAGATACCCCCACTGAGCATGGAGCCCAGTGCGAGGCTCCATCTCAGGACCCTGAGATCATGACCTGACCCAAAACCAAGAGCCGGACACTCAACCAACTGAGCTACCAAGGTGCCCCTTGTTTTCTCTTTTACTGGTTTTTGAGTAGGAGATATTTCTAAAAAGTCGTCTGGGTGGGTGGATCCCATCACATGTGAGTCTCGTTTCAAGGCAATGGCGATGGTGTAGGACACAGGTGCTGCTCTGAAATGTGGAGAGCCCACACCTGGGTAGAGCACTTTCTCCTGAGTCCTGTGCTGCCCCAGCCTGCGGGGTCCTGGATGGCCTGGGGGTGTGGAGGGGGGTGGAGGTGTGTGCAGGTGTGCAGGACAACAGGGGGAGGGCACAGGGCTCCTGGAAAGGGGGGTCCGAGATGGCAGGGTGGGGGGCCAGGGATAGAGGAGGAGAGGGTTACAAGCAGGACTCAGCATTGCTTCCTTTGCTGTCCCTTATGTAATTACTTTCAGGCAAAATGTCAGTTAAGTATAACTTGTATCATGTTTTCATTGTTTCCAAGTGTGAAATACATTGTGTTGAACTAGTGAGTTGGGTCCTAGGTGGGATCCCACACCTCCTACATCTGTCCTGTGCTGAGATGTATCCCAGGGTCGCACAAGATGTAACAGGAAGCTCTGTACACTTTCTTCCTCTCCTTCCCTCTTTCTTTCTTTCCAACATGGCAACAGGTTATCAAATTTCCACTTTATTTCCACCAACTCCACATAATTCCCATCAAGCTACCTGAAGGAAAGCCGTTAATCGAGGGGAGAAGAAAGCCTGAAAGCTTATCCCTTTTAACTTTATTCTTTAAAGCCACAGTTTAAGAGGAAAAAAAACCCTAAAAAACAAAGCACACTGGCATTTGCAGATGTAACTTCTGAGGTTGCTTGCTGGTGCCCTGAATTATTTAACGTGGGAAATGAAACCTTCACACAGAGGCCTGGGAACTCCCATCACATGGGCCTGGATCAGTTAATACTGAAGTTCGGTCGGTGTTTGAGCCCCGCTAATGCACATTCCAAGAAGCACTTACTGCTATTAATACTGCACGGCAGTGGGCTTGGGGCCGGCCCCTTCCCGGCTAGGGGGAGGCATCTGGGCCGACAAGTGTGGACTGGAAACTACCCTGGGAGGGAGGGTCCACAGGGCACAGGGAGCAGGAGCTGTGCTTGGCCACGCTGCCCTCAAGTCACCTGCAGTCACCCCAGGGCCCCCAGGCTGCGACTTGAGGAACCAGGGTCACAGGGTGCCCGGGTGACCAGTGGTCCTGGATTCTTGGGACTTTGCTGGTTTAGGATGAAGTCCATCCTCTGGGAGAGACCCCTCCGTGTGGGGAGAGCAGGGATGTCAGTTGACCTGTGCCTCTAAGCTACAGCAAGCAGACTCCCCTCCAAACCTGAGGCCTGTCCCCCTGCCCGTCCTCCACCCGTCATGTCTCCTCCAGGTCAGTGCCATGTCTTTGGCACCAGTGAGGACCCGGGGTGTCAGCGGCAGATTTCGGAGGTGTGGTGTCAGGGGACAGGCCAGTGGGATAGAAGGAGGGGGTCGGCAGAGCAGACCACAGTCCTGTCACTGAGCAAATGCCCAGACCCCTCCACTTCCTCTTCTGTAGTGAGGGCAGCTCCACCATGAGGACCAGAGGTTTGTGCAAGGCTGAATGGAACAGTACCCAGAACACACTCATCGTAGTGCTTGCACACACAGAATGGTCACACCTCCCCTCTCAGTGGAGCCCAGAAAGGTCTGTGTCCTGTGCACCTGCCGACTGAGGAGGTAGATTAGAAAACATTTATCTGGTGTATGAAGAGTGTAACGATGGCATCTGAGAATAGAATAGTGTTTCGTCTACAGAAGGGGTAATAAATCTCTGTAAACGATTCTTGTCCATAACATATTGAGATCATGTCAAGTCTAAGCTGCAGTGATCACAAATAATGCTGCTTTGAAAATGAAAAGGTGTCAAATATGGAATCAGACGTGTCCCACTCTGCTACCCAGAGCCTCCTATTTTAACAAACTGACATCTGAGCTTTTTGTCTTTCTCACAGAAACACAGAATGAAAAACGATTCAGTCGCATTTGGTCACTAACTCACAAAATGCCTGCTTCCGTCTGGCTGTATTCTCCTTTATATTAATGATAAAATCCTTTTTATCCTGGAAAACTTGGAAGTAATAGTTTTCTGTAGTGTGCACTCTCCAACTGGCTTGCTGGGTGCGTGACCCCAGACACGTCCCATGGCAGACGAACATGGCAGAGCCCCTGGAGGTCCACCCTTCGGCTTCAGCAGAGATAGCTTATCTGTAGGCCTTTTAGGGCTCTTTGTTCCCTTCCTCTTATAATAATAGCATGCATCTCCCTGAAACTGTAGGAGTCATCAGGGAGGGAGGAGGTGGGAGACACGAGCAACCCGTTGTGTTGGGTAGAAGGGAGGATGCATCAGCAAAGGACATGCAGGGGCCCGAGCGTAGCCTCCCATCCTCAGGCCCTGGCAGGGAGAGCAGAGGGAAAGGGTGCTCGCAGGGCGGCCTGTTCTAGTTGCTACAGGACATGGCGCTGGTGGCTCCCAGTGTCTCGGGGCACCAGTGCCCTTCATCTGTCGTCCTCCTGCTTCCGAGGGCCGCCGAGGACCTATGAGGGCCTGGCAGGCTCGGGGACATGGGCGAGGGGTCCTGAGAGGTTCTACTGCGGAGGCATCTTCACATCCACTCCTGCAGCACCAGCAAGGGGCATCATGTGGCCGCCCCAGGGAACAAACAGCGTGGTTCCCTCCACGTGCAACGGTTCACAGGGGCTCCTGAGCATACAACACACTCTGCCCTCATGGGGCTCACTCAGTGTCTCTTGGATTGGACTCAGGCCAAGTGTAGACCTTGAAAATGGATAAAACCCATGGAAGCTCCTTCAGAGGCCGTCACAAGTCCGGATCTGGGTGGCCCTCGGGTTCCACCTTGCAGTTGGCTATAGCTGCATGGAATTTTACTCTGTGGCTGCAATGTATTCATCTGTCCAATCTGCTAGTGAGAGATGTTTTTATTGCGTTCATGTTTTATTACAGAAAACCCCAGAGTGAGCCTTTGCTTGTGTCTACAACCGTTCATCTGAGGGTAAATTCTCAGATGGCATTGAAAGTGTGTGTTGTGATCCTATTCCCAGGTGGCTCCCCAGAAGATTGCAATCACGTGAGCATTCCAGGCCCCAACCAGCACCCTAAGATGCTGGAGGCGTGACATGCTGTGTACTCCTTCCTCTGTGTCCTCCTCACACCCAGGCCAGCAGCCTGTCCACTGCACGGCCAGCCCACAGGTCCTCTCTAGAACTCGATTGGCCGGCTCGTTCCCACATTAATTGTGCTGAAGGGCTTGCTTATGGGGTCCTTGCAAGTAGCTCATGCAGAAGAAGAAGCAAGTCCAATTATATCTTTTCATGACCCAAGTCTCTTGGACAAAGAATCCTGGGGCTGAGATTGGAGCAGATGGTATCTCCCACAAACTACATCGCTCTTGCTCCGCACTGCAAAGTGGAGCCCGAGGGGGACACTCTAGTCCTGCCACATCCAGACAGTGCTATAAAATCATGAAATACTTTTCTGGGAGGTCAATAATTATTATGTGCTATTAAAAAATAATGTTAACTCCAACCCTTAAAATATGTGTGAAGTTACAATGAAGTTCAATAAAGCAACACAGAGTCAAAGATAAGAAACCGCTTTGTGGCACTTGCATCCTGTTTTCTGAGTGTCACGCCCATGACCATACAAGGCGAGTGTAATCCGGAAACAAGTTCGTACTGTGTCCCTCAGCGCTTAGGAGCCAGGCACATGGGTTTGATGAACAGTGAAGAACCGCCTTCTGAGTGCTTTAACAAGAGCCAAAAGCCAGATGATTCTGCGGAACTTTATTTTCTGCACTTTACATTATGAAATGCTGGATGCTTTTTTTTTCCCTTCCCCAAATATAAACTTTTGTATTCTGTATCTTCTAGAGGCAACATGTCTATCGAGTTGTAATGCATACGCTATACTATGCACTCATTTAAAGTATACAATTCAATTCATTCCCAGAGTGTGCAACCACTAGCACAGTTTAGAACATTTTGTCACCCCCAGGTGAAGCCCCCTACCCAATAGCAGCCACCCCCTCCAGCCTCAGCAGCCACTAACCTACTTCCTGTCTCCATGGATTTGCCAACCTGACTACTTCATGTAAGTGGAACCATAGAATATGTGGTCTTTGGTGACTGGCATCTTCCATGTGCGACAAGGTGTGCAAGATCCATCCCTTTGTGGTCTATGTTCCTACTTCATTCCTTTCTAAGTAGGCTGGCTAATAACCCCTTGTATGAATGAACCACATTTTATTTATCTATTCATCAGTAGATAGACACTTGGGTTGCTCCATTTTTTTTGGCTACCATAAGTAATGCTGTCACGAACATCGATGTACAAGTTTTTGTGTGGATGTATGTTTTCGTCTCTCCTAGGTGTACACTTAGGGGTGCAGTTGCTGGGTCCCCTGGTTGCTCCATGTTGAGCTTTCTGAAGAGCTGCCAGGCTGTTTTACCAGCAGCTACTCCGCTGTGCATCCCCACCAGCCATCTATGAAGATTCCAATTTCTTGCATCCTCACCTACATTTGTCATCTCTCTACTCTGTTACATCCCTGCTGGTGGGGGTGAAGTGATATGTCACTGTTCGATTTCAGTTTCCTTGATGACTGCTGATGTTGGGCATCTTGGCCTGTGCTTATGGGCCATTTGCGTGTCTCCTTTGAAGAAATGTCTATTCAGATACATTTCCTTTTACAAAACATGAATGGCCTTTTTATTGTTGAATTGTAAGGGTTCTTTATATATTCCAGATGCAATTTTCTCATCAGATATATGATTGCAAATACGTGCTCCCATTCTGTGGGCTGCCTTTCTGCTTTCTTAGTGGTATCATTTGCAATACAAAGTCTTTGATGTTGATGAAGTCCACTTATCTGCTTTTTTGTTGGTTGCTTTGAGACATCATATTTGAGAGACCACTGCCTCATTTTAAATTTTAGGTCATGAAAGGTCAGAGAGCAGAGATAATGTCTGTATTGTTCACCATCCCCACACTTGGCCATGCCTAGCACATCATATGTTCTCGAGAAATATTTGTTGGATGAATATTTGTGGCAGAGCTTTGGTGGCCCAGGCTTCTCTCTGGATGAAACACGCTGACAGCCTGCCCCTCACTGCTTGACACTCGAGGTTTGAGGACTCTCCTCCTGGTGCCCCCTGCCCCACAGTTATGCCATTGACTCTTGCCCAGTGAAGTGAAGGCATGAAGACTGTGGAGGCCTGACCCAGGGGCTATAATACACATGAGCCGGAGACTGAGCTGACCCCACGGACACTATGTTTACCTGAACGATGTGAAATTGCTTCTCTTTGACCCATTTTACCTGTAAAAATGGCAGTTGAATACGGTTAACCAAATTTTTTGAATCAGGTTCAATGTAAGAGAATGAAAATGAATTTAATGAAACATTTTTTTTTTTAAACTCCCCTTCTCTTTCTCCTTCTGTTGTTTCTTGTGATTTTCTCATTTTCTCACTTCCCCGCCAACCAAGAGCACATGCTCTGGGCCCTGGCTCTTTGCACCCACCATGGAAAGACCCTGGGTCCCTGTGCTAGCACCTGTCTCCTTTACCCTGGGACGGAGGGTGCCGCAGGGTGATGACCAACAGACAGGAGCTGGGCTGGCACCTCCCTTCTCTCTGCTTATCGTGCCTCCATCTCTGGTTCTAGTCCTCATCCCCTCCTTCCCAAGTGACCAGGGATGGAGGATCTCTCAAGAGTGTCTAGACCAGCCAGTGGCCCTGACAGGTGCAGGCAGAGCTGGCCTCCTCCCGTGCTGTCTCATGGCCTATAAGCCGGAGCTGAGCATTCAGGTTCCCACTTAATGCCTGGTTCTTTGCAGCCTGGAGACAGCCTTGCTCACGGGGCTCCAAATCCCTTTTGTCCTAAGACAATAGCAGATATTTCATGTCTAAAGCAGCTCTGCCAGACTCTTGAAAGTTCCCTGACGTTCCTTACAGGGAAATTTTACCAGACAGCTCAAGAGAGCACGTGGGGCTTGAGCACCTGGTATCAGGCAGGGACAAGGGATGAGGGGACATGTCATGTCAGACATGTCGTGACATATTTTTTGTGTCATATACTAGTTGACTGGGAAGAGGAATTTCTCTTGGTCATTTTTTTTTCCAAGTGCTTGTCATATTTTGCTGTTACTGGAGATCTCAAGTACTGGACTGACTTTCCTTCCCTTTTATTTGACTAAATTTACTCTCTCATCTTCTAAGTCAGACTTGATACGCATCCTGGATGGTAAGTGATGCATTATTCATAAAGAGTTGGTTGAAGTAAGAAAATGTAAGTTAGACACTTTCTTCAGAAATTCCAGTTATAGTACAAAATTTGTGGTCTAAGTGCTGATGAGGTACATTTATGAGTTAAGACGTGACTATTAAGGAGGGTATTTTGCAACAGTTTTTGTGTTCGGTTCTGCTCCTCTGAGTCTCCTTTCCTGACAGTCATGCCCCTCACCAACCTGACAAAGTCTGAGGTTCCAGTGGCACCTAGTTTTATCCTGGAAGGGATGCTGACAATGAACATCAAAGCCTGAGGTCGTGACGTCAGAGGTCATGTAAGGTGTGGAATGACAAGATGCCAATCCTTGTTCTAAGTGCTGCTTGATAGGTATTAAGATTGGCAAAAGCACTGCATGGCTGTTACCCTGGATCCTGGAGAGTCATGAGTATTTTATGATGTGGATGTCTTAGGGCTTCCGTGGATGGGGCACAGGGTTGCAGCGAGACTGAGCTCGTGATCCAGCTCTGATTCCAGACCCTGGACTCTGTAGGATCCTCTTGTGCGCATCAGCCCATCTCACTGGATTTCTACTTTTCTTGCACAAAATGAGAAAACTAACACACTGCTCTTCCCCTAAGGGTGACTCATTCCTTCCTCATGAGACCCGAGTGGTCACTCTGACCTGCTTTAGGTGCGGACTGAAGGTAATTCAGGGAGTTATTGATTTGCCTTTTGAGTTCCACCTTGAATTGTTCTTTGAATTTCAAAGCTTCTAGAGAAACCCCTTCTGATTTATCTGCCAGGCATAAGGCTCTGGTGTTGCCCAGAGGAGCTCTGTTAGCACGGCAGGGCAGCATCCACCTGCCTGGCCTTTCTCACTGCTAAGCTCTAAACCTGCCATTCCTCACATACTTCACCCCGCCAAAACAAGAAAACAACCACAAAATGTGGGGACCTCCCTTGTCCAGCATGTGACATACATAGAAGGGAAAGAGAGAAAGGCATTCACTCCAAGTAGAGACCAGACAACTGCCCATGAACCTCGAGTGAGCAAAAAGTTAAATCCTTAGTATGAAAATCAAGGCTCTGCCCTCCACTGAATGGGGCCAGTGCCTTGCCACCTGCTCAGCTGTTTCTTTTAGGAACCTGGGAGTTCCTAGGAGTCAGGCTCTTCCCAGGTATCTCCAGACAGATGATGAAATGCAGGAATCATTCAGCTAACGTGAGCTGTCCAGTGGTCCCACAGCACTTTCTGGGGAGACGCGGGCTTTGAGAACCTCGGGCAGCTATCGCAGGTCCAGGACCCAGGTCTCACGCTATTCTTCAGTTGCACACGATGGAACTGCAAGCACAAAACTGAGAGTCCACGGGGTCTCTGAGGGGTGCCCACTGGTAGTACAGAGTGTGAGGCACAACTGGCTCATCTCAGATGGCGGGGGGCACTCTAGATGCCTGGTCAGTGTGTGCCTTCCTGACCCCTGGGGCTCACTGTGGTGCTGCCCCTCGGCTGATGCTTGAGAAATATTTACTGAGCGGACGAATGGATGGAAGTATGAAGCGTAGATCTCCTTGATCTCCTGGCCTAACACATACCATATTCCACATTCCACCCCCATAAACCCTGAAGTCCCAGGGGAGCCACATTTGAGTATCTGAGCCACTTAAATCCTGAAACTCATGAATCTGGAGAAGCAGACCCAGACTGGAGAGCAGAGTACCCAGTGGTCTTTCTCCTCCCCTGCCCCTGCCCCAGGTTAACACCTGCTGCCTGGCCCTCCATTCCTTGTTAGGCCCCATGAGCACGCCCCTCACCTCCTGCTAGCCCTGTAACCACATATTCCTGCCACCGGTTCCCAGCGCTGGATTAGTCTAATCTCCCGAGATAAGGTGAGAGGCAGGTATCATTAGCACCCCCAGGCCCCTCACCTTTGTCCAGCGAGCTGAATCCCCGTGAGAGCTGCAGCTGGGTGCCTGCCCCATCCCTCCTGGGTGGGAACTGGCCTCAGGCTGCAGTGTTTGCTGCAAGATGGGACAAAGGGAGCAGGAAAGGACAGGATCCCTCTCCACCCCTGTGATGGAGCAAGGAAGTCCACCGTCTCTTTGCAAATGTAGTGGAGACAAAGCAAAACACAAAAACACCCAGCGACTAATCCAGAGCTTTTCCTGTTGGCAAATCCTTTACATAAGATCATTTTCACCAGTGTAGCTGGTAAATCGGTAATGTGATCAGGCCTGGGAGAACCAGGTAAGACCCCAAGAAACACCCTGCCTCTACCACGTCAAGGAGCTCAGGCGGGCGAGCAGGTGGGACATGCAGGAACTGCTCTCCTGTTGGGTTTGGATTCGGATTCTCAGGGTGATGCTCTGGTTGGACGTCTCCCATGAGGTGAAAACACAGAAATGAGGCCAATGTTTCTGGCCCTGGCATCCGTGGGGTCAGGGGCTTGCTGTGGGAAGGCGGTCTTGTTGTAGGAGTGGCCTCTGAGTCGAGCTCACCACCCTGGGATGGCGCGCAGCACACGGGAGCAGCAGGGGCCAGGCCACGGAGATCAGCTCTGGCTCCCTCAAGGCCTCCTGGGTATTCACATGGCGCTCAGATGATGCCGGGGAGGGCTGCTTCGTAGACTCTAGAATGATCCTGGGACAGTCGTTGGCTGAGGGAAGACTCACTTTGGTTCCTTCTCACCCAAGAAGAGGTGTGCTGACAAGCTCTTGTCATGGGTGGAATGAAGTAGAGGCAAGACGGCCAGGCTCTTCACTTTCCTCCCAGGCCAGATGACGATGTGTGAGCTCAGCCCTCCCTCAATGCTCGCGGCACTCGGGGAGACACGGGACGACATTCAATCCCAAGGGGAGTGGATGAATTATTAAACAGCCTAACACAATCGATACAGTATTGCTGGTGCGTTTCCTTGTAGGTATTTCTGGAGTTTGCTTCAATATTTAATTCAACCGAAGCCTGTAGGTCATTAGAGAATGTGTATTCCAGGTTACCGCGAGCTACCGCCCGCACCAGATGGTCACCCCACAGAAGGACGGACGTTCTAGATGCAGGTTGTAGGTCTGGTGGCTGACACTGCAAACATCTCTCCTTCAAAGAAGGGTTCAGAGACTCTCGTGCTCTTTTCTTTTCTGCCTTTTTATTTAAAAAGGACAAGGAGAGGTTACTTCGTCTGCAAATTCTTCTTTTTTTTTTTTTTTAAAGATTTTTATTTATTTATTCATGAGAGACACAGAGAGAGAGAGGCAGAGACACAGGCAGAAGGAGAAGCAGGCTCCATGCAGGGAGTCTGATGCAGGACTTGATCCCAGGACCCCGGGATCATGCCCTGAGCCGAAAGGCAGATGCTCAACCGCTGAGCCACCCAGGCGTCCCTGCAAATTCTTCTGAAATTAATAGTTTGACAAAGAATAAGATGTGAGGGGATCTTTGTTGAAGATGGTGAGAAATGGAGAAATTCACATCCAAGAGCAGTGCATGTGCTTCCTGGAGTGGATGTGGGCAGGGGGAGGCGCAGCAGGGAAACTCGATGCTCGGTGTCCCTGGGTGCTTGGAGTGCCAAGGCGCCAGCTGGCGCTTATGCCTTTCCTCGGCTGCTTTCATGTGAGCGCATTTTCTACTAGGTCTAAAGAAACAAAACGCAGAAAATCTCACACATTTAACTTTCCTCCTTTTAGAAATTTTTGGATTGTTTTACTAAGCTGTTGACTAGATTTGCCTCCTCCCAGGCCAAGCTTCTACTCGGTGGAGCTGGGGAGGACAGAGGAGGGGATGGACCAGGCTTGTCTGAGTTCCTAGGTAATAAAGAGTTACAACTTCACATTTTGATGCAGTTTGTGTGACACAGTTGCCGGGGCCACCCTCCAGGAGGCTCCTCTGTGCCGCTCCTTCAGGAGGTGGATGCAGGGATCCCTGGGTGGCGCAGCGGTTTGGCGCCTGCCTTTGGCCCAGGGCACGATCCTGGAGACCCGGGATCGAGTCCCACGTCGGGCTCCCGGTGCATGGAGCCTGCTTCTCCCTCTGCCTGTGTCTCTGCCTCTCTCTCTCTCTCTCTGTGACTATCATAAAAAAATAAAAATTAAAAAAAAAAAAAAAAAAAGGAGGTGGATGCACCTGAAGCCCCAGGGAGGCCCAATGCCCAAGTCGCCGTCCTCCCTGGAGACCGTTCCTTCTGGGCTGAGCCCTTGTCCTGCTTTTGGAAAGGGCAGCTTTTCCACCAGGAGCCCTTCCTGGGTCAGACAAAGAAGCACAGGCATGCTCTCCCTCTGTCTGGGGGGCCAGAAGGCCACACTTAAGGGGTCTGCATGGCCACAGTCCCTCTGGATGCTCCACTGGAGGGTCCTCCCTAGCCCCTCCCACTTCCGCCGCCAGTCCTGGACCTGTGGCCATGGCCCTGCAGTCTCTGCCTCTGTCCTCACGTAGCTTCCCCTTCCATGAGTCTGTGTCCAAATTTCCCTCTTCCTCGAAGGACCCCAAGGACTTTGGATCAGGACCCACCCCAGCCTGCTGTGGCCTTGTCTTAACTGTGTCTGCAGAGACCCTGTTTTCAAATGAAGTCACATTCACAGCTTCAGTCAGACATAACTTGGGGGGCCCTCCCCAACCCCATGAGGTCATCATCGTCCTTCTGGTCTGAGGTCAGAGATTAAAGAGGGGATCCCTGAGGCAGGATGCCTGGTCGGGGCCATGGACAGACTTGTTCTCAGGCGTGTGGCCCTGGAGACTGTGGTTTGGGAGACAGTGGCAGAGCAGCAGGAGCCCCCCCAAAAGAACCATTATTTGATTTACTTCTGCCTTGGGTGGTATCTAGCAATTCCCCGTTTCTGAACACTGCCCATGCTGCTGTCTGAACCAGCAAGTTTGGGGGGCACGTTCCTGTCCAGGGCTGGGTCACTGAGCCCGCCACTCCAGCAGCACCGTGGCCGAGGACACTGCCAGGCTGCAGGTCTGAGCCCACGCTGACACTCCATGAGATCCCCCCTTCCAGCCGTGCCTTCCAGACTGCTTGCCTGCAATGCAAATAGGATCACTCATTCATTTTTAAATGAAGAACATGTTTGTATTTCAGCTTTGTGCAAGAGGCAAGTGTGTTAGTGAAATGTGAATTCCAGATTTTGGTAAAATCACGTTCAAACAGTGCACTGAATTCCTCGTTAATGCAAGGTCTGTGTCTAGTCCCTAGACAGGGTACATCAAGGAGGCATTAGAGTACTTCTGATAAAATCTAATCGAATTCCAAGGTAAATTACTTGAAGGAGTGATGGAAACCTTGCTGAGAAGATGGTCCAGCAGAACCTCAAGACTTCAGTTCACACGACATGTTCCTTTTCTGGTTGTTTTGAGGGTCTAGAGGCAGAAAAGAATGAGAAAGCAGAGTTGCCATTGTAAAAGAAGGTACAAACAAAAGAAAAAAAGACATTTTACAAAAAAGAAAAGTCATCGGAGTATTCTTTCCTACTTGAAAATAAAGTAGGTATTGAGTTTATCGATGCTCTGGCTGCTTCCCCAACAGGAACTGGCCCCTGGTTCGCAGACACTGTGGGTGCCTCGAGGAGGCCGGAGGCTTGGGAGTTGTAGTCAAACCAACTTTTGGCAGGATCATTGAGGTCACGCTTGCTGCAACATGAGGAAAATGTGCCCTGAGGAAAACTGGAGGATGAGCTGGTCTCCAGCTCCTGCAAGCAGTAGGTGGATAATCGACAGACCATCACTGAAGGAAACCATCAGACAAATGCAGAATGAGGGGTTTCTACGGGAAGACTGGCAGGGAGCTGGACGAGGACTTGATCCCAGGACCCTGAGATCAGGACCTGAGCCGAAGGCAGACACTCAACCCACTGAGCCACCCAGGTGGCTGTAAGTTTTCTCTTCAATCTTGCATCCTGTTTGTGAAACGACACCTGTATGACTCCAGCCCTTCTGGGGCAGCACTGGGGGAGAGACTGTTGCTCTGGAGCAGTGGCAAGAGTCCTGCAGCATCTTGATTTTCCGGTAATGATGGCTAACATGTATTTAGTGCTTTTACACACTAAGGCCCTCAGTGCTCTGTGTGCATTAACTTCCCCATAAGGTTATTCTGCTCGGCCCACAAACAGCCACATCTTGCAGGTGAGGACAGACGGATTCAGCCAAGGTCTCACAACTAAAATGCCACAGGATGGAGCAGAAGCAGAAGTGTGTGATGTCTGTAGTTTATTCCGAGATACGTCAATAACAGGACGAACTGATGAGCAGAGGCTTGCCAGGTGGACAGACATGTATACGGTGTGGGCCACAAGGAATCTCGGTGGTGGGTGCACGGGTGTTTGCTGATCCATTCATTCAGGTGTTGTGAGTGTAAAATTTACCATAATAAGATGCTGAGTAAAAATATTTTAAAGTTGCAGAACTGAGACTCAAAGTGAGGCAGCCTTGCTCCAGAGTCTCGGTTCTTGGCCACTCTGTGTCCCTGCCTCCTCAGCAGGAGGATCTGGGCCCCAGAAGCTCGCAGGATTTGAGCCGAGTGTACCTGCAAACATGCTGTAGGACGCAACGGAATCAAAGAATCATCTGGTCGACCTGCCCTTGGCAAGATGAACCTCAGGGGGAGTGTGACTTGCTTGAGGTCTGGGAAGGGTTAGGACCCATCCCCAGCTTGGCCTTGCTCCATCTGCCCACCACTCCATGCTGCTGTGTCTCCCGGTCGGAGTGGTTGGGCAGCCTGGTGGGTGATCCCGTTCACCATCTGCACGTGTTGACCTTGTTGCCAGTGGGCATCTACCTATTGGGCTGTCCTTCCCTCTTGCATCCTGGGCTGCCAGGCTCTGCATCCTCCGTGTCAGAGCGCTGGCTGTTCCCGTCGGGCCTGTGTTTGCTCTTCTTATTGAGCTGCACAGGAAATTTTACCCTTGAGTTCAAACCTCTTCTGGTTTCACTTCTATTTTTAATACCTTGGATTCAGAGAGCAATTTCCTTCGATGAGCTCAGGCACTTCGCAGACATTACCTAATGAATCTTCCCAGACTGGCGGGTGATGGTATTGTTAACCAGAGGCCATCCCCTCCAAGAACTGAGGTGACCTGTCTGTGATTGCTGGGTGGACGCAGAGCAGAGAGAGAGCTGGTCGTCACCACTGAGATGGATGTGCACCTTCTGACCCCTCCTCTAGGTCCCGGGGTTGATCCATGTTCCTGCACGAGGGGATGCCGGCCAGGCACAGAAGTGCAGAGCTGTAGCATTCCAGTGCCAGAAGGGCCCATGGAGACAGTCTGCTGCAATCTCCTTGCTCCACTGGCAGGGAGATCAGAAAAGTCGAGGGACTTGCCCAAGGTCATTGAGCTTATTCCTGACAAACCCCCCTGCAAGTTCCTGGGCAGCATGTGTCTTGGAAATATAGTTTTCAAGATTAATATTGTGTTTCCTTGTGGGAAATATTAAGCCACACACCTGAGTCCTTGCTCTGAGATCACACAAGCCTTTCTCAGCCCAGGGCAATCCTGCCTTTCAAGGAAATTAGCCTGGGAGACTTACCGTAGGCCCGGAGACCCAGAGAGGCCTGTATGTCTGCAGGGCCTTTCCAGGTGTGTTGGCACCGACAGTGTGCACTCCAGGGGAAGAAACAAGCTGCGGTGCGTGGACAGATCACGCAGAGCACGTATGGGGCTGACACCAGGCCCGACAGCAGAGCACGCCGGCTGCTTTCCCATCACCTGGAGCAGGTCTGGCACAGGCTCAGGGCTGCCCCGGCACCTCATAATTCCGTGTAAGCTTCCATGAGCTCGGCACACGTGTTCCCAGGGTTTGGGTAATGCTGGGCAGGAGTGAGGAGCCACGCTCCGTGTTGTTCCTCGGCTCCCTCGGCCCTGTGGGACTTCAGGGCGGGTGGGCTTTGCCGCAAGCTCTTAGGAATGCTGCACAGGGGTCGACCTGGACCCTAGCAGAGTTCCAGGGTGCTAGACCAGGGCCTGGGTGTGTCTTTGGCCTCTGCCCTGTGTCCTGTTGCTCCCAAAGGCGTTTCTCTGAAGGAAATCCTGCCACTTGGTTTTGGATCTCGATTCCCTTCAACCAGAACTCCCGTGACTGTTCCTCATTTCATCTTCCAGATATCACCTCAGTAAGAGAGGTGGTTTTCTCCTCATGTTTTATTCCATTGTTTATTTGTCCCTCCATCTATCCATTAATTTATTAATTTAGTTAATTTGTTATCTATTTCTCTAATCACACTCGGGTGTACAGACTGGATTGACCACAATCCTCTGCACTTCGTCACCGGCCAGTGGATGGTAGTGAGTTACTGGTTATTATTTTTGATAATATAATAAACACCTATAACCCACCACCCCACACAAAAGCTAGGACCCTGATAGTATGATCCGTCCTCACCTCACGTCTCCGCATGTCCCCCCGTCCCAGGGGACAGTCACCCTGAGTCTCTGGCTTAGTGGCCCCTCGCTCTCACCTTGCCCTGTCCCCCCCATCCCAGGGACCAGTCATCCTGAGTCTGTGGCTCAGTGGCCCCTTGCTGTCCCCCTGTCCCCCTGTCCCAGGCTCAGCCACCCTGAGTCTCAGCTCAGTGGGTCCCTGAGCCGAGGAACCTGAATCTCTCACAGCAGGTGGGAAGCATGTCTCTCCTGGCTGCAGAGGGCGTCATCCTCTCTGTCCTCCGTGGCTGTCGGCTCCAGCACTTCTGGAGAGGGTGGCTGGGGCCAGAGGGCAGCTGGCACCTTCTTGCTAGACCTGCAGGGTCTCCCAGCGCACAGCACAGGCCGGTCAAGCCTTCTGGTAGGCGTACAGTATGGTCACTAATGGAGCAGGAACCGCTCCGAGAAAGCAAACAGTAAGCTTTCCCGACTCACTTACTCTTAACGAAATTTAATGTATCTGGTTTTTACCACCTTGAGGGGTGACAGAGCCAAGCTTATGGCACAGAGTCCAGAGGACCCTGGGGTCCTGAGCCCCGGGGCGGGGGGTGTGGAGGCTGTGAGGTGGGTGGGCTGTGCTACACTTGGCTTGGCCTGTTGGGCAGTCTTGTCCTGAGGTGACTGCGGCCACGCATCTGGTGGGGTGGACACCGCTCGCATACGTGGCCAGAGCATCAAGGAGCAATTAATGATCTGACTGCATTTTCAGGCTTTGTGCTGATTCGGCAACAGGGAAGGCCAGACAAAGAGGAACACAGCCCTCAGGGGCAGAGTGGGGGTTCACCCCAGATTTGGACGCGCTGCACATTCTGGGCCCCTCCCCCCAGAAAGCCTCCCTCCCCCTCACGGGGCGCGTGATGTTCTGCGCAGCTGAAGAGCTGCACATACCGGGGCCTCTTAGCTGACCCGAGGGGTCCGGGTGCCTGTATCCCACCTGGCCACCCAGGGGAACCTCGCGGGGCTGCCAACAGGCCGGGGCCAGGCCGGCCAGCACAGGCATAGCCGTCTTGAGGGCACGCGTGCATTCTGTGCGAGTGTGTGTCGAAGCCGAGGACAGCCACACAAGGGCACAGGGCTGGGTGCAGTCCTGCTGTCAGGACCTGACTGAGCTGCACGGACGCTTCTCTGGACTGGAGGTGGTCTTCCACCTGGCCTCCCGCCCTCGCCTGGGCAGCACCAGAAGGACGGACTCGAAGACCTGCCCTAAGCCCCGGCAGCTTTGTTTCCGAAGCTCCGGGAGGAGAGCCTCGGCCCTGGGGAAAAGAGTGGAGACTCAGACCCTCGCTTGCCACTTCATCAGAGGGCTGGCCACAGGATCGCTCGGAGAACACAATGAAGTCAGGGGGTGGCTCGTCCGGGTCTCCTCCGAGACTGACACGGAGCCAGGGGGTGAGCTAAGTGACTTGCTCCAGGGCTCCTGGGGAACCCGGCCGGTGCCCACGGGGGCTCCTCTGCATTGCGGCTGCAGCCAGGCTGGGAGGTGTGCACAGCACTGGGTCTCCGGAGATTCCTGCGGGCCATCGAGGCTCCTCTGTCTGGGGCTTCTCTGAGCCAAGGTTGGGGGGGGGGGTGAGGCCGGGTCTCTGCTGTACCTCCCCATCCTCAGCCTCTTGGGCCTGGGCTGCCCCAGCATCCCACCATTGCCAGGTGACAGGCCCCATGGCACGCAGGCGTTTACCGCTCAGATTCAGCTGCTCTCCCTGTCACCACCCGCATCTTCCTAAAGGCTGAAGCTCCTGCCAGAGCAGTATCCCAGGCTGAGTTCGGTGGAAGCCCCGCTCTCCTAAGCTTTCCAAATGAAGGGCCTCAAATCTCTGGTCTGAGCTGTGAGGTGTCTCCCAAACACGCCTGCACGCAGCCTCCCGGGGATCAGGTCGACCAGGTGAGAGGGTGTGGGTCTTCACAAGGCAGCCTCGTCTGCACCTTCAGAAGGCAGGTGGGTAAACACATGCATAGAGACCATGGCATTGCTCCCTCCATCACGTGATGGCTCAGTCTTTTTCAAGGGGGTCTTTCATAATTTACGGGGAGCTTGGTGAAGGGAATCAGATAAGCCCTTGTTGGAACAGATGCTTCTTACAATGCAGAACAGCCCATGGCAGTCGGAGCGAAAGGCCACAGCCCCAGCAGACAGCGTTCTTAGGGACAGTGACAACCAACAGACCACCAGTGTGGCCTGGGCAGGCTGGAATCTCAGGGCAGGACGTCAGACGTGTCCCCCAGAGGCTTTTGTTTCCTGCCATCCCAGGCTCTCAACCCCTACCACCCCACCCCCGTGTCTGCAGGGTGGGACACCCCATTTCTTGGCATAGCCCCATGCAGGAGCCCAGGGCTAGGCCAGCAAATGGATCATTTACAGCCCGAGGCACAGTTCAGATGAGCTGGGAGCTTGGACAATGCCCTGGAGCTGGGCGGCTGGGTTCCCAGAACAGCTCCCACCTCCTGTCATCCCCTGGTGGAACTTCTCTGGCTGTGGGAGTCTCTGCAGAAGGCGGAGCTGGACTCCAATGCACACAGTGAACGCGGCGCCCAGGGTGCTCCCCCATGCCCCAGGCCTGCCCCACCCTTCCCCAGGGGCTCTGGGAACCGTCAGCACGTTGGGACACACTGGCTCCCTCTCTCTGGCCACCAGAGAGGGCGGGGGGTACACGTCCACAGCTAATGGGCCCAGCAGGAATCTCTGTCTTCGCTGCAGAGCCCTGGACAGTATCCTGGGACACTGGCTACACTTTCTATGAGCAATTCTCAGCCCAAATGAAGGAAACATAGATCCGTGCTCCCCATACAGACATTGCTCCGTGAGGCCTTGCTGATGCCTCCGCAGCGAACACCTGGTTCTTGGGGGCAGCTCTCAGACTCCTGTTGTTTTCCTGTGTGTTTGCTTCTGGGCTATTATTCTCTGCGTGGCTCTGCTGCATCCTGGTTGGTTTTTCTGCTGCCAAGGGCAACTTCCTGAAACCCAGTATCTTGTGGACAATAAAAGTGCTTCTTCCCCTTTAGCCTCAAATATTTGCTAATTATCTTTATTCCCTCCAACACAAGAAGGGGGTACTGGGTGTTAAGATACCACTTATAACTTTCCATCCAGCATTGCCTGCCTACCTCAATGTCAGCCTCGTCTCCAGGCAGTGGCACCCCTTGTGTCTCTATAGCTCTAGGCAAGGGGGATGATGATCATGTTTGAATTTCCCATGATAAATGTCCGTAAAATATTGGAAAATATTTCTTCAAAGGCAAGTTGATGGTAAAAATCCTTTAAGCTTGAATTTTTAAATTATGCCCCAAAATCCATAATATGAAAGCAGTTTTTTATGAGTAAGTTGGTTATGAAACACGAGTTCAAGGGGAAATTTAATGTAAACTTTTATCGTCATTGGAGCCATGGTGACGTGTCCCTGTAATGCCCTTTTTCCTGAGATTATGTCACACACAAATCAACAGGAGCTTGACCATGAAGCTCTGCTACCTCCCAGAAGAGATCCAAAGCCAGAGGTGCCTGGCCCCGTGCAGGTGGCAAAGCCCTGAGGGTGGCGGGGAGGAGGCCTAGTGAGAGAAGGGAGCCGGCAGACGTGAGGACAGGTGCGCCCACGGGGAGGGAGCAGGTGCACGCCACCCAGCTTCCCCCTTGAGGGGAGGCAAACCTCACACACATGCACAGACTGGCTGTGTCAGCCGGAGTCTAGACACATAGCTCTCTCCATGGCTGTTCCTTTCTTTGGAGCCAATTCCTCTGAAAACATGAATGAATAAATAAATAAATACCGATGAAGAGTAGATTGAGTGTCATTCCTCTTTCACGGTCTCTGATCTTTTCTCCTTATTTGTTGAAAATGTTCCTTTGGACACATGAAAGGTGACACACTTAGATCAACAAAGAAGAAATTGCTATTCTTATTGCATTGAGGAATCTGAGAATGTGTCATCTGCACAGCTTATGTCAGAAAGAAGACCTCCCCCCTTCGCATCTGTAGGAACTGGAGACGTTAGCTCTTCACAGAGCTCCTGGAACTTAAATCCCTGTGTACAAGGACCGTTCTGGCCTGAGCGAGTGTTCCTTCATCCCGTGTTCACCAGGTGTGGACCACCCCACACCCCATCCAAGGCACAGGCCTGTCCTCCCCTGAACGAGGAAGGAAGGTGTGGCATGAGCCACAGAATCATCCCTCTCATGATGCCGGGACCACGGTTCCAAGCAAGGCCTTGAAGTGAACACCATTGATCCTTCGGAGGCAGCAGGAAACTGAGATCAAAATCTGATTTTCCTGAGGTTGATCTCTGGGAGCAGACACAGGGTAAGCCCAGACCTGGTTGTTTTAATTCCCAATCTTGCACTTTGCATCTCTAGCCGTTACTTCACAGGGATCATGGAGAGACGTGTCTGGGTGGTAGATAATGCAGTCCTTTGGTGGGGTCCCTCGTGGTGTTCCCGGCACCTGACGACAGCACGGATGGAGGGGCGGGGGGCAGAGGGTCTGTAGTCAGAGGCGGGACCCTGCCGCCCGTTCCCAACCAGCTTCCCCAGGCGCTGGTGCTCGGTGAGGCTTAGTGAATGTCCTCCACTTTTAATATTCAAGAAGTTTAATACTATGAGTTTATGCTAAGGTCATAACGTGTCACACTAACATGGAACTAGAGCAGATTCATAGGCCAGACTCTGCAGGCTCATTTCTGGGGAAGCTATGGGAGGATGTGATGTAGGATGTGCCCAGAGCCCTCCAGCCTCGGGGTGGGGGGTTGGCTGGACTTCCCCCGGCTGTTTCTAGGATGTCCTGGTTAGCCTGGTGATGTTTCTTTGATTGACGGAGGTCCAGGCCAGGATCGTCATCTACATTAAGAGAACCCCTTCCTCGGACAGTGCTAAATATACATTTTTACCTCTCTGGCATTTTGTTTTTGGGATGAGACCTGAAGGGTGTCACTTCACTGCCTCCGGACCTACTGGAGTATGCAACACTGCGCAGGATCTGCAAACTCAAAACCCGTGGGCTGGGTCTAGCTCACTATCGAACTGAGCCCTAATCTGCACAACATCAGCCTGAGTTTGGAGCTAATCCGGCATCGGAGGCCAGTCCTGAAGCAGAAACTTCGTAGCTTGAGTCTTGTTCTATCCTTTGCTTCTGAGTCAGAACAAATCAGCGAGGCTACCAGGACTCCACTCTGACTTTCCCCTGAGAGAGGTGTCTGTTCTGAGGCAGGAGCCATTCTGATCAAAGGCATCCCTGAGGGAGGATGGAGGCTGATGGCCCACCTGACTCCTGGCCCTCGCTCCCTGTCTCTCACCGGCCGTGTCGCCCAGCAGAGATCCGGTCGTGCCCCAGTTTGTCCGTGACCTGACACTAAGTCAGCCTCATACTGCAGCCCCCACAACCTGCCTCCTGGCGCTGTGTCTAGGAAGCCTCCTGTTCTCACCTGGGCCTCTGTCTTGGCTCGCTGCACATGCTCAGTATGTCACTGACTGCAGGAGAGGTCTCAGAGAGGCCTGTGCATGCCTCTCCAGGGAGCAAGTGTGCGGCTGGGCCTAGCCCTCTGAGGCCTGCAGACACGCGTGCAGCCTGCCAGCTCCAGAGAACCATTACTTGTGCTGCAATCACCCTAGGGGTGCTGGGGGAGAAGCACGGGCAGCTTCGGACGGAGCGTGCTCTTGCCGCCAGAGATGAGGCCATGGCCAGGCCTCTATAATTGTGAGAAAGCTCAGCCACGTGAAAGCTCAGCCATCACTACACCTTCCCACTTCCTTTGCTGCTACTATAGCTCTGATTCCCTATGTTTCCTTAGTAAATGCTTTTCTGAAAATCCAAGCTTCACATCCTGGAACCCAGCCCTGGGCACAGATGTTGGAGGAAAAGCAGGGTCCTGGCATGAGGGCACAGGGTCCAGGCCTGGGATGTGGGTGATGCTAGGGACCCCGAAACTCCACCCATCCAGGTGTCTTCCATATGTGTGGAGTCACCTCTGACTGCACCCAGGACTCGCGGCTCTGGCTGCATCTAGGTGGCCCCAAAGCCATGCTCTCCCCCTGCCACCTGCCTCCCCTCATGCCTGGGCAGACTTCCCCTGCCCTTGCTGGAATCTCCCCCAGCTGCCTCTTCTACCCTTTTGGGGAGGTTGATTTAATTTCAGGCCATTCCCAGAGTGGTCTGATCCGTTTCTGACTGAGCCATAGTTCTGACCTTCCCAAAAATCTCTGCTGGGACACGTTCCTAGCAAGTTGCATGTAATAGTTTCATAAATCGTCTGGACAAAGGAGCCCATGGTGACACATACCCCAGCGATGCCAGGAGGAGGCAGGAGCATGCAGTGTGACCTGACTTCTGTTCTCACCTGGGGTGGAGTGAGCTGAACTCCTGGGATCACACCTCAGCCATCTCCTGTCACCCTGAGCTCTGATTTCTTCATATCCAAGTGGGGCCTCAGTGGCCACCTCACAGTTGGTCTGGGAATTAGGAGTAACTGTAAAGCATCCAGCAAAGTCTGCAGAACACAGCAGGCCTGAAGAAAGTGCTGCTTCCTGTTGCATAAGAGGATAAACCTCAGGCTGTGTACTCATCAGACCCTCGCCGCGAGCGCTACATCATGATTGCAGTGCTGTTGTTTTTAAGTAGGCTCCGTGCCGAGCGTGGAGTCTGGCCTGGGGCTGGAACTCACCAGGCTGAGATTGAGACCTGAGCTGAGATCAACAGTCGAATGCCTAACTGACTGAGCCACCTGGGTGCCCCTTCAATGTCTTCATCTCTGTGAGACTTTCCCTGATTTTATATCGCATTTTCCTAGTGTGCTCTCTGAATAAGAGCCACTAACAGGCATGGAGCACTTGCACATTCAGGCACCAAACTCCGAGAGTGATGGCTCAGCAGCTCTGTATGTCGACCTGGTCCAGTGGGAGCTTAAGTCCCCAGTTCTGAGATGAGGTCAGAGGGCAGAGTCCTCTGTCTGTGCACATCCTGTCCTTTCTACCTTCTTCCCCATCACTGCATCCTCCCTGTCACTGCATCCTCCCCATCACTGCTTTGTCCCCTGTCACTGATTCCTCTCCATCACTGCATCCTCCTCATCACTGCATCCACCTCATCACTGCATCTTCCCCATCATTACATCCTCTCTGTCACTGCATCCTCCTCATCACTGCATCCTGCCCATCATCACTGCTTCCTCCCTTATCACTGCATCCTCAACTTTCCTGGAAGCAGTATTTGGAGAAGCCCAGGGTGGGACACTCCCCACACACGTGATCTGTCCGTTTTCCAGTTTCTTCGTGGCTAGCCGTCCTCTTGCCTGCCGGGAGCAGACACTGTGGTTCACTTCCCTTTGGGTTCCTGGGACCAGCACAGCACCCGGCATATACAGGCACCAAATGCATCTTTGAATGAACAGACGGATGCACCAGAGGTGCCACAGGGAAGTGAAAAGGAAAGAGTGAGTTTGGAAGGAAGTTGGGAAGACCAGGATGAATCTGGTGATCCAGAGTGGGTAAGGAGGAGTCACAGTGCTGCCAGGATTTCCATGCTGCTGAGTGATGGGAAGGACAAAGGTACAAAGCCAGGAAGGCAGGTGAGGAGATGACGAGGCTTATTTGTAGACTGGGTGGGGGGGGTTTGAGGTTAAGTAAAGCATTCAAGTGAAGTATTCTGGCCCAGGCAGATGAAATTGAAACCCAATGTACTGCTGTGGTCGACAAAAATGTCAACAAAATATTGCTGTGCATCATCACCAAGGATATTGGAAACAGAGCAGAAAGTATCTTCCTACCAATTTCTGTACCTGGATATGTATATATTCCTTTGGTTGCCAAACTTGAGAAATAAATGATAAGGCTAGAAAAAGCCCAGGAGGCAACTAATATTTTCAAGCATAAAGAGATTTTCACGAAAAGCCTGGTGGAGGAAAAAAAATGTTACTTGTCAGTTTGAAAATAAACAAAAGAAAAGATATATCTTAGGAAACTGTAATGTGAGTAGCAGATTAAAGCAAATTCTTGTTTACCTAATTGAGGATAGGAAGACTGCAGAGACGACTGACAGCCGTAAGTTGCTATATTCAGTGTGAATGATTCAGGAACACACACGCATTTGTACACACACTGGAGCTCACATGACCCTGGAGCCCTCCAACACCTATCACAAGCTCCCTGTGACCCTTGATGCTGCCCCAGCATCATCCATGTGTGGACTCAATGTTAGCATGTGGGTTGCCCTAGTCACCCCAAGCAGTGGCAGACAGAACTTTTGAAGCAAAGTAAGTATCACTTAATACATTCAGCAATAAAAAATGTGAAGTTTGTTAATCCCCAAAGGCAGAGTAGCACCAAAACTTCACACATTTATATTTAATATAAAATACAATATAAATACAAGAATCATATAAGATACGAAATAAATGTAAACTATTTCATGTTAGTGTTTCTCAAACTTGAGAATCTATGAACCTCCTTGGAAAGAAAAGAATATGGTGACTCCACAGTTTGAACAAAGCATTTGTAGAATATGCTATGATTTCAGTATGCATGAGTGTAAAATTATGTATGATCTCCTTACATGTACAGCAAATTAAATAAGACAAAACTAGAGAATCAATAAAATATGAATGAACAACGTTTCTTCATAATAGAGGAGCTGTTTTAGTTTATCTAAAATACTGGTAAATCTGCATGTCTTGTGCTGTGCTGGCCTAACTAAGTCTTCTGATTGTGAGCATGATACACCATCATTCGAGTCATCATTATTATATTTCTCTTTTCCCTAACAAGTCCATTTAACCACTGATTCGTTATTTAGATGAGATGGTACATATAATAATGTACCATCAAAGCACAATGCTGAGAAATAAAAATAACTGCTTTGGGGGCATCTGGGTGGCTCAGTCAGTGAAGCATCTGCCTTCAGCTTAGGTCATGACCCTGGGGTCCTAGGATCGAGTGCCCTTTGGGGCTCCCTGCTCAGCGGAGAGTCTGCTTCTCCCTTTCTCTCTCCCTCTGCCTCTCCCCCTGCTCATTCTCTCTCTCTCTAATAAATAAATAAAATATTTAAAAATATAAAATAAAAACTGCTCTTACGAATGTCACTAAGAAAAAAATCCACATACGATGCCTACCTCAGAATCCATGTTACAAACTCTAAGATGCATTGTTTTAAATTTTTGCTGTTCCTGTCTAACTATTTGTGACATAATGTGAGCCAATTCTCTGTCAAATTCCTGTGACGTCTCATCTCCCGTCTTGAACCTCCCAGTCATTCGGCCTTGGTAGAGTTTCTCTGATTGACGTGTCTAGTTTTATTTCTCTCTGTTCATGATCCCTCAATGTCTAGGGAGGAATTCTGCCCTGCAGCACTGTGTTCATAGCCTCTGATCAAAGTCTTCAGCGGTTCAACAATCCAACATGCCAAAGTCTCACTATAGGAAATGGTCTTTTCACTGCAAAAACAACTCTTGACTTTGTAACTTGATGAAGGTTTTATGAACACGATGAGAGTGGGGTCATCATGGCTCTGAATTTAGGACGTGAATTTAGATGGAAAGTCACGCTTGGTGCATGTGAGCAGGCGCCACTGCCTCGAGGACACGCCTGCCATCTGAGTGATCAGCAGCAGGTCGCTGGTGCAGGCGGGATGGCACTCAGGCAGTGGTCCTGTCTGAGGCAGCTGTTCAGATGGTCTTCAGTGTGCTGAATGCTTCCAGATTCACACGGAAAAGATCACAACACTATGTAATAGAACTTGAGCCATGAAAAATTCAACACAATGTCTCATCTACTGGAGCTATTTATCATCTATCTATCTAGAACATTCATGTTCAAAAAGGGTTTAGAGGGACACCTGGCTGGCTCAGTTAGTGGACCATGCGACTCTTGATCTCAGGGTTATGAGTTCGAGCTCCATACAGGATGTAGAGGTGGCTTAAAAATAAGATCTTAAGGGAAAAAAAAAGATTTAGAGAACTTTATTAGGAATGGACCCATAGTTTGAGAAAGATCAGTAATTTCTAAGCAGGAAGGCACTGGTTACCTCACGGAAGCTGAGCCAGCCTTCCCCAGGTCAGAACGTCCCCAGTCATCTGATCTTGGGCGCTCAGCTTCTCTTTCTTAGCTTCCTCATCTTTCAGGTGAGGATAATAATAGTCCCCACCTTATAGTATTGTTGTGAGAATTAAGTAAGTTAATTATGTGAAACATCTAGAACTGTGCTTGGCACATAGGACGTGCCTCACTGCTATGACCGCCTGTGTGTTCCCTAATATGAGGATCTTTCTTTTTTTCAAGATTTTATTTATTTATTCATGAGAGACACAGAGAGAGAGAGAGGCAGAGACACAGGCAGAGGGAGAAGCAGAGGGAGAAGCAGGCTCCATGCAGGGAGCCCGACGTGGGACTCCATCCCGGGTCTCCAGGATCACACCCTGAGCTGCAGGTGGCGCTAAACTGCTGCACCACTGGGGCTGCCCATAATATGAGGATCTTTATTCTTCTTGTAGCCATAAAGCATACAGAATCACAGATGCAAAGACATTCCTTTAAGTGACTCTCATAAAAATGTGGATATAACAGAAAACCATCTTCATTTTATTGTTAATCTTGGCTATGCTATAAAGCAACCCGTCCAATAACCAAAACCTCCGAAGGTTTAGGAAATTGGAAACTGGACAGTGCAGACATGCCCAGAAGGACAGTTTCCAGCCTAATGTGGCCACACCCAGAAGATGCTAAGCAGCATCCAAAGGGATATTTGGAAGCGACATTTTAATTTGTCACAACCTTGTGACATCAAACTTAAGAAGCAAAGACACTCATGTCCCAAAAGGTAAGTTACTCAGACTTCAGAGGACCATAGGCCTGGCTTCCAACCCTTTACCCACTCTTTACCATGCTGCCTGGGGGACCACAGACCAAGAGGGACCGGGTGTGGGTTTGTCCAGGGACATGCCATTCGGTCTCCTGTCCCTAAGGCCAGTTCCAGCCCTGGGGACAGCTCTGGGTGCATCTCCTAAGAGGGAGGACCAGAAAACACCAAGAGTTCTGAGGGAATGCTTCTACGCTCAGCACCACGAGAGCTTCCTCATGATGTCTACACCACCTAGTGATTACTGGCTAACTGTTCGGTTCCCGGGTTCACATCCTCACAGGGACACTGTGGGTAGAGAGTTTGCAACAGCAGCAGAATGCCAAGCATTGTGTTGGGGGTGAACTAGCTGAGTCACGTTTCCCAGGGGTCTCCCCAATATCCAGCACCGTCCTGCCCTGAGATGGTTCTTGTCTACTTGTGGTGAGAGGAGGCCTCTCAACGGCAGATCTGCAGGGTGGAAGGTGTGGACCTGGGATGTCTGTGTCTGGAGAAGGCAGCTAGCAGGCCTTGAGGGACATGGGGGTCTGCAGCCTTCCTGGGCAGGTGTGGGGTGTCAGGCTCAGGAAGGGTCAACAAAGATCCTGCGGTGAGGTGTGGGCACCAGCTCCCTGTTTCTGCCTGGATCTCAGGGCACCCAGGAGGAGCACTCAGTTCTGTGCACCTGCCAACAAAGACCGACAGCGGGGCTGGAATCTCACGCTGCTGGTCTTGTGCAGCCCCCTCACGTGGAGACGGCACCCTGACTTAGCAGAGGACGAGAGGATAGATGTGCGGATTCAGGTTACAACAGGGAGAAACGCTTCTTCAAGACAGGCCTGCTGGATGCAGGTGTCATGAAGGGGCAGTTCCAGTAAGAACCAAAGGCAGGAGAGAGACTCAGGGTCACCTGCTCTGAAGGACTTGGAAGGCAGGTTACTGCGCCCTGTCTGGGCTGGGGAAATAGTTCCTCCGAAGGGAAGGAAATGCATCAGAGCGGCTGTCGACATGCCTCCTTGCCCTGTGATCCTGCAGCTTTGCCACCGCCTGCAACAAGGAAGGTTTGACTCAGAATGCATCGTGGAGAATTGAGAAGTCCAGGTGGGCTTTGCCGGGTCTCGAATGTGATCTGTTTGCACGTGTGGTTGGAGGTAATTCAGATGATAGAAAATACACTGGATTTGGTCTCTTGTAAACCCACAGTTTTGGAGTAACTCACCACAGCAGGACACTCAGGTCGTCCAAAAGCTGTTGGAAGGTGAAAGAGACACTGAACACACTCTGGGACACATTGGGTCAGGCCCCTCCAGAAATTCGAGGCGCGGTTGCAGGCACAGAGGGTGCCAGGGAAGCACAGACGGAAGACACGTCACAGGTGCCGCTTCTGGACAAAAGTAGAGCAGAAAGACGGCGTTATTGCTCTAGGAATAAGGAAGCTTTAAGGCCTGTAAAACCTGAAGACAAGAAGTAGAGTGGACAAGTGCACCTCCCACGAGGTATCTGGGATCGTGGTCAGAGAAGGCGGCGGGGCTGGTGGCTGGCGACCCGGGGACCTGCCGCAGAGCCGGCCTCCCCAGCCAGGGCGCTGCGTGTAAGTCCTCGTCCACATGAAGAGGTGACGTCCCCGTTCTTGGTGTCAGGCCACACAAATGAATGTCTCGCGTCACCCAGGTTATGTCATGAGGGCTGGGTCAGGGGTGCAGGTACCTCCTCTTGGCAAGACGCTCACAGCCGCCTCCTACTCGGCCCCTCTGAATGTTTACGACTCACGGCCGGTCTCTCCCCTAAGTGCCTTTGGAATCATACGGAATCAGTGCTCATTTACTTATTCGTAGCGGACGCTTGTTGAATGGCGATGTACCCTGCGGGGCCAAAGGTCTTAATGAAACGTGGCCTCTGCCCCAGGACCCCGGTGAAGGCTGACGGCCTGGCCCGGGAGCAGGGGGCCGGCGGGGCGAGGCGTGCAGAGGGCTCCCTCCCTAGGCGCCGAGAGCCCTGAGAGCCCTTCCGCAGGCTGACGGGGAAGGAGCCAGTGAAGGGAACACTCGCGAAACGTCGCTCCTGGCAGCATGCCAAGAGTGTTTTCCAAGCGGCCTTGGGTCAGTGCGGGGAGGGCCGGGGCTGCACAGACAGGAACACGGGCTTCCAGCCGGGCAGCCAGGAGCTCGCCAGCAGGGTGGCTGCCTGGAGGGATGTCGCCTCCCTTGGCGACACCCGCCGCTCCCTTCTGAGGCTCGTGCGTGCATTGCAGCAAGTGCCAGGGCTCAAGGGTCCAGCATCTTCCTGCTTGCGAAGACATTCTGTGCACACAGGAGGGACCATGTCATGTGCTCGTCATCACCCACAAGGTAGACAGGGCGGCTACTTCTATCCCCAGTTTCCATGGGGTTGTCCACCATAATCAAAGAGTGCCAAATTAAAAAAAAAAAGCAGCACACTAGCTATCATTTTAGTTGCATTTTGCATGTGTTTGCCCAGTCCAATAGCAACAATCCACCCGAACATCGAGGATGCTATGGGAAGGTATTTGAGATTTGCTTCACGACCATCAGGGGGAGAGTAGTGGGTCTCCGAGGGATCTGAAGGGACACCCTGAGCCAGGGCCATGGAGGGAGGTGGGAGAGCTCCAGGGCTCCAGGGCGGTAGGTGACATCTAGGGACACTGGGCAGCAGGTTCATGTAGACAAGAAGCGTGCAGGTTCCTCTTCAGCAACACGAGTCAGGGGTCAGAGAGCAGAATGATAACCAAGAGTCAGGTGAGTGCAAAGCCCCATGAAGGAGAAAAGCAGCCAGAACTCCAAGCCGGGGTTGGGATGGGGATGGAGGGCGGGGCGCGGTGCCCCTTTGTGCTATCCCCAGGGTTAAGGCTTGACTGCAGATCAACATCACTTGGGGAGAGTGTAAAGATACCTGGCCTGGGCCCAAGCCCTGGAGATCCTGATGGTATTTGAGAGACCTTTTCAAGTTGGGATTGAGAAGCAAGGATTAAGGTGTGAGCTGGTCCGTTCCCAGGGATTGCTGTGAGGATGGTTTATGTGCGTGTAGCAGGTACACAGTAAACTGTGCTCCCCTGTCCGTCACCTTCACCTCCATCTCTGGTACTTTTTTAAAAAAGATTTTATTTATTATTTGACAGAGAGAGAGAGAGAGTGAGAGTGCATGTGCGCACATGAGTGGTCGGGAGGGGCAGAGGCAGAGGGAGAAGCAGACTTCCTGCTGAGCAAGGAGCCTGATGCAGAATTTGACCCCAGGATCCTGGGATCATGACCTGAGCCCAAGGCAGACACTTCACTGATGGAGCCCTCCAGGTGCCCCTCACCTCCTCCTACCGTATTTAATCATGTGACATGACTTCTCTTTTTCACTGTCTCCCATAGATGCTACAAGAAACGCGTCCTTGATTTCAATGTTGTGACCTATGAGATCATTGCAGAAGAAAAGCATTTTTTTAAACCATCATTTTATTTATTTTGCCAAAATTGCACTTTTGAGTCTATTGTTGGCAGAGACTGCAGCATTGTTTTTAAGAATTATCGCATTGTCGACATTGGCATTACGGAAACCTGATATAAAACACTCTTTCTATCCTGCTTTGATATTGATTTACTATCAGAAGACCATTTTCTGTTCATCTCAACTAGATGGTAAGAGGAACGTGAGGTGGATAGGACACACATTTCCTGACAAGGTATTTCTCATCTAACCTAAAGTAAAAGACATTTTCCTTTTGCTTGAAATATCTTGTTGCATTTTTTACATATAGAAAAGAGCATGTAACTGTGTTAAGAGATGGTAGGATTCTAAATAATAAAAATAAATCCGAAGGATGCATTTTGCCTATTTATGTGCATCCTTTATTATTTCCACTATTATATTTGATAAATAACACCTGTGTGTTTCAGATGTACAATGTGAGGACCTGATAAACCTTGTGAAACACCACATTAAGGTTAGCACACCCACCACCTCGCACAGTTACTGTATTTTTGTGTGTGTGGCAAGAACTGAAGATCTACTGTCTTAACAGGGTTTCAAGTACTCAATATGGTATTGTTTACTGTGATCACCTTGCTGTACATTAGATCTCCAGAATTTACTTATTTTGTAAGTGAACGTTTGTATCCTTTGACCATCTCCCCATTTCCCTGACACCCCCAGCCCCGCAATAACCACTAATCTACTCTATTTCTAGAAGTTTGACTTTTTTAGATTCCACAAATAAGTGAGGTCATTGCCATATGCAATGCTTATCCTCTGTCTGACTCATTTCACTTAGCATGAATGACCTCCGGGTTCATTCATGTTGCAAAGGGCAGGGTTTCCTTCTTTCTCATCACTGAATAACATTCCATATGTACAGCACATCATTTTTGTGGGTTCATCCATGGATGGGGACCTGAGGTTGTTTCCATGGCTTGGCCATTGTGAACGATGTTGCAGTGAACTTGGGGTGCAGCCATCTCTTTGAGAGAATGATTTTGTTTCCATTGGATATATACCCAGAAGTGGGATTTCTGAATTATATTGTAGTTTTATTTTGAATTTTGAGGACGCTCCATACTGTTTTTCACAGTAACTGGACCAGCATGCATTCCCACCAACAGTGCATGAGGGCTCCCCTTTCTCCACATCATCACCAACGCTCGTTACCTCTTGTCTTTTTTATAATAGTCATTCGGGGACTCCTGGGTGGCTCAGTGGTGGAGTGTCTGCCTTTGGCTCAGGTCATGGTCCTGGAGTCCTGGGTTCGAGTCCTGCATCAGGTTCCCTGCATGGAGCCTGCCTCTCCCTCTGCCCATGTCTCTGCCTCTCTCTCTCTCTGTTTCTCTCTGTCTCTCTGTGTCTTTCATGAATAAATAAATAAAATCTTAAAAAATATATGATAGTCATTCAAAAGGGGTAAAGTGATACCTCCTTGTGGTTTCCATTTGCATTTCCCCAACGATGAGTGATGTTGAACACCCTGTCATGTACCTGTTGTTCATCTGTGTGTCCTCTGTGAGAAAATGTCTATTCAAGTCCTTTGCCTATTTTTAAGTTATATAATGATGATTCCCTGCACAAGATCTTTATACATTTTGAGTATTATTTGGTTACACTGGGCTCACAAAATCTTCCCTTCTCTTTATAGAAATAATTTTGTAATTTTCTTTAAACGGTGAGATTTTTCAGTGAAGTCTTCTGGGTCTGGATATTTCTTTTTTGGAAACTTTAGTGGTAAGTGGAATTTTTTTAGAGGTTATATACTTATTCAGGTTATCTATTTCATTTTGGCTGAATTTTAGTAGTTTGTGGTTTTCAAGGAATTGGACCCTTCCAAGTTTTTAAGTTTTTTTTTTTTTTAAGATTTTATGTATTGATTCATGAGAGACACACACAGAGAGAGGCAGAGACATAGGCAGAGGGAGAAGCAGACTCCCTGCGGAGAACCCGATGTGGGACTCGATCCCGGGACCCCAGGATCACGCCCTGAGCCAAAGGCAAACGCTCAACCACTGAGCCACCACCCAGGCCTCCTCTCCTTTCAAGTTTTGATATGTAAGAGTGTAAGCTGTTCATAGCATTCCTTGGTTATCCTTTGATGACTGTAGGATCTGTAGCTATAGTTTTTACTGGTTTCAGACCTGATACTGGTGAGTTGTGTATTTTATCTTTCTCAGCCTTTTCAGAAGTTTATCAATTTTGTTGATTTTTTTAAAGAACTAATCAACTTTGCATTTCACTGATGTTCCCTATGTTTCTTCTGCTTTCAGTTGTATTGATTTCTGCCTTTATCATGATTATTTTCTTCATTTTTTTGCTTTGGATTTATTTTGGCCCTATTTTTCTAGCTTTTTGAATTGGGAACATACATCATTGATTTGAAACTTCTCTTCTGGTCTGATGTAAGCATTCAGAGCTCTCCGCTTCCCTGTCAGCACTTTTCTAGCTGCATTCCACAAGCTTTGATATGCTGCACATTCATTTTCATACAGCTTTATGTATTTTCAAAATTACTTTTGCAACTGCCTCTTTGGCTCACGGGTTATTTACAAGTGCATTGTCTAGTTTCCATATGTTGGAGATTTTTCTGTGGTCTTTCTATTATTAATTTCTAGTTTGATTCCATTATGGTCAGAGAACATGTTCCACAATTTCAATTCCGTTGAATTTGTGACCTGGATGATTGTTTCTTGTGCTGATTAAAAAGAATGCATGTTCTGCTGTTGCTGACTGCAGTGGTCTAAAAATACTAGCTCAGGTCTGTTGGTTGGTGGGGCTGTTTCATTCCCGCACATCTTCTTGATTTTTCCTCTACTTGTCTGTCCACTGTGGAGGGAGTTAGAGCCTCCGACTACGATTTTGGATTTGCCTACCTACATTGTTAGCTCTTTCAGTTTTTGTTTCATATATTCTGAAACTCAGGTTTTTGGTGTCTGAATATTTAGGATTACATATATTCTTGGTTGATGAATCCTTTTATTGTTATGTAATGTCCCTTCCCATCCTTAGTGACTTCTTTGTTCTGTAGTCTACTTTATCTGATACTAATAGAGCATCTCCTGCTTTTTTTAAATTAATGCTTGCATGATATATCATTTTCCATTCTATTCTTTCCATCTACCTATGTAATGACACTTGAATTGAACTTCTTACAGTGTGTGATTGAATTGCATTTTTATTTATTCTGATAATCTCTGCATTTAATCTTAATACTTGGTATTTAGGACACTTACATTTAAGGTTATTGACACATTAGGGCTTTGGCTTGCCATTTTATTATTTGTGTCTGCTCCTTCTGTTTCTTGTTCCTTTGTTTCTCTTTTCTTATGTTGGGTCACTTGAATATTTTTTAGAAATTATTTTTAATTTCTTTTTAACATTTTTTTGTGTATCATTTTGTATGGTTTTCTTAGTGCTTGCTCTAGGTGTTACAATATATATATTTATGGACATAGTGTATGCATATGTGGATACAGTGTATGTGTGTGGAGATATAGGGTATGTATGTGTAGTACAGTGTACATGTGTGTAGATACAGTGTACACATATACAGATACAATGCACACATGTGTGGATACAGTGTACATGTGTGTGGAGACAGTGTGCATGTATGTGGATACAGTGTGTATGTGTGTGGATACATTGTACATTGTGTATACAGTGTGTATATGTGTGAACACAGAGTACGTGTACTTGGACACATGCATAAATTCTCTCTGGTTTCTGCCGTTAGCTCACCACTTCAAGTCAAGTGCTGGAATCTTGCTTCCATTCAGATTCTTTCACCATCTCCATTAGGTCCTGCTCTTGCATATGTTGGATACCACATCAGGTGGTGTGATGATTTTAGCTTTAGCCATTAAATATTATTTAAGACATTTACAAAATAAAGGACGGTTTATTATATTTAGTCCTATCACCACTATTACTATTACTGTTCTGCTTTTCATACTGAAATTCCCAGTCTTCTTTTGTCATTTTCTTTCCATTTGCAGAGTTTCCTTCAGCCGTCCCTTGAGCTGGGTCTGCTGTGGATAAACTCCCTGGGTTTTTCTTTGTTTGAGAAGGTTTTCATTTCCCCTTCATTCTCAAAGGATAGTTTTGCCAGGTGGAAGGTGTTAAATGACAAACAATCAAGGAAATCTGAAGATCTAATTGGCTTTATTAAATGTCTCATGAACAGGGCAGCATTCTATCTAGCAAGTAGAGGGGAGCTCTGGGAACTTGTACAAATGGAAGGTCTTTATAAAAGGAGACGAGGAGAGAAAGTTACTAGCAAAAGAGAAGGCTTATTCCTGGGACAGTCTCTTTCTAGGGGGAAAGACAAGGGGTCTTGTAGTGCAGGCTACCTCCTCTTCCTCAGAGGATGGAGAGGCCACATGCAGATTCGCTGGCACCCATCCGAGAATTCCTGACCAACACTACATTCTGGGTGGAGTTGGAAGTGTGGTCACATCAGGTATTAAGTCCTGACTTCAGGACTTGGCCTAAGTGGCGCCATTTGGGCCTGTGGTTTTCTCTTCAACTGTTTGTGGTTGACGGATTGCTCTCTCTCGGCTCTTCCTTCCTCTAAGCCTCCATGGTTTTGGACAAGACATTGATTGCTGCTCTGTGTTGGCTTTTTTAATAGGTTATGCATCATTTCTCCTTTGTCTTTGTCTTAAGAGGTTTTATTTTTATGTGGCTTGGTATGGAATTTTTTTTTAAGTTTATCCTGATTGGTGTTCACTTAGCTCCTTGAACCTGTAGGTTGATTTCTTTGGCCAAATGTGGGTGGTTTTCAGTTCTAAGTGTTTAGCCCTCATGCTCTTTATTCTGCCCTATGGGACACAGACAAGAAGAATGTCCGAGATTTGTCATTGTCCATAGACCTCGAGGCTCTGTTCATCTTCTTCAGCACTTTTCCCTCTGTCACTCAGATTGGGTAAATGCTATTGATCTGTCCTCAAATTCACTGCCACTGTCCCACTATTGAGCTCATTCAGTCTATTTTCATTTCTGTTATTGTATTTTTCAATCTTACAATTTCTACTTGGTCCTTTTTTAGAACTTCTATTTCCTTGTTGAGATTTTCTATTTTTTTCATTTGTTTAGACTGTTCACAATTGTTTCTTGAGGCATTTTTATTGTCATTGCTTTAAAAACCTTGCTGGACAATTTTCCTATCTGATTTATTTTGGTGTTTGTGTGAGTTTGTTAGCAAGGATGCAACAGGAAGCTGCTCAAATTGGAGGCTGAAAGCTCTCCGCAGAAGGAAGGACAAAAGCAGAGAAGGAGAGAAGGAATGTGTTTTGTTTTGCAGGATGGACAGCACCAGCCAAGGAGTCGCCCAGCTCCGTGTCTTACCTGTCTTCTATGTGAGCCAGTCTGAGCAGGATTGGAACTGAGGACCTGCACAGAAGCCCCCGAGACATCCTGAAGTTGTCTTTGGCTCACTATAATACTAAGAGCTCCTCCCGCAGGTAGGGTTCTCCACCATTTTTTGAACAACGTAGGCACCAGTATGTAGACAAGCTCCCCCCTGCCACCTCGTAATACACTGAGTGAAGGCCTCCGTGCTAACCCCGTGGGAGATGGTGCTTAGCAAGTGATCTCCCTGTCTCTACTTAAAACAAATAATGCAAAGTTCTTTGTTCTCAACACCTGCTTGGGCTGAATTCAATTTGATGCAGTCCAAGAGCTGGATGACAAACTCATCTTCTCTTTTTAAAAATCACATGTTTTTCCTGCTTCCTGTTGTGATAAGTGATTTGCACTTGTATCTCATGCATTTGGAATATTTTGTTAGAAGATTCCTTGATCCCACTCAAACCTCCTGTTTATCGGGCGGTCACTCTGGTTCTGTTCAGTATGCAGGGTCTGGCCCACTTCTGTGAGCTGTAATTACAATGCCAATTTAGTTTTGGGGGCTCTATCAATGCAATTAAGGTCTGCCTCACATTTCAGCGAGGTTCAAAGTTTTAATAGGCATGAATTCACTTTTTAATTAGAAAAACAAAAACTCAGTACGGACATGTCGTATCCCATGGGTGAGAATGGAGGGCAACAAGATCCAGGCGAGTCAAGGTAAGGACTAACATAATTGTGTCTCTACTGTGGCCAGGAGGAGATCAGGCAAGTTAGCAGGTCAAGTGGACCTAATGCCAGCTAGCACCAATTTACTGGTACAAGGACTCCGGGTTAGGGTGCACCCACTGGGTTAGGACGTGCCATCTCAAACATGCTCACCAGCATTTGAGAGGTGTTTGCTCAGTGGCCAGAGTTGGAATAAAAGTTAGGTCTTCAGAAGCTGGAATGTCCCCTCTCAGAAAGGAAGATGCATAGCAACACAATCTTAATTAATTAGTTAATTAATGAATGTTACACGTATAAAACATGGTTGTAGAAAGTTTACTTTATATATGTGATCTCCGTGGTGACTCACATTTCAAGCGGAGAGTGTTGCTCTAGAGGGTGATTTGTGTGTCATGTAGACGAACTATCTCTGCTTGCTGAGTCATGAATCTCTGCGGACTAGACCTTTGCTCATGGATTACTACTATTGAAATAATTTTATATATTTAGACCTTTTGTTACTTCTCAATTAATCTTTGATTAAATTTTAATCCATGAAGTAATACAATTTTCACACACATGTAATGCTGAATTAGGCTTCATTTTAAAATAGATTCAGTGTAATGAAATGAGTCTCTCTGTTGGTCTTTTTGTGCAATCCTGAAAAATTCAAACACTGAAATCTACTAATAGACAATCCAGATTCTTTTTTATGGCTATGATTTTCAAAAGTTCACCAGGTATTTTTAACCATTAACTTGGTTGGAACCTTTCCAAATCTTACAAGGGAAAGATGTTCTTTCTACTTTAAGGAGGAAGCAGACAGCGGGAGAAGTCGCATGCCTGGAGCCACGTGGCCGGTAGTGGGCTTGAGGTGAGGCTTTCTGAAGACTTTTGCAGTTTGTTGCCTCCTGCTTTCTCTTGCAGATGCTGGAGTGGAACAGTCTTGCAAGCATGCTGCAAATGAGATGGACTATTCCAACAGCAGCTTTTCTCAGTAAGGCGAAGACTGTGGGCCAGTATAGAAGAGATTTATCTGTGGAATTATGAGAATTCTATTAATGAGATGATGCTTACTAGATTTATTCTGTAAAACCAGAGGATTCAACTCATCAGTGGCAGTTCCCAGGTCTCAGGTAGTAATCCAGCTATCTGGCCGGCAGAGGGCAGCACGAGGCCAGCACAAGGAGGATGCTCCGCAGGGTGCCCTGCATCACCTGGCTGTGCTCCCTGGTCATCTGAAGCCCATCGTGGGCTCTGAGGGGCACCAATGTCCTGGCACCAGGAAGCCAGGCAGGGCCCAGGGGCAGGAGCTTTGAGTCCAAAGCTATTTTAAAATGGTTTTAATGTTTCTTATATGCAATAAAGAAAAATTTGAAAACAACTGGATGTCTAAGAATATGAAGAGGGAAATTAATATAAATTATGATATATCCATTAAGACAGAATATTATGCTACCATTAAAGTAAGGCTGTATCCTATTTGATGACAGAAAGACATGAAATAGAATATTGAGTGAAATGGGAGGATGCAGAAGAGTGTGTAGTACAGTTTTAGGTGTATGTTCACACCTCCTCATGCAGAAGACCAGGTGTGAAGATACTGAACCATTTGTGGTGGCTACCCCTATGGGTGAAATTATGCCTGATTATTATGCTTTAGGTAGTTTTTTCTGGTTTCTCAATTTTTCAGTGTACTTTTATCTTGGAAACAAAAAAATATTTTTTATTATTTAAGTATAGTTGATACACAATGCAATATTAGTTTCAGGTGCACAACAATTCTATACACTATACAATGCTCACCACAATAAGTATAGTCACCTTCTGTTATCATACAACATCATCATGTATTATTCTCTACATTATGTATTATTCTCTACTGTATTCTCTACAGTACATATGCTGTACTTTTCACCTCCATGTCTCACTTGTTTCATAGCTGGAAGTTTGTACCCATTAATCTCCATCACCTGTTTGCCCATACCCCCTCCCCTTTGCAATGGCCAGTTTATTCTCTGTACTTATGAGTCTGTTTCTGGTTTTTGTTGGTTCGTTTGTTTGTTTTTTAGACTCTACATGTAAATGAAATCACGATATTTGTCTTTCTCTGGTTTAATTCACTTAGTATAATACCCTCTAGGTCCCTCCATGTTGTTATAAATGGCAAGATCTCACCCTTTTTATGGCTGAGTAATATTCCATTATATATATGTATGTGGAATTATAATATATAATATATATACACATACATACATATCTTCTTTATATATAATATATATATATAATATTATAATATATAATATTATAATATATAATATATATACACATACATACATACCATATCTTCTTTATCCACTCACCTAACAGTAGACACTTGGGCTGCCTCCATTTCTTGGCTATCGTAAATAATGCTGCAGTAACACAAGGATGCATGTATCTTTTCAAATTACTGATTTCATTTCCTTTGGGTAAATACCCAGTAGTGGACTTACTGGATCATACAATAATTTTATTTTTAATTTTTTGAGGACACTCCATACTGTTTTCCACCTCTGTTTTGTGTCAGTTTGTATTTCTACCAACAGTGCATGAGGCTTCCTTTTTTTATCCCACATCCTCACCAACACTTGTTGTTTCTTATCTTCTTGAGTCCAGTTCTCCTGACAGGTGTGAGGCGATATCTCATTATGGTTTTAATTTGCATTTTCTCATTATGGTTTTAATTTGCATTTTCCTCCTGATCAGTGATGTTGAGCGTCTTTTCATGTGTCTGTGGGCCATCTGGATGTCTTTTTTGGAGAAATGTCTATTTAGGTCTTCTGTCCTTTTTTCCATTAGATTATTTGGGGGATTTGTTTGTTTTTTGGTACTGAGTTGTATCAGTTCTTATATATTTTGGATACTAACCCTTTATCCGATACTTCATTTGCAAATATCTTCTCCTATTCAGTAGATTGTTTCTTCATCTTGTTGATGGTTTCCTTCAGTGTGCAAAAGATTCTTATTTTGATATAGTCCCAGGTTTTTTTGCCTTTAACTTAATTAACTAGCTAGTTAATTAAATAAATTTAAAATTAATTTTTAGAGAATTGTGTGTATATAACATTGCCAATAAAATCAAGACAATTCTGTAGGTGAATATATGGAGACAAATTCCCAGACTAAAAGATGCCAAAGGAAAACCTTAGAAATGTAGAAAGACTGAGAACTGAAAAAAAGGCCTCAGAGCCCAGCACTTTGGGAGGTGGGGGAGGTGGGGTGGGGAAGATGGGAGCTGGGGGGGGGAGGAAGTGGGGGAGGTGATGGGGAGGAGGTGGAGGTGGTGGATGAGGAGGTAGTTGGGGAGGGGTAGGGGAGGTGGTGGGGGAGATAAGGGGAGAGGTGGTAGGAGAGGTGCAGAGGAGGTGGAGCAGGTAATGGAGGAGGAGGGGGAGCTGATGGGGGAGCTGATGGGGAGGTGAGTGGGGTTGGTGGTCGGGGAGGTGATGGAAGAGGTGATGATGGAGGACTTAAGGAAACTGCAGGAATTAAGAGCAGAGCATTGGAATTTGGGTTTTCTTCACACAGGAGGGTCGTGGATCCTATTTGTCACTAAAATGCCTTTTGGAATTCTGGAAATAGAGCTTAAACAGTGGGCTTTTTACCTGGAAATCTGAGGTAGGACCCCAGGAGCACAGTTGAAATCAGAGAGCTGGGAGGTCATCCTAGAACCGAGTGAGCAGAACAAAATTCCCAGCAGGAAGCTGGCAAAACAGACCTCCCCCTCCCCAGGCTCTTTACCTGCTTCCCTTTCCTTTCCTGCTGTTCACATGAACTTTGACCTCCATCCTGTGCACCAAAGATCAAGTTAAGTGTGATAAATTTGTGGATGTGATTAGCATTTCAGATTGTTATATTGAATTCTCCATAGCTTCTGATTTTAAAAACAAAGCAAATCTACTAACTATAGAGAATTAGTTATTAAATAAAATTGTCAGGAGAGAATAAAGATCCAGTTTTAGAAAGAGCAAACTCTGAAGCAATCCATTTATGATACCAAGGATAACACAGCAGAGCTCAGTGAGCAAATCTGTGATTCCTGATGGAAGTGCTGCAGGATAACGGTGAGATGAGGTCATATGTCACGGGACCTGCTCTTCAGTTCTTCAACAAGAGTCAGAAATTAAAATACCGCAGTTCTGTTTTTCAGCTTAGAAAGAGACTGGTGTAGTGGGATGACCGGCCCTTGCCCGCAGCAAAGCTGCCACACCACCACTGTCCTTGACTCTGGGTGTTCTTACCACACTTACGACGCGGACGTCGTTGTGTGAAGCTGTGCAGTGGGTGTGCACACAATGAGACCTGGCCCAGGGGGTTTCTACACGGCTATCTTATATTCACCTTGCACACTGGATGTTACTGAGGGTGAGGAACCATGTAATAGGGTAATTCATGTGCATTAAAGTGTTGGTGTGTAAAACATGGGATGGGAATTTTCTTGGCTTTAATTCTGTGCCTTGTATGATGCAGACTTGCCTCTTCTATTCCAGCTGCACCTATAAGAATATGTCCGAGCTAATTTTATGTTCAATGGAGAAACAGCGGCCGTTGTGCACGGTAGGTCAGTGGTCCATTTAGCTGTTTTGTGAGGCACAGCAAATATGAAAACGTGACAAAGAACAAATGCTTTTCTCCACTCTGCAGAGATGAACAGAGTTCTGCTGCTGCCAAGGGAATTTATAATAGATATTTATAGAAATAAATGAGCCGTCCAGTGATTCATGTGCTTCAAATCAATCACTGAACACAAAGCTCCCTGATTCAAAATGCCTGGGAGGCCTCGGACAGCCACGGCAGCCCCTTGAAGAGCTTGCAGCTGAAGGTTTTGTGGCCGAAAGAGGCTCCTCATCTCTGCATTATTAACTCGGGTAAAGCATTTGTTCAAGCAAAAGGGGAATAAGCACTCTAATCATCCGGAAAACTAATTAACTTCTTTTTTTTTTCAAATGCCTTATCAGATTTCTCCTGTGCAGCTTTCCTTGAATTCCTCAGGACTAAAGGGCTGGAGACATCGGAGAGTAGTAATCAAAATATATTAAGCAGTCAAAAATGTCTTTGAAGCGGAGGCCTCTTTGTAACACTGAAAAAGCGGCAGTCAGGGGCCTCGATGTGGAGTTGAACCCTGGGTCTCTCCTAGCTGTGAACCTGGGTGAGTTACTGGTAATAACGCCCTGTGGCAGCTTCCCTTCCGTCCCCATGGAGCAGAGCCCCCAGGCCTGGCCCAGGAGCTGTGGAGGTGAGCCTTCCAAACCCTGGGGCCCACAGAGCCACCCACGAGCTGCCATGCACCTCGGGCAGGAGAAGCGAGGATGCATGAGGTGGCCGCGGTGGCCCAGGGGAAGCAAGGGGTCCCACAATGTCAAGGACACCGCATTTCCTGAGAACTAGTCCCATGGGTCCTGGGGCCACGAATTTGGACGAAGCCAGTCTGGGTCCTAGAAGCGCAGCATGCTTACTGGGCAGGTGGAACACCGCCTTAGAGATCACACCGTGCTCTGGGGCCAGCCTGGCCCACAAGAGCGTTAGCAAAGGCTAAGAGGCAAGCAAGGAGAAGACATTACACCCACTTCGTAGGCCTGGGGCCAAATCAGGAGGGCCAGACCCACTGTCACCTGCAACCTGAAGGGTGCATCCCATCCTGAATCGCAGAGGTGGGTTTAATCTTCCCAATACATCAGCCCAGCCCCAGCGACCTGAGACCCTGACGTTCCAGGTGTTATTCACCAGCTGGGAGGCGCAGCCTTCTCCCCCATCTCTTTCCCCTCTATCGCTCCCTGCGAAGCTCGTTTTAGGGTTGCTCAATCTTCCACCACAGCTCCAGATGACAGAATGCCAACATTCAACCAGTTCATGAATCAAAAAGTTCATGGTAAGGGCATTGTTACCTGGGGAATTGTGAGGAGCAGCAAGAGAATTCTGTGCCCAGACAGATGTTTCCTCCCCAGTATGAGAAGCCATTCGTAGTTCCTTTCTTATAGTATTTTAAGATTAATTTGAAATACGTTTAGAATCGAAGAAGCAACATTCCAGTTGAACACCATCCTAAGAAATTTAATACGCTTCAAAAACTGTAAATCTAGACCCAAGTAACAGGATAAAAAAATGGAGGAAAAAACAATTCTAGGAAGCAGGGGCACAGAGACTCCTGCTACCCCAGAGTCTTTAGTCCTAGTGATATTTATAGCAATACCTGTCAAATGTCAACCTCTGAAAATCAATTCCAATTTCTTAAAAAGTAAGAAGAAACATTGTGCACATAAAACAAGGGCAGTGTCTCAAAAGACTTCTTGGACTTTTTTTTTTTAAATATTCTATTTATTTATTAGAAACACAGACAGAGAGAGAGAGGCAGAGACACAGGCAGAGGGAGAAGCAGACTCCAAGCAGGGGGCTGACATGGGACTTGATCCCGGGTCTCCAGGATCACACCCTGGGCTGAAGGCGGCGCTAAACCACTGAGCCACCCAGGCTGCCCCTGACTGCTTGACTTCTGAAGTAATTTATTCATCTACTTACAATGCTTAAATGACATTTCCCCGAAATATACGAGTTTTCAAAGCCTAATTGGAGTTTCTTTCTGTTGATCTAATGTCAGAACAATAAATCATGATGATCTCAAAAAAGAAATGTGAATATCAATTTATAAATTAGTTGTAGTCTGAAAGACCATTCATAAGTTCCAATCAATCAGGCATGAGAAGATCTGAGGAGCTGAGTTGGGCACCCATAACCACATTAATCACAAAGTTTCTCACTTAGCTTGAATGCAATTTTCCTACAATGTCACATGTGACATGAAAGAAAGGATACAAGGGATGCCCGGGTGGCTCAGTAGTTAAGCGTCTTCCTTCCAGCTCGGGGCGTGATCCTGGAGTCCCAGGATCGAGTCCCACATCGGGCTCCCTCCATGGAGCCTGCTTCTCCTTCTTGCTTGTGTCTCTGCCTCTCTCTATGAATAAATAAATAAAATCTTTAAAAAAAAGAAGGATAGAAAAGGACTTCATATCTAGTCTACATCAAGGTGAAGGGGGACAGAGCTGCCCGACTCTTGCACGGAGGAGCATGCTCACACGGGGTGAAGGGACTGTGGAGAGGCAGGTGCATCTCGTACAACCCTGCCTCACACAAAGGGGCCCGTTTTACAGAAAAGATGAGACAGTGGTGCATGACCATGGGATTTATGGTCTCATCACAATATCCCATCACCCAGTTAATAGTAGTGTGTCTATGCTGTTCATTAACTGTAACAAATACACCGCACTGATGCAAGATGTTAATAGTAGGGGACCCTCACGCCAGGGATGGGTGGCTATGTGGGACTTTCTGTACTCTCTACTCAATCCATTATAAATCTAAAATAGGAGTACAAAACATGAAGTATACTCATGAATTTTTAAGAACTCACAAGGATGAGAGAATGTCAAAAGGAGCCAGGAGCCAGATGAAAGAGCTGTGAAGGGTGAAGACTGAGCGAGTAAGGCAGTGCTAGATGAAAACCCACGGTATAACATCAATATCCCCAAGTACGTACTGATTGAAGTAAATTACTAAATAAACAAATAGGGGAGAATAAACACATCTTCCATGTAGGACAACTTCGTATAGTTCATGTGGAGATGCCGTATGGAGGGACCTGCCGCCTAGCTCTCCATGCAAGTTCGAGCAGCACAGCGCAGAAAGTCAGGAGAAGGGCAGCCCCCTGTGGCTCAACCATTTAGCGCCGCCTTCAGCCCAGGGCGTGATCCTGGAGACCCGGGATCGAGTCCCACATCGGGCTCCCTGCATGGAGCCTGCTTCTCTCTCTGCCTGTGTTTCTGCCTCTCTCTCTCTCTCTCCATGTGTCTCTCATGAATAAATAAATAAAATCTTAAAAAAAAAAGTCAGGAGAAAAAGAGTGACTTTGCCCCGGAGAAAGTGGACCCACAGGACCTCAGGCTCACAACCAAGGTCAACACCAACAGTGAGGATCAGGCTGGTGGAGCGCACGCACCCAGCTTTGATACACAGTGACTAGCGTTGTATCTGCCATCTGCGGACTCAGGGCACCTGTATCCAATGTTATTTGTGAAAAATTTTGGCTTAAATATACTATCTCTCTTAAATATACTTTTCTCTCGTTCCTCCTGTCCTATGTTCATTTTTATCTGGGGAGGGGGATTTTTATTTTCTTTCTGTGGATGAAAATTTTTTATTCTATAGTCTACTTTTTTTGCAGTTTGATAATCATCAATATATTTACTCTTTATTTGGTAGTTACTAGGCCCTTGATTTATTAAAGTCCGACATGGATTAGTACTCTTGCCTCTGCAGGGCATTTTGCAGATGGGAGAACTCCTTAATTACATCCACCACCTGGTTTATTTGGAAGGTCATCTTCTATTTTTGTTTCTCTGGAGCAGCCTGTCTTTCTTCCATTTGGGTTATTTGAATTCTGTGGAATTCCATTTTAATTTATTTGCTCATGAGAATATCTATTCTAATTGCTTCAGGAAATCAAGGATTTCAAGGCCATTCTCTGCATACAGAAGAGAGGTTTTATGTTGTTTTAGAAGGCCTCGCTGACTTGGGGTTCACTCTAATGTCTCCACCCCAAATCTCAGGCCCCTCTTCTTCTCAATTATGACCTGCCCTTAGTAGAAGAGTCTTGGCAGGACTGCATGTCCAACTTACATCATAATTTACAACTTGGACAGTCAAGTTTGGAATCTGGTCCTGAGTTCTGACTACTTTGTAAGTCCAAGAATAAGAGATTACTTGTGGCACCTGCCTGGCTCGGTCGGTAGAGCATGAGACTCTTGATCTTGGGGTTGTGTGTTTGAGCCCCATGTTGAGTGTAGAGATTACTTAAAACATAGATTTAAACAACTTAAAAAAAAAAAAAAAGAAGAAGGGCACCTGGGTGGCCCAGTTGATTAGGTGTCTAACTATTGGTTTGGCTCTCGGGTCATGATCTCAGGGCCATGAGATAGAGTCCTGAGTTGGGCTCTGTGCTGGGAGCAGAGTCTGTTTGAGATTCTCTCTCCCTCTGCCATGCATTCTCTCTCTTAATAAATAAACAAAATCTTAAAAAAAAATAGAATAAGAGCTTCCTCTTGGAGCTGTTGTTGGAGTTCCCTGGCTCTATGACTATACCTTAAGGTATACCCAGGTTTTCCAAACACACTCCAGTCCGGCCCACCCACACTACAGTCTTGGTAGTCATCACTGCTGCCAAGACAGCTGACTACAGCAGCTAATTTCCCAAAGTCTTGTTTTCAGCCAGCGGTCTGTCTGGAGCAGCCACACGTGATAATACGAACCCATTTTGGAGCTTCAACATATGATGGATTACCCCGTCAACAAGATCCCAACAGGGGCGCCTGAGGGGCTCAGTCGGTTGGGCATCCAACTCTTGGCTTCAGCTCAGGTCATGTCTCAGTGTCCTGGGGTGGAGCCCCAGGTCTGCACTCAGCATGGAGCCTGCTTGAGATACTCTGTCCTCTCCCCCTGCTCCTCCCCTGCTCTCTCTCAAATCAATCAATCAATAAATCATTTTTAAAAATCCTAACATATCTGAGCTCAGACATGTGAGCAACCTAATACTGGAATCTCAATGGAGGATTTCTTCCTTGGGATCATTCCCATTAGCAAGAACTAGATAGTAGGGACTAGTCTGTAAAATAGATACCACTCCAGCAATTTCAACACAGGGGCTGTAATCTAGGGAATTAGTCATGGGTGGTTGAGGCAGGAGGAGAGGAACTCAGTAGCAAGTGCAGAAAATGCTTACTTTTCATAGGGCTGAAGAGACAGTGGGAAGAGTTAATGCTACTGGTATCCTGTGTTCTGGAATCCCCCAGCAGGAGTGAGATCTGTGAGGGGACTTGCACAGAGGGGCCTGGGGCCATGAAGGAGGAGAGGAGCAGGCTGGTAGCAGGTGTTGCTGTAGAGGACATTCAGCAGCTGGCACGGACAAGGCGAGGGGCAGATGCAATAGGGTGATAACTCTGGTCGTCTCCTCCTGACCTCTAGTCCTCTGCCACTGACACCTTTGGCTGAACCCACCAGGAGGCCGGCTGTCCCGGGAGCTTGCACTCCAGGGTTCTTTAGGATGTAGGGCAGGTTAGGGCAGGGCAGGCAGTGGCTCTGAGAGTACACAGGGAAGGATGGGCCTGTCCCGCTCGCAGCCACATTCAAACCTTCCAGACAAACAGCCTCAGGTTGTTAGGGAGCTTCCCTGGAAGTCTTGTCCTTAGCGATACTTGAGGCACCATGACCATGTTAGTCCTATTTAGTTTGTAAAGGTTCTGTCCAGGTCAATTCAAAGCTACCATGTAAGATCCAGTCTGAAGCATGAAGGGAGAAAAAGGCGTTTGTCCTCTCTCCCTTCACCTCCACTGCTGATGCTAACTCTCCAAGTTGGAGTCCAGATAGAGGGATCAGGACGGGGGCTGAACATCCACACTGGCTGCACCTTCTGCCGGTGGTCCTCACTGTCAGCCCCGGATGGCTGTTGATGCTGTCTCTGTGTGGGCATCTGAGCCCAATCCTCTGTGGGACACGCGTGTGACTCTCCTTGAAGGTTCTGTGCAGGGGGCCTGGCCTCTGCGGTTTCCTGGCGGGCCGGACCTGGTGTCTCTGAAATGGTCTCAGGACCTCCAGAACCCCTTGCTTCTCCACCATCAATTGTTCAGCTGTGGATGGGCCTTCAGGATGGGGGTGATGGCAATTAGCAACGCCTGCTTGGCTACGTCCTATCAATCCTGAGGTGTCATCGGCCTCCCATTTCCCATGGCTTTCTTTAGAGTGTGGGGTCCTCAGCTTTGTGTCTGACATCCTGTCACATACCCACCTATTGCGTTTCTTCAAACTGGCAGCGTAAAGGTACATTTGGGTATGTTTCAGTGACAGGAGATGACGTCAGGACAGCTTAGCACACGTCTGCTCTGCTGGGCCACGAGTTCCTCTATTGTCCTTCCCTCTCTGTGCCTGGTATGGCCTTGGTGACGTTGCCATCGCGTCTGTGACCCAGCTCTGCTACCTCAGAACCCTGCATGCACAGCAGGCCCGCTGGGAGGGCGTACAGGGGCGTACAGGGGCGGGGAAGGCTAGGGCCTCCTGCTGCCACCTGGGCCTGCACTTCTGCCCTGGTGTGAGGTGCCGGCCTTTGCCTTGTGCCGCTTCTGCTTTTCCCACTTCTAGGAGCCAAACGTGCCAAGATGGGTGTTAAGTGTAGGGCCCTGGCCCTTCTCCAGTGGCCTGTGTGGAGGCGTCACCTGCAGCAGGAGACCTCAGGGGGTCTGGTCTGTGGGGCCTCTTCTCTGCACCCCGGGAAGGGATGGGGTCGGTTTCTCTCTTCTGCTTAGCTCACTGGATGGCTGGAAGGCGCCTGTTGTTCTGTGATATAGGTCAGGTCACCTGGAGACGTCATTCCAGATTCTCAGGCAAGGAGCAGGCTAGCCCCAAGTGGAGCACATGCTGCCCGTCGGCCGACGCACTGCGGACAGGTGCAGGTGGACGGCAGCCGGGGCCGGGGTCCCACGCTGGGCGAGGATGCGTGGCGGGCGGTCCTCCAGCCTGCGGCTCCTCCCTGCACTGCCTGCAGCTTCTACGACTCGGCGTGAGCTGCCTTGGGATGGCCGGAGGTTCCCTTGCCCTCCCCAGTCCTCACCTGCCTCGCCCAGTCTTCTGGCGGCGGTTCCTGGGACTGTTTCTAATGGACCCCCCCCCCCCCCCCAGGCAGCGCAGCAGGGGTGGTATCGCAATAGTAGGATCAGGAGACCTTGTGCTCCTTCCAACAGGCTTCTTCCACTAAAAGTGTAACCAAAAATTAAACAAGCAAAAAAGAACTAAAAAGCTATTGTTATGGACTACTGGGCACCAAGCAAGGCTGTCTTCCTGACCTGGGCCGTCCTGACCTTCTGGCGGGGACGTGGGGGAGGGGGTGGGGGTTGTGCACCTGGGGCAGGTGGTACCCGGTCGCCGGGGCCCGTGCTCCGGAACCCTCCAGGCCTGGCGCCTGTGCTCGGGGGACCGTGCGCCACGGACCGGGGAGCTCTCAGGCGGGCGCACCCGCGGCTCCGAGCGCCCGGAAGAAGCGGAGCATTGTGGGAAGAGCCCGCGGTTTCGGCGGGTTCCGTTAAAATGGCGGCGTCGTCGCCGGCCCTGCCCGCGGGGCCGTAGCCTGTCTGGGGCGCCGAGACCCCGCGCGGCGTGGGGCCGGGCGGCCGAGGCCGGGGCTCTGCGGGCCCCCGAGGGCCGTCCCGGGCGAGGATGGCGACCCCGGACCAGAAGTCGCCGAACGTCCTGCTGCAGAACCTGTGCTGCCGGATCTTGGGCAGGAGCGAAGGTAGCGGCGCTGGGCCGCGCTCGGGCGTGAAGGCGCGTGCCAGAGGCCGCCCGTCCGCGGGGAGCTGGAGGCGCGGAGGCCGCGGGGGCCCGCGTCCCGGGGCGGGGGGGGGGGCGGCCCCAGGCTGTGCCCGGCCCCAGGCTGTGCCCGGCCTGCGGGCGCTGCGGCCCCGGGGCGGAGGCCGGGCTGAGTCACCGCGGCCCCCCCCCCTCCCCCCGCCCCCAGCGGACCCGGCGCAGGCGGCTCGCGGGCGCTTCCCGCTTCGGCACGGGCCGGGGGTGGCGAGCCGCGGCGGGGCCCTGCCCCTCGGGAAAACCGAGCAGCTCCGAAGGCCGCGCCTCGGCCCCGGGCTCGCGCTCCCGGAGGGTTCGCCCCGCCCCGCCCCGCCGCGGCGCCCCAGCCCAGCCCAGCCCAGCCCAGCCCCGTGCAGTGGGGACGTCGGGGGGTCGCGGTGCTCCGAGAGGGCGGGGGCGGGCGGGGGCCTGGGGCTGCACGCGCAGGGATGTTCTGGACAGTTGAAGAAGCCGGGTTACCATTCCTTAAAGCACCACAGTGGGGCAAAGAAAAGGGGCAGTTTTTTTGCTGGAAGACTTCAAACAAAATCACTGTGAAAATATTGAGACTAAATTTTGACCTTTCTTGATTTATGACATTTAGGTACATAATTCGTTTGCTGTTCTATGATAACGTAAAGGGATAAAGATGGATTTTTCTCTTTTTCTTTCCTTTTCTTTTCTTTTCTTTTCTTTCCTTTTCTTTCTTTCTTTCTTTCTTTCTTTCTTTCTTTCTTTCTTTCTTTTCTTTCTTTTCTTTCTTTTCTTTCTTTCTTGCTTTGCTTTGCTTTCTTTTCCACTTCTGTAAAGCGGCACCAACTTGGCACAGTGCTTGCTACATTTCATGAAGTTTAATTAACTCTGTCACTTTATTCATCCAACAAGTGTTTGGGCCCTGCACCTGTAGACGTTACACCAGGTGCCGGTGATGCAGAGATGCTCAGACAAGCCATTCCTCTCTAGGTGCCCCGTGCTGGTGGAGGAGACGTGATAAACCAGCGTAATGCATGTTAGCGGTAAATGCTGTGATGAAAAATAGAGTGGCCTGCAGGGAGGCCTCTGAGGAGATGTTGAAACAGGCCTGAGTGGAGGGAGAGGCTCTGGGAGCATCTGGGGAGCCAGAATGCCCAGAATCTGGTGCGGAGGCCTTGCTGGGGCTGCCAGCCAGGCGTGCTGTCTTCAGGTCTTGTCTCCAGCTCATCTGTGTGTGTATCCCGGGCACTCCAGTTACCTTTCTGGTTTGAAGTTCCTAATCTGAGAAGTCAGAGCTAAGGTTGCTGGTTGTGACTCACTCCAGCATCAGTGTTTTCATTACACCGGCGGGTCCTCAGTTTTCCTCCGGGGATCAGCCACATGGTGGTCTGTTCCCATTGTCCCAACTGGGCTTTGAAGGCCACTCATTGTGAGGTAGCATGATGTTTCTCAATGAAAAAAAAAAAATCTAAAAAATATTTGAGGCTCCTTTGACTGTTTCACCTGTTCAAGGAGATTGAAGCACTTATCTTCAGCAAAGTTCTATACCCTCCACTCTATTTAAAATTGTGTTTGAATTAAGAGTAAATAGGCTCTCTGTGAGATCCCAAGGGGCTCTTCCAAATAAAATGTATCATAAAATGCATTAAAGATGATTCCTTGTTTGTTCTTTTCTCAACAGCTAGGATTGCCAATTATAATCACAATTCCAAATTATGCTATTTACTGAAGAATTTATAAGTATTTAATAACTTGCCTTGTTCTATTTTAATTTGTTTTGCCTTAGTGAGCAAAGGAGCCATAAGAATGCTGCCTTTGCAATGTTTGACTGTTAAAATTTTTTTTTCATTAGTGGGTATTTTATCTGATAACCAAGAGCACTTGATTGATTCTTTTCCTAATGTCATAATCGATTGGTTTTATAGTTTTGTAATATTGCTTTCTCAATGCTGTGATACTGAAGAATAATTGGTACTTGTTACTTTTTTTTTTTTTAAGCTCTACACTGATGCAGAGCTTGAACTCATGACCTACAGGTGGAGAGTTTGGTGCTCTATGACTGAGCCAGCCAGACACTCCGGTATTTGTTGAGAGTAAGCAAGGGAGCAAGCAAGCTGGGGCAAGCAGGGGGAGGGGCAGAGAGATGACAGAATCTTAAGCAGAGGCCATGCCCAGCGGAGAGCCTGATGTGGGGCCCCATCCCAGGACCCTGAGATCATGACCTGAGCTGAAATAAGAGTTGGACACTTAACCAACTGAGCCACCCAGTCACCCATTGTTATTTTTAATACAAGTTTCATATGAATCAGTTTTTTTCTTTTTTTCTTTTTTTAAAGATTTTTATTTATTTTTATTCATGAGAGACACAAAGGCAGAGACATAGGCAGAGGGAGAAGCAGGCTTCATGCAGGGAGCCTGTTTCGGGACTTGAACCCAGGACTCTGGGACCATGACCTGAGCCAAAGGCAGACACTCCACCGCTGAGCCACCCAGGTGCCCCTGAATCAGTTTTTTTTTTTTTTTCCGAATCAGTTTTTCATAAAGTATTTAACATTTTTTTTTTACAGTTGGCTTTAAAGGACCTTCAGAAACAAAGCACCTAATTGTAATGGTATTTGACATGTTTGTAAAGTTGGTATAACCACTATTTCTCACCTTTTCCAGCCTGCGAATTTGCTTGAAATCCTGCCAGCCCGTGACAGGAAAATTCTCTATATCCTTGCCTTTCTCCCAGAACATGTTTTACTTATTATGTCTTTGGATAGTTATTTCTGTTTGGAAACAGTGTTCTTGATATTACAGTCTTTCACCTCTGTCAGGGCCAACAGTCCTTTTCATACGTTGTAATCCTCTTTTTAGTGAGATAACAAATACAGAACTTTTATTCAGGATTTCAACATCAGTGCTCAGGTATGATGGTAGTGCACAGGGCATTGAGGTAAGATGATCGCCCAGATCCTTGGCAGTGCTGTGAGTGTTCTCTGGGCTGCGGTGCAGGCAAGGGAAGGAGGGTTGTCCTGCCGGTTCACTGACCTCAGGTGCTATTGCTGTTTGCTTTCATGATTTTCCAAAAACGGTGAAGAGCCCTTGATGAAGTTCCCAATAAGTTATGGTTTTCCCTTGATTACATACTTGGGGAATCAATATATATTAACTGGACATTAAAACTTATATTAACTATTTGTTTAAAAGCACACTAAATACTAAAATGTTGAAATTTCAAAGTTTTAAGCATTATTTGAAAGTTGTGCTTAATGGGCTTATTATTTTAAAACGAATTAAAATATAAAAATGCTCTTGGTTTAAATTTCTAATACAGTAAATATTGATAGATTTAACCTATATAAATAAATTCTTTTAGGGATCCTTAATAGTAAGAGTATAAAGGGGCCCTGAGACCAGATTGAGAACCACAAATCTAGAGCAAAGTTTTTTATTTTTGTTTTTGTCTTGGAGCATTGCTTTTCATTCATTTGGAGTTGCACCTGTGGTCGGGAGAACCAGATAACGGGTGCGGTGGGGCTCTGGAGGCCTGGCGGCAGTGGCCGAAGAGGGGACCTTTTACTGTATCTAAGCTTTCACACCTTGTCATTTTTAATTCTCTACATGTGATGCTTGTTCAGAATTGATCTTGTGGCCCCATCTCTGGGGATTTTGGGAGCTGGGTCTCTGGACACACTAATATGCAGTCTTTGTGACCTGCATTTGGAGGCATGAAGCGTGGCTGGTTTCGTATTCCACATAGCACTTGTGCTTTTTTTTTTTTTTTTTAATAATAAATTTATTTTTTATTGGTGTTCAATTTGCCAACATACAGAATAACACCCAGTGCTCATCCCGTCAAGAGCACTTGTGCTTTAGCTGGCATGTCGTCTGTTCTTTAGGATGCAGCATCGTATGCACACAGGAGAAGCAGTGAGGCACATACTCGGGCCTTACCAGACAGGTCACAGCTGCACTGTGTGCTTTCTCCCGAGCCGCACTGCTTTGTAAATCTCTGTGTTCAGTTTTCTTTTATCTGAGTGTGTGGAGCCCTCTTGGAATATAGAAGGTAGCTGCCATTTAACACCCTTGGGCCTACATCTAAGTGCTCTTTGGATTAAGACTACGCAGTTCCATGCATTTCTTGTCCTGGTGTTGTACCTCCTCCAGCCTCTCCTAAGCTGCAGCTCGAGGGTCCTTTCTAGAGAATAAATCTCATCACACCAGGTGAATAGAATTAATGTTTCCTACATGAAATCTACAAAATGAAGACCAAAGTATCTTGCTGAGAAGTTGAAAGCTGGACACTTTATTGAGTTGCAGTTTTAACGGCTGTGGTAGACCTAACATGCCTTGGGATGACATTTTCAGATTAATAACAATAATAATAAAAATAGCTAACATTTTTCCAGTACCTACTAACTTGTAGGTAGTGACACTGCACTTGTACTGTGAGCTAGTGTATGTACTTAGCTCCCAGTGATGCCGGGAAGTTGGAATACTTACTCCCCTCACCTTCTAGCTGAAGAAACAGACGTGCAGGGAGTACGTAGTTTGCTCACTGTCACTGAGCTAGTGAATTGCAGAACCAAGATTGGAACCCACAGCTTTGGTTCCAGAACCTGATGTGTTGAATTAATTCCTTTCTGTTCTTCTGTGTGGAACTGACAGCTCATTTCTTTGTGTGCTGGGTGGAGGCAGCAGAGTACTAGCCCTGCCTGTGGCACAGCCTCTCGCCTCCGTCTTCACCTGCTTGTCTTAGAGTGTGTGTGTGTGTGTGAGAGAGAGAGCGCGCGAGAGCACAGCACGATGTCTGCTCTCTGGTTCTTGTTGGACAGGGTGTGTCCTTGAATTTACTGGTGCTTAGTTCTTCTCAAAAAGAGGTTTTCAGAGGTTGGGCAGAGGAGCACTGGCTTCCCTTCCAGGCTCCTGACACCCAGAGCAGATTGGAGGTGGAGACATAGTACATTCCTTAGATGTTTTGTGGAACATTCGCATTTTTAATCTTGGGCTAAGCCAATCATTAAAGAGCTACAGCCTAGGGCCTCCTCACCTGGGGCTCTTGATGGAATGACTTTAGCTTTTATGATTTGGATTTTAGAACCCATGGGCATCTGTTGAGGAACAGTGTACATGTGAATCTCATTGTATCCTTTCACAGGGCAGACTTCTTCCCTGTCAGAGGGCTGCTTCCTCAGAGAGGCCTTCGGTACACAGCCCACTTCACGAGGGGTCCTCCCTGTTACTTGCTGTCGAGGCATACTGCTCCTTTTCTCAACATACTTGAATATTTTGTTAATGAACTTTTTTTTTTTTTTTTTAGAACTCAGAATCCTAGGAATTTATAAGTATTTTTTTTTTTTTTAAGTAGAATAGTTTTACAGGCACTCCTTTGTAAGCATGTAGTTTTCAGTGACACATTTTTTTTTACTTTAGGCAAGCTCCATGCCCAGTGTGCAGCCCAGCCTGGGGTTTGAACTCACAACCCTGAGATCAAGACCTGAGCTGAGATAAAGAGTTGGACACTTAACCGGCTGAGCCACCCAGGTGCCTCAATGCCACTTTTAATATATATAAAATTAATATTTATTACTTAGGGATCCCTGGGTGGCCCAGCGGTTTGGTGCCTGCCTTTGGCCCAGGGCGCGATCCTGGAGTCCTGGGATCAAGTCCCACATGGGGCTCCCCGCGTGGAGCCTGCTTCTCCTTCCTCCTGTGTCTCTGCCTCTCTCTTTCTCTCTCTTTCCTCTCTCTTTCTCTCTCTCTCAAATAAATAAATAAATGAATAAAAAAATAATTCTTTAAAAAAAATTTATTGGGGGATCCCTGGGTGGCTCAGCGGTTTGGCGCCTGCCTTTGGCCCAGGGCGAGATCCTGTGAGTCCCGGGATCAAGTCCCGCATCGGGCTCCAGGCATGGAGCCTGCTTCTCCCTTTGCCTGTGTCTCTGCCTCTCTCTCTCTCTCTATCATAAATAAATAAATAAATCTTTAAAAAAAATATTTATTACTTGGAGAATTTAAAAGTTTGGAAAAGTATGGGGAAGAAAAACTACTCCCTAATCTTAGGATTCCACAGAAATACTTCGATTATTTCTTTTGGCTTGCCCCCTCCCCTTTTGTATGCATTCAAAAAGCCCTAAACACATTTTGTGCTTCCATAGTGGTGTTTAAGGAGGATTTAGTGTGGGCTTGCCTGTGTGCATGTGTGTTGGGGCGTGCTTGAGATAGGAAGGCAGTGTGAAGAGATGACATTTAAATAGAGAACCAGGTGAAGTGGTGGAATGAGTACCCGGCAGATGTGGGAGAAGATGGTCAGGTTCTGAGCTGGAAGCGGGTGTTACGTGCTCAAGGATTGGCAAGACTGCAAAGCAGGGCTGGTAAGAGGGACCAGGTTGGGTAGGCTATCCTCATGAGTTTATATTTTATTCTGGGTGTGTTGGAAGGATTCAGGCAGACCAATGGTAGTGTTTATGTTTTAAAAAAATCACTCTGACTACCATGTGGATAATTTAAGGGGGCAGAGTAGGAATGGGTGCCTGTGCCAGCTTCATGCTCACCAGATAGAATGTGAGAAGAGCTCCTGAGCTTGGAGAGCTTCCTGCCTGGGTGGTGGCAGTCTGTTTTTATTTCAGCAGTTCTAATAGGTGAATAATGGCATCTCCTTGTGGTTTTAAATTATGTTTCCCTAATGACGAATGTCATCGAGCATATTGTCACGTGTTTCTTTGCTGTTCATTTTCTTGGTGAATTGTCTGTTGAACACTTTTGCTTATGTTTTTATTTGGATTTCTTTTTTCACCCTTTACTGAGTTTTGAGAGTTCTCTCTATATATCTGAATTCAAGTCCTTTGTTGTGTTTTGCGAATGTTTTCTCAGTATTTTCATTCTTTTAACAGTGTCCTTTGCAGAGCAGAAGTTTAATCTTGGATGGACTCCAGTGTATCACATTTTTTAATGGGTCAGGATTTTGGTATCTTACATAACTCTTAGTCTAACTCCAAGTCACAAAGATTTCTGTTTTTTTCCTCCCTAAGAGTGTTTTAGGCTTATGTTTTATGCTTACTATGACAAATTTGAGTTAACTTTTGTATATGTTGTAGGATATGGGCTGAGATTCTTTTTTGAGTTTACCCAAGAAACCATTTTCCTCCCACATTTAAGTTGCCTTATTCTTTAAAAGTTTTAAAACAGAGGTTTTGAAACATTTTTAAAGAATATTTTATTTATTTATTTAAGAGAGCAGGTGGGGAGATGGGTGGGGCAGAGGGAGAAGGAGACAGAATCTCAGGCAGACTCTGCGCTGAATGTGAACCTGATACGGGGCTTGATCTCACGACCCTGAGCTCATGACCTGAGCTGAAATCAAGTCAGCTGCTTAACTTACTGAGTCACTCGGGTGCCCCTGAAAACATATTGGTACCATGGTCCCATTCCAGATCAATAAATCACGATTGGTGAAAGATGGGCTTTAGACTTAGTATGTTTTTAAAAATAAACTTTTAGAATAATTTCAGAGTTACAGAAGCATTTTGACTATCATAGCGAGTCCCCTTTATATTCCATGCCCTTCCCATTGTTAGTGTCTTAATGTTAGTATGGTCTGGTGGTTATTCACTACATACTTTACTCAGATTTTCTCACTTATTACCCCTTAATGCCTCTTTACTCCTGTAGGGCTCCTTCAAGAGTACCATGTTACCTTTAGCTGTCATCTCTCCTTGGGCTCCTGTTGGCTCTGAGAGTTTCTCAGACTTTAAAAATTACTATTTTTTTGTTTTTTTGATGACCTTGACAGTTTCGAGGGTTAAAAGTTAGCTTATTTTATAGAATGTCTTGGTTGGGATTTAGCTGGTCCCCCCTCCCCTTCCGCCCCCCCGTGATTAGACTGTGGTTATATGTGTGTTTGGAAGGAAGGTCCCAGAGGTAAATTGTCCTTCTCATTACCTTGTATCCAGGGTACATCATGTCAGGGTCACTCGTCACTGTGGTCACTGTTGTCTTGACCTTGATCACCTGGCTGAGGTGTGTTTTTCAGAAGTCTTCTGCCTGAAGCTTTTCCCCATTTCTGTGCTCTCCTCTTTGGAGGGAAGACACTGAGCAGCCCACACTTACGGGGTGGGTGTTATGTCATACTAGCTCCTGGAGGGGAGTATCTATGGCAGTTATTTAGCTTTCATTTTCAAACAGTTCTGTGCGATCAGAAGTATCACCTCTTTGATCCCTAAATTTGTGTCTTAATTTTCTTGGTCACAAATTTATGTTTCTCAATTCCTTTTTTAAAATTTTTTTTGAAGAACAAGCTTTTGATTTCACTGATTTTGTTTTTTATTTTTCTCTTAAATGTCATTGATTATTGCTGTTATTTTATTTTTTCACAATGGCCGAGTTTAGTTTGCTTCTTTTTTCTAGATTTTATTCTGTAAGCTGAGATTGATTTGAGACCCATCTTCATTTTTAATAAAAGCATTTTATACTCTATATGTTTTCTCTAAACATTGCTTTAGCTGTGTCCCACCTATTTTAGTGTTGTATTTTCATTTTCACTCAGTTCAAGATATTTTCTGGTTTTCTTTGAGACTTTCTCTGGCCATTGTGTTATACAGTGTTATTTGCCTTCCAGATGGTTGAGGATTTTTCAGGTATTCTGCTAATTTCAAGTTTAATTCTGTTATTGATAGAGAGGCATAATTTGAATAATTTTAGTTATTTCGTATTTAATAAAGTTTGTTTTGTGACCTCCAGTATAGTCTGTCCTGGTGAGTGAGAGGTGTGTAATAAAATTCTTTATTCTCAGTTTAGTGGATTTGTCTCCTAGGGATTCATCAGACTGCAGGCCTGTCCCTTTCTTGTTTTATGGAACTGTATGTCATTCATTTACTTTGGTTTCTTAATAGCTCCTCTGCCTGCAGTGTTAAAACTTTAGGAAAGTAGGAGGTAGTTAGATATGCCCAATCTATTGTCTCCACTGAAGCATGAGGTGATCAGAACTTAGCCTGATTGGCAATAATTTGCATCCTTGTGTTTACCTTTCAGCTGATGTAGCCCAGCAGTTCCAGTACGCTGTGCGAGTTATTGGCAGCAACTTTGCCCCAACTGTTGAAAGAGATGAATTTCTTGTAGCTGAAAAAATCAAGAAAGAACGTATGTATTTTTCCTCATTGTTACTTTTTTGAGATAGAGAGCATGAGGGGAGGGGCAGAGGGAGAGGGAGAGAAGCAGACTCTGCTGTGTGTGGAGTCTGATGTGGGGCTTGATTTCACAACCCTGGGATCATGACCTGAGCCAAAATCATGAGTTGGATGCTTCAGTGACTGAGTATGAGGGGCATAAGGGGCTTAGTGTGCACTCCTGTATATCTTGTGGTTTGCAGTATTTATTATGCACCTTTTGACCACATATCATAGAATGCTCTTGGCAAGAAAATGCTCAGTATTGTTTCTATTGATTGTCAACCTCCAGACTTCTAATACTTTAGAACTTATGAACTTTTTAATTCTGAGCTGATACTGAAAGCTTAAGAAAGACATCATTACCTTTGAGAAGAAAGCTTTTCATTTATTAGCACCGGGGTACTGTGATGTTCTCTGGCTGTATAAGGTGGGGCTCTGCTGCCTCTCTGTACTCTGGGACTGAGGGAGGGAGGCTTTGTGCAGAAAGACCCACATAGGAAATTTCTCTTGTATCAGTCGGAGGGTAGTTTTTCTCCAGAGGCCTGCTCCTCACAGTTCTCTGGGCTGTCCCACCCCAGCTTCACCTGCTAGAAAAGCAAGCCTTGCTATGAAGGTCAGTGTGTTTTCCTTGCTGAGGTCTGGCTGTTAACTGCCTAGATGAAATGGACTTCGGTTACTTCTGACTGTGTTGGCAAACCAGTGGTGACACCTTCTAGGATTTCCCTCCTTCATGGCATAGTCTCCAACTGCGAGTTGGTGCCTTGTTCACTGCATTTGACCAGTGGTCTGAGCATGTCAAACAGGGCCGTGTAGCGGAGCTGGAGGTGAGGGGCCTTGGTGATTGAAGGCACTGTGCTCAAGTACCTGGACCTGGCAGTCCTCACCTTGGCTTAGTTGGGTTTGATGAGCAGTCAGCTTGGAAATGACCCATCCATTGGTGTTATTTACCGTGATATATTATTTATGTAAGAGGTGAAAATGGAGTATTTATCCTGCTGTTAACCTCTAAACACTTCTTTTTATTTACATTTCTTGTCCATAAAACTAAACATAAGAACACTACTCTTCTTGAACCCTGATGACTATTACATCTTAGATTATTTTTCCATTTCAGACTTTAGATTATTTTACATTTTGAATTATTAGTGACAGCTCTAACTATTAGGTACTATATTAATAGATTATTCCTTTTGCAAATTTACATTTCAGGGTCTCCTGATCATATTATACATACACGTAGTAGTTAAAAATAATGTTTGTCATGGGCATTAAGGAGGGCCCATGATGTGATGAGCACTGGGCATTTATGCAACTGATTTGAGTTATTGAACACTAATCTGAAACTAATGATGTACTATTTGTTGGCTAATTGAGTTTAAATAAAAAAGGTTTATTTAAACTGAGAACTGGCATGACATTGTTGGAGTGGGTATTGCAAGGAAGTCTTGAGATTTCTTTTGACAGCAGGAGCCATGCATAGTTTTGTTTTTTTTTTTTTTCTGTGTAATATCCTACAGTTTTGAAATAAGACTTGTTGTGTATTGACACCATGCACCTTTTCTGCCTGTTAGCACCAGGTGTCCACCAGGTGTCCATAACCACTACCACCATTGCTCCTCCCCAGACCCCCTCCCGCCCCCAACATCCCCAGCTCTCAGATGGCCCAGCTGCAGTGGTGGAGTGAGTGCTGTGGATGGCTCTCTCATGTAGTGGATGTAGTGGGCACCATTGACTTACCATATTTCCTTAATTCCTAGATAAATTTTTTACATTTTAGCATTTTTGAAATTTGATTACAGTTTTTGGTAGGTTAGTTGAATTAGGGTGGTTCTGTCTTCTGAAATAACACAAAGGTCATTTTCCATTTTATATACCCGACTTAAAATATAAAAGGTTACGGTGTTTTATATTGAAACAAATTGCAAAACTCATGTGTGACAAAGTTTAACACCTAATGATTCTTAATTTCTCACATTTGTGAGTGGGGTACATTCTAAGTAAAGATTTGTTTTGCAGTCTATTGGATAAATCATTATTTTTTGGTGAATATTGTTTATTTTTATTTGTATTATTTACTATTTTATTGTCCTATGATTATTTTGCATGTCTGAGTTAGTGTCTGTCTCTTTCTATAGAAAAAACATCTCTTAATTTAGTGACTATTCATTTGGAGTATTTCTATATGTTTTAAAAGGAAGTAAATTCTTTGATTTTATTTTTTTTAAGATTTTATTTATTCATGAGAGATGCAGAGAGAGAGGCAGAGACATCAGGGAGCCCGATGCAGGACTCACTCCCAGGACCACGGGATCATGACCTGAGGCAAAGGCAGATAGATGCTCAACCACTGAGCCACCCAGGCATCCTGCAATACATCTTATTTTTATTTTTATTTATTTTATTTTATTTTATTTTATTTTATTTTATTTTATTTTATTTATTTTATTTTATTTTATTTATTTAATTTTATTATTTTATTTTATTATTTTATTTTCTGCAATACATTTTAAAGATAGCTTTACCTCTCTGCATAGGATGACTTGACAGTGCAGATGTAATTGGGATGATTTAACTTCTGGTATGTGGTTTCTAAGATCAGAACGTGATACCAAGACCCTTTCCTAGCTGATGTATATGAAAAAGCATTGGCCATCAAGCCAGTCTTTCTGCAAACCAGTTGGAACATATAGAGCTAAGTGAACTTGGCTGATGAGATTTTAAGAAATCAGTCCTGCTGGGTGATTCCTTGGAGCCTACAGATGCTATTAGCTAGATCATGAAAATGGTGCCTTTTCTCTGGTAGCAGGTATGGCAGGGTTCCTGTGAAAGGCGCGTGTGCATAGGTGGTATGTGTGGTGTCACAGGTGTGGGTGAGTGGGGTCTCCTCCCTCAGGGCCCAGACCCAGCGTGTAGCCTCATCCTTAATGGAATGGACCAGAACATGGGCTTCTCGTGTATTACTGTGGGTTTCAGGAAACTAGTGAGCATAGCTCTGGGCATCTGAAGACATTTACTAATATTTGCTGTACATGTTCAAAGAAATGCTTAGAATGTGTGGTTTTAATGTAAGCTATCATGAATGATAAACTTTTGTTATTGCCCTTGAATTTACCACTCCCACAGTATTTGAATTTACCACTCCTACAGGAGTATACATCTCTCCTTTCACGTAGTCATTAATGAATTAAACTGGTGGTAGTTGGCCTCACTAGACTGCTTATTAATATTTGTAGGTAGAATCTAAAAGGTCCCTTTTAACTTATAAATTCCTTGATTCCTGCCTAATAACATCCATATTTTACAAACGTCAGAGAGATTAAATGCATTGACCAAATAGGTAGAGCTGAAATGCCACTTGTTGGCTAATTATTTTGATTCTTAAGCTCAGGATTCTTTTCAGACATCAGTTAACCTGTTACCATGGGTGAAACAGGATCATAAGAGGGATTTTAGAGTATGTGATTAACACAGTCCTTTTCTTTTCTGACTTTTCAGTTATCCGTCAGAGAAGAGAAGCGGATGCTGCGTTATTTTCAGAGCTGCACAGAAAGTTGCATTCACAGGTACCATGTGTCCCACTGGGGTGAGGCCATCAGACCCATTTGGGGCCTTGTGGTCTCACATCCACTTTCCTATGCTGGGGAATAGGTTTTAAATGTAGATTGTGTTTGGCTTTTAAGAGCTTTTCAATATTAAATGTAATTTTTAGCTGCATTTAATGCCACACTGCTTATAAAGAAGATGGAAGCCACATGGGGAAAGTAATTGGAATTATGGACACCTGAGTTTGTAGTGCAGGTGGCTTCGTCCCATCACAGGGAGGAAGCACACTGGTGGAAGTCTTGACTACCCATAGCTGCAAGAGCTTGTCTTCTTGATACACTTTAGTGTTCATCACACCCGAATTGGTGCTGTTATAGTGAATAACTTAAAAATTTCTGATTTTGAACATTTTGTTGTTGGATGAACAATATTAGGACACGATAATAGAACACTAGTAATTAAACAAATTAGAAAAATATGTGCAGATTAACAGCTCCCATCTTTTTGCTAAAACACGCAGTTCCTGGTTTTAAAGTTTGATCCTGCCTTTTCATTGAAAGCCCTTCTCGGCTGTGCTCCTGTGTGAGGCGTGGGCAGGACTTGGCAAATGGGATCTGGTGTGGTATAGAGATGTTGGGGAAGGGGTCTTGGTAGTCCTGGGCTGCAATCTGGAATGTGGCTGACAGAACTGGAGAAGGGAGGATGGCTGGTGAGGGCAGCAGCAGGTGCAAAAAGTTGTGCTGCATGCCGGGAGAAAGGGGCAGGTGGTGAGGGTGTGGTATGGGAGGTGTGGAGGGTCGTGGGGGCTGCGGGTGGCTGGCCCGTGGAGGAGGTGAGCCTTAGTAGGGTATGAATGCTGGGAGAAGCATTCTGTGTCGTCGGCTGGAGTCAGTTAACCGCTTTGTTTTGATGTTTCTCCAGATCTTAGGGTGCACTAATGTGTATTCTTACATTTAAAGTTCAATTTGTGTGTACGTTTGAAGTTTTCTGTCTGAATCATGGTTCTTTAAGATTTCAGAATCCGAGATAACAGGGTCTAAAGTAGTTTAGAAGCATTTAAAACATCTGTGATTCTGGAGTTATTTATCCTGGTTGCTCAGCAGGTCTCCACCCCACCCTTCTGTACCCTGCTTTGTGCACTGGAGGGCTGACAGGTGCAGGTGGCAGCCCCAGGGCTCTCTTTGTTTTGTGGCTTCTGGTTGGCTTTGCCTGGAAATGGCAGGGTTGAGGCCAGTGAGGAGTGGTGCCAGGCTATTCATCCCTTCCTGCCAGGCACCCCTGCGCCCCTCCACCTCCCGTGCCAGGCTCCCTGGCTCTGGTGATCTGTGCCTTCTGCAGCCCCTCAGGCCTCCCTGCTGCTGATGGCCCCTGCCTGCCTGGTGCCGCCCTGCTTCCCTGGTCTGTCCACAGTTCCTTGCAGCTGCCCGGTGCCAGGGGCTCTTCAGGCTGAGCCTGGCCCTTTATACACCTGCTCCGTTCATGTTAACAAAAATGATGCCTCCTCCTCTGTATGTGCCATTTGATGAGTTTTTGGTGCACAGCTTTGTTCACTTTGACAACTTCCTTTGCTCTCCACTCTGCATATCGTCTTTATTTCTAAAGTGAGAGTTATAGGTCTAACCCAGGACTCCCACTGTGTGGGTGAAACTTCCGCTGTCTTCCCAAAGCCTCCTGGGCATCCTGACGCTCCATGGGACACTCCCTCAGGGACTTACAGCTCAGTAGCCTCAGACCAGGAAGGAACATGCCTGTGTTTTCTTGTTTCATACCTCCAGGCGTCCGTTCACAGCCACTCATGCACACCTCTGCTCTTTCCTCTATGTTTGCCGTTTTGGTGAATGATAATGTTGTTGGTCTATTCCCAAGAGCCAGGAACCTGAATGTCACATTGACGATTCCTCTCCCTACATCTGCTGTGTCCCCAAGTCTCGTTAGTTGTCCTTTTCAGGCATGCCTCTCATTTGTCCCCTTTGGAGGCAGACAGACCTTAGTTTGCATCCCAGCATGTGGCTCTGTGAGGTAGGTAGGTGGTTTAGGTTTTCACCTTTGCTTCTGTCATTTATGGAGAATAAGGCCTGTGTCCCCACGTGGTTATGCCGATTACAGGAGGTGACATGTTGAGGACGTCCCCCGCAGGCCTACTGTATGTGGCAGTGCTGTTAGTTGATTGCTTCCTAGCCCTTCAAGGAGATGGGATCTGGTGAAGAGCGGCGCTTTGGAGGCAGGCAAATGGGCTTCAGGCCTTGCTCCTGTACCCGTGGTGTCACTGAGCCCAGGGAGTCCAGGACCTTCCCCACAGGGGGCTGTGAAGGTTGCCTGGGTGGCTGCAGAGACCAAGTGTCCGCCTCCCCCTTGACCATGTTGTCCTGAATGACTGCAGTTTCCTGTGCATCTCATTCTGTCTCCTGCAGTCCAGCCTCTGGGGACAGTCAGCAGATACAGTCATGCCTTCAGAAGCTTCCTGCTTGGACGTCTTGGTCCCACGCTGGAGACCCTTTTAATCTGATGCATTGTTCTACTTTTGGTGTCCATGCTTCTGCCTGGCTTTGGCCAGGGTGATCTGTCTTCAGTGCCCTGAAAAGGCCATGCCTACTCCCTCCTCTGTGCCTGCATCACCCATTCTTCTTTGAGACCCTGACCTCTCTGGGGATCCTTTCATAAATGATGGGCCACTTTAGTGACCTCCCCCCTCACCCATGTCTGACATTTCACGTATCCCACCAGAGTGTATCTGCTCCTTTGTCTCTTTGCCACCAGAGTGAGGACTCTGTCGGGGCTGGTGAGTTTCTTGTTTCTAAAAAATTGTGTGTAAATCAACTTTTTAAGTGAGACCATAATTTAAATACCTGAGATGAGGTTTTTCTTTTCCTTTTTTTTTTTTTTTGAGCTTTTTCTTTAAAGAAACTTTAGAGGAATATTTTATATAACGAAGAGTTTGTGTAAAGTAAGTAACCGTCCCATGGTTTTATAAATAAAGCTATTTATGTATTCCAGCTTGTGCATCTAAAAGGTAAGGTCATATGAATGGAGTAGAAATGCTCTGTAAATTTGGGAAACATGTATTGAGGGTGGGCTATTATGGTGGAGTGAGACGCGATTGGAAAGTAATGGAGTCCATATGATAACCTTACATAGAAACCTAGGTACTGCTTGTTTTGAGAACTCTTACTGCAGAGCCTTGAGTTTCAGTATACGTGGTGCTGAGACTTACATTGTATACTTTAGAATCTCCCTTTTTTTTCTTTCAATTATTCTCTTTTATGGCCTACGTGGCACTTTGATAAAGGAGGGGAAGCGTTCACCTGTTTCATGATGGCATTTTTCTTGTAATCACTACATTTAGGAAGTTGGTTATTCTAAGAAGTATTTTAAAGGGGAATTGCTGTTATTCCGTAATTGGGTAATTTATACACATGTTCTCATTAGGCACTTTGGGGTTGGTTAGTTTCAGGAGGTTGGTTAGTTTCATGACCTCTTGAAAATGTTATTTGCAGCCTTCTATTGGGTAGCACTGTTTGTCATACCTGAAATATGAACACACTTAGACTTATTACCATGTGAATTAAAAAAACAACAACATGTTTCTATTTTGGAAATAAGGATCATTTAGGAGAAAGATAAAGCTGGAGAGTAGTACAGACTTGTTCTTTTAATGTTTTCCTTTTAAACAGGGAGTTTTGAAAAATAAATGGTCAATTCTCTACCTCTTGCTAAGCCTTAGTGAAGATCCGCGCAAGCAGCCGAACAAGGTAAGAGGCTGTTGGCAGCTCAGTGCCTTTTCTTTTTTAAATGTTTATTTATTTACTTTAGAGAGTGCAAACTGAGAGTGGGGTAGGGACAGAGGGAGAATGAGAGAGCATCCCAAGCAGAGATCTCAGCATCCTCACTGAGCAGGGAGCTTGGCCTGGGGCTCAATCCCACGACCCTGAGATCACGACCTAAGCAGAAACCAAGAGTTGGACACTCAACCAACCAAGCCACTCAGGTGGCCAGTGCCTTTATTTAAAACATGCTTAGTGTCTAGTTAGGGCAAGTATACCAATTTTGATAGGAATTGGGTTCTTTACTTAAGAAAATAATGAGAAAGAAATAACTTGTCTAGTTTTCTTGGTAGTCCTAGAAGGTCAAGAGATTTTCTTTTCTTTCCTTCTTTCTTTAGACAGGGCACTTACTGCTTTTCCTTCAGATATTTTCCAGAGTTACATTATTACCTCAAATACAAGAATGTCCCATGAAATAGAGCATAAAAACAGTTTTCACAAGTTGTTAATAGGAGCATAGCTGCATATTAATACTCAATTCTGTATGAGTTAGAGGACTTTTTAGGTTTTCTTGTGTCTTCAGATATCATTATGAACATTAATTACTGTCATACCAGTACGAACTTTGTTGCCACGCGGGTTTAGTTTCTGGCCCACGTGGTGTTGGAAGAGCCGTCTGGCTGCTGCGAGCCGAGTGTCTTGTGCAAGAAGGTGCTCCACTACAGAAACTTGAGGGCCTATGGGGGAGGAGTGTGGTGCAGGAGGCCTGTTTATGTTGAAAGCCTACGTCTGAGTAAGGAGCCGTCTTCCATTATAGGATAATGCCATACTTGCAAAAATATTTGAATGATTGTTTGGGTTTTAGTTTGCTTGGATTCTGAGGAACATGTTTTTAGTTGCCAGACCCTGTGGCAGTTTTGGAGTTTAGAAAACTTTGTGAAACTTTTATCAGTTCTGCCATATTTCAAAAGTATAACAACTAAATTATTGCCTACTGAGTACAAAATCAATTACAGAAAGAACTAAAATCTGAATACAAATTATCTTTGTTGATTTGGGAAGTGTTCTGTAATTTTATATTTCTGTATTCTTTTTTTAAGAAGATTTTATTTACTTATTTTAGAGAGAGCACAAGTGGGGGGAGGGAGAGGGACAAATGGACTCTGTGCTGAGCGAGGAGCATGATGCACAGCTTGATCCAATGACCCTGAGATCATGACCTGAGCTGAAACCAAGAGTTGGATGCTTAACTGACTGAGCCACCCAGGTGCCCCTGTATCTCTGTATTTCTTAATGGACTTCATTTTCAGGTTTCTAGCTATGCTGCATTATTCGCTCAAGCATTACCAAGAGATGCTCACTCGACTCCCTACTACTACGCCAGGCCCCAGACGCTCCCGCTTAACTACCAGGACCGCAGCACCCAGTCGACCCAGAGCGCTGGTAGCATGGGAAGCAGTGGCGTCAGTAGCATAAGTGTGTACACCTTAAATGGCCCGACCCCAACACCGCAGTCTCTCCTTCCAGGGTAAATCAAGCTTGCACACATTGATTGTTCCTCTTAGGATTTTATTCTTCTCTGTTTCAAATGGGAATTCTTTCCTCTCTAGTCATGGTTGACTGTAATCTTTTTTGGCCTACTCTACTTTGTTAATGCAAGTGCATAGTAGTAAGGCCCTATTTCAGAAGTATGATAGGATGGGCCTTTCATTTTGAGGTAACTGATTGACATTTCCCTTGCTGGATTCCCATAGTTTCTTCAGTGATTATTGGTCTCCTTTACCCATGTGTGCTATTCTCTTTATTGTTTAAAAAATAAGTAAACTGAAATAAAGCTTTCTTGTCCTCAAGTACTGAGGTCTTCAGACTGAGAATTATGGCACCTTGTAGTGCTCGAGAATTAAGATAAGTAGCTCCGGGAACGCATGGTTAATGTGCGGTCAGATCTCATGTTTCCAGGAGATCTAGTTTGTGGTTGGGAATGAAGCCACTGCTGATGCGGTAGTGGACTTGGAACTTTGCTTTCCTTGTCTTTTTACATATTTCTATGCATGGTTCATTCCTGGTGATCACATTAAAGCAAACTGTCATCCAGTAGGTATTTATACAGAACAGTGACTAGAGATTCATCGTCATGGGTGTTTCACATGAGCATAGTGTCATAGGAAATTACGTTAATACAGTTATGTTCATATCACTAGAATCTTGTGTGTGTGTAGCACACATAGGTTATAAATGCAGTCTGGTGTTCTAGAAAGACAGCAGGATATATTTTTCAGATTTAATCTCTGATTTATGTTCTGGCTGAAACAGTCGACAGACTTTGTCATTTTTACCTTAGAGTTTGAGATAATTGTTGTGAAAAAGAACTGTATAGAGGACTTTGAGCTGAAGTGGTCCTTTAGAATTTTTCTCTTAAATTTAGAACTGTATTGAAAGTCATAGTTTAATAAGTATTATTAATGACTTTTTTCCCCCCCATTGAAGATAAAAAAGAGGGAGAGCTGTGCTCTAGTTATCAGTAATCAGTCTGCTCCATGGAGGTTCATTTGTGTGGCGCAGTCCCAGGAAGCGATATGTTTTTTTTGCAGTTGTCAGAACATATGTCCTCAGAAATCAGCTGTCATGTCTTAGATTTTCAAAGAGCAGCCGTTTCTTTCTTTCTTTCTTTCTTTTTTTTAGATTTTATTTATTTATTTGAGAGAGAGCACAAGAAGGAAGAGAGAGGGAGAAGCAGACTCCCCACTGAGCAGGGAGCCCGATGTGGGGCTCAATCCCAGGACGTTAGGGTCATGAACTGAGCTGAAGGCAGACGCTTCATCGACTGAGCCACCCAGGCACCTCCAAAACAGCAGCTTTGACATATTCTCCAAATTATCAAAAGCTATTTTGACCTTTTGTGCTTTTGCTTTTGACTTTATATTTGTACATTTTTAAGATAAATTGCAAAATCCTGGGAGACTAGTGAGCATATAGAACAGGGGACAGCACTCCAGATTTTTTACTTCTGTGATCACAAATGCTGGATGGATGAAAGCTGTTAAGTTTGAAGTTAAAATTAGTGGTGAATTTCAAAGTGGTTTTAGATGGGTAACCTATGCTATGTGTTTGTAAAGAAAAGTCAAATAGCTTTTGATTTTTATGCTAAGAAATACGTAGGAGGTGCCTGATGCCACCCTAGAGGTCCCAAAGAGCCCTTGGACTGATTAGTTGATGGATTTGAGTAGGGCGATGTCACTCACCTAGCTCAGATTTCTAATGTTATGTAATTCAATATAGTAATATGAACAGAATTTCCAGCAATGTTTTGTCTTTCAAGTGAGTAGCCTGGGTGTTTGGAGATATGAAATGCTCTTTCCTTCTTTCAGACAGCCTCATCATGCTCCTGGAGTGGGAGACTGTCTTCGGCAGCAGTTGGGGTCACGTCTTGCATGGACTTTAACTACAAACCAGCCTTCTTCACAAATCACTACCTCAAAAGGTATCCCAAACACTGTTTCTCGCAACGTGACAAGACCAAGGAGGGAAGGGGATGCAGGTGGTGAGTAAGGATAGACTTAAATGTAGACTTTTTTTTTTGCATATTTAGAATTTATGCTTCCCTTATCTTAAAATACTAATGAGGAGTCCTTGCTTACAGTTGTTGAGTAGTTGTTCTCATGGTGAGAGGTTCAGATGCTGAAGTATGGTCTGATGTACCTTGGGAAGTCTGGCAGTGCCTAGGATGTTGAAGATTATTTGATGGCTAAGTGGACACATTAAGAGTTTTAAAGCCCTGTTAGATTCCAATAGAATGTTTGAGTTTTTTTCAAGAGAGCCCTATGAATAGCAGTGTTTGAAACATAAGCATCTGCGAATAGAGGAATAGGCTTCATTGTCGGCTCATAATCTCCAGGTTCTGACATCCCTCTGGCTACTATCTGTGCTTGCGTAGAAGGTGAGCACCAGGGGTGTCTTGTGTGGACCTGGGAGTACAGCCCAGTGTTTGAGGCCCAGCCTGTGCAGCCACACTGCCCACCTGTGTCTGTCCTGTACCACATAATTGCTTGTGGGTGCTTTGGCTGGGAGGCTGGCTTCCAGACCATGAGCATGCCCATCTCCGCTCCTTTTTTTGCTGTGGCTCCTGATCTCTAACCAGTGCCTTCAGGCCTGTGTGATATACAGAGCTAACTGAAAAAAGGACTCTACAGTATCCTTGATTAATCCAAAAGAGCTGGAGAGGAAAGGAGGAAAGAATCCAAAAGAGCAAAGGAGGAAAGAAGAGCAGGGTAAATAGCAAACATTCAGCAGTGTGGTAAAGTTAAACCAAACATGTCCGTAGTCACATGAAATGTGCGTGGATTAGATACTTCATTTTAAAGATTCTTAGGGACGCCTGGGTGGCTCAGTTGGTGAGGCATCTGCCTTCGGCTCAGGTTGTGTACCCGGGATCCTGAGATCGAGTTCTGCATTGGGTTCCCTGCTTAGCTTGGAGTCTGCTTCTCCTTTCCTGCTATGTTTCTCTCTCTCAAATAAATAAAATCATTAAGAAAAAAAAGATATTTAAAGAAATTCTATTTAGACAATTGTATACTGCTCAAAAGAGATACATTCTAAATATGGGGACACAAGTAGGTTGGAAGTAAGTGGATGAAAAAACACATCGTACAAACATTAACCATAGAAGGATGGACGGACGCATTACTGTCAAACCAGACAGTGGCAGGAGTGTTGCCAGGGCCAGAGGGACATTTCATAACAATGAAAAGGTCAGTTCTTCAGGAAGAAGTAGTACTCGTAAGTGTATATTCACCTGCTAACAGAGCTTCAGATGTACAAAGGAAAACCAACAGACAGACCCACAATTACAATTGGGTATTTCAACTTCTGTCTCTTAGTAATTGATGAGAAAATAGAATGGTCTGTAATGAGAGGTAGATGACATTTGAACAGTACTACCAAGGATTCAATGTAATTAATATTTATGGAATACTTGAACCTGTCCTCACCTTCTGCCTCACTACCCTGGTTTTGGGAGTGCTCACCTTGACTATATACTCATTACATTTTCCCTCCCACTAACAGCTTGGATTTCTGAGCATTGCCTCCTTGTCATTGCTGCAACCTAAATTCTGACTTAGTTTTTTGTTTCAAGGTTTATGGAAATCCTGACTTTTCCACTGTATTCATTTCTCTTCATGTGGTTGAGAATGGACCTACATTTGTCTGCATGCTTTGTAACAGCACAGTTTTCCAACAGCACAGTTTTCTAGATGCTGTGAGATAATTACCCATCCTTTTTGATAGATTTGTGCTGCTCCCTTTTCTGTGTATTGCTCCTTGGTTATATATGAAGCTCCTATGTACTGCTTTGTTCATTTATTTTTTAAGATTTTATCCAACGTGGGGCTCGAACTCACCACCCCGAGATCAAGAAATGAGTGCTCCACCGACTGAGCCAGCCAGGCGCCTTTTTTTTTTTTTAAAGACTTTTTGTATAAGAAATTATATGCTTTCCATATACTTAGAAAATTCTTGTTTCTTAGAGCTTCATACTTTTTCCATCTTAAGCTCATTTTTTAGGTTCACAATTTTGTCCTGGTTGCAAATACATAATGTAAAACTAGTGTTGTCTTAAAATTTATTCCCTCTTAAAATGTGTTGCTCTTACAAAAACTGTCCTTCAGGTGCTGGGGAAGTGACTGAAGCAGCCCTGGTCAGAGACATTTTGTACGTCTTCCAGGGCATAGATGGCAAGAACATCAAGATGAGCACCACGGAGAACTGTTACAAAGTGGAGGCCAAGGTGCAGTAACCCAGCCCTGTCTGAGCCGTAATGAGGTGTGATGGGGTGACGGGCTGGATCTTCAGAGCTGGGAGTGCCAGTTAGGTTCCTGTTTCCCTGTGTGTTTGTGGCTCACAGGCTTGTCCTGGGGCCCTTCTGCTGTGCCTGCCTCCTGTGTTCTCTGGCAGTGCTCTCAAGACGCAGTTCCAGATAAGGTGCCTCCACTTGCCTGTGTTCACCTTCCAGAACCTCCTTTCCCACAGCCCCTTATTGATGTCGGCAGTCTTTTTGCAGCTCCCTGCTGTTAAAGAGGTAGCTGATGACACAAAGCTGCTGCCATGCTGAGGGGCTGCCACTCATGCCTCAGTGATGCTCCTTGAGCCCCACATTTACATGGAGGTTTTATTTCCCTGCCAGTGCCTGGTGCTTTTGTTTCCCGGAACCTCGTTCTGTTCTTACAGATGGTATATTAGTTACTTTTAAGTTCCATGTGTTGGAACCGAAGAATTACACTGAAAGTACAAATAGTTGAGAAAAATAATAATTGAAAATCTAGTGTTAATTTTTAACTTTTGTTGTATTTTCTTTTCAGGCAAACCTAAGTAAATCTTTGAGGGATACGGCAGTCAGACTTGCTGAGTTGGGATGGTTACATAATAAAATCCGAAAATACACTGATCAGAGGAGCCTGGACCGTTCATTTGGACTTGTGGGTCAGGTATGTTCATTGTTATCAGAACATTTAGGACACCATTCATTTTGAGGAGTGCTTAGTTTATTTAAAATCTCAATATGAAAGTAATTCTTAAAAAAGAGGATTCTTTTTTTTTTAAGATTTTATTTATTCATGAGAGGCACAGAGAGAAAGAGGCAGAGACACAGGCAGAGGGAGAAGCAGGCTCCATGCAGGGAGCCCGATGTGGGACTCAATCTCGGGTCTCCAGAATCACACCCTGGGCTGAAGGTGGCGCTAAACCGCTGAGCCACCGGGGCTGCCTGAGGATTCTTTTTAAATGAATTTCGATAATAGAATATTGTAGCCTTCATGGTCCACTCAGGAAAAGAGAGACCACGGTGTGTATTGACAGAGGTAACTAAATACTACAAATTGTTCACGGTAGCTGTTGGTGGAGTGTGAACACAGAAGAGTATGTAAATGCATTAAAATAAACCTAGAGATGATGGATTGCGTATCACTTTAAAATACACAGAAAAGTGTAGAGGCTGGTGTTTAAAGAAAATTTTTTTTTTCATTTGCAGGTTCTTCCCACTGAATATGCTTGGTATTCCATCCTAGAGTTCATTCTGGGAAGTTTTTGTCTTAGGACTATGTGAAGGTCTTTCTCACAGCTTCTGATTTGACACCTTTGCAGTATTTAAGATCACAGAGGTCCACGGTGTTTTTAATAATGTGGGTGGGGAGAATGAGCGGTACAAACAACAGTGAGAAATTGGGAGAAACTGGCATGGCGTTGCTAGTTTTTAAATTTTGGTAAACTCTACTCTGAAGAAATAGAAGGAATGTAGTCTTTTTTTTTTTTTTTTTTTTAAGATTTTATTTATTCATGAGAGACACAGAGACAGAGGCAGAGATATAGGCAGAGGGAGAAGCAGACTCCTCACAGGGAGCCCGATGTGGGACTCGATCTCCAGATGGGATCACACCCTGAGCTGAAGGCAGATGCTCAACCACTGAGCCACCCAGGCGTCCCCAAGAAGGAATATAATCTTAAAAGATTATTGTCTAAAGTAAATACACTCTTTGCTGTAACCTGATTTTTTCATTCCTTTTCTGCAAAGTTCATTGCTAAGGGATAATAGCTTCCTAACATCAATAAATATAGATGTTGTGGTGCTTGAACGTGGGGAGACCATTGACAGAACCAGAATTTAAGTCATGCGGAACCCCAAACTGCTGTAAAGCACTGTGCCTGCACAGTTCCTGTGGGTTGATGTGTGAGGACTGTGTTGTGCTCTCATGATACCTACTTTTTCCTGCAGAGTTTTTGTGCTGCCTTGCATCAGGAACTAAAAGAGTACTACCGATTGCTCTCTGTTTTACATTCCCAGGTAAACTTTATGTTTTAATTTCTTTGTGATTTGCAGTGTTACAAAACTGCAACTATATGGAATTTTTAAGGTTTTTCATTATTGCTATTAAAAGATAAAAAATCTGTTTGCTAATACTGTTTGTACAGTCTGGATACCCCTAAAGCTTCAGGAGAGGCAAGTAATGCTAATTGCCAGGGTTCCACCTCTCCTGTAAACAGATCACTAATAGCTTGAAGGGACCTCTTGCTTCAGTTTTATAAGATCCCTTCTCTACATTCACTTTACATGGATTAAGAAATGATGGATGTATTTGGTGACTTGTACTTAAATATTCCGTCTTTATTGTTTCTTAGCTACAGTTAGAAGATGATCAGGGTGTGAATTTGGGCCTTGAGAATAGCTTGACCCTCCGGCGCCTCCTGGTTTGGACTTACGACCCCAAGATAAGACTGAAGACTCTTGCGGCCCTGGTGGACCACTGCCAAGGTTGTTCTTTGTCTCATGGACCTGTTCTGTTTCAGGGCAGGTTTTAGAGAACGTCACACACATTTATTTTTGTGCCTGATCTCCTGTATCTTTTTTGTAGAAGAGCCAGAAGTATGCCAGTTACATACAAGTTAATAGATAACTTAGGGGGGAACAACCAGTTGTGAACATGGCTCCCGTGTCTTTGTATTTACGGAAGCTTTGTATATTGTTGAAATGAAGGAAGAAAGAAGAGGGTCTAGTGTTAAGGATTTTGTGATCCTTGATGCTGTAACAGTTCATCTCTCTGCCTCTTTTGTTTGTTTCTGACTGAGCAGCCTTTCTTGTGGGGTTTCTCCTCGTGAGGTTATGGCTCACATCCAGGCTCTCCAGCTGTGTGCTACACATTGTCAAGTATGTGTGTCTGGCTGAGGCCTCTTCTAGGCTCTTGGTCCGCATTTCTAGTTGCTTTCTGAATGTATTGTCTCACTGTTTGTTCTGCCTTGCCCAAGACCTCTTTGTCTTTTCTCTTTGTCTGTAATGCTTGAACACTGACAGCCTCCACCTCTTAGGATCATTAGGCCTGAGTGAGACGTGAGAAGCCAGGGGTCAGCCCCTAGGTCATGGTCCCATGTCTGCTGCCACCGTCCAACTCGGTGATGCTAGGGCAGAACTCCAGCATGTCTGGATCCAACTTCACCATTCCACCTGTGCATTCCCTGCCTGCCTCACCTCCTAGCATCTTTTTTACCTCCTGGCATTTTCCCTCAAAGAGAAAGTCTTGGAGGACAGTGCATGAGCGTGTCATTCTCTCCGAGGCCGAGCACTCCCCACCCCCCCACGCCCCCCACCCGTGGGATCCTACCAGACTCCTCTGTTTTCCCCTTCCAGGGCTCACTTAGCTCCTCCAGTCCTGGGCCTCCCGCTCCTTTGGCTGCCTGACATCTGTGCCCCTCCATCAGACCACATCAGTCCTTCCCTAACTTCTTTCAGCGATTTAAGAAAATCATTCTTAACATAAAATTTCATGTGCTTATGGACCTGATTTTTGTCACTGCCATTACTCTGTACTGAGCTGTGCTCCCAGGATACTGGGCACTGTGGACATAGAGCAGGGTGTTTCAGTCGGTAAGTTTCAGCCGCTGCAGTTTAGTGGGTGGAGACTAGCACATGACATCCACAGAAAACCGGAAGGAAACAGACAGCAGTAAAATACAAGTATTCTTGTAGAACTTTTATGTTTTAGGACTATTCTTTTGTATCTTGGAGTGCAGTATCTAGTGTGAATTTTAACATGTGTTTCAGTCAGGAAAGGTGAAAATCATGCTGTAGCTTGAAGAGCAAACCAGAATTTTGCTGCCAAAAAGCTCAGGAGTGGCCCTGGGGAGGCAGGTGCATGTGTGATGACTTGGGAGCCATCCCTTGCTCTTTTGGTTCTGTGACAGGCTCACTGCCACTTCTATGCCCAGAGTGATAGGACACTGATGTACTGCATCTTGATTCCTTGGGCATTTTGGTTTGTGTGGTGTGAACGGTTTGTCCCGGGAGAGTAACTTGCCTGTTGTCCATGTGTGTTCCACAGGAAGGAAGGGGGGTGAGCTGGCCTCTGCCGTGCACGCATACACGAAGACGGGGGACCCATATGTGAGGTCGCTGGTGCAGCACATCCTCAGCTTGGTGTCACACCCTGTGCTTAGTTTCCTGTACCGCTGGATCTACGATGGGGAGCTCGAGGACACGTACCATGAAGTAAGGAATGCCATTCTAGCCTCACACCTGGCTCGGGGTGGGGCGGGGGGCATGGGCTCCAGGACAACTGTTTCCCCTTCACTCAACGATGTGTATTTGTCCAGAGGTTTGAAAGCCATGTACTGCTGAGCAGTATAGCTGTATGTGCTCAGTGGAACATTATTATCCTGGTTTTAATGGTGGGAAACTCCTGCCCAGGTTTATAGCAAAGCTAGGGCCAGGGCTCCCAGTTTGTCCTCCTAACCTCATGAGGCAGCATTGCATTCTGTGACTTCTCAAGGTTACCAACTAAGCTAAACTCACTTGGACTTACTAAGGTGCCAACTGTTTCAGTGAAGTTACTGTGTATATGCCGTTTGCCTATTGAAATACAGTGAGTTCTGCTGGAAGCAGCATGTGTGTTTTCAGTCCTACAGTTAAGACCACAGGTCCTCTGACACTGAACTTCACAGAAGCTCAAGCACTGTTGACACACGTTAAATGGTTAAGCACTCCTTGCATTCTGGAGCAAATATGGCATTTACCTTGAAGAAGCCCTGATGGGAGCTTGTGGCCATGGCGGGAGGCGGCTGGTGTTGGTGATTTGTGCTCTCCTGTCATGGCTTCCTCCTCTCACTTACTTTCTGATGGATGAACTTGATGGAAGCCGTCATGAAATTCATGTTGTGCTCACGTGGTTTCTGATAGACCAGTTGTGCTGGAATCAGTGGCTTTTAAAATATGCATGGCAGCAGAGCCAACCGCAGAGGATGGCTTTGGGGGTGCTTTTGAAGGACTGGGTGGCACCTACAGGTGCAGGTGGCTCATTGTGTCTGGTAGTTCCTCCATGGCGTTATGGTTGTCCTTTGTTACTGCACGTAATGGATGTAGACACCCCACTTTTTGTAGCATCTCTTCTGCTGACAGAGGTTATGGTCTTTGTAGGTGTAGACCTTTTGAACATCATCAAAAAGAACATCCTTTTCTGTACCCGCCTGTGCACATTGGTGAGTTTCTCCAGGGTCAGTCCCAGGAGATGGGATTGCTTGCTCTTGGGGAATGCAGCCTTTCCATTTTGGTCCTACCCTTTCCAGCACCCTGCAGTCAGCCCTCTGAGGTTTCTGCTCCACCTGGGTAGCACTCCTACCGGAGTTCTAGGAAGGGTTTTTACTCCTGTATTGTGGTTTACTGGTTCCTACTGAATTTGACCAGCTTTTCATGTTTATCAGTTATTTTTATTCTACTAATTGCTGTGCCTATGCTTTGCCCATTTTTCTGGTGGGTTTGTCTGTCTTTCTAGACTTGAATCATGGGATGATTTTATACATTTGGTTATCATGCATCTGTGATTGCATTTTTCAAATTATTTTTCTTTTCACTGTTTATTTTTACATTATTTCAGACTTAGAGAAAAGTTGTGAGAGTAGTGCAGAGAGTCACAGATTCGATTGCTGCCCCTCCCCCAATATTAGTTTTGCCATGGTTACCATATACCACATTCCCACGTGCACCTGAGTCTGTTTTTGGACTCCCTTTTTCTGAGTTTAATGTTTTGTTTGCTATTCATCAATATTAAGTAACCATAGCTTTACAGTTTGATATCTGGTAGGGGCTTTTTCCATAATTTTCCATGCTGTTTTTGCACATTTCTACATAGATGTGAATTTAGAATCCACTTGTCAGGTCTGTCAAAAGTTTGTTTTTTTTTTTTTTTTTTTTTTTGTCAAAAGTTTTTTAAAATATTTATAGGGGTCACACAAGTTACAGATTTTTTTTTTTTAAGATTTTATTTATCCATGAGAGACAGAGAGAGAGGCAGAGACATAGGCAGAGGGAGAAGCTGGCTCCCTGTAGGGAGTCTGACACAGCACTTGGTCCCCGGACACTAAGCCACCCAGGCGTCCCAGTGAAGTTATGGATTAAGAAGAAAGGTTTTTATATGCTCTCTGTTTATTTCCTTTTTTTTTTTTTTTTTTTTTTTAGATTTTATATATTTATTCATGAGAGACACAGAGACCGACACATAGGCAGAGGGAGGCTCTCTGCAGAGACAGAGAGACAGACACATAGGCAGGGTCTCTGCAGAGTCCGATGTGGGACTCGATCCCAGGACCCTGGGATCATGATCTGAGCCAAGGGCCGACCCTCAACCATTTAGTCACCCAGGGGCCTCTATGCTCTGTGTTTCTTTAGCTAAATAAGCTATCTTTTTTAAAAAACATGAGCTGGAAAAAAAAAAAAAAAAAACATGAGCTGAAAGCTTTGAAACCTATTCTGCTTTCATTTTACTAATGGTCACTTTGAAGTTTTTCAGAACCTATTTTAACCTGTATTTTTCTAAATGCTAATGTCAGGAATAAACCAATTTCTTTAATCCACTCCTGTCTTTTAGATGAGGAATTTTGCACCTACCCCAGGTTCTGCCCTGCTATCCACGTAATCTCTAGCATTTTAGATTGTTATTTTATTATTTTAGTTTTTGTATGCATTTTATAAAAATTGCCTTCTGTCAAGATTTTAATTTGTTTTGCTTTGTTTTCTTAAGGTTTGCATACATTATTTAGACTTGTATCTCTTAGGTTTCACTGGTATTATTCCTTATCACTAAGCTCATTACACCTCCTGTTGTTGAGAGGAACATACATAGTTTTTGTGATATTTTAGCCTGATTATTTTAAAAAGCTAAGTTGTGGCTCATGCTTCTTTCAAGATCCTCCTATCGTATGGTGAGCATAACATTAAACAAGGAACATTCTACTTTCTCAGTAATTACTCAGTGTCCTGACTGAGACCAGCTGGTCTACCTTTGGGCGTCAGGGTCATGTAGAGTAGCTTATCCATTTGGTTGTTAGACAACTGCCTTGAAAAGCCAGCCCATTTCTGTGTCGTGTTACTGGTTAACAAATGGAGCCTCAGAGCTCAGCACCTAATAGGAAATATATGCATTCCCGAATTCTTATTGAAATTGGACTTTATCTCATTCCCAGATAGAACTGAGTCAAGATTTCCTGGAATGACATTCAAAAATAAAAGATTTATATAGGAAAAAAAAAAAGAAAGATTATAAAAAAATGAAAACTTGTCCCTTTTTATTAATAAAATTCCACCTCTTTCCTCACCCAATAAGTAGTATGTAAATCATAATATGAGTTTGGGTGATAATAACTTTTTGAATAGCTGCCAATCAGTTGATTCCATGACCCTGATTTTCTTCAGAGGTTGGGATAGGAGTTGTTTGGACCCTACTGGCATATATATTACTACCAATTAATAGAGCCACAAACCAGCTAATTATCTTTTTAAAATTTAGCACCTAAATTCTAAATTGTAATATTTTTGTCTTTTGTCTTGAGATTAGTTTGCATTTTCTAGCAATGAGATTTTTCAAGTAGTCTTTAATTATACCACTAATCCATTGTATGCATCTGTGTTTTTAAAGAGGTCTTAAAAGTACCACCAATTCTTTATTGATTGCCTTGTGTGTGATTTGGGCTTATTTATTCATTTATTTTGTTGATACTAATTGTGGTATCGGAGAATCCATGGTAAATGTAGATAGAATCAGAAACAGACTTCAAATTGATTTTCCTCTGGGCTGTTATCTTTACTATTTTTGAACATTGATTTACTGAGGTAAGACAAAAGCAAACTCTTTAAGACTGGAATAGATTACATTTGGGATACTCATATTGAAGAACTCTTATGCATTAGATATGTGTAAGGCAAACTGAAGGTTTTATTTACTTAAAAAAATACTACATAGGCATTCTTGCCTATTGAATACAATATTAGGATTAGTAATTCAGAGGATCACTTAAACTGATCTCAGATCTTGCCTCATTGGTAAAGTTTTTCTTTTTTTTTTTTTTTAAATGTTTTATTTTATTTTATTTTTTTTTAATTTTTATTTATTTATGATAGTTACAGAGAGAGAGAGAGGGAGGCAGAGACACAGGCAGAGGGAGAAGCAGGCTCCATGCACCGGGAGCCCGATGTGGGATTCGATTCCGGGTCTCCAGGATCGCGCCCTGGGCCAAAGGCAGGCGCCAAACCGCTGCGCCACCCAGGGATCCCGGTAAAGTTTTTCTTAAATATTTTTCTTTCTGTATAATTTCAGACTTCTAGAAAAGTCAGAAGGACTATAGATAATACTCCTCAGACTACCTTACTACAATGTTAGTAGTACAGATTTATCTTTTTTTTTTTTTTTTTTTTTTTTTTTAAGGTTTTGTATTGTATTCCTGTTGGAGGTCTGAGGTTAGAGAAGGCCTTAGGATCTTCAGGATTTGTAAATTTTTTATTTGCTAGTTACTTTGCTCAGCTAGTTCTTTATACCTCAAATGAGCTTGTTTGCTTCACTAGCTTTGCTGGCGGGATTTCTCAAAAATGCATTTTGACTGAGCTAAAATTAATCCTTCTTGGGACACCTGGGTGGCTCAGTGGTTGACCATCTGCCTTTGGCTCAGGGCGTGATCCCAGAATCCCGGGATCGAGTCCCACATCAGGCTCCCTGCATGGAGCCTGCTTCTACCTCTATGTCTCTGCCTCTCTCTCTCTCTGTCTCTCATGAATAAATAAATAAAATCTTAAAGAAAAATAAAATTAATCCTTCTTGACATAAAGTTTATTACATTCTGTGCCCTGGGCTTTCCATGTTTAGTACTGTGATGCCAGAGGGCTTATACCGCCCATTGGTGGGTCTTGTTAGAACTCACCTGCTTTATAGCTGTTGGGTGGAGCTTAAGGGCTCAGGTTCTGGAGTCTGATGACTCAGGTTTGACTGTTGGCTTCAGTTTCTGTTGGCTGTGTCTCCCGGCGAGTATTTTATTCTCTCCAAGCCTAACCTTCCACATCTTTTCTGTATGTACAGTAGTAGTGCCGATCTCATGGGATTGTGTGTATGCCTGAGGGTTGAGTCAGGCAAATAGTAAGTATGCAGTACATTATTTGCTGTTAATTAATATAAGAAGAGCACTAGATAAAATTTGAATACCCACTGGTCTTTCTCTTACTTATGGTCGTCTTCAACTTGTCTGTTTTCTCTTGAACCATGCATTTATAAATGTTCATTTAAGGCTTTAATTTTGGGAAGGTTCTCTTTAAATATTAAATTTACCAAACGCATTTGGTAGTTTACACAATTGTGTTCTGACCCTTACACCATTAAAATTTGGATATTTTCGTCTCTTCAGTTCCTGCCTGATTTTCCCTCAACTATGTAATTAGTTATAACTTAGTTGTAAAATCATATTTCTTCAAGTGTCTGGTTATGGTAAGTAGCTATATATGAGCTTTATAACCACTCTTTTAAAAGTAGTTGACTTAAATACTTGTATAAGGAAATGCTCTGTTCTGTAATCAAAGAAAGCACAAAATGTGGATAAACAGAAATTGTAAAAAGGACCCAGAGAAGAAATACTGGAGTTGAAAGGTATAGTAACTTTCAGTTAAAAGAAAAAAAATTTTCTAGTGGCTCAACAGATTTGAGCAGGAAGAAGAAAATAAGTGCCTTGCAGGTAGGATAACAGGTTATCTGGTCTGAGGAGCTTGAAGTAGGAAAACTCAGTGAGGCCCACAAGAGTTCACTTTGAAATCAAGCTGTGGAAAGACAGAGAACCTTAGAAGTTTTCACTCAAGGACAACTCATGGAAAAGGTCCTTGGTTAGAACAGCTGATCTCGCCTCAGAAACCATGAAGGCCAGTAGGCAGTAGGATGCCACGTTCAAAATGCCGAAAGGAAAGACTGTCATTCAGGAATTTTGTATCCCGTAAACGCCATCTCAGAAAGAGTGGAGAAATGAAGTCATTTCCAGATAATAAAACCTGAGAGCTCCTAGAAACACAGACCATCAACACCAAGTCCTGGAGAAATATTAAATCTGAATAGATCTGTAGCAAGTAAGAAGATAAAGTCCTTAATCTCAAAAATTTTCCAGTAAAGAAAAGCCCAGGACTAGATGGCTTCACTGGTGAATTCTATCACCTATATAAAAAGTTGTCACTAATTCTTCTCAAAGTCTAACAGAAAATGGAGGAAAGAACATTTCTTAACTCATTTTGTGATGCCAGTATTACTCTGATCCCAAAGCCAGAAAAAGACAACCCAAGAAAACTACAGACCAATATCCTTTATGGATATAGATGCAGAAGTTCTCACAAAGTACTAAAATAGACTAGAAGGTAAAGACTGTACACCATAACCAAGTGAGACTTATCCCAGGATTGAAGGTTCAATGTAATTAAAATCAATGTAATACATCACACTAACAAAGTGAGGAAAAACAACCCAATTGATGCAGAAAAAGCATTTGATGAAATTTGACACTCAGACTAAGAATAGAAAGGAACTTCTGCACCTGATCACAGATATCTGTGAAACCCTAATGGGTGATATCATGTTGGTGAAAAGATATACGCTCTGTCCCCAAGATCAGGGGCAAGGCAGGAGTTCCATTTTCCCTACCTCTACTCAGCATCACACTGGAGGCTCTAGTTGAGGCAGTTAGACAGGAGAGCAGTTAGGAAACAAAAATACTCATATTGGAAAGGAAGAAAATTTGTCATAGATGACCTAATTTTATATATAGAAAACTGAAATGTTCACAATATATACCTAATAAGTTTTCCAGATTAGCTGTATAAAAGAGCCACACACAAAAATCAGTCACATCTTTATATACTTGAAATTAACAATCCAAAAATAAAATTAAGAAAATAGTACTATGTATGCTAGGGTTAAAACTAATCAACACCTAGGGAGAACTTAAAGGAAGGGGGTGGAAGAATTGCACACTGAAAATCCATAAAACTGTTGAAAGAAATGAAAGCAGACCTAAATAAATGGAATGGCACCACCATGTTCATGGATTAGAAGATGTAATACTTTTAAGATGGCAGCAGTTCCCAAAATGATTTCAGATTGAATGTAATCTCTTATCAAAATTCCAGTGGCCTTTTTTTTTTTTTTTTTCAGAAATGGGAAAGCTGGTCTTCAAAGTTATATAGCAGTGCAAGCCACACAGTCTTGAAAAAAAGAATAAAGTTGGAAGACTTACACATCCTAATTTCATAACATATTATAATGCAGAGCATTCAGAGATGTGGTACTGGCTGCCATGAGTATAGACAGCCAGTAAGGGAGTAGAATTGAGAGTCTGGAAATGAATGTGTTCATTTTTGTTCAGTTGATTTTTAACAGGTGTTCCAAGACCAGTCATTGAAGAAAGAATAGTCTTCATTAGGTGGTGCCGGGACAGCTGGATATCTACACACAAAACAATGAATTTGGGCCTTAGTTGCATACCATATATAAAAAGTAACTCAAAATTGATTGATATCACATCTAAAGCTGTAATATTTATAGAAATTAACATAGGTGTAAATATTTGTGGATTAGGCAGTGGTTTCTTAGATATGTCGCCAAAAGCTTAATCAACGAAAAAAGATAAATTGGATTTCATCAGAATTAAAAACTTATATACGTTGAAGGACGTTATTGAGAAAGTAAAATAACCCATAGAGTGGGAGAAAATATTTGCAAATCATATATGTGGGAAGGGTCTAGTATCCAGAATATATAAAGAACCGTCATGACTCGAGCAAAAAGATAAATACCCCAGTTGAGAAAAAGACCATGTCAAAGCAGAGATTTTTCCAAAGGACATCTGCAGTTTGGCTTTAAGTAAGTACAGGAAAAGAATCGAAACATTAGTTATCAGGGAAAAGTGAATTGAAACCACAGTTGGACACTTAGTATTAAATTAGTGATACGGTAATAGGTATATGTTTTATTAGCATTCAGTAAGAAAGATGAGTGACTTTCAGGTCTGTGCACCAGCTTTTAACAGGTGATGAGAGTATATGATTTCTTCTGGTGACGGTCATGGGTACTGGTGTTTGTTCTTTGCACTTATAATGGGAGGACAAGCTAAATTTCAGATAGAAGTTAGTATCAGTAAAAGTGGAATTCCCTTCCCTTTCTGCATTCTGTGATCAGAAACCCCAGCTCGAGAACCCTTAGAGCAAAACCTCCAGGAAAAGTTTTGAACTGGCCGTGAGGCTGTGGGTGGGAGCTCATTTCTTGTGGAGTTAACACAAACGTGAACTTGTACATCAGGCTTCAGTTCTCCTGCCTCGGGCTTGGTGGAATGCCAGTCGGCTGTGGGACTGGGAACCTTTTCTGCCCTTGCCTGTCCTGTTGGAGCTCTTGGACTTTCCCTCTCTGACCTAGCTGTCTTTTTTTTTTTTTTTTTTTTTTTTATGATAGTCACACAGAGAGAGAGAGAGAGGTAGAGACAGGCAGAGGGAGAAGCAGGCTCCATGCACTGGGAGCCCGACGTGGGATTCGATCCCGGGTCTCCAGGATCGGGCCCTGGGCCAAAGGCAGGCACTAAACCGCTGCGCCACCCAGGGCTCCCCTGACCTAGCTGTCTACTCCTTGCTGACTTTCTTGCTTTAGGCTCTTGCTAGGAGCAGGAGATCTTAGTCTCTTTGCTGCTGGCTATTCAGAGCTTGTGCCATGTACAGTCTAGTTTTGTCCTTCCAGGAAGCTCTCTGGAAAGGATTCTCTCTCTCCTGCTGCTGAGCAGTGGTCAGTCAGTGTCCTGCCCTAGCTGCCCTGGGTTTGGCTGTTCTACAGCCCAAGAATGAGTTTCTTTTTACCTGAAAAAAAAAACTTACAGGTGGCCTCTGAGCTTTGCGGTTTCTGGTATGGAATCATTAAAAATGGTCTCTAGGTCTTCTAGTTGGTATTTTACTGTGAATTGTTGTAAAAATATGGGACCCCATAAAATTTAAAAAAAAAAAAAAAATATGGGACCCTTTAGCCCAACCAGCAAGAACCGGTATCCAGCTTAACATTGTTTATCTTCTGTTAGGAAGTGCAAAGGTGGGCAAAAATAGAGCACTCTAAGAATTTACGGATATTGTAAATGATTAGAAAGTACTTTCAACATTTGGGGAAACGTTTCTAATTATTTTTGGCTATTACAAAGCAGTATGGATGAAAACATTTGGTGTTTTACTGCTGCCACCTAGAGAAACTATCCGTTAGGCCTTCAGGAGCTCCCCATGGGTTTTCTCCCCAGTGACTGAGGTGAGCAAGTTATGCCAGTTTAAGGTAAGAATAACGGAGTTGGTGTTAATTTACTTGATTTTTATTTTTTGCCTTTGGATAATTCTTGTCAAAGGGTGAGGGGCTTCAATGAGGAGCAAGAAAAGATGGACAGATAAAAAGGAAGGTCTTTGCAGAATTTGGAAATTTTCGAACTTACTTAAATGTTTACTTAGATGCTCTAAAAAGATTCTAAAAATCTACACCCTTGGCTTAGAAGGTCAGTGAATGAACAAGAGATTAATGCAGTGACTGCTTTAGGGAATATCTGTGGGTGCATTGGCACTCTTGTTATTCTGTTTCTTTTATAACTTTGCTAAGAATTACTGAATTTATAAGTTTACCATATAGAATATCTTATTGTTTTGTCACCTCTGTGCCCCACCCCTGACACACTGGTTCGTTCATTTGCCTTGGATGTTATCTTTCCCTGCCTCGGGTCTTACCACCTCCGGTCTCCCCGCCTTGGGTCTGGAACCACCTTAGCTGCTCTGGGTGTGGCAGAAGTGGGAACTCTGGGGAGGTGCCTCCCTGTTGACAGTTGGGAGTTGGGGTCTGTGTGTAATAATGGATCTGTTTCTTAGAAACTAAGCTGCTTGCTCAGAAAATTACCCTCCTCATTTCTGTTTTTAGTAGGGAGGCTTGGCATTTGTCCAACAGTTAATGAGAAATCATGGTACAATTATGTCACTTTTCTTCTGTTTTTTCTGTGTTTGACCCATGGTGAAAATCAAAGAAACTTGAGTGGAAAATGCATCAATGAAATAAAAGCAATTATGTTCTGGCCTTGGTTTTTTTTCCTCTATAACTATATATTTTTCAGAGGATTAATTAAATGCTAGGGTGTACCTATTCCTCTTGGTGTTTGCTGGGAGAGTGATTGCACACAACTTTGCCCTCAGATGAAGTGATGCTTTCATAATTTCGAAAGACTGAATTGTCTGAGTTTTTTATCTTTTAAAATAGTCTTATCGCTCTTACTGATAAAAACTGATAAAAACCTGACTGCGCTCTATCAGGGTAAATTAGTGGGTTTTTTTTGTAGAAACTAGCTCTTTAAGTGAATAACTCATAAATACAATTCATATGCAATTCATCTGATGTTGAATGGTAGGCTACAGAGCAATCATAGCGTGATGATTGGGTGACCTTTCAGGTTACTCATGGTGGGCTTGTAACATTTTTTAAATTTTCTGTCAGCGATAATTGAAGTATATCTTACAAAGTGATAATAGCTTCATTATAGTAGGACCAGTTATTCCTCAAAGCAGTCACTAGTTATGTGTTTAAAATTAGGGAATATAAATTTAAAAATCTAAAATATAAAAATCAATAAATACTTTTATAATTTCAATTTATACCTAAAAATAAGAAATTTGCATTGAAAATACAGATAGTGCTCTTACCTTCATGGCCATAAAATATTGGCATTTATTCAAATATCTACTTACAAAGGAGATTGACTGTAATTGATATCATCTAGCCCTGACTTAACAAGGATTGAATATAAGACGTTAACATCATTAAAAACTTTGTTTCCGGGGATCCCTGGGTGGCGCAGCGGTTTAGCGCCTGCCTTTGGCCCAGGGCGCGATCCTGGAGACCCGGGATCGAATCCCACATCGGGCTCCCGGTGCATGGAGCCTGCTTCTCCCTCTGCCTGTGTCTCTGCCTCTCTCTCTCTCTCTCTCTCTCTGTGACTATCATAAATAAATAAAAATTAAAAAAAACAAAACAAAACAAAAAAAACTTTGTTTCCTTAAATATTTATCCTTGGGAGTAGATTTCTGTGAACAGAAGAAAATATCTTTTTTCTTTGATTGCCTTGGGAAAGTGATCTTACTGAAAAGTTTTTTTTTTTTTACTGTCACCATATGTTCACTCATTGGCTTGAATTACTTAGTTCTTTTGGATAGTATTTTTTTCTGATTTAAAAATACTAATTGAAAATTTTTGAGCCTGTTAACAGAAAAAGTTTATTTTTATGAAATTACTATTTCATCATGAATAGATAACCTGTTAATATATTTTCTGTATTTCTCTGTGTCCATTTCACTGTGTATACTTGGAATTTTGTAACCCTTTAACTTCTTTTAAAATTTAAAGTGAACAATGAGAAAAACCTTTCCAGCCCTCATTGAATATATTTCTGAAGCATATGATTTTGCATTCCTGCTTTAACCAAATAAGGTGTTGTTTTTTTTTAATAATGAAAATTCCATGCTATTAAATTTTATTCTTCTGTACCAAGGCTTTATAAAGCATGATCTCTGAAACTGCTGTATAGCACATAAAAGTGTATTTTGTGGATATATTCTTTTTTTTTCCCCTGGGAACAAGATCTGTTTTGTTTTTTTTTTTCCAATAAGTTCTCAGTTTGTGATAGTTAAGAATGAACTTTAGTTTTAATGACTACATGATACTATTTTATAATTTGTTATATATTCCTTTGTTTTTAGTAGTGTATTGGAAAGTGTAATGTACCCTGGCCAAAAATATATTACTCCAGTAATGCAAGGATAATATTCATAATTTTTTCATTTATATTCACAAATGAAACTGGCTTGTAGTTTCCATTTTGGGTATTACTATTATTATTATTATTTTAGATTTATTTATTTGAGAGGGAGAGAGTAGGGGAAAGGGCAGTGGGAAAGAGAGAGAATCCTCAAGGAGACTCCACACTGAGCCTGGAGCCTGATGCAGGGCTCAATCCCAGGACCCTGAGATCGTGACCTGAGTTGAAATCAAGTCGGCTACTTAACCTCCTGAGCCACCCAGGCACCCGTTTTGAGTATTATTTTTATAAGGTTGTGCTAGTGTTATAGAGATCCATAAAATAAACTCAAGCAATCTGTGTATCTTTCTGTGGTCTAGAATACTTCAATGTAACAATGTCTTTTTTTTTTTTTTTTTTTTTAAGTGAAGTAGGCATTTTACATTTCTGATTTTAAGTTCTCTCCTTGGGTAAATAAATTTTGGTTATGTTTTGCTAGGAAACCATTAATTTTATATTGTTATATAATTACTACAAATATTTTAAAATTCTTTAAATACATTTGTCTCTGTGGATATACTTTCCCGAGGGTTGTATGTTGTTCACCTGGTGATTTGGAACTTATGTAAGAATGACCAAAGAGGGACTTTAGGTATGTTATGACTTCAGTGGATTTTACAGTCCTGCTAGGGAGCTGAGTGCTATTGGTCACATGGTCAGTGCTGAGTCTCAGACCATTCAGCTTCTAACTTAAAACAGTACCAACTACTGAGGTTCTGGTTCAAATGCCATTTCTCCCTAAGATGACCTAGGGCTCCTTGGGTGAGTGGCCGATTCTTGGTCTAGGGGAGAAGGAAGATGAGCCTAGTGCATCTTCCATACCAGAAGCAAGGAAGACTAAAGGTCAAGGCTAAAGGACTTTGCAGCTAGCTTGAAGAGGCTCCTGTCATCCCAGAATGGGAAACCTGGAGTGCCAATAAGGATAATAAGTGTATGGACTGGAACACAGATGCATATAACTCCATGTTCATGATGATAGAACACCATTGGAAGCTGGGAAATAAAGATGTTACCAAATACCTCAGCCTCTCTTGACCTGGTCAACTTTCTTCCCTTTTAATCTATTCATAAAATTAATGACCGCGAGAGTTTCTGATGAGGCGTCCTAGCTCAGAGGGAAAGACAGTGCATTCAGAAGAAGGTGCTAGCTGGCTCAACCACTAGACGAATGCCATTCAGAAAGGAAACCTAGACCCTACATCATGTCCAAGGTAAATCCTAGAGGGATGAGGAACCTGAGCTATGAAAATAACATGGCAGGAATGCTGGAAGAAAATTATGTTGGATGTCTGTGTAACCTAGGAAGACAAGAAACTCAGAAGCCACACAGGATTATGTTTACCTACACAACAAAAATGGAGCAAAGCAAAAACATGAAACATCCTGTAGATGTTGGTAAATGATTAACTTACAAAACTTTGTAATACTTGCCTCACAAATGGTCATGATCCCTAATATAACAAACAGTTTTCATATATTGATGAGAAAAGGACAAAGTCAGTAGAAACATGGGTTGAGGAGGAGATGAAAGACAGTTTACAGGAGAATAAAAGCAAATGACCACCCATATGACGAAAACCGCCCCAACTTCTTTTGTCAGAATAATAACAGTACAAGCAGCCATGCTTTCACCAGCTGATGGGCAAAATCTAGAATGGCGCATCCCACTTGTGGGAATGTCTGTGGACACCACTGTATGGAAAGGAAGGCTGGCACATCTGTAAGGATTAAGAATTGCTTTGACTCAGCGGCTATTAGAAAGTGAGTTATAGAGCCAAAAGCACTAGTGTATTAGGACATGACTGAAAAATGAGAGTGGTGCCCTTATTGTGGTAGGAGATGGGCTAGAATCAGTAGCAATTTAGCTCTATTTTACCCCCCCACTCTCCGTGCCCTTTCTGTTGTCAGGAGGCAAGCTGGTCGGTGGGGTCAGCAAAGGTGTTGAGCACTGAATGGGGAAGAAGCTTCTGAGCAAAACGGTGGTTCTCAGAAAGGTCACTTAACGGCAGTGCTGCTTGGTAGACTGGTGCTGCCTGCCTGCCTGCCTATCTGTCTACATTAGCCTGTAGCCAGCAGTCCACGAGCAGGGTATGGCAGTGTTGGCCCCACTGTGTTCCAGACTCGCACATGGACCTCTGGGCAGCGGCCCTCACACCCAGACCCTCATAGTTAGCAGAGGTTACAACAGATAATCCTCTTGAGGATCGTAAATCTTCAGGAAAAAACCTGTTTCATTATACTTCCACTTAAAAAGCCTGGGACATCTAATCATTTAGAGAGTGATGTAGCTAAAATGCTTTCTAAGACCAGTTTCGCTGTATAAAGGCTCAGTCTCCTGTATCTCAAGAGCTTGGCTTTCAGAATGGCTTCTTCCATGTTGCCGTTAGTGGGTAGTCTGCCGTGTCACATTCTGATGTTGCTATGTCTCTTTTCTCAGTTCTTTGTAGCCTCAGATCCAGCAGTTAAAACAGACCGGCTATGGCAGGACAAGTACACCTTACGGAAATCGATGATCCCTTCTTTTATTACAATGGATCAGTCCAGGAAGGTAAGGCCAGAAGGGAGATTCGTGGTTTTGATATTTTAATCTGTATCTACCTGTATGTGCCTGCATCAGGTGACAAAACTTATCATCTTAAAATGTTATTGCATTATAGAAGTGTGTATTAATTGAATGTGTTGACCTATAAATATGTGTGTGTTAATAATGTCTTTTTAGAACTCACTTGATACTTTCCCAGATATTCTTGTTAATTTTTAATTAATAGTTTGTTGCTCAGGAATATTTGTGGTAGTTGAATGATCAATGATTTTTATGTAAAAGTAACTCTAGGATGTTTTCTTTTCTAGGTCCTCTTGATAGGAAAATCAATAAATTTCCTGCACCAGGTTTGTCATGACCAGACGCCCACCACGAAGATGATAGCTGTGACCCAGTCTGCGGACTCACCCCAGGATGGTATGATGGTGATCGCTGTGGTGAGGGTGTTGTGTATATATATTGCTGGAAGCATTTTTTTGTCCAATAGGACTGACACGTTTTCTGAATTGTTATCCAGAATACCTTAATATATAGTGTGATATGTGTAAAATATTACTATGTAAATTTTGAATTCCCTTTTTTATGTGGACTTAATAAGTATTGGACTAGGTGTGGCTGTTTTATTCATAGTAAATTACTCTTAGTAATCTGTATTATTTTTAAAAAATGGTACAGCGATAGTTTGCTGAGATAAGAAAGGAAAACTGTTGCTCTTGGTGGCTGCACCTATGACAGAGGCTCATTCAGGAATCAGCAGGAATTCACAAGTGTTGATTGTATTCAGAGTGCTGCCCTGCTCTAGATGTTCTCTGGTTCCCTCATTCACTATTGTCCTCTCCTACTTTTCGCATCATTGCATGGTGTTTTGTGCACGGACAACTTTCTGGTCTTGGCTGTTTCTGTTCGCGTGCTTATTCTGACTCACGCTGCATATGGCACAGCGTGGCAGGTGTAGGCAAGATGATACCAATTATTGTACATGACGATGACTGTGCCTTTCATTAGCTTACAGTCTAGCTATGAAGATAAAACATGGAAAATAAAATGAAATAATGAATAGTAAATAGTAAAAGATAAGAAGTGCTAAATGAGATGTATGGATAAATTGCTGTAAGTGTACAGTGCTGTAGGGTTGGTGGTAGGCGACTATGTGAATGCTAGACACCAGAACTTTTTCACCTGGCATCACCAAACTTTGTACCCTGTGCTGGTCCTCGCCTCCCCTCAGCCCCTGCGACCTCCACTTGACCCTCTGCTTCTCTGAGTTGGAAAACTTCAGATTCCGCAGACAGGTGATACCAGACAGTGTTTCTGTGTCTGCATTATTTCTCTTACCATAATGTTCTCCAGGTCCATCTGTGTTGCCACAAACAGCAGAATTGCCTTCTTTTTTTAAGGCTAAATCATATTCTCTTGTGTACATACGCCACATTTCCTTTACATATTCATCTGTAGATAGACGCTTGGGCTGCTTCCATATCTCATACTTAGGAGATTACTTAATGCTGCAGTGGACATAGGCTGCATGTATCTTTTAGTGTTTTTATTTTCTTTGGGTAAAAAACCAGTAGTGGAATTACTGGATCATATGGTAGTTTTTTATATTTAACTTCTTGAGGACCTTCCATACTGTTTTCCGGAGGGTCTGCAGCAGTTTGCATTCCCGCCAAAAGTGCATGAGTGTATCCCTTTCTCCGCATCCTCACCAACACCTGTTGTTTCTTCTGTTTTTGATTCTGGCCATTCTGACAGGTGTGAGGTGGTACCTCCCTGTAGTTTGATTTGCATCTCCCTGATGATGAGTGGTGTTGAACATCTATTCATGTACATTTTGGCCCAATTTGATTTTTAGTATCTGAGAGGACTCACTAGATGAGGTCTCCAAGGTATTGGAAAAGCTATGTTGAAAATCCAGACTGAGGTCAGGGCCAGCTGTCGGGCTTTGGGAAGTGCCTGCGTCACCATGCTGGTTAAAGACAGGGCCCCTTAGTGTAGTGAATACTCCAGCTGTTGGGGTCAGATGCCTCTCCCTCCTTGCCCCAAGTGCATTCATCACAGACAATTTAGCATATACTTCTTAGGGATGCACAGACCCCAGTTCTTAGAATAGAGAGAGATGTGACCCAAGAACAGATTTTTGGGAAATACCCCTGTTGACAAGGTAGAATAATGAAGGAGAGCCAGGAGACTTGTGTTGACAGATTTTGACCTTTCCCTATCACCCAGAGAAGACAACTAGCTCAGGCCACACAGTGTGGTACCTGTGCTCACTGTGGAGACGTGCAGACAAGGATTTTTGCCAGTGAGGCAAAAGTCGTTGTGAGGCCTGCAGTCGTGCCTGGTGGATTGTGGCTACTATTGAGTTCCTGGACTGCTCCCCTTGGTTACGTTGACGACAACTCAGCCCCTGTCCTCCCTGCGGCTTTGGGCTACAGGGCAAGGGTTTCTTTACCATTAGGCTAGGAGTATGGTTGGAAAGATAAAAGATAGGAAACCTGGAAAGACCGACAGGAACACAAAAGCAAGGGGAAAAGTTGAATTTGTATTTCACATTTGAAAAATTTTGAATATTTGAAAAAAAAAAAAAAGAAAGAAAAATTTTGAATATTTGGAAGTGTGACCAAAGAGTAGAATCCAGTTTTACAAATGAGAGTGGAGGATAGGCCCCAACTGTTAAGTGTTGTCATAGTTTTTAAATAAAATCAAATACTTAGTTTTATAAACTGTCTTGTGCCATAGAAGTGTAAGTTAGCAGGAAAAAGCTCTAGTATGTGTGTAATATCCTTGCGCTGTTTCTTTGCAGTATAAAACTATGGAAACGTTTACTTTTTTATGTTACTGCTTGGAGTTAGGTCTGCTTTTATTCCACGTTCTCTGAAAAATCTCCCCACACGTCTTCCCCCATGGTTAGCTTCATGTCGTGGCTGCATGTGACAGCACCAGACCTTCAGCCAGGCTAGCCATTCACAGAGCTCACTCTTTACATGTGCCATCCTGTTTGTTCTTGAGATGGGTTTCAAAAGTGTCATGTAGGCACGTGTGGGCGATTTCAGCATTGAATACCTCCCTTATACTGCACTTTTCATCAGCGTGTTTTAGTGTGGTTTTGAGTTCATTACACTGTAGAGGATAACTTGACCTTTATATCTGGAAATGACCAGCTGATATTGGGGCTCCTCTTTCTGGTCACAGTACACAGGCTGCTTGCACAGACGGCCACACAGCAGCATTTCCAGTTTCTGGGGCTTGGGGCTCACACCTTCCTGAGCACACACATGGCCTGTCATATCTGTCTCCGAGGCCATTTGTGGGTTTTGGCAATGGCTTTTGTACGTGGCAGCCTTTAGTTTTATCTTTATTAAAATACAGATTATAGACGTTTGTGTACTTCTCCTTTTGTTCTTTACAGCTGCAGATGTGTTCACAGATTTGGAGAACGCATTTCGGGGGAAAATTGATGCGGCCTATTTTGAGACCAGCAAGTACCTATTGGACGTTCTGAACAGAAAGTACAGCCTCCTGGACCACATGCAGGCGGTCAGGCGGTACCTGCTTCTTGGCCAGGGGGATTTCATAAGGCACCTAATGGATTTGCTCAAGTAAGAAGACTCTTTGCATTTTTATGAATACACATAGATTCAGCATGATAAAGAGTCTTAGGGTTCTTGTTTTAAAGAATCAATGGCATTAGAGGAAAATGTGTTGAATCCTCTTAGAACATCCTAGTAAGATGAAATCTGAAGAGATAAAGTTCTCACATAGAAGTCCTTTCATTTGTTCGTTTCCCGTGCCTTGGAGATACTGTGGCACTGACAGTCCAGTGTCCAAAGGGTGTGCAGTGGGTCACCCTTAGAATCGTGATGTCCATATGTGTGATTGTTCTGATTTAACGAGGATCTCTCTTCCCATCGGATCTCTGCAGGGGATTATATAATAGTTCATGTTGCTACAGGCCAGACTTCAATTAAAAACTTTATTTTTTAACATATGTGGCACATGTAAGTATTTTCAAGTGAAGCAGAATCAAAATTAATTTTTTGAGACTTAAGTGTTTAACTTTCCAAAACACTTGGCAAAATTCTATTGACGGTCAATTTTGTGAAACTTTTTTTTTTTTAAATCATTTTTTAAAATTTTTATTTATTTATGATAGTCACAGAGAGAGAGAGAGGCAGATACACAGGCAGAGGGAGAAGCAGGCTCCATGCACCGGGAGCCCGATGTGGGATTCGATCCCGGGTCTCCAGGATCACACCCTGGGCCAAAGGCAGGCGCTAAACCGCTGCACCACCAGGGATCCCAATTTTGTGAAACTTTTTAAAGATTTTATTTATTTGAGAGAGAGAATGTGCATGCATGTGCGTGTAGAGAGTGTGCGTGCATGTATGCGCGTGTGCTTGTTCACGCTCTGGGGGAGGAGCTGAGGGAGAGGGAGAAGCAGGCTCCCCACTGAGGAGGGAGCCCGATGCAGAACTCAGTCCCAGGACCCTGAGATCATGACCTGAGCCAAGCTAGTTGCTTGACCCACTGAGCCACCCACGTGCCCCTAATTTTGTGAAACTTTTGTTCTCATATTGTAGTTGTTTCTTTTTCATTTTAGTGTTTATAATCTGAACTCTTTATGATTTTGAGTTTTTATAAATCTCATTAAGAATTCAAGTAACAGGGGATCCCTGGGTGGCGCAGCGGTTTGGTGCCTGCCTTTGGCCCAGGGCACGATCCTGGAGACCCGGGATCGAGTCCCACGTCGGGCTCCCGGTGTATGGAGCCTGCTTCTCTCTCTGCCTATGTCTCTGCCTCTCTCTCTCTGTGTGTGTGACTATCATAAATAAATAAAATATTAAAAAAAAAAATTCAAGTAACATTTTATTTTTTAAAAATCTGTTAAGACCAGAACTTGTCCGTCCAGCTACAACTTTGTATCAACACAACTTGACTGGAATTCTCGAAACTGCTGTCAGAGCCACCAATGCCCAGTTTGACAGCCCCGAGATCCTCAAGAGATTGGACGTGAGGCTCCTAGAGGTACTGTGGTCCTGGTCCTGTGTAGGCAGTGAGCTCCCTGGCCAGCCCTCCCATCAATGTTCCCTGTTTAAGTGCATGTAGTCTTACCTGGTGGATGGGGGTTGTGCCTGCTGCTGTGTAATCTTAGGTGGGCATAGAACACGCAGTGCTTACCACAGGCCTGGCAGTGCATTGTGTAGTTAGCCTTACTCTTGTTAATGGTAATGTTGCAGAAGCCACAGGTATGATACCTGTTGGACGTTCTGAACAGAAAGTAATAATAATATATATCAAAATAATAAGATTTATCAAAAATCTATGTTTTTAATTTCAGTTTGATAGAAGATGACTTTTCTTTGGGGAATGAATATCAGAAACACTGTACACTGTTTGCTTAGCTATGATAAAGGACCATTAGCAGAGCCTGTTGGGTTTTTAAAATGTTGACTTTTAAAGGATTTGGGACATATAAGGCAGTGAGTTTCTGCCATAAAAATACGGTGACAAATTTGAAACAGATTTTATCATATTCATTCAAAAATACGCCATTCTTTCCACAGTATCTGTAGAGCACCTCTTAGGTGCCTATTGTTTCAGTGCTGAGGGTACAGGAGTTGGCAAAAAGATGCAGTTCTCATGTGGCTAATGCTCAGAACTATTGAGCATTTTTCCAAAAATTGGGCTTTATTTTGCTGCCTTTTCTTTGAGGACTGGCTGGATCCTTTGGCAGGAAGCCTAGCACTGGTGGGAAGGCCTGCAGTTTGTGTTTTTGCTCCCAGGTCTCTCCAGGTGATACCGGGTGGGACGTGTTCAGCCTGGACTACCACGTCGATGGGCCAATTGCAACGGTAAGGCAGTGCTGGGTGATGTGACAGCAGCCACGGCTCCTCACATTGCTAGCTGTCATGTTGTTGTAGAACTGGCCATCTTCTCAGTGAGCTTCTAGTGCAGGCGATTGCTTAACATCTGGGTGAGACCCACCGAATGAATACTGAAGCAACAATCGCTATGTGTTTTAGATGATCATTAATGAACACTGAGATGGTCTATAATTTTAAGGATTCTTAAAAATACCATTTGTTCCATCCTAGGTTTCAGCAGGTATTTAATAAACAGATTGCTTGTTGTGCTCCACTGTTATTAGACCATGGCTACTAATTCAGGATAATGTGAAAGGAACCACAAAGTGTATTTTACAGGAGTCACGTTTTTACTGTTTAGATCAAATATACTTAGCATTCATTGAAATGGACGGGAAGAGGCTGTACGGTTATCTGTTGTGCATTTGCTGCGCCTCACCAAAGTGCTATTTCTGTCCACGTCAGTCCAGATGGGGAGGGGTGTAACCCCAGGAGCTCTTTGTGTCTGCAGTTAACTGAGCCCCTTCCTTCCGGGTGCATGCTGTTATATCATACCAGAGTAAACTCCTTTGCCAGGAAATGTCCTTGAGCTGACTTCAGTCATTTTACATCTGAAGGAGGACATTCATCTCTTTAGATTATTGGGAAAAAGACTTTGTTAAGAGGTAATATAACTTGGCTCTAAAATTACTCCAGTTGTGAGCCTCACCCCCACCAGGCTGCTTTCCAGGGCGTCCTCTCCCTGCTCTTGCTGTGCTGTTGCAGCATGCTTGCTGCGAGATGGGGGCTCCCAGTATGTGAATGCAGAACTGCTCTCCTATTTAATTTTTTGTCACATTCAAATTACTTTTTTTCCTCATTTGACTTGTATCCTGAATAGTTGTAGATACTTATTTGTTAAAACATTCTGTTGTGGAGCTCTTGGGTGGTTCAGTCAGTTAAGCGTCCAACTCTTGATTTCGGCTCAGGTCATGATCTCAGGGTCCTGAGTTAAAGCCCTGTGTGGGGCTCCCTGCTGGGCATGGAGCCTACTTTAAACAAAAAATTCTGTTCTATACATTATTATTTAAATCCGAAACTTTGATATTATCTACTTTGTTAATGTTGAGTACGTTGCATATTATTTTTCTTAGTATAAAAGGTACCATAGTAAAGTATTTATTATTTCAGAGTAAGTATATATATGTATATGTTCCATATACACAGTTCCTTAATTATTTCACAATATTTCAGATTTACTGAGCATACAGTTAAAAGTGGCATAGCTTTGTATATAAACACGTGGTTATGCAGTATATTTTTTAAATTTTAGATTTTTGAAAGCTCTAGTCAAAACAGTCAATAGAAGAACTTTGTTACACATTTATTTTTAAAAAATTTAGGATGGATCTCTGTCTATGGCTAACAAGTCACCTCCCCACTCCAGCAGCTGGAGGGCACGCCTGGGAGGCTACTCTGGGAAGGAGAGCAGGGCTGGTAATGAATTAGCAGGATGTGCTGGGGACATTGTATGGGAGGTGATGTCTTGCACATCTGGCTTTTGCTGTTCCAGTCCTAGGGCAAGCCTCTGTCTCAGCTTGTTACATTTTCAGCTAACTGGAATATTTTATTATTAAAAATACACTTTTAGATCAAATTTTGGAAGAAAATGGATTTTCCTCTTTTTCCTTATTAAACATTATATCGTCTCTGTTTCTTTTCTCATTAATTGAGATTGTAATTTTTGTAGAAAACTGAATTATGAGGACATACCTTATGTTAGTCACATGATTTTTATCTTTTATGACAGTATAATTTTAACTTCTTGCTAATTCTGTGAAGAAGGACATGTAGAGATTATCTCTCATCTCCTCACTTGGGTACTGGGTGGGATAAAATCCTTCAGTTCTTTGTCCTTGATCTCCAGGGAATTAAATGAGGTGTCGGAAACTTATTTAATGTTTTTTCTGAACTGTATACTGCATAGGCAGTGAACTGAAAGACCATATACATGGCAAAATGAAACATGGAGGGTATTTCCCCTATACAAATGTAGTGGGAAGGAATGTTTTCTCTGAAACAGTTACTGTTTTTAAAGAATTGATTAAACTGGATGTTTAAACTGCACATTAAATGTGCTCTGGGAAACCTGGCACTTAAAGGGTCCCTTGAAATAGCATTTGTATAACAAAGATTTCTTTAATTCATTTGTAAAATTGTTTCCTTCAGTCACTGTTTATAGTTACAAAAACAGTAGTGTGGGCAGCACAGCAAAATAGATAATCCCCAAAACATTCACAGTTGATTTCAGAGTCCATTCAAAACAGTTCCTAACCATTCCTGTTTAGACATGCCGTCGTGAGTTAGTATTCAGCACCTGCCAAATACTGGCACAGAAAGGCCTACAGAAAAATAGACAGGTAGTCCTTGTAACACATGAGCAGTGCCAAGAATATACAAAATAAGAGAAGGCAAAGCAGTCTACAACGAAGTGCTAAAATTGCAAGGGTCAAATGATAAATATTCTGTCTGGAGAAGAGGGACATTGGTGAGGCCAGGGAAAAGTGTGTGGCCTGTGTCCTTGGGGGCCATGTGGGGTGTGGGACTAGCTAGGGCATAGGGAGTACCCGGGAGTGGTGTGAGGGGGAAGGTCTCAGGCTGAGGGGCCATGCTCCCGGGGTGGGGAGGGGCAGCCCAGAGCTGCTGGAAGCAGAAGTCCTACATGGGTAAGCTGTTCCTAGTTCTTTGTGCTGCGAGGGGAGTGTTGGTAATGGAGGCGACGCATTCCTTGTTTGAGGTGTCTGGAAAAGGGCAGACATGTGCCCACATCTGTTCTGCACACATTGGTGTCAGAAACATGTTTGGCTGTCATCTGCAGAAAACCCTGTTACGTGTATGCATGGGACAGATGGGCACTAGAAGATTATTTGTGGTTCACCTGACATGCGTATTTAACTGGTGTCCTGTGTTTTTATTTGCTCAATCTGGCCCCCATAGGAGGGAGGCGGGCATGGAAGGAAGGCCTCACCCCACCCCTGCCCATGGGGCTCATCCTCCTGGGATGTGACACCGCTGGCCATTTTGCAGTGAAAGAGCCATAAATACGTATGTGAAAACAACCCGGAGCCCTCTTTACAGGCTGGAGATTGTTCCAGGCCCATCCTCCATGAGATTTGCCACCCTCTTATCTCCCTCAGGTGGGCTCGGGTAGCAAAAACTGCTACGGAGCCAGAGCTGGAGTTGGAGTTAAGAGTCCACAGTTTCGACTATGGTTTAGGCTCAAAGTCCCGACGTATCATTTCCTAACCGTGTAACCTTAGGCCTCTGTTTCTCAGTCTATAAAATTGGTATAAAAATATCTATCCTGCTGTTCCTGTGAGTTTGCTTGACATGATGCTTAGCACATCAGTAATGATCCTTTCCTGAAACTTACTATAGTAATTGGTTGTGTACAACGTAGAGTTTATTAGAGTTGATTGTGTATGCTTTGGCTTTTTTTGCTTAAAGATAAAAAGATGAAAGGTGGAGACCTGTCCAGGGGGGGAGGGGGGCTTCCATCACAGAGTACTACATACAGTCTGTCTTGTGCTGTTCTTCACAGGTATTTACCCGAGAGTGTATGAGCCACTACCTGAGAGTATTTAACTTCCTCTGGAGGGCCAAGCGGATGGAATACATCCTTACTGACATTCGAAAGGGACATATGTGCAATGCAAAGCTCCTGAGAAATATGCCAGGTAAATGCACTGCTGGGCAGTCAGGGGGCCTGCGTTGCAGCCTGGCAAACAGAGGAGTGGATTCATGCTTTTGGATTTGGCTTTTGTGAAAAGGCTCATTTGTAATATTGCTTATCTTGATTTCTGTGCAAGTCAGAATATGAGTCAAATTAGATTGTTTAGATCATGAGGTTTTTTTTCAGAGTCACATTCGTTAGTACTCTAGTGTTTACATATGGATTTTATTTTGATTTTTAAGGAAAGAAAGCTGCTTAATAAATTGCTGGTTCACTTAAAATTCACCTAGTATTTTGATTAAGGTCTATTTTGGAATTGCTTTAATGTTTGTTTTGGTTCATAAACCAGGATGTGGAAATATTTTGTAATATTACTTTGTAATTATAAGCCATAATAAAGATTCTCATGTCAGCTAGCCAGGTTTATTTTAATGTTATGAATACTGAATAATTTCATTTATGGATAATTTTGAAATCTTCATATTGAAATTCATTTGGTCAGAACCTTTGAGAAAGTATTTCAACGACGTTTCTCTAAAGAGAAGTGACACTTGTAGGTTCTTAATCTTTTGGTGAAAGTGGTTATTGAAAAAGGAGCCATTGATTGAAGACAGGCACGGGTCATCTGTACATGTTTACTAGGTCAAGGCTGATCCTGGAGCAGCTCCCAGAGTTCCAGAATAGGTATACCCAGAAGCCGGGGGCCTGTGTGTTGACAGATATATTCCGTGTCCCATGCTTTCTGAATTCACAGCTGGTCTTTTCCTGGGGATCAGGATCCCCTTACGTTCCTTGCCTTGCTTTCTCTGGACTCACTTTGTAGAAAATTAATAATAAGGAGCCTCTGATATAGCTGGGAAAGAAGCAAGAGAGAATGTTTTCCTTTAGATACCATAGTGGTCGTGGACAGGAAATACTGTCTTGGAGCATTTCCAATCCATGAGGGCTGCCTGGCAGAAGGGCTGCTTTGTGATGGCAGAAGGAGGCATCCGTCACTCAGAGGACCTCACGGTCTCCTGCTCTTCACTGTGTCCCTCTTTCCCATGGTGTGTTGCGGGGTGACTCATGCAGTCCACCGGGTGCTCGCTGGTGAACTGTCCTGTTGCCGGCCTCACACCCTCCCCTGGTGGCATCCAGGCTGTGGCGTGAGTGGTGTGGTGCCCGCGTCCTCCCTCCTTCCTGATTTGGACGGTCTCTGGGTGGTGTGTACGCTCTGTCACAGGGAGGCCTCTGGCTCTAGCTGTTAGCTGGTTGTGACACATTGCTGATTTCAGTATCATCTCACCAGGGTCAGCATGAATTTGCTCTTCTCAAGTATTGGAGTAGTCCGCAAGCTTTTTTCTCCTCAAGTCACAGACTTCTGATTGATTTTCTGTGTGTGGGAGAAGTATGCTTTATCTTGTAGAGCATTAATCACGTTAACATAACTTCATGGTGTTACAGAGAGCTTTGTGTTAGCTTCTTTCACTGACCCTTTCTTTGTCACTGAAACTTCTCCTAAAATATTTATAATAGCAGAATATTCCTTCATGTGTATATATTTACACTGTTCTATCTTTTCTCTTTGACATGTATTCTGTATTCTTTTTTCCCATGAATATAACTACTGCCATAAAGTTTAAGTATATATTTATATGCATCTAAATATTTCTTTAGATGAATTAGAGATGGAATAGCTGAGGTAGCAGGTATTGATTCTATTTTTACTTTACATTTGCAAGCACTAGTGCTCATACTTCAACTCTGAGTGTACGTCATCAGATGGCGTCAGGGAACGAGGTGCTGATTGAGGGCACATGCGCACTAGCAAAGCCCTCTGCCTAGCGGCTGGCTGTATTACTCTTGGTCAGCTAACATCCATTTATTTGAAAAATTTTAATGCTTTTTAAATGGTGAGTATAAACAGTTTTTTTGTCATTTGTGTTTCTCTTTTCGGGAAACTAGTTTTTTACTCATGTTTCTGTTGGGGTGTAATATTCTTTTAGTTATAAGGAATATTTTAAAGTTGTTAGTGTTCAGGCAACTAAATGAGCAGAAATCAACTAGCTTTTGTTAATACAGCAAATTTAGAAACATCCCGCCAACTATAAATCTGAGGCAGAAATACAGAAAGATTATTTAAAGTGCTCCTGTAAACCACCTTTGGAGCTTTTCACACATGTGCAGTGTGTATAACAGGCTTGGTGAATGTGTACAGGATCATTAATTATTACCACAAATATCATTTGAAAAATATTTATCAAAATATTTTAATAATAGTGAATAGTTACACTTGAAAATGATTTGCTTAGTATAGGAGTTTTCGGTATTGGTCTCCCAAGATGTTTATGCCTGTTTTTATATATTTGTCTTTCAGCTAGACAAAAAACAATTGTTGATACGAAAATTGTTTAAAGATTTGGGTTCTAAAAAAAAAAATAAAAAAGATTTGGGTTCTAGTGGTATGGAGTCTTTTTGTTGTTGTTGGATTCAATTAATCTAAAAAGTATTAGAATTAGTGGCAACTAAATTTGTATTTCATATTGCAGCTAACTAAATGAAATAGACAAGTATGGTTAAATGAGCTTGTATTCTTTCTCTTCTTTTGTGTACCGGAGGGACCTAGATGGAGGTCCCTCCCACCTGGGGAGTGGTATTAAAACGATCTCCTTTTTGGTCCTTATTAGAAATAAAAATGAACGTGGTGGAGGTGGGAGATGCGCCACCACAGGCCCTCTGCTACATTTTGTTGGTGTAATTGGCAGCTGTTTTTCTTCCTTGTGATTAATATAATGATAATGTTCATCCCACTGTGGACAGTGTTCTAGACTGCAGAAATGATAACTTAAAAAGTGAGTAGACATTTTTCTCTTCAGAGTTTCTCTCTATATGTATCATCTTTGTCTGCATGGATGAGTAGGTGCCCCCCCGGTGATTAGAGATTTATATGGAGTTCCCTGTGCTGGACCCGTAAGCCATGTGGTTCATGGTCAGCACAGATGCTGAGCGGCACTGGCTAGGTGAGTCTGTAGGCCACCAGCACTTGGCTGAGGCCATGAGCTCATTTCCTTCCTCTGCCTCAGTTCCCTCATCTGGGGTGGGACAGCAGCGCTTGCTTCCTGGGGTCACAGGGATTGAGTCTGAGTAGTGCACTTACCTGTGCTGCCCAGGGGTGGGGGGTCTCTGTGCTGGTGTCATTGCTGCCTGCCTGGCCATATGATGGACAGCTAATGGCCTCTGCAGGAGGACCTTCGTGGTGATTAGAGATTCCACACAAAGGAGCTTTGGAAAGTCCTGATTCCCACTAACTTCTTTGAACCCTTAGCTTTGAGAAATAAATGAGATGGGTAATTTGACCTAGTCACTTAAATACAGTAGCATTAGTTAGAAATGCAGGCTGAAGGAGGTGATTTGCAATTGTGAAGAAACTGTTTTAGGGTATTTTTTTTTTAAAGAAACTTTAAAAAAAAATCATTTTAACAACCCTTCTCACTGTAGCACCTCCAGATGAATAAGTGCGAGTTGGAGATGGCTCAGCCTTTTGGTGAGTCTCTTCCAGAGCCTGCCTTGCTCAAATCAGGCTTGAAGTTCTCCCAGCATCCCATAGAGGGCAGCACAGAATTACAAATGTGGATCTTCCATTTCCATCCTAAAGAATCTCACAGAAGAACCTTTCTTGGTGGTGTGTATGAAGTTGTCTGCTGTGAAATTAGCCTAGTGAGAGACGTATTATGTTTATGTAGTTATTGGACCTCAGTGCAAGTGTTGCTTTGCTTTTGAGATTCTTTATTTGTAGGTCAGCCACAGCCATAAAAACACAAGCACTTATATGTGAAGTATGTATTAAATGTATTTTCAGGGTGCTGAGTAACAAGATCCAAGGGGTATTTCTGGTGTAAGTTAGATTTTTTTAGGCATTAAAGGACCAAATTGTCCCTTACAAATTCATTGTATTTATGAATTGGGTTCCTAGTCATTTGTTAGAGAGCAACTAGGCCATGAGAGGTTCTGAGTACAGTGTCTAGGATGTGACTTCCCATGTGGGGAAGACTTGCAGCACTATAGGGACTTCAGACTTCCATTATATGAGTTGTTAGGTTCCTTTTCAGTGTGCAGTGCCTCTGAGCAGTGGCCACAGGTCCCTGTACTCAGAAGTTTTATTTTGGAAGAACGTCATTAAAGATGCTATTTTGTATACTCATTTATAAAAGAAAAGATGATTGATTTCTCTAGAAGGAAAATAAAGTATTTGGTAGTACTTTACACTGTTAAAGGGAAGAACACCTCTTTTAACATTGTTGCTAATTTGCCTTGGTCAGGGAAGGCCTTTGAACAGGATGTGCGTTTAAATAGTCAAAACATGGGGGAATACACTCATCCACCTTAATTTTTGAGGACGAAGTCACTCATTCAGCAAATGATTGTTGAAGGCCTACTTTGTGCTGCCTATTCTTGGTATCCAGTGATGGACATGACAGACAAGGCCCCTGTGGTGGCTATGAGGGCAGGATGGACATTTATTTTTATTTTTTTTAAAGATTTTATTTATTTTTCATGAGAGACACAGAGAGAGGCAGAGACATAGGCAGAGGGAGAGAAGCAGGCTCTCTATGGGGAGCCAAATGCGGGACTCAATCCCAGGACCCCAGGATCATACCCTGAGCCAGAGGGAGATACTCAATCTCTAAACCACCCAGGTGTCCCAGGATGAACATTTAAACAAGAACTTAGAATTCCCTGTGATGAGTTGTTTGATGTGGAAGAGACCAGGTGATCTAGGAACATGAAAAGGACACACCTGGTGGATGTGGGTAGTGTTCAAGGGCTCCGCGGAGGCATTGGTGTCCAAGGCAGCACCTGGGTGGATGTGAGCATGTCAGTGAAGGAAAGGGTGTGGGGTGGGGAGGATGGGCCAAGACCCAGGTCTTGAGGGCTTCACAGGCTGGGTCTTGGGTAGTCTGACTTCAGTAGCAGAGGGAACCACAAGAGGACTTGCACCAGGGAGTGGGACACACTCAGATTTGTTTGGTTCTAAAAGCCACTCTGGCATCTCTGAGGAAAGTGGTTCTCAGAGGCAACATTGGAGGTTGGCAGAAGCATTGATTGTGATCCTGTGGAAGGGTGGCTGTGGTGGACACAGCACCCTGGGGCTGGGGAGAGTGCACGGACTTGAGGAGCTCTGGTGGGCAGGGCTGGGTGATTGGGCTCAGCAGGGCATTCACCAAGCCCTGAGCACTGGGGGAGGAACACTTTGGGAGTAATCCTTCTGTTTCAGATACATTAATTTGAGGTGTTTTTAAGAACATAATGTGACACATCTGGTTGGATTGATTTGATGAAGCCCAAGACAGATCAGAACCAGAGATAAAGATGTAGATAATTCTGGAAGCCATGGAATTGAGTTTGCCTCAAAATGGGGTGAGAAGGGAAAAAAATAGGTCTTGCAGCAAAGAGCAGCAAAACAGGCTCTCCTAACTGAGATGAAGAAAAACAACCAGAAAACTGGGCAGTGGACCTGGGGAGAGTCGTCTCTCTGAAGCCATAGAAGGAAGTACTTCAGGGAGGAGAGAACGCTCCAGTAAGGCCACACTGCAGGAAAACAGCTAAGGTAGAGACTGGTGACCAACCCCAGCTGTCCCTTGTATTTGGCGACCTGGGCCAGGGCCGATGTGACATCCCTGGGCAGAGGACAAGAGAGCTGGGCCCAGAGTAGCTTCCCGCCTGAGGGTGTGTCTCTTGGGAAGGATGGAGGGAACTGGTGGACGGAGGACTCCAGGGTAGTGGCAGCTGGAAGGTCAGGCAGAGAAAGGAGAGAGTTTCTGGGCACTGTGGAGAACTGGCTGAGGCCGAATGCCATGAATTCTAGGTTGTTTCTCTAGATGCTTCTGTTTTGTGGTCATTGAGCTGCATTTTCAACTCTTGACGTGGGTGACATGAGAGATTCTGGTGGATTAATGATGGGCGGTGGAGAAATTGTGCAGTGATGTAAATCCAAGATCATAAAGTGGAGTCAGTAACTTAGCCACTGTGTTATCAAACTGTGTATGCCACACAGAAGTTCCTGGTGTATGGAGTTCAAAGATGAAATGTGAAAAATGTTATTAAACTTGTATAACATACAACTAAAACCCAACATGTGATCCCGATAGTGCCGGATTGTCACTGGGACCTTGGTGAGAGCACCCCGGCGAAGACCCCCTAACCAGAGAGACACGAGCAGTAATAGTGTTTACTGGATGGATTGAGCTTTTTCCCTTGTGTACAGAACACTGGCTTTGAACTAGATGCTGAGATGAGCCACACAGATTTCTGTGTTCCTGTAACACACACGGGGCCTCAGGGACAGTGCTGAGAGGAGCTTGCTTACTGTCTTCATGCACGTCCATCAGGATATGCGATGAGGTCTACGATTTTGGCAGTGATGTTAAACTCTGGTAGAAGAACGTCAGGTTGGACAGGTATAAACTGCACAGATGGCTCAGTAGGGTGGATTGTGAGCTGAGGGCATCCACTGAGTCCATGCAAAGCCGCGCATCTTCAGAAGCACTCCTAATAGAGGGGACATTCAGAGACATGGGATACCACAGCGAGACCTGGGTGTCCTCATGTGTAGCTTGTAAAGAATCAGTGTGGATGGTGCACACCTTCATGCGTGTTGGATGCTTTAAGTATACACAGTCTCTCCAGGTAAGACTGCCTGGCCTTAGGGGGAAAGGTAGCACACTCCCTGTCACTCCAGCTCTGGAGTAAAGCCCACAGTGGAGGTATCAATGGCAGTCATTTCCTTTAGAAGCGTCCCGACATGGTGATGTGGACGATTCCCACTTAACACAAGCTTTCATGGTGCTCTTTTATGCCAGAAATAATTTTTAGGTAAGTAGGCTCTGAATATCAGGTGAGACACTTCTGCCCCTTTGGTAGTTTTAGTAGGAAACTACATTCTTCTTTTTGGGCTCATAGATGAATTTGCAGCCAGTAGCCTGTTCTGCATGGGAGTATTTACCCCATCCAAGGTGGCCTGCTGCTTCTTCATGGGGCCCAGCAGTGCATACTGACCCAGGCCAGCAAAGTCCCCCCTCAATGTCAAGGGCAATGAGGCACTTCTCTTTTTTTTTTTTTCTTACTCCTCTTTTTATGTATATATCCCCACTGTTCTTTTTGTCATGGGTTTCACTTCCTCATTACTCTTATGAAGGGACAAGAATGATTTCTTGAATAACTGCCTGCAGCAACAGTTGATTACCTAGGGAGCTAATTAACATCAATATGTCCTGTCTGACCCCTAATGAAACCATTCCTTTGGTGGCCCCCTCTGCTTGAGCCCTCCTCTGCCATGGTCTCCCCTAATACTCTGAAAAATTAAAAGTATGAGCAGAGAATGGCTCCTCTGTGGTGACCTCCAAGCCTTTTGATGGTTTTATAGTCTTGCAAAGAACAGGAGCAGAGTCCCATTTCCTTCCTGCTTCATGTTTTTCTCAGGTAACAGGATCCCAATTGGGCCCTTAAGGAAATGGCACTTTTGTCTCCAGGTCACTGGGAGTTGTGAAGTCTTGCACAGCAGCAGCAGACACATGTGTTGTAAAGAAGTCACAGAACTGAACATACATTTATATCCGTATGATGAAATATGTCTGTTTAATTTTCAGATGCAATTATTTTATTTTATGCCATTCAGGTCCTTACGTTATGTAAAGTAATGCAATGTGATTAGACAGCTAAACCCTTGTGTAGCTCTAATGGCATGGAAATTAGTTACAGAAGTGCCACTTTCTATTTTAAGGGTTTATCAGTAAAAGCTAGTGGTTCTACAGGAGGGGAAATGTGTTTCTGTGGCATCTAATACCTGCTCTTCGGCTCTCTTGCAGAGTTCTCTGGGGTGCTGCACCACTGTCACATTCTGGCATCTGAGATGGTCCACTTCATTCACCAAATGCAGTATTACATTACATTTGAGGTACATTTCAGAGCATTCTTTGATGTTAGTTTAAATAAGTCAATGTTTTAGGCTTTTGTGGGGTGTCTTTTGTCAAAGATCCTATACCAGGATGACACAACCCTAAGTGTTGCATTGTTGTTTCCTAGGTGCTTGAATGTTCTTGGGATGAACTTTGGAACAAGGTGCAACAGGCCCAAGACTTGGACCATATCATCGCGGCACATGAGGTGTTCCTGGACACCATCATCTCCCGCTGTCTGCTGGACACCGACTCCAGAGTAAGACCCACATACCATTTACAAACAGGAACACAAATAATAATAGTCTTCTCCTCTTGGGCTCCTGTCACATGGCAGATCTTAGAAATCACCTGATGCCCACATTAGTAGTAACTAGGCCTGTCTTATTAATAATCTAAAGTTCAAGGTGGACCATTTCTGAGCAAAATTAGAACAAGAACATGCTCTGAAATGGATGTAAAAGCGGTAAAGCATATAATCACACCCATCTGTTTCCTCGGTGTAATAGTAGTGTCCCCTTGTGGGCTTCAGGAGACCTAGATGAACCACCATGATGGTTTTGTGTTGTAGACTGAGTAAACCAGGCAAGGCTGTGTGAGGACACAGCAGATAGCCACCTGTCTGTAAGTTCAGGAAGATAAGGTGAAGATATGCAGGGCACTCCATGCCAGCCCTTCGTGTTCTTATCCAGGGATGGTCTTTTCTGTGTTTGCCATCATTAAGTGAGTGTCTGGCTGCATGTGTTTGAAAATAGTTTGTCTAGAAAAGTTTTTTTTTTTTTAATAAATTTATTTTTTATTGGTGTTCAATTTACCAACATACAGAATAACACCCAGTTCTCATCCCATCAAGTGCCCCCCTCCGTGCCCGTCACCCATTCACCCCCACCCCCCGCCCTCCTCTCCTTCCATCACCCCTAGTTCATTTCCCAGAGTTAGGAGTCTTTATGTTCTGTCTCCCTTTCTGATATTTCCCACACATTTCTTCTCCCTTCCCTTATATTCCCTTTCACTATTATTTATATTCCCCAAATGAATGAGAACATATAATGTTTGTCCTTCTCCGATTGACTTACTTCTCTCAGCATAATACCTTCCAGTTCCATCCACATTGAAGCAAATGGTGGGTATTCGTCGTTTCTAATGGCTGAGTGATATTCTATGTATACATAGACCACGTCTTCTTTATCCATTTCATGTTTCGATGGACACCGAGGCTCCTTCCACAGTTTGGCTATTGTGGCCATTGCTGCTATAAACATCAGGGTGCAGGTGTCCCAGCGTTTCATTGCATCTGTATCTTTGGGGTAAATCCCCAGCAGTGCAATTGCTGGGTCGTAGGGCAGCTCTATTTTTAACTCTTTGAGGAACCTCCACACAGTTTTCCAGAGTGGCTGCAGCAGTTCACATTCCCACCAACAGTGTAAGAGGGTTCCCTTTTCTCAGCATCCTCTCCAACATTTGTGGTTTCCTGCCTTGTTAATTTTCCCCATTCTCACTGGCGTGAGGTGCTATCTCATTGTGGTTTTGATTTGTATTTCCCTGATGGCAAGTGATGCAGAGCATTTTCTCATGTGCATGTTGGCCATGTCTATGTCTTCCTCTGTGAGTTCTCTTCATGTCTTTTGCCCATTTCATGATTGGATTGTTTGCTTCTTTGCTGTTGAGGTGAATAAGTTCTTTATAGATCTTGGAAATAGCCCTTTATCTGATATGTCATTTGCAAATATCTTCTCTCATTCTGTAGGTTGTCTTTGAGTTTTGTTGACTGTATCCTTTGCTGTGCAAAAGCTTCTTATCTTGATGAAGTCCCAAGAGTTCATTTTTGCTTTTGTTTCTTTTGCCTTCGTGGATGTATCTTGCAAGAAGTTACTGTGGCTGAGTTGAAAAAGGGTGTTGCCTGTGTTCTCCTCTAGGATTTTGATGGAATCTTGTCCCACATTTAGATCTTTCATCCATTTTGAGTTTATCTTTGTGTATGGTGAAAGAGAGTGGTCTAGTTTCATTCTTCTGCATGTGGATGTCCAATTTTCCCAGCACCATTTATTGAAGAGACTCTCTTTCTTCCAATGGATAGTCTTTCCTCCTATATCGAATATTAGTTGACCATAAAGTTCAGGGTCCACTTCTGGGTTCTCTGTTCTGTTCCATTGATCTATGTGTCTGTTTTTGTGACAGTACCACACTGTCTTGATGACCACAGCTTTGTAGTACAACCTGAAATCTGGCATTGTGAGGCCCCCAGATACGGTTTTCTTTTTTAAAATTCCCCTGGCTATTCGGGGTCTTTTCTGATTCCACACAAATCTTAAAATAATTTGTTCCAACTCTCTGAAGAAAGTCCATGGTATTTTGATAAGGGATTGCATTAAACGTGTAAAATGCCTGGGTAACATTGATATTTTCACAATATTAATTCTGCCAATCCATGAGCATGGAATATTTTTCCATCTCTTTGTGTCTTCCTCAATTTCTTTCAGAAGTGTTCTGTAGTTTATAGGGTATAGATCCTTTACCTCTTTGGTTAGGTTTATTCCTAGGTATCTTATGGTTTTGGGTGCAATTGTAAATGGGAATTGACTCCTTAATTTCTCTTTCTTCAGTCTCATTGTTAGTGTATAGAAATGCCACTGATTTCTGGGCATTGATTTTGTATCCTGCCACGCTGCCAAATTGCTGTAGGAGTTCTAGCAATCTTGGGGCGGAGGCTTTTGGGTTTTCTATGTAGAGTATCATGTCATCGGCGAAGAGGGAGAGTTTGACTTCTTCTTTGTCAATTTGAATGCCTTTAATGTCTTTTTGTTGTCTGATTGCTGAGGCTAGGACTTCCAGTACTATATTGAATAGCAGTGGTGAGAGTGGGCATCCCTGTTTTGTTCCTGATCTTAGGGGAAAGGCTCCCAGTGCTTCCCCATTGAGAATGATATTGGCTGTGGGCTTTTCGTAGATGGCTTTTAAGATGTCGAGGAATGTTCCCTCTATCCCTACACTCTGAAGAGTTTTGATCAGGAATGGATGCTGTATTTTGTCAAATGCTTTCTCTGCATCTAATGAGAGGATCATATGGTTCTTGGTTTTTCTCTTGCTGATATGATGAATCACATTGATTGTTTTACGGGTGTTGAACCAGCCTTGTGTCCCGGGGATAAATCCTACTTGGTCATGGTGAATAATTTTCTTAATGTATTGTTGGATCCTATTGGCTAGTATCTTGTTGAGAATTTTGCATCCATGTTCATCAGGGATATTGGTCTGTAATTCTTTTTGGTGGGGTCTTTGTCTGGTTTTGGAATTAAGGTGATGCTGGCCTCATAGAACGAATTTGGAAGTACTCCATCTCTTTCTATCTTTCCAAACAGCTTTAGTAGAATAGGTATGGTTTCTTCTTTAAATGTTTGATAGAATTCCCCTGGGAAGCCATTTGGCCCTGGACTTTTGTATCTTGGCAGGTTGTTGATGACTGCTTCAAGTTCCTCCCTGGTTATTGGCTTCTATTTCTATTTCTTCCTGTTCCAGTTTTGGTAGTTTGTGGCTTTCCAGGAATGCGTACATTTCTTCTAGATTGCCTAATTTATTGGCGTATAGCTGTTCATAATATGTTTTTAAAATCGTTTTTATTTCCTTGGTGTTGGTAGTGATCTCTCCTTTCTCATTCATGATTTTATTAATTTGAGTCTTCTCTCTCTTCTTTCTAATAAGGCTGGCTAATGGTTTATCTATCTTATTAATTCTTTCAAAGAACCAACTCCTGGTTCTGTTGATCTGTTCCACAGTTCTTCTGTCTCGATTTCGTTGAGTTCTGCTCGAATCTTTATTAACTCTCTTCTTCTCCTGGGTGTAGGATCTATTTGCTGTTTTTTCTCTAGCTCCTTTATGTGTAAGGTTAGCTTTTGTATTTGAGTTCTTTCCAGTTTTTGAATGGATGCTTGTATTGCGATGTATTTCCCCCTTAGGACCGCTTTTGCTGCATCCCAAAGATTTTGAACGGTTGTATCTTCTCATTAGTTTCCATGAATCTTTTTAATTCTTCCTTAATTTCCTGGTTGACCCTTTCATCTTTTAGCAGGATGGTCCTTAACCTCCACGTGTTTGAAGTCCTTCCAAACTTCTTGTTGTGATTTAGTTCTAATTTCAAGGCATTATGGTCTGAGAATATGCAGGGGACGATCCCAATCTTTTGGTATCGGTTCAGGCCCAATTTGTGACCCAGTATGTGGTCTATTCTGGAGAAAGTTCCATGTGCACTTGAGAAGAATGTGTATTCAGTTGAGTTTGGATGTAAAGTTCTGTCGATATCTGTGAAATCCATCTGGTCCAGTGTATCATTTAAAGCTCTCGTTTCTTTGGAGATGTTGTGCTTAGAAGACCTATCGAGGGTAGAAAGAGCTATATTGAAGTCACCAAGTATAAGTGTATTATTATCTAAGTATTTCTTCAGTTTGGTTATTAATTGATTTAAATATTTGGCAGCTCCCACATTCGAGGCATATATATTGAGGATTGTTAAGTCCTCTTGTTGGATAGATCCTTTAAGTATGATATAGTGTCCCTCTTCATCTCTCACTACAGTCTTCGGGGTAAATTTTAGTTTATCTGATATAAGGATGTCTACCCCCACTTTCTTTTGAGGACCGTTTGAATGGTAAATGGTTCTCCAACCTTTTATTTTCAGGCTGTAGGTGTCCTTCTGTCTAAAATGAGTCTCTTGTAGACAGCAAATAGATGGGTCCTGCTTTTTTATCCAATCTGAAACCCTGCGCCTTTTGATGGGGTCATTAAGCCCGTTTACGTTCAGAGTTACTATTGAAAGATATGAGTTTAGTGTCATCATGATATCTATTCAGTCCTTGTTTTTGTGGATTGTTCCACTGAAGTTCTTCTTAAAGGGAAATTTTAAGAGTCCCCCTTAAAATTTCTTGCAGAGCTGGTTTGGAGGTCACATATTCTTTCAGTTTCTGCCTGTCTTGGAAGCTCTTTATGTCTCCTTCCATTCTGAATGAGAGCCTTGCTGGATAAGGTATTCTTGGTTGCATGTTCTTCTCATTTAGGACCCTGAATATATCCTGCCAGCCCTTTCTGTCATGCCAGGTCTCTGTGGAGAGGTCTGCTGTTACACTAATACTCCTCCCCATAAAAGTCAGGGATTTCTTGTCTCTTGTTGCTTTAAGGATCTTCTCTTTATCTTTGGAATTTGCAAGCTTCACTATTAAATGTCGAGGTGTTGAACGGTTTTTATTGATTTTAGGGGAGGAATCTCTCTATTTCCTGGATCTGAATGCCTGTTTCCCTTCCCAGATTAGGAAAGTTTTCAGCTAGGATTTGTTCAAATACTTATTCTGGCCCTCTGTCCCTTTTGGCACCCTCGGGAACCCCAATTAAACGTAGGTTTTTCTTCCTCAGGCTGTTGTTTATTTCCCTTAATCTATCTTCATGGTCTTTTAATTGTTTCTCTTTTTCCCTCAGTTTCCATCTTTGCCATCAACTTGTCTTCTATGTCACTCACTCGTTCTTCCACCTCGTTAACCCTCGTCGTTAGGACTTCTAGTTTGGATTGCATCTCATTCAGTTGATTTTTAATTTCTCCCTGATTGGATCTAAATTCTGCAGTCATGAAGTCTCTTGAGTCCTTTATGCTTTTTTCTAGAGCCACCAGTACCTGTATAATAGTGCTTCTGAATTGGCTTTCTGACGTTGAATTGTAATCCAGATTTTTTAACTCTGTGGGAGAGAGGACTGTTTCTGAATCTTTCTTTTGAGGTGAGGTTTTCCTTCTAGTCATTTTGCTCAGTGCAGAGTGGCCAAAAACAAGTTGTATTGGGAAAAGGAGAAAAAGAGGAGAGAAAGAAGAAAAGAAAAGAGAAAAAGAAAAGAAAAAAGAAGAAAAAGAGAAAGAAAAAGAAAGAAAGGAAAAAAAGGGGTGGGGGAAGCAAACAAATCAAAAAGCAAAAAAAAAAAAAAAAAAAAGAAAGAAAACACAGGAGTATCTTCTGATTCAGTATACTTTAGGTCCCTTGACTTCCCCCTGGAACTTGTCCATCTATTTGGTCTTCTGGGGGAGGAGCCTGTTGTGCTGATTTTCAGGTGTTAGCACTTAGGGGAGCTGCTCTGCCCCCTCCTGGTGCAGGGCTCAGTGGGGGTTGTTTACCCCGTGAGGCCCCAGGAGGAACAACCACGGTGGCGGTGGCCAGCTCTGGAGCCCTGGATTCAGCCCCCGTAGGAACTCCGGAGCTCTCCGCCTGCAGGGCCTGGAGGCTCCAGGGCAGGGCCGCTGATCTGCCCAGCTCGGGGCAGGAGCGTCCTTGCTGTCCTGGGCCCTCCCGGCCTCTGCCTGTCCTGGGGGAAGGCCGGATCCTGGGCTGTGTCCCGGCGCCCTGTGCTCCTGGGCCTGCACTATTGGATTTGCGCTCCCGCCCCGCAGCCCCCTCCGTGGAGCCGCTGCCCGAGCCCCTCCGAGCTGCTCCGGGTCCAGCCGTCCTCTAGCTGCAGCCCTTCAGGGAGCTCGGTGCACTCTCCCTGGGGCGCAGTTGCTCTGTTACTGTCCCAGGGAGCCTGAGGGCATCCCCGCCCTCCTGGGGTCCTGCTCCACCTCCCTGCGAGGCCTTTCCACCTGGGAAGATTGGTGTAGCTCCTGCTTCTCTGGGACGGAACTCTCCTGTCCTGGGGGTACTCGCGGGGCCCCTCCCCCTTGGATGCCTTTTGTTTATTTATTCCCCACCCCCCCACCCCCACACACCCCCACCCCCGACTTCCTACCTTGATAGAAGCGCGAACTCTTCTCACTGTAGCATTCTAGCTGTTCTCTCTTTAAATCTCAGGCCGAATTGGTAGATTTTCAGGCTAATTTGAAGGTTATCTAGGTAATTTGGTGGGGACAGGTGATTTGGAGACCCTACTCTTCGGCCATCTTGCCCCTCCTCCTCCTGTCTAGAAAAGGTTTAAGTGTCACATGGCCCCAGCTTTGTTGCTCATGTTGCTCCCTGTAGACCCTGTTCTGAACGTTGCTGTTCCACGTGGCCAAGCCTTGTGGGGTTCTGATTTTATTTTGATGTCTGGGGAAGCAAGGAACATGTTTTCAATTGAAACAAAGATACTGGGATCCCTGGGTGGCGCAGCGGTTTGGCGCCTGCCTTTGGCCCAGGGCGCGATCCTGGAGACCCGGGATCGAATCCCACGTCGGGCTCCTGGTGCATGGAGCCTGCTTCTCCCTCTGCCTGTGTCTCTGCGCCTCTCTCTCTCTCTCTCTATCATAAATAAATAAAAATTAAAAAAAAAAAAAAAAAAGAAACAAAGATACTGTGACATAAGAGTCAAAATTTCATGTGCCGTTTTTGACATTCAGTGTGTGACTTCAAAGAAATTTCTGGCTCGTGGAGGGCTGCATCAGAGTCTACCAGCAGCCCCCTCAAGGGAATGCACTACTTCACAGAGACTGTTCCATTAGCAGATCTGGGTTTTCCAGGCATGGCTGGGAAACAGGTACTCAGGATGCCAAATTTTATTACTAAAACTGCCACTCATTTGTGTAAAAAATTGCCCAAAGATGCTTCTATACAGAAAGCTTTTACAAATATATGGAAACAATGGCACAAAAGTAATTTAAAACCCTTTGGTTATAATGAATAATTTAAGAAATAGCCACCTGCAGCCTTTTGGCCCTGGCTGCACTTAGTGAGCCACTCTGTGTCGGCAGAGCCCGTAGTGACCGTCTCTGTAGGCTGTGTGTCTGTTGGCCAACAGGCCTTTTCCTGTGCTGTTCAGATGAGTTGGTGTAGTAACACAGGAGATGCTGTTGCCTGGGGCTCTGCGGGCACAGTGCTGTCCTGCGGGAAGAGGCAGAGACACTTGTCTTTCTCATGCAGGTCTGCGAGAGGTAAATGGTAATTCACAGGAACTGTTCTATCATGGTGCCTGACTCATGACTTAAGTTAGTTACTTCTGTTTTTCAGTGGTTAAAAGCCCTGGTGTGTATTTTACAGAGCTTTAGTGTGGTTCAGGTCTGTGCTTTTCAGGGAACATGTGAACTTCCAAGGTATGCTCCACACTGACAGCAGGCACCCTGTGGGATATGAGGAGCCGTCAGTGGCTGGCAGTGCTGGCTTTCAACCCTGTCCACCCTGACAGTTCGAAACAGTCACACTTCTTGCCTCTAGGAGGTTCCCACTGATGTGAACAGAATCCAAGAAGAAAATATTCTTGCCTGTAAGGCAGTTTCCTTATGGTCATGGATGTGTACGTGTGAGTTGCCAAGTCACTGCAGGGAAGGAGTTGTGAGGCTAAAGGCTTAGTAATCGTTTTTGAAATAGCCTCTGCTGATGGTTTTACTTTTAATTTAATGGTTTAAAATAATCACTAGAGATTTTATTTTTTAAGGAATCCAATATATAGAACAGATTAGAAACATCTGTTAGTGACAGAGAAATTCAGTCTCTTTTGGTGTCTCCCTTAGTAAGAACACAAGCTTATTAAACAGACACATGGTTTTGAAGGTGGGGTTGTGGCACTGCTGGTGCAGATGTGTGCACATGTGTAATTCTCGTCTGTGCGTTGCTGAGGAAGATCCTGTGTTGCTTCTTTGGCTGTACACTGGTGCCACCCAGAACGCACACTTCTGGTTCTCTGGTCTAGCAGACTGCTGACAGAGCCCTTTGCATACTTAGCTTGAAGTCAGAGAGAGCACTCAGTCACCTTGTGAACTAATGAACTGTTCCAGGAATACTAGTATTTATTTGATTACAATAAAGAAACAAATTGGAGAAAATAAATCTTTATTAAAAACAAAAAAAATTGGCCCATCTCCATCTTTGGTTTACTTTTGCCTTATCAAGTAAGACCCCTCCAAAAGAAAAAGCAGCCTTGTGGGGAACCCAGTGTTCACCGGGAGTCCCAGGACATCTGACCCTCAGCAGCAGCAGCCACAAGTGAGTGGGGTTTGTGCACGTGTGGTACCGACCCTTTGAAGGGACATGTTTGACCCTGGGCAGGAAAATGGGAATGGCCTTGCACACATCCTCACTGGCCCTGGCACCTGCCCACCAGCGATGAGCCAGGGTGCTCGTTCGCACCAGCTCAGCTTCCTTGCTGCTTCATGTCTGTGAACTTGGCACCCCTCCTGCTACTCCATCTCACTTGTGCTTCTCAATAAAGTCATGTCATCTTTCTCCCATAACATCTTGCAGATCTTTTGTAGGTTATTACTACATTTATGGTATTTGGCTGGTCTGGAGGCCTGCTATTTGTTTCATTACTTTTATCTTTTATCCATTTTTTTTTTTTAAATCCCAAGAGTTTCTAGATCTGCTTAGATTTTATTTTTACAAGGAAAACCAGTTTTGTTTCTTTCTTTCCAGAGGGTCTGCTTTCTGCTTTTCCTTGCTTTGAGGTGTTAGCTGGGTCCCTGAGGAGCATGGGTAGGACTCTTTATCTTGTCCCCGATATTAAAGAGATGTTTTATTCTTTCACCATTCACTATGATGTTTGCCTGCAGATCTCATAGGATCTTTATCAAATTAAGGAGGGTCTTTGTAGTTCTAGTGTATTTAGATAGTTTATATAAATCATGAGAGGCTGTTAAGTTTTAACATGTGACTTTTTTTTCTGTGATTTTAAAATTATCTTTTAAAATGGGTTTTTTTTTTTTTAAATCTAAGCTGGCAGAGGATAGAGCCGAGAACTCTCAGAAAAATGATGTGAGAATCAAAAAGAATCTCAATGGTAGATGTCTGGGACAAGAAACAGAAACTAGGGCAGGGATTAAAGAAAAAGTAAAATAATGACTGGGAGTTTCTACCTCAGGACCAAAGCCTTCTTGTTCAATTCTAAGTCTGTAACCCTCCCCTTCAGTTGTGGTGCACTATTGTCATCCATGAAAGACCCCTTGTGTTTGCGGCTTTGTCTTAGCCCTATCGCTACCGTTGGTGCACTTGTGTTTGTTTGCTAGTCCTCCTCGGATATATATCTGGTGTTTTGAATGGATGTGTTTTGATTTACATAAGTGATTTTTGTATAGATCTCTTTCTGTTGCCCTCTTTCTATGCCATGCTGGGAGAAAAAACTAAACGATGACTGATGCTCAGGTATGGCACTGTGCAGCACATGTGGACAGTGAGTCAGTGACAGTGATGTGTTTCCATTGTTAAACCATCCTTTCCTGCTGTGAACTGTTTTTTGAAGAACTGTGCTGAATTTTTTTTTTTTTTTATTTGATTAAGAATCTCCTTTCTCATATTGTCTGTGTCTGGCCTTGGTGTATTTGGCACCAAAAAGTGAATAGGATGGACTTGCTTTCCTATTCCTTTCTGACCTTGGAGTCACTGCACTCCTGAGACCCCTGCTTGACACCAGCTGTGTGATCTGGGGCTGCACCATGGTTTGTGAGCCTGCTCTGAGGGTGCAAGGGGCTGTGAAGCATGCGTGGAGCCCCGAGCTGGGCAGGACCTAGTGCAGCACATACCACAGGGCACTCAGTAAACGAGAGTAGATGGGCAAAGAGCACTTGGGGAGTGTGAGTCGATGACTTGTTTTACAGACTCTCTCCTTACTAATTACCAATGTCTTTATGAAAAACTTAGTAATTAGCATGTTGGAGTTCTCATCATAAAAAGAAAAAAACCTTGTCTCCTGTTCTCAGGCACTTTTAAATCAACTTAGAGCTGTGTTTGATCAAATCATTGAACTTCAGAACACTCAGGATGCAATATACAGAGCTGCCCTGGAAGAGCTACAGAGACGATTACAGTTTGAAGAGAAAAAGAAACAGCATGAGATTGAGGTATGGCTTTTCTACCAGTGGGTTTATAGTTTTAATATAAATGAGTTCATTGCCACTACAATCACAAATACAACAAATAATTTTCCTGCTGAAATGCTCCTGGAGACTGTGTTCACACCTGCATTTAGAGTCCTGAGGAGACCCTGTTCCAGGCAGAGTGGTCATCCTCACTGTCATCCCGTTGTGAGCATAAGGACTGCGTGCACAAGAATCCTGATAGCCTATGGGCGCTGCTATCTCTTTGGAGTGGTTTTGGCTCTGTATACCTGGTCACCTCTAGCTGGTGGACACACATGGACATGTGGGAACCAGAGCTGTGCACTTGCAGCGACCTCCAGTGACCTTAGTAAAGGATTATTATGTCCTTTATGACCTTGGGTTATGAAGATTTACTGAACAAGGTTGCTCATTATAGACTTTCTTATATTTGGTGTCATCTCTGTAATTTTTTCTTTCCCAAGGTGCTTATTCTTGGGATGGTGACAATTTTTTAAAAGGTTTTATTTATTTATTATTTTGGGGTTACAGGGAGATAGAATCCAAGCGGACTGCCCACCAGTGCAGAGCCCAATGTGGGGCTCAATCTCAAAACCGTGAGATCATGACCTTAGCCAAAATCAAGAGTCGGACACTTAGCTGATTGCGCCACCCAAGCGCCCTAGGGAGGTGTCAGATTTTTTTAGATAACACAATTTGGTTAGTTTTGTTTTTAAATGTTCCCTTAAAATTTGTGTGAGGATCTTTTCAGCTTAGAAAGCTCTCAACCCCCTTAGAGTATATACTGTCTCCTCAGGGTTTTTTGGAAACAGAAGGAGGGCTTGCTCCATTTTTCACCAAGAGTGGGTATGTGTGTGACCCTGAAATGCTGCCTGGCCTCTGTGTGGGCATGCCAAGGTGCCAGGCCTGCCGAAGACCCTATCCGAACCATGCTCACCAGCATTATGCCTTTGGGGGGCTTGACTATCCTAAGACAGGTTTCCTTCTTTGTAAAATGGGAGTGGACCTAAGGAAAACCCCATAGACATGTGTAGGATATGTTAGTTACTTATCATTTGGGAAGCATTCAGTAAAACCTAGTCACTGCTGTGATTTCCAGAGCTTCACACAGCCCCAAAGAATCTGCCCTTCTGGAGGATTACTAAACTATATAAAATCTACAAAAATCAGTCCTTGGGAGTTTCACCCTCATAATAGCAGGGCGGCCAGTGATGGGAGTTGATGTTTCTCTCTCCAGACTATAAACTGTCAGTGCCAGAGTAGAACAGATCTACACAATGAGTCATGATTATTCAGTGTGTTTTATTCAGATGTGTTTTGGGATACTGTAGGACAGTTAAAAGCTGGAACTGTAAGAAATTATTTAAATTCAGTGGGCAAAATGATTGACAAAGCAACCATTTAGACTGTTGCAGTGTTAAAGAGACTGTGCAAGAGGGACTCCGCCCCGAGCCCCCGTGCCCTGCGAGCTCTGTGAGGAGCCTGCCTCCTGCTTCTGTCCCTAGTGGGCCACCCACCTCCCCCTGGTTCTGTGCTTCCTTTCCTCTGTTCCCTCATGTTCATAATGGTATTTCCAATTCAAGTTTAGGATTAAAGGGACTTTCTTTTCTTTGTTTATCTTCTACATTGGAAATTCTGGTTTCTAACATCAGCAGACTGTTACTTGCTATCTGATAGCCCCCCCAACCCCCCAGCATACACAGATGTGCACACAGCTGTCTCCACATACATGCTGGTACTGACCCCAGCAGGGTAGCAACAGTAGTTACTGAGAAGGACACATGCTAGTTTTACACATCAGGATCCAAGTTGTAATGCACTTGACATAATTACTCCCATGAGGTTATGCCCCCAGCTCAGTACACAGATTAATGGTTTTGTTTTTGCTTTTAACTTATAAAACAAAATTGAATTTAATTTTGTAAAATAGTTATTTGGTTCTAAGGTCAAATTGATGAAACAAAGCATTTAGACAAGTCTGGCCTTTTTGCTTCCTGCTCTGTACTGGTCTGTGTCATGAAGCCCAAAGGCAGTGTCACCAAGTTATGATGTATCAAAGGGTAGGACACTACAAACAAGTTTCTGTTTGTCCTAGAAGTACAAAGTTTGTGTGTCATTCTGATGAAAATATTGAAATTCACCATATTTACAATCTAAAGAAGAAAATTGCACAATCATCTCAATAGATAGAGATCATTTGATTCTAAGGAAAATCTGAAAGAAGGTTTGCTTGAAATATCTGAGTCCAAACCTCATGCTTAATGGTGCAGTCCTGGGAGTGAGACCCAGAACCATCAGCTCTTCATTCAGTGTGACAGTGATGGTCTATCAACATTATAAACCAAGACAAAAGAATACAAAGTGCAAACATGTAAGCAGGCTGTCTTTTTTTTTTTTTTTTTTTTTTTTTTTTTGGTGAGAGGGTTCGGTGTCATGGTTGTGGACATAGAAAATCCAAAATAATCTTTAGATAAGTTAGCTGGGGTTAATAAATGAATTTATCAAAGTAACAGGAAACAAGGTCAGTATACAAAAATCAATTATATTTCTAATCAACCACAAATGAAATAAATTTAAGAAATATCTTTAAAAGAGCATTATAATGTAATAAAAAATATACATGGAAGATCTTTGTACAGAAAACGATAAAACAGGGCTTGACAACCAAGGGTCTGCAGGCCCGGCCTGGCCCCCTCTGTGTTTCTGTAGTTGGAGTTTTATTGGAGCAGCCATGCCAGTGATTTCTGTGTTGTCTGTGGTTGCTCGTGTGCTCTAGTGGTAGACCTGAGTAACAACATAGACCAGGTGGCCCACAAACCCCAACGTATGTGATCCTCTGGCCCTTACAAAGAAAGCTTGCTTATCACTGCATCACAAGAGATAGTAATGAGCCCCTCGATAAGTCAAAGAGTGTACAGTTTTGAGAAGTCAAGTGTTTGTGAATTGGAGAACTGATTGATTCAGTGCAATCCCAGTTCTAATCCCCAACAGTTTTGGGGTTTTAGTTTTTGTTTTTTTTTTTTTTTTTGGTGGGTATGATTTTTTTTATTTTTTGTAGAAAACAATTCTAAAATTTATGTGGAAAGGTGTAGCATGCAGTGAAGAGAGTTTTGAACAAGAATACATTTATAGTTGAGTATACATATACTCAACTCGAGACATCCTCGAGACTTAATAAAATTTCATCAGTGAGAAGAATGGTGTTGGCTCAAGCAAGGACAATCAGGGGAGTAGAATAACGTCCAGAAACAGCCCTACACATTGAGATCATTAGTTCTTAACGGAACAGTGGGGAATGGAACATCGATAAGTGGTGCTGGGTGGCTGTATTTCAACCCTGCCTCACACATGCCAAGCACCATGACATGGGCTGAACATGGAAGTTAAAATGCTAAAGCTCCCAGAAGGTAACCTAGAGAATAGTAAAAGAAATTAAAGTTTTATCATCACAACGGAATAACCCCATTGATAAAAAGACAAGAATCGTACTCTAATTCCTATATAGACTAGCTGAAAAGCATTTAGTTAGACTCACCATTCATTAAGAACAATCTTTTAAAAATAGAAGTGGATCTGTTTCCAAAATAAAAAGATCCACCATGCTTAGGAGAAATAGCCAGAAGCCTTCCCACCAAAGTGAAGGGTTAATGGGCTCTAGGACTTTGAACTATCTGGTTCCCAGGTCTGTGATTGTGTCCACAATGATGGAAAGATACAAGACATTGCTTTCAGTAACTAAAGACTGGTTATTTTGTGACAAATTATTGCAAGTGTTACAATTATGCAATGGAGTCCTATAGTTACTAAAAACAAGGAGCAAGTTCTCTGGGTGCTCATATGTATTGATATAAAATATTTCCAAGGTATCTTACTGATTGGAAAAAGTAAGCAAGAGTGCAATTGGGCATCAACAGATTATGGTGAAGGTGTTTAGCAACACAAAGGGTGTAGAAAACATACATTTCCCTACCTTCACCTTCCAGCCCAGTCCTACCCTGGGAGCTTCTTGTACCCAGATTTTACTTTCCTGGTCCTTCTGATTCTTCAGGGCCGGTGGGGAGTGACAGCAGCAGAGGAGGAGGAGGAGAATAAGAGGATTCAAGAATTTCGAGAATCTATACCGAAAATGTGCTCACAGCTGCGGATTTTGACACATTTCTACCAGGTGCGCATTGGAGTGACAGAACAGTGTCCCAGTCATATTGTTCTTTTTCTGCAATTGAGCACTGCGGTCAGGTGATTGACACAGAGTCCTTTTGGTCCACACATCACCCTCAGTGGGGCCCAGTTTTGGCTGTGATCTTTGTGGAGGTCCTGGGCTAAGAGTGCTGGCCTGGAGTGGTTTTGGTGTTGTCAGCAGTGAGTGGGAACCCTGTAGGGGCTGAGCTCTGCAGCCCCAGAACCCTGTGGGAGCCTGAGGTGAGACGGGAAGTGCATAGGTGTGCGGGGAACTGCCGTGCAGGGAGCACGAGGCAGCAGGTGCTTAACTCAGGGCCACAGACCCAGGAGGCTGTGAGAAAAGCGGATATACAGAGTCTGTGTGCTCAGCTTTTTATTTCTATGTTGTGGTTTGGTTTGAGTCCATCTGTTTCTCAGTGTGATTTTAGTGATGGAGATAGAGGTGAAAAGGTTTTATGAAGAAGTTTTACATTTGGTTGCTGGTAACTAATTAGAAAGACAAGCATTGACGTTGAAATGTTTAAAAATTCTGTTTCTGTGTGCTAATGTCTCCATGTGGTTCATGATTTAAAATGAAGCAACCTCTGTGTTCCATAGGCATCTGGTTTGCTTCCCAGGGTCCTCATACTTTTGTAGCTGTCTTCATCATAATGTGAGCTGGGGAGGACTTTGTCCCTTTGCAGATGGGCTTCCTCTCACATTAGTGACCAGGGCACGTTTGTTGAAAATATGTCTCCTAAATGGTGGCAAAGATGAGGTTATGCTCAGTGCAAAAATACCTTCACCGGATGGGTGTTTGGATAATGAAATACCTATACCACTTGAATTCACATTTCTATTTAAAATGGTTAGTTCCGGGATCCCTGGGTGGCGCAGCGGTTTGGCGCCTGCCTTTGGCCCAGGGCGCAATCCTGGAGACCCGGGATCGAATCCCACATCGGGCCCCCTGTGCATGGAGCCTGCTTCTCCCTCTGCCTATGTCTCTGCCTCTCTCTATTTCTCTCTCTGTGACTATCATAAATAAATAAAAAATTAAAAAAAAAATAAAAATAAAATGGTTAGTTCCAAACCGTTGGTGAAGATAGTAGTATATCTGTAACGCAGTTATCTGTAACTTAAAAATGTGTGTCGCTGTGCTCATTTCTGAAAGAGATAGGAATGGTTACACATTTCCTGGGAGACTTCATACGTTTTTGAAAAGTAATCTTAATCTGTATAATCCCAGTTTTACTCAGATTATAATCTTAACCTTCTTTCTAAATCATGGCTATTAGGATTTCTTTTGCTTAACAGAAAAAGCCCTTTTCTGTTCTCTTTTGAATTATTGGTGCCTGAAACAACAGGGTGTTAGCAGTGCCATGCCCCACTGCTCAGGAGCAGTCTCACCTGGAATCCTCAACCCAAGGACAGAAGTGTCCCTCACAGCTCCTGACAAGAAGCCACCGCCTATACTTTTGGTAGTAGCATTCTCAGGAGAGGGACTGTATCCTAAGCTTTCGGTCTCCCAGAAAGACAAAGGGGTGTCCATGGCCTCCGACTGTGTGCTTGCCCAGGTGTGAGTTCCCTTGTGTGACATTCCTGAATCTGCAGGAGCATGGGAAGGGACTGGGGAGGGACAGAGATGCTGTTAGGGTTTGAAAAGACTGGTGGGATTGGTGTTTCAGTGGCGACTTCTGCAGGGGGCCTTTCCCAGGTCTGCAAGCGTGGAGACCCACATCACCTACATCCGACAGACACACATCTGCTGGCTGTGGCTCAGGAGCCTGGCAGGGATGGGGTTTGTGCTCCTAAGCAACTCAGCCCTGCAGAGAAGCAGCCAGTTTTTGTTATTTGAAAGTTTGAGTAAACTTCAGTCATGATCCCTTGTCTCTCATGTTCACCCTCTGTTTTCCCTTGAGGGCTCCACGATTCGGTGCTCTTTCATAACTCAGGTGAAAGAGGGAGTGTGTAACACTGGGTTTTAAATTTAAAATGAAAAGAATAGGCTTCTTTAACATCAGAAGCTTTGCTGTTTTGCTTATTCATATAGAACTTAGGGCAAAAGGAAAAATCTATTGGTTAATTCTTTTAAATAAAATGTATTGATAGTGCATTTGTATTTGTGGATGTGGGTATCTCTTCCTAACATGGCTGTGAAACTCGGGTTCCCGGAGTGGCTTTCCTTCCTTGGGATGCCTGCTGTGGTGGGGGTGTTCCTGCAAGATTGTTGATCTGGGAGGAAAAACCACCCCAAATGAGGCTGCAGTGGCACGGGGCGGGGGGCTGTTATGTTCTGTGGATAGCTCCCCTTTAAAGTTGATACTCCTCTTTTTTTGTTCTTAGGGCATCGTGCAGCAGTTTCTGGTGTTGCTGACAACCAGCTCTGATGAAAGTCTTCGGTTTCTTAGCTTCAGGTTGGACTTCAATGAGCATTACGAAGCCAGAGAGCCAAGGCTCCGAGTGTCTCTGGGCTCTCGAGGGCGGCGCGGCTCCCACACGTGAACCTTTCTGTGTCCTCACAGGGATCTATGGATGCTACTACTTGCATTATGAGACATAAACATTCACATTTAAATCCTCAAGGCCACTGGCATGCTACAGACGCCTACTGTTCCTGCCCACAAGTACTTCAGTGTTTTCAATGGCATGGCGTCTGATAGAATCAAAGTCATGTTTTTATACATTGGAAAGTTGAATATATTTGTAATATCACTAAGTTAAATATAGGCTGGTTTGCACTATTCAAATTTATTTTTTAAAGTCCTCATATTTAAGAGATACCACACTTTGTTGAGGCTTCATAAGCTCTCCATGATATAATTTATATTTGTCATTTTTTAAGAAATCACAGTTGCTTTTAGAGAAAATTAGAGCGAATGGATGTTCATCAGTTAAGATGGTAATGTCATTGCTATTTTTTTAACATTCTCCTTAGAGGCAGTTTTTGTTATATAATCAAATTAAATTGAAACAGAATGTCCCTTCTAAGAAAATATATAGAGCATTTTATTTTGGTTTGTAGTGTGTAAAATATTAACCTGTGTAAGAACCTTTACACGTTTATCTTTCTTTCAAAGTTTATCTTCTTTCAAAGTTTACATTTTTATATTTAATTTACTCTTTCTGATAACTTCTAAAATTAGTGTAGAGCCTACATAGGGGTCATGAACAGAAGACCCACAAGCCTCCATTTCTTGATCTGTTGGCTGAAGTGATATGTAAATACGGATGACTACAAAGTTAATGAACTATTTTATTTTCAAATTCTGATAAGCATTGGAAAGAAACTGACTTGAATAATGAAGATTTCCTTTTTCCTTGCCTATTTTTTCATTGTAAATATTTATATACTACTGACCAGATGTGGGGGAAACTGTTTTTTGTAAAAATGTCATATCAAGTCACATAAATCTGCCTTTATGGTGTTGCATAAGTGAAACTTATAGAATTAAAAGCAATTATCTTTCAGATGTATTGGCTCTTCCTTGACTACTCTGTGAAGACAGTGAGGTCACCCTCTAGGCTCGCAGGCCAGGCTGGCAGTTTGTCAGGAGTTTGTCACGCCAGTGCATGAGCTGTGCCATCCATGAAACCTGGCATTTGGACTGGCATGAAACCTGGCAGCCCTCAGGGCATGGCCAGAGGGGTACCCCCCACCCCCCTTTTTTAGCTGTCTGAGGTTCCCGTCCGAGGCCCTTTAAAACCAGAGGAGCAGTTCAGGTGCTGGCTCTGCAAAGATGAAATCTGTGGTGAAGGCCAGAACTTTTTATGGTACCAATTTTAGTTTAAAAATCTGTAAAATTGGAAATTTGAAGCAGTATCTCTACTGGAAGTTTCCCAAAACTGATGGTGTGTTGTGTACAGGTTCCCCCACCATCCCAAAGTGGACACTTGTAGGCAAACTTTGGCATGCCCGAATGGAGTAGGTGAAGGAGCATTGCCATGGGCTCCCGTAGAGGAGTGTTTGCACGCTCCCAGACCCCAAAGTCACCTTCCTTAGGCTTTCCTGAGGACACATGCTGCCAACAGAGGCACAAAATCAAGAGAAGGCCTGGATAAAGGCTCTGGCAGCTGGGCACTGAGATGCGATGTGTGTCCCTAGAGGGCACGGGATGCCGAGGTGCCAGCGTGTCCCCAGAGGGCACTGGGCGCCGAGGTGCCAGCGTGTCCCTGGAGGGCACTGGGCGCCAAGGTGCCAGCATGTCCCCAGAGGGCACTGGCTGCCGAGGTGCTAGCATGTCCCCAGAGGGTGTGGGAACTACCGTCCCTGCCACTCCACTGCTGCAGATCCAGTGCTGGGCCTTCCGTGTGCTTCCTGCCTCTTCATAAAGCGAAATCCTCTTGGAATGGGTACTGATGGAGGTCTTTTGTAACGCCCGAGTGATATGACACAGACTTTTGAAAACAGGGGCCACCTGTATTTCCCAGAGAGATGTCCCGAAGATTTTTGACCTTGGAGTCTTTGTTTTTTTTAAAAGGCCTTTCTCCTCTAGTCCTCAGTAGAACCCACTCTGAAAAATGCTGATCCAGATTTGGGGACTGAGACTCTGTCAGAGCCCAGGAGCTTGTCAAGTACTCAGGCATGGTTTGCAAGTTATGGAGGCACTGTCTGAGAGGGTGCCTCGAGAGGGGGGGGGGGGGGGCAGCAGAGCCCGAGCACACTGTCTCAACTGACACGGCCCTGCGAGAACTCATTCCAGACCCCACTGGAGGCATCGCATGAATGGGCAGGCCTGGCCCAGAGCCATCATCATCAGTGATGAGTCGGGGCTCCCACTTGGTGAGTGAAGTGAGAGAGCTCATAGCAGGCAGTGGGGAGTCGTCTCTGGAGACCTATATCCTGGTGTGGCCCTGGGAGGGCTGCTGCTTCATCCAGAGAATGATTGTGCTAACCTTCCAGGGTGATTGTAAAGATCAGAGATGACTGCATTGGGTCAGGCCCTTAGCAGTTTCTTCATAAAGAGAGCTCTGTGATCCTGGTGGAGGGGAGCCTTTGCCCTGGGCAGCTCACCTGGGTCCAGCTTAGCTTTCCTGCCGGTGAGGGTGCCTTTAACTGCCCAGGAAGGTCAGGTACTGTGGCTGCAGGCTCAGTTCATCCCCAGACAGAACTTGTCTCCCACAAGTCCTGTTGGGTTGATGGGCTTGACTGAAGAGGGAAGGGTGTCATCTCTCCTTCTTGTGTACATGTATGTCACCAGCAGAACTCGTGGCATTGTGATTCTCCTTGTCCTATGGCTTCATAGGACAATGGTACAGGCATCATGAAAACCCCACTTACTAGGAAGAAAGCACTTTTATCAAATAACCATGGTCATACTCAATGGGAGTCACAAGGCACAAAGTCTACATGAAGAGTGTTACCAGAAAGTATAGCATCTGGGGGTCATGTGTGCAGCAGAGCTGGTGGTTGGTTTAGTGACCTGTGGTGAGCATGACTCCTTGTGGCTGGGAATTGCTGGTATGAACGCTATGGCCACAAGCAGTGAAGACGAGCCTCCTACCCCAGTCGTCCTGGAAGACTTGTGTAAGCTGAGCATAGCTGGCTGGGCCTCGGTGAGCAAGAGGATGCACCACCCTGTTATGTGCATTTAAGTGGACAAGGGGTGCAGAGTGGCATGTAGGAATTTAGAATTCAGAAATAGTGGTATTTACAGGTGTGTGGAAATACGTGAGTGCAGCTCAAATGTGAAAGCAGAATTGGTCAGTTCTATGTTGGTGACTCAGGCTGAGTCGCTCAGGTCTATTGGACTTGGACGTGGTAGGAAGAAGGGTGCCTAGAGGGCACCTAGAAGGTGCGCTCTGGCCTGCACTCTGGCCGCATTTTGGAAGATCACTTCCCGTGACTCTGCTCAGTTTGAACCATACTGGCTCACTGACACTCTTTGGTGGGTGGGTTATGAACAACCATTTGCTTTTCTACTTTGCTTATGAGACTCAGATTTCTGAATTCCGAGCTCGTTTTTTTTTTTTTTCTAGAAAATCATGTTTTCATTTAGGCTTTCAAATTTGTTGGCATTAATTTTTATACTGATGCCTGAAATACTTATATTTGAATTATAACCCTTTCATTCCTAATATTACATATTCGTATTTTCTTTTTCCTTCCTGATCACTTTTACCAGTGGAATTATAGCTTATGTCTTTCAAGAATTATCTCTTGATATTACCATTTTACTATGTATAGATGCCATTTTCTGCTTTTTTTGTAATTTACTGTTCTGTATTTAATGCTTTTCCTCTTCCTCGTTTGGTTTATTTTTTCCTGAATTGAATGCTAATGGAATTTTTTCTCGTGCTTCTGACGGAATCATTCTCTGCATTAACTTGAGTTACATCACAGGCTTTCGTAGGGTGCTTTTCTATGTCCTTAATTCCTAACTAGTCCGTGATTCTCTTATTTCCTTCTGACTGTGGATATAGGTACAGTTCAGAATGTCTAAGAAGTTTCCTTTTTTTCCCCTCATTTTTTTGTTTCTGAAAAAGAAGAATAGAAAAAGACGCAGAAATTTGTCAAATCATATATCAAAAAAGAAAATGCTACTATGTATGAAGTGGTAGGACACAACAGAAACATCAGTGGACTAGAACAAAGTATCCAAAAGCTGGTGTTTGTCATGGGTCCTTAGAGTCTGTGAAGGTTCGCTTCAGAGATAATGTGAACTGATTACTCAACAGATGCTTTGGGGTAAACGGCTTTGGGCAAACCATTTGGAAAAAAAAATTAAGAGTTTTACCTCCTGTGGCACAGGAAAACACATTCACCTACAATTGCCATTCACATTGTTTCTGGTGTTACAAAGAGAGCTGCTATGAACAGGTGTGTAAGCTTCTTTCTCTGAGTAAATGCCGTTATTTCTCTGGTGACGAGGAGAGGGAACGGCTAGACCATCTATGGTAGGTTTATGGCTGAGGTGTTCAGAGACAGGCCCCTGTGGTCAGAGTGTGTCACTGTCTCTAGTTGCTGCCCATGCTTGTCCGCGCTTCCCAGAGTGCCCTCTCCACACGAGAGGTCCTCACAGGTGTGTGGTGCCATCTCTCTGGTGTCTAATGACATTGGGTGTGTTTTCATGTGCTTATCTGCCATGAAATTGTGTCTGTTAAAATATTTGCTGATGTTTTATTGGGTTGTTTTCTTACAGAGTTTTGAGAATTGTTTATGTATCTGGATATAAGTCTTTTATCATGTAAGTGATTTGCACATTTTTCCTCCCAGTTTCTTTTTTAAAAACGTTAAGCATCTATCAGGCTCTGTGCTTGAGTGGAGAAATTTTTATTTCAGCCCATGGTGTCGACAGTCTCCCATAGGTACAGTGTGCAGGGAGAAGAATCCAGACAAATGACTATACATAGAGAATCAGAACAAAGCTGCTACTCCTTTTTTTTGTTGTTGTCATTTTAACCACAAAATGAAACTTGTCCGAAAAAGCGGTATCTATGGATTAGCCTGCAATTAACCAAGAGTCATCACTATGACTATAGTAGTTTTCAATTGTTGTCAACTTTAAATCATAGCTATTTGTTTAGAGGGGCCTGTCCATCACAGGTGGCTGTTGAGCACTTGAAATGTGCCTATTCTGAATTGAGATGTGCTATAAGTGTAAAACACACTGCAAATTCCAAATATTTAGTATGAAAAAAGGAATGTAAGATAGCTCAATATTTTTTCATACAGCTACATGTTGAAGTGCTATTTTGTATATGTTAGCTTAAATAAAATAATACTAAAATTTCGCCAGTGTGTTTTATTTTTTTACTTTTTAATATTGTTACTAGAAAACTATAAATTATGTATGTGTCTCCTGTTTATTTCTTTTTTTTTTTTTCTTTTTTTTAAATTTTTATTTATTTATGATAGTCACACACAGAGAGAGAGAGAGAGGCAGAGACATAGGCAGAGGGAGAAGCAGGCTCCATGCACCGGGAGCCCGACGTGGGATTCGATCCCGGGTCTCCAGGATCGCGCCCTGGGCCAAAGGCAGGCGCTAAACCGCTGCGCCACCCAGGGATCCCTCCTGTTTATTTCTGTTGGATGGTGCTTTTTCTGTTCTCAGATTCTGTTCAGGGCACCACATAACATTTGGTTGTTATATCACGTTAGGCTCCTTCTGACTGTGACAGTTTCTCAGGCTTTTTTTCTTGTTTTTCTAAGGTCTGGACAGTTTTGAGGAGTACTGGTCAGATATTTTATAGAATGCCCCAGCTGGGTTTTGTCTGATGTTTTTCCTCATGATTAGTGTGGGGTTATAAGCTTTGAGGAGAAAGACCACAGAAGTAACATGCCCTTCTCATCACACGGAATCCAGGGTGCAAACTGCGAATGCGGCTCATCACCGTGAATGCTGACTGACCCTGATCACCAGGCTGAGATGGTTTTTCATCCTGTGCTCTTCAGGAGGAGGTCACTGTGCAGCCCACACTTAGGGAAGAGGAGTTCTGTTCCACCTCCTTGAGCGGGAGCACCTACATAAATTATGTTAAATTCTTCTGCATGGGAGGTTTGTCTCCTTATATAACTAGCTAGAGATTAATCAGTTCCATTTATCTTCCCAATTATGGAGCTTTTGTTGTCCTTGATTTTCTCTATTGTCTTACGCTTTTTATTTTATTGATTTCTACTCTGATCTTTATTATTTTTCTTCTACTTACTCTTTTTTTTCCTTGAGATAGAAGGTAATTGATTTAAGATCTTCCTGTGCATCCTACAATTTTTTTTTTTTTTTTAAGATTCTGTTTATTTATTCATGAGAGACAGAGAAAGGCAGAGACACAGGAAGAGAGAGAAGCAGGCTCCATGCAGGAAGCCCGACATGGGACTGGATCCCGGGTCTCCAAGATCAGGCCCTGGCCTGAAGGTGGCGCTAAACCGCTGAGCCACCTGGGCTCCTCGCATTCTACAAATTTTAATGCATTTTTTTTTTTCTTTTCAAAATACTTTCCAGCTTCCCTTTTTAAAATTCTTTGACCTATGGGTTGTTTAGAAGTTTGTCACGTGGTTTCCAAATTTTTATGGATTTTGCATATACCTTTCTGTTACTGATTTGCAATATAATCCCACTGTGGTCAGAGAGAACATACTTTATATGAGATTAAACCATTTAAAATTTTTAAAAGATTTTATTTAGTAGAGCACAAGCAGGGGGAGTAGCAGGCAGAGGGAGAGAGAGAGAGAAGAGGCCCTCCACGGAACAAGGAGCCTGCTAAGGGGCTTGATCCTAGGACCCTGGAATCATGACTTGAGCTGAAGACACACTTAAGTGACTGAGCCACCCAGGTGCCCCTCCATTTAAATTTATTGAGATTTGTTTTATGCCCTTAGATAGGGTGTATAGTGGTAAAGTCCTGGGTACACGTTAGCAGAATGTTTATTCTGCTGTTCTTGTGTTCTGTGAAATCAGGATAAGGTGGTTGGTTTAAGCCTTTTGCATCTCACTAATTTTGGTCTACTTCTTGATTTTTGAGGTTGGGTGTAATCTTTTCACTATAATTCTGAATTTATCTCTCTCCTTGAATTTCAGTTTTTGCTTTATGTATTTTGAAGCTCTGTTGTTAGGTTCATAAGTATTTAGGATTATTATATTTCCTGGATGAATGGACCTCCTTTATCATTGTAAAGTGACCTTTGCAATCTCTGGTAATAATCTTTGCCTTGAAATATACCCTATCAATATTATAGTCCTTCCAGCTTTCTTTTCATTTGTGTTAACATGGTATAACTTTTCCATCCTTTTATATTGAACATATTTGTGACTGTATATTTAAGGTAGATATCTTGCAGACAACATATAGTTGGGACACTTATGTTTATTGTTTTTTAATTCACTCGAACAGTCTTTTTTTTTTAAATTGGAATTTCTAGACTATTTGCCTTTAATATGATTATTTATGTGATCGGATTTAAGTCTACCACTTTGCTATTTGTTTTTCCTCACTGTCAAGACAAGACCCTGCTTTGTACTCATTAGTTTTAAAGTTAGGGACTTCATTCACCAAATAACTAAGCATTTATGAGGTACCATTATTAATTTGTACGTTCAGAGTTATTAGAGAGGGTGGGCCTCCATTTCTGGCTAAGATGGAATAATAGAGACCAGACATATTCTGCCTGACACAAACCAAACCAAACGCAACCAAAGAAACTGGGTATGTCCAAGTGGAGACCATGTATACCTGGCAGTGGAGGATTGTGATACCTCAGATTTGGCAAACAACCGAGATGAGCCCTCCAGTTGCTCTGACTTACTACCTGGAAGGAGGTCTGCAGTCTGCCATGCAGGGAGAGGGAACCTAGGCAGAACATGGAGATTTCTCTAACTTCAGTGCCTGTGGTTGTCCTGGGAAGCCAAAGCAGCTAAAGTTTATAGGATAGAGTGTCAGAGATGTTAACTCTGGATTTATGAGTCTGGGATTCAGAGGACCTCTGTTTATCTCAGAGCTAGAGATAAACATATGGAGATTATCAACATAAAAGGAGCATTTGAAGGCATGGGACTTAGATTACCCAGGAGGAAGGTATAGAGACGAAGATCCACAACTCAGCCAGAGGTACTCCCAACATTCAGATGCCGAGCAGGAGCATGGGAGTGTTGGGGAAGCCAAGGGGAACAGCATTGTAGGAAATCAGTACTCAGCTCTTTTGAATGCTGCTGAAAGACAGTCGTGGATTCTGATAGAGAATTGATCATTGCATTTGGCAGGAAGATGATTTCGACAAGAGCTGTTCCATTGGAGTGCTCTTTATCAGGTTTTTGTTTGTTGGTGGGTTTTTTGTTTGTTTGTTTTTTTGTTGTGTTTTTTGAGAAGCAGCTTTTGGTGATACAGGGTTTTTTCTCTATAATTAATTTCTACATGTCAAGTTTAAAGATTAATTATGAAGCCAGAAGATATGTTCCTACCTCCTAGTTTAAAATATGAGCATTTCTAATAATCTGGGAGCCTCCTTTGACTCTTCCTGTTTTCCTGCCCTCTCTGTGTAGATAAGTCGTCCTGACTCCTGTGTCAATCACCCCCTGCTTTTCATTGTAATTTTGCCACCTGTGTTTGCACTGCCAAAAATAACAGATTGTTAATGGAATCTGTAATTTAGCATTTTGTTATTATTTTTTTAAAGGTTGACTTGAGAGAGAGTGAGCCGGGTGGGAGGCAGAGGGAGAGGGAGAATCTCCATCAGACTCCACGCTGAGCGTAGAGCCCAAAACTGGCACTCGATCTCACGACCCAGAGATCATCACTTGAGCTGAAGCTGGATGCTTACCTGACTGAGCCATGCAGGTGCCCCATGTAATTCAGCATTTTACATGTAGGGTCATATTGATACCCGTAACATAAGTCTCATGTTGAGAACTGACCTCCAGTTGTAACTGAAGTTCACATATTGCTCTAAATTATTCCAGCTTTTTGGAGTCACCACAATTCAGTCATTTTATTGTTCATGAGTGTTTGGATTATTTGCAATTTTTAGCTTTTACAAACATGGACGGACTTTAACACCAATCTGGCTGCTGACTGCTGCTGGCATTTCATGCTTTAACTTCTATTTCTTAACTGTTAATGAGATTGGGTGTGTTTTCATGCATATGCTGGCCATGGAGATTTCCAGCATGCGAATTGCTTGTTCCTTCCCTTTGTACTCTTTTGAGAGTTTCCTACCATTTGTTAACTGATTTTTGGGGGTCTCATATTCTATAAACTAGTCTTCTGTCAGTCCTAGATATTACAGATACCTTTTCTCAGCTTCTAGTATGCTTTCTTGGTGGTTGTCTTTTCTTTAAATTTCAATATAGACCCATCTGTTGGTCTTTGTTTTATAAAAATGCTTGTATTAGCAAATGCCACATTTGTTTAAGAAATACATCCCAACTCTGGAATCAGGAAAGATACACATGTAATAGTTTTGTCTTCCTCATTTTGTTTTTAATTTACCTGGAATTAGTTTTTACAAATGGTGTGAGGTGGGAGACCAGTTCGTTTATTTTCCATAAATGTGTTCAATTTCAAGACACCAATAATTGAGAAGTCTGATCTGAAATTCTGCTGTCATAAGCCAAAAATCTGTATATTCATTATTTTGTTCCATTGGTCAAGTAGTGTCTCTTTGCATCAAAACAAGACTGTCTTAATTTCTATAGTTTTACAATAGACATCGATATCTCAAGGAAAGTACTTCAAACTTTTATTCTTCAGGAATCCCCCGGCTGGGTTGTGTGGGTGCCTCTGTCAGTGAAGTGGCTGCCTTCAGCTCAGGTTGTGATCTGAGGGTCCTGAGATCGAGTCCCGCGTTGGGCTCCCCGCTCAGCAGGGAATCTGAGCCCCCTCCCATTGTCCCTCCCCCTGCTTGTGCACTCGTGTGCTTGCTCATTCTATCAAATAAATAAATAAGATCTTTTGTAGAAAAGAAAAAACAAACCTGGCAGTTTCTGACCTTTTTCTTTTCATATAAATTTTTAGAATCCAGTCCCCCCCAAAAGATATTGTTTTGAATAGGGTTGTACTGTCTAAAATCAGTTTGGAGAAGGTCAACTATTTACAATGATTATTTCAATCTGTGAACATTGTATACCTCTCTACGTTTACTTTTGTCTTAATGCCTTTCAACATTCTGTAAACTTTGTGATGTTTTGCGCAACTTTTATTAGATTTATTCTTAGGGGCCTCATTGTAAAAATGCAATTATATTTTCTTTTCTTTCTTTCTTTTTTTTTTTGTAATTTTCTTTAAGATGGAATTTTTACCTGTCACTGATACACAGAAATGCACGTAAGTTTTGTATGTTGATTTTGTATCTACGAGTCTTGCTAAGTAATCGTAGCAATTGTCCACTCATCATAATAGCTTACATGTAGCTTTAATAGATTTTCTTCGCATCTGTGCTGAGTCCCCCCAAAGCAGAGCAAGGGGGATTACTTATGTGAGAGCTTTATTAGGAGAAATGCTGGAGAGGGACACTATGCGAAGGATTTGGTGGAGGCTCGTGAGGCCAGCTGAGCAAGATCCAGGTCAGATCCTCATGGAGGAGGGCCGAGGGGAGGAAGTCTGGGTGAAATGTCAGACTAGGGCGGTTCTGGAGAAGTGTGACAAGGCTTCAGGAGTTCCTGAGCCAGAGTTAGTTGTCGGAGGGGTCCTGCACATCCGCAGATGGGTGTGTGGTATCCGCCAAGGCTGCTTGCAGAGAGCATGGCCTCCACGTGAAGGCTGTGGTGGATTTCGGTGCGTGGTGTCTGGACTTCAGATCAGTGACAGTCCTGGGGGTGAAGATCTGAGACACTCATGGCCTGTAGATGTGTTCCTCACACCTCTCTGGGGCGCTCTGGGGCGCTCGCAGGGAGGGGGTGAGGGGGCTGCGCTGGCCTAGGGCTGGCCCTCTATCCTGAATTCTCAGGTGTCCCTCTGGCTGATGTTGGTGTCTTGCTGTATGGCCCAAGCTTTCATTCCTGGGTGAGGGATCTGAGCCTGCAGCCCTACCCTATGGGCCAGGTTGTTGCCTTCCAAGGAGGTCAATGACTGGAGCTGTGCACATGGGTTCCGTGGGTCCCTGCATATTTCCTTCTGTCCCAGCGTGGGTGCCATCCCACTCCTGCCAGCTTGGCGGCTCCTCACCTGTCTGCAGCTGCCCTCCTAGCAGTCCTGGGAACTTTGCTGTCAGCGACACTGTGCCACAGAGTGGCTCTTGTCATCGTGTGCATGACACCTGCAAAGCCATGCCTTGGGGGCACTTGGCCTGCCCTGGGGAGGCCGGACCCAAGTTCCCCATGGGGCACATGTGGCTCAGCCCGTGGCCATGGGTCACTCCCTGCTCCCAAAAGCTCCCTGAAGGGGCTGGCCCTGGGCCCTCACGGGGTTTTCACCCAGTCCAGGCCACTGCCATGTCATCATGGCCTCCTGCCATGCAGCCGCAGCTGAGTATCCAGGGTCATGATAGCTACAGAGGTCTCAGTGGGCAGACTGGGAGCTTCTTGCAGGGTCAGCAGCAGACGCGCCGCCTCGTGCATTACTGCAGGACCAGGTAATAATTAATTACTGAGGAGGATTGGACGTGAGGGTCAGAGCCATGGAAGAGGATGATTGTGTGTGGTGTGTTTGAGATGGGAGCAGGAGGTGTGCTCGGGGGAGCGTGGTAGCATGTGTGCACATTGGGTACTTATCGTGCATGTAATCATGTTTACATTTTATGTACATATGTAATTACATTTATGTATCAATATGCTTATGGATATGTGTATCAGCTTCTGTGCACAGAGAAGGACGATCTGTCCTGAGTGACAGGCGCCCTCTGGTTGTAGAATGGGACTCTTGTAGGGACTCTTGTTCCTTCTTGAACTGTTTTGTGCCTCAAACGTTTTATTCTTTAATGACATAACAGATCACGTTCCTAAATTCGATAGAAGTAGAACTAGTGTTCAGGCTCAGAAGGCTTAGGGACGGGACCAGTGGCGTCGGAGAAGCTACGGGGCACCGGCATCGAGGGAAGGAGACACGATGGAGGCTGCTTTGAACGGGGCCTTGAATGATGTTGTGCTTTTGGGTTCAGGTGTGTCCTTGCAAGCTGTGCTGAAGAACAGACAAGATAAGATGTTTTCATGGACGTGTGTTTCCAGTGTGTCATCTCCCCACTTGCTGAAAACACCTCGAGCCCTCTCGAGCTCATGTTGTGCACCCCGCGGTCGGCTTGGAGTGTGGGAAGCCTAGCTGAAGTCCTGGAAACCTGTTCTGTGAGCTGTATGTGGCCGGCCAGTGAGGCTGAGGGCTCTTCTCTGAGCCTCTCCCCCATCCCTGAGGGGTCAGGGCTCTACCCTGGCCTGGGGGCCTGAGAACCTCTTGGGTCAGTGGCTGGATGAGTGTGTGTCTGTATGCACCTTAGCATCACCTGGCAGGTGCATCCGCACGCATGGGCTCTCACCTGAGACTGTCCCCTCATCCCTGGCATGCAGAGGTCTTACCCTGAGGCTCATCTGGCTGTCCTCGTCCTCGCAGGAGGGAAGGTTTCCACACTTGCCCTGTGTGGTGCCCTGAGGGTGTTCACACCTCTAATCTGGCTCCTCCCTGATCATGGTCCCGTCCCGGAGCCCTACCCCTCAGCCTGTGGGGCCATCCAGTGGGGCTGTGACCTGCATGGGAGCCCGGGAGGGAGACGCGGCGCGGGGCAGGTCCAGCACAGGCGCTGCCCTGGCCGCCTGCACTGGAGGGAGGTGCCTGCGCGCTGTGGGGCTCCAGGTGGGAGGCAGGGAGGTGAAGATTACACACGGATCTCTGCGCTCCGAAAATATACCTCTGCTTTCCAGAAAATTGAGTCAAATGGTATGGAAATTTGGCTAAGTGATTATGGATATTGTTCTGTGGACGTGTTGCCAGGTGTCTCTTCAAGAAGAGAAATAAATTTGTATTTCTCTGCCTTTATTCTGGGTTTAAGGTTTTAATAAAAATGCAGCGAGGGAAAAATACTGCATAGCAGCTTGCCTGGAGCCAAGAGTCCTGCTGCTGACAGGAGCCTCAGGCTGTCCTGCCTCACACGGGCAGGGAGTGCGGGCCCGCGCCGGCCTAGACAGCGCCCTGCCACTTCCCTCCTGGCCTGAAGTCTGGGGCCCGTGTCATCAGAGGGGGCTGAGTGTCCTGCCCACGGGGACTTGGCTGGGGACACTGGGGCAGGGCCGTCCACTCCCACTGGGTGGGGGTCCTGTGGGGGTCCTGTGGTCCGGGAAGCACTGTGTCCCCCATCCCTCCAGCACTGTGCCTCCCCTGAGGTGAAAGGGATGGGGAGGGTAGAGCTGGGAGGGTCGAAGCCCCTTGAGGCTGTGGCTGCACCCTGCAGTGGGGCCCTAAGAATCAGACCTGAGCTCTGAGCTCTGAGCCATCACCTCTTGAATCCAGAGGTGCTGCACATGAGACCTCAAGGCAGGTTCCACAGGGGCGGGAGATGTGTCCCAGCCACGGGGGAAATCGGGAGTGCCCTGAGGGGGCTAAGAGCCCCCATGTCCAAGCCCGGTGGCCCCCAGGCTGGGGTGCACACCGGACACGTCGGGAGATGGGACACAGGAAGCGGGGAGGGTGTGCAGCAAAGGAGACGAGGCCAACACCTCACCACAAGCGTGAACACAAACCCCAGAGGACGGAGCAGCACTGCACAGGCCCACCCGCAGCCGTGGTGCTGAAGGGTGCTCGGGCTGCTGGGCCCCTGGCCGGATGTGGACCTGGTCCCATCCTCTTTCTGCCACGGCTAATACAGGACTTACACCATGTGTGGGCCTCACCCCGTGTGCAGGGACTCAGTCTGGGTGCGAGACTCAGTGCGTGTGCGGGGCTCACCCTGTGTGCGGACTTCTTGGTCCTCTGGTGGTTTGGTCTTCAGCGCCCTTGCCTGTGGCTTCCTCAGGTGCCGTCAGACCGAGGTGTCCGTGCTGCGGGCCCCGTGGACCAGTGCTGTGCCTGTGGGCTGGAGGCTGTGCTCGCTGCTTTCCTCAGCGTACAGGTAGAGATTCATAGGCCCTGCCTTGAGCCTCTCTCCACTTCTCGTGTATTTTCTGTTTCTGGGTCTCAGGACCCGGAGGAACGGCCGTCGGGGGTGCTGGCAGGGACCGGATGGTCCCCGTTGCCCATGGCCGGTGTTTGGTTCCCGTGCTGGAGCCAGGGGAGAGACCTCTTGGGGCTCTCGGAGGGGTGCCCAGACCTGGTGGGTGTCGCTAGCATGCTGTGGGTCCCCCTGGGAAGGTAATGCTGGACCTACACCCCATCTCCAGGGGAGCAGTTTTGATGTGCTTTAGTTTTTACAGGATTAAAATATGAGGTAACAGCATAAGACAAATGTAATCTTGGGTTATATGCCCTGTTGTCGCCCCTCGGCTTCCCTGTTTGGGACATCTGGTCTCCTCTGCCTCGTGGCCTGTCCCCTCCATCCTGATGTGCTTAGTCTCACAAGTAACTGATTTTAAATGATCACTCCAGGAGCTAATACATATTTTTTCATAATAACTTGCAAATATTTTTATTAATTTCCTCTGAAGAGGGAAGAGAAGCCTTGCCTCGTTTCCAAGACAGGATGTGCCTGCTGGTCCTTCCCAAGCTGATGTGTCATCAACCCTATCCTTAGCTTGCTGGCTTTATCCACATGTCCTCGATTCATATTTCATGCAATGGCGGTGGCCTCTTGTGCCAGGATCCATGCGTCCCCGAAATATCCATTCATTGTGTCTCCTCGTGGATGTTGTTACACAGCAGTTTACAGCTGCTGGTTAACTGCTCTGCCCAGTTCTGGGATGGAGGTCAGCCCAATGAGTGGTCCTGGCTCCTGCCTGTACCTTTCTTGATCCTGCCTGTTCCCTCTTGCTGGCTCCTTATTGGGGTTCCCACGCTCTGGGCTTAAGACCAAGGGAGCCCCATGTGCTTGTCCATCACGGTGGGCTGGATCCTCTAGGAAACACACTGAGCAGGAGCGTGGACGTGCCCTTGAGGGGCCAGGCAGGTGTGCCCGGAGGTGCAGGTTGGCTGAGGAGTGGGCCCCTGGACCCCAGACCGGGCCTCCTCATTGGCAAGTCCTGTGGCCAGACTCAGGGCCACCAGCTTGCTTGTCAATGCCAGTCTCCTGACAGCTGAGGCGGATCCTGGAAGGGTCTGAGCAGCATGCTTGCAGAGGCAGCAGCCCTTGGCCACGACAGGGAGCGCCTGGGAAGGGGACCAAGGGGCAGTGGGGGGAGTCAGCCCTATCCACCTGCGTCCCATCCCCCTGCACCCCATCCCCGTGCATCCCATCCCCCTGCATCCCATTCCCCCTGCATCCCATTCCCATGCGTCCCATCCCCTTATGTCCCATCCTCCTGCATCCCATTCCCCCTGCATCGTTGCATTGTTCTGCTGGTTTGGGCTGCTTCCCTTGGGGTTTGAGCCCAACCCTCATTCCAAAGAGGCTGAGGCCCTGACAGGCACACTCTTCCCAAGCCAGGTTGCAGCCCCCATCTATTCCTGCTGCCTGGGGGCACCCACAGCAGGCCATCTGGGTCCTACACGCTCTGCCCCAGGCGTGCCAGCCACTTGGCCTCCCGCTGCCGTGCAGGCTGGTTTGCCTGGTGGATGGCAGTGTCCCTTCTGACGTGCTCCTCCCTGGACCCTGAGAGGTCAGAGGAGGCAGCCACCACCTGCAGTGGGACACCACAGGTGGGAGCAGGCTCACATGGGCACCCCTGTGGTGCTGCACAACCGAATGGTGGTTCATGTGCCCCCACAAAGGGGACCGTGCTGTTTGAATGCTGGGCCCTGAAGACACATTTCCATGAAGTCGCTGCATCCTCCTTTGCCTTATTTGGAAAAAAGGTCTTCAGGTGTAATTATTGTTCCTGAGAGGAGATGGTTCTGGATGATCCGGGTGGGTGTCCTCCTGAGACATGCACAGAGGCACAGACAGGACAAACCAAAGACCTCCATCCACTGCTGGAAGCTGGAAGAGGCCTGGAGGGTCCTCCCCCAGACCCCGGGGGAACCTTGATGTCAGACTCCTGGTCTCTAGCACTCAGAGAGAATGGGTGTCTGTTGTAAACCACCTGGTTTGTGCTGCTCTGTTGTGGTGGCCCCAGGACAGCTACACAGGGACACCCGGCTCCTCAAAGGATGGAGCAGGTGCGAGGGGCCAGAGAGACGGCTATGACGGGTGCCCTCCGCGCTCACCCACCTGGCCCCGGTCACAGGCCTTGGGAGGAGGCGGGGGGTGGGGGGTGGTGCAGGGTGTTGATGGCTCTGTGCTCACCCCCAGCCCCACAGGAGCACCTCCATGCATTTCCTGGTGTTTACAGCTCGCGACTCCCGGAAACCCATGCGGGTCCCCAAGTGGAGCCCGGGTGTTTGAAGACATGAGCGGCAAGGGAGACTAGACCATGGAGCAGTCCTCTCTGTTCACGGGCCACACTTCGCTGCCGTTGGGCCTTCTCCCGTCCCCAAAGTGATGGGAGGGTCTCGGTGGCTAGGCCCCTGGCAGAGCCTGAGCGTCCCGCATGGCAGGGCTCCCGGGGGACGCAGAGGCCTGAGGAGCTGTCTCCGAGTGCTGAGATCAGCTGTCGCCTCCCAAGCTCTGGCATGCCAAGACCTCCACGCCTGAGACCGGGGGAGCTGCCCAAGACCTGGGGGGAAGCTGCAGACGCCACCCGCCCTAAAGGCACAGCTCAGTGGCTGCCTTTCCCCAAGGGCCTGCACAGAGCCACAGCCCAGGCACCTGAAGTCAACAAACCAACATGTGTCTACTCTGACCGTTCACTGATTTTTATTTTACATATGAAAAAAATTAAGGTTGGCAGATACATAAGAACTTACCCAAAGGTCACAGAAATACCCAAATTCGAATCCCAGTCCCTGTGTAGGGGGAGCAAGGATGAATAAGACCCAGGCCCCTGGGAGGGACATCAGGGGAGCGTATGTGGTGCTTGTAAGCAGGAGCTGGTGGGCACAGCCTGGTGACACAGAGAGGAACAGGTACTGGGGGCGGCTGAGTCAGGCCACACGGGCAGGGTGGGGGCATGTCCAGGAGGAGGGGCTGGGATCCTGTCTGAAACAAAGACCCACCCCGAGCTCAGTCACGTGGTTCAGGGGACTGAGGCCTCCAGGTGTGTGGCCAGGTGAGGCCTGAAGCTGCGCCCTTGAGAAAGGTGCACTTGTTGCTGCATCTGCCGAACCTGCTCCCGCTGCTCCCAGCTGACCTGCAGCCCCAGGGCACATGTCACCTCTCGAATGACCAGTCCCATCACATCACACATGTCTTGGAGGACTGGGCTGAGATCAATGTAGTCCCAGCAGAAAGTCCCACAGGATGGCGGGTGGCTGGGTGCCTGTGCCAAAGGGCGAGAGGCAGCGGGCAGGCCCCACCTCATGCCAGCCACTGAGTCAACCCGGCCGCTCCGCGAGATGACCAGGGTGCTGTCTCCCTGCAGGTCCCCAATTCCAGAGTGAGCAGCTCATTTGTCAGGAGCTGGTGGCGTGCAGCCAATTTCCTCAATTTCCTCACTGGTGGGTGGGGCCACGGGGAAAAGGTGACAGGGACGGTGGTGCCAGCGAAGCGAGGCCTTGGGGCCCCTCCAGGGAGGAGCAGTCTGGCTGGAGCCGGGGCTTCCCTCTGGAGCCCTTCATGTGATGCTGAAACAGCAACCCAACGTGTCGCCTCACGAAAAGACAGAGTGGCAGGTGGCAGCTGTGGGAGCCTTGGGGTCAGACCCCCACACGCTTTGTTGTCAGCATCCGGCGCTGTGACGTCCACTGGGACACCTCGGAGGGAGGTGCAGGGCAGGAGCGAGCTCAGCAGCCCCCTCCCCGTTGCCAGCCGAGGCCGCCTTGGGGCAGTCTGACGGTCCTCTTGGCGGCCTTCTTGGAGCTGAGGAGGAGGACGCGAGGGATTCGATGCTCCGTCCGCTGCGGGCCGGGTCCACAGCTGGCCCGTCTCTGCGCTCACTGCGGCCGGCCCAGCGTCCTAGTCCGAGCACTGGGCCGATGTGCAGAAGACGAGTTCCAGGGCAGGACAGGGTGGCCGCCCCCCACCCGGCCTGACTCCGGGGCCCCCCGGCCCCCCGGGACCTCCCGCTAGCTCTGCCCAGGCCCGCCCGCCCGCAGCCCCTCCTCCCTCGGTCCGACCTCGGTGGAGGGGGGCGGCCGGGGCCGAGGACGTGCGTCCTCCCCCGTGGGGGACGCTTGCCCGGCCGGGCCCCGCCACTGGTGTCCACGACATGCGTCCTGCGGCAGGGTGGCGGCTCCCCACTCCCGGAGCCGGAGCCGCGCAAGGGCAGGGTGGCTGTGGTTCTTAGGCGAGCCACGGAGAGGCAGTGCAGGACAGGGATTGAGGTCCTGCCCCGGGCCACCAGCGGGAGGGGCGGTGGCGCTGGCGGACCGGGTGGCGGCGAGGCCGCGGCCGCAGACTTCTGGTCCGGCACCGGTCAGGACGTGGCCGCGAAGACCATTCGTACCGTCGGAATAACACGCGGCTCTGAGGGATCGGAGCGAAGCGGGCGGTGCTCCGCGGCTGGGCCCCACCGGGCTGTGCCTTTCCGTCCAACCCAGGGACGCGGTGGCCCAAGCGCAGGGAGCCGCCTCCAGTGGGCTTCGGTGGGACGCGCTGTCCTACCGGGCCTCCAGCCTGCGGCCTGCGCCCGTCACACGGGTCGGCAGCGCCGTTTCTTAGACTAACGTCCAGCGGCACGTCCTCCCGGCCGCCTTCCTGCGGAGCCGACTCCCCCAGGCGCCCTCGGGGTGGCAGGACGGAGTGCGGGACAGCGGGCGTGTGATGGGGGGTATGACGGTGAGGTGTGACGTGGTGGGGTGTGCGTGTGACAGTGGGGAGGCCTACAGCAGGGAAGACTGTCGTGTGTTCCTACAGGTCTTTTTGAGTGGGACGCGCTCCTCCCAACCGAAACCTCTGGACACCGCCTGGCTCGTCGTCAGCCCTTGGTGACGGGAAGAGGGTATCGATTATTATCGTTAACGATGGCTATTTCCTCAAACTGGCTATTTCCATTTACCATCGGGGCCTCGGCGGATCCTTAGAACCTGTAAGTGGAGCGCCACCGGCTCCTATTTAGAGTAAAGGACACCTGGAGGCGGCTGGGGATGGGTGTGGCCAAGGACCCGTGGTCCGGGGTGCAGGGGGCGGCCCCCGCCCTATCTTCTCCGCTGCTGGGTGTGGAGGGTGGGGGTCGGGCACCCAGAGATGTGGTAAATGAAGCCTCTGCGCCTCCCTCCGAGCAGCCGCACAGTCTGGGAGCCGCCGGACCCATTGGCCATTTACTGTTAAATTACTTTAATTTAAATAAAGTGCAAACTTAAGCTCTGTGGTCACACTGGCCATGTTTCAAGTGCTCGCAGGCCCTATGGGGCTGGTGGTGCCTACACCAGGTAGGGCCACCGAGAACATTTCCTTCATTGAGAACTTCTACTGGATGGCGTGGCTCTAAGCAGGGCATCTGTTCATGGGCCAAGCCTGGCTTCATTCTATAAAGGGAATTTTATTGGACACGGCCACACCCGTTTGTGAACGGTCTCAGCTGAGCTGCAGTAGAGGCCATAGGACCTGCAAAGCCTGAAACATCTTCCCTCTGGCCCTTTACAGAAATGTTTGCTGAAGTTGCTCTAGGGCATTGCTTTCAGGGTAAGCTGGGCCTGTCTGTGAGCCTGCCTGGTGGCTGCAGCGTGCTGGCCACACAGGGCTCTTGAGCATGGCCTCCCCAGTGGCACAATGGGGTGGACATGTCTAAGCTGTGCCATTGTCTTGGCACAGTGGAGTTTCTGTGCACAGCAGCTCGGGCTCAAGTCCCAGAGTTGCTGGGAGGGGGCGGGGGGACTGGTGGCCTCATGTGTGCACATACGCACATTCATACATGCATCATCTGTACATGAGTGCATGTGTGGTGTGTACCCCTGTAGGGTGAGTGTCCGGCCGGTGAGCAATGCTTCCATGAGCAATGGCTGGCGGGGCCGTGGGACTTCCTGGGGCTGCTTCCCTTTTCAAGGCGGTCAGAGAGCTAGGACCACACCAGAGCAGAAACTACCTTTTTCACAAGGGAAAGGCCACGAGGTTATTTTTCCAGAAGGGACCATGCTGTGGGCATAATAGGCCTCTTGGCTTTATTCCCAATCACACCAGGAGGCAGATTCGTCTCTGCAGGGTTGTTTCTAGAAAATGTGGTTGCATACACTCCAGAGAAGAGGAAGCTCACACTTGGAATCAAAGCAGTGATGTTGCCCGATGCTGACAGCAAGGTCCCCAGAACCTGATGTAAGCGCCATCCTGATGGGCTTGGGGCCAGCACAGGCTGTGAAGCGTTTGCTTGGTCACTTGCAGGCTGGGCTCTGTCAAGCAGGCAGTGGAGCTTCCAGGCCAGGGAGAGACACAGTGGACCACTGCACCCATGACCTCTTCCTGTGCAAGAGCCATGGTGCAGGGCACACAGGGACTCCTGCACAGCAGCACCTTTTTAATAAGTGGGTCTAGGGGCACCTGGGCGGTTCAGTGGTTGAGCATCTGGCTTTGGCCCAGGGTGTGATCCAAGGGTCCTGGAATCGAGTCCAACATCGAGCTCCCCGTAGGGAGTCTGCTTCTCCCTCTGCCTGTATCTCTGCCTCTCTGTGTCTCTCATGAATAAATACAATCTTTAAAAAAATAAAAAGTGGGTCTAACTGCAGAGCAGATGCTTGTGTGAACCGATTGATCGAGGTGAGCTGCTGGCTATTCAGTTAAGATACTGGGAGAGAGAGACTCTACATCTGAGCACAGGCTTTGGGCTCTGCAAAGGACCACCACAGCTCCTTCCTCCTGCCTCTCCTTCTTTCTTTGGGACACATACTGAGCAGACACTGAAACACATCTAGCTGGGAGTCTGATAATTATAACTTGAAGTCCCCGGAGGCATGATACCATGTTGGGGTGGGAAGTCCTTGGATAGACTGGTCTATGATGAATGGGGAACAGCAAACGATTTAAGGGAACCCTCCCAACTTTAGGAAATAACTTGGAGTGTTTCTTCATGATAGCCAGTAGCACTATTTTCCGATCAGAAAGACCACAAGTTATAAGAGGGAGTACAGTTTTGTGTTGTTTTTCTAAGTGTAAAAATAAACAAGTCTTATAAATCTTTACCCATAATACTTTTTCACTCATTTTCTATCTTTATTGCCCAGGATAATCAACATTTCTCAGAGTCCACATCTGGAAGAGGTAAGCTTGTTAGTATTGGACCTATTATCCCACTGAAAACAACTGGAAACCTGATTAAAATACACGTGCAGACACTGGAGGCATGCTAAGGACCCGAGGGGTCAAGATTCCAGAGAGGACAATTCACTGTTGTGAGTTTTGTGTTCTAAGCTCGCTTTCCTAATGAGGTATTTGCAAATTCTTACACAAGCACAGAGAGGCTGAGAAGCAGAGCAGAAATCAGGCCCTGAGAGGCTTTCAGGAATTCCCCAGGGCTAGGAATACAAAATGTGAGTTCAGAGCTTCTGAAGCAGCCAGGACTTGTGTCAAAGCAAAGGCATGTGAAGTGTAGTGAATTTCCACACCTGATCTGTTTGCCTCTCAAAGCATTCTTTAAGTCTTCTGCTGTGCATGCAGAGATGAGGTGAGTAGAAAGCGGTAGCAAAGAGGCTGAGCAGCTAAGGAGAGATTTTAAGCAGTTTCATTGTATAAAAATAAAAATAAACTTCAAGGCTCAGTAAATTCTTTCAGATTTAAGTCAGAACTCCTGTAGAAATAAAGAATAAGAGAAACTGGAAACAGACCAGATCTTACAAAGACTGAAACCTGGTGTTAAAACAACTCAAGGGAAGCTCAGGTGGCTCAGTGGTTTAGCGCCACCTTCAGCCCAGGGCGTGATCCTGGAGTTCCCGGATTGAGTCCCACATCGGGCTCCCTGCATGGAGCCTGCTTCTCCCTCTGCCTGTGTATCTGCCTCTCTCTCTCTCATGAATAAATAAATACAATCTTAAAAAAAAGTTCAAGACCTTAGATTTAAAAAAAAATAAAAAATAAAACAACTCAAGATGATCATCTCTTATTCTAACTAGATGCCAGAACTGAAGCCCCTCTAGAGTCCTTGTAGTATTTCACAACACAATGTCCAGCGTTCAGTCAGGAAGCACCAATCATGCCAAGAGTCCAGCCAATAGAAATAGACTTCTAGATAATAACTTCAATATTGGAGTTATTGAATACAGATAAAAAATAACTGTGACTAACATAATTCAATAACTTCGCAGAGAAGTGGAATCCATAAAATAGAATCAAATGGAAATTCTAGGATTAAAAACACCGTGATTGAAATTTAGTATAAAGTAGATGATTAGCCACAGCTGAAGAGGGTAAGTTATCTGGAAGTAGGTCAGTAGAAAAATAACTGGATAAAAGCCAAAGAAAATAAAGAATGGAAAATAAAAAGAATTATAGGAAATATATGAGACACAGTAAAAAAAAATCTAACATGTATAATTGGAGGAGGAAGAGAGAAATTGTTCAGAATCATTATTGGAAAAAACAGACTAGAATTATGCAAAACTTACAAAAGAAACCAAGCCATAGATTCAAATATTGCTATAAGCCCCAGGCATAATAAATACAATGGAATTCACCCAGGCACATCGTTGTAAACCTACTGAAATCAATAGACAAAGAGAAATTGTTTAAAATGCCAGAGGAGAAAAGAAGCCTTAACAGTCAAAGGAGCAACAAGAACAGAGATGGAGACAGCAGACCCCTCAGTGGAAACTATGGAAAACAAATAACAATGAAAACACTGAAGGACAAGAACTGTGAACACAGAATTCTCTATTTAGTAAAAATATTCCTCAAAAGTGAAGGTAAAGATATTTTCAGACAAATAAAACCTGGATGGGGGATCTGGGTGGCTCAGCAGTTGAGCGTCTGCTTTCGGCTCAGGTCATGATCCAGGGATCCTGGGATCGAGTCCCACATCGGTCCCCCTGCAGGGAGCGTGCTTTTCCCTCTTCCTGTGTTTCTGCCTCTCTCTCTGTGTCTCTCATGAATAAATAAATAAAATCTTTAAAAAAAAAAAAGCCTAATGATATACCCAGCAGACTCACACTAAAATGCTAAAAGAAATTCTTTAGTCATAATACTATCTTGTTAACTGGAAGCATTAACAGTGCACAACAGAACAGCGTGAGGTAAGTACGTGGGCAAGCCCAAATGAATATTAACCGTATAAAACTGTAACTACAGCTCTTCCGGGGACGGTGTCCGTAGGCGTTCAGAATGGTTCAGCGTTTGACATACCGTCGTAGGCTGTCCTACAATACAGCCTCTAACAAAACTAGGCTGTCCCGAACTCCTGGCAATAGAATCATTTACCTTTATACCAAGAAGGTTGGGAAAGCACCAAAGTCTGCATGTGGCATGTGTCCTGGCTGACTTCGAGGAGTTCGTGCGGTGAGACCTAAAGTCCTTATGAGATTGTCTAAAACGAAAAAACACATCAGCAGGGCCTATGGTAGTTCCATGTGTGCTAAGTGTGTTCATGACAGGATCAAGCGTGCTTTCCTTATTGAGGAGCAGAAAATCGTTGTGAAAGTGTTGAAGGCACAAGCACAGAGTCAGAAAGCTAAATAAAAAATGAGGATTTTTTTGAGTAATAAAAATCAAAAAGCTTGATCTGTTAAAAAAACTAACTACAATGTCTATGGCATTAAAAACATCTATAGGATTAAAATTCATGATAAAAAAATACAAAAGATGGTTAGTAAATGGGGTTAAATGTCTCTTGTCCTTGCATTTCCCAGGAAATACTAAAAGTGCTAATTTATCATAATTCAATTATGATAAGTCTAGGATAGGTATTGTAATTTCTAATTAAGCTGTTAAAGTGATATTAAAAGAATATATAATTAATCCAATAAAGGGAAAAATGGAATGAAAAAAATACTTGATCAACTCAAATAAGGTAATGAAAGAGAAAATTTAGGCATGTGAGTCAAATAGAAAACAAGTAGTAAGACAGTAGATATAAACCCAGCTGTATCACTAGTTAATTTAATGTACATGGATTAAGTCACTCAAAGGCAAATAGATAGATGGAATCTTAAAAAATACATTCTTTTATATCGTGCCTAAAGAGATATATGTGAAATATAATGCACAGAAAAGTTGAAGGTTACAGGATGGAAAATGATTATCACACAAGTATTAGCCAAAAGAAAGCTAATATAGTCATGTTTATTAATATCCGAGTAGATTGAAGAAGACAAGAAGAAATAGATAAACAGAAACACATCCCACAATAAGGACTTCAGTCTACTAGAAAGATATAATTTAGTCTTTATGAATTTAATAACATAGCTTTGAAATATGTAAAGCAAAATTACAGAAATGCAAAATAATAACTCCCTCACAATCATAGTGGACCACACGTAGAAATTGACAGACCCAACAGACAAAGATTCATCAGTAAGGAGAAAACTTAAACCATACATTGACTTCATAGACACTGCACCCAACACAACAAAATACATTCCTCCCGAGCTGAAAGGGAATTGTCACCAAAAATGGCTATGTTTGATCATGAAGCAGGCCTCAGTAAATTTCCAAAATTGAGATCGTAGAATAAATCAGTATTTTAAAACTTTTTCCAAACCATAGCATGTACCAGGGGATCACTGTGCCCAGGGTGGCGGTGCCCATGCTCCCCCACCTGTTCTTCTTACCCTCAGAGGGTCACATCTTCTCCATGGAGCACTCACCCAACTCAACTCTGGACCCAGAGGGAGGTTCTCTTCCAGCGCAGAGACAAGTCCTTAACACCACCTGTCCGCCAACTCATCACCTGACTTTTGCTAGTAATACTGGTATTTATGTTTTGTTCATAAATTTAGTTCTCAGCTGTATTTTAAGTCTCCTCAAAGTGCGCAGTCATCCCCTGCGGCACTCAGAGGCAGGCCTAGACACTCCATGGCTCTAGGGGACACTGGGGGCCAGCGTCTGACTCTGCTGGTTTTGATGCTGTCACCAAGAGGAGACGTTTTGATGGGCTCAACTATTAAATCATTAAAGTTTCAGCTTTGGAAAATCACTGTAATGATGTATCCCAGGAGAGTGAGGGCAAGGACTGGGGGTGGGGCCGGTCAACGACGTTTTTTACATTTTGTTTTGTCCAGGTTGGTCCTGGTCTGTCAAAGCTCCCCTGGGGGCAAACAGCATGGGGAGATCCCACCAGGGACTGGCTCCACCAGGGCCCACATGACCGTGTGTGATGACAAAGCTACCCAATGATCTGAGGGAGGACAAAAGAGATGACGTCCCTCCTGAGCTTATGGTGCGTTGGCATCATGTGTGCAGATGGTGTGCACACCACACGGAACTCTAAGAATGCTTTGTGAGATTCAAGCACCAAACAGAAAAAGTAAAACTATGTGCAAAAAACAAACCAAAAAAACCCTGAGATACCCATGTACTGATGGGTGGGCGGCAGAGACCTGGCTGGTGCCGAGGAGGGAAAGGCTCAGGAGTCGGGATACCAGCGTCCTGCTCTGCCACCGACTCGCTCGGCAGCTAGGGAGTCACGTGTACTGCCTCTGTCTCAGGTTCCTGAGCTGAGCTCACAGGACTGGGTGAAAGCCTCAGCCCTTGGACCCACCCCGGGGCCTCCGTGCTACAGTTGACTTGATGACGTCAAAGGAAAGACAGGACTTTTGTTTCTCTTGAGAAGAGTGAGCAGCCAGCAATCGCAAATAAAATGGCTCCTTTCTATGCCGTTTCCATCTGTGTTCTAGAACAAATACCAGTCCATCCCTGCAGCCGTACCTCAGCACAGAAGTTCCCTCCCCAGTGTTGTTCTCAGACACGATTCATGAACATCCATAGACCCGCTTTTCTGGGGAAAGGAGGCAATCACATTTTGTCTTAAGTAACTCATCTCACTGTGCCACAGTCAGGAGCGGTTTGGAGGAGAATTCCTGCTGCAAGCATGTTCTGGTGGGTCCCCAGAGAGCTGCTACGGGTCAGACGCCCCCTGGAGATCAGAGCTCACTGTCACCTCCCACACCCCAGAGACACAGCTTGCCTGGGACTCATCACGATGCAAGGATGTCGCCTGTGTGTTGAGCACATGTGCCTGCGTACTCTGCAAGGTGCAGGTGTGCAGGGCTCACTTGGGTTCATCATGGACCGAATTCTCAGAAGCTGAGCAGAGCTTCCTTAAACCCCGTCCTATTCGAAAAGAAAAAGAAAAAAGAAATCCACAAACCCTCTAGCTTAACATTTGAATAGCTGAGCTCTACTTGGGATTTCATGAATAAAACACATTTCCTTGTACAGCATGGTTAACAACATGTGCACATATATGCACTTTATTCCTGAGTGTGGGGCTATGGGGTCTCACGAAGTCTGGATTTCCTGTGGAGGGGGCTCCCTCAGAGCAGGTGGCCGTGCTGATTGCCCTCTGCACCTCTTCAGAGCCTCCCCCTCCTCTTCCATTTACTGCAAAGAGTGCCCTGCTTGGAGAGAGATTTATTTGTGAAATTCTAGGCACTCTGCTCCGAGAGCCTGCCTTTCCACCCTCCCGGGAACTAGAGAAGCCTGAAGCCAGCTGCCAGTGTCCCTGGTCTGTGGGCAGTAGTTGCAGGTGCTGTGGGGGCTGGATGGAGCCTTGAGAAGAGAGAGTCCCGGGTCGGGGGGTGGGGGGGAGGTGAACTTGCACGACAGACACCACCCTGCAGATGCGCAGAGGATGGTGGGGACAAGACGGCACCTGGAGAGTCAGGGCTAACGTGGCAGCGTCCTTGCAGGAGGGAGCAGGGGAAGGTGTGGTTGGGGTGAGGTTGGCAGTGAGTCAGGTGGGGGAGAGAACTGGCAGGGTCTTGGGGAACAGGAGGCCGTGACCCCGAGGGAGGAGCAGCGCAGAGAGGGGAGGAGCCACGCAGAGGCCGGCACAGAGAGGAGGCCAGGGTGGGGGGCCAGACCGCACCCTATGAGGCCTAGTGCCGCCGCCTTCCGCCCCCAGACCCTGCGGGGGCTCCTCTGAGCTCCGCTGGCTGGGCAGTGTCCCCTGCCCTCAGGGGCGGCCGCATGGACCAGCTCCTGTGACGTCAGGCCCCCTTGTCCCCGCCAAGGACGGCTCCTGCCCACACACTGCTGGCCCCCCGCCCTGGCCCTTCAGGGGCGTCCGCCGCCCACCCCCGGACCCCCAGACGCGGAGCCGACCTGCAGGAGCTCCAGCAGGTGGAAAAGCCCTGCCTTAGGCGTTGGGTCGTGGGAGGCTTTACTGTTCTCTCGACAGAGCTCGCAAGGCCCTGGGGGCCGGGAGTTTGGCGACGTCTCTTGTGACCTGAACGGTCGGTGGATGCACAGCAGGTGCAGCAAACCCTAACGTCCCTCTCTGCCTCTGACTACACTGGGGGGCCTGCAGGCGCCAGGTGCAGGCCGGGGCCTGGGAGTTTGAGGCTCCAGGGCTGGCTCTGGCCCCGCACAGTCGGAGGGGCCCTGGCCGCGCGTGGTGACAACTCGCACACCCGGGAGGTCTCTAGTGACGCGTCTGTGACTCCACCCTGGCCGGCATTTCCACAAAGTACAAGACGGCAGGCTGGCTGCACGGAGGCTGGTCGGGGGCTTGGAGGAGCAGCCGACGGGGGGAGGGGAGACCCAGAGGGGTCCCAGCAGGTGGAACGGAGAGGCCGCCCAACCGTGCCCTGGAACGTGGGCTCCGCCACCGGGCGGAGTCCCGGGAGCCCTGAGCGGTGCTGGCCCCGGTAGGAGCTCGGTACACGGCAGGCGAAGGTGGGGGCTGGCCAGGTGGGTTTGGTCCTGCGCGGGCTCTACCAGGAGCCCCCTGCTGTGGCTTAACAGTCACATTTACAGATCCTTGCAAGTCTTCGTTGACACTAGCTGGGAATTAGGGTGTGACGCGTCCCCAAAACAAGTCGGGCTTAGGGTGCGTGGATGGGTATGTGGCAGGTAGAAGGCTGGAGGTGTTCATCTGAACCATCTCTGTGACTAGAGTCTACCTGGGAGAGGCTGGGAGGACGGGAGAGGAGCGGCCTGGAGAAGTTTCCTGGTGTTCTGGAAAGTTCCAGGGAGAAGGAGAAACCTGGGGCCTGGGCAGAAGCCTCCAGGGGAGTTGTGGGCTGACCTCAGCAACTAGGGAGTTGTCTGAAAGGGCAGGGGGCCGGGGGCTGGATGCTGGGGGTGACCGCAGGTGTGGGACTCAGTCCCAGGTGGGAGGCGCCCACAGTGAGGTTTGGGGACCTCCCCGGCCCGGGGTGTATGACAGTGGCCCCACATGCCCAGGACTCCTTGAATTTGGACTGGGGGGGCAGAGTCTGATGACACAGGAAACCGTGTGGGGCAACTGGTTTATGTCTCTTCATGACGGGGGGCATCCCAGCACAAGGAGCCACTTATCTATTATTCCAGTTTACCTGCAGATTTTCCAATGTTTTGAAGGATTTTGTCCAGAATTGACAGTTTTTTATATTGATCGTTTTGTGAATTCTTCTTTCCTGTGGGAAAAATAAATTCCATGATCAGGATTTGGTCAGTCATTGAGGCATGATCCCAAACATCTTCTCTTTTCAACCTCAGAGGCTTTCAGGAAGCCCAGGACCGAGAGTGTGTGGCTTGTGCTCAGGTCCAGGTGGAGACTCGCATCGTCATGCTTTCTCTGTTTTCTCCTTACATTCTGAGGATGTGCTAGCTTGGTTCCTTCTGTGGTTGATGCTCCTGGTCACTTGGATACTCTCCTTGCATCTGGACATATATTTTATAAGACATTTCACTCCTCAAAAGGGTGAACTCCTACCCTTGCCCTGTCCAGGCCTTTTTATCAATATTGTGTGGGACCAGTCTCGCCACTGATGAGAGGGGCAGAGTGTTGATTCATGGGATGAGTCCAGAGTAGTCACTGGTCCCACAGAGTCAGGGTGAAAAGGGCCTGTTCAGAGCAGCACCCAGCCTGGGAGGTTCCTTTCCTCGGGATGAAGCCTTAACTGTGACCTACAGGGTGCTCTCACCCTTTTCCTTCCTGACCTTCCCTATGTTCAAAATGTATCAAGGAGACCCCTAGAATCAAAAGTTCTCCCAAAACTCTATTTGAGGACAGCCAAGAACATTTAAGAAAAATTTATATTTGTTCAACATATGAATCTTAACTTGCTGCTGGGTGGTCTGCATCTCTCATTGCTTTGTGGGTGGTTAGAAAATAACAACCTTTATTTACCTATAAGCATCTAGCAGGTGTTAGTAGGTATTTACTGAGTGAATGAATCTTTTGTTGAAGCTAATGCCAATACAAAATTACTGACTGTGGGATAAAATTCTGTATGTATCATGGGACACTTAGATTGTAACAGAACCCGAAGTTTAGGCACACTTCAGATGTCAGGAGTGGTGATTTGGGTCATGGAGACGTTTTAGACATTGTGGAAATCACACAGGTGGTTGGTTATTCTGGCAACAAGAGAAAGATGTTCTCTGCAGATCCTTCAAGCTGCTTCAGGCTTTTAAAATATTACTGCGAGTTATTTTAAGGCAACAAATTCTTATTTGTAATATGTATTATAAGCCCATGGTAGAATTTTAAAATTTGGAAGAAGAGTATCTGTGGGAAATAAAGCCAGTTCCAACAATGACCCCTCAGTTCCAGCTTCCTCCTGTAGGCCACAATTGCCTTCCATTTCTGTCTTCCAGTGATAATCCATACTGCAAAGATTGTTGCCAACATCATACACTCACTGAATATTTAAAGCCACATTGACATTTTTTAGAGGAAGATGCTTAGGAAATTTTGTCAGACAGTTCAGGCTGACTGACTTGTGGAAACATACAATTCATCAATAGGTATAAAATTTTGCATCTTAAGTTTGCTTATTTTGGAGTATATCTTTAGCCTTTAGGATTCCATATATCATGATAACATTTGCACAGTCCCTATATAGGTGTGGGTCCATTTGAACATCAATACACCTGATGAGGCTCATGGGAAATGTTTACTTTCCATTTGTAAATGAGACCCCAGTGAAGCAAAGCAGCTTTGCCTAAAGTCACTGAGATGGTAGGAGGCCTAGCTGGGAAAGAATGCAGGGCAAGGTCTCTGGCTCTTTCTCCTTCCAGGCCATCCTGGAGATTTCGTCAGAGTTGAAATGCAGGGCTTTTCATAGCTACAGGATTCCCAATGGAACTACGTGGGTGAAAGTCCACTGTTTGAACTTTCATGCTTGGAAAAGATGGAGTAGCAAGGACCAGATTTAACTTCCCAATTTAACTTACGAACTAGAAAAAAAAAACATATGAAATAATAATTTCCCATACATCAGACAGCAGGCAGTAAGGGACAGTCATCCCTGAGAAGGGAAATCAAAAGGGGCTCCTCATGACCCCGCCCATTCCTGCCTGGAGAGTTTCCAGTCCGGCATGATGAGTGAGGACAGAGGCAGAGCCCTGTGGTCTCACCAGGAGGAGATGGAACTAGGAGAGCTCACAACACCTAGAGAGGTCAGAGAACTCCGAGACCTCAGAAGTTTGCCTCAAGTCTCCAGCTGGGGGTCAGTGAGAAGACATAGGAAGCCTGAGGATGGAAAAAGAACCACATAAAAGGGCAACAGAAAAATTTCCAGAGCTCACACAGGCCAGTAGTTGGCATCCCCCGTGGTAAACATAAAAAGCCTCATTATACACAAGGCATTGGGGAGGGTACTCCAGAATTGTATTGCCTTAGTATTGGGGATTATTAACTTCAGAATAAGTGCTAATTGCTTTACAGAACAAAGCTTAAATGTGAACCTCAACAGGATCAACTCTTTCAAAGTTATTTAACTGGGTTCAAGAGCAAAGCTTGCTAGTAAAATATATAATATTTGGCATCCAAACAAAAATGATCAGGCTTGAAAGTAAGCAATAAAATATGATCTTTAAGAAAATGACCTATAATGAGAAGAATTAATCAATCAAAACTGACCCAGAAATGACATAGATAGTAGAATTAGAAGGCAAGGATATTAAAATTTATCATAACACCATATCCCATATGTTCAAGAAGCATAAATTCTCAGATTACATACAAAAGCAAGACCTAACTGTACACTGCCTACAAAATCCCACTTTAAATATAAAGCAAAAGTAGGTTAAAAATAAAATGATGGAAAGGATCACCCAGGTGAATACTAATCAAAAGAAAGCTAAAATGTCTATTTAAATTTTAGACAAAATGTCTTTAGGAGCCAAGAATATCACTAGGAATAAAGAGGGTCATTTCTTTCTTTTTTTATGATTTTTCCTCAGAGTTTATTAAATTTTATTTTTTTTAAAGATTTTATTTATTTATTAGAGATACACAGAGAGAGAGAGAGAGAGAGACAGACAGGCAGAGGGAGAAGCAGGCTCCATGCAGGAAGCCTGCCATGGGACTCGATCCCGGGTCTCTAGGATCATGCCCTGGGCTGAAGGTGGCGCTAAACTGCTAAGCCACTGGGGCTGCCCAAGAGGGTCATTTCTTAATGTTAAAGCAGTAATTAATCAAGAAGATATAACAATATTTTTATGCATGCAGATGAGATGCAATGAAGGTGCTTTGAGCTATATGAAATGAACACTGGGAAAACCAAAAGATATGATCAGCAAATTCACAATTATCAACTGAGATTTCAATTCTGCTTTCTTAAGAGTTGAGCAAACAAGGAGACAGAAATTCTGTAAGTGTATAGAATACTTGAACATGGAGGTTCACCTACTTGATTTAATTGACATTTATAAAATATTCCACAAATACACAACATATACACATTCTTTTCAAGTGTACGTGGAATACTTGCTAAAGTACAATATATTCTAGGCCATATTTAAGGTTTTTAAAAATGCATTTAAAAGATCCAAGTCTTATAATGTGTGTTTTCTGACCAAAACAGAATTGAACCATAAATTAATAACATAGTGGTGTTGGAAAAGTTTCCAAATATTTGAAAATGAAATAGTACATTTCTAAATGGCCTGTGGGTCAAAGAACAAATTTAAAAGATGAGTTATAAAGCATTTTGAACTGATTAATATTTGTAGGACGAGATTAAAGTAGAGCTAAGAGGAACTAAATGTTCATGATAAAAAAGAGGAAAAGTCTCAAAACTTTGACCTAAGTATTCACCTTAACAAGTCATTAAAGACATTTTAAAAAGGAGAGAAAAAACCCTCAAAATAATCAGAGGAAAGAAAACAATAAAATTAAGAGAGGAAAAGGTTATGACAAAAAAAATAGAGAAACAATACAGAAAAATGAAACCAAAAGCCTGATTCTCTGAGATCATTTTGTCCCTAATTATATCACTAGGGATAAAAAAAAGAAAACCCCAAATAAAAAACAACACACAAATTACTGATATCAAGAATGAGAGAGTTGTTCCTACAAACATTAAAATGGGCAATAAGAGACTGTTATGACCTTTTGCTATTTAGATGAAATGAACAAATTTCTCTAAAGACACAAACTAACAAAGCTCACTAAGGAAGATATAGGAGACACTAAATAGCCCTTTATCTATAAAAGAAATAAAATTTGTTTTTTCACATTTTTTATTTAAGGTCAATTTGCCAATATGGTAGAACACCCAGTGCTCATCCCATCAAGTGCCCTCCTCAGTGCCCGTCACCAGGTACAAAAGAAATAAAATGTGTACTTAAAAATCTTTCCACAAAGAAAAATAAAGGCCCTAATGTCTTAATTAGTAAATTCTATCAGACATTTTATATTAAAGATAATATCCATTTCATACAGATATATCAAGGAAATTAAAGAAAAGAATATACTTCTCAACTCCTTCTGTGAGGCCATTATTACCTTGAAACCAAAACTGGACAAAAGCATCAGAGAGGAAAAAACTACAGGCCAGTATCACTCATGAACATAGAGACAAAAATTCTTAACTAAATTTTTGCAAATTGAATCCAAAATATATGGAAAGGAAACTGTATCATGGGTTTATCTTAAAACACAGGTGTGATTTCAACACTCAAAAATCAAGACATGAGACTCCGGGGTGGCTCAGCAGTTGAGCATTTGCCTTTGGCTCAGGGAGTGATCCTGGAGTCCCAGGATTGAGTCCCGCATCAGGCTCCCCACAGGGAGCCTGCTTCTCCCTTTGCCTCTGTCTCTGCTTCTCTCTGTGTCTCTCATGAACAAATAAAAAATCTTAAAAAAAAAAAATCAAGACATACAATTCCCATATGAACAGAATAAAGAAAAACTAACTGATCATTTCAACAGATCAGGGGTTAGCAACTTAAGGCTTATAGGCCAAATACAGATCAGCACTAGTTTCAATAAATAAGGTTTTACTGGAATACAGCCACACCCATTCTTTTATGTATTGTCTTTGGCTACCTCTGTGCTACAATGGCAGAGTTAAGTAGTTGCAACAGGAAAGCATATTGCCCTTGAAGACTAAAATGTTTACTATCTGATGTCTTGCAAAGAGGTTCTCTATGCCCACAACAGATACACCTGAATTTGAAAAAAAAGTCTGTTCTTACCATTTGTATTTAACCTTGTACTGGAGCTAGTGGAGTAAGGCAAGGAAAATGAATGGAAGGTCTATGTGTTGGAGAGGAAAAACCCATCTATTCACAGATGACATGATTCACTATATAGTAAATCCCCAAGAATCCACAGGGAAGCTTTCTGAACTGAAGAGTGAGGAGAGCAAGGTGGTAGGGTACAGAGTCTTGTACAAAACAATCACATATCTATACACTAGAAATGAACAATTGGAAGTCGAAATTTAAAAAGCAGTATTATTTATGATAACACCAAGAATATGAAATATTTATGTATAAATCTAATAAAATATATGCAAGGTCTTTATGCTGAACACCACAAAACACTGGTGAGAGAGATCGAAGGGGACCTAAATAAATGGCGTCGTTCATATTTATTTGAAAGAGAAATATATAGAGACAGAGAGCACTAGTCGGGGGAGGGGCAGGAGAGGGACAAGCAGACTCCCGCCAAGTGAGGAGCCTGCCACCCGGCCCAATCCCAGGACCCTGGGATCATGACCTGAGCTGAAGGCAGACGCTTCACTGACTGAGCCACCGGGTGCCCCTGAATGGGGTCATTTATAGAGCGGAAGGCTGAATACAGTTAAGAAGTCAGTGCCCACCAGACTGATCTATAGATTTATAACAATCTCAACCAAGGTCCCAACAAAAGTTTTCCACAGAAATTAATAAGCTGTTTTTAAAATTTATATGAGAAGACAAGCCAAACTGATTTTGAAAATCAGAGCAGGGCAGCCCGGATGACTCAGGGGCTTAGCGCCGCCTTCGGCCCAGGGCATGATCCTGGAGACCCGGGATCGAGTCCCACATCAGGCTCCCTGCGTGGAGCCTGCTTCTCCCTCTGCCTGTGTCTCTCCCTCTCTCTCTGTGTCTCTCATGAATAAATAAATAAAATATTAAAAAAAAAATCAGAGCAAAATGGGAGGAGTCACATGGACCTGATTTCAAATCTTGGCATCAACATATAGTAACCGAGACTCTGTGACAGCTGAAAAAGAGTAGGTCCTAGGTCAGTGGAACCAAACAGACCCCAGAAATAGGCCCACATGTACAAGATCAACTAGTTGTCAACATACATGCAAAGGCAATTAATTCAACAGAGAAAGATGAGTCTTTCAATGAATGGTGTTGGAACACCTGGACGTCAACATGCAAGAAACCAAACCAAAATAATCCTGACCTGACACCATTCACACAAGTTAACTCAAGATGGATCCTAGTCCTAAATGTAAAGTCTAAAACTTTAAAGCTTCTGGAAAAGAACCTAGAGAATATCTCTGACTTTGAATTAGGCAAAGATATCTTATATTTGACACCAAAAATGAAAATTGATAAGTTGAGTTTGACCAATATTAAGAACTCCTGATCTTTGAAAGACACTGCTAAGCAATGACAAGTGAGCCACAGCCCGGCAGACAATCTTTGCAGCCACAGATCTGACAAGGGGCTTGTATACAGAATATAGAAATACCTCTCAAAACTCAACAGTAAGAAAATAAACTAGTGAAAATGAGCAAAATATTTGAAAAGACGCTTGACTGGAAAAGATATTCAGATGGCAAATAAACACATGAAAATATGCTCGATATTATTAGTCATTGGGGGAAATGCAGATTAATACTATACTAAGTGTTGAGGAAGATCCAGGGCAACTCTCGCTGTGTGGCAAGAATGCAAAACTATGTTGACAGTTTCTTATGAACACAGTTGCCATACCTCAGTTTATGGTAAAACCATAAAAGCCCTGTATGCAGATGTCTCTAAGTGCTTTATTTGAAATTCCCAAACCTGGAAACAAGCCAGATGTCATCCAGCTGGTGAATGAGGAGTGAGCCAGTAGTGGCCACAACAGAACACTCCTCAGCGATGGGAGAAGCACCAATGGACAAACGTGCAAGAATCCCAAAAACATTGTGCTAGTCGAGGAGACCGGACTCAAAAGTCTACATGGTGTACATATATGACATTCTGAAAAAGGGAAAATTATAGAAACAGGACACAAGTCAGTAGTCTTAGGGATGGAGATGGTGGAAAGAGCTGAGTACAGAGAGCATGGAATTTTTTGGGGCGATGGACCTCTTCTGTGTCATGTTTGTGCGGATGGTTACGTGAGTTTGTAATGAGGCCGGATTTCACTAGAGTGTGCTGCATCTTACCAAAACACAGGATATCTGGTAAGAACACCTAATGTATCCTATGAATCATCACCTGCCCCGAGTTCTTACCTTTGTCATCCCACTTACTGGTCCCAGCAACCCCACCACTCAAAGCAATCTGACCTTCAGCTTGCAGATGATGAACTGTAGGTTCAGAGAGGGAGGTCACTTAGCTGAGATTACACAGCCGGTAAGAGGGGGAACCAAGGTCTGACGGGCTCGTACTGTCTGCCCTGCACTCCGTCCCACAATCCCATGCCCCACAGAAACTTGTCCATTCCCCCTCCCCTTCAGCCGAGAAAGATGTCAGGAGGGCTAGTTGGATTCCCATTGGAAGATGACAAACCCCACTAAGAACCTGGGTTTAACATCAAGCTGAAAGTGATCATGTGTCAGGGAAAGGTCCTATTACATGATCGGTGTAATCCTGCCACTTAGCAACCCGAGAGAGGGAGCCAGTGGGTTTGCAAGAGGGGCCCTGCTGTGGTGGCCAGAATTTCGCATTAGAGATTCATTCCTTGGCGCCTACTTTAAACCCTCGTTGCCCCACAATCCCGAGGTGTGGCTCAGGACAGTGTCATGTTGACTATACTTCTATGTCTTTGGGGAGGTCAGTGGTGGAGCTCAGCGTTGCCCTGAACAATGAGACCAAGACACTTGGGTCCCTCTGTTTGGGAAACAAAGGCGCACAAGAACGACCCTCTGGGAGCCAGCCTGTGTGCCCATTTGGGGCGGACGCTGGAGCTCAGGGAAGCTTGTCCAGCGGGGGAAACGCCCCGCCTGAGGCAACAGGAGCAGGATGCGCCTCTGCTCCCAGCAGAGCAGGGGTGCTGAGAGGGAGCACGGAGAGGAGGGAGCCTGAGTGGCGCCCCAGCCACGCTGAGCCGCGAGGGCCCCTGCGAGGGTTCCAGGGACCAGGGTATTGGACCGTTTCTGACCTGTGCTGTCATTTCTATTTTTAAAAAAGATTTATTCATGAGAGACACACAGAGAGAGGCAGAGACACAGGCAGAGGAAGAAGCAGGCTCCCTGCGGGGAGACGATGTGGGACTGGATCCCAAGACCCTGGGGATCATGACCTGAGGCGAAGCAACTGAGCCACCCAGGGTCCCCTGCGCCATCACTTCTAATGGCTCAGCCCACTATGTTAGTTCTCAGGGAAGTGTGATAGTTCTCAGTCACTTCTCCCAGTTTGGAAGCCCCCAAGTCCCCAAATCGAGGTTGGCCAGAGACAGAGATGACGACCATTTGTCCGCCAGTAATACGAGTGGACTTCTAACCTAGTTTAGATGAAATCACTGCAAACTATGGGGGTCTTGGACGATGGAGGAGCAAAAGTCTGCATTCAACTTTAAGTCAGCAATGTAGGGAGGAGGCATCAGGAGACCTCATGGCCCAGGAGCTCCTGAGTGGAGATGATTTTCTGTCGACAGGAGGAAGTTCTAGACAAATCTGCCCGGTCATGGGTGTTGGGAGAGCTGGGCTCGTGGGGCTACAAGGCTCCTGGACCCCGCCCTTGAGGCCCCATAGGGAGGCAGGAAGCACTCCCTGCTGGCTCCTTAGATGGTAATCATTTCCTGCAGTGGACAACTGAAAGGTAAATCACCGCCTCATTGTTCTCCCTGGCAAGGTTTCCAGCACAGTAACAGAGCAGGTGGGATTTGCTGAGGGAGATAGGGAGGGTGGCTGTGGTGCGGGGCCACCAGCAGAGCTGGTCACCAGAGCCGGGCTCCTCCCGGCGGCCTCTGGGAAACCATCCAGCACAGGCTTCTCAAGGGTCCTTGAAACGGTCTCTCACCTGGTATCAAGAGCAGGTCCCTCGGCCCACACCCCAGGGCTCACCAGGGCAAGCGCCTCAGCCCTTGGACCTCACATCCCTCTTCTGTGAAATGGGCCTGACACGGGGTTGCTGTGAGGTCTGATGGGGTGATTCAAACACGACAGTGCCGCGCACACAAGCCCTCCCAGGGTGCAATGTCATTGTCACCACAATGCTCATCATGATCACGGAGGAATAATGAGTTTTCATGACGAGACTGTTGACAACCACACACACTATCCAAGTGCTCACTCCCGACTCTGTGAGCAGCGACCACGTGCCAGCTACAATGCCCACGGGCATCCTGGTGTCTGTCCTGGAGGGGCTCACAGCCTAGGGCATGTCATGATGTCTAGTATCGCCATGGTCTATCCCCTTCCATGGACATACAAGGAAGAGCATTAGGGTAAGTGCCGGGGGCAGTGGACAAGAAAGTCTCCTTAGAACAGGTGTGCAGACAACCACAGGTTCCTCCGGGTCCTCCCAAGGATGAAGTTACTTGAAGAAACAGCTTTTCAAGTCAAAATATCATCTTCTCCAATAAGCTGTCTTCTTCTCAGGTAAGGTGTGTGCCCACAGCTGTTTCTCCATCTGTCATGGTCCTGTGTGTCTGTGTGACATCGTCGTCATCTAGACGACCGTTGGTAGTACACATGGCAGGTGGCTTCGCATGGTCTGCTTGCTCTTTGGAGAGGGCTACGTTCACGTGGCTTTTAGGGAGAAAGTAGATTTTTCTGGATGCTGGGCTCAGCCGTGACTCTGCTGAGTGCCTGCTGTATGTGGCCACCCTGGGCCAGCACGACACCTCCCAGAGTCCACCTGTCTCAGGCCCTACCTGTGGCGCTCTGGGCCTCAGGTGGTGTGGGCGTGGCGGGTCTCCTAGAAGGGGCCACGCTGGTTGCAGGCGGAGTCTCTGAGTTCTGGTGGAGGAGTTGTCCTCTGGGTGATGGCCACTCTCTCACTGGCTGCATAATCTGTTTCCCTAGATTGGGAAGGCAGTGACAGTGGCTTCCCACCCTGAGTGGCTGGGCTGTCACCCCAGGCTGCTCCTTAGAGGCACCTGTACCACCATCTCGTGAGCTTAAGACCCACACATGACAGTGTCAGGCCCATCCACACATCCTCTACCACGGTCCTCCTCAGCGCCTACACCCCCAGGTGGCCCGAGGGAGCCCCTCCTCCTACTGTAGGGCCCACTGAGGTAGTACCACTGTTGTTATGGGCAATAATGTGCTGGTTGAATTTCCCCATGATTTCCCATCCAGAACAATGAAGCTCAGGGTGAAAACCCACGATCGGCCCACGAATGAGAGCCTCGAATAGTCGTGGTGTCACAGTACACAAGCAGCCCCACAAAACTGAGTGCATGTCAGTCCTGGCTCTGGAGTGGGAAGAGTCTGGAATGTCATTTCCCTGACAGACAACAGCTCCAGCACAGAAAAGCTCCAACGATGGGTTTGAGATTCTAGTGGCTCTGGACTGATCACTCAGAAGCAACATTTTGGTGACCATGGCACCTGCCTGGCCCTGCCAGTGCCATAGGACCCATGTTCCTTTCTGTTCTTGGCCAGTGTGGTGACCTCAGGAGACCATGACAGGAAAGACTGCCGCAAAGACGACAGGGATCCGTGAGTTTCGCATTATTCTTAATTAAAATAAAATGGGAAATGCAGGCCTTATTCAGTGGGGAAACCCCGTGACCTGTCTCCTGGATGCTGGCTTGAACATGTCTGCTGCCAGGTGATGTGATGCATTGCCCTAGAGTTCTCGTGTTGGCCTGATGGGGAAACGGGGTTGTTGCAGATATGACGAGTCATGAGGCAGTCACATCAGGAGCAGTGTGACCCCAATCCAACAGGCCTGGTGTTGTTATAAAAAAGATTTAGACACAGAGACACACAGGAAAGAGGCCACATGATAACAAGGCAAAGGTCAGGGACAGACTTCTAGAAGACAAGGAACCCCAAAGACTGTGGGGAAACCATCAGGAGCTGCGAGAGTGTGAAAGAGACTCCCTCATGGTCTCCAAGGAACCATCTGCTGACACCCTCATCTGGGACTAACGCCCCCAGGACAGAGAGACAGTGAGCTTTCGTGGTTCTTGGTTCTGACCACCGCAAGAACCAGGCCCAGGTGGATAGTACTTCTGGAGCCCGGCTGTCAAGCAGCAAGGAGCCGGTGCCCCCTGGCCTCCGAGGCACAGATGATGCTCCGTGGCTCACCTACTACGGCGGGGAGCGATGTTGTGTCACGACATAGGACTTTCTGTCTTGGAAACAGAAGTATCATTAGCACGTGCTCTCTGCATTCATTCTGTTCTTGTGTTTAAATGTTGGTGCCACCCCAGTGAGCCGATTTCATGGCCCACTCGTGGTAGCCTCCTTGCAGTTTGAAAACCTTCGGCTTGGGGATCCCTGGGTGGCGCAGCAGTTTGGCGCCTGCCTTTGGCCCAGGGCGCGATCCTGGAGACCCGGGATCGAATCCCACGTCGGGCTCCCGGTGCATGGAGCCTGCTTCTCCCTCTGCCTGTGTCTCTGCCTCTCTCTCTCTCTCTCTCTGTGACTATCATAAATAAATAAAAATTAAAAAAAAAAAAAAAAGAAAACCTTTGGCTTGCAAGAGCCTCTCCCTTCGGAAAGGTGTCCCCTGACCAGGAGTCTTGGGGAGCCGATAGTGCCGACTCCCATGAAGGAGATGGTTTTTCTCCAGATGTTCCCATCTCCTTGTCTCGTTTTTTCTCTGTGCCAGACGTCGTCTTTGTCATTTGCCTTCTATGAGCTTCTCTTCTTCTCACCTGGTTTTCCAACTGGCTTCCTCCACGATCACCTCTGGCACGCTGTCTTCCTGGCCAGTTTTCCTGCCGAGGCTGTGAGCACCTTGGGGCCAGGTGCTTGGTGGTTCAGCTGTGATCCCAGAACCCAGCGCCTGGTTCAGCATGCAGCAACTCTACTGAACTGCCTTTCACTTACTTGTGAAGTTGTTAGAACGTTATAGAATTTTGCCTTTTCTTGGTGTTAATGAACTGACATTTTTCTCCACATATTCCCGTAGCAGCATCTTTGCCAGTCTTGTGTTCAAACGAACCCCAAGTTTCAGGTTCCCCTTCAGCTGTGATGCTTCATTCGTTCATTCAGAACCCATAGACACCTGTTCTGTACAAAGTGCTGGGTGGCAAGGAGGACACAACATCCTCCTCAGGAGGTCATGGTCAACTGGGGGGCACATGAAGAACTCCTGGCACCAGCTGCAGGGTGGGGAGTGGTACGGAAGCAAAGCACCAGCCGTACTTTCCCCAGGAAACCAATACCCCCAGCTCCACCTTACATTCTTCCCTTTGTGTTTAGGAGCCAAGTTGAATTGGGAGCTGCCTTAACACTCCTGTTCAGCTTTCTCTAAAAAATTAGAAGGACTTGCTCAGGCTGTAGCAGGAGGTGAGAAGAAGCAAAGATGAAATGCAGGCTCACTGTTTCCTTGACCCTTCCCCTGGAGGGAGGCTTTGGACTTCATGATGCAGTTTCCTCTTAATTAAAAAGGCTAACACAAGATCCAAGTATATTTGTATACCTACAGCGATACAGCTTCAGTATTTAGAAATGAAGAAATGGACCAAGATGCAGGAGGTACATTGAAATAGTAAGAAAGCAGGTAGTGGTGATCCTTATATCAGAGAAAGTAAAATTCAAGCGCCAAAGCATTAAACATGACAAAGAAGGGCTCTTTTTCATACTAACAGCTAGAGTTCACAATGAAGATATAATGCTCATAAAAATCCACATACCAAATGTTGCAAGAATCATGCTCATAAAGCAAAAACTATGGGAAATGCAAGGATACATACACAAAGACACATTTATGGTGGAGGAATTTTACACATCATCCTAGTAAAAGAATCAGGGGAGAAAACAATAGGAAAGCAGAGAGGGCCCTAAACAATATCATCAATAAGCAGACAATATAAAGACACACCAAACACCCTTCCCATCCTGACAGCAGAGGACACACCTTCTCAAGTGCTCATGCAATAGTCACAAAAATTGATAATATATCAGGTTGCAATGAAAGCATAAGTTAGCCACAAAGTAGAACTACTAAAACCATTTTCTGATCATAGTATAATAAAAACCAGAAATTATTAACAGAAACAAAGAAAAAAGGTCCTACCACCTGGAAGTTAGAAAACATTTTATTGACAACTTTTGGGTAAAAAGAAAATACAAATTTGTAGAATTTCTGGAAAACAATGATAATTAAAATAGTTATGTATGAGAATCTATGGGTTAACATTTTGAGGAGCAGAGCACCAAGCACTTATTGGTAAAATGAGATAAATGAATTACTCAGCTCTAAAACTGGAAGAAGGGAGACAAAGTCACTATAAAAAAGCATAAAGGAGGAAATATTAATGACAAAGGCAGAAATTAATAAAGTACCGAATGAAAATACCCTAGATTTTGGGAAAAATTTAATAGACATGCTACTAGTTTACCTCATTAGGAAGAAAAAGAGATATATTTATAAAATAAGAAATGACAAGGGGGAAATAGTGGTGGGAACAAATGATATCTTTAAAATAATGAGATGATTTAGAGACCTCCATGCAAATACATTTGAGAATGCAGAAGAAATGGATCATTCTGTAGGGAAATATCGTATGCTAAAATTGAACTCCATTTAATTAAGAGAGACTAAATGAATCACTTTTCCTGGAAGAAACAGAAAAAGTTACCAAGGAACTCCTCCAGAAAAAGCACCACAAAGAGATGGCTTCACAAGGCATTTCTAACAATTCTGAAAAGATCAGGTGGTTTCAGCACTCTAAATCTTCTAAGATATTCAAAAGGGGGAGGAAAAACACATAAATTCTTAATTGTGAAGCAAGGTATAACATTGACATTTCAACCTGATAGAGATAGTACAAAAAAAACCTAGAGACTAATACTACCTATGAACTGCACTTGGGTACAAAATACTAAATAAAACATTGATAAGCATAATCCAAAATAATCAACATGACCAAGTGAGTTTTTTTTTTTTTTTTTTATCAAGTGAGATTTATTCTAAGAATGAAAGGTTGGTTCAATATTGGAAAATCCATTCATACATCATTCACATTAATAGGTCTAAAGAAAAGAAATTTGAGTATTGCCAGAGATAATGGAAAAGATTGTGAAAAAGTATTATTAAAAAATTGATGGATACTTTCTTTAGATATTAAAATACATAGGCCTTTTTTGTCCTAGGGCCAGAATCTTACTTACTGTCTAAACACTAGGAGTATTTTCGCTAGGACTGTGAACAAAAGTATTGAAACCCAGTAACATTGCTACTTTCAACAATTATTCGAGAAATATGAGAATGCAATTAGACAAGAAAAACCAATGAGATGTATAACATTAGTAAAGAAGAAAATTCTATTTGTACATGATAATGTAGTATATTTGGAAAACCCTAAAGAATCATGATAAAATGAACTGAGGCAATAAAAGAATTTAATTCGATAGCAGAACAAAAAATTAACCTACAGAAATCAATAGCGTTCATATGCACAAATAAAAACAGTTAAAGCACACAGTGGCAGAGACATTCTCATTCATAACCAACGAGGCAGATGACTGGCCCACCCTGCATCTCCCTGGCATGCAGGCAGGGTGGTAACCAAGTCACCTTTCTTGTCCTTGGAAAGTCAGTGATTACCACCAGAATAGAACTGTGACTCACCAAAACCCTCAGGACTGCCGATCTGGTAACTCTCATCAATGCTGTGTTCTTTGGTGATGAACATGGAAAAAACAGGTGGACAGTGTTTTGATTACACACTTATGAATGTTTTGGCTCATACTTTATTTTAGACCTTTAAGTTGAAATGCTAATACCATTTTCAAATCTAATCTAAAAATGTGGTCTGGAAAGTTATCATGGAAGCATTGAGTCAGATGCCATCTGACTATTAAGAATATGTATTCACAGGGGGACCTGAGGGGCTCAGTCAGTGAAGAGTCTGCCTTGGGCTCAGGTCGTAACCTCAGGGTCCTGGGATCAAGCCCTGCATTGGACTCCTTGCTCAGCAGGGAGTCTGCTTTTCCCTCTCCCTCTACCGCTCCCCCTGCTTGTGCTCTCTCAGTCTCTCAAATAAATGTAAAATCTTAAAAAAAAAAGAAAAAAAGACAAAGAATATATCCACTCGTTCGCTGACTCAGCTTCCCAGTTCTGAGAGTTTCCATCTCCAGCAATATGAAAACACATGTACACCAGGCTGTTCTAGCACCATCGTGTGTAACTGTAGGAACGAGGTAAAACAGAAACAGGTAGAAAGACCACACATGGGCATGAGCCACTGTTTGTTTATGCCAGGGAGTGCTCGACAGCTGGAAAACCAGGCACTCTCTCCGTGAAGAGTTTGGTGTGACTCTCTGCGCAGTGTACAGGGAACAAAGTGGAGACTGGAAACCTATGGGGAGCACCTTCCAGGAACGAGGGAGGGAGATATGAGTGTGCGCGCATCTTCTCATACATGCCAAAGGGAATACAGGACTGGCAGTCTCCCTTGGGGATGTGCATTGTGGTGGGCACTAGTAGTTTCTGGTATGGACCTTTTCCTGTTGTGATGACTTTTATTTATTTAAAAAATATTTTATTTATTCATGAGAGACACACACAGAGAGGCAGAGACACAGGCAGAGGGAGAAGCAGGCTCCATGCAGGGAGCCCGATGTGGAACTCGAACCCAGAATCCAGGATTACACCCCGGGCCGAAGGCAGGCGCTAAACCACTGAGCCACCCAGGGATCCCCTTGTGATAACTTTTAAAACCATGGTCATGCTCATTACATATTCAAATACAAATATCTAAAATCAATAGCACAAGGCGACCAAAAACGGTGCCAACAGTAGCAATGAGCCATGAAACACATGCAGAGGACGGCCCGGAGGAAAGACCCACTCCGGTGACTTTGCAAACCACATATTACTAGAGACAAAAGACTCCTCACAAGCATCCTTCTCCTGTCGGCAGATCTGATTTTCCCAGGGGTGCAGCATAGCAAATTCTAAACCTCGAGGGCTAAATGGAAATTTTTTTGTGGAAAATGTGAGCCAGATTTTTAACAAAGAATTACAAGGGAATGGGGAGGACGCCTGGAGGAATCCTGTGATGCTGGGTAGGTCAGAGGTATCAGCTTGAAGTCGTGGTTTTACATAGAGAGAGGGAGGACGACAGTACGATACAGTTGTGTGTGTGTGTCTCTGTGCATACACACATGGGGCTGCGTGTATATGTCTGCATGTGCACATGTCTGTGTGGATGCCTGTGTGTGCGAACACGTGTGTGCCTGTGTATCTGTCTTTGTGTGCATGTATCTCTGTGTGCACACGTGTCTGTGTGTCCATGTGTGCACACATGTCTGTGTGTCTGCGTGTGCACACGTCTGTCTGTGTGCATCTCTGTGCACACGTGTGTCTTATGTGCATCTGGATGTGCACACGCGTGTGTGCCCGGCTGCATGTGCATCCGTGTGTGCACAGTGTGTCTGTGCGTCTGCATGCATATCCACATGTTCACACATATGTGTACGCGTGTCTGTGTGCATGTGCGTGTGTCTCCCTGTGTGCTCACATGTGTTCCAGCCCAGCCTGCAGGAGGAGGCTGGAAGCGATGGCATTCTCCTCAAGCCCACTCGGCGCCCACTTGTTCAGTTCTAAGTTCTATTCTCGGAGGAAGAGAAATCAGACTCCAGGGTTGGGGCAGGGAAAAGGCAAGAGGCCTAGAACACCTCCTGGTGACAGAAAGTTGGGAAGTGCTCAAGAGGAGGGGGCACATTAACAGGACATGGGGACCAGGTAGAGGGGGCCCCAAGGCAAATCCGGGGTGAGCAAATGAGGAAGGAACAAGGGAATGAATGAGAACAATGGGTAAGAATCCGATGAACAAACACAGAGGGAGGCAGAAGCAGAAAGTGGCCATTTGCAAGGTCTCGCCTCCTACCACGACACCTCACAGGGCAGGTATCCCCCGAGCTACACGGGCGACCTTTCTTCCGCACAATCTTTAAAGAAAATATCTGTCTTCCGCGGGGTGCTAGCTCCTCCGCCGCGGAGCCTTGCACACCGGAATTCCTGTCCGCAACCCCTGCTGCTGGAGGGGCGCTCTGCCCCGCTCCTGGGGGCCTCCCTGAGGGGATGCTGGCTCTTCCTGCACACCCCCGGGAGGGGCTCTGACCCAGCTGGAGTTTGGCTGGGGCGGGCAGTGTGGCAGCCCCCCCCCCCCCAGGCGGCCACCTGCCTGCGGACCTTCTGGCCTTGCCCTGCTTTTCCAGGGTCAGAGTCACCGCGCGGTGGGGCTGGCGGTTCCTCGACAGAGACGGGAAACCTGCCCAACTGGGTTCAGTGAAGCAGCCTCCCTCCCCAGCCGCACTTGCATCCTCCGTAACGGGGTCCCCATCCGCATCTGCCTGGCGCCTCCATCCTCCCCACTAGGTTCTCAGCGCAGGAGGGTGATCACCAGGGTGCATTTACCATTATTGAAAATTTTGTCCTCATTGCCAATAGAGAATTGTGAATTGTCTGAGAGTCCGTGATAACTCTGAGGAGCACCAACTTGAAAAGTCTCATCCATGATGGTATCTTTGATGAAGAACATGGAAAAAATAAGGAAATGATTTTTTGATTACACATACACGGACCTTTGGGTCCACCCTGTATTTTATGGAATGCTACTGGAGTTTTCGAGTCCTACTGTAAATGGGCTTTGGCAAGTGCACAGGCATCATCTGACCCCCTCGAGCCCCGCCATGTGGGCCGCGGCAGACCGTGGGTGATGCTGATCCCAGGAACTGGAGTTGACCTCCGGAAGCACCGTCCTGGGGCGAGGCTGAACTTCCCTGGCCCTGGATGCAGTGTGTGCACCGCATGTAGATTGTGATCCCTGTGACCCCTGAGCAGGTGTCACCCAGACCCTCTGCCTCGGTTCTCTGCGTGCTGTTCACTGGCCTCGGTGGGTGCTGAACACCACGGAGCTGCACTTCAGCAAAGCACGTTCTTTATCTTGGCTCACTACTGTACTGACTGGGGGGCCTTGGGCGAGTCCTTCTGACCTTAGTTCTATCCCTGCGGAACGGGGTCCTGGTCACCGCGCCTGTCTCAGGAGGCTTAGGCCCGCGTCAGGGTGCTGGCAGTGGAAAGTGCCTGTTTCATGGGCCCCGTGTGCCTGTGGTGGCTGAGCCTGACTTGCAGCTGGAGCACAAGACCTTGCTTGTGTGTGCACCCCAGAGACCACCCCAAAATAAAGGGAACTCGTCTCCGCCAGCCCAGGCTCAAACTCCTCAGTCTCGGGGAGGTCCTAGAAATGGTTTGGGACAACTGTTTCTTTCCCCTTCATTTGCTTTTGTCCCAGATGTAGTTGCCCCTAAAGAATGATTCTGCCTAAAGGCAGAATGATGGGATTGTGTCTCCACCACCACAGACCCAGGGACACACGCAGTTGTAGGTTTAAAAAATGTATACTTGCTTTTGTCCTTGAAAAATTTTGTTGATAATGGTGATGCTGTCCTTTGCTTTGCAGCCTTTGATGATTTATTTGGATCCAACATCTCTTGGACTAGAATTTCATCTTGGGAAAAGCACACAAGGACGTGTTAAAGCCAGAGGTACAGGAAGGACCACGACCCTTTTGCCCCCACGGGGACCTACTGCAGCGTGTGAAGCAGCGACTAGAAGCAGGGACCCAGGTGCCCTGTGCAGATGCTGTTTGGCTTCTAAAGAACCTTGTCTGGGGTGGGTGATGCCTGCCCCCTCCACAGTTTCTGAAAACCTGAGACCATCCAGGTACCCCGGCAGGGTAAACACTGTCCCCAAAGACACGATACCAGAAGCCTGGCCCCCGCTGCAGACCCCCATCGTTCCGTCCCCTCTGAGACTTTCCCCAGGCTGTCCCGTGTCAGTGCACCCTCTCTCCTGATTTCTGAATAAGATGGTGTTGCTTTCTCCCTTTGCATCTTTCCCACCTCTCCTAGGAAGCTTTTTTTTTTTTTTAAGATTTTATTTATTCGTGAGTGACACACACACACACACACACACAGAGAGAGAGAGAGAGAGAGAGAGAGGCAGAGACACAGGCAGAGGGAGAAGCAGGCTCCATGCAGGGAGTCTGACGTGGGACTCGATCTGGGGTCTCCAGGATCACACCCTGGGCCACAGGCGGCACTAAACCACTGCACCACCGGGGCTGCCCTCCCAGGAAGCTTTTAACACATAAGAGCACCGGACTTGGTGTTGGACAGACGGGACCCACGTCTGGTTTGGTCTCACTGGACCTTGATCCGGGCAACTTCCTCTTGGGACCTGTCTTCTCATCTGTAAAATAGGCCTGTGCTTATCTCCTCAGGCTTGTTAGGAGGGTCACATAAAGCAGTGTGCATGGAAAGCACTTGCACAGTCAGGGATCATGGCGGAGGCTGAATGTAAAGGAAAACAGGACAGTGGCAAGTCACCCCATCTCTGCAGCCCAGTGGGTACCCTGACCAGTTGGTCCATGTGCTGGGACTGGAGCCCACCCAGCAGGTGCCCTGGTTTGCCCAGACTTTCTTGGTTCAGCAGGCAAATGCCACATCCTAGGAGCCCTGGGGACCTGGACAAAGCATGTGGCTGTCCACCGTGGCTCCAGGTCATATGAGGTACATGAGTTCAGGGCGAGAAGATCTGAAGTGTCACTGGAAACAAAGATTTTGCCGACACGCATGGAGAAACGCTCTTGGGCAACTCTGCAGCATTCCTCCCCCACGGAACCTGAACCCAGCGTCCATGTGTGCATCCCCGTGGGGCAGGGGCCTGCACCCTGCCTTCTTCCTGCCCTGGGAATGGCCACAATTATGGAGCTGTGGACACCATCCCTGACCACAGGATATGAGCTCAAGGGATGGCCAGGGTGACCTCAGGGACATAGTTGGATATCATGGAGCTGCTGGTGACACAGGAGCACAGCCCCTGTTTGGTTGAGCTGCTGCCACTCTGTCTCTGCTCACATGGCCAAGTGCATTCTTTGCTGGTGCACTGCTCTGGCTATACCTGCTTCCACCTTGAGAAGACCTTGGCCACTTTTCTGGGACAGCTATTGTGCAGAAGAACCAATTTTAAGTCCCTAAAAATTATGGTGTTTAGTTAGATTTTGAGTCACAGGGAAGAGTGGATATTTGTGTGAATAACAAATATTGAGCAGTTACTATGTACCAGAAACTGTCCAGGTGCCCAGGGGTGAAGGACAGCCCAGCCCCAGTCCCTGGTCTGCCCTGAGCCAACCAGCCATTTGAGAGGGATAGGACTGTACCTGTGTGGTCATGCACAGCACCTTCCAGAGCGCCCACCAGGAACTGAGATCAAGGATTGCCCCCGAGGCAGGCAGGGACAGGCAGGGGGCAGGAGCCCGGTTGACTGGCACCTCCTGAAGGAAGCTAGGGTGGCCTCCCGGGGACACAAAATACTGTTAGTGGCAGATGTCTTGAGAGATCCTCAAGGCAGGGGGTGACAGCCCTCAGGGCCAAGAGGAGCCCTAAGCCAACTGACTTCACAGCACTTTCAGAGCCGGGGGCTGGGGGACGCTCGAGGGTGAGCAGGCCAAAACCAAAAGTTCCAACAGGCCTCCAGAAACGTTGTGCATCTAATTGTAGCAAAACCCGTCAGGGAGCAGAGGAGCCTGATAGGTTGTATGAATGAGAAAACCCGGTCTTCGAACCATGTCTAATTTCTGACGGTTTACATTTTCTTTTCTGAGAAATGAGATATTGAATATACAAATGGACGGTGACCAGTTCTACATAAAAATATAACTGATCCACCATGTAGGCAGCCATCCAGAAGTCACCCTGAAGGAAGGTGACTGCTGTCTCCAGCAGCAAATCCTGGGGGCCACACGCCCCCCTCTCTAGGGCCACCTGCCCCTCATGGCCCGGATGTGACCAGTAACTGCACTTCCCATCCTACAGAACCCTGGTTAGCTGTCCCTGTGTCCCAGCCGGTGCCTGGGTCAGCCCCCACCGAGAGCCCTCCCTGGCCAGCCCCTACCCCCCGGTGCCCCCCCAGCCGTCCCTGCCCCAGCACCTGCCCCACGGCACCCGCCCCCCCCCCACAGCTGTCCCTGCACCAGCACCTGCCCCAGGGCCCCCCTCAGCTGTTCCTGCACCAGTACCTGCCTCAGGGCCACCCTCAGCCGTCCCTGTCCCAGCACCTGCCCCAGGACACCCTCAGCCATCCCTGCACCAGCACCAGCACCTGCCCCAGGAACCCCAAGCCGTCCCTGCACCAGCACCACCCCCAGCATCCCCCCAGCTGTCCCTGCACCATCCTGAGCTCTCCCTCCCACCCGCCTGAGTCTCTGCCACATGCATGTGACAGTGGCCTGGCCCACGCCCAGCTGCAAGACGCTCTGAATCAACAGCCTCTGCTGATCTCACGTGTCTCCAGAGACACGATGTCTCACTTTCACGGCTTCCTGCTCTCCACCCAGGAGAACAGGGGTTGGGGGGGCAGGAGCCTCAGTTCCCCTTCTGGCTTTAGTGGATCCCCACAACGTCATCAGAAATCTCCTTGACTCTATCCTTTCTTTCACGCAGGCAGTCGGGACCTTGGGTGGCCGGCCCGCGGATGGAGTGGGTGCTGGTGTTGGACCATAATCTTGCAGGTACCGAGACCGCCAGACCCGCCAGGAACTTGGGAGTATTCGCCAGCACCACTCCTAGACCTGGTGGTGCTCCCATCCTGCCGGGCCAGTTCACCTGCCTAGCGGTTGCCGGCCAGGTCCGGCACGGGGTTAGGTTTACCTAACCTGCACATACTGTTTTTAAGGCTAACGCACACCTGCGTGGGGTAGGGCCCTCTGTGCAACCACGTTCTCTCCAAGCCCTGAACCACACACAGGGCTGATGTTACCATTTCATTGTACACACAGGCCCTGCTTCACGGACATGAGGGCTTTTGCAGGCATCAGAATGTCTTCTGATTCTGAGACAGGAATTGCTTAGGGGAGTGGATGGTGGTCACTCAGAGAGAACTAGAACGTTCATTCATTGATTTATTCATTCACTCGCTCATGTCATCTGTCAATCTATCTGTCTGTGTGTCTATCATCTCTCTGGAAGTCAGAGAGGATCTCCCGAGGGCTCTGCTGCCGCAGACTTGGAAATGAGGTGAAGCCCAGGATCGTGGCAGAGGTGTGGCTGGAAAGGATTCAAGTCACCCAGCAGGCATTGTGTCATCCTCAGAACTCTGCGGTCTGAGTTTGTAGACCTAGAGGGCAGCATAGCACCAGGCTCCCAGGCTCCTTCTCAGACCCTGGGAACCACCAGTCCCCAGCCCAGAGCTCAGGAGCTCAGGGGGCAGAGGTCCCCTGCTCCGGGCCCCCTCTCTCTACTCAGAGAGCCTCTCTAGGCTTCATTTTATGAAATGTAAAGTGAGTGTTGGACCAGATCCGTGGGCTCTGTAGCTCTGGCCACGTGAACATACATGGATCATATCTGGTCCAACTGAGATGTCCTCTGGTTGTGAAGTGCACACCAGATTTTGAAGCTTCCGTGCGTTGCGATAAAAGGCTGAAAATATCTCATGAGTGTTTATGAGTTATGAGTCATATCTTATGAGTTATGTTGGTTACACGTTGAAATGATATCAAATAAAACGTGATTAAATAAGTTTCACTTGTTACCTCACACACACACACACACACACAAAAGATGTGGCTACTAGAAAATTTAAGGAGGCATCTGTGGCTTGCATTGTATTTCTTTGGAGCAGCCCCAAGGAGCCAGGTAGTTCCCAGCATAGCAGGACTTCTGGACAGCTCTATTCCTGACATCACTAAGACGCTCCGAGTGATGTAGCCCGGCTGGCCTGGGACCTCACTTTCAGAAGTGATGTCCCAAAGCCCTTCTTTGGTCCAATGGGCTACAACTCTACTTCTTTCTTAGCTTCTTGGGAGTTTGACTTTTAGGTGTAAGCACTAAATCTATGGGAAATGTGATTCTAGCCTCAAACTGAATCACACCCCCACCTTGTGCAACCAGCACCAGGTCATCTGGGAAACACCCGCTGACTAGCACCCACCCCTCCAAATAACAGACCGGATGCTGATATGAGGAGGTTCCTTACCAAATACTCCAGGTATATCCTCCTGACCTTTTGAACGGGGTGGCATTTCAGTACTTGGACCTGGGGGGGAAATAAATACCCTAATAGTTTAACAATTCATTGGATTTGCACTGACTTCTCGAAATAGTTTCAGCTTTGCGGCACCCGCCAGCCTGCTGCTGGGGAGGGGGTTTCCAGGCCCTGGTTCTCATCTGGAGAGTGGCCGGCAAGCTTGGCTGTGTTTGGAGGGACTGACGTGCCCTGTGCTGGGACTCCTGCCGTCTTGGGCAGTGGTCACGGGCGCCGTTGTCCCTCAGAAGGGAGCAAACATCCTGGCTCACGGGATGGCGCTCTTGCAAGTGTTCAGAGGATGTGGAGGCCGAGAAAAATTAAGGCCATTCCATCTCAAGTTTAGCATTAGCACAAGTACAGCGATCTTAGGCCCCGGGGAATAAGAGCTGAACTTTACAGGAAAAACTGCAGAATGCCCTAGGCAGGGAATCCCATATCAGAAAGACAATAAAGCTCGGAATGCCCTCCGCAGAGGATCCCCCATCAGATCTTAAGAAACTCCCCCACCCTTTCCCCATATTGGAAAGAAAAAAAATTTTTTTTCCTCCACCCCTTCTGAAAATGCCCTAGAACAGCCCATAAAAAACCCAGCTGTAACCCACTTCGGGGTCCAAGCCCCCGCTCTGCTGTGTGGAGTATACTTGGACCCAAGCTCGAGCTTGTAAATAAACCCTCGTGTGCTCGCTCGAGGTCGAGCCCTCGGTGTCGGCTCCTTGGTGGTTTCTCGGAATCGCGCTCTTGGGCACGAGGACAGCCAACCCACAGGGACGCACAGGTCCTTTTGTAAAAACCACACTGCCGCCTCCTTTCTGACCGGCTCCAACAGCAAGTGCCTCGGAAGCTTAGGGATAGGATTTGGGGAACGGGGATTGCAGACTGCTGTTCCTGTTGGGGTTCCCTGCTTGGAGGGGATCCCAGAGAGACGGTCACCAGCTCTCCCCTTTGTAAGCAGAGCGATTCCGGGCGGTCTGCCTACAGGTAAGACGTGGAGTCCCACGGGTGAGCGGGCCGGGCCAGACCACAGACCTCTGGGATCCCGGGACACCTGACTTCCAGCCTTGCAGGCCTCCCTGCCCCGAACAGCCTCGCCGGGGACCCTGCGGTGCGCGGTTACTGAGGGCGGGTTTCCCCGCAGCAGCGCCAGCCGGGGGCTCCCTCCCGCTCTCCTGGCTCAGAACAGGGTGTCCTGGTCCGTCCGTGTCCTCCGCTCGAGGTCGAGGTCGAGGTCGAGGTCAGCCTCTGGCCCAGCCCCTAGGCTACCAGAGGGGAGAGGGCAGGGCCAGGACCCCGGGCAGGGCCGCGGCGCAGGCTGCACAGAGCATGCAAGCGGCGTCTGTAGGCTCTAGGGTTCCAACAGTAAACCAATGACGACGCTGATTTTCAAATGGTTTTAATGATGGACAATCTGCATACCAATGGACTCATCTGCAGCGCAGGGCCTAGAACAATGCAGGAAATCTATGTAAAAAGGTCTGCGCTGAGATGACAATCGCTTCCCAGTGTGCTGACCTTCCCTAAACGAAGCAAACAAAAGTACAGTTCTCTTTGGATGAGGCATTAATGAGTCATTAAGAATGGGTACAGCTGCGTCTGCAAGCACTTTGTTAAAAATATTCTTTTCATTTTGTGTCTGTCCCGTAATTATAATGGAAGTATTGTGCGAGTCAGCCAGTAAGCGCGTGCAGAAAAATATTTATGTTTTAGGATATCCGCACGGGTTTTAAAGTGCGTCGTCAACTGTGGCTGCTGTGCTGTGTTTCGCCTGTTGTCCCCCCCACCCCGACGGCCAGTCTCTGGGCTTCAACACGCCGGCGCCGGGTTACCGGGATGCCCTGACTACTCCTTGGCCACCTTTGCACAGTGCCCAGCCTGGCCACCGGGAAGGGCTCACTGCGACCCCTGCGGTTGTGCTCTGGCTAATTTGGGGCAAATGAGGCGAACCAGCCCAAGGCTGCCGCCCCCCGTCTCTCCCGGGGGCCAGGCCGACCCGTGGGGCCGACAGCCCGAGCTCGTTGTGCCCGAGGAAGCGGGAAGGCCCCGGAAGCGTGACGGGAACTTAACTACCTCGGCTTTGACCTCGAGCTTTTCCGGCTTGTCTCTTCACTCAGGCAGAAGATGCGGGGAGCAAAGCGCTTGACCCTCCTGGGCCAGGCCTGCCCGGAGCCGGCGGGACCCCGCCAGGGCCTGACCCCCAGGACCGCCTGACTGTCCCCCGCACCTGCCCGCACCTGCCCGCCGCCACCAGCCTCTGGCCCATGTGTCCTCAGAGAAAGCTGCCGTGTTTCCAGCGCTTTGGAGACGGAGACGCGAGGCTGCTGTCCGCCTGGGGTCGGCTCCCCGACAAGCTCCCGTCCTGCGTCACCACCACTGCCGCTCTGCCTGGGGGTTTTGTCAGCGGCCAGTGGCCAGAGCCGGTCGGTGTGGGGCCCGGAGCCCGGTGCTCGTGCGCCCCTGCGCCCCGGCTGCGAGCACACAAGGAACCCCAATGTTCACTTTCAGGGAACGGTCTAGAGACGGCCCTTAGCTGGCCTTCCCAGCCGAGGAGACCCGATGGCCCCTGGGTCCCCATCTGGACTAGCTGGTGGAACAGGTGTGGGGGGCAGGCTGGCCGGGGCTGCCGCAGGAGCGCTCGTCCATCCGCCCTGGGGGCCGCTCCCAGGCCGCTGGCAGGTGACCTGTGAGCAGGGAGGGCTGGAGGGACGTGCGGGATGGCTCGGAACCCGGGGCAGTGTTCTGCCCGTCACAGACCCTTTGTGCCCACGGCCCCACAGAGGATCTGACCTTCGTCAGTGCCTTGGAACTGTTTCATTCAGAAGAGGAAGGTGGGAGTGCGGGCCAGCTGTCCCCTGGGCAGGCGTGGGCCCGGCCAGGGCGGGAGGCCGGTGTGGCCCCCGTGCTCCTGCTCCCAGGCACCGCACAAACCATTCGGGTGACCCTCCGGGGCCCGCGCGTCCCCCCGGGAGCTGGGGCTGGGGGCCCACCACGGCCTCTTTCCTTCCATCCTCAGTGCCCCCTGATGGAGGTGGGAGAGGGGGCAGGTGGCCTGAGCGCGGAGCTTCCTGGCGGGAAGGGGGGCGGTCCCGGAGCACCCCCCTTCCTGCTGCCCTGAGTCCCCGCGGCCTGCGAGGCACAGAGTCGCATCCGGTCCCGGCCTCCAGGCCCCTCGGATCCAGCACGAGGAGGGGCCGGGGCGGCAGGACCGAGCCCGGGGCCCGCGGGGGCCGGCCCGCCTGTGACGGGGACCGCGGGGACCAGCTGCGGCCGCGTTGCATGTCTGCCTTACCTCAGCAGGGACAGGTTTACGTGGACGGTGGGGCGGGTTGGACGGGGCACCAGACCCCCGGGAACGACACAGCGGGTGTCGCAGAACGTGCGGGATGGCGGCCTGCGTGTAACTGAAACCGAGGGTGTGGGTTCTCTGGACTGTTCCTCGACTTTGGGTAAGTTAGAGATTTTCCACAATAAAAATGATTGTGCATGTTCCTCTCCCAAGGAGTTCTGGATTTTAAAGGGGCTTCAAAGATAGAAAACTGTTCAAGGCACTCCACTCCGTTCTTCCCCAGAAATAAATGATAATTGGGCAGGTAGGGAAGGACCCCAGGGAGAAGCTGTGGCGCCGATTCGGCCCCAGGGAGGTGAGCGTTTTCTGCCGCAGTGACAATCCACCTGTGACCGTACCTGAAGTCATGTTTATCGGTTGGAGCTTGGCTTCGTGCCAGCAGGACAGCAGCAGGACAAACACGGTCACTCCTCTGTTCCCTGCCATGTTCCCTCCAGCCGAAGGAGGAAGACCTTCCCCTGAAGGTCCTCAGCTTCACCCGCCTTGGTCTCCAGGATACTGTGGAATGTCCGGGGACCTGTGACATCACTGCAGGAAGTGAGCCGGGCCCGGCCATGTGTGGGGAGGGTCGGGGGACCTGTGACATCACTGCAGGAAGTGAGCCAGGTCCTGCCCTCCTTGTGGGGGGTCGTGTCCCGGGACCTGTGACTGAGAAGAAGCCAGGAGGCTGGCTGGGGCATTAGGGTAACAGAGACCTCCTTAGCTGGTCCCCCTGGGTCAGTGCACTTGTGCGGACAAGGGAGAGGTCCTGGGCAGATGGTCCTGGACACAAGAGAACAATTATGCCTCCTAAAACCTGGTAATTGTTGTGCCCAAGATTGCGAATCCGAGAAACCACCAAGGAGCCGACACCGATGCAAACACACGAGGGTTTATTTACAAGCTCGAGCTTGGGTCCAAGTGCACCCGACAGAGCGGAGCAGGGACTTGGACCCCCGAGGTGGGTTTCAGCTTAGTTTTAAGGGCTGGTCTCCAGGACCTCCAGAAGGGGCGGAGGAATTTCTCAAGTTCTGTTTACATTTTGATATGGGGCCTTCAAGGGCACTGAGCTCTGTTCTCATTCTAATAGGGGTTTCCAGCCCTTGGCCTGGGCTCTGTTCTTATTCTAATAGGGGGCTTTCTAGGGCCTTAAGCTGTAAGCTGTTTTCTTCCTGTAACTGAAGTAAGGTAAATTTCAGCTCTTATTCCCAGGGCCCTGGGATGGCTGGACGTGTGCTAACGCTGAGCTTAAAGTGGAAGGGCCTTAATTTTCTCGGCCTCCACAGTTATGACTCTAAGATGCCTGGTCCACCAGGCATTTCTTGGTGTTTTAATTTTTTTATTGCCGATATGAGGACATACTGCAGCTGTTTGCTGTTTTCTTACTGATGGATGTAGCGGGGCCATCTACCTGGAGGAGTGACTGTGGAGGACACTGCAAATGTCCGCAGGGTCCGTCGGACATACTAAGCACAGTTTACATTTACAGGTGGCACAGTGGACTTTGTGTCCCCCTTGAGTTCATGAGTGGTTAATGGTCCAATGACATGTAGACCAGTGGTCTGGACTTTTGCTATTCAGATCTGGTCCTTGCTCCAGCAGCCATAGCACAAGACAGGGAAAGCAGAGAGAGTGTGGCACCACACGTGACAGTAGGACTCCTACCTGCCTTCAGAGGGGCCGTCCGGGTAGTTGGCAACAGCCCCTACAACAATCGGCCCCAAATGGCCTAGACCCATCAATAACTGCTGATTCTCTTCATTTTTGCCCTCTCTCCCTCTACGTACCCACCGAGGGAAAGCTGTGGTGCTCATGGAAGGAAGTTCTTAGTACTTCCCCATAAGGATGAGGGAAGCAAAGCTGGAGAGACCAACCTTGGGCAGGTGTGTCCTGACAGTCACTTAAAACAATGTACATTTATAATCTTATCAGTTCTGGATATGAGAAGTCCATATTGGGTCTCACCCGGCTGAAATCAGGGTGTCAGCAGCAATGTGTGCCTTCTGGGAGGGCTCTCTAGAATCTCTCTCCTTACCTCTTACAGCTTCCAGAATGTACCATATTCCTTGACTGTGGTCCCTCCCCTCTATCTTCAAGGCCCGTTCTATCTCTGGTTCTCCCTCTGCCACTTATGTAGACATTTGGGATTACACTGGGCTCTGTGATTGTTGATTTTATATATCAACTTGGCTGGGTCATGTTGCCTAGATTTATGGTCAAACATTATTCTGGGTGTTTCCATGAGAGTGTTTTTGATGAGATTTATGTTCAGATTGGTGGACTTGGAGTAAAGCAGATTGTTCTCCATAGTGGGGGTGGGCCTCATTCAATCAGTTGAAGGCCTGATTAAACCAAAAGAACTGACCTCTTCTAAGCAAGAGTGACCTCTTCCAGCAGATGGCATTCAGATGCAAACAACATCAGCTTCTGCAAGCTGCTATGCAGATTTGAGACTTGTCAGCCTCCACAATCATGTGAGTCAAGTCCTTAAAATAAATCCGTCTCTATACCACCTATTGGCTCTGTCTCTCTGGAGAACCTGAATACAGAATCATACGGATAATCCAGGGTAATCTCTCCATCTAAATTCAGATGATTAGCAATCTTAATTCCATCCACAACCATAGTTAGCCTCTGCCATATAATGCAAAATACGGGTTCGGGAGGTTATAGGCCTGGGCACACAGATACCTCTCTGGGGACCATTATTCCTCAGACAACAATATCATGTACTCATTTCTGTTTGAATTGCTTGTTTTTTTTTTTTTTTAAACTGTTGAAGTTTGAGAGTTCTTTATATATTATTCTAAACATGAATACTTTGTTAGCTGTTCCATTTGTAAAACATTTCTCCTGGTCTGCAGCTCCAATCTTTCACCTTCTCTACAAGGTCTTATGTAGAGCAACATTTGTTTTTAATTTTGCTGAATCCAACATGTAGAGGCTGCATCTAGGCGACAGGGTTTGAGCAGTGGGAATCTGAGAGAGGCAGAAGGGCCCAGAGTAACCACCAGGCTGACACAAACAGACCCATTAAGTGACCCACCTGGAAAAAGCCATCAGCCCTAGCTGACCAATGGCTACCTACAACCAGACACTGTTCCTAAGTTTTACCAAAAAAGGGAAATTCCATAGGTTCCCATACTTCCTCAGTCCACCCCTTGACCTTATAACTAGAACATCTCGCCACTGCCTGTGGCACAGTCACTCCCTTGCTGCCCTGCCCGCCGCTCCCTTGTGGTGAACTCAATAAACCTCTAACACATTGTTCTGCCCTGGGGTGTTCCTTCTACCTCCTGCAAAGCCAGCCCTACCCCATCGGACACCTCCCAAAGCACTGATGTTTTCTCTCATCGGTTGGGCTCTTGCTGTCGTATCTCCTCACCCAAGCCTTAGGTCTTGAAAATTTCTCTTCTAAAAGTTTTACAATTTACGACTTATAATTATTGTCTATAGTCCATATAGGTTTTAGGATAATATTGTCTCTGTCGGAAGAAAAATTTTGCTGGGATTTTTTTTAAATATTTTATTTATTTATGACAGATACAGAGAGAGAGAGGGAGAGACACAGGCAGAGGGAGAAGCAGGCTCCATGCACCGGGAGCCCAATGTAGGATTCGATCCCGGGTCTCCAGGATCACGCCCTGGGCCAAAGACAGGCGCCAGACCGCTGCGCCACCCAGGGATCCCGGGATTTTGATATGAATTGTGTTAAACCTATACGTCAGTTTGGGAGGACTTGTCAACTGTTTTTATCTGCACGAATTGATGTGATCATGTGACTCCATTAGCTTGCTGATATGGTCAGTCACAATGAGGGATACCTATTGTTTTACCTCTTTTTCCTCCACTGATTTTTTTCTGTCTATTCCATTCTGCTATTGAGTACATCTTTTGAGTTTTTTAAATCTTCATATTCAATGTTTTTTAGTCCTAAAATAGCCATTTGGTTCTTTATAGTTTCTATTTATTTGCTGAAACCTTTCACGTCTTTGTTGAGACTTCCTATTTTTCATTTATGTCAATTCCTGTTGAAATATGTGTATGATCACCACTTTAAAATCCTTATCAGGTGATTCTAACATCTGTGTGACTTTGGTGTTGGCATCTGCTCTTGTCTTCCTCGTTGCATTTGAGACTTTCTGGGCTCCCGTGTGAAGAGTGGTCTTTGTCGACATCTGGCCAGTGTGTGAATCATGGTAGAAGACTCCAGGTCTCATTCGGACCTTGTCCTTTGTAGGCAGGCCTCTGACACTGCTCTGGCGCTGTCCTGGCAGCAACAGTCGGGGTGGGTTGGGGGTGTGGCGAGTGGAGTCCAGCTTCCTTGCTCAGCCTCCCATACCACTGCCCCAAAGGGTGAGTTTGGCAGTGGTACAGTAGCCCAGGGAGGGCACAGGGCAAGGCTCCCCACTCAACTTTTGCTGGTGGGCTGAGGACAGGGTGACATTTTTTTCCGTGGTATTTGGTTGGAGTAGAGCCATTACTGTGGAAATGTCTGTCGTATGAGGCTGCCTGTGTCCCTGTTGTTTGGCTGGAGGGAGCGAGCTTTTCTTGTCTGGGTCTGTGGGTATTTCTGTGTTGCCAGTGTCTCTACCTGGACCCCACTGGGATTCACGAGACAACCTGAGAAGCCAGGGGACTCACTGCCATGCTGTTCCACGGGCCCTGAGGACCCCTGCCCTCTGCCTTCTCTACAATCTTCTGGAGAATTCTCACGTTTATTTTACATATGATGTCAACAAGGTACATTGTGCTTAGTGAGAAGAACAGGAAAGACGATGGCTGCTCCTGCCTCCCCCAGAAGTCCACGCCTGCTCTCCTGGAAAAGCCTGGGGGTGGGGGCTGATGTCCAGCATGGCCCAGCCCCGCAGAGGTGGTGCGCATGGGTTCCCAGGCTGCCTTGCCTCCTAGTTGCCAGTGAGTTGCTGCTCACTGGCAGGCAACCTCAGACAAGTCACTCATACTGAGCCTCAGCTTCTGCGTGAGGACTTGTTCCCTCAAGGACTGGGTCATTTATTTGCTCCCAGTGCCTCACAGCCCCTGCTCACTGGGCTGTGTCCGTCCCCGGGGTCTCTTCTGCCCCACCTGGTGGTGCCCTTCCCTGTGCCTCCCTCAGTGCTCACTCTCATCCTCACCAATGTCTTGTCTGGGGGGGCTCTGCTGTTTGCTGCTGCTTGGCTTCTGACAGGCATCTCTGGTCCCAGGGAGGACCGCATGCTAGCCAGATCTGGATGGGTGGGGTTGGCAGGATCTGGGGGTTCTGGTCAGGAAGAGGCGGCTTTGGCCACAGAATAAACCCCTGGTGTCACCAGCTCAGCATCCTGCACAATGTGACAGCCCAGGAGGTCTGGGGTCTTCGGGACAGAGAGCCCAGGGTCTGGGGAGGGAGCTGTGCCAGGCACCGTTTTCCAATCTCTACTCCCAGAAAACTAGAGAGGGGAAAGTAGGATGTTTCCGTCCACTGTGAGGCCCTAGGCATGGCGGGAGCAGGTGACAGACAGTCCATATGCACGGTGCCAAAAGCCCTGATTAAAGATAGTTTTGGAAGGAGATATATATATATATATATATAATCAATTGTTTCAAAAACAGAAGTGATGCTGGCTATTATAATGTAAACTGTTTTCTAAATGAAGGAATTAGAGGAATGTAATTGGAGAAGTATACAAACAGTGGTTAATACGCTGCTTCTCGCGAAGACATATTACAACGTATAATCTTCCTTTATGGGTGTATGCTGTCAGTGCTTAATCAGGCGTGTGAATGTATTCAGGTGTTAAAGCGTTTTATTAGCTGGGACGTGGCACCGTTATTTGCTGAGCTGTTTGTGTTACATTGTTGTTGGCTCTCTGAGCTTCCCTTCCTCTGTTCCTCTTTCTCTGGTCTCTGCAATCTGTGTAATTGTCTTCTTACTTTTGTCTTCCGAATGCTTTAAATAGAGTCCTGGGAACTATTAACTGTGTCAGAAGCACAGAGTTCTGGTGCTTTGCAGATTAACTATAGGGACTTGTGCTCATGAGGTGGCACCTACGTCTGGCATGGAGGCCACCGTGGGCTGTGCCAGTGGCCCTTCATCCCCTGGGCGGGCCCCTGGGAGGTGAGCGGGCAGGTCAGTCTCCTGCTGCTGAGCAGCCTGAGGCCTTGTCCATGCAGGCTCGGTCCCTGGGGGCACCCACATAACCTTGATGGGCTGAGATAGCTCTGCAGATAGAGACACCTGAGGTGTCTCTGCAGGGAATCCCAAGGGTGGGCAGCGAAAGTGAAATGCCACCTCTTCTGAGGAAGCAACAGGGCAAGGTTTACCCAGGTAAGGGAATCCCTTAGAACACTTCTGTGTTCATTCATTCATTCATTCATTCATCCATTCATCCATCGTCCTTGTCTCCTCACAGAGTGTGTTTCCTGGTAGGATCGAGTTTCTTTCAGCTTCGGCTGCCGGCTTCAATGCCTGCTGTGAGCAAAGACTGACCTAGAACATCCAAGCCAATGTGTTCCCTGAGACCAACTCCATGGTTTCAGGTTCTGTTGAAGTCAGTCCATCTCTTGAATTCAAATAAGGAATCCAATATTGCTTTAAGATGTAGTTTGGTCAACATCAAATATGAGAGTCAGAATGCACTGTTGTTTGAGGATGGAATTGCTTTATAATTAAAATTGTGCTAGAAATGCTTATCCAGACGTTTTCCATGCAAAGCATGTTGCTGGGGAGCAGGACCTCTGCTCACTGAGCTTAAATGCAGGTCTTTAGTTTTTTCTTTTAAAAGAACATCAACTGGAGGAATGAACAGGGAGACAGCATAGAGGAGCCTGAAGATGTATGTACACCAGCGGTATGCTGCATGAGCACGGGCTTTCTCCGTCACAGCTGAGAGCGGGTGCTGGAGACGCACCTCTGGCATTTTTTTCGGGGCCGAGGGTGACTAGGCATTGAAATTGGAAATCCCAGGGGTGCCTGGGTGGCTCAGATGGTGAGGCATCTGCCTTCAGCTCAGATCATGATCTCAGAGTCCTTAGATCGAGCCCCGAGTCGGGCTCCCTGCTCAGCGAGGAGCCTGCTTCTCCCTTTCCCTCTCTCCCTTCCACTTGTGCTCTCTCTCTCAGATGAATAAATAAATCTTAAAAAAAGAAGAAGAAAAAAAAAAGTGGAAATCCTGCATGTCTAGATTACAGGACCATCTTTAAGATTCTAAAGTATGACTTCAAATAAAACCACTCTGTCCACACCCATGGCTCTACCAGCTGTGTATATCAGCTACAAAGAGTTTTTTTCTGATACTTGATCATTTTGGCTCCTCATTGCTGTGGCCGATAGAGGCGGGTAACAGCTTCTTCCTGGTGGACTTGTGAAATGGTGGTGACGGAGATAAATCAGAGAGAACCTAAAGGAACAGAGCTGAATGAAGCATGCTTTGGGCACCACACCACCCAGGGGCCTGCTCTTGAAAGGGGAGCGTGTTGGCTCCTGACAAAGAAGAGAAAATTGGCGCTACACCCCATAGTTAATGTGACAACACGCAGCTAATGAGCACTTAATGACCCCAGTCTGCTCGTTTTTTGTCACCCATTTGAGAATGTCACTTGTTTTATACTTAGCCCTCTGGTGCAGGATTAGCTTCGCGCTAAAGTGAATTAGTCAAGGTTCTTTAAAAAATCAGAACAAAAGTGCGAGAAAATGTGTACAGATAAGAAGAGACTGAACGTGTATACACTTGTTCAGATAGTATGTAATTAACTTAAAGCAACTTTTGGCTGAATGTGGGAACTGGCAGTAACATTCTACTTACATTTGGTAAGACCTTCACCTTTGCATGGAACATATCTTTTAGCCTGAAATCTTTCCTGGAGGAATATCAAAGGTCCTGCTCTTTGTCTGGGCACAGAAAGAACAGTTAAGGGCTTCTATGTGGAAGCAGCGGATCCCAGAATGGATTTATTTGTGACATTGTTGCATCTATACACTCACAAGGATTTATTTGTGATGTTGCAGCTACAGGCTCACACAGGATTTAGTTGTGACATCGTTGCATCTGCACACTCAGAGGATTTATTTGTGACATTGTTGCATCTGTACACTCACAAAGGATTTTTTTGTGACATTGTTGCATCTATACACTCAGAGGATTTATTTGTGATATTGTTGTATCTATACACTCAGCAAGATTTATTTGACATTGTTGCATCTATACACTCAGGAGGATTTATATGTGACATTGTGGCATCTATACAGTCAGAGGATTTATTTGTGACATTGTTGCATCTGTATACTCACAGGATTCATTTGTGACATTGTTGAATCTATATATTCAGAGGATTTATTTGTGACATTGTTGCATCTATACACTCAGGAGGACTCATTTGTGACATTGTTGCATCTATACACTCAGGAGGACTTATTTATGACATGGTTGCAACTATATGCTCATGCGCAGCTTCTCTTTTTTTCATTTAAACTCTGTTCTCCCTTTGTTTCCACTCTCTCCCCTTTTCTGTTTTTTACTTAGGTAAATGCATCCAAGGACTGTGAGAACCCAGAAAAGAGATAGAGCCTGTCGGTTTAAAAAAGTGCAAAGATCTCTTTCTGTCGTTCTAGTGTTCGAAGAAGGGGGTCAACTTAGCAAACAAGTTCGCTCTCACTGCTGTCACATTTTGCAGAAAAGAGTGAAAAGTATTTTTTCTCATTTGCTGACTTTTTAAAGATGACATTGGAGCCTTGAGATGAGAGCTGGGTCTGTTTCCTTACACACTGGAATCACACATCCCTAGCAGCCACTCACCCAAGTTTGTGCTTCTTTGTAAGTAAGAACTCACGTTTCTTATAACAATGCAGAATAAATAGCAGTCAACGTGCTTGGGAATCAGAAGAGCAGGTGGAAGTAAAATGGTTCTCTTTTGACTTGTCAGTGTTCAGAATAGAATTGTAGTACTGAGATCTTGACCACTGTGGAAATTCAACTGGGGATCTGCAGTTCACAGAACCAACCATAGATGTCGACACAGTACGCAGCTCCTTAAAACCATGAAGGCACAAACTGTTTTCTTATTGGCTCAGGTGGCTGAATTTTTACCATTAGAGAGTTGTTCCTTTGCTTAAAATATTATGCTCTTGGGGTACCATTTAAAAGGTAAACACTTTTGGAAGGGATAATGTTAATAACTTAGCGGCCACTGATCCCCAAACACTAATTAATTTAGGAAATGGCTTCACTAAATGTGATAAAGCATGGCAGGTCTGCAGGCACAGGACCAGAGTGGACCAGTGCCTACTTGCTGCGCTCTGCTGAGGAAGCTCCAGGGCTCTGGGAGAGGTCATCTGGAGGCAGGAAGGACCGGCTCCCGAAAGTTAGCCTCCACTCAATTCTAAATGTACCTGTGGGGCTTTCTTGTATCTCCTCCTGTTTAATTGACAAAATGGTGCACTAAAAATTCACACAACCATGAACATGGAGTTCTGTGGTCATATCATCTCAGCCGGGAAGTGAGAAGAGGGAAGAGGCAGAGAGGCCGTGGCAAGGGTCCCACCTCTGTCGGTTTGAAACTGAACACTTAGAATTCTGAATTTTCTACTTTTCTTGTGGAGCCTCTCTCAGGGGGTGAATGGGCCAGCCTCGTAATTCCATTTTAATAGATCCTGTCAGTAATGTCTGCTCATAAAAGTTCCTTGTTACATTAGCGTACTGGACCCTGGAAGCAGGGTTGCTCTGGAGTCTCCAGGTGGCCCAGAGTTCAATGCAAAGTTGTTTTGCACAAAGACATCTGCAAAAATAATTGGCCTTTCCGTTTTGATTTCCTTTTTATTGATTTATGTTAGGGACATTTAATTCCAAACCTGGGAGATGGCTGACATGGTCATTCGATTGAGGCTTTGTAGTGAAGAAACCATTAAGAAAGTGGAAGGGAGGGTCATACAATCTCCACTGGGCTGAGGAATCGGGGCTAATTTTTTTTTTTTTTCCTGATGGGGGCTAATTTTATTCTGAGATCAAACTCGTGCCAACCCTGAGCAGGTCACAGGCCAGTGCTGCTGCTGGAGGGTAGAGACCCTGATGACGACAGGCTCAGGATATCACGTGCCAAGCCTTGGCTCAAGCAGCAACCACACAACTTGGACATGTAGCTGTGTGCTTGGGGGGCGAGGGGGGGGGGGAATGGGGACAACGAGTTTGGGTGACTCTCTCCTGAGACACTGTCCTTACGTTGCAAGGCAAACAACATGTCTCTTCAAACTTTCATTTGAGATGATTGAGTCCAATTTTTCAAATGAATTTTGATCTAGAAAAGGATACTATTTCCCGAGCCTAGGAATCTGGGTGACCTGGCAGTTGTATGATGGACACTCTGCTTCCCATGGAGCCAGTACCAGGTCGTTTGGAGGAAGGACATCATGGGGAAAGGAGGCCACCCCCACCCCTGCCATGCTTACAGCTTCTCTAGCAGATGGCCAATTAAAGCACTCAGTGCATAGCCCCCCAAAGGAAAGAAAACTTTGACATAGCATAACAAAGAGGATATCTAAATTGATGAAAACCTAAACTATCTTCCAATTTTTTGTTAACTTGAAAGTTTTTAAATTTCATTTCACTTTGAGGGGAATGAAGCCTCATCAAAGTTTGGTCTTGTTATGGTTTTATTTTTTTTATTTTTTTATTAAAAAAAATTTTTTTTTTTAAATTTATTTATGATAGTTACAGAGAGAGAGAGAGGCAGAGACATATGCAGAGGGAGAAGCAGGCTCCATGCACCAGGAACCCGATGTGGGATTTGATCCCGGGTCTCCAGGATCGTGCCCTGGGCCAAAGGCAGGTGCTAAACCGCTGCGCCACCCAGGGATCCCTTGTTATGGTTTTAGATGCATTTCTCTGCTGTGCAAATTCCCTATCAGGACACCGTGTCAAGGGTGGCAGTTGCTAAGGGGCACATGCCACAGGAGGACTGGTTGGGCCACATGTACCAAGGGCCACCTGCAATTGATATCCCTTTGGAGAAGCTCCAAGTCACCAGGCCAGCTTTGGGGGACAGCTCCTTACACACCTGGGACCTGAGGCTGTCCTGCCTTCAGAGGGCCTGCCTCACCTCCAGGGTGCCTTGTTCTGGGTGCCAGCTCTCCTCCTAGCACATGGGAAAGGGGAGGAAGGAAGACAGGGAGGGAAGGGGAGCCGGGAGGCAATGGAGCAGGGAGTGGGTAGGAACCACCGGAGATGGCGACTGGGTCCTGAGCTCACTGCAGTGGGCATGGAGGGGCTGGCAGAGCCACAGTGGCACAGGCGACCCCCACCCACAGTTTCCTTTCCTTCTTTCCCTGCCTGCACCTGCCTGATGATTCCTCTCCCATTACATTAACCTAGACTGACACAAGAGAGTATGTACTTCAGGTAGAAACAGCGTCAGCCTCTGGAACACCTCCAATCTGGTCCCATAGGCCAAGGCAAGGGCCTGCATCCCTGCACCCGCCTTCACCTCCCGGCAGAGCCCTGACGGCCTCCTCCTACTCTTTGCCCCGCTAGCATCCTGCACCCCAGCACCCCGGCACCTCCCCGCAGAGCTCTGGCCCTCCTTGCCTGGCTCCGCACACCCCCTGCAGCACTCTGCACCTCTTTACAACTGCTCACTATGGGAGAGGCTGCCGTGTTTAGGAGACGGACTGCCAAGTTCAGATGGTCTGTGACCTCAGGCAAGAGCCTGGGCTCCTCAAGCCTCAACTTCCCCATCTGTACAGTGAAGCTGATGCCTCCAGCCCCAGTCAGGGTGCAGATTAGAGGAGGGTTAATTGAAGAGTCACATAGGTCTCGCCTTCCTGTCGGAATAGAAACTCTCAGGTTCAGAGAGCATTTCAAACGACTTTCTGATGTTTTGTAACCACTCCGTCCCACTCAAATCTCACTGGAAACATGTCTTCTCTACCCCAGTCACCCTGTTCTTTCCCTCTCGTCTTTATTTTATCTTGCTGCCCAATGACTTGACTTCTGAAAGTGTTTAAGATTTTCTCTTCACCTGACAACTGGGTCTGGGAGCCACCTCATTGTGCCATTAAATTCTGATCCCTGGGCAAGGTCCCTGGGCTCTTCGTGAGCGTCTGAGAGAGAAAGTCGATGGAAGTTTCTGAGGTGAAGTATCCTCAAGAGGGGAGGCTGATAAGAATAACTGAAATAACTTTGTTATCCTTTGGCTGAAAACAATGAATGTTTTGGGGGTTAAGCGACGAGATCGATGCCTCCTTTCAGAGAGCCGGTCGTCCTCCCTGAGCCGTCTTCTTGAAGGCCTGATGGGCGCTGCGTTCCAAGGACGAGAGCCACCAGGCTTGGCTCTGCTTTGAGGCCTCCAAGAGCTATTTGTTCTAAAAATGCTGCAGCTTGTATTAAAAGTCAAAGTTCTAGCTATTTACTGTCTTTGTGTGGTCAGGTCAGAATACAAAATCTTGACGGCTTTATTAAGCTAGCAGCTCCTCCATGTGAGTATTAACAAACTGTAGATGGCCTTCTTGCTTTATCCAAGGGTTATTTATTTATTTGTCATAGAAAGCCTGTGTGTTTTCATTGAGGGAGTAGAGAGCTGCCTCACTGGACACACAATCTATTAGCTAGTAATTGGACTGTGCCACGAAGCAGGGCTCTCGGGTGACTGTGTCCACCTGCACCAACAATTAATCTCTGTTTACCTGGAATGGAAGTCACCCCGACGACTCACCCACACGCCCGAAAAGCGGTATCATGTTTCAAAATTAATAAAAAACTATTACGTTATAAAATTAATACAAATACAGTGTAATAAAAGGAAATTGGTTTATACTTGCTTTTACATATTTCCAAATGCAAGTTGCTGGGCACGATGAAGGAGGCAACCCTCGCCCCACTTTAAATGAACCTGTGAGTTCATGGGAAGGGACACATATTTTGCTGGGTGTTGTTAACACCTGATGGCTGATATTTGATGTGAGGGCTCATGAGTATATTTGTGTTCACATTACATCTATAGAGAGCAGGTCCCTAGAGGTGCACACTGAATCCACAGACACGTCCTGCTGGCACATGGGGCACAGGGCTGCCGGGTGCCCGGGGCGATTGTCCAGGCTTAATGAATGTCTGAATAAAAACTACCATCTTCCCCAGATTTACAAAATACTGCATGGGTAGACACCCTTCGGGCTTCCCCGTGATGGATGTTCCCTGAAAGGTCCTCCACCCACTGCCCTCCCACAGGAGTCCTCGTGCCCCTGCCCCCAGGAGGCCTCATGCCTTCGCACCCCCACTGCCCCACGGTACTGTATGGTATTGTGACCAATGCAGCAGGAGCTCCCCTGACCTCTGGCACTTACTACTTCATGTTCCCAAGGTAGTTTGCAATGGCCGTGGGTTTTTGAGCTATTATAACTAATTTTTGAACAATAATACATGAGATTTGAGTAGCTCAATGTATTTCCTGGACATGAAGGGATAGGCCAAGAGAGACAGTGAGGACGAGAGAGTGCCCAGCCCTCCTGCAACCCAAGCACAGGCCCAGACGAGCCAGGAGGGTGCCTTCCAACAACTGCAGCATCAGGTCCCTCCTGATGCCAAGTGAGGAATCCTGAGAGCCCCCAGCTAAGCCTGTCATCCCAGGACTGTGGAGGTCATGGTATCTTGTTGTTTCCAAGCTGAAATGTTTGGGGTGCTTTGCTGGACTGAGTGTAAGGTTTGTGATGAAGGCATGGTATAAACAGTATGGCCAACATGAGGAAATAGTGTTTGTAGGGGCTCATCCACCTGGAGTAGGTGACCTGAACCCTGCGCACACCACAAGAGCTGCTAGAACCATCCACAACCATCTACAACCAGGCACAACTAGCCATGTGCTCAACCACATACAGCCATCTACAGCCAGGCACCAGCATTGCAACCATGCACAAGCACCACCACCCGGGGAAAACACGTGCACACGGCTATGGATTGCACGCTGCTAGCAAGCCAAGGACAAGCATGCCATCCCCTGCGATACACGGGAGATGGTTTCAGACAATAACAGTGTTTAACTATGTTCTAGAATGTAAGTGCTGGAAGAGGTTTTCTGGAGCTCCTCATTTACAGAGGTAAAGACTGAGGCTGTTTCGGCCCTCATGGTCTGTTGCCTCCCAGCCTGCTGGCAGCGGAATGGGAGCTGAGGTGCTGCTCCTCCTCCTGGATGGTGAGTCTCACGGGATGACCAGGGCAAGATGTGTGCTGCTCCTGCTGGTTGAGTGGGCCCATCCTGAGGGCCAGAGCCATGGTGCGAAGGTGCGCACAGACCACACATGGCAGCCATCTGGTAGAGCCTGGGCCCCAGTCTCAGGAGCTCCGCGAAGCCAGCAGTACACATGGCCAGGGGATGGGGGCTCAGGTGTGGCTCCTTGGGTCCTGCAGGACTCGGGGGACAGAGTGAGTCAGTTCATGGGGAAAGTTGTAGGACACCTGAGCCCACAGGAGGGAGCATCAGGTCCAAAGCAAGGCACAAAGATTTTACTTAATAAAATTCAGACTTCCTCTAACATGTCTCCTCCAGGGGCCCAAGGAGAATGTTGTCTGGTGTCCTGAGTTCAGCAATGTTTGGAAGATAGAACCAGACCTAGGGCATGCGTTATAGAGCAAACAACCCAAATCCTACTCACCTTACAAGACTAGCTCAGACATGCACTTTTTGGTGAAGACTTTCTTGACCTATACAGACAGAAGTGACTATTCCATTCTCTGTTCATTAAAAACCAAGACCATGATGTGTGTATTGTGGTGTATATGCTAATGAGGTGAGCACACAGGTGCGGCCCTCTGAGCATCAGAGTCCCCAGGTGAGCCTGGGCCCCACATCCCTGCCTCATGGCAGACCTGCCTGGTCGGCGTCTTGGCGGTGGTGGCCAGGGAATCCACACCACTGGCAAGCTGTCAGGCTTGTGAGGACCTCAGCCCACAGGACATCTCTGTTGTTCTCGGGCAGCACAGAGAAAGATGCCGATGACGTCCTGAGACTCTGCTCCTTGACAGCAGGGTGATGTCCTGGACTCTGCACCTGGTACAATTCCCAGGGGCCCTGGCTCACACAGGTTAGTCTTTGCACAGCTCTGTGCTCCATCAGATGAGAAGGGGGCTGTGTTCTCAGGGTCCTCTGGAGACTGTGCATGTGAAAATCCAACTGAGGATCACTCCTCCAGAGGAGAGGCCATTTAAAAAGCCGGGATGATGTATTCTGGCCTTAATTCCCTTAATTTCCCCTTGGCTGTCCTAGAATTCCACAGTGGGTGTGGCTCACTTTTTTGTTAGCTCTGTCTGAGTTTAATTTGATTGTTTAAAAATCAGGCCCAGAATTCTCAGTACCTACCACCTCCCTCTTGCTGCTGCCAGTGGACAGCCGACCGTCACCTCCGGCCGAGTGCACTGTGGGCCTGACCACTGCGTCTCAAACTCCTGCTCAGAGGTGCATCCTTAGATGCTGATGGGTGCTGGCTCTGACACGGAGGCCCAGCAAGGTACTCAGGTGCCACTTCTGACCAGCTGGCAGGCAGAGTGAAGGCCTGGGCCATGCTTTGAAGGACAGCGTACTAACACTCCCTGAGTTTGCTCTGCTGAAGCCCACCTGGGAGCATAAGACTTTGGAAAGACACACGAAGATGAGAATTGCTGGCAGGGAGACAGTTTGGTGGCCCCTACACTAGGTGTTTGGGACAGGTCAGGGTGCCAGGGGGCCCCAGTGAGGCATTAGAGCAGGTGATGGCAGTGGAGGGCAGTGCTGCTGTGTACCCTGCAAGCCTAGGGTTCAGGGAAGGGACGGCTCCACGTCATCAGGCCTGACTTTTTTTTTTTTTTTTTAAGATTTTATTTATTTATTTGAGAGAGGGAGAGAGAGAGAGACAGAAAGGCAGAGAGAGACAGAGAGATCATGAGCAGGGGTGAGAGGCAGAGGGAGAAGCAGGCTCCCAGCTGAGCAGGGAGCTGGATACAGGACTCGATCCCAGGACCCTGAGATCATGACCTGAGCCAAGTCAGATGCTTGACCCACTGAGCCACCTACCCAGGGATCCCAGGCCTGATCTTTTGAGAGAGGCTCCAAAGTGGGATTTTTAGGTAGAATCTGTGATTTTTAAGTACTCAGTGCCAGGGAAAACAAGACCTCGTGGGCTGAGAAGATTCGCAATCCTTCGGCGTTGCTGGTGAGCGGTCTCTGCAGGCAGACCCCAGAGACCCGGAGGAGCCTGCAGGCGTGTCCCACCAGAGGAGCAGCAGCAGAGAGGTGGGGAGGGGCAGGGGAGGGGCAGGGCCGGGAGGACAGGAAGGCCAAGCAGCGTCCACTCCCCCCCCCCACCAGCATGCCCGTGTCTGCCGCTGCCACTTGTGTGGAGCCAGCAGCCGGGCAGGGCTGGGCTTTTCTCTGCGTCAACAGGCCTCACGACTGGCGACCTCAGTTTGCAAGGCGCTCTTCCGTCAGAGAGTTGGAACAATGTCTATTTACATAGCTTAAACTTTTAGGGTCCAATTTAACAAAAGGAGGAATCCAGCCTCCCAAAAGGAAATTTGGGATTTCAGAATTTATTTCTTGCTTCCTGCCTGAATGGCAGGTGACAGGTACATAGACTGTTTTCCTGAATTTCATGTTTTAGGTGAATAATTCATATTCTTTCATGATCTATTTCGTAAGTTACTGAAACGGCCAACATTCCGACATTTTTCCTCAAGGTCCTTGGAGATCACCAGACTTAAAGCTGCAATTACACTATGTAAGATACGATGGCAGTTGGTCCTCGCTTGTCCCCTCGGGGGAGACGCGGTGCTGCAGGCCAGCAGAGGGGCCCCAGGACGCACCTGCCAGAGCCGCACGAGGTCCCCCGCGCTGCCGGCCATGGAGGAGCAGAGGCACAGCAGGCTTGGCGGCCGCCCTGTGACTCAGGGAAGACCATGTCCTCCTCTAACACATCCAGGAAAAGATAATTATGTTCTGTAAAGAGAAAACACACCAATATAGGGGTCAGTTATTTTAAAAATTCCTAGTTTTGTAACATCAGGAACCGAGTGGTACCTGTTATACTATAATTACATCCACTGGCGCTGTTTTGCATTCCTTCCATTTGAGTAAGAACCAAAGAATGCTTTTTACTGTGTCAACACATTTTAAATAATGACATATTACCTTTAATTCCCCATTTGAATTTAGAGTTTTCTTTTGATCAACATTCATTTGTCAGTTATTTCTACATGCAACTTTCACTAAAATATACAGCAGATTCTAAAATAGCTTCACAGCCCCGGCTTAGCTGTCACCACGTCACGCCTCTGTCAGTAATGGCCGGAAAATGCAGAGGGTTTGTCTCGGCATCTTATTTTTATTTATAAATTCCACTTCATCACTGCAACAAGACACCGCAGGTAGTGCATTTGTGTGGAATTCCTGCCTCCCTTTCAGGTTAAAGTCTCTGTGCCGTTAGCCGCGGAGTGCATGGCACCTCCCGATGTGTTCAATAATCACCCAGAAATGCACTGCACGCTGGGGCTTGTGGCTTCCATATATTTAGTGTGATCGTTTTAGGGGGACAAAAAAGGACTATAATGAAGATTGTGTGTGGAGAAAAAAAAAGCTCAAAATTTAACTACGAAATAATGTAATTACCCTTAGGGTCTTGAATGTTTGTTTTTAATATGCAGGAGAATTTAAGAAGTTCTTACATCCTGCTGCATAGGCTCGCTCTGGAAATGCTAAGCACCAGCTTTGAAAATGCGTTTTGACTTGTGGCATCTTAGAGACCTGGGGCTAATTTCTTAAAAGGGTTAAACTGGTGTGTTCCGCATAAAATTACCACCGTCATCCGATTCATTAGAGGAGTTTGTGGAGTTACAATATGTCTGTAATTTACAGCCTGCTCACTGACAACGCTCAGCGCTAACATATGCCTAATTTGCCAGGGTTATCTTGAGTCCCATTCATCTCCCCCGGAGACAGTGCGCCTCTGAGTCCATGCTTCCCCAACGAGGTACATGTGGTTTCGTATTCAGCGCCATCAATCACACCCCTGTCTCAGCATTCAGGTGATGCCTCTGGAGCCTCTGATGAGTAACGGCAGCGTCCCCCAGCATCTCCAGACAGACTGGCCAGCTGAGAGCCCGAGTTGCTCGGAGGCCCCAGGGGTGACCTGGGGAGGCCATGTGTCACCCCGGGGTGACACACTCTTGGCCTAGCCTGATGTCCTGGCACCACCAGGGCATTTCTGCCTGGTGGGGATGGTGTCTCACCTACAGACTGTCCATGCAGAAGGGGCAGGGGTGCACTCTCCTGGTACAAGAGTCCCAGGTGTGTGGGGAGCGGGGGCTTTGCAAAGGCCTCTGCTGGGGACAGTTGACCTGAGCTCAGTGCCATGGCGCCTACCTAGAACGCTGCTCTCCTGGCCGCTATGTTCTTGCGGAGCAGTGACCTTGCCAAACGTCTTGCAGAACTTGTGGGTTGTGTGAGAACAACATAATGGACGACGTTGTTTAGCTCTTGCCATGTGCAGAGAACGCAGTGTCAGCACCCTGGGCACAAACGAGTCTGCCACCTAGGTTCCAGCATGTGCCGGCACCTAGTGGCCCCAGACTGGTTGCGGGTGGGATCCCAGCCAGGGGGTGTGGGCCTGTGTTAGCTAAATGGCCAATGTTTAAACTACCTCCTCAAGCTTGTGAGTAGCCAGAGGCAACGCAGCAGACAGAAGCAAGTAGTTCTAGTAAGTTCCAGAATCACTGATGGAAGGCAACTTGATTTAATGGAAGGTGTGCAGAAGACTGGCAACAACTGTCTGAAGGATGAGCCTGCAGGATCAGGTCTGGGGTCCAGGGAAGCAGCCCACGCTGGTGACGTGGTTGCGGGGGTCTTGGTGGGCTTGCGCACAGACCTCCGGGTGGTGGGCGGTGCCCTTCCTCGGCCCGCCCTTGCTCTTCTTCGGAGCCCTACTTCCTCTGCTCAGAGCTTGATTTCTTTCTGGATTCTTTCATTAAACCTTTCTTGATAATGTCAGAAACTTGGCCTTGCATGGCTGCCCCGGGGCGCGGAGGGTGAGGTACCTGTGGTTCGTGGCGCTCCGAGTGTCCGCCTGCAGGATGGAAACACTCCGGCAGCTTGTGTGGCGCTGCCACTGCAGTGCTGCTCGCTTACAAATGGCTTCGTGGTCATCTTCGTGGTGTGTGCTTTTTACCACAGTTTAAAAAGGCCCCGACGCCGAGATCATCCCCTCACCAAGACTGTGGTCATAATGTCACCACAGTGACTCCAGAAAATAAGCAAACCGGCAGATCCCAGGGGCGGCCACAGGAAGCTCCCAGTTTGAAATGGAACCGGTTGCCCATTTTGTTCCCGTGCTGGGAGGAGCGAGTGTCGGATTTCCCCACTGGAAAGAAAAGCGCCTTGTTGGTGGCGATGGAAAAGTGTGGGTCTGGAGCAGGGCAGGAGGCCCCATGGAGAGCGGGAGGGGACTTCCTCCCAGGACTTGCAGATGTCGGAGGCATTTTAGATTTCTTTCTGTCACCCTTCCTGCCGCTCTTCTCAGCATCTCTGACGTGGGCATTGGGAAGGGGACAGTGCTGAGAACCGGTTTGGGGGAAGAAGCTCTGGTTTCTTACAGGGCTAATTAGGCAAGGTCACCGAGCTCCTTGTAGAGCCTGTCACGTGATGCATCAGCGGTACTTGAACAAATCGCTTCATTATCTTTAGGGAGATTGTAAGGAGGCTCGCCCACCTGCAGCGCTTGCTCTGGGTGCAACGGCCCTGGGAGCTTCTTTTGGTTCACAGAGGCCATTGGCACAGTCCCGACCTTCAGATCAGCTTGTCCCTGGAGAACTGAGTCAACATCAGGATCCTGAGCACAGGCAGCAGCGTCTGCCTGTGCTTGTCCTGCGTGCATGCTCGTTTGTAGGGGGACAGAAGTCCTGAGGAGTCCTGGGTCCTCAATGAGACCCCCCATTCAGGAGTCTCATCGCTAGAAGGGAAGGGAGTGAAAAGAGAGTGCATGTGTGTCTCATCTGGACTCACGTTTTGGAAGTCTGAGCTGGGAGAAAGAAAAAAAAAAAAGGAAAGAAAAGAAAAAAGGAATGTTTTGCAGGCAGCCTCTGTGGCAATAGAGGTCCCATGGCTTCTGGAACTTAAACTAGAGGAATTTTAGTAAAATATGTAAAATAAAATGTACATTTAGCCAGAAGGGAAACTATGGCGTGCCACACGGGAGAAAGGAATCATTTAGAAAATGCATGTCTCTTAACCGCGTGCTCTGAGAAATGGGACCATGGATGCGCAGTGATGAGCAGGAAGAGCTTTGCTAGAGGAACAGACTCAGGTGGTCATGGAGGCCAAGCCCCAGCACCTGCCATCTGCAAGCTGCAGCCCTAGGGCCGCCGGGGGCCAGGGGAGGTCCCGGTCCAAACCTGAGGGCCGGAAAACCAGAGGTGCCGATGTCCAGGGCCAGGAGGAGACGGGTGTCCCACCCAAGGTGGAGCCCAGATGCCCTTCCTCTGCCTGTTCATTCCTTAGGGTCTCCCATGGACTGGACGGGGTCACCTGAGTGAGGACATCTCCTCATTCAGCCTAGCAATGCGGATGCTTGCCTCTTCCAGAAACTCCCTTGAAGATGCACCAGCCCGCTGGTACCTCTGAGCCCAGCCAAGCTGACACATAAAATCAATCATCACAGGTATAGATAATAGTTACTTGTTTATTTGTATCTGTTTCTCCCCCACGTGCACACACATGTGCACACATGTACACAGTACACAATCCACATTCATGTGCACACATGTATACACATGCACCCACACATACACACACTCACACGCATATGTGTGCACACACGCACTCATGCACATGCACACACATGTATACACATGCACACACATACACACACACGGGTTGGTAGCAGCAGGGGACCCACGGTGCTGGGAACGGTTGGGTCTGCTGACACTGTTTCCTGGTCAGTGTGGAGAGCCCAGCGCTGTGTTAGTTCCCTCACATGTATTGTCTCTGACCTACGCAGCAATCCCACAGCAGGATCTCACAGACGAGGATGAGGCCGCGCTGCAGAGATGTGAAGTGACTTGTCTAGGAGTTGTGACACTGCCGCAGTGGAGGAAGCTCAATGAGGTGGGCCCCAGGCTCTCGTGGCAGTGCTTCCCCCTCCAGCCATTGCTGGCACTTCCCCACAGCTGGCTCTCCTCCCTGCGACGCTGATGGTGGCAGCAAGGGGTGGCCCTCTGCAGGGGGTACATGGTGAAGGGCGCCTCACCAGCCCCCTGCTGGGGTCTGTCAGTGACCAGCCACTGGGGTAGAGATAGGGTTGCCCAACACAAAGTTCCTAGACACCAAGGGTTCAGGATCTGGCTGGTTGGTGAGGGAGTTGGCGATTGGGGAGGCCCCATAGCCCCCACGTCCTGTTGTAGGCAGATGGCCCCTGAGTCCAGTGTGGTAACACGGTTGGCAAGGAGGCCAGTGGTGGGGACCAGCCTGAAGCCAGAGAGAGACCAGACAACCTAGCCAGAGCAGAAGCCATAGGTCACAGAGAAATGGTTTAAAAAGCAGAAGCTATTGTGGAGACTGAATCTACACTCAGGTACTGACCTGGTCAGGAGACAGGGAGAGGGAAGGGCAGGTATGTTTTGGAGGCTCCCAGGCTGGGGTCGTATGGGTCAGAAATCAGGCCAGAGGAGGGTGGCTCTTCCTGGAGGGCCAGTCTGGGACAACCTGGGTAAGCTGGCCTCTGGGGGAGCCATATCCTGGTGGGGCAGCCAGAGGCTTTGGGAGGAGGATTTCTGCCCCTGGTGCTGGATATTTCTTCCCCCAGACTCCAGAACTGTCTACATGTGTGCAGTGTGGGGAGGAAACTGGGTTAGGGTCCCGCTGGAGGTCTGAGGACAGAGGACAGCCTGGAGGGCCAGGGACGAGCTGCGCAGGTGCAGGGCAGGTGCAGGGCAGGTGCAGGTGCAGGTGGGGCATCGGCCACTGGCCTGAGCAAAGCATGAGGCCCCCCACAACATGGACTCCCAAGCCGATTTCAGGCCATGTGCAAAGCTCTGTCCGTGGCACAGTGGAGACACTCACGGATTAAAACCAGTTTGCTTCCCTGGCCAGAACCATGTGGTGTTCACACAGTGGCCACTGGTGACTGTGTGTCATGAGCCTGGTGGACAGGGCTTTGTACCAAATCAGAGGACTCAGTAATAAAAACAACAGGAGGGGTGCCTGGGTGGCTCAGGGGGTTAAGGGTCTGCCTTCGGCTCTGGTCATGATTCCAGGACTCCCTGCTCAGTGGGGAGCCTGCCTTTCCCTCTCCCTCTGCTGCTCCCCCCTGCTTGTGCTCTCTCTGTCTCTGTCTCAAATGAATAAATAAAATCTTAAAAAAATAAAAGTAACAGTAATAACGTAAAATGTCTCATCAGCAATTATGTATTGATTATACTCGGACATGGTAATATTTTGGATGTATTGGATTAAATAATGTATTCTCAAAAAAATAAATAAAGCACCTTGTTTCTAATACAGAGGGAAACATTTTTAGTTATGCCCTTATATCCCAGGGCACAGGGGTCAGAGCTAGAATTCCACAATTCCAGGCTCCCCTCTCAGAACCAGGCCAGTTTCTTTCAGGAATGACCATAGAGACCCTGCATGCTTTCCTCTGCATCTGGGAGAGAACTCATTACAGAGCTTGGGATATAATATCAAGTTTGTCAGCTCCTCTGGCTCGATTAGGTTGGAAAGTATTCATTCTTTTAAGAATCAGATATAGTATATTTTTCTACAGCAAAAGTAAGACAAAATTTTAAGATGACATATACTCATTTGGAAAATACCACCAGCATTAGGAAGAGAGAAAGTAAATCACCGTATTTCTATTGCTAGAACCTAATGGTCAAATACCTGGTTGGAAAGAAAAAGGGTATTTTTATTTTATTTTTTATTTTTTTAAGATTTTATTAATTACTTGAGAAAGAGAGAGAGAGAGAATGAGAGAGAGAGAGAGAGAGATTGAGAACACAAGCAGGGGAAGAGGTGGAGGCAGAAGAAGCAGGCTCCTTGCTGAGCAGAGAGCCCAATGTGGGACTTGATCCCAGGACCCTGAGACCATGACTTGAGCTTAACCAACTGATCCCTGCAAAAGCCCGAGAAGGAGGGTATCTTAACAGCCTTTTCAGGTGAACATGGATTTTCTTTGATGCTACACAAAAATGTGACATGTGCTGGTTTCTTAAAAGAAATTGAGAACCACGTCAATGAACCATTCCTAATCTGTTACATTAAAGTCCATCACTCTGTCTTGCACTTTGCCTGGATCTTTTGCCCATTTTGCACAAGGCTACGGGGATCTCCAAGTGTTGACACATTTCCTCGTGCACTGTCAAAAAAGGCGCCATACATCAATGCACCATTGATCTCATCAGAAATGCCTTTAGGTTAAGAATCTGTCAAGCTCAGGGTCATAGATCCATTTTCTTCAATTTTTGCATAAAAGCTCAAATTTTATTGTTGACAAATACTCTCAGCTACTTTCCTTAAAGGGACAGGCTCACACCGGGAAGATGACTCTGCCAAACAGCCATGTCTGAATGTCCAGCTGAACTGCCGGCCAGTCTTTGGAGAATGAGGGATGGTCCATGAAAAAGTGGCTAGTTTAGCTTGGAACTCAGACCCTGGCACCGTCACTTTATCCTCGTGGTAGCTGTGGCTCTCGGTGTGTGGTGGAAGTGTGCTTCACGCACACTGCTGCTACTTTTATCACAGAGTATTAGATAAAAACCTTGACTCTGCACCAGATATGGAACTAGTGGAATCTGGTACAAAAGGAAAATGCAGGACCTTTGTTTTAAAAAAATCATTAAGAACTTTGAGATGGGGATCGCAGAGCATTCGGCCAGGTGCCGGTTCTTCTGTGCATGGAAACTGTGAGTCTGCACGGGTGTCTTGCCAAGGAGGCCAGCCTCGTGTTCTTGTGGGTTGAGACTGAATAAAATTAATACTTCTTACTGTCTCATTAAGCACATTTTAAGTGGAACTGGCATTTTTCTTGCCTTCTTCTGAGTGGGTGCTGGCAAGCACAGTGACACCAACATTACTGCCCTGGGTGTCACTGCCCTGGGTCACACTGATGCTCCCCAAATTGACCTGCCACTGTGTTTGGGCATCTGTGCAAATGTCCACGCAGTGAAAAGGCCAGGAGCATCTGAACATTGTTGTGGAAATAGCTCTGACCTCACTGACCCCCTGAGAAGGTGCTGGGACACCTGGAGTCCAATGGCCACACTCTGAGGATAGCCTGGGGTGGACCCCTGGGTCCCGGGGAGACAGAGAGACCTGCCAAGCGTGGTGTAAGTGAGGAACTGAAATACACAGGATAAAGGATTTCATTTTATTTGTTTTATTTTTATATTTTCTTCAGAATGCATATTTTTTAAAATTCATGCTACTTTATTTTACTTTATGTTTTCACGAAGGACCAAAGGGAGATGTGGCACCAACCTTCTCATCACTGCCCTCGGCCGCCATGAAATTCCCTGTGTGTCCCTCCCTGCCGGCCACTAAGCCCGGCGTGTAAGCCTCCAGGCTGTGCTGACGTTCTGCCCAAAGCAGCTTGCCTGCCTGGGCCCCTCCGTCTATACCAGGACGATTTCAACCACAAGTAGCAGGGAGGAGAGTGCGGGCTGCATGTGAACCTGCTGGATGGGACCTGGGGCAAAGAGGCAGGGCTCTGGAGGACTCCGCGGGGACCCAGAGCCTCCGGGAGCTGAAACTAGAGGGCCTCTTCCCAGCAGCCGGGCACAGCCAGTCCCCTCTGAAGGCCACTTCAACGCAGCAGTGCAAACAAACCCTGCCCTCTGAGAAGGATGGTAGAGAGCCCCACCTCCCTGCAGAATGAAAGACTCTACATCTTTCACTTCTGCTTGAGCAGGGACAAGATTCATTAAAGAGATGATAAAAAAAAAAAAAAATCCCCATCCAATGCCTTTGACCAAGCAGCCCTCATGATAAAAGGCTGCATCATGTGTCACTCCCCAAGGGCTGGGGCCTGATCTTGGCTCGGAGGCCGGCTGCTAAGTCTGCAGCGAGCACAGGCACTTAATTATTGGTAAAGGTTCCTGCTCGGGGCTCCCTCTCTGGCAGCCTCACGCCAGCACCTGTGTGCTCAGACCTGGGCCCGGACGTCCCCACAGATGTCACGGCTCTTTTGTTGGTTTCCTATTACTGGCACTTAATAGGCAGGGGCTGGGGCAGCTTTGCTCCACTCTGGGATGGACAGCAAACATTGTTCCCGCTGTGGGCAAAGGGTCAAATGGTTTCTCTCGGCTCTAAAGCCCCGCCAGATAATTGCTGGTAATTAGCAATTTTAATTACCAGGTGCGAGGGGTCGGGACCCCCTCTTGTAATTGGGTAGGCTGTTAACCGGTCATGTAGATGTGACCAGGGAGAGTATTTTACCAATATGCTCTGGGTCTTTTAAAGTTAATGAAAGTAAAGCAACTGAAATCACCAGTGGCAGCCTGGGATAAAAGTTGTGCCGTGAGTGGGTCTGAACATGGCCGAGTGCAAGCACTGACTGCCCTGTGCCCGTGGTGAGCCTCGGGCTGGGGCGGCCAGGCCTCGTGCCTCCCTGCTGCCCCAGTCCTGATGGAACCGGCTCACTGGTTTCCATGCCAACTCTTGGGGGTCCCAGGACCACAGTGAGCAGAGCCCTGGCATCCTCTCGGTTGCTCCTGAGATGGTACCACCATGACCTCACGGCCCCCCAGGGGGTCCCTGCACCGTCCCTTCTCCCAAGTTTGTCTTGTTAACTCACACAAGGGTCTATTTGCAGTTGACAGATGTCCCCCAAGTCCTTGCACGGAGGCCAGAAGCCTGTGCATAAATCTCAGAATCTCTGAGTAAAAGAAATGAGAAGTTCTTCCTGGGGTGGCCACAGCCCCAGATGCCACTAGAAGCACAAGCCCCTCTCTCTGGGTGACCCCAGCATTGGAAGAAGGAGGGAGAAACTGCACTCATCACTGTGGGCTCGGTGGACATACGGGCCGGGAAGGGCACTGCTAATGTGCTCAGGGCACAAACCTAAGTCTCTGAAAGGACAGCCCTCATCCAGGGACCAGGGAGGGAAAGTGGAGAGAAGGTGAAACCCACCTTGACCACGAATGGGGCACAGGAATCCTCACCATGATGAGCCCTAATCTCTGCCCCTTTAACGGGGTCATGTGAGGGGGAGGGGGCATGCCCCCCACCTCCATCCAGACCTGTGGCCGTCCCTGGCTTCACGGCTCACCCCGCCTGTGCAGCAGAAGCAGGTGTGGCGCGAGCCTCCGGTCCCTGTTCCAGCCTTGGTTTTCTTGGCACTGTTCTTAGCAGCTTTAATTAAAACTATTTTCCTTTCATGACACACTCATTATGCTCCTTGGCCACAATACAGAACCCTTGCTGCAAGTGCTAACAGGGGCAATTCATTACTGTGGTGGGGCTGTAAGTGCCTGCTCTCACTCCTGCAGAAGGCTTTGTGGCTTCCAGAAAGAGAAGACTGGCCCCCAGCCTGTGTGTGGGAGGGGCCCCTTGGGGTAGAGGGCGGGCTCTGGGGAAACCAGGAGGCGGGAAGACAATGACCTAGGGAAGCTTCTCACTGGTGAGACGCCACTCAGCAGTGTTCCCGTGAGCAGCGCCCAGAAGCTGGTCCCAGGTGGTAGGTCCTGATGCGCGCACGCGTGTACAGGAGAGCAGACCTGAAGGTTTCCAAAATGGAAGAATGCGTCCGAAGCTGATACTTAGCAAATCAACCACTCACAAAGTATAACGATGGTGTGTGTAGCCTCCTTTGTGAAAATACAGTGGAGGTGTTAACACTATGGTAGGTTCTGCAGGTGTGTTCATGCCCTGTGTGTGCATTACACATGCTGTGGAGGTGCGTTGTTATGCATGCATGCTGTTTTGCACGTGTATGTTCTAGGCGTACCACACATTGACATTATGTACATTATGTTTGCACGTTATGCCTGTTTCCATACATGTCCCACATGTGTGTTGTGTGCAATATTATGTACATGATGTTTGTGTGTGCTGTTTACACGTGTTTCAATGCATATCACACATGTATGTTATGTATGTTATGCTTGCACGTTGCATTGCTCTCTGAATGTGTTATATGTAACGTGCAATGTGAGTGTGCACGTGTGTTCTGCACGTGTTATTTTGTACACATGTTCATATACTGCTTATGTACATTAGGTGTGTTGTGTGTTATATTCATGTTAATGTTAACATGAGGCCTAGGGTTGCGGAGGTGTTGTGAGTGAGGGACTGTGGGGGAGAGATACCAGGATGCTGAGAGCTTGACGGGGGCTCAACCAGGAAGCATCCCCTCCTACTTCTTTCCTAGGTGGAGTTGATGTCATGCATCCTTCTGCCCCCCGGGTCACCACAATGGTTTTCATGGTGTCCGCCATCAGTGGCACACAGACCCTATGTCCCCCACCTGCACCCCAGACTTGCCCTGGGGCCCGGGCATTGTGCTGGGCCTGTGGGAGCGCCCACGCGGCTCCTTCACTCTCCAGTAGAGATGACAGCCATCCACATCCCAACATTTCAGCCTTCAAGGCCTGCTATCTCAACCAGGGCAGCCAAGGGCAGCTCTGGTTGTGCATCACCCTTGCTGAAGAAGGTACTAGAGTCCCTAGAAAATGCCTCTGTGTTTCCTTATGCTTGAATGCAAGGATCCTTTAAACCGTGATGTGGAAGAGCAGAAACAAGACCTGGAAATGAAGGTGTGGAACTCAGGAATATGCAGGAAGACGGGGCTCATCAGCACGGCCAGGGAAGCAGATGCAGAGTCTTTCATTGTCTCCCTGCCCCTGTGTGCGTGCAGCAGGGTCTTAGTGTTGGAGGGGGAGAGCAGGAGGTTTGGGGCAGGTCTTGGATGGCCCCTGGTGAGCAAGGTGACAGAGGACACCTGCCAGATGCCTCCCTGGATCCCAGTGCACAGAGGTCTGGGCCTAGAGGGGCCGGCCACCAGCCCAGCTGCAGGGACTTAGGTCTGTCACGCTGAGGTGTGGTGTGGGCAGTGCCCGTGGTCAAAGCAAGGCCTGAGAGGAGACCCTGAGGGACACCCATTCATCAACAGCCTTGCTTTATCTTGTAACTTTTCATTCTGAAATAATTTCAGATTTACAAGATTCCCGCAGACCCTTCCTGTGGGCAGCTTCCCCAGATGTTAACAACTCACAGAATCACAGCTCAGCACCATAGTCAGCAGTTAGCACAGTGCATTCTTACTAGCTGACCTATGGACCTTATTGCCCACTTCCCCACAAATGTCCCTTTCCTGGTCTAGGAGCTGAACATGGGCACCACGTCTGGTTGCTTCTCTGCAGCTCTTGGATCTGAGATGGTGCCTCCACACCTGTTTGTCTTTACTGGCCTTGCCGGTTTTGCAGAGTGAGAACCTATAATTTACCCCAACGTCGCTCAGTTGGGGTTTGGCTGGGCTTTCCTCCTGGATAGTGGAGGGCTTACGTTTTGGGCCAGAATGCTGTGGACGCATTGCTAGGTCCTCCTCAGGGTGCCCCCGGGGTGCTGGGTGTCAGGGTGTGTCTCTTCCCTGCGAGGGCCACTTCCACCAGGGGTCAGAGCCATGCCAGGTCTCTCCACAGGGAATGTGGTTTTCCCCTTTGCAACCAGCAAGTGTTTGGTGGGAAGGTATTTTGGGACAGGGCGTCCCATTTCCTGTTATAATTTCACCAACCAGTTTTTGCCCGCGTCAATGCTTCTGCGGCCGACAGGTATCACTGTGCTGCTGGCCAGGTGTGACTTTCCGTTTCCATCGCCCTGTCTCCATTCATGAGTTGGAATTCTGCTGTGAGAACTTCCCTTCCCCTTATGTATCTGTTATTTATTTGTGTCAGCCCAAGCTCTTGGCTGTTTACTGTCCCCGGTGGGACATGCTCTATTATTGTTAGAGAGTACCGGGTCCCACAGCTTACCTGGCCACTGACGGTCCTTCCTTTCATGTCACATGTTGTGGGCAGTTTGTTCTGATTCAGGTTTTCTGACTTCTCCATTGTGACCCACACTGTGATCTCGGGGCTCATTGTTGAGCCTGTGGGAGCTCACCCCTGCAGTGAGAGTGGCACAGCACCCATCAGCTACCTTGGACAGTGGCCCCGGGCTTCACACCCCTGCCAAGGGGAGACAGAGCCCAGGAATCGGGGCCCCCGACTCCCCCACCCCTGCTGCAGAAAGACAGAGACCAGGAATCGGGGCCCCCGACCCCTCCCCTCCTGCTGCAGAAAGACAGAGCCCAGGAATTGGGGCCCCCGACTCCCCCACCCCTGCTGCAGAAAGACAGAGACCAGGAATCGGGGCCCCCGACCCCTCCCCCACTGCTGCAGAAAGACAGAGCCCAGGAATCGGACCCTCCCATCCCTACCCTCCGTCCAGCACTGCCCTGAGTGTAGCTCTGTCCCCAGTCCCTGTGAGGTGCTTCTAGGAAACAGCCCACATCTTGCAGTCCTGGGGGAGCTCACATTTTGAAATGCAGTTTTGGAGGAGAACCCCTCCAAACCAGTGGATGCCATGCAGGGAGGGGGTAGGCAGGCAGGAGGAACGGGGGTTTGGGTTGGGGGGTATGTCTTCCACTCTGAAGTCACATCTCAGGGGAAGTTGGCCACGCTGGAGCTGGTGCTCAGGCCCCTGCCCCGTGCTTGCTGAGTCAGGATGCTGTGCCGCCCAGATAGAGAATTTGGGAGAAATAGCACATTAAAGTAACAGTCCCTGGCTGTTGTGTAAATACAGCCTGAGCCATCTGCCGCCCTGTGTGTGCACATTCATAGACAGCAGAATGCTGGAGGACCATCTCTAAGGCTTCAACACAGAGAAGCTTTCATCTCATTTCTAAAAAAGTGAGATAAGCATGTGGGGGGTGGTAGAGGGGGCATTTGTTCACTTTATGCAGCGCAGATTAGGAGGAAGCAAATGGAGCCTCATGGAGAAGGCTGTCCTGGAGATCTGAGCCCAGCTGCAAAATGACTCGTGTGTACACAGTGGGGAAATTGCCACAAGTGGGTAAATGCCAGTCTGGGGCGGGACCCTCCAGAAGATGCTAGCAGAGCACAGTGGATGGAGCAGCGGGCTAGGCAGGGCCCCAAGGCCTCTTGGGCTGCGTGGAGTGGACACAGGCTCGGCTCAGGGGTGTCAGGGAATGCCCTGGAGCTGGGGGAGGCCACCTTGGGCCCAGGCATGGTCCTTGGAGCATCAAAACACGTGGTGGGTCCTAGGGGGTGCAGAGCCCCAGGCCGTGCCCGCACCTCTTCTCCTGGGCTACCTGGAGCATTAATGTGGTTTCCAGTGGCTGAGGGACTAGCTCAGGGACTCGGGGGAGGGAGTCCTGAAGAGGGGCTGGCTCAGGGGGCAGAGAACCCCAAAACAGAGCTCACTATGGATGGAGCAGAGGAGATGCGGTGCTGTGGCTGTCGCCTCACCTGACAAGGGACCTTCGGGGCTTCTGTGGGTCGTTGATGAGGGAAGAAGGGCACTGGGGTCACAAGCCTCCTGAATCTGTTCAGTGGCCTGACCTGCAGTGTGAGGGCCTGGCTGTGGTGGCTGCATGTTTCCCAGGGTGGCCTTGGGAGCTGCTGATGGAGCAGCCTCAGTGGATGTTTCCAGAAGAAATGTCAGACTGTCACGCAGGAGCTCAAAGTCAAGATACTATGCTGGTAATACCTGAGCAAGCCTTTTCGCCCTCTCCCTAGTCTGCCTCTGCCACACCCTCCCAGGCCCTCCACAGAACCCCCTCCATGAGTGTCTCCAGCCTGCTTTGGGGTGACACCCAGCCATGTTCTCTGTGATCTGGAAGCCTGGACCAGAGTTTGTGTGAAGAAAGGGACTGTATTCTGTGCCAAGCACTTGCGAGGTTGGGGTGCTGCTCCCCTAGCAGAGTGGGCCTGGCAAAGCCGTGTGAGCGGCCTCTTTCTGACCCAGCGTGAGCAGACAGGAGGAAGGTGCTGGCAGGAGGTCTGTCCCCAGAACGCATGTCTAATGGTGAGGTGTGGACACCCTGCTCAGGGCCTGTGTGGGGACAGGCCGGCAAGCCGCCCAAGCCCAGCTGGACCTCTGCAACCCTCTGGAACCCATTTCCTTGTGGCCGAACCCAGGTCTGCATCTATGGCCTCTCTAGAGGCAGGCAGACACAGGCTGCAGGGTTCTGGGGCTGAAGGAAAAGAAGGCGGGCATTGGTCTTGGCAGGGGCACGCTTTCCAGGCCTCGTGGGTGCAGGGCATGTGCACGCTGGCTGGCCTCACCCTGGGCATCCAGGGAAGCAGTGGGGCCAGTGTGCACGGTCCTATTCTGTGTGCGGCAGCGTCCAGGCCTGAGGCCCCGAGTCACCAGAGACAAGAGGCAAAGACTGGGCCGGGGTGGGGTAGGGGGTGGTCTGCCTGTAGTCTCTTGTGTGGATGCAACCCCAAGGTCAGGGCCCTGGGATGAGGGGGTGGGTGGCCAACATGTTTGAAGGGACCTGAAACCAGGCCACCACACTGGGGTTTTTGATTGAAACATCATTCCTGAGAATGATGGAAACAGATATCCTGGCCCATTTCTGGGCCCCCAGAATGTTCTGGAATGTTCGGTTTCTGACGGGAAAGCCAAGAGTTTTTCCCTCCTGGCATGGCTGGGCAATACTTGCCCATCATAACGTCCCCCCACCACAGACCCACGGCCATGTCACGGGGAGATGGGGTGAATAAGTTTATATCTTCATGGGTTGGGGTTGAGGGCACTGCCCTGTGGCTCAGGGCATCCACTGGGCTCGTAGGCCACGTGTCACTGGCCGTGGGTGGACAGCAGTGGATTGGAGGCCCAGCAGTGGCAGAGCAGGGGATGGGGGGTTGCCTTCCTGTCCTTAGGTGCTGAGTGGTTCTTTTCAGGAAATATTGTGATGAATCACTGCCTTGAAAATGGTGACGTACTGGAACAAACATCTGTAAGCTCCTCTTGTGACAGGGACATCGACTTATGGACTTGTCTTGAGGACACTGCTGGGCAAGGGGAAGGAAAGGGTGTGTGTGCTTGTGGACACGGTGTGGTCTTGGCCTGGGAGTCAGCTACGCATGCCTTGAGGCTTCAAGTCTTGCTTGGTAGACAACCAATAAATTGTTCTGTATTTTGGGATATGCTATTGACTTGGTAGGGAACTTTGCATGTCATTAAGTTCTGGAGATAGTATTCTCTGGGAGCCAAAATAGACATATAATTTACATTCAGATTATATGTATATTCAGTACATTCAGAAGTGTGCTTAAATACTGTAAAGTGTTGCTTTACTTGTGTGTGATTGAGATCTATTCTATTTTGTTATAAAATTGTCTCTGGAGAAGAGATTGTCAGAATGCTGAGGCCACAGTGTGGAGAGAGAGTGGCACAGGGGGAGGATGGGAGGAGGGAGAAGGGAGGAAGAGGGGGGATGGAAGGAGGAGGGAGGGGGAGGGAGGAAGGAAGAGGAGGGAAGAAGATGAGGAGGGAGGAGGTCTAGAGGGTGTGAGGTGGTAGCCACGGGGCGCTATGGAGGGAGGGAAGCAGGAGGGAGACATGGAGCTTCAGGACAGTGTCCAGCACGTGTTGGAATATCCCCACTGTAGACAGAGCTGGTCCCTGCTCCAGATGACCTGGGTCTCCTGATGGAGACCTGGGCACGGGCATGGGGAGGCCATGCTAGACGCGTCCCTTTCTGGCGACCCTGCGGCCCTCCCACCAGCTGTGAGGTGGGTTTGGGGGCCTCTGACCTTAACCATGCTTTTCATCAGCTTTTGTAGGCTGACGTCCGACCCCTGCTCTGTTGTTGGAACACAAATCTGGGCTACTTTATTGATATTAGTTACCTGCTGCGCCTCTGAGCACCTCCCGGCTTCCTTGCTGTGCTCTGAAAACGCAGGTATTGTGTACCTGAATTATAATCTTGCTGTGATAATATGCCTGTATTGATTCAACAAAATGAATTGTCTATTTTGTTTTCACTTTGACATCTTGAAGGAAAGACTGACAATCGGAAACACAAATATTTTGGACTTCACATCTTGTGGCATGAAAATGTTTTAAAAAGTGTAATAATTGCAAGATAAAATTTTACCAGGAAATGCAGTGTGTTTGAACCTAGAGGGTGAACTTCTCACAAAAAGCACAGATCCCAGAACCGTGTAAAATATGACAATCGCCTGAGCACCTAAGAGGGAGAAAATAGCATTTCGTGGAAAGTACGACAATTCTAATATGAATAAGTAGAAACTGCAGCAATTGTCTTTATGCTTTATAAGAAATGGATAAAAGGTGGTATTTCCACACTGCTCCATTCTAAAGATGATCTCTGGGCTCCCAGGGGCTCCTTTGATTTTCTGGCACCGTCATGGCTGAACGCCACCCCCCCTCCCGCCACCAACCTCCAGGGCCAGTCTAAACCCCCCACTTCATGCCCAAACTTTGATGTTTCCTTGTGTGCTTGAGGTCATTTAAGTAGATTGGTTTAGGTTGGATTTCAGGGCTTAATTACAAATACTGTGTGTGACAGAGTGTTTTGATAAAATAACCCCATTGATCCAGTTTATTTCCATGTTTGAAAAAATAAGTACTTTTGTAAAAAATTTAGGAAGATAGTTTTATTCAAAAAGAACATGACTGAATTTTCTTAACTGATCTCACCTCTTTCTATGATGAGGCCCCATCGCTGCTTTCAGATGTGTTAGAATCACAGATTTTGATCAGTCCCATGACAGTTTGGGTTGGAATTGCTGGGATTTTTGCTTCTAAGCATCACGATCTGGTGGCTTCTGCTTAAGCAGACCAAAGAAAGGACAGAAGGGAGGCCACTGGGACGGATCTTGAGGGGAAGCGTCGTGGGAGACTCATCTCCTGACCAGCACCTGGTCCCCTCTGAGAAGCCTCCCCCATCCCTGCGAGCCTCACCTCACGGGTCAGCTAAGGGGGACCCCATGCTGGCTCCAGCCTCAGCTGACTCTGGGGAGGCTCAGGACTCCAGGCCAGCTTGCTGGGGTGCTGTGGGAGCCATGGTGGGGGAGGGCAGCTTTAAAAGAAGTACATCAGCCTCGCTGAAAACTAGATTAGTCCCACTAAGGCCTGGAGCATGGCGCACAGACCCTGAAGCTCCCGCGTGGCACCCTGCCACTTTTGCTTGGTCCTTCTCCTGCCCTCTTCATGTACGTGTGTGATGGAGTGAACTTCTATGCATATGCTTACGCACAGGCCCTCTGTCTGGACCACTTGGGAGGGAGTGGGCACTGCTAAGCTGGCAGACTGGAGTCCTGGAAATGCTGGTGACATCCTCGTCCCATGTGGGGCAAGCCTTCTGAGAGAATGAAGCCAGCACGGGTGACAGCAGGGCTGGGCCTGACCTCCGGGTCCTCATGGTTTGAACACCTGGATGGACACAGACCAGAGCGTTCCACGTCTTTCTCAGGCCAGTTTGAACTGGCTTACTGCTGCTCACGTTCGAGGTCTCACAGCCCTGGGTGTGATCATCGGGGCACAGTTAGGGTGCAAACCCAGGTGTGATGGTGAACCCACGAAGGACTCTAATGGAAATCATTTCTCTATAAACTACCACTGAGAAGGAGCCGTATCCATCATGTGCTTCCTGCATCCAGCCTCAAGCAAGAAAGCTGGTCAACAGACAATTGATTCCCTGCTTGTTGACGAGATGAGCACTCACAAGCCTCTGCTTGTGTCCTGGCATGAAAACATAAGGGGAGGGTTTTCCCTCCACTAGTGACCAAACTTTTGACCAAAACTGTATTCACTTTTGAGATAGTCACGACCCCACATGGCTCACTTGCAGTCGTGTTCCCAGCATCCTGGCTGGCTTGCGTAATGCAACGACCGCTTCAGAAAGAGCCTCCCATCCACATGCTGCTCCATTCTCATGCTCACAGCACGGAGCCCACTGAGGTATGCCAACGGCAGCCACACGGTGTGGCGCAGGCTTGGTGACGGGGTCCCGACAGAGGCCAGGCTGTAGGGGGTGGTGGTGAGGGTGCAGCGGCAGGGTGACCAACACCACCTCTAGACCCATGTGGCTGTGCTTGTACAGTTTCTCATAACTGCCTTTCTCCATGTGTGAGGTAACACCTCCACTGAGATTCATTAAAATACAGAGTGTTTAAGAAGGGCAGAAGGGAAAAGACAAAGAAAGAAACGTCCCTGCTCCAAAATGGAAAATACTACATTTCTCTTTTAAGGAAAGTTCAAAACCGAAGATCTGCAAGCTGTTGTGGGCTTTTGCGAGGTGGCTGTCCTATAGTTCCAGCATGAGTAGTGGCTTTACCGCCCAGCCCAGGTAAGGATGGACGTACACACGTGTGTGCACCTGCAGAGGTAGTGTGGTGGAAATGAAGCAGAAATCATGAGAGAGGGGCTCCCGCTGGCCCCAAATCCTTCGATGGAGATTCATTTGGAATTTACCTTTTCTTTTCTTTGCCTACCTTCCTGCAAGCTGAAAATCAGGCAGAAACCCTGCGAGAAATCTTATTGAAGAAGACCTTTGCCGATCATTGCTCGCTCGGCCACAGGCTGACCCATCCCTGGTAAGAAGGCAAATACCTGTCGTCCATCCTCGTCCATCCTGCGAAGTGGAGCTTGTCTGCATTTACTGACAGCGAGCAGCATTCCTCCCCTTCTACTGCTGAATAAAATGTGGCTCATCACACTCATCCATCTTGGCGCTGTTTGTGATTCCTGCCTTTTCTTTGTAATAAGAGCCCACAGCACAAATAATTCTCAGATTATATCTAACCCAATGTTTTCAATGAATTAATGTCTACAACACAAACCGGTTTGTTTGTTTGTTTGGAAGAGGGAGGGGTTATCTGGGGCAAGAACACATTTGCTGCTCCAGTCAATTGAGAGAATAAGTAATGTGAACACTTAAAGCTCAAGCACCATCTGTGTGTGAGTGAATGTGTGTATGTGTGTGTGAATATGTGTGTGAATTGTGAGAGTATGAACATGTGAGTGTGCAAATATGTGCAATGGATTGTGTGGGTGTGCAGATGTGTGACTGTGAATGTGTGAGCATGTGTGAGTGTGCAGATGTGTGAGTGAACTGTGAGTGGTGAACACGAATGTGTGAGCATGTGTGTGATGTGTATGTAAAGGTGAGCATGTGTGAGAGTGTGAATGTGAGGTGTATACGTGTGCAGGTATATGCGTGTGCACACGTGCAAGGATGTGAGTGTGCAAATGCATGTGCATGAATGTGTGGGTGTGCAGATTTGTGCAAGTGTGAGTGTGTGGGTGTGCATGAGCCAATGTGTGAGAATGTGTGCATAAGTGTGAGTTGCAGATGTACAAGGGTGCATGTGTGAGTATGTGAGCGTGGGTGTGCAGCTGTGTGAGTGTGAGTCATGCGCACAGCCTCAGCCATTAGGACATGGAGATGAAGGTGAGGAGGGTGAGGGGTCTGGTCTCGCCCTATCTCCAGCGCCATGCACATCTGCGAGAAACCCTGGATGCTGTGGGTCCGACTGCTGTGAGTCCACAGAAATGGAAATGATGCCAAAATGTATGTGTAGGAGTTTCCTATAGACTGGCCTGGACTTGTTAAAGGAATAATAAACTTCCTTTAGATATTTTTGTTTCTTGAATTTTAATGAAAAGATTGATTTCTAGTCATTATTTATCTATTGTCAAATTTTAACAAACAGCTGTAGTGATAATTGCTGAATTTCTACTCTCTGTTTAGAGAAAACTGTCAATTCACAAACATGGAATTGTGCTATTATCTGTGTCGAAGGCACTTTTCTGTAAATATACAGATTTAGTGCTGGTTCTCAATAAATACACAAAGATGCTAATTATCACTAGAACTATTTGTTAACACTCAAAAATACATAAAAAATAAATAAAAGAAATGTTATTTTTCCATTAGAAATTCAAAAATATTTGTCTTGAGGCTGCCTCTTACATAATATTTGGAAATTGCACTATCATTACACTGTGTTAACTTTACCTTTTGTTTTCGGGTCCTTCCTAGCGACTGCCCTCTCCCAGCCTTCCCTGGGTGTGTCTGCTCCCTTCTGGGCACGACTGTCCTCTCTGCCCTGGGCCTGAGGCACTGGTCCCTGGGAGGCAGGACCCCCGCTGCTCCAGACAGCGCATCCCTGCAGTGTCCCCAGGCAGCCCTCCTGCCAAGGTTGGCTCCGAGGCAGGGCTCACCCAACTGCATACGAGTGAGCTGTCCCTGAGGGGACCCGACCTGGAGACGCCCGGCTCTGACCGAGAGCTGACAGTGCCCCCGTCCTGGGGCTGCCCTCGGAGGTGCTCAGGGGAAAGTCCTGTGTTTTACAGGCTCACATCTTTCCTTGTCTCTGCCATGCTGCTGGAGCTGACCCAGTGGGCCGCGTGCGCCCCGGACGCCTTGCTTGTTGGCTCCATCCCACCAAGTGGCCCATGCTTGATCGAAGGCTCACCTCCTCTCCTGGAGATTTTCACCTGTGTCCCTCCAAGCTGCTGATTGAGGTACTGTGCCTTGTTGCGTGGCTGGTTGAGGACATGACCCTGAGCAAGAGAGCTGGAGCTTCTGCTATCTGCTCAGATTCGGGCAGTGATGGTGTCTTCATGGGTCACATGTAGCCCCAGCCACGGAAGACGGGGTGCTTCTCCCCCTGAGTCTGTGTGTGTTACTTGTACACCCTGCCCACAGAAGATGGAGCCGCCCCCCAGTCTGTGCGCGTGTCACCTGTATTTCCCACCCACAGAGGACAGCCCTCCCCCCCACCCTCCACCTGTGTTACCTTATACCTCACCCACAGTAGACGGCCCTGCCCCTGGTCTCTGCATATGTTACCTGTAGGCCCCACCCACAGAAGACGAGGGCTCCGGGCAGGTGGATAGAGCCTTACGAAGAGCCCACTTCCACATCTTCTCAGGGGCCTACCTGGCTGTCAGAGTCAAGGAAACGACCCTCTCCCTTCCTGCATGCTCTCTGGCAGCTCAGGTCCCTGCTGAGGTTTGGATGCCCCAGTCGTCAGATGCCCTTGTGTAGGGCCTGATTTTGAAGCTCAGGCGGACAGGAAGAAGGCTGAGGCACCCCTTCCCTGTCAGTGGCAGGGGAATGTTGCATTGGGACAGCCCCTTGTGCAAGGTATTTTGTGCATTGTCCTAGAGTCTACCTACAACCCTCTGTTTAGGGGGCCTCCCACATTCCTGCTCATGTTTGCCTGAGTGCATTCACTTCTCTGCACGTGGGTCCTGACTAAAGCAGGTGTCAAGTCTATGGAATTCTATGTTTTCACTTTAGATAGAAATATTTGTCCGGTTTACTTCTATATATTTTTTCGTATATGTGTACATATGTGCGTGTGTGCGTGTGCACCACATAGGTATCTGTAGAGACCACCTGAGCCTAATTTAATGTTTGCTTCCTCCAGAGAGAATTTTGTTTTCCTTCTTCCAGGCAACTGGTGAGGCATCCAAGGTCACCTTGTTATTTTCTGGATGATCCAGATGACTTAAACCTCACTCAAGTCCCCATGACAGCCATGTAAATAATCCAAAGGAGGCCTGAAAGGAGAAAGAGAAACAATAACAAAACCCCAGAAGGGACAGGTAGGAAATGATAGCACCCAGACAACTGTGCCCATCCTGACACCAAGTGTTAGCTCACTCCACACTCCACATAGAGAGAAGAGGTTTTCAGACAGACACAAACACCATACCCAACTCCCTGCTCTCCCAGAAATCTGACTTTACATGCAAACTCATAGATAGATGATGGAAACAGATGGAAAAAGATACACCACGCAGGCATGAAGCATAAACAGCTCAAGTGGTTATAGCAATATCAGAAAAATAGATTTCAAGATAAAAAGCATCATGAGAGCTAAAGAAGGAAATGTAAACAGAAGGGTCAGTTAAGAAAAAAGATACAACAATCTAAGTGTCAATTCCATCATGATGGAGCTTCAAAATACATGAAGCAAAAGTAGATAGAATTAATGGGGGAAATGGGAAATCCCACAGTTGTAGCTGGTGATTGCATATCCCCGAGTCAGCAACTTATGAAAGAATTAGACAGAAGTCAACAACAAGAAATAGATCTAAACAATACAACAACCTTCTTGAGTTTGCTGATATTTCTTGAATGACACACCCGACGACAGCAAAATACAAATTATTTTCAAGTGCCTGTGCTATTCTAGTGTATTCTGTATGCTGGAGCCTCAAACAAGCCTCAAGAGATTAAAGAGGATTGAAATCTGACAGAGGTTGTATTTATTTATTTATTTATTTATTTATTTATTTATTAAGATTTTATTTATTTATTCATGAGAGACACACAGAGAGCGGCAGAGACACAGGCAGAGGGAGAAGCAGGCTCCACGCGGGGAGCCCGATGCGGGACTCGATCCCAGGTCTCCAGGATCAGGCCCTGGGCTGAAGGTGGCGCTAAACCGCTGAGCCACCCAGGCTGCCCCAGAGGTTGTATTTAATTTAAATTCTTGTAAGTAGGGACACCTGGGTGGCTCAGTGGTTGAGCATCTGCCTTCGGCTCAGGACGTGGTCCCAGAGTTCTGGGATCAAGTTCCATATCAGGCTCCCTGCAGGGAGCCTGCTTCTCCCTCTGCCTGTGTCTCTGCCTCTCTCTGTGTCTCTGATGATAAATAAATAAATCTTTTTTTAAATAAATAAATCTTTTTTTAAATAAATAAATCTTTTAAAAAAATAAATAAATTCTTCAAGTAAGACCAAATGTCTGAATGTGGCCTGAGAGAGAATGCCATAATGAGATTAAGTTAGCTGTCTATCTCAGAAATATAATGAGGCTATTCCTCAAGTATTTGGAAATTATGCAGCACACTGGTAAACAAACCACAGGTTAAATCACAAAGAAAATGAAATAATATTTCTAGTTGAATTGTATGAAAATACAACATATCAAATTTAATAGATGCAGCTAAAACAGTACTTTGAAGGAAATTTACAGAGTTAAATTCATATATCAGAGAAGAAGAAATATCTACATTCAATGATCAGTTAACAACTTGAGATATTAGTGAAAAATAAGCAATTTTGACTGAAAGTGACTAGTAGGAAATAAATGATAAAAAAAGGAACAGAAATTGGTGAAATAGAAAATAAATGTTAGAAAACATTGAAGCCAAAACTCAGCTCTTTGGGGGAAAAAAATCAGTAAAAGTATGAGTCTGTAGTTAGACTAGTCAGTAATAATGATTTTTTTTAAAAATTTTTATTTATTTATGATAGTCACACGCACAGAGAGAGAGGCAGAGACACAGGCAGAGGGAGAAGCAGTCTCCATGCACCGGGAGCCCGATGTGGGATTCGATCCCGGGTCTCCAGGATCGCGCCCTGGGCCAAAGGCAGGCGCTAAACCGCTGCGCCACCCAGGGATCCCAATGATGATTTTTTAAAAAAGAGAGACTCAAGTGACCAATTCCAAGAATAAAAGGAAGAAATCTCTGTAGACCAGCTAATGAAAAGCTAGTAATAAATAAATATGGTGAACAACCCTGTGCCAATAAATTTGACAACTAGATGAAATGGACCATATTTTTCACAGACATGAATTATCAAAAGTGACCCAAGAAAAACAGAGTAGTTAAACATCCCCTTGTCAATTAAACATTTGCATTTGTGACGAGTCATCTTCCCATGGGACCTCTGGGCTAGCCACAATAGAGTATGCTGCTGTAATCACTTCTCCCCTGATCACAGCAGACAACTCTGGACAAGATACTAGGCAGGTTGCTGCCAGGGCAGGGAGGTCCTCCTGTCTCCTTCTTCACCCTCCAGCTTTGCTGTGAGGGAGTCTGAGTGTGGAACAGCATTTGGGCATAGCAGCAAAACCTTTGAAAGAAAGGTTGTATTTCTGGCAAGAGGACTGTGAAACGGGTCCCTGCAGGCTGGAGAGTGCACAGGGAACCAACTTTCTAGACTCAAGAAGAACTACTTTGCACCCAAAAAAGAGAGAAATGCTTAGATATACACACAGCCAAAGAATGTGAAGAATGTGCAGGATACGTATGCTTGAAGCTACAAAATGCTAATAAATGAAACAAAGATAGCTACATGAGTGGGGATTCCTGGATTGGAAGGCTTGGTATTGTGAAGATGCCAGTTCTGCCCGAATCAAGATAGATCAATAGATGACAGATTGGTTGATGCATCAATAGGTAAATTGATGGATGATAGAGAGATATAGACGGATACAAATGTTGATGAACTGATTCTAAGATTAATATGGAGTGAGAGTATCCAAAACAATTTTGAAAAAGAGCAAAGCTGGAGGCTCAGACAGCCTAGGTTCGAGATTCACTGCAGAGCGGCTGTAATCTAGGTGGTGTGGTACCGTGAAGCGCCAGACAGATCTGTTGATCTGTGCTGGTCTTTGACAAAAGTGTCAGGGCAGTTCAGGGGAGAAAAGGACAGTCTGTTTTACATGGTGGACTCTAATAGCCAGACAAACAGACGAAGAACAAAAAACAGGAAAAGGAATCTCATGTATCATAGAGATTGCTTTGAGTATCTAGGGCAGTTGTGCCCTGCTGTCCTGTCCATGTCTCTCTGTCTTGAGGATCTTCCTAATGAGAGGAGCTGTGTTCGGGGTGCTGAATATAAGGACCACTCCTGAGGACCACGGTGCAGGCCTGGACCTAGTTCAGCTCATGAAATCTTGGACTTTGCGCTGCACCTGCTGTAGGTCTTGGAAAGCGCTGGGTGTGTTGCACATGTAGGAGGCATGTGGAATGGGGCCAACTCTGTTGGCCACTCTCTATGGCGGCCCAATGATTCCTCTTCCTCTCCTGGAAACTCCCTGTGTTCCTCTCCAGCATTGTGAAGCGATGGCCTGAACACTGGGAAGCAGCCAAGATGCTCTTCCATGGGTGACGGGTGGATAAACTATGGTCTGTCCAGACAATGGGTTATCATTCAGCACCAAAGAGAAATGAGCCCTCAACCCCTGAAGAGACACATCAGTAAGTGAAGGAAGCCAATCAGAAAAGCCTACATCCTGTGATTCCAACTACATGATGTTCTGGAAAAGGCAAAATTGTGGAGACAGTTCAAGATGGGTGATTGGAGGGGTTGGGGATGAACTGGTGGAGCATGAAGGATGTCAGGGCAGCAGGACCACTCTGTGGGACACTGTCACAGTGGACACGTCATTACACGTTTGTCCAAACCCATGGAGGGCACGACACCCCAAGTGAGCCCTAATGTGAATTGTGGACTCTGGGCGCTCAGTCATGACAACTGTCCCAGTCAGCTGGGGATGTGGGACATCTCTGTCCTTTCCCTCAATTTTGTTGTGAACTTAAAACTGCTCTAAAACTAAAGCCTCTTACGAAGGGTGGAGCTGGCCTGTGTAACCAATAGGATATTTCAGAAACGATGCTGTGGCATTTCTGAATCTAGGTCATTACAGACATTGTGACGTGTGTCCTGTCTGGAGGCTGCTCATACTATCCTGAGGACAGGGCCGTGGGCAAGCAACAGAGGTAGCAAATGCCCACAGCGGAGCTGCCTCCAACCTGGTCCAGCCTTCGATGATGTAGCCCTGGCTGGCCACCACATTGGCTGAAATCCCTTGGAGGGACGCTGAGTTACAACTCCTGACCCTCAAAAACTATGTGACAACGACGACGACGACAACAACAGCAACAACAACATGTATTATTTAAGCTACTAAATTTGAGATAATTAGTTTTGGAACAGTAGGTGAGGACTTTGATACCATTTGAAAGTTTATATCCTTTTGTTTGAGCTTTCTTTCTAGGTCAATTTTTTTTGCTTACATTTCTTGGTTATTGATGCAAAGGAGCTGATGTAAGGATTGTATCAGAGTTTTGGGCAGGAGATACAATATAAACTGCTCCCTCCCACCCCCAGCACTTAGCTGCATGGCAATCTCTGTAGGTCCTGTAATGACCTCCTGTGCCTGTCCATGCAGGGGCTGGGCCAAGCACCTGTCGGCATGTGGTCCTAGCGCTCTGCTGGCTGCAGGCTCGCAGCGTTTGGCGAGTGGCAGAAGGGCAGAGCTCTAAGGAACCTGTCTCTTTCGACTCAAAGTGACTCATTTTCCTCACTAGTGTGCTCTTAGACCCATTCGTCATGGATTGCACATAGTAGGTGCTCAGTAGATGCTAGTTAAATAGATGGCCTAGGAGCCATGAACGATACAAGGGTACACATTTTGTTTTTTTAGAAGTCAGATGAGGAGACAATTTAGAAAAATTAACTCACATTTTCCCACCCACGTGAAGCAAAGCCAGAAGATGCTCCACACTCATGACCATACAGAGAGTGGCAGGGTGTGTGCACTCTCCAGTCCTGGCAGGCTGGGCCGGGCAGGGCATGGACAGTGTCCGCTGGCCTTCCACCTGCCTTGCTGGGCATTTCAAAGGTGAGTGAGTACAGACTGCTTGCCTGACCACCTCTGGCCCCATATACCCATGTCCTGATAGGGCCATTTCTTTCCTGCCTGGCCCCTTGATTAGGCAGCAAGACCCTCCAGGAGACGGGAGGCCTTCTCCTTAGCGCCCCCCTTGTCACTAGGTCTGGGACAGAAGGAGCAGGTTTCCTCCAAGTCATGTTATGAGCTTGGCAGGCTGGCCCGCCTTGGCTCTCAGCTCCAGCAGAGGCATTGCCTTCTCTGTGGCCTGCCAGGGAAAGCCCAGGATGTGTCTCTCACCTCAACCCTACCAGCACGGTAGGAAGAGGGCGCAAGCGGGCAACAAAGTTAGTTTAGGATGAGCTCCGGAAGGAAGCAAAGGTGTTCTCAGGCAGATCCCCTAAACAGGGCCATGTGTGCTCCACTTGGAGAAAAGCTGTTCTCCTGGGGAGTGGCCATCACATGCAGAAGGTGTGGTTGGACATCCAGTGTGAGCACTGGCCCGCGGCATGTGGTCAGCAGCCGGCAACGGTTGGTGTCCATCTTCCCTGGTGTGGCTGACAGGTAAGAGAGATAAATGTGAGCTTCTGCAGCAGGAAGCTTGCTCTCGACACTCAGCTGGAAAAATCACACCACCACGAGACCCGCTAGTCCTGCCTGGGACCAGTGGGTGGACTTACCGCTAATTGGCAGGTGCTGGCATTGGGAAGGGCCAGGTGGAAGAGCTGGTGTAGACCGCACAGAGGACGGTCTGTCCTATCAATCTTCATAGACTGCTCTGTAGACCCACTTGCCAGCCAAATGTTTCTTCTTTTGGCTCTTGCCATGGTGAATATAAGGTGATTTTTCCCAGGGCATGTGGCCCACCACGTTCTTTCCCCCAGTCCAGTGAGGTCCACCTTTGGGCCCCTGTGGTGGGTGGTGGGGCACCGCCTGCGCCGCCAGGTTGGCTGCTCCCAGCTGGGCCCTCCCTGGCAGCCCTGAGGTTGAAAGGAGCCATTTCCCCCAAGAGCTCTCCCGGGGCACCGTAGGGCACTGGGCCCTATCTCCCAAGGCCAGCCTTCTCTGCAGGGCCACCGGCACCAGAGCACCTGGGAGCAACTGGCCTCTGGGGTCCTGCCGTCCTGCTCCCCTTCTTCCCACTGCCGTCCAGACAGCACTTCCCTGTGCCCCCCCGCGCACGGTGCGCCTGCCTAGGGCTCCATTCTCTGGAGTCCACCTGAGCTCCACCCCAGCACCTGTGACCAGGGCTCTCACTTGTCCCCATGTGACCCTCCCCAGCAGCATCAGCCAGTCCTGCAGCCTTGCAGTGACCCTCGCCAGCTGCCCCTCTGCCACTTCCAGGGGCAGTGGGTGTGAAACAGCTCAGAAACGAGGCCTGGCTACTGTGTCCTGGAGGACTCGTGTGTGCCGGGCAGGAGAAGTGGTGACGGGCGCTTTGTTCAAGCAAACCATGTCCTCGGCCAGCTCTGGGGGCTTAGTGTCCTCATCTGTAAAATTAGGTCTCATGAGGCTGTGGAAATGAGCGATTATGGATATATGGCTCTTAGCGCAGGCTCTGGCACATAATGAGATTAGATAAATGTTAACTTACCGTTATGATCATTATCATCACGGCACATCGACCTTTGACCAGGAAACACAGAGGACTCAGGAAAAGAGAGAATGCCGGGGACTGCCAAATTCACCAGCCGTGGTTCTGCTCTGCAGAGGTGATTGGAGGAGAGAAAAGCCTCTTTAGTAATCGATAGAGATGTGGTGCTTCATGTGCACTTTGAGTAATTGCAGAGAGAGGCCAAGAATTTTATGCAGATAGCAATGAGGTCCCTGACACAGGGAGGCAATATCCTGCACAGAACAGCTTAAGACGAGATTAGTGTGGAGCACAGGAGGATCCAGAGGGCCTGCACAGAGTAGATAAGGAATCTGGACCAGGCCAGAGCACAGAGGACTCCCTGGACGCCCTGCCAGAGACCCGGCGAACACCTCACCACCCAGAGCCGTACCACACAGCGTTTACACTTGTTGGCGCATTGTGCCCGAGTCGACCATAATGAGGGTACGTGCAACTTTCATTACATGGAGCCCGGCTTCTTCACGGAAAGCTCTGGGAAGGAATTTGAACTTCATTTGATTTACTGCAAACAAATTTTTGGCGCCCAGAGAAAGCAGCCCACGCAGGTGGGGCCTACCTTCCAGAGGCCGGGGTCCCTCTCTCGGCCAGGAGTCCTGGGCACCACCCCCTCTCCTCTGCCTTCACCTTCATGCGCTCATCACTCATCAGCTGCCTCCTTCTCTGGCTGCCCCTCATTTGTGATTCCTTTTCTTTTGTGAGTGAAGAATGTCCGTAAGCGAAAGACCTGGTGATATTTGTGTGGCAAGAAGAAGGAACATCTCAAGTTTGGGAGTGATTTGGACTTTAAAAATGTTAGTAGAATCAACAAGCAGTTTGGTGCCTATGGGAAAACAGAATCCCCTGCGAAACTCACGGGCCAGCTTGTTCACAGGCATCAGTGCACCAGTCCTAAGCCGAAGCAAGCAAAGTGACCACAGCCTACCTGAGACACAGTGTCATTACCATCCTCGCAGTCACAGGAGGAAGCCATACCTGCAATCTTCCCGAAACTCCCAGAGAAGCATTGGATAAGATTCAATCTGTATCTTCCAGAAAATCTTGTTCAAGTAAGAGTGGAAAAAAGCATTCTTAAGTCAACGATAGCAGAAAGAAAAAAAAAAAAAATCCCAAACTGTAGTAAATCCCACTGTCAATAGTAAAATATTTTACATTTTTTTCTTGTAAAATTAATACAAAATCTAAAATGCAGACCATCAAGGGGATGTGGGTAGCTCAGTCGGTTAAGCATCCAACTCTTGGTTTTGGCTCAGATCTTGATCTTAGGGTTGTGAGATCGAGCCCTGAGTTAGGCCCGGTAGGGAGTCTGCCTGAGATCCTCTCTTGCTCTGCCTTCCCCCCAACCACTAATGCACACTCTCTCTCTAAAATAAAGATAGATAAATCTTTACAAAAAATAAAATAAAATGCAGACCATCATTATTCCAATTCAACATTGAATCAGCATAAAAGATAAGAAAATGTATTTCTATGACAGTTAAATATACAGCATCTCTGCCAAAACTATGAACATGTTTTAGAATGCATGACACGTGTAAACCTTTAGTACTATGTATTAATATGAACAACCCAATTGCATTTCTGTAACCAGTGACACTCAGGAAAATCAATTTGTAAGAAGATCCCGCTTCTGGTCAGGATGGAGGAACAGGGGCGGGTTTATCTCCAGCTCCCAAAGGCACGGGGTGCGCCCGCTGTGGGCTCCCCCTACAAGCAACTTTACAACGATGTCATCGATGGGCAACTAGACTCGGTGCAAGGTACACCACGTGTTTCCGTATCCGAGGTTCTTTATTCTAATTCACTTTTCCTTTGCATGGAGTGCCCTGTTGAGTAATTCCTTAGGACGAAGCTCACGGTTCTGAGGCCTTGTGCATCCAGACGCTCCTTTCCTTCGCTCTTACGTTTGATCCATGATTGAGTAATCGTGTAAATTATAACCCTTTCACCTGAGACTCTACGCATACTGGTTTATTGCTGCCTTGTGTTTAATGCTGCAGTTGAAAAATCAAGTACCAGCCTGAGTGTCTTTCCTTTATAGATAACATGTTTATAAAGCTTCTCCCTCTTTTATTGCAGTTTTAATATTTTCTTTATCCTAGGGAATTCCAATGTAATCAGGCATGCACGTGAGTGGCTCCTATCCCGCTGCTGCCTGACTCCCTTGGGCCACTTGGATAAAAGGCAGACTGACCGTTTCCTGAGCCCCACCTGGGTGTCTCCTGGGTGCCAAGGTCCCACTGGGTTTGCAGGCAGCTTCCTCACACCGGCCTCCATAGACGGATGGCTCTGGGGTCTGGCAGGTGAGTGTGGCAGAAATGTGGTTTCTCATCCACCCCATGGGTGGCTCAGCACTTCTGTCCACATCCCTCCTTCCCCTGTTGATTCCCTGGATCCTCCAGACTCTGTGAACACAGGTGGACCTCACATAAGAGGACCCAGTTTCGATTTGGCCACAATGCCACACTGCGATAAGAGGAAGGATTATTCATCTCAGTTGCAGGGGGGAAATACCTCTATTGCTCATGTTACTTTGCACTATTATGACTTTTAAGGAAAATGTCGGAAAAAAACAACTTGTCCAAATCAACCTGATATACTTGACAAGGTAGCATGTGGGCTAAATAAGGTGCCAGAACAGATTAGCCGGCTTTCCCCAGAGTTTGCCTAATTGCAGGTTGTGAACTCAGCTCTGAGGCAGCCTGTGGGTCTGTGGCAGCAGGACGGCTGGGCTGGGGCTGGCTCAGGGACCGCTTGCTCTTCCTTTGCGGAGCACCTGATTTTTCCGGCAGGTGTAGGCCACAGGGTGCCCAGTCCGAGGAGGGGCCATGGTTGGCAGGGGCCGGGCATCCAATTCCCAATGCCCTAAACACACACCTTTGATAAACCATTGCACCTGGAAGCAGCACTGACTCTGTCCACCTCCTGTTGTCCTGCAAACCAGAATAGCACCATTCTTCAATTTCTCATTCTGGGGCTGAGCTTTTCCACTCCTGTTGGGAAGTTAGAATTGTGTGAGAGGAAGCAGATGCATCTAAGTCTTGTGCATCCAAAGAAGCTCTGATCTCATATTTGCAAAGATTCAAAGACAACATGATGCTTCAAATGCAAATTTGGATTGGTGTTGGGGGATATGTTCCTGGGGGTGAAGGTTTATACACCTGCTTAAGGGAAACAAATGCACTTGCACAGAGAGATTCCTGTAGGTTCCTCCTGGGGCTTGCATGGCGTGTACAGCTGACACAGTGACACAAGAGGACACTGAAAACAGACAAGGACCTTAGTGACAGACTACAGGCCTTGCACGCACACGCATGATTGCCTGGAGTGTACGAGTCTCCTCCACCTCTCCATCCTTTGGGTTCAGGTAAGACTCTAATTGGAGGTATTCTGGGACACTGAATTCTCAGACTTCAAAGGTGATTTAAAACCTTTAATAGTAGCTAACTGCTTCTTTTTCATTACTTATTATTAAAATAAAACAATACATTTAATTAGGAGAACATGGGACGATCAGGTGTTTGTGCCTTGGATTCAGCCAAAGGGTCTTTCCCAGTATTCCCATGTTCATGGGATGGAGGTTTGAACAGGTCTTTAGGACAGTCTTAAAATATGGAGGCTCAAGCGTCCTCTCAGAAGACCCTGTCAAGGACATCATAAAGCACTCTCTGATTTCCGGTCAATCACAGTGGGCTGGTCACTGGCCTAAAGTGTGTGATTTCTTCACAGACAGCATGTCAGCCGCACAGATGAGCAATCACCGCTCCATTCCAAGGAGCCAGCCAAGGACAGAGAAGTGTGACTCTTGAAACAGGTGCCTGTTTCTTCATTTGTGTTTGAGCAGAAGGTCACAGGCCGGGGGACCCGGCAGCTCACTCCAGTCCAGAAGTCTGATAGCGCGTCACAGAAGTCCTGGTTTGGAGAGGTTTTTTTTTTCTTTCCTTTGCATGGAACAGAGAAAGCAGAGCTGATTTTCCAGGTGGCCTTCCTTCCTCCTGGCCTTCCTGGCTCAGGTAGCTTCCAGACAGTCCTGGTGGGTGGGCAGGGACAGGTCAATGTGTGAACTGCGTGTGTCCTAGAGAACCAACTTATCCAGAGGACCCAGGACTTTGGACCATTCCTGCAGACATCTGAGACTTCTAGGGCTATGGCACCCACCCTGCAACAATTTCCAGGGTTAGGTGCTGGGGCCTCCTCAGATTGCCCATCTTGGGTCTGTCCTTAGGCCCTTCCATGCTCTCCCATCTCCAGGCAGCAGGAGCTATGGCTGCCTTCTCTCGCGAGCTAACAGCATGCCTCTCTGCAGCGCTCACTACATTGACCTGTTAATGTAGAGGGACACATGTGCAGGTCAGTCATGATCCCTGCAGCTGGGAGAAGGGAAAGCTGGGGTCTGCATCCCTGGCCAAGGTCCATGCTGTCCTGGGCAGGAGCGGCCAACTCTGAAGGGTAGCTGACCATCAGGTAAGGGCAAAGCTACTTTCTGTTCCCTCCATGATCGTCTGCAACACGTGGAGGGCTGCTGACCACGTTCCCGCTGGTGGTGCTGTTGCTGGGTTTTGTCGGAGCCCCACATTGCACCTGCTCACCTGTCAGGCTTGCAGATCTGCTGCATGGTCATGGGGCTAGGGACCAGTCAAGAAATTCTCAATTTCTTCTGAAGCTGGCATTTCCTATCTTGTCTAGCACCCTTCCACTTGTTTGACTGTGGTGCCCAGCCAGGACTGCACATACACACACACACCCACAGCACAAACAAGTATCTTGCGCATCAAAACCTTCCCTGTGAACATTTTTTCACACTTTCATTTTCCCACTGAAATTTTTTTTCATTATTTTTAAAGTGTATTTTTTCTAAATTCTGCTTGCAGCCCACTGAATTGATTGCGAGCTGCCAGATAAAGGCAGAACAGTGGTGCTCCAGTATTTGTCACTGGGCAGAGCACCCGGGCTAGCCCTCTTTGTGTGGGCTCTGCATTAGGTCTGGGGCCCTGGGCTTCTCACCACCACCCTGTCAAGCCCTTTCTCCACTGCAGGGTGTGCACGTATGTCCCTCTAAGAGGTAGCCAGCTCCCTGGGCTGCTTTAGATTGCAGAGAGTAAGCAGACAGGAACTCCATGCCCAAGACCTGGGAGCTCAGGGAAGGGATGTGCTTCTGGGTGTTTGACACAGGTGGCATTTTGGGGGTTTTGGGGGGCATTTTGCCCCCAGCCCACAGAATGCACCAAGCAGGTTGCAATGTTGGATTACCAATGTTCTATGAGATTTACGGGCTTACAAATCCTGACATACAGTTTTCCTTCCTTCTCTGACATCAGAGTAGCTCTGTTGGAGCAGGAACAAAGAATGTCACCTTTTCTGGAAATTTTCTCCGTACCTATTGGATACCACAAACTGCGCTTGCTGAGATGTTGTGTGCAGAGGTATATAATTTTGGTTTATACCGTATTTTTCCAATATCTAGACATTAGCATGCAGAAACCTGGAGCCTGGAATCATGTGTCAATGCACGGGGAAAAACGCCGCTGATTTCAACGCGTGAGATGCTCCCCATTATGACTCAAAATGCAGTTCCTGTTAACGTGGTGAAGCTGTCAGGGACAAACCTTTTATTGCTCACAGGCTCAGAATTGAAGCAGGAATCCTAGACACCAGAAGAATATACGGGAGACTCTGAAGCCAGCACTGACCAGGGCTGCACAGTGTCCTTAACACACTAAGGTTCAAAAGGTTATGGTTTGTTATTTCTATTGGAAAAGACACATTTGAAGTTACCAATTTGTCTCTAGTTCGATCTATAAACATTTAGAACTTTCCAAGAAAGTGATTTCCTCCTGGCCTTGATAGAAGGTTGGCTGAGCACACAGACAGGTGATGTATTTTCTCCTGGGCCGGCTGGCATGTGCGTCAGATGTGGAGACCATCTACCGATGCATAGGGCCCACAGGTGGGTAGCAGGTACAGGGGTCTCCAGCGTCTCTCTGGCATCATGGGCAGGACAGCGCACTAGGCTGCCGTGCAGAGACAGGAAGACCCAAGACTGCATGCCTCTCCCCGGGGTGCACAGGGGATGCATGGGGGGCAGTGAGGGAGTGTGGTGAGATTGGGAAGGAACAATAATAAAAACCACTGCATGTGGGATTCACACATGCCTGCCATTCTCTGAGATGAGTGCTGAGGACTTCTTTATATATGGACAAGGAGAGTGAGTGGGTGCTTGGGTGAACCTGCTTGAGGGGCTGGGATGTGGAAGCAGGTGAGACACACCACAGCTCACCTGTGCCCCGGGGTTGCCATGGAGTCTCCTCAAGACTGCAGAAAGCCCTGGGTGTCCCGTCAGCTGGGGAATACATCTGGGGACTGTGTCTGTGCCTGTGTGTGGACATATATGTGTGTACGCATGAGTGCATGTATATGTATTTTTAAATTGATTTTTATTTTTAAAGATTTTATTTATTTTTTTGAGACAGAGAGAGAGACAGAGCACTAGGGGGGTGGGGGATAGGGGCAGAGGGAGAGGGAGAAGCAGAGTCCCTGCTGAGCAGGGAGCGTGATATGGGGCTCGATCCCAAGACCCTGGGATCATGGCCTGAGCTGAAGGCAGATGCTTAACTGACTGAGCCACCCAGGTGCCCCTACCTGTGCATATTTAGGTACTCTGAGTGTGCATAGATGTATGTGCTATGTACATATGTGCATTGCATACCATGTACATGTGTGTAAAACTATACACTGTGTGCATGTGTCTGGGCATACATTGTGTACTGTACATATGTCTATGTGTAAAGTGCACACTGTTCATGTGTGAATGGGTGTGCATTGGGTACTATGTGCACATGCATGTGCGTAAACTGCAAACTGTATGCACGTGTGTAAAGTGCATACCTTATGCATGTGTGTATGGGTGTGCAGTGTGTACTATGTGCATGTGCATACTGTGTGCACATGTGTAAACTGCACACTGTGCACATATATAGGTACTCATTGTGTACTACTTGCACATGCATTTATATGAACTGCACATTCTACACGTGTGTATGGGTGCACATTGTGTACTGCTTGCACATGTGTAAACTGCATACCTTGTGTATGTGCATAAAGAACACACTGTGTGAACATGTGTATGGGCATGCATTGTGTACTGCGCACATGTGTATGTGTAAAGCACATACTGTGTGCACATGTGTATGAGCATGCATTGTGTGTTGCATGCATGTGAATGTTTATAAACTGCACACAGTGTGCACGTGTCTTGGCGTGTATTGTGTACCGTGTGCAGATGTATGTGTGTAAACTGCACACTGTGTGCATGTGTATAAAGTGCATACTGTGTGCACATGTGTATGGGCATGCATTGTGTACCGTGCACAAGTGCTTGTGCACGTAACTAGTAAGCAGTTCTGTGGTGTAGTGACACCTTTTAGGGTCTGGGCTGAGTGTCTCAGGAATAACACGAGGGTGAGGGAAGTTGTCTCAGAGCTGTGTGGGTGCAGCACCCCTTTGCTCACGAGTCTGGTCCTGTAGAGGGCTAGCTTCTGTCTCTGGCTGGAAGGAGACCAAGAGTGAAGGCAGGAGAAGCCACATGTCTGTGTCTCGGCAGTGTTTCCTGCAGGCCCGTGTCTCCCTCGTGTCCACTTGCCCCGACCAGCCTGTCAGGAGGGCCCCTTGGACCTGGTCAGGCTGCTGGCTGACACCTTGCCCCCCTGTGGCCACTGAGCTGCTCCCACTAAAGTGGGTCCTATTCCTGCAGGACCCCCAGCGGCACTGTCTTTCCCCGCCCACTCCTCTCTTCACTAAAACGATGCTTTCCGGGCAGAGCATCCTGAGAGCAGACAGCAGACCATGTCCTCCTGTGGGCATGTGCTCAGGTAGGCTCCCTCAAGGTACCCGGGCCTTGTGGGCTGGGAGCGGCAGGCTCCATGTGGCTGACACAGAGTCTGGGGTCAAGGACTGCTGTGCCAACTGCTACTGTCTCCTCAGACACACGAAAGGGGCCAGGCCTCCTCGTGCGTGTGACATGTGTCACCCCAGGCAGTGTCCACAGCGGCTTGTGGCATAGGCGACACTTCACGGCCAGCTTGCGGGGGCAGAAACGGGGTGACAGATGGGTACGGTGGTACCAAGGTCACACGGGCCGGGATGCCAGTGGTCTTACGTCTTTTATCCTCGGGGGCCCAGGGGCCTGCTCTGTGTTCACACTGCTCTCCCGTGCCCTTGCCGTGACCTGGGCAGGGGCTACATACACAGACTCATGTGCCCAAACCCAGACTCCCGCTGCATCGTCCCTGCGTGCCTGTGCTCACCAACCCGCAGACACCTTGGGCCCCTCCCTCAGCCTCTGGGGTGGGGTTGTTCGGTGTCCTGCGTGTCCCCTGAGCATATGTTCATGTCCTTTGGCTACCAGCCCTCTTGGCTGCAGCCTGTGATGTCACACCTTACACATGTGTACCTCCCATACACAGTCCTGAGCTTCCTGGGGCCCTGAGGCCAGACACAGGAGCCAGCATTGACCCTGCGCTGGCACTAAGCAGGTGGTGGAGTGGATGGAGGGATGAGGAAGTGGCTGTTTGGGTGGCATCTTCTTTGCTCACACATTTCCACATTTAATAAATTATTCCCATGGCTTGTTTATTGTGTCATTTGCAGCATCAGCCCCATCTTGCAGATAAGGAACCAACAGGGCCCAGGTGTGGGGATTCATTCACTTGCAGGCCCACAGAGGCGCCCCCAAGTGTGATGAATCTGGACAACCCCCGTGGGGCTGGTGTGGAGACCTCTGGTCCCACTGTCATCCCTCCTCCTGGCAGCTGCATGGAATCCATGTCCTTCGGCGGAAACAAAGGGCCCCGTTCCCCAGGAATGATGCTCTGGGAACATGGGCCAAAACCACCTAAAGTACTGTTTCTTAAAATGAACGCTGGCTGCCCCTGACAATTGGCCACGTGGAACAGCCCACAGCAGCCAGCCGTGGTGCGCGGGCCCAGATGAGAGATTACAGGGTGAGGGACGGGCAGCCAATCAAGGGATCGGATTGGCCGAGCCGTCCTAAGTGCTTTATAATTGTGTTTCTGAGGACTGTGGTTTAATGCCAGCCAAGGTTCCCTATTTTAAACTGTGTCACACAATTTAAAAGGACTGCCTCACGTCCTCTCCAACCTCGCATTATGTAAATTGTTAAGACTGTTATCCTGGGAGTTTGCTTTAGTTGCTGGCTGTTTTAAAATTCCATTTCTAAAAAAAAAAAAAAAAAAAAAAATGGAGACTAGGGAGAAAGAAAAGAAAACCACCCTCCTCCTCCTCCTCCAGCCGATTGGAGATAGAGCCCTGAAGCCTGGACGCTGGGCTCACTTGGAGTGGCACAGGCAGGCCTCCTGCAGACCACAGCCCCAGACCTTTGCTCACCTGGCTGGGGAGGGCTGGCGGCTCCCCCTCACACACAGGGCCTGGGTTTTCATAGCATTCAAAAGGGCTCCTGAGAAATCAGTGGTTGTGTTTGCAGCAAAGCCCTGGTGCCTGCTCCGGCCTTTCTCTGGAGGGCAGATTTGTGGCCAAGTAATTAAAGACCTTGGAGCATCTAACCTGCAAAGGAAGAGAGGAAGGGAGGACTTCTGTTCTGCCCAGCACATGTCCTTCCAGAGGTCTGAGGGGTCTTTGCAGAGACAGTCCCTATGCTGCTGACCTGTACCCCTACTGGCCACCTGCCCAATGGTGGGGGATGGGCTGGCCTGGCCTGTTGACACTCACTCTCCCTTCTTCACTTTTCTTGGGGGACCACCTCCCTCCACTCTGCTCCTGGTTCTCACCCGCATGTAGAACAAGGCACATGGCCAGGGACCATCATCCTCTGGTCCACTCTGACTGGCCAGGCCTCGGTCATGTGACCCAGGGGACCCAGTGAGGCCTGAACTTGATGCCTAGCAACACCTGGGGGCCTGTTTCTTCCTGGTGGTCCTAAGCAGCCAGAGCTCAAGCCCGAGCCATGGAGGAGGTTTGTGGGAGAATATAACAGAGAAAAGAGAGACACACAGGAGTACCCCAGGTCACAGGGGCTCCCAGGTCCCCCCAGCTGGCTTCTGAGTATGTGTCTCTTAGCTCAGAGGCCACATCTGGTGGCAGGCATTCTTGCTTCTATGTGGCAGCACTGTCACCTCCTGGATGAGGCCCAGCCTACAGTCACGCATGTGCCTCGAACCCCTGCTTTGGTGCCTTGGAGCTTGGCTGGCGTCAAAAACTCATTTCTTCAATTTTGAGGAAAAGCAAATGTGAAAGAACTAGCACTACCTTCTGCAGAATGGGTTCTGGGGATAGAGATGTTCAAAACCCGAAGATGATCCGGAAACCTGCCCTGCCCCCTCTGGGCATGCCCCGTGGGAACACTGCTGTGTCAGAAAATCCCACTGTCGTGGCTGAACATGAGTGTTCTGGATGCTGTCTTTGAGTTTGAATGGGTACGGTCCAGCCTGAGTGGGCCCCATGGGGATACAAGAGAAGTAGGAGCAACAATCCTCGTTCTGCATGAATGTAGGTCCCAACGGGAAATAACTGTTCACACAAAGCGAGAGTGTGAAAGCGTAGCATACAAAGCGCCACGGGCCTGCCTGTGCCTGCTTAGGGCAGGACTGGGTACGTGTCGGTGCCTCGGCTGCTTTGCACTGCCTCATGCAGCCTGAGGACTCACTATGACCTCGGTTATTGGAAACAAGGACAGTACTTGTAAGTGGAACCGCCAGACACTGTTGACATCTGGTTTTCCTGCGGATCTGGTACGAATATGATGAAAATTAGTCGGAGAGCCTTGCTGATTGCCTGTCTTGTAGAGTTAGCATCCTGTGAAATAAAGGAAATGGAGGACAGGTAAAGACAGACCATTTGTCTTTTCCACAGCATGAGCACGAGACTTCCTCTACCTCTGCCAGGGTCTGGTGGGAGGCTCAGGTGTAGCCGCGGTCCTCAGTGGTCAGGAGGCACAGAGCTGCTTGGGCACATGCTCCCCAAGGGTGGGTGTGAGGTAAAGGCCCAGCCGGAGTCTGGAGACCCCCGGGACCCACTTCGGGGGAGCCAGTGTGGGGTGCCCACAGGAGGTGGTTCTGTGATGGGAGTGTTGTGAGCTTGGTGTGTCCACTGTGGCCAGCAGCAGGCCTGCCCAGCTGAGGGGGTGGCTGAGAGCCCGTCCTGGCTCCTCCGTGATGCTGGTCACAGGGAGGGGCGCTGCCCCTGGGCCGGAGGGGAGGACCCCACACGCCCACTGAAGCGGCACGCTGCTGGAATTACAGGTTCTGAACAGGTGACTTCCTCTTTCGAATTGCCACCGTATTCCATTTGTCCTTTTAAATTTTTTTAAATGAGGCACAAATGCTCTCAATTTTGCTCTGGGGTGGTCTTAGGCTGATTTCCAGGGAAGCAGTTAATAACAATCTTTGAGAAGAAGGCCTGTGGGGATACCTTGGGAGGCAGGAGACAAAGAGCGTCCGGTGCCATCTAGGTGTGTTTCCTGGGCTGATGACAGGGAAGCAGGGAAAGGCATGAGCAAGCGCAGAGCATACGGGAGGGAGGGGTGTGCACACTGGGCTGACTGCTTACCTGACCTCGGCACTTGGGAGCTCTGTGACTTCAGCCACGGAGGTGTCACTTCCCTGGACTTCCACGTCAACACTGAGAACAGGAAATTGCTTTATTATTATGCTAAACTGGCCTGTTGTTTGGATCCCAGGAATGGTTAATGAAAGTGGCTGCAATGTAAAGTATGAAAGACAAAGTGCCACGAAAGGCTGTTATCGTCAACAGCCCACATAATTTGTGCTGTTATTAGGGACAATTTGTGACTTTTTAAAAATCAAGTGGTCCAAATGTCAAATGGGGAAAACATTAGTTAAAACATCTAGGAGTAATGAATGATTTAGAATGGGAAGAAATCCAAAGAGATTCAAACATTTCTATTTTAATTCACTATTTAGAAATGTACATAGGGCTCATCCTGCGTTTAGCGCGCATCTCCTCATGCCCCTGTGGCGGCCTGCTCCCCTTCCTCCACCGTGTGCTGGCTGGGAGAAACGAGACACGCTCCCCAAAAAGGGATTTCTAAGAAAAGCGTGTCTTTGCCTCCCTCTGGCCCCTTCACCTGGACTCTCACTGTCTTCGGGCAAAACAGTGTTTGAAAACCTTGGGGGCTGTCACCAGGTGAGCAGTTCTCCAAACAGGAGGACAAGACTTCAAGGCGAGGGAGAATTGCCTGAGAGCGGTTTACAACGTGTTCATGACTTCAACCAAGACTTCAACGTGGTGTGTGGAAAGCTGCCAAATGACAGATACTTTTATAAATTCACAAGGTGGAAGGGGTTGAGCCATTCACCCATCCACATGCTCATCCAGGTGAGCATCTGCTGGGCACTGAACCACTCTCAAAGCTTGGAATCACATTGGGAATTGGCACATGCTTTTACCATCAACTATGACTTTTGCCCAGGACTTGCTTTTTATCACAGTGACTGCTGAAAAGCCAGCTGTGCAAACATGCCATCGTCAGGAGGAACGGGGCACAATCTACATTGAAGCACAAGGTGCCTGGGGCTGACAGTTACTTTGCAGGTACAACAGATGCCAGGAATATCCCTTGAACATGTGTCCTGTGGGGTCACTGTGGCAACCCTGGGCACCCCAGCACACACTTTGGGAACCGCAGCTGTAGACAATGCTATGCACATGGTGTGTGGTTTTCAGATGGTCTGTTTTCCCAAATTATTTGTTGGTCTACAGTAAATGCAGAAATTGAGGAAAGCTTAGAACACGTGATGGCTCCTGATTAGAACTCGTGTTTTATTGTTTGCTTCTTATTTTCTAGCAGTTTATTTTTATTTAACTCTATAAACTCAGGTCTTCAATGGGTTAAAGAACAAACTGGTACCTTCCCACAGACTGAGAGGCACCATCCTAGGGCATCAGTCTAATGGGGATACCATACACAGAAACAGGTGCTTTCCAAAATCTGAAATGAAAAACCATGTAGCACGATTCTTAAGTCACCACAAGTAGAAGAAGCAATGATAAACCCCTAAGAGGTCCATGAATGAGAAACTGCTAGTTGGGTCCTGGGACATTTATTAAACCACAAGTACCTTTGCGAGTATATTAAGAAGTTTTTTGCACCATAAGATGAAGCTTCAGTTTTATTGCACAAAACATTTGGGTGGCATGGACTCGTTGTCCAGTGTTTGGTTTCCTGCCTCCCGTCCTCGGTCATCGCTGTCAGGTGGAAATGCAGCCTGTCCTTGAGTGCGGAGACCCCTGCGATCAATCACTTCTCAGTACTAAACGCTTGTCTTGGTCACCCGTCCTTAACATGGCCTGAGTAAGAAATCACTAGAGTGATTGTGTAATGGACCCTTTTTGTTCAGAATGGGGGAATGGCCTTTTTTGAATGAGCTTCAAAGAGTGTAAGACAAAGGCAAAGGGAAACAACAGTGTCCAAGGTGTGGTAGAGCAGAATTTCTTTCCACACTGGCTAATTGGAACATTATAGCTGCAGAAACTCTTATAAATTAGGAGCGTTCACAGAATTTACAGCCAAGAGAAATTACACAGAAGTGTAATTAATTTATCCTCTGGCTTTCCGTGCCTCACTTCTAATCTTGTCCCGCGCGGATTGGTGGTGTGCAGCGAGGTGGAGGGATGTTGAGTAAATACGAAGTGCATTGTGTGGTTGAGTCATTCTCACAAGGCAAATGCGCTTGTATTATTTTAGAGCTGTTTTCTGAAAGTGAGGTTCGTGCTGGGTTGGGTGGGGGCAACCAGGAGAGTCAGAGCTGGAGCCAGGGGCTCCCTCTCAGAAGGGGGTGCTGTAACCTCAGGGCTCCTGCTGGTGGGTATACATAGAAGCCGACATTTTAAGGGGAAAGTGTGTATTCTCCTGAGTGCTCTTTTCTCCCTTGACTATTTTGTCTTTTTGTTGGTTTGTGTTTTTGATGTTAAAAACAGGATGGATAACATTTGTGATGCCAATGAGCAGCCTCTGTCTTCTCTTCACAGAGAGAGAGTTTCAACTTTTGAATTTTAAAAGTCGTTTGGTTCGGAAAAGCTTTCCAGGATGCAGAAGAGCAAACAGTTGCCACCAGAGCCAGATGTCCACGCATTTTGTGTGTATGCAATCTGTCCACTTCTGAATCTTCCAGCTCTAAGAATGTCCCAAATATTTGATCCATAAAAAAAAAAGATCGTAAGTATATGTCCAATGAAATTAAATCCAGTGCTACAGTACACTGAATTCATTTACCTCCTGATTTTATAAGTGCTATTTGATATTTAGAAAGCTTTTCATCCTTGTGTTACAAACCTCTGAAAATCAGGGCTCTGAATCTGGCTCTCAATAGGAGAAATTAAGTGTCAAAGATAGAGATAATTTCAAAACAGATTCCCAAGTCAGCATAATGGATGTCTTGCACGTGAGATAAAGTGAATTGCTTTTTCTTTTTCTAGATTGGAAATCCTGTTTGTGTGTGTCTTTAAAATGAAAATTAAAAGTTTTTGCTCTATTTTTAGAATTCTTCACATAGAAGATTCATGTCACAATGTCCACATCTCAGCCCTAAAGTGAATACACTTTTTTTTAGTTCAGAAAGTGATTAAATAAAGCTATCATCTAAAATTTTTCATATGTTAGACAGCAGGAATACCCATTCTCTAGTCCAAAATGGAATTATTGCCAATAAAGGATGTTATTATTTATTTACACACCAAGAAGTACCTTGACCCATTTAAAGAAGAAATGTACAAGTAGTTCTGTAAATCAGAAAAGGGTCCTGATGGAGCCTTCCATCCCGGTTGTGACGAGCACGTTCCTAAGGCTTGCCCACCGTGTGCCGACTCTTGGGAGTTCCTAAGGCCCAGCTGTGGCCGGGTGCAGAGTTCGGGTATTGAGGCTGCTCTGTGAGGGTCTGTTTGCCTGCAGAGCAGACCCTGCAATCGGACCCCGTGACTCCAGAGCAGCTTCTCTGTTAATTCTTGTCAGTCTCTTGTAAAGGGATTTGCTTGTTCAGCTCCTTTTCAATTGGGCATTTTGGGGTGATGGTCTAGGAAGGGTGTGGGCGGTTCTCCACCTCAGAAGGTCTCGGGGGAGACGATGAACTAGAAGGAAAGCTGTGGTCTGCAGGGCACCTCTGAGATGCTCCACTCCTCCCTTTACAAATGAAGAAATTCAGGCTCAGTGGACCAAGCACTGACACCTGCCTACACCGAACCGTGTGATCTGAAACAGTTACACTTAGAATCTTACTGATGGTTATGTGTGTGTGATGTAGCAGGGTTTCCTCCTGGAAAGTCTGTCATTTAATTGGTGCCATCTTGAAATTAATGATGACTTAGACCCTTTGAGCCATGAGAATAATGTTCACTTCTGCTTTATTCACCAAAGTGTATCCAGTCCCTAGCCAATCAACTCATGAGAAGACATACAAAAACTGGGTACAGATTTGGCAAATGTAATCCAGCTGCTCATGTTAAAATGATAACCTGCTCGACCAAGTTGGAATTGACTCAGGAATCCAAGAGTTCTCTCACCTTAGGAAATTATATGGATATAATCCACCTTACTTACAGAATAAAAAAGCACACAATTATCATAACAGAGCAGGAAACTTACTTGGCAGTCATGATCTCAGTAATGCCAAACCTTTCACTACACAGGGAATAGAGAACATCTTCCTAACCTAATTCAGCGTTGGTATCAAAAGCCTCCAGTAACTATCATTCCTAACAGTAAATTATTTGAAACTTCTATCTTTAAAATCATTTATAAATAAGGATGCCAGCTATCGACAATTCTATGCAATGCCATACCTAAAGTCCTACCTACTATAGTAGGTCAAGAAAGGAAAGAAAAAATTTAAGGATTGATAAGGAAAATTATATTAAGAAACACTGTCAAAGTTTGCAGACAACAGGATTATCCACACGCAAAACCCTAGCAGAAGGCACAGATACTTTTATTTAACAAAATGGGTAAGCAGGGTTGAATAATCACAATCAAGATCACAGTACAAAAGACAATGGCATTTTTATTCACCAGCAAACTACAAGTAGAAAATATGGTTTTCAAAATGAGACCAATTAAATAGAAGCTACAACCTGCCATGGCCACTGGTAATATTCACCATGTATTTCTAATTCTTTTCCCAGGCACATAGGATTGTCCCTAAATCTCCATTTATTTAGGCATGGCCACATGAGCAGAACGGACGTATATTAGGAACTGGTGTGCAATTCTCACCCATCCTTGGTGGTGTCAGCATCACTTGGCATGGCTGCTGCCCCATCCACCTGGGTCCCAGCAAGAACAGAATCACCAGCCAGCTTCCGTAGCCAAGTAACAAGAATGAGAAATAAACATCTTACTTGATTACATCTGCAAAGACCCCATTTCCAAATAAGGTCACATTCACAAGTTCTGAAAATAAGACCATCAACATATCTTTTTCTGGGGATACAATCCCCCCCCCCAATAGTGGTATTGTCTGCATTTGGCAACATATTACAATAGAGAGATGAGCTCAGAGAAGTATTGGCTCATTTGTGAGCAGGAATCAAGGGAGGGTGGAAAATCCACAAATTCATTAACTTGTAGGATGAAAGAAGACAAGGCTTCTCACCCAAATAGTAAAAAATTAACTTGGAAATTTTTGAACCACTCATACTGTTTCGATTTCAGTTCTTCAGCTAAGATCACACCAAAGTATGGTCATTATACCCTCTGTTAAAGCTTATGAATGGGTTAAGCTGTAAGGGGACCTCTGGGTTCAGAGTAGCCAAAATGGCTGTTGGATGAGAACGGGGTGTGGCTCTCCCCGCAGAGCCCAGGACACCACCAGGCAGGTTAGCAGAGAAGACATAAGGTATGAAAACAAGAAATAGAGCAAATCAGAAAGGTGAGTCTAGATAAGAACAGATACGCAAGTCTTAGCACATGTAGCTAACTGAGATCAAGTAGAGAAAAAGCTAACAGAGCTTCTGAACACTACCAGCCCAGGCTGAAAGAGGACTCAAGGTGATCTTTGGGTCCCATCATCTACGAACAAGGAGACTTGGAGTATATATCGCTCTGGATATATATCTCTATATCATATCTTTGATATGAGCAAATATGGCCAAAGAGGAAGAGGGAAAAGGAAGATCTTCTAGAAGGAGGGGCCAAATGTCGGGAAAACATTGAACCAGAAACCATAGCCAGGAGCAGAATCAGGACCTAATCAAGAGACGTTACACGCACCCAGAGCAGGGAATCATGGCGATGTTACAGGCCTGTGGATCCTCATTCTGAATGGGCCTACAGATTCTGGTTACCTTGTTCCTACTCGACTGCCGTGGACTAGGTATGTAACAAGCAGATAACTAGGTTGTTCAGATCCTGGGGCTCTGGTCCAAGAGGAGCCTGATGTGGATCTGATGAAGAAACAGGACCTCACTCCTTGATTGACACGAAGACAGGAAGCCACAATGGTGGTGGCTGTGTTCTGCATGAGGGAGGAGAAACACAACTACTTGATGACTAGAAATATAAATTTTGAGAGAAGTTAGTGTTATACACCAAATATTTCCCATCTCCACCTAGATCGACAGAGGTGGGCTCCGTCAGATGATTCAGCCAAGGAAACATGAGTGGAAATGACATTTCCTCCAGAGAGAAGGTGCAGGAGCTAGTGAGTGACTCACCACAAGGTGGGTCTTCACTGCCATTCTGGGTTGCAGAGCGAGGAGGGAAGCCATAGCTAGCCTGTAGTGGGCACGTAGCAAAAGTAAGAAATAAACTTTATCGCTTGAAGTCCCTGAAATCTTGAGTATGTTTGTTACCACAGCATGACCCAGGCTACATTAAATAGTATAATTCCCAGGAATAAATCAACAAATGATGTGAAACTATTTGGCCTCAAACTACAGAACTCTTTCAAGTGACATTGATATGACCAAGTAAATACTCACAGTTATGAAGACTCAGTATCATACAGATGCCCATTGCCCTCATTCAGATCTTTAGATTCAATGCTTTTATAATCAATATCTTAATAAGGACATTTGAAGGAACTGTCAAGGCTTAAGAATGACCAAGATATTTGTAAATAAGAATATAAATAAGGAGGGTCAGCATAGGCCTCCCAGACACCCAGACTCATGAGGTAGGCATGGCTCAGTCAGGAAGCTGCTAAGGATGTTACGAGGTAAGGAATTTGTTAGATGAAGAAGACTTAACACCTCTGCAGGAGAAGCTGAGGAACGGGGAGTTCAGAGCAGAAGCTGGAGATCCGGAGTGAAGTGGCTCACCAATCTCCCCAAGTGCTGATACAGGAATCGAGTCTGGGAGCCAGGCGCAGCCAGGGCAGCGAGGTTGCCCCGGGCTAGACTGCCATGGGGAAGTGTGGGCACCGGTGCAGATGGCACACACCCATGGCTCCTGCCTGTCCCGGGGCCAGGTGGGCAGGGCCAGCTCACAGGGGGAGAGCGTCCAGCAGCACCCACACCTCTGTGTCCATCCCCACGGCAACTAGCACGACCTATAGGGTGTCCAGGGGGCTGCTTCTGCCATCGACACCTCTAAATTCCTCAAAACTGCCTCAAAACTGTGCAAGATGGGGGATTCTAAAAAATCCAGTTTAATAAAACTAACAACTGCAGGTTTTATTAAGTTAAAATAATTAAGACAGCAAGACACTTATGTGGAAATGGAAAAATTCAGAAGAGAGAACCCAGAAGCAAACTGAGGACACAGGGAACTCAGTCCTATTTAGCAGAAGGTCCCTGGCAACCACATAGAGAAGAAGCAGAAGAATGTGGGTTCCTTGCCCTATAAGCAAGAATTACTTCTGGATGGATTAAAGGTTTTTATGTCAAAGGCAAAACGTTCAGAAGAAAATATGGGAGAGTCTTTTTATGTCCTTAGGGTACAAAAATGTTTCTGAAACAAAACATAGAAGTTATTAATCATGAAAGGGGCATAGGGGGCATCTGGGTGGCTCAGTCAGTTAAGTGACTGACTCTTGATCTCATCTCAGGTCATGATCTCAGGGTCATGAGGTCGAGCCTGTGTCCAGCTCCCCGATGGGTGTGAGATTCTCTCTCCCTGTCCCTCTGCCCCTCCCCCCACTAAAAGGATTCAGTGGGGCTATTTCCATACTGATTATTCTCAGACATGGAGAAGGGCCTCATGTGGCTCTGAGTCAGGGATGGGGTCACCCCGTTCATGAAGCCACTGCAGTGGGTACAACGTTACAGGGGTAACAGGAGGTTCAGGTGGCAGCCACCAATTGCTCTTCCTAAAAACTGGTGGTAAGCCTCAACCCGTGTGTGTGGTGGAGCCTGGCCGGCCCTGCAGTCTGCCGGCTGCCTCTGCACCGAGTGGAGAGGGCCTCCATTCGGGAACAGAGTGGCCACTCTCTGAGGGTCAGTCTGCAGGGCTCCTGGAAGGGCGTTACCTCTTGGGGGCAGTGTCCTTCAAGGCCTGTACCAGTGGAAAGTTTTTACCGTGGAGAAAGTCACTTTCTGCTGAGAGCGGCACCCCCGGGAAGGCTCCCTCGCAGGCAGAGGCACCTCCCCATGGGCCCTACAAGCTCCCTTCTGTAGCAGTGGCTTGGGACGGCACCGTTCACCCTCCGGCTCTCTTATTCCAGGGGCGGTCCTGAGACCGGTGGCTGTATAGGAGACCACAATGTGTGCATGTAGAATGGACCAGTCAGGGCTGGCTCTGGGGTACTCCATGACAAGTATGCTGTACGCCATTGGTATTTTCAGGTACTCAGGGTCCTAGGAGGCATAAAGCAGGTGCAGGGCACTGTAGGCATGTCCCAGCTGGTCTCCAGAGGCGGCAGCAAGAAAGGACAACAGAGGGTTTGGCCAGATGCTCAATTCAGAGCACGCGAGTGGGTGTGTGTGCAGATGGGTGGAGCACGGACACAAACCCAGGAGTTAGGAGCGCATCTGACTTACTGTCTTTCCCCCAATAAGGAAGGCCTGAGCAGGGCACCTTCCAAATCATGTTTCTTATTTCTCTCACTTCCCGTTTCATACACCTTTTGCTTCAACAGGGAACTCAGGGCCTGGCACAGAATGGGTGTGCAGCCCAGTGTGTGTAAGAGTGTTCTGGTGAGGAAGACACCTGGGCCATGCGTAGCTGATGCAGCACTGACCTGTGGCCTAGGGATGCAGGTGGCTGGACCCGCCGTGGCAGATTTGCTAAGATAGCCTACACTCTCCTGCTGGTCCATGTACCCATCCTGATCTTTTCACGTCACAGCACATCGAAAGCTCTTGAAGTTGTCCAAGTGCTAGATGGCAGAGAGGACTTGGCTAGCCTTGGGGGCGGGGGGTGTGCAGGATGAGAGTCTATGGGGGAGGCATCTGCAGAATCAGCAGAAGTGTGTCACCGTGATTGCTCCTGGCATCCCACCCCCATGCTTACGGGGAGACCTTGATGGGATAGTATGACGTGACGTCGCATCACTGGGATCTCCCCTGGGCTCTCTTGACACACTCTCATACACCCTAGGAAAGCCTCCCATGGGTGTGGCTGCAAGACGGCGACCCTAGGGGTGCTTCCTGCCCACTCAACAAGGACTAGGCAGGCTGAGGAAGGTCCTGTGCATGGAATGGCCACAGCCAGGCTACTGAGGGTGCATCTGCCAAAGCTGTCAACAAAGCTTTAGTTCAGAGAATTATCTCAGGATGTAAGTTCCCTCCCAACATGCACAAAATGGTTCTGGACGTCCCACCTGGGGTCTGATCGCATTAGCGCCTGGGTAACGTATTCTAGCAGAAGCTTACCTGGGTGCTGCATAGGGTAAGCTGTTTCACAGGGGCCTTATTTTTCTTAGCAAACGTGTTGATTGACTTCTTAAACTTTAGAATATTTTCTGATATGGAAAATCCATTGGTGGAATACTTTTGCAAATGCTCAATTCCTAAAGAGAGGGACACTAGGTAGCATGTCTGAGCAGTTGCCGTGTTATCGAGCATGTACAGTATCTATCCTCAAACACCCGTGGGGTAGACACCATGACCAGCCTCACATAACGAAGGAATCAGGAACTTGAACAGCATGCCCGTGTCACACAGCAAGCACACAGAGTTGGGTCTGGTTTCAAAAATTATGGTTAATCCTCATTATTCTTCTGTCATATTTGTCCAAACATGAAATGCACACCTTTTCAGGATCTCAAAACTCAATGATGGTAACACAGTTATGGTTGTGAGCACTCGGTGGTTTAGGAAGTTCTAAAGCACGTTCTTTCATTTACTGAAGACTAGGAATGGTCTTGAGAGGCAGGTGGCGCTGCCATTTCCTGAGGGCGTGTGAGAAGTCACTCAAGGTCACGGTATGAGGTGACCACCATCCGGTCCTGTGTCTCTCGTCTCATGTCTCAGGACACTGTATTGTGTGTGGGGCTTGGAACCTGCAGCACCGAGTGTGGAGACTTCATGGAAGCCAAGCTCCTGGAAGCACACGCACAAGGTGAACGCCAGGCCAGCGGCCCCAGAGGGCCCCTGTGACAGTGGCAGTGAGTATGCTGATGAGCATGACCTGCCAACACTGGCCTGAGGTCTTTGAATGATGCATGGAAAAATGATTCGTATGAGAAAAAAGCAGAAGTATATAGTGTGCTGTGTCTCAAACATTCTTTACATCAACAAAATTTGGCCACCGTTTTCAACAAGACACACGAGGATTATATTTGTTCATTTTCCTTCGGTGGCCGAAGCATTTCTGGTGTTGACCGCTTGTGAGACAGTGACTCCAAGTCACTCTTTGGGCTCTGTTTTCACCATCGGGAGGAGGTGGGGAGGGGTTTTAACGTCATATGTAAAGTATTGTCTTCGGGTGTGAAACGGGGGATCCCTGGTGGGGGCACATCCAGACGGAGCACCGACATCCCCATTGTTTGGGGGACCTCCACAGGAAAAAGAAAGCAAAGTCAGAAATACAAAATTAGGAGCAAACGTGAAGATTTGTTTGGAAAGACAAAGGAAACCGTGGCACATTTTAACACTCGGATGAACACCTCAGATGTCATCAGAACAAGGCGAACATGGCTGCAGGCACCCCCCTATAATGCCCGACTCCCCCGTGTCCGGCTCCACATTCTGGCATTTCCCACACAGAGAAGAGGAATGTGGTTCAGTCTTTACTCTTTCAGGTCAGTCCAACTTTGTTTTGAATTGTTGGTCACCTAGAAAATGTTCTGTTGACAACCAGCGTTTGGTATACCACCTGAATCTTTAAAAGACTGCTAGCAAATCTGGGGCAGACCCTCTGTCAAGTTTCTTTCCTGAAGCCATATGATTTCGGGCAATTTTAGGCTTCTTATCCTGTGTAGAATCCTAACCATTCCTTGAGTTGACAATTGTCAGCACCCTGGCCACCTGTGCTGTCCTTGCATTAAGGAATGAACTGTGGACCTCACAGAAGGTCTACTAATCTGAGTGATGTGAGTCCCAGGGACATCCCAGCATCTGGCATGAGGACGGTGACATGGGGGACCGGGTGAGGACAAACAGAATCTGATGGGCTAACGCCTTCCTTTGCAAACTGTACGAGGACGTCCATCCATGGGCACCTCCCCAGCCTTGGATGCGATGACCCTGCGAGCTCAAGCTTTACCAGCCCCTGGTGAGTCTCCCTGAGTTTCTGTCAGGCAGGGGCAGCTCTGAGCAGCCCAGGGCCTCCCCTCTTCCCAGCCACACCCCCAGGGCGTCCCCACGAGCTGAGCAGCTAACAGTGCTGTGCCTGATCTGTGAGGAACAGGGAGCAGGTTTGAGGTAACACCTCTCTAGTCTGAGTGCTCCGCTGGACTCGCAACCATCCGCCCATCCATCTGCTGAGGGCAAATAAAATGCCTTAAGTTGGGTGCACACTGACTCCAAAGGTAGAGCTTACCTGTCACTCTTCTGGAGAATGCAAAGCAATTTCTACACTGCTTTGGTGTTAGGAGTTTAACAACCAGATGGGTGTAAACTCCTAACACCTCATGGATGGAAATAAATACAGAAATGACTGTCTCATCCAGCATTGGAAAGGAAGATACACCTTGGCCAAGTTTGTCATGCATGTTACTTATCGATAGCAGTTTATTCTCCTACTCCCTGAAGATCAAGCAGGGAGGTAGGACTGGCTTTGCAGGCACGGTGTAAAGATCAGAAAGCAACACCAGCAGGCACGACTGTGGCCCAGACCTCTCACGGTGATGCCATGTACACCAGCTCTGGTGAGATCTGCCCCTCGTGGGCTCCACGTGCATGCTCCTGCCTCCCAGCTTCTCCTTCTCCATTCTGAGAGGTCTGAGGTAGGCCTGCTGTCTGCACCAGGGTGAGTTTCTCTGATGATTTTCCCTACACCAGGGATGTGACAGTGCTGGAGGCTTTCCCCAGGGCTTGGCAGAAACTGGGTTTCAAAATCTACCAGTCCTTTTAGTGGTGCATAAACGGTCAGCGGCAATTGGAAATTCCACACCATAGGACACAGGCCTCTTAGGCCAAGGATCATTGCCTCGATTGATTTGCTAAGCCCGGGCCTCTCTAGCAGACAGGCTCGGAGTGGCATGAAGGCAGGAGACTGCGAGAACTCGCACATCTGCTGCCTTCCTGCTGACCTCCAGCATGGCTTCGATCTGCAGGCAGGTGCAGCACCGGGCACGCCAGCCCAACAGCCCTCTGCACCTCTGCACAGCAAGGCAGTGTGTAGGATGGAGCAGCCACTGCAAGGGGAGCGGGGAAGAATGGCAGAGAGAGAGAAGCAGGGGAATGTGAGCATAATGGTCATTTACATTAATTTCTCTGCAGCAATGGAGGCTTGGAGTAAAGAAAAATTGCATCAGAAATTATAATTCTGAACATGAAACAATGGTTAATATTGCATTCATTGGAGAAGGAGGTATGCAAAAAAATCATGAACATTTCAGGGGACTATTTTCCTCTTATAAAGCTTATTCTTATAATATTACTGCATTTCAAAAAAATACAATTTTAGAAAAAAAATGAACTATAGCTCTTTGCAGTGATAGGCGACAGGTCAGAAAAGCATTTCAGAATAATTTTACACCTTTTAACCTTAAAAAATACTTTGCTGACAATTGAGAAAGGGCTTTAAAAGAAGCTCTGATAGGCATCGTCACAGCGGGGTTGCCATGTCCCATCACCGCACGGAGCTTCTGCATAATGCACCCTGTAATAAGGAGCGCACTGCACATCACAGGCTGGGGAGCCATGAGACTGATCCTCGCCAAGAGCCGCTATTAATCATGACACTGAAAGTTTGTTATATAAAACTCTCGGGAAGACAGAGGGAAGTAAACTGTTTAAAATTTTGATTTGAGCCAGGAAATAACTACTATGTCATAGGATTTTGTCTGCATTTGAATATATACTTAGTATTCTCTGTTTTTCATTTCTGCTCAAGCTTGGACAGTCTCGTGAAATGAAAACCCTGCGATGTTTGGTTAATGAGTGGCACCTTCCGCGATGCTGTTGCTGCCAGTGGTAATTGTTAGCTGTTGTAACAATTACAGGTGATAATTATGAACGCTAATATGATGGCTGATCGTTCAGCGTTTCTCAGCTATGAATCCTGTGCAAACTTAGGGGAAACTCAACAATATTTCACTGTAACAAAATCAAAAACCATCCATCAGGGAAAGATATACTCTCGGGTCTTTGTCGATGCCTTGCATAACAGGAATATCTGAGTCAGGGAGCACTCAGCCTCCGGTGGCGGGGGGAGGACAGGGGAGACGGTGGGTTTCTGGTGATTTTCAAAAATCAGAGAGAAGGTGAGGGGAAGGAGTGGGGGGAGCCGTGCTTCTGAGCCAGTTCTCTGCTGGGGAGCCTCTGTGATGTTCACAGTTGTCCTGGGCGTCGCTGTGCGCTGGGCTCTCACGGAGAGCGGCCGTGTTCCTGCCAGGGCACAGGTCCCTCCGCCCACGGGGTCGGTGTCACTGGAGCAGAACCTAGCTCAGGGCAGGCTGTGATGAGCTTCTCCTCATGAAGCCTTGTCATTGCAGAGACAGCCACAGCCAGGCAGGAACCCCCGCACCTCTGGGTCCTCCTTGAATGGCTCTCAGCGGGGCACACAGAACGGGTCCAGGTGCCTCTTGCTTTTGTTTTATGTTGTCTTGTAGTTACTCTTTTCCTTTTTCTTCTTTCTTTTCCTATTTGGATGGCAAAGTGTCCTTCAGGTCAGGCAGGACTTGTTCTGGAGCAACTTATTTTGGCTTCCTGTGCTTGCCCTTGGGGATGATGTGCGTCCCCTGTGGCACCCTTTCCCCCTCCCCCTGTGTCCACAGATGCTCATGGCCACCGGCAGTACCTGCCTGGGCATGTTCTCAAGGACAAGCACTTGGCTTTTCTTTGGCCACTGACTCAGTTTACCAGGGTTCTGTAGATTTGAACACAGAAGAGAGGAAGGCAGGTGGGCGGGGTGCCTTCCCAGAGCCTGGAGCCAGAGGCCACAGGACTGCTCCTGTGTGGGGCGGGAAGGGTGGCTTCCCTGTGGTCTGGTTTTGCTGCTAAGAGGAGAGCATCAAAGATCAGATCCAGGGTTTCATAATACGATCAGAAATTGTTCTCTATTTCTTATGTTACAATTTAATAGATCATTTTATGTGCTGTTTTTTTTTTTTTTTTATCAGGATCAGGCAGTTTTTTTATTCCTTAAATGACTCTATCACACCCCAAGCAGATTGCATGTGATTGCTATTGAATATTCTCTATAGCTCGGCTTGCATGTGCTTTGACTAAGCCTGGAGACTTGTCTTCATGGAGACACCAATGACTAAGTGGCCCACACTGGCAGTGCCGGCCGCGTGGGGGCCCTGTGGGGCCCCTCCCCCAGCCACAGGATCAAGGGCAAGGACAGGAAGTCGTGCAGCTCCAGGGTTCACACCGCTGGTGTTGGCCAATGCCCGCTGGCGGTCATTACCGCTTCTCAGGAATAATCCATTCATTTCCCTAGAACTGTCCAGGAGACTGAGATCCACCTGTGCATGCCCCATGCACACACATGCACCAGGCACACATGTGCACCATGCACACACATGTACACCATGGGCATATGCACACACACCACACACATATGTACCCCCACACATGCACCACTCACACATGTGCACCATGCACACATGCATACCATGCACATATGCACACACACCACGCACACATGCATACCACACTCGCATGTGCACACATATACCACCATGCACACACATGTGCACTACACACATAGGCACACCATACACATATGCACGTGCACCATGCACATGGGTGCACATACCACGCACCTGTGAACACACTTCACACACACACACTTATGCACATACCTGTGAGCACATGTGCACACACACCTGCTAACACATGCACACACCTACAAGCACTGTGTGCACCACCCACACACTTGCACCATGCACACCTGCATGCACCTGCAAACACATATGAGCACATATGAGTGCATACCACATGCACATACTTGCAGCATGCACACCTGCAAGCACACGTGTGCACACCACACATACACACACTACACATGTGCACACACATGTACCACGCACCCCTGTGAACACATCCCTGATAAGAAGCTCTTTCCTGACCTGCAGAGGCTTCAATGCTACCTTTTCTTCGTGGAGCATGTTGGGAGCCCCACACTCTGCTGCTTGCCCAGTGTGGCCAAGTGGCAGTCACACCAGTTAGTTCTGTCCTAAGATGTTTATTTTCCAAAGAAATGAAAATGATGCGTTGTGCTCCATGCCTGTTATCTGCGGATTCCCAAATCCTAGAAAACATCAATGTATTCTCACAGTTTTCTTGTCTCAGGAACAATGTGCCCTATGATTAATGAGGACACAGGAGGACAATAGTTTGTGGCTCTTCGCTTATGTAAGGCTAAGCGCCAAATAACTGGCAACTGACCAAGAAGGAAGGAGGAAGCTCCAGTTGGTGACCCATTCTTGTGTTGGCTGCTCACCTGCAGGGTGCTTACAAAACTCACACCATCCTGTCTGCATACCTCCTTGTGGTGCGGGAAGGGACAGCCTGTGATAGATCTGACTGAACTTCCTCATGCAAAATGCAAGATTTCAGGTGCAGACGCTTTGGGGGTCCATTTTGTTGGCTAACTGCCTAGTTCTGACAGGGTCACCTGGTCACATGGTGCACTTGCAGAGGTGGGGTGCTGGCAGGGGACAGCTGACCAGAGGCTGTCCCTCCACTTCCCTTGTCCCCTACATCTTGCCCATTGTGTGCCGAATTTCTGTACTTTGAAAGTGACACTATCACTGGTAAACTTTCTTTTTTGTACTTTCTTTGCATTTTTCCAAATGTATTTTTAAAAGCATCGATTACTTTTAGGTTTTAGTATTTTTAACTAATAGAAAAATCATAAGAGAATTGAAAAAGCCAGAATCTTTACTAAAATGATTTGTTTTTCATGTCATTGTTGATCAAATACTTGTGATGGCTGCCTGTTAAGTAGGATGTCAGGCATAAACTTCTGCACTTTGCATTTGGAATGCTGAGCAGCCTGAGGCTAAGCTGCCTTTCTGGCTTTAATTCTTTCCACTCTGCCTGAGGTGTGAAGTGTGAGTTCTCTCACCTGTTCAGCTTTCCCACCCAGGATTCCTTCTTCCCTACCCGACCAGCTGCTGGAGCTCCAGTCCTGACCTCTCCTTGGCCAGGACCCAGGGCACCACCAGGGTGTGCTCCCCATGGCTCTGAGCTCCCTCCACCACGTGTCCGGCTCAGCACCATCCTGGACTTACGCTGTCAGCAAAGCAATGAAGTTCAAGTCTGCAAAGGCTGGTGCCTCTCCAGGACCAGGAAGTTAACCAGAGCACAACCAAGAGTGGGAATTCCAGCAATCTGTTGCATCCTTGGGTCAAGTGGGCGGGGACCATGCCTGGGGGCATCCTTGGAGGGATGAGCAGCAGGGAAGATGGGAGGCCCTCCCGGTGCCAGAGGCTGCCCCTGGCTCTCAGGATAGTGCCTTCCTTCCTTGGAGGCTGATCAGAATCCAGGAGGGAAATCCCAGCAGGGAGAGTGAGTAGATTTCTGCCCCTGGCCTCTCATGCCCATGAGCAGGGGACAAACTATCTATGACTGTCCTTTCAGTGCAGTAGAAATCCAATGAGTAGGACCCAGGCTTCACCCTCAATACAAAGGCAGGAAGATGAAGAAGGGGGCAGATTTTGCTGCTTTACCTCTTGTCTGCATGGAGGGCTGGGAGGAGAGCCTGGCTGAGCCCTGCAGGCCGGCCCCGTGTCCCCAAGGACGTCCCCTCCAGGACCTGTGAACACAAGTGCGGGGTGCCTGCAGGGGAGGTCGGGGCTAGAGGCCTCCTCCTGCATGATCCTGGTCTGCAGCATGCTGTCCCAGTGGTGGCCTTGGGGAATGGGGGCCAGCATCCTGCAGGGGGGACACTGCCCCACCTGGTGGGAAGCAGTGCCTGATGCAGGCCAAGTGCTTTGTGTCCAGACCTGATTGCATCATTCATTTGCAACCATGTTCCTACCAATGCTATTTACACCTATCACTCATCCCACTGAGGAACATGCCAGCCCCTTCACACAGCACCTTGGTGGCGGCTCATCATTGGTGATAGAATGGCGCCCCTCTCCAAGCAGCAGAATGAGAGCATTTTCAGGCCCACACCAAGCCACGTGGGCTTTGTGTACACAAGAGGTGGCAGACTGGTCCCCAAGAGTGGCTTCCATCCCAGGGCCAGTTTCAGGAGTGCTCTTCTGCGGCGAGATGGGTGGGCTGGTGCTGGGAGTGGAGGGGTCCGGAGAGGAAGATGGAGCTCAGGTGTGGCGCTTCTCTGAGACCTGCCTGTTCCATCTCCCTCTCCCCAAACCAGGGCAGGTCCAGACGAGGAGCAAGTGCAGAATGACCACGGCTCACCTTCCTTACTCGGTGGCCTCCACCTCTGAACAAAACCGTGTGAAAACCACGCCATTTTCAGAGAAGCGCATATCGGTGATGCATCTGCACGTCACCGTGCGGGAGCCCTCTCCGCTACCTGCCTTAGTACAGGCGGCCGCACAGCATGCCAGAGGGTCTGTTCCCTTCTCCGTGATGTTCAAATCCAGGCTATCATTGTTTTCATCTACCAGATAAAAATCCAAGCACTTTTCAATGTACTGCTGGCCATGCTGTCTAGCAAAAACGCTCTCCTACGTTGCTGGAGGCAAAACGGCACAACCATTATGGAACAAATCAGGTGCAATGTAGGGAAATGACATGTCCTGCCTCTAGAAACATGTTCCAGAGACACATTGACGAACTTGAGAATGACGTACATGGGGTGATTCTCTGGGACACTGCTTGTACGAGCAAACTAACCAGCCAACCAAAAGGCTGGAAACAACCTGAATATCCATCAATCACGGACCTTTGGAATAAAGTATATTTGCTCACACAGATGAGGAGCAGGACTACGCAGTGTCAGGACAGCTGAAAGTGTGCATGGTGTGTTACTACTCACCTAAGAAAGGGGAGGAGGGCACACAGGTGTCTCTATCCATATATGCATAGGGATAGAGGTATGTGGGCATTTGCTTGTATTAAAATACAATGGTTTATCTGTCCCATCACTGGAATCCCACTCCTCCTGCTCCCCTTCACCCTGTTTCCCATCCCCTCACCCTTGTCCCTCACACCACCATGAGTTTGTTCTCTGCATTTATGGGTCTGATTCTGCTTTTTGTTTGTTTATTCATTTGTTTTGTTTTTGAGATTCCATATATGAGTGAAATCATATGGTATCTATCTTTTTCTATGACTGACTTATTTCACTTAGCATAATACCCTCTAGGTCCACCCGTGTTGTCACCAATGTCAGGATCTCCTTCCTTGTTATGGCTGATATTCCATTGTTTACACAGCACATTTCCATTACCCATTCCTCCTTGTCTCCATATCTTGGCTATTGCAGATGCTGCTGCCATGAAGGTAAAGATGAACATGTCTTATTAAATCAGTGTTTTTGTTTCTTTTGGGTAACTTCCTGATAGTGGCATGGCTGGATGGTATGTGTCTCAAATTTTAATTTTGGGGAGAATAAGATACAGCACAGAGAATGCCATCGGCGATACTGTGATAGTGAGGTATGGTGAAAGATGGTGGCTGCCGTGGCGGTGGTCATGGCATAACAGATGGACTGGTTGAGTCACCATGTTGTATGCTTGAAGCTAATGTAACATTGTGTGTCAGCTACTCCCAAGTTAAAAAAATTAAAAATAAAAAAAAATGCAGTGGAACACAAACTATAAAATACATTTTAAAGTCAGTTGTGGAGGAGAAAAGAGCAGGGATAGAAGCCTCCTGCCCTGCAGACCTAGCTGGGAGGTGTGGCGTGTAAGGTCCATGTGCATGGCTACGCCCCGTGAATTCCACGCCCTCACAGCCATGATCACCAAGCCCATCACTGGCCCCATGTATAGATTGGGCTTTAAATCTAATGTAAATATTGCCCATAATTACAAAAAAGCTTAATTTCAATTTAAAAACCCCTAACAACCAAAAGCTATGTGGAAGAAATGACACGAAGCTATGTGGAGTTGGTGGCATAACAACAAAGGGGTCTCATTTATAGGACCTTAAAACTTGGGAATTTGTGACATCCCTGTAGGGATATAGTCTAAGGACTAAAGGAACAGTAGAAGGAATCTGAAACTGTGTTTTCAATAATCGTATTGTGGTGCTATGGTTCTGAGACTCGTGAGTGTTTCAGTGAGCCCTTCCCTTAGAGGTACACACCATGATACTGATGGACGGAATAATATAATGGGTGAGATTTCCCCCAAACCGTTGGGAGATTTGGAGCAGAATTAGGCAGGAGTGTAACAGAACAAGAGTGCTGGTAGGTGGTAGCTGTTGAGGTGGGATGATGAGCACAGGGAGATTTATTGAACTTTACTTTCTACTTTTCTTCCATGTCCGTTTTTTTCCATGATAAACAGGTTTGCTGAGTGACAAGCTAGCTAGCATTGTGTTGGCTGAGGAGGAAGGTTTTTATTTCACTAACATTTCCATCTCTAGGCATTCGCACAAATGCCTCACCACTTGTACCCAAGCCCTCTGTACCGTCCACGGAAAGTCATTTGTCAGCCGTGATGTCTGCTCACACGTGTGGTCTGCCGCCAGTGTGGGCTCTGCAGCTCCTGGCTCGGCTGCATGTCCATTCCCAGCACCACCAACCTGGGTGCCCCGACGTGTGGCGTGCGCCCCACAACACTCACCGACATAGATGGGTGTAGGCTGCTGTCTTTCCTTCCTCGGTCAAGTAGCTAAGCACACGCTGGCTGTGGCCCCACCACGAATTTAGCACTGTGTCAGGACTAACTCAATAGGAGAGAGAGTCGGGACATGCCCTTGCATGTGCACGCAAGGTCAGGCCTCGCTAGAGGGCAGAGAGAATGTCACCAGGGCGCGGATACTGCCGCATGTGCCCTCACCACCCACAGGGCAGTGGAGCTTTCCTGACGCTGTGCCTTTGTCTGGCTTCTGCCCTGTTACCTCCTGACGGAAAGTACAGCCACCAGACCTTCCCCGGGCTGGCTCCCAGGCCGGAGCGCCAGGCGATGTGGCTCAGCACCCGGACTCCAGGAACCACCCCATACACCGAGATATTCAAGCCGAATTAAGGACCTGGCCAGGCAGACAGGCATCTCCTTGACTGATAGTCTAAGGTGATTCCAACTCAATAGGCAGAGCAGAGCCTTCGGGAGGAGTTCCGTGTTGTGGCTGGGTGGGCGGTTCTCCTGCAGGCACAGCCTCCTCGCTGTCATCCTGGTGAACTGGCTTGCTGGGTCCCTGTGCTCTTCATGCCCCCAGGACAACTCCTTCAGCAATTTGCTTGATTAGGACAAGAAAGAATTGGAGACACAGCAGTGGGCTGCTGTCTGCCACCAAGTTAATGCATAGAGAGGAGCAAACCAGAGGGAGAGGGGTAGCCCCATGCACCTGCACGCATGGCAACACCGCCCCACGGCGCTCATGCCCACTCTGTGAGCCAGAGACTTACCCAAAGATAAAGGCCCCAGATCTCAGAGCTGAATGTCTTGCGTTCATGCTATACTGTAAGAGGAGTTCTAGAGAATAGTCACCACATTTCAGAGGAGAAAGAATGAAGAATAAACTGATTTTTGTAACTTAAGAAAAAGTCTAATTGGAATTGCAAAGTTGGTGACTAATAGGAAGTATTAAAAGATAAATCTTAGAGTTTTTAAATATGGAATTCAACATGATGACTTTGTTTTTGGAGCCTCTCTATTGGTCTTAACAGGGCCCTGAGGAGGCAGAGACAGGTTCCTTGCTTTGGGAGGTGTACTCTCCTCCCTGTGGTCACCGTAACACCGTACAAACCAGGTGACTTTACAATGTACTATTGCACAGTTCTGGGGCACTGGTTGCCTCTGAGGCCCTGAGAGAGAGTCTGCCCTATCCTCTGCCTCGGCTTCTGGGGTCTCTGGTGCTCCTTGCTTTGCAGATGCAGCGCCTATGATGGCGTCCATCTTCGTGTGGCCTCTTCCCAGTCTCTGGGACCTCGTCCCTTTGTAATAAGGACACCTGTCTTCTTGGGTTAGGGGCCCGCCCCACTCCATCATCACCTCATCTTAATTTCATGTGCTATGACCCTCTTTCCAGCTACATTTGGGTTTGAGGTGCTTTGGGGCTAGGACTTCAACTTATGACTTTTGGGAAGACACTGTTTAAACCAGAGGAGTGGATTATCAGTGAAAACCTGTGCAGCTGTGGCTGGAGAAGCTGGGCTGGAACTGAGCCATGGGCTGTGGTATTTCTTTGAATGAGAGACCACCTGGGGCTGGTGAGCTGCTGGTATCTGATTTCAGCTCCATCTATAGGGGCCCTGCTGGGCTGGGGCTGTCAGCGCCCTCACAAAGTACGACATGAACATTCATGGTAAAAATTCTTCTCTGGAATTGGAACGGGTCTTCCTACACCATTCTATGACACTTAGAAATCAATTTAGCTGCAGCATTCCTGCAGGACCTCAAAGTATATTTGTGTATTCAAGATGGCCCAAACTTAAGCGAATTTAAGCCAGTCTACTTTAATGCAGATGGAAATTCAGGGGCCTCGAGGCTGAGCCTCTGTCACATCCAGGATTCAGACCAAGCTGCCTGGTAATTACATCCAGTGTCAACTTCCCCGATGGGTGTCCCCTCCACTGTCACAAGACACCTACCTCCTTGTGCCCCTTGGACTGCCTTCTGGGAAAGTTGAGGGGTCAGTAAAAACTAGAAATGTTTCTGCCATGGAAAGAGCCCTTTAAATGGCTACTTCAGTTCATTTGAATTTAAAATATAGATTAAAACATCAGTGCCTGGTAAGCTCTGGTATCTACCTAAATGCAAAGCCTGGGAAAGTCTGGCGGGTGGTGCTTAGCCATCCTGGGGATGCATTGTGGCAATCCATCTTCCTGTAGTGGCAGGGAGTAGCTGATATAGGGCCAAATCAGCCAGCAGGAGAACAAGGACTCAGATGCACCTGTGCGTGCTCCTCAACACCCTCCACCACCTTCAAATTCTCACTCATAACCACAAGCCTAGAAGTGGCATTGTGGTTCATGATGTGTGGGTTCATGATGCAGTTGTCTGCTCTCCTTAAGAAGGCAGGCAGGAGTCTGGATGTCCATAGGGCCAGCCTGAGGCTCAGTCCTGTGGTTTAGCTGCACAGAAACCACGGATGTGGTTTCACCCAGCAGGAGGGTGTGCAGCATCCACAACCATTGGCACCTGCCTTTTTTTTAAAAATATATTTTCTTAAGATTTTATTTATTTATTCTTGAGAGAGAGAGGCAGAGACAGAAGCAGACTCCACGCAGGGAGCCCAATGTGGGACTCGATCCTGGGACTCCAGGATCACGCCCTGGGCCAAAGGCAGGGGCTAAACTGCTGAGCTACCCAGGCTGCCTGGCACCTGCTTTTGAAACAGCCGCTCCTTCTGTCTAGCATTGATGCTGTAAAGAAGGAAATATGCATGATTGAGAAAAGATATATCTGGTTTTTCTAATGTTATTGCTGGCTTTTGTTTTCCTATTTTTCCATGCATTTTAAAACTTGTTTTCCCTAATAGTCATAAACACTGAAATTTGGATGGATTCCATTTAAAAAGATAACTGAAAAAAAAATAAATAAAAAGATAACTGATAAGAAACCAGCAAGCAGCTCTCTGGCATTACTCACTAGGCTCAGAGGGTGAGGTTTCCAGGCTCTACCCATCATTTCTGGTCTTTGCAATAAATAATAAGCCCAAGATCACCTCCTGCATCAGAAATAGCATTGATGGATAACAAAATGACATTTGCAACTTCTGTGCATGAAAAGGTACAAAATAATTCAACGTGAATGAATACAATTCCTGAAATTTTTTTAAAAAGGAAAAATGTTAATGATGATACATTTACAAAACCTTCCAAAAATGAATTTGGTGAAAGGATAATATGCTCCTGGGATTTATATTTCAAATTTTATAAAGCAATGCATAAAATGTTAAGGATTATTTTAGAAGTTTTCTGGAAAACATATAAGATAATTGCCTTCCTCTTATGTAAGTCTCAGCTTGCCACCTTTTTGCTTTCGTGACAACTTGTATGCAACGCATGAAGCCCTTAAAACTGTCAGCAATGACAGAGACCCTGTACTGGGATGATGTTGTTAGTTTTAGAACTATTTACACACAGACATTTTATTAAAAAGCCTTCCTTTCTTCATGCACAAAGTAAAAGTTGCAAGAGGGAGCCTGCCAGACCCATCCTGCTCCTGAAGAGACATCTGAGAGAGCAGTTGTTTCTGTAACTTAGTTTCTCTTTAAATCGTACCTGGAAGCAGACTAGCATTATGCTGCTTGTTAGCATACTAAGTGCCCTGGGCTGAATGAGAACTTGCCAGCCTTAGAGGTGAGGTCACTTTCTGGGAGGGGAACCAGAAATTTTTAACCATTGGTGGTAAAGAAATGTATGTTAATCCTCCATTATCCATCATGTGTGCACCAGGGACATGATTTTTCTGCTTGGGAATCCTATACCACGACTTCCCTTATTTTTAAACAAAAGTGACTTAAGAGTTAACTGTTTAAAAAATACCTTTTGTTTTCAGGAGACAAAAGGGACATTCTGTGGTCAGAACAGAGTAGGGGCTTTATAGTCTTAAAAACCTGAACTATGCTATCTGAAGCCCCTATTAATGTACTAATGTTGGGCTTTCCCTGGCATTCTTCCGCCTGGAGAAGGGTTTTTAAAATTAATATCCTAAATTGATGGACACAAACACACGCGCTATTTACTTGAAACTTAGAACTTGCCTCGTGTTCTGAAAACATAGAAACTTCACCAAATACACGGATGCTGTGCTGCAGCTTTTCTGAAAATCTCCAGTGTCACCACTTATGGGTTCCCTTCCTTCTCCCACTCCCAGCTCTGAGCCCGGTGCCCCACGTGCCCGGTGCTGCAGCCATGGACCCAGCGCATGGGGGAGGCAGCTCAAAGGTGAGCCTTGTGGGCCAGAGCGTGGGCACCACTGGTCCCTGAGAATGAACAAGACCCACCCTCCCCAGGAGATGCACTCCTCCAGGCTGAGTGGCTATCTCATTAATGACTTTTAATATTTTCTTGAAAAGGTTTGTTATAAACCAAACCAAGCATGCAGAGTAACGGAGGCATTCAGCCGTACTTGGGAGCAACAGGCCCTTCTGAACCTTGGTGTAGCTTCATCCTGCGCTGATCTTTGTGTGTTTGTGCAGACTTGCTGCCACAAAAATGCTCCCTTCCCACCAGAGCTTCAGCCCCCAGCTTCCGATTCTCAGGGGTTCACCACATGCCGCCTCCTTCGCAGATGCCAGCAGCGCCCTAGCTTGCCCCCGCTAGCTCCCCATGTGGGCTGGGGCTGAGCCTTTGGTCAGGCCTGTAGAGCAAGGCGGAGGTGCAGACTGGCCTGGTGGCTGGCCTGGGACCACGAAGGAGGAAGGCCAGCAGAGGGAGGACCTGTGCCCCCTCCCACCGCATTCCTTGAGAGGAGCCGTTCCCACAGGCAGCCAGGCCAAGGGAGGTCAGCGCTGCCCAGACAAAGGAGCACCCCCCCACCCCCCGCCTGGGCCTTGGCTGGGCTGTCAGCTCCACTGATTCATGACTCCACCTTTCATCTCCCTGCTGCGAGAGAGGGGCGAGAAAGACCCATTTCACAGCTGACAAGATTGAAGGGGTGCAGAGCGTCAGGCGGGTTGGGGGGTGCTCCCTTAAATTTGTATTAGATACAAACCACCTGCTACAGATGGGCACACACAGGTTGTCTTTTCTTCCTGGGCTTCCATTCCTCCTATGCGATGGGATGCGCATTTCAGACACAGCCTAACACACAGGCCATTTGTGGTCTGGGGACATATTCACTGTGTGGCTGTCAGGAGAGGGGAGACGGGAAGAAGGGAGCGGCTCCGGGCCCTGGCCTGCGCTCCCAGCAGGGCCCCTGCCAGTCCGGCCGTGTTTGGTGGGCCTGCAGCACATTACATCCCAGCACAAGCTAATAACTTTATGAAAACACTAATGTTGAGATAAAATATGCATTTGTGACATCGGAGCCGTCAGGGTGTGTGTGCGTGTGCGTGTGTGTGCACGATGTTGACGGAAGGAAGAATAGCATAATAGGAAAGAAGCAAATATATGTCTTCTTAAGAGATTCTATTTGTAACATGATTTTCCCCAGTGGCTCCTAATTTGTCTGCTCTGAAACCAGCAAATGAATTAATCTAACATACGTTTTAACTGATGATGGACATTATGTCTCCCAAAATAATTCAATCTAATTTTCTTTTAATCAATAGGGCGATCACCTTGTGCGAGGAGAATTTTCTGAATATTTTTAGGTGGTTTTTTTAAAGGCTATTGGAGGAGGTGGTGTCCCAGTGAAATGACATCTGTAACACAGAGAATGTTGTCTGTGCACGTGGGCATGTGTGGTGTGTGTGTGGCGCTGGCGTCAGCTAGCCGTGTAACCCAGGACCGCATGCACCCCTCACGTTCCTGAGCAGGGCAGGCTTGGGTCTGCAGCAGGCGTGTGTGTGTCTGGAGGCCGGAGCCCTGGGTCCCTGCTGCAGACGTCCTGTCGTTAGCGGGTTCCACCTGCCTTCCCAAGACTTGACATTTCTATTTCTCATCCAAGGGTTTATTGATTATCGACTCAGAATTTGGTGTCTCTCTTTCAGTGGTGAGTCTTCAAAGAGCATGTGGCATGGCCCTGCAGCCCGTGCCCTGGCGTCAAGGCTCTGCAGCTGGGATAGAGGTCCTCATGTGTGCAAACCCCTTATTTCTGCTGGCTGACTCTTCCAGTTGTCTCTGTCAGTTGTACAAAGGTTAAGAATCGTGTATCTTGTTTCTTGGCAGAAAAGGCAAGGAGAGCCAATAACACCAACCCATTTTTTTCCTTGTGATGCAATTATTACTTGAAAGTAAAAGCATCCTGTTCTACTCATTTTTCTTTTGTGGGATCTCTCCTACAAATTCAGGCTCATCCTGTGTAACTTCCTAAGTGTCTTTAAGAAGGGGCCCACAGCACCAGGAGGCTGACCTGATGGGGTATTCCCATGGGCATGCACAGGTGACTGAAGGATGTGTGGTCAGAAGGGAAGCTGAGGGAAAAGCAGAGAAGTTTGGGTTAAATGTGGATGACGGTCACTCAGGGAGCCTCAGGCCTGGACCAGTGGCTCTAAACTGGGCAGTTCCTTTGTCCTGAAGCTCCCTCCTTCCGCCGTGCACAGCCTGGGATGTCACCCTCCCTCTGCTGCCCTCACCCCTTTGTAATCAATACAATCCTCAACGGTTGCTTAGGAGGCATATTTTTAGGGGTGAATGGCCAGGGCTCAGATTTGGGGGCTGGGGAATGAAGATCAAAGAAGCCCCCCCTAGAGCACCCCCTACGTGGAGTGGGTCCAGGCTGCATTGTGAGTGGAGCCGCCTCCCCTTCCCTCACTTCCCCCCTCCCAGAACTACAGGAGGCTGAGCTGCCACACCAGACACGCTTGACACGCCAGACACACCAGACACTCCAGACATGGCCAGTCACTGCTGGCCCAAACCTGGGAGAGCCTACAGATTGGGACTGGATGTGTAGGCTGGGCTGGGCAGGGGCTGAGGGTCCCTGTTACTAGGGACGTGCAGGCCCTCAGCCCCGTAGCTATGTCTCGTGACCAGTAGCAGCTGCATGTGCAGGAGATGGCCTTCATACGGGCTGACAAACTCACTGAGAAATTACCTAAAAACGATTCTGTGTGAAGTCACAGTCATCTGGATGTTGAAGGATCACACACCCTGAATTCATCTTTACTTCCACCAGGGCCTGGACCGTGTGTGACACTGAGAACCACTTCTGGGGGGGCCTCGCCACCTCAGGATGGGCGGAGTTTGCTCAGCAGCCTCCCAGTCCTGCTGCAGGTCCTCAGACACCTCCACCACAGCGTCGGGGACGTGTTCCCTAGAAATAATATACGGCGACCACCACGCGAGGGGAACATTGGCCGCGCCAGCCCAGGAGCAGAGGGCTCAGGTCCAGGGAGGGGAGACTTGCAGCAGGGCCTCTCGGGGAAGTGAAGAGCTTAGTGCCAACCTGCCAGGCCACCTGCGGTGTATACAGGAGCATGGATCATTCCAGAAGTCCTCAGCTGGGGGAGACCACCCCATTGCACCACGTCCCTCCTTTGGGGCCATCAATCCATCTGCAGGCATTCACACGGGCTGGCCGAGTGGTCAGCTGCCCCGGCAGGCCTGGCTGCTTCCCTCTGTGGTGCGTGTGACAGAGGACAGCACCCTTCCCTTCACTCCAAGGTCAGAGCACAGCATAACCATCCCGAGGACCAGAGACTGAATCCAGAGTCCCTGATGTGTCTTCCTTGCTGTGTGACCTTGAACAGGTCACTGAAATTGGGAAGCTGCAGGTTTTCACCATGCACAGTGGTGCCAATCTATCCTCGTGGGGTAGTTGCAGGTTAACTAAGTTGACTCATGGGAAGCCAGGAGCAAAATGGGGCAGGGTGTGGGCATCCTTCCAGCCTCCAAGCTCTCCCCAGGGGGAGCAGGAGCAGGAATACCAGGTTGGCAGGAGGTGAAATGATTATCACATTATTTCCTGGCAGACTAGGCTCTGAGAGAGGATGCACAAGGACACGGCACAGAGGCCTCCACACTGGAGATGGTCTTGGAGGGAAAACAGCCATGGCACCTGGCAACTGTGCCTGAGAGCACCCTAGCAGTTGTCGGGAGCAGGTGCCCTTCTTGGATTACAGACCGCTTGCAGGACAGGAATAACCCCTGCAGTCTGTGAGCGTCGCATGCCTCTGCTGTCTCACTCTTTAATCCCATCACGATGTTTGAGATATAGGCACAGTAGGCAAGCATCTTTGTCCCCACGTTACAGATGAGCAAACTGAGGCCATGACGTACTACTAGTCAGTGGCAGAACAGAGCTAGGACCTGCTTGTACCTCTCTGCTCTAGCACACTGTCAGCTTTGATGTTGGATGCTTCCATCAACCATAAGGAAATACATTCCCCTGGAATGAAAAGCAGACAATAAGTTTTTATCACATTATATTTAAACTGAAATAAAGTTGAAATAACATAGAAATAAAGTTGAGTGTGAATCAATTCTTTTAATTGAAAGGCTTGAAAACACATTGGATTTGTATAGTACTTTAAAAAGCACTGTGACGAATCTTCCGTAAGGTGGCAAATCGTTTTGACATGTGAATAGTCATCCTTAATGTTTCTGTTCTAAAGGTTTTTTTCTTCTTAAATATCACCTTTTCTTAAAACAGGTCACACCTTTGTGAATGGTCTGGGAGAGAAAGGGTTTGATAACACGGCTCTCTTTCACTTATGGGCTTTCGCAACAAGTACAGAAATAAGACAAATGTTTAAAAAAAGAAGAACTCTTGGAGGAAATTCTCTAATTTCTCTCCGGTTTCCTTTCTTGCCATTTCAGTGTGCTAGTAGCTTGGCTCATAAGAGTAGCAAAGCCAGCTGAGAATCTGGTAGGAAAGATGCCCTCGGGTCACGTCTACCTGGGTGCCCTTCCCTGCCCACTGCCAGCACCTGACCTTATCACACACCTCACTATGACCTCCTCCAAGAGTGCAATAAAAGCTGGGTCTGGACTTGGTGCTCGTTCTCCTTCCAGGTCAGCACAGTACAGCTGAGGTGGCGTGAGCCAGGGCTGAGGGACGACTAGGGCCCCTGTGGCAGTGCTGTAGACACAGGCCATCCTCCACCCCAAACTCCAGCAAGCTGTTGACACCTTCATAAGTATGGTGCTTATTCTCCACACTGTTTCTTAAAATGAGATTTGATCAAACCAGCAGAGTTTTATTTAAAAAGGTTTTCTTAAAAAAAATTCTTTTCAATCATTTATTGGCAAAAGATGTTAGAATAGTCATGAATACTCCAAATGACAAGATATACCCACAAGCATTTGATTAAGAAAAAGCTTTCTTAATTGAAGTATAGTTGACATATTAGTTTCAAGTGTATAACATAGTGATTTGATAACTTACACGCATCACACATGCTCACCGTGGTTAAGTGAGTTACCAGCCATCACTAGCCATTATGGACTCTGTTGTAATATTGTAATGACATTACAGTACTATTGACTATATTCTCTGTACTGTACTTCTCATCCCCGTGACCTACTCCCTGCATACCTGGAAGCCTGTACTTCTTGTTCCCTTTTGCCCTCTTTGCCCATCACCCCTTCTTCTTCCCTCTGCTAGCCACCAGTTTGTTCTCCATATTTACAGGTCTGATTCTGCTTTTAACTTATTTGTTCCATTTTTTTTAGGCTCTACATATGAGTGAAATCATATGGTATTTCTCTTTCTCTGTCTGACTTCTTTCACTTAACATCATATTCTCCTGATCCATCCATGTTGTCACAAATGGCAAGATGTTGTTCTTTGTTGTGGCTGAGTAATATTCCACTGTATATACAGCACTTCTTCTTTATCCACTCATCTATGGATGGACACTTGGGCTGCTTCCATAGTTTGGCTCTTATAGATAATGCTGCTATAACATAACAGTGATTTATCTTTTCAAATTGGTGTTTTCATTTTCTTTGCCCAAATACCCAATAGTGGAATTACTAGATCATAGGGTAGCTCTATATTTAACTTTTTGAGGACCTTCCTTCTGGTTTTCAGGATGGTTGCATCAGCTTGCTTTCTCACCAACAGTGCATGAGGGTTCCCCTTTCTCCTCACCCTTGCCAACACTGTTGTTTCCTGTGTTGTTGGTTTTAACAATTCGGACAAGTGTGAGGTGATGGTTCACCATGGTTTTGATTTGCATTTCCCTGATGATGAGGGATGTTGAGCATCTTTTCATGTGTCTGTTGGCCATTTTGTATGTCTTCTGAGAACTCTTTTTTTTAAACTAACTTAGAATTTTAATTTTGTGGGTTTGATGTCCTAGTTGGAATCTTTTCAGGTACCTCAGTTGTTATATTAGCCAAAATGTTTATGACCTAAACTCATTTAACAATAAAAGGAGCTTTGACAAACTGAGGGAGTGAAAAGGAGAACCATGTGGGAGAGTTTTCTCCTTGTTAAATTGTGAAAGAACGCTGGGTCCTGAAGTTCTACATGTGCCCCAATCCAGCTCCTTGCTTTTAAACAAGATCCCATCATAGTACTTTGTTTTCTACATTGATGAGAACTATCTCCTTAGCTTGAAAGTGAGATGAATGTGGCTCTGGACTCTTAGAGGCAAAAGGGAACTTGGTTCAAATCTGTCCATTTTATGGATGGAGAAACCAGGGAGGTGCATGGTGTTGGTTTCTGTTGACTGCTTGTTAGAGCAGGAGGAGGGCTGGGTGACACGAGGACAGGGGCTAGGTGACACAGGGGCAGGGGCTGGGGAGCAGGCAGTCTGACAGCTCTAGATTGTGTGCTGGTGAAACAAGCCTGCTTTCTGCCCAGCTGAAGAGTTAACCAGATGGAGACCAGTCATTACCAAGAGGGAATAACCTAGAGCCATACCCGCCTTGTCGGGTTGATTCCACGTTGCTTTATTGTGCTCTAAGACTTCAATCCGGTTACATGAATTGTTCAGTTTATTGACACTGTCTTCATCACCGCCCTGACAGGAAAAAGACTCCTTGATTCCCATTTGTTTTCCTTGCCAAAATAATAAAGCCTCTGTGATGAATGTTTGTAATATCCACCACCCCCCTCTTTTGGAAGAGAGAGCAAGAAAAAAGCAGGGGGAAGGGAGCAATAATCACCTTAACAGTAAATGGAAAAAGTAAAGTGTGCAAATAATGGATCTGATGGCAGCACGAACTTAGGGTTCTGAGAAAGGAAGGGTGGGGGATGGGAGGGGGGAGGGAAAGGAAAGGAAGGATGGAGGAAGTAGGGAAGGAGGGAATGGGAGGAAGGGGAGGGAGGGAGGGACGGAAAGAGGAAGAAGGGAGAGAAGGGAGGAAGGAGGGAAGAAAGAGGGGAAAAGGAGGGAAGAAGGAGAAAGTAGGGAAGGATGGAAGGAAGGAAAGTGGAGGGAGGGAGGAAGGAGGGAAGGAGGAAAGAAGTAGGGAGGGATGGAAGGAGGAAGGAAGGAGACAAGGGAGGAAGGAGGGAGGGAGGAAGGAAGGAGGAAGAAAAGAAGGGGAGAGAAGGAGGAAGAAAGGAAGGAGGAAGTAGGGAGGGATGGAAGGAGGAAGGAAGGAGGAGGGAAGGACGGAAGGAGGGGAACACAGAAATTCATAGTACATTCTCCTTGCAAACACATTTCACCTCCTGAGTGGAGGACCAAGCCTGTGGAAAGGTAGAAATGCAGGAGGCATCCATCACTTCGTTCCTTGTAAAGGAAGGAAGGGGCTTGGAGAAGAGATAAAATCTGGAACTTGAGAGAATCAGGAGGGAGGTGAGAATGAGGAGCAGGCCCCCTCTCACCCACCCCACCCCCAGAACAGAAAAGCACCAGGACAGCCTCCCTGCGGGAACAGCCAGGAAAGCTGGGAAGGGAAATCAGCAGCACCGTGTCACACCTCATCACGGGGGCTGTGGGGGTGCTATTTTTGCAGGGCTTTTTAAAAGCATACAGCTCACACAGTTCTACAGGCACCTGCTCTGATTCTTCCTGATTCCTGCTCAAGTGAGATAATACCCACTTAGGAGGAGGTCCTGATGGAAAGCCAAGGACCCCCTGCTGGCCTCCAGGAGCCAGGATGCAGCTTCTTCAGTGCACACCGCCCCCTCCTCCTCCCCCCCCCACCAGAATGAGAGGGTCACCATCATCCTCTGCCAGTGCCCACAAGGACAGGGTGTCAGTCCCATTGATTGTAGGGAGCCAGGGGCTCCAGGCAAGGGAAGACACTAATTCTGGGCCTTGCTCTATCCTTGCTAATCACACAGCTGGGATCTGGCCACTGAGATGCAGAAACCCACTGGCCCATGATCAAGCAGTGTTGGGTGCCAGAGCCAGGGCAGAGGCTGGAGTGGGCATCAGTCTCAGTGTCTGCCTCACTTGCAGACCATGCTCCTACATGAGCCAAAAGAAAACTCTAAATCATAAGACAGGATGATTTAGGCTATAGCCAACTGACATATGCCATCAGAAAAGTAATCCTTTCTTGGGGGCTTCACCAGCTCTCCTGATTTGGGGGCCACCTCCAGGTGCAGAGATCTGATGCCACATGACAGGCACACATGCATGTGCTTCTAGATTGTCTCCAGGATTCTGCCCCTGCTGCCCTGGTGATCTTCCCTTCCATTTCACCTGGGAAAGTTCTCTGTCATGCAGCCCCACACCTGCTTACCAGACCCACTGGGACAATGCATGAGTCCCCAGACACACTCACCTCCACCTGCCCTGTAAGCTCAAATGGGGCTCAATTAGCCAGACAGCTACACAGGTGCACAGAGCACCAGCAAGAAGCTTGGAGCTGTGGGCTGTGGCACCTAATCTGCCTCAGCAGGTTGTTTGGTGCTTGACTTTTCTGTACCTGAGTCTCTACAAAATAAGAGAAGTTATTCCAAATTGTCTACTAGATGTTATTTTTTTTAAAGATTTTTATTTATTTATTCATAGACACACACAGAGAGAGAGGCAGAGACACAGACAGAGAGGGAAGCAGGCTCCATGCAGGGAGCCCGATGTGGGACTCGATCCCGGGTCTCCAGGATCACACCCCAGGCTGCAGGCAGCGCCAAACCGCTGCGCCACCGGGGCTGCCCTCTACTAGATGTTATTATAAAATTATGATTATGCTTATGATTTAAACATATAAGGCTATTTGCTTGGATTTTGTTTATGCTAAGATGATAGATTAGCTCTACAGAAAAGCTAATCTTAGGATAGCACACTTAACATGCCAGATAAATTAGAAGAAAACAGCCTCTTTTGATGAATGGCTGACTTCGAGGACAACGAAAGCAATTCACCAGCCAGAGACACATATCCACATTCCCCACCCTGGTATCTGCCAGTCCCTTGTGGTCCTGGCCTGGCTTTAAAGGACCTCACACTCAGAGAGAGATAACCTAAATCTGAGCATGGAGGCTAGAGCCTGAAGCCAGGATGCCTAGGATGATACCTTTATCAGTAAATAGAAATCCCTGCCCACAGAGGGTCACCATAAAGACACAGGCTAGCCCCAGTCTCAGCCCTGAAGGGAGCATGAGAAGTCTTCCTGGGAACTCCTGGCCATAAGCTGTGCTCATGTGGTTTGAAGCCCAACTGTTAACTGAATGTGTGATTTAAAAAAAAAAATGGAAATGTGAAGTTTTCCTGGGTTGATAATACCTGAAAGAAAGAAAGTCAAATCTTCTCTTGAGAAATGGGTTGTATCAAGGTGTATATACAACTCAGAGAATTATTAGAAATATATTCTGGATATGGAAACTATAGTAACTTAGACAGCTCTTCCCCAAATGAAATACCCAGGTACAAATCTAAAAAAAAAAAAAAAAAAAAAAGCATATGATTTATATGCTGAAAACTCCAAGATGCTCTTGAAAGAAAACAAAGTAGACCTAAATAAATGGAGAGGCATACCATGTTCATAAACTAGAAGACTCAATATAGCCAACATACCATTCTCCCAAAATTGATCTATAGATCTAATGGAATTCCAATAAAAATCCATGATGGACTTTTCACAGATATAGAGAAGTTGATTTTATTATTTTTTTTAAGATTTACTTATTTATTCCAGAGAGAGAGAGAGAGAGAGAGAGAGCAGGGGGAGGGGCAGAGGAAGAGAATCTTGAAGTAGACTCCCCACTAAACAAAGAGTCCAACGTGGGGCTTGATCTCATGACCCATGAGATTATGACCAGAGCAGAAACAAAGAATTGGGCACTCAACTGACTGAGCCACACAGGTGCCCCTAGAGAAGTTGACTTTAAAATTTACATGGAGGGTCAGAGGAAGAAGAAGAGCCAAATTATTTCAGAAAAAGGTGAATAAAGTTGGAAGAATACACCACTAGGCTTGAAGACTTGTATAAATCTGTAGCAATCAAGGCAGCATGACATTACAGAAGGGATTCAGGTCATAGAGTCCAGAGACAGAACCACGCGATGTGAATGTATGGTTTTTGATGAAAGCACAAAAATATTTCAATGGAAAATATAGTCTTTTCAGCAAATTGTGTTGGAAATATTGGTCATCCATGTAAAAAAAATCTTGATATAACCCTCATACATTATACAAAAATTAACTAAAATAGGTCTTAGAACTAAATGTGAAACATAAAATAATAAAACTTTAAAAGAAAGTATAGGAGGAATTGTTTATGATCTGAGAACAGGTAGAGTTGATAGCTGTGGCTTCAAAAGCACAATTCATAAAAAGAAAAATCAGTAATTGGACTTAATCAAAAGTAAAACCTTTTGCGCTGTGAGAGACCCTCCTATACAGATGAAAGCTGACCTACGGTAGAAAGCATTTGCCACTCATGTCCAGTAAAGGACTGGCATCCAGAACATAGAACTTCTGAAAGTTGACAGCAAGAAACAAACAGCCCAATGAAGAAATGGGCAACAGACATATCACCAAAGAGAACATATAGGAAGCATTGGGCAAACATGGTTAACCACTACAGAATGCCACTTAAACCATGGTGAGATACTCCTACCCACCTCTAAAGCACCTTCAGTGAAACACTGTGACATTGGGATGCTGGTGACCAGGGCCAAGACTGGATGCTCACATGTCACTGGCGGAAACGACAGGTGAGTGGCGTGGCCACCCTGAGAGACTCTCAGGGGCTCTGGTAACTGGAGCAGACACCTACCATGTGACCAGCATTCCCACTCCCCCCTAACTACCTTTGAGTAGTGGGTCTCAGTCAAGACAATTACCCCAAGGGACATTTACCTAAGTCTGGAGACACTGTGGTTGTCACAACTGGGTAGCAATGCTATTGGCATCTGGTGCTTGGAGGCCAGAGATGTTGTCAAGCATCCTGCAGTGTATAGCATAGCCCCCAAACTCTTTATCTGGCCCAAAATATTAGTCACACTGAGGTTGAAAATCCTGCTCGAAAACAGGCTCACCAAAAAGCCTGCACAGGAATGTTTATAGAAACTCTAGTCTTAAATATCATAAAAACCCAGAGAATAACCTAAATGTATTTCAGCAACAAACGAGCAGATAAAAAGAGATACACCATGCACCATGACATGGCTCAGCAATAAGTAGGGGCAAGGTGCTAATAAACCCGACAGGGAGGATGGATCTCAAAAGACGTTACTTATGCCCAGTTGTGGAAGGCTGCCTGGAAGGTCACATACTGTGTGATTGCTTGCATACTGCATTTCAGAAAGACAAAACTGGTGAGACAGCATGGGAGGGGGTGGTTTCCTAGGGACAGGTGTCAGGTTAGGGTATCAAGGTAGAGGGTTAGTGAGCGCGAGTGTGGAGGGGTGAGGGCGTTATTTGCCATCAGATTTGTGGTGGCCAAATGAATATCTTAGGTTACTATTCAGAGTTGCACACTCCCCTGTCCATTTTACTGCGCATTAATTTAAAAATAATATTAAAAAGTAATCATTAAAAATGATAAGAGAAGCAAACTAGGAGGAGACATCTGCAACACAAAAGATTATTGTCCAGAATATCTAAATAGCTCTTGTGCATCAAAAGGAAACACAGAACCTCACAGACATGAGCGAAACACGTGAACAGACATTTCACAGGAGATGGGAGCAGGAACACGAACAGCAAAACAAAAACAGAGACAGAGAATAAAAAAAGATGTGCAACCTCATTAGCCACCAGAAAAATACATATTAAACTAAAAATGAAGTAATAATGCATATTGCCCTCATTGGTGGAAATCAAATAGTCTGATTAGCAGGCAGCTTGAGGATACGGAGTAGCTGAAACTCTCAGACACTTAAGTCGAGAAGAATTAATTGGTAAAATCTCTTTTAAAATCTGGCTTTGGAGGTTAAGGGGGGGTTCTCCTGAAAGATAGGTCCACACCCTAACCCTGGCACCTGATTTAGAAAAAGGGTCTTTGCAGATGGAATCAGTGAGTGATCTTGAGATGCAATAACCTCGGCTTACCCGAACGGGCCCCAATACCAATGTCACGTGTCCTTACAGGAGGCAGAGGGAGATTTGCGTCAGAAGAGGAGAGATATCCCATGTGATATGGGAAGCAGAGGCTCCGGGGCTCATCCCACCTCAGTCTCAGACTCTGGCCTCCAGGACTGCAAGAGAATAAATCTCTCCTGCTGGGAGCCCCCCATTTGAAGTCGTGTGTTGGTGGCTGCCGGACTCGAGCACATCTACTGAAGTTGAAGGTGTGCACACTTCTATGACCCAGCTAATGAATTCTCAGATGAAGTCCCATTTCGTAAGCACTTCGCTTTTCCATTGTGAGAGCACATTTCCCTCTAGAACTCAGGGCCTGGGCATGTGTAATGGGAGCAAAAGTACGCAGTGCTTCTTCTGGAATGCTCTCTGTTGTCTTCTGTCTCATTTTATTCTCTTCTGCTCTATTCTATCCCTTTTCCACTAAAAAATAAAGTGCTAGTTACATCTCACAAAATCAATCTCCTAATCCACTGAGGGTCACAAGCAACAGTTTGGAGCACCTCTTGCCCATGTTTGCACCAGGACACACAATACCGAAGGTTCACAAACCCCAAAGATGATGACGTGAAGTGGGGTCGGTGCCACGTCCCTCGGTGGGAGAGCAGCTACACACTGTACATGGGAACAGAGGACATGAATGAAATCCAGTTACTTGAACCAACATGAGTAAATCTCAAAAACATGACAGGGAGTGAAAAAAGTAAGTTGTGGAAGAATATATACTTAGTGGTCTGTTTACATAAAGGTCAAAAAACGAGGGAAAGAAAATGTTTCTCAGTGACACACAGATGGGGGAACTACTTTTAGTAGGAAAGGGGATGGTGAGGACAGAGCTCGGGGTACCCTGAGTGGACCCTGTGCCTGGGGGAAGGGGTGTGAAGGAGGAGGGACCCAGGAAGGACCCCAGAGGTCCACTTCCATTTACCTGATCTTAGATTTCCCCGACACCGGGGCTGGGGCTCTGGGCACCATTTGCACTGGGTGCAATGTGTTATATCGTCATCCTTCTCTTGGGGGCTACGGCGAGTTGCCTGCCTCGTACACATTCTCTTTTTCCTTCCAAGGACTGGAATTTTTCTTTGGAGCAGCAATGTTCCCAGTCCAAACACTCCAGTATTGTTGAAGCAAGTCTGTTTACAGAGCCCCTAAGGGCCATGCTCTGCATTCCCTCATTGGTCCATTTGCTTAACACACGTATTCAATGCACCTGCCGCATTCCTGGCACCGTGCTCTATGCAGGCAGGGCAGGCAGCGGTGAATGAGAAGGCACATCATCGCCCTCATGACCTTACAAAGTGATGATATAGTGTCCATGTTATGTAACACGGTCCGCATGTAATTCTAATAAGATTAAAATTTGTTTTAATTGTATGGCTGTAATATAGGACATTCTGCATTTTCTCCAGAATTGGAAATTTTAACCATGTGCACAAAAATCAGAGCGATAGTGTCAGGGTCTCATTTTGCTTTTCCGGCTTTTTTTCTGCCCTTGTTTATCTCTGTCTCAGCTTGTTCTGACGTTGTATATTCAACAACAACAAATCGTTGCTCCTTTTACAATTGAATAGAACTTTTCAAACAGAATGGAAAGATGGCCTCTGTTCTAAGACTGGTCTTCTCTGGCTTTCTCCTCACCCCAGCTAGGAACATGGTTTTGTATAAACCTACAAACATTGTGCCCCCCTCCACACACACACATTGGATTTCTCTATTTCAGCTTGTGATTATTCTAGGTCTTCTGTGGCATTTAAAGGTTGGGGAAGGGACCTCATGATAACTCCCAGTGCCCTTACCTTTTGAAGGAGCATAAGATCTACCCAGCATAGCTTTACTTACAGCATCTCTTCAAAGACTGCCCATCAAAGCCGGAACAAAGTCTAACTCTTGGCAGAGCATAAAACACCTTTCAAAGATGAGACTCCTTTCCTCATGCCTCTTCCCTGCATATGGCACTCCAGCTCGGCTGCAGCATCCTGCAGATCGGCAACTGTAACCCAGAGCTCTCAGAATGTAAGTCAAGCCCAAGAGGCAAGTGAATATTTGCAGAACTGAATTAATTACTATTAATCAAACACTTATTATGGGCTAAGCATTGTGCCACACCTGCTGGTGCACAAGACAGAAACTCTAAGTGACATCCAATGAACACTGACCAAAGGAACCAAAGAAATTGCTACAGAGGAGGTGGCAGTGAAAGAAATACATCTGTTCAGCATTTCTGAGTACAAAGTGTTTTCACGTGTATGTTCTCCTCTGATTCTTATAACACACTGGGAGAATGGAGCTGGTACCTGCTGTCCCGTTTTACAAATGAAGAAACTGAAATCCAGAGACATAGATTTTCCTAAGCAAATGGTTTGAAAAAGTAGGAATTCAAGTAGAGATATCCTGGCTCCCCACTTCTGTATTCTTCTAGTGAGTCCTGACCTGACCAACCAGCCACTGACAAACATCCGCTGAGCACGTCTCCTGGATGATACTGTTTTCAGGGCTTGGCACCCAGCAGAGAAGACACACCTGGTTTTGTGAACGTAAAGGTCCCTGTCCGTCAACTGAGCACAGGCTCCCTGAGTGGTGTGGCACACACAGCTGCCTGGGAGGAGGCTTTCTTTGGACGGAGATTGTGACAGGGGATTCTGACCCGCTTTCTCCTCTGGCAAGCTGGTGCCTGTGTCCACCTGTGAGGTCCAGAGGTGTCTTTGCAGTCATTAAAGAGAAAAATGGGCTGTGTCTGCCCATCACTCTCTAGCTGTCAGAACTCTCTCTCTCGTTCACAGAAAATCAGACTCGTTTGGCAGCCCTCATCTTTATGAAGTCATACTGGCGGCTCTGGCATCCTGATTTATTCAAGATGTGTCTACATTAACCATGTGATGGTTCTTCTCTCTTGTTCACCGAGGATTCTCTCCGATACAGGCACCTTCAATCTAAAACCCTTCATTATTTCTGTGGTGGAGAACATTGCAGGTCCTTTAAGAGTGAGCAAGACTTGCCACACCTATGCTAAGACTTTGCTTTAGTAAATACTACGTTCTTTGAACTCAGGCAGCTTGGGAATTGATCTTTTGAATTTCTGCTTCCCATAAAAAATAGTGTGAATCCTCTTAATATTATTCTTAGTTATTAGATAGAACAGTTGCAATGACTGATAGTTCTAGAAAGCCCTCAAAAAATAATATTTGGTGTTTTCTTTTCTTTTTACATTTTTAAAATTTGTTTTTTTTTAAAGATTTTATTTATTTATTCATGAGAGACAGAGAGAGAGAGAGAGAGAGAGAGAGAGGCAGAGACACAGGCAGAGGGAGAAGCAGGCTCCATGCAGGGAGCCTGACATGGGACTGGATCCCGGGTCTCCAGGATCACACCCTGGGCTCCAGGCGGCACTAAACCGTTGCGCCACCGGGGCTACCCACATTTTAAAAATTTGAACTCAATTTGCCGAAATATAATATGACACCCAGTGCTCATCCCATCAATTGCCCTCTTCATGCCCCTCACCCAGTTACTCCATGCCCCCACCCATCTCCCCTTCTGCAACCCTTTGTTTGTTTCCCCCCTCTCTAATTTTTCTCACTCAGTTCCCCTCCTTTCCCTTATCATCTCTTTCACTATTTCTTACATTCCATGTATGAGTGAAATCATGTTTGGTGTTTTCTATCCCAGATGCTTTAACCAAAGCATGGGTTTACAAAAAAAAAAAAAAGATTTTATTTATTTATTCATGAAAGACACGCAGAGGCTGAGACATAAACAGAGGGAGAAGCAGGCCCCGTGAGGGGAACCCAACGCAGGACTCAATCCCAGGACCCCGGGATCATGACCTGAGCCAAAGGCAGATGCCCAATCATTGAGCCAACCCAGGTGCCCCAAATGCTGTGGTTTTGAACACAAAATTCACTTCACTATGTCTCTCATTTTGAGTAGGTGAAAGTATCCAAAAGGAATACTTTACAAATGCAGCTTTTAGACATTACTAACATACTAATATGACTATGAATAAATTTCTGTTTAAATGGCCCATTTTGTGTGGATTTATCCAGCATCAACTAATGGATGTTCATTAAGTAGGTCTTTGGATTTCCAATCTCTGCCTCAGACTCAGCCTCAAATTAGCTCAACAGACTTTCAAGTCAGTCAAAAGGCAGCCCAACAGAAAAATACAGAGAGAAATGTAAAATACTTCCTCTGCATTGTCCTGATAATATTTTAAGAGTCATCAAACTTGTGTTGTACACTTATGATTGAGAAGGAATCAGGTATCTTCAGAAATATGAGAGGCGTTATCAGTAAGTCTTCAACTGCAAATAACAGAAGATCCAAAAGTGCTAGAAGCCACAAGGATGTTTAATTAGTTCACATAAAAAATATCCACAGTGGGCTGCTCTGGAGAGGCACATGGCCCAATTTCATTCTGAAAATCCAGGCCTTGGGGCGCCTGGGTGTCACAGTGGATTGAGTGTTTCACTCTTGGTTTCAGTTCTGGTCATGATCTCAGGGTCGTGGGATTGAGCCTGGTGTTGGTCTCCAAGCTCAGTGCGTAGTCTGCTTGAAGGTTCTCTCTCTCTCTCCCTCTGCTCCTACCCCGACTCCTGCTCTCTCTTTCTTTAAAACAAACAAATAAACAAACAAATAAATAAATAAATAAATAAATAAATAAATAAATAAATAAATAAAATCTTTAAAAGAGAGAGAGAAAACCCAGGCCTTTTCTCCATTTCCATTCTGTCACTTCCAGGGTATTGACCCTTCGTCCCTACTCCCTCCTCCACAAAGTCTGTATTTATAATATTTGGTCACACATCATACAAATTCACTGAAGAAAAATTAGTAAAAGAGTTATAATTCCATCATCCCAAAGATGGGCAGTGTTGATATATTGGTCTATAAACTTCCAATTATTTTCTTTTTCATACAAACAGACGTATTTATACATTTACAAAAAATTGGTTTCTACAAACTCTTTGTAACCTGCTTTTGTCTCCCAATGAATTATCATAAATGTATTCTCTTGCTAATAAATATGTCTATGGTTGTGTAATATTCTATTGAATGGGTATATTTGTACATTTTCTAACCCCTGTTTTTAAATTTTTTTATTAGTTTCAGGGTAGAATTCAGTGATTCATCAGTTGCATACAACATCCAGTGCATATCCCATGAGGTGCCCTCCTTCATGCTCATTACTGAGTTACCCCATCTCCCCACCCTCCTCCCCTCCAGTAACCCTCAGTTTGTCTCCTATGATTAAGAGTCTCTTATGGTTTGTCTCCCTCTCGGTTTGTATCTTATTTTATTTTTCCCTCCCTTCACCTATGATCCTGTTTTGTTTCTTAAATTCCACATATAAGTGAAATCATATGGTATTTGTCTTTCTCTGACTGACTTATTTCACTTAGCCTATACCCTCTCGTTCTATCCACATTGTTGCAAATGGCAAGATTTCATTTTTCTGATGGCTGAGTGGTATTTGACAATTGTGGACATTGCTGCTATGAACATTGGGTTGCAAGGGCCCCTTTGAATCACTATGTTTATATCCTTTGGAGAAGTGCCTAGTAGTGCAACTTCATTGTTTTTTTCTTAATTTTTCCCTAATTTTTGCTCTTACAAATAACTGTGATAAATATTCATGCAAATATTTTCTTGAACTTGTCCTTTTATCCCTACTTTTGTTGACTAATGGTCACAAGATAGCTGCCTCAACTCAAAGCAGCTGCATCTTAGGCAGGAAGGTAAGAGGCATTGGAGAAGGGAAGTCTTCCCTTGTGAAGATGTACCTTTTCATTGGGAAAGAAAATGTTTCCAGAATATCCTTTGAATGACTTTCTCTTATACCTCATGGCAAGAGCTCAGCCACGCACATGTCACAGACCATCCCTGGCAGAGTGGAATAGAAGTCTCAGGGCTATTTCAGACCAGTCATGTCCCCTGAACTCAGGGCAGGAGTCTGCCTTCTCCAACATCAGGTGTTTTCTTCCCTATCTGAATAAGACGGGGGCTGTGATAGCAGGGAAGACAGAAAGACAGGAGAACATGGCTTCTGGGCGGGCGATGCAAGTGTCTGCATGGTGTCGGGCTGCACCAAGGGCTCAGAGGCAGCTTCCTCCCCAACTCAGTGGCTTTCACTCAGAAGATAACATCTAACCAAGATAGAATTTATATTAGATATTTCTATCACTCAGTCTAACCAGTAATGCTTGTAACCCGAACTTCATAGGCAGCAGGCCAGCCTGAGTCCCTGATGCAGCATCTTTCCTTGGGGTGATTGGCCAGTTTGCTGGTGGCAGGTTGATTGCATTGGACCACTTCCATCATGGAAGGGAGAGCACTTTGCTCTCATTGGAGTAGACACTTACTTTGGACATAGATTTGCCTCCTCTGCATGTAGTTCTTCTGCCAAGACAACCCTCCACGTACTTCTAGGAGTACCTTATCCACCACAAGGTATTCCACACAGCATTGATTCTGGTCAAGGAACTTACTTCACAGCAAAAGAAGTGCAGTGATGGGTCCATACTCTTAGAGTTAGTGATCTTGCCATGTTCCCATGAAGCAGCTGATTTGGTAAAACACTGGAATGACTTTTTGAAGACTCCAGCATAGCACCAGCTAGGTGGTGATACCTTGTAGGGTTGGGTCAAGCTTCTCCAGGAGCCTGCACATGCTCTAAATGAGTGTCCAATGGATGGTGCCATTTCTCCCCTAGCAAGGATTCATGGGTCCAGGAATCAAGGGGTGGAAATGACAGTGGCATCACTCACCATTACTCCGGGTGACCCCTTGGCAAAGTGTTTGCTTCCTGTCCTGAAACCTTATGTTTTGCTCTCATGAGGGTTTCCATTGCAGAAAGAGGAAAGCTTCCACCAGGAGACAAAATAATGATCCCATTGAACTGGAAGTTAACACTGCCACTGCTACGTTGGGCTCATATTTGTCTGAATTAACAGGCAAAGAAGGAAGTAATTATGCTGGTGAGAGTGATAGATCCTTATTACCAAGGGGAGACAGGACTGCCATACATAATGGAAATAGAAAGAGATATCTGGCATCCCATAGGGCATCTCCTTATATTACCATGCCCTGTAACTAGAGTCAGTGGAAAATACAGCAACCCAGTGCAGGCAGGGCTAGTAGTGGCCTAGACCCTTCAAGAATGGAGGTTTGGGTCCCCACCAGGTAAAGAACTACAACCAGCTGAGCTGCCTGCTGAGGACAGAAAGAGTACAGAATGAGTAGAGGAAGAAAGTAGTTATAAATACCAGCTACAGCCATGTGACCAGTTGTAGAGATGAGGACGATTATTTTCAAGAGTGCTTCTCTCACGGGATCTCAAGGAGAAGAGTGAACACTACCCAAAGACTTTCATCCTCTTCTGGGAAAAGAGTTAGCACATGAGCAGCTCTATGCAGCACGGCTGTACCATGTTAGGCAGGAGCATGGCTTTGTTTTTGTCATTATGTGGAGAGGCAACGTGGCTTTGGGCCCTGTTGTGGGTCTCAGGTTGACAAGGGGTAGGCTGTGACCATCAGTTTTATGTGTCAACTTGGCTAGGCCACAGTACCCAGTTTTTCAATTCAACATTTATCTCAGTGTTGCTGAGAAAGTATCTTGTACTTACTACCTACTGTCAGTTGCACTTAAGTAGAGGAGATTGTCCTGGATGATCTGGTGGGGGAGGAAGGAGGCTGACACACTCACTTGGAAGACTTACAGAACAGAACTGAGGTCTTCCCTGAGGGAGAAGAACTTCCCATGGGTGTCAGCTCCTGCCTGAGCATCCTAGTGGCCATCCTAGTGGCCATCCTACTTGTGAAGCCAGACTCCACAACTGTATGAGCCAACCCCTCGCAGTAGCTCATGCTGTCTCCACCTCTCCACCCCCTACCTCTCATTCTGTATGTGGTTCTACTTCCCTGGTGGGACCCTGACTGATACAGATCCTAAGGTTTGTGACTCAGAAAGTGGATTTTCCTGCTTTCTCCAGCTTTTCCTCTGAGGCCAAGTGTGTTCGTGTCAAACTTTTAAAATATTTTCACGTGAAAAGAATGCCATGTCAGAATTAATAATTTCACTTATATAAAGTAATATAATGGAGATAAAATGATAATTCAGGCTCATATATATTACCCTAAGTGTTGGTATTAATTTAACCCACATGTCACAGTGTTTGTCATGTCCACAGACCACGCATTGCCCTGGATCCTCAGTACTGATACACAGAGTTGGCTTTGTCCCTGGTTTTAGAGAAGTTACCCCAACAGCTAAACAGCTTCTGGGGCCCCTATTCAACCAGAGATCACAATCTTAGGTAATTGGCCAATTTAGGAATGATGGGAGTTAATAGTTTGGAGAAAAGGAAAGTCTTGATCCAGGCCAGTAGTACCAGTGCATTGTGCTTAGTAGCTCGGTAGGTCTAGTCTGCCAAGGGCACAGAGACGCTTGACAGAAAAAAAGTTGCATTTGTTAGGAACTCACAGATCCTGTAAGACTCTCATCAAGATTCCAGAGCCGTGCCTCCAGGGTGCAGCGTAACAGCCAGGGACCAAACACTGCCCTCCCCCCATGTGTCTAAGTGGGGTGTCCTCACTGGCAGCCCTGAGACTGGACACCGTCCTCACACACAGACTGTATTCAGCAAACAAGCGGGAGACTGAGTCCTGGGCTCTGCAGCCCTGGGAGGTGGGAGGCAGGAAGGGAAGCCGGAAAGAAAACCCCAAGGGGCAGCTGGGACCAAGGCAGGGGGTGCACACCCTGAGGGGGGCCCCTGATGACAGTGGTTCTGGAAGAGGGAGCGATCTGTGGTGTCAAGCACCATACACTGAGTCACTTACCATAGTTTAATTTTATTTTGCTTCATGTTAAATTATTGTATTTTATCTATAGCACTCCATGGAAAAGCAACCTATGGATTTTAATGGATTGTTAAGAGTCAACATGTCAGCCCTTTCTCTCAGGAATATGTGCACACATGTGCACACACACACACATACACACATATACACCACAATACCCACAGATACACATGTACACACATGTTCACATACCACACAACCCCCGTACATACCTAATGCACATACAGTGCACACATGTGTTCTCATATTCACACACATCACAGTGCCCACGCATACACATGAGCACACATGTTCACCACACAGCCCTCCACATGCACTCAGTGCATACAGTGCACATGTGTTCTCATGCACATACACATGTTCACGTGTACACCACTAGCCCCCACACCTAATGCACATAAAGTGCACACATGTGCTCTCATGTGTGTGCACATTCATACACACAGACATGCGCATGTTCACATGTACACCATCCCCACATGTACATGTGCACACATATGCACACATCACACACCTGTACATGTCCACCCACTCACCATACACGCCCACCCATACACACGCACACACCTCATCACACCCCTACTCTCACATCACTTCACACATTCTCCTTCCTTCCTTCATATCGTCTATGAGCTTTTCCCCCACCTTTTCACTCAGGCATGAGTGCTCTCTTTTCAAACAAGCTTTACAGGGCATGCTCGGCTACATGGTGCAGAAGTGTAAGGTGTTCGGTGATGAGTTTCCATGCGTCCCTGTAATCAATCCCTTCCTTCCTGTGCCCACTGTCCCCCCCCTCCGTCCCCTCCCAGCAATCACAGATCTGCCTCTGTCTCCATAGTTTTGTTTGTGTTTTATAGATTTTTGTGTAAATGGAATTGTAGAGTGCCTCCTTTGTTTCCCTCACACAGATGAGCAACTCTGAGATTCACCCACATTACTGTGTATCCCTGGTTTGTTCCTTTTTATTTCTGAAAATATCCCATGCAATGGATACACCATGGTTTGTTTGTCCATTCAGCTGTTGAAGGACCCTTGGGCTGTTCACAGTTTTTGACTGTTTTAAATAGACTGTTGTGAAGATTCGTGTAAAATCCTTGCATGAAAGCATAAATGCTCTTATTTATTTGGGGTCAATCCTGGGGGTGGGTGGCTGAGTCCTATACTAGGTGTATGTTTTATAAGAAACTGCCAAACTATGTTTCCGAAGTGGAAACCCCTCACTAGGGGGGCCCCAAGGAATTCTAGTTGCCCCATGTCCTTGCCAACACTTGGTATCATCAGGTTCGGGCTTTTTTTATTTTTTTTTTATTTTTATTTTTTTAATTTTTATTTATTTATGATAGTCACAGAGAGAGAGAGAGGCACAGAGACACAGGCAGAGGGAGAAGCAGGCTCCATGCACCGGGAGCCCAATGTGGGATTCGATCCCGGGTCTCCAGGATCGTGCCCTGGGCCAAAGGCAGGCGCCAAACCGCTGCGCCACCCAGGGATCCCAGGTTCGGGCTTTTTTTAAAATTAAACATTTTTAAATCTTAGTGTGTGTAATGTATTATGAGCTATTTTTACTTGGACATGACATGCCCCAGGCTAAATTTAAGTGGGCCTCAAGCTCATGTGTCTGCACTCACACTGGGCACCCAGGGCACCTCTCAGTGAGCAAGGGTCATATCCAGCCCACATTCCACTGCAGTGAAAACCACCCCCTCTGTGGTTCTATTTTGGTCTGCGTACAACCTTTGCTCAAGGAACGTACTTTAAAAATGTTTGAAAGCCACTGTCCTGAGTAACTCCCTGACTTCATTCAGACGTGGACTCGCTTGTGACCCCCACCACACTGGGAGGTACAGAACTTGCCAGGAGAACTCACTGCCCTGGGAGGCAGATGTTGGAGGGGGATGGCACCTCAGGGCTCAGGATCTGTCCTGTGTCCTCCAACAGAAGTCACCGGCTCACCAGAGATGGAGAAGCTGGCCTCCACCCTGGACAGGGGGAGGTAGGGGGGAGGCTGGGACGGTGCGGGGTGGGACATGAGCCAGGTACTTCTTGTCAGGGGCTGAACCCCTGCCATGTCCCTCCTGGAGTCTGGCTCCCGGATGACCATGAGAGCCTGCAGCCCCAGGGTCAGGGGCCTGCTCCCCTTTCCCACAACGGTGCTCCCTCAGGGGAGATGTCACATCCTCGCCTTCTGCCAAGAGGCTCCTAAGCTGTCTCTTCATCAGTCTATGACATCTGTGGCTCCTTCCCACCCTCAGTGAGCTAGGAGAACACCTGACTCACTCAGCTCCAGGGGTCTGGCCTCTCTAACTGGCTCTTGGCCTTCCTAAACTTGATTTTTTGAAACTGGATTTTCCTAGCCTTGGGACCTGACAGGCTACAGCCAAGCCTCCAGCGTGTCTCTAGAGAGATGACCTGCACAGGTTCAGACAATTCCCATTAAATTAAAAGCTCCAAGTGAAGCTGATAAACACACAGCACAGTCAGGCATGCCAAGAGTTAAACTGCTTAGCCCAACTCCTCTGGGGACAGTCGAACAGAAGTAGGAAAGGAGCTGAAGTACCAAACCAAGGAGGATGAGCAGCTCCAGAATAGTGTGAAAATGACTGCCAGCTGTTTGTGACAATGGATGGGTTGTTACCAGTGGTGAATTCCCCACCCCCGGAGCAGAATACATGATAGATATGATGGACCAAGCACTGAAGTATTGCCAGAGCCAGTCTCAGCAGAGGACAGATGCTGGCCTTGTCCACGCTCACTTGCCACCCCTCGAGCTGCTTAGCAAGCCGACTTTGGGCTGAAATCTTTGTGTCTTGAGGGAGGAGCCACTGGCCAGACACACTGGCACATGGGGTTGTCCATTCCCTGTGGGCAACGGCCTCCCTAGACTCCTCTTCCCAGGACCAAGTGGTCCTCTCAGCTGGAAGACATCGCCCTTGTCCCAGAAACAGTTGGATAAAGGCATGTCAGGGTAGAGGAGACCTACAGTGCTTGGACCCGGGGGGAGAGAGATCAGCCCACTGGGCTTGAGCTCTGCTCTCCTCACCAGATTTCCCGCTAGTCCCCTCCCCAGCTTGACTTCTCCCTGAGGACCTCAGCATCACCTAGAAGAGACCACAGGTGCTCTTTGAAAACAGCCTTGTCCTGCCTTGCCACTTCACTGCAAAGGAAGAAATAAAGAAGAAAACAAAATTGTTGACCACTTTGGAAAAATAAATATTTATTTTATTCTCTCTGGACAAATGGTGACAAGACACAGCTGTAGCAATGCATCCCAGAGGACTGGGGTAGGCCATCTGCCTCCCTTGATCAAAAGGGGAACATGGCTCATTTCTGCCTGAATCAGCAATATCACCCAAGTTTTCCTTCATTTGTCCGTTGATTCTAGTTATTTCAGCAGGTAAGCATTGCATCCTACTTGCAAAGAGACCATCAAGATAAAAGGCCAACACAGTGAGGAGGCAGGGGAGGCCCCAAGGAGGCCAGGAGCAGAGGGGGTCAGGAGGGACCAGAGCGGACCACCTGAGAGGTCCCTGTGTCTCACGCCCCTACATGCTGAGGCCTCACTTCCTTTTCTTATCGACCACAGTGGCGTGCCCCACGGTCCATGGAGCCACCAGGGTGAGAGGCATGTAGCAGTCAGCCATGGAGAGCGCACCAAACCACCCGGATCTCTAGAGGAAGGATGTGTGATGTGTGCAGACCAAAGCAGCAGCATCGTTGTGCCATTTAGAAATGTGGCAGGGAGGTATCTAAAAGACCAATGCTTTCTTCATGTGGTGGGGGCAGAGGACTGCAAAAGCCTTGTGGATCCATCTGACTTTTGAAATCATGTCCATTTATAACTTTAACAAAACTGAAAAAACTTTAAATAAGCAAATGAGACCTCCTCAACCTATAAAAAGGCCACATCACTCACCCAATCCCATGAGAAGCCCTTGTAGTTTCTTTGCTGACAGGGGTGGTCAATTTGTGCCGAAGCATTTATTCAAACACCTGCTGTATATTGGATGCTGATTCAGTGGGGGTCAGGGGTACAGTTGTGAGCAAAAGTACATAGGAAACTTGGTCTCATGATGCTTACAGTCCAGTTAGGGAGACAGACGTTAGCCCAATAATCACACAAATAAATATGCAATTTAAAGTGACAGAAGGGGGATGCCTGGCTGGCTTAGTTGGTACAGGGTGTGACTCTTGATCTTGGGGTTGTAAGTTCAAGCCCCATGTTGGGGTAGAGATTACTTAAAAATAAAACCTTCTCTATTTTGATTTATTTTATCTTAATTAATTTAGATAATTTATTTTAAGACAAAAAATATGTTGGAAGGTCTCAGACCGGGAAATGACTCTCTGGCCATGACTGGGGTGAAGGATGGCCCCCCGACCACCTGCAGGTATTGGGCACCTGGCCCCAGTCAAGGCAGGTATGAGAATAAAGGTCTACATTCCTCTAGGTATCAGCCTCTCCCTAGTGGAGGGGGTGGGGTGGGTAAAACATCAAATTGAGAGAATAAAGTAGTATCTCCACTCCGGAGGCAATACGGTAATTGCCGACAAGCATGGCGTCTGACACTCCTATGTGCCGTGTGATCTCAGCTGAGTGTCTTATCTTCTCTGCGTCTCAATTTTCTCACCTATAAAATGGATGTTTAAGAAGATCCTATCTCATTGGGTTGTCAAGAGAACCAAATGATTTCATTATGTAAAGTGCTTTGAATAGGGTCTTCTAGCAGCACTGAAATATTGCTGTTATGTTTCATAAGGTGATCCGTGTAAATCAGTTAAGCCGAGGACCCTGGCCATCGGGGCCGACCCTCATATAAGGTGGACAAGATGCACATGCCAACCAGTTTGCTATCACGCTGTTAATCTGGGTATTCAGCAACCAGATTTGGAGAGCAGGTTGAGAATCATAGCCAGCCAATCCTGGGAGCCCCGCAGACCAGGACAGCCTCCTGTGTCCTGGCCTGCACGCAGGCTGCGGGCAGTGGCTCCCAGTAGAGCACCCACATCTTGATGCAAGAGGCTTCACGTGGGAACTATGACTTGGTTGGGCCCAGTGCTCCCCAGCCCTGGTCTCAGCCCCATGGGCCAAACTCTGCCTCCGTCATCATCCTCCTGATTTGCCTCATCTTCCTCTCTTGCTTCCTTCCTGAGCCATCTCTGCCTTGAGCTGAGGGAGGACGTAGCATTGGTCGGTCACAAGAAGGGGACGTGGGACAGGGAGTAACTGTGAGGACAGACATCCTCCTCTGCCCGTCTCCTCTCCCACTGGCCACCTTCTGGTGTGTCCTACGTCTGTACCTTTCATCCTTGGCCAGATCTTAAATGTGTGTGCAAAACCACAGCAACGGGTCGTGAGGAGATGGAAGTGAAGCATCACATGGTTGGTCGCTGGGTTTTCTCTCCGAGCAGGTTCCCTTTGGCCGTTGGCCCAGAAGTTATTTATAATCCAATAAAAATTAAAAGGACTTATGGGAAGGATTTACTTACAGAGTAGATTGGCTCTGGCATTCAAATCATTGCTAATGTTAATTCCTGCTCATTCTAAAAATTCTGAATATAGAGCCATTCTTTCTGCAGAGAAATTAGCAAGTAAACAGCTGAAACAGGTTTTCTTTCTCACTGGGCACTGGACACCTTGGGCTCAGCACAGTGCTTGGACGTAGCAGGTGCCAGCCAGCATTTATCTATGAAAACGACGTAAAAGATAAAAAGATAGCTAGACAGCACGACTGCTGTGGTCCCGGGTAAGGCAGGATCATATTTGGCGTAAGCAGAATGCGCCAAACTCAAGGCTTCCAGCAGAAGCAAAGCTCAGTGGATGGCCAGAACTCCATGGGAGCCCTGACCGTCCTGGATTCTGAGCCAAGAATACTGTCCTCATTTCCTTGTTTCACTCCATTCATCCATCCATCCGTCTGCCTGTCTCCACTGTTCCTTACATCCTAGAGGGCTTCTGTGTTGCACAAACAAGACCGAGGAACCAGACACAGCAAAGCTAGGTATGCTGTACCTCTGAGCCCCCAGGACATCAGCGCATAGACCAGTCAAGGGATGAAAGCAGAGAGAGCTGCCCTTTCAGACCCTGCTTCCTGCCCGCGTGAGGACATGGGACAGCATGCCGTAAATATGAGTCTGGAGCATGTGGCACGCTGAGGCTCGCAGGTGAGCTCACTCTCAGCCAGAAATGGCCCCCAGAGATGAGGGAGACACACAACTTGGAACACTGGGGGCCCACTCCTGGTGGCTCCCAAGCAAAGAGCCCAACCTCTACCTAAATCCAGGGGCACTGAGGGCGTAAAGGAATGTGTCCTCAACCAAATGTCTGCGATGGCACAGAGTGGACCCAGATGGCTTGTTTCCCATAAGATCCCTCCATGCAGCTGCTTTAGTGTCTCAGTGCTGCTGTAGGAAGTTACCAGTTCTCTTAACCCAAGAGAGATGTGCTCTCTCCCATTTCTGGAGGCCACGTGTCTGAAGTCAAGATGTCAGTAGGGCTGGGCTCTCTCTGCAGGCTTTGGGGAGTCCTTCCCTCCTATTCCAGATCTGCGTGGCCGCATGCCTCTGTGTCTGCCTGTGTGCCGTCTTCTCAGAGGGACACGAGTCGTACTTCCACTTGCTGTTTCCAACAAGGTCACGTCCACAGGTCAGGGATGCAATGTGTCGTGAGGGTTAGGGGAGGACACAATTCAACCCACAACACAGACCAATGGAAAATGCAAACTGGGAAAAACTGAAATCAGCTCCGTGAAGGCACAACGTCATATCATCACTCAGTACACTGGCCTCTATGGTGGCATGTGTTGTGACGTGTCCTCAGGTACCACTGAAAGCTGGATGGAGCCGGCGGCAAGAACTCGAGGGTGTCTTCTCTGTGGTGGAGACACCTCCACCTTGAGTGTGGGGCACGGCTGAAAAGTAACCGAGGAGAACACCCCTCTAAGGAGAGCAGGCCTGGTCCAAACGTTCCACTCTGGGTCTGCTCTGATGCGTCGGCATGGGGCCCTCGAGCACCACACTTCTGTGCACGGAGCCCAAGCAGAACAGATGTGCAGCAAAGCCCGGGGTTTCCAGCCTTCTTGCCTCAGAGCTATAATGTTGAGCTCCCAGAACAGGCAACCACAACAAAAAAGCAACACGATCCCTTTGTTGAATCATTGGTCTAAAAGCTTAAATTCAGCTCCTCTGCAGCTGCTAACCTGCCTGGTTTCCAAACTTTCCCCTCCTCCCCTGTGAGTGTGTCACTGGTTCCACGTAGCAAAGGTTTCACACCGCCTCAGCCAGAGCGGGGGACTTGCTCACCCTCTCTCCTGGAGCGCTGTGGCCGAGCCTTACTCTCAGAGGACATGTCCATGCTCCTGAAGGAAGGGACCGCGAGTTACTTCTTGGAATGCCAGATCTGAAAATCCTTGGCCTGGGTATGTCAGGAATCGGGTGATGTGGCTGTCTCCGTGTATTCGTATTGTGAAGATTTCCTGGAAATGCCTCTTTTCTTCCTGCCCTAGAGGTCTTGTTAATATTTGCCATGCCTTTCACTTTTTGCAAGACACCAATGAGCATCTTAACTGTTGGTCAGCAGTCTTGTTCAAGCACATGGGTGTTGTATCCACACTGCCAGAGTCACACAGTGTAGCTTTGGCAGTGTCGTAGTGAGCGGCAGAGCGGCGTCAGCTGCCAGAGAGCGTAGCGCCCACCGACCATTTCCCAAATCTTCTCCTGGGGCTCACATCATCTCTTCACCTTCAATACTATCATCTTCTCCTTTCTGAAGCTTTTTTTTTTTTTTAAAGATTTATTCATTTATTTATTTGAGAGAGAGTGTGTCTGAACAGGGGGAGGGGCAGTGAGGAAGCAGACTCCCCTCTAAGCCAGGCCCCTGACCCAGGGCTCTGTCTCTAAGATCATGACCTGAGCTGAAACCAAGAGTCAGACACTTAACTGATGGAGCCACCGGGCACCCCCGCCGCACCCCCCCCCCCCCGGGTCTTAAGATTCTCAACATGTTGTTTGGGTGCCTGTTTGTCACTCTGCCAGGCTGACTGTCCCTGGAGGGTACGGTGAGTCATGTATTTGCAGAGTCTGTATTGCCAACAGGGGTTTGCTCAAAGACTGGGGGTTGTGTAATGGCTTTGGGGGGGAAACCCTGAAACCAAATGAAAACAGAACAGGAGACCATGGTTTTTCAGCACATCAGATGCCTTGGCTTTGGCAGCCGAAATCGCAAGAACACCTTTTCTCCTGATCATAGGGATCGTAGAGACACCAGTGAGGATAAACTCCTACTTTGTTTCCAATCTGGAGCTCAGGCGGCCTCGTCTTCAGGAAGGAAGCTTTCCACACTGGAGTAAAACCCAACAGTGTTAGATAACCCTCCCCACCAAGACTGAAATGTATTTCCATCTTAAAGAAAATGTATTCCTCGAAACATCCGATTGCCGGGATAGGAGGGTGAGTTCCAGCTGTTACCTTCCGTCCTCAGCCCCTCTCTTCTTCCGAGCTGGTGGATGCATTTTGTGTAATTATCCTGCTTGTTTCTCTGTGTTTTAACGATTTCCCTGGTAGCTCCTTGGATATTTTTTCTTGGTTAATTGCTTGCTTTGCATCTCGCTTCACCATGATTTCAGGGGGTGGTATGCTTCCCGAAGGGTTTGCGTAGCCACTCTTCACTCTTCACTTGATGTCTGATCCTAATGTGACGAAGATGTGGCTCGACCTGTGCGACTCGCTGATTGCTGGCTGTGCCTCTCTGAGTCGCGGGTGGCAGAGTTCTTGGCGGCTGTCTTCCCCTGGCACCCACCCCTGCGGTCGGCCTCGCACATCTACACAAGGACACACTGTTCGCCACCATCTACTCAGGCTAAAATACCTCAGCCACTGATGACCTTGAACGAACCCCAGGGAGAGGCAACGAAAATAAAGCTGAGCGGGGACCAGGCAGGCAGCTCTGAGCATTCTTATGTAACTAAATCAGCTGTATCTGGAGCTTTTCATTAGCCCAAATTACAGACTTGCGGCGCGCTTTTTGGGCTCTGTGCTGCCTTTTGCCCGTTCCCCTCGGCCCTGGGCTGCATTGCTGGGTGAGCAGCTTCTTTGGCAGTCGGGTGGGGAAGGCAAGAGCGCGGCCTGTCTGTGTGGTCCTTCCATTGTCCACCAGCCCGGGAAGGCATCCAACCTGCAACTTTAACTCCAGATGTCCAGTAAAGTCTAAAACATTGGCCGATTCAAGCTGGCTGAGGAAATAAACATTTTTTTCATAGGGCCTTTCAATGGACTCAGACAAAGGAACTGCAGACTTGGCTTTCTCTGATTGATATTTGGAGTACGATTTGCAAAATATATCCCATCTGAGGTCATGGCTGAAGGGAAACTGGAAACTCTGTCTTGCTTTTAAATAGTATAAATTTTTAGCCCCTAAAAACCAGTGTTATGAGTTGTGTCCCCCAAAAAGATATGCGGAAGCCCTGATCCCTGGAACCTCAGATGTGACCTTGTCTGGAAATGAGGTTGCTGCAGGTATAACCAGTAAGATGAGATCATACGGGAATAGGCCAGGTCCCTAATCCAGTAAGACCGCTGTGCTTACAAACAGGGAGATTTGGACTCACACACGCACCCAGAGAAAGCATAAGGAAGAGATGGAGGCAGACACCCAATGATGCAACCACAAGCCAGGGAACACCGAGGGTTGCCAGCAATGCCTAGAGCGGGGGGAGCCCAGGACAGATCACACCTTGGCCTCAGAAGGAGCCAATCCTGCCCCACCTGGTCTCAGACCTTGGCCTCTGGACTGGGACACCTCACCTTCTGCCGTTTGAGCCTCCCACCCATGGTGCTTTGTTTGTGCGGCCACAGGCAAACAGGGCAAACAGCGTCTGGCTAAGCAAATACAATGAGACGGTTTTCACTGGATTTGGGTAAAAATGAAATGATCATTCACTCATTTTTTCCCTATAAAACTGTACTCCTTGCATGGATCCTGGATCTTCAATGAATCTTCTCTTCATCCCTCTGCCTGTCCCCCCATCACTATCTTATGCCAATGTCAAAGGGCCACTCAGAAGCCCCAGACTGCCCATCTCCCACCCTTCCATGGAAGGGCCCCCATGTGCACTCTGAATGAGAACCTTCTTCCAGAACACAGCTGGAAGTCCTGAGGGCCCTCGGTTCTCACCCTGTCGCTGGTGTCCCGTGCCTACTTCCCATGCTGTCTTCCCACCAGCTGTGTCCCCCCCAGGCCACATGGCTTTGCTCACACTGTTCCTTCAGCCTGGCAGACAGGGCCCTCTCCCACAAGCTCTGCCTGTGACATTCCTAGCATCCCCCAGGCTCAGGTCAGATGTTGTTTTTGCAGGAAGATTTCCTGAATCTCTCCTGCCAAAGTCAGTACTGACTGCCTGTCGTCTGCATCTCTGGATTAGAACATCCCAGGAGGAAAGCTGACAAATGCCCACAAATGGAGACAGTGCATCCTAAGTGCACAAGGCCCTGTAAACAGTGGTTCTCTCTACCAGAGCGTGATGTACGTGAGCGCACAACCACTCCAGTGGTTTGGGTAAGCAGCCAGGAGTGCTGGCTTCCTGAGAAGCCAGGAGTGCTCTTGTGTCTCTGTGCCTGCCTCCCCTTCCTGACCCCAACCCATCCTCACATGCACAGCATCACCCTTCTGAGGCTGACGTCCGAGCATGGACACACAAGGCCAGGGAGAGCCAAGCAGCTCAGCTGCAGAAGCTTCATTGCCTCTGGCTGTTGTCGACACTATGTGGGAATTCTTTTTCTTTCTGCTGAAAAGTCATCCGCACGTCCAGGTTTGCACTCAGGACTATTCCTTCATTCTCATTCACCTTGGCACACCGCAGGTGGGGATGCCCTCATTTGGTGCCTGGTGGGGAAGTCGTAACAGAGACACAGCAGCAGTAACAGGTGCCGAGCCACACCTGCGGGCATGGGGTGGGACAGGACCCTCTGGCACCTGCCGGGGTCCCACCCTCCCCTACGCTCAGACACAAGGTAACTTCACGGAATGGCAGAGAGACTGAAGAGATCACCACAAACGATATGAAAACGAAGATAAAGACAAAGAACAGCACAGTGCTTCCCAAGGTTGGATGGGCTCATCCTGTCCGGTGCTTGCCATTGAGATCCGCAGAGACTCGCCCACATTATTGCAGGTTGGGGTCCCAGGGGTGTGTTCCCACTGGGAGCCGCAGGAGGAGTGGTGCAGCTTTCCACTGCGGGGGCCTGCACAGAAGCCGGGCAGTGCTGGAAGCCCCCCAGACAGGCCCTGTCTTTCTCGGGGCACCTGGCCTCTCCACCTCTGCCTGTGGTTTCCCCACTCTGGGCTCTTCTCCCGGTCGGCCTCTGCCCTGGCCACCTCTCATGGCGAGGCTGGTGCCACCCCAGCAGCCTCCTCATTGCCTGCATACCTGCCTCGTTGTCTGGAAGCAGTTTGATTAGCAAGAATGTTTCTCGAATTGGGCATTTCTTGGGCTCCGCCTGGTTGCTGGGCTCATGGAGGAGCAGGGAGCTGCCTCGACCAGGGGCAGGCTCTGGGAGTCCCAGCCCGACAAAACCCTGTGACTTTGGCACACCGTGCAAGTTAAATGTAGTCAGCTAAGTAACGAAATTGGGTTAATGCTACTCAGGGTAGCACCTACTTCTAAGTGAATGCCTTCTATATTTGGGATAATAGAATTAAACCACTACGCTGGAACAAGTTTCCCTGCAAACATGTGGTCAGGAGAGGAGGGTATAAGCCAACAGGGATGAGCTTCCCTGAAGAACCTACACATGTAAGCAGGTAACAACAAGCCAGGCTGGAACTATGCTCTGGGGACTCAGCAACGTCTCTACAACATGTCACTCAACACATACCTGCTCACTGACTAGCTGATTATTAGGGTATGTGAAGTCGCAAGGAGGGAGTGAGGATCATATAATGAACAGATGTAGCCCTGACTTCTTGCTATTTACTGAGAGGAGTCAAGTTCTTTAACATGTGAGAATGCAGCCATTTCAGATGGGTTCTGGCGTGGACATTTCAATATTCTTATTTACATGTCGGAGCAGAAAGGAAGAGGTGACATGTATTAACACCAGAGAAAGCCCGAGATTTAGAGACACTCAATAAATGTTCTTTTAGTCAATGGATCTTCTTAGAGGACTAATTTCAAATAATTATATAAACAGTTTCCACTTCACCTGGCAACTAAAAGAGTTTTTTTTTTTTTTCTCGATGAAATTTAAATAAACTTTCTGCGTGTTAGTTATGGAGTAGAACGTACTTTAGTCTTTTCCAGATTGGAGGTGTTCTGAAGAGGACAGTTGTCCGTTAGGTCGATTTTATTTATTTATTTATGAGAGACACAGAGCGAGAGGCAGAGGGAGAAGCAGGCTCCTTGGGGAGAGTTTGATGTGGGACTCGACCCTGGGACCCTGGGACCCCGGGACCATGAACTAAGCCAAAGGCAGGCGCTCAACAACTGAGCCACCCAGGTGTCCTGCAAGATAGACCTTTTAAAGTCTTATTTATTTTTTTAGTCATCTCCACACCTGACACGGGACTCGAACTCATGACCCTGAGATCAAGAGTCATATGCTCTTCCAACTGAGCCAGCCAGGTGCCCCGGGTTTTTTAAGTATCTTATTTCATATGTGGTTCTGATTAATATAAGTTGCAAACCCAGTTGTTAATGGCAGCATTGTGCTGGTCTGGAAAATGTAGGGCCAGGACCCTGGTGCGGCTAAGGACTCCCAGCAGCTCTGGGTCTCGGGTCGCCCCGAGGATGGCGAGGAGGTAGCACAGTACTGGCTCTGCGGTGACCTCGCCTGTCTTCCCACCGGCCCTGTGGGTGGCACAGCTGCTGCCCATCCATGTATCACTGTGGAGACCGAGGCCGGGGAAATTGCCTCGGGAGGTCTGGAGTGGTGGGTCTGATCCGACAGCCAGAGCTGCTGCGAGTTGTCAGCCACACCAGGGTCCTGGCCCTACGTTCTACTGAAGTAGATGCACGAATAAAAGCCAAGACTGGCTTCAATCAATAGTCTGACTTCTGGAAAGACTGGAAGACAGGCATAGAGACCCAGGCAAGAGACAGGCCCCGGAGAGAAGTCAGAGGCTCTCCACGCTGGTCTCCAGCCACGGTGGCGTGTGCACGTCCACCAACATTGTAGCCATGTTCAAGCCCATGTACATAATCCCCAGGGCCTTCCTCCGCAAGTGAACTAGTGACACACGAAACCTAGTTAAAGGGCGGTGTATACATTTGCAGCTTTCCACGCTGCCTCAAACAGCGGTCATCCTCAGGCTAAAGACTTGATACAGTTGGCATTAAGTTTCCCCGTCTTGGTGCACGTGAGAGATTGTTGTCACCGCCCTCCGTGACTATGCACACCCGCCCTTTGTAGCGTGCAGATGTGCCCCACAGCCCGCAGGAGGAGGGTACAGGGAAGTTACTGACAGACGACGGCAAGCAACTGTGGACTCGTCCTGCTTGAACATAAAAGATCCTTGACTCTTGTACCATTCTGTGCCTTCGCCCTGACGTCCGCTATTCTGGTTTTTCTTCTGGGAAAGTTTCAGAAAAATGGTTGTCCCTGAGCATGTTTTATAAATACAGTGCTTGGGCTGAGTGCAGAGGCGGCCGGGGGCGGACGGCGGTCCTTCTGAAAAGCCAGGCCACTCTGAGAACATGTAGGCTTCCACGGTCTCCCCAGGGCCTGTGTCTTATCCTAAGCAGCTATTTTATTCTGTTTTCTCATGTGGACACTTTTCATAATAAAAACCAACATTTGCTATAGTGTGCTAAGTGCTACTCAGGCTTTATGTGGGATAGTCCTTATCTGGGATGAAACGCTATTATCATGCTGATTTTATAGGTAATAAAACTGGGGCTTAGTAAAAATATATACAGAAAATAAAAATCAGGATTTTACTACAGACTATATCTCTGGTCATTGAGATTTCTTCATCTTCCCCCCCCCCCCCCAATAACTTATCTTAAAATCTGGTGGAGATTTTTCCAGCCACGAGAAGAGAAGAGAAGAGAAGAGAAGAGAAGAGAAGAGAAGAGAAGAGAAGAGAAGAGAAGAGAAGAGAAGAGAAGAGGGTATGTGGTGTCCCTCTCTGCTCTGGGTTTACTTGGCTTGTTCTGATGTTGGAACCTATGGCTTGTGTCAGAAATCAGGAAAGTCGTGGGAGGCAAACTCAGTGACCAGCAACGCTGCCAGGGCTGCCCCAGTGAGACAGGTGTCAGGGACCCTGGTACAAGACTCACCTCTGTCCTGATTTCTAAGCTCCCCCATAGTCTGAGATGAGGGTCTTGTTTTGCTTTGGTTGAAATGATGCACAGTCTAACCCCGGCCAGTTCCCTCTTCCAGTAGGCTCTGAAAAGCCAGCTTAGAGCAAACTGAGTCCGGCATCAGGCTCCCTGCTCGGTGGGGAGTCTGCTGCTCTCTCCCTCCACTGCTACCCCTGCTTGTGCTCTGTGCTCACTCTCTCTCTCTTTGTCTCTCTCTCTGTCAAATACATAAATAAAAGCTTTAAAGAAATATTTATTTACTTGGGAGACTGAGAGAGCACGAGCAGGGGTAGGAAGCAGAGGAAGAGGGAGAAGCAGACTCCTTGCTGAGCAGGGACCCCCCCCCCTTCATGGGGCTCGACCCCAGGACCCTGAAATCTTGACCTGAGCCGAAGGCAGACGCTTCACCTTCACCCACTGAAACACCCAGACACCCTCATTTATCTTTTAAAGCAACATTGTGTTTACTAAACTCTTGCTTGTCTAAATTTATTCTGAGCTGGCTTTTCAGAGACTATTGGTAAGTAAAAAAAAAAAAAAAAAGAAAGAAAAAAAAAGAAGAAAAAGATAAATGAATCACCCCAAGACAGGGCTTATTTTTCCCAGTGTGTGTTCAGGATCCACAACCATTCCCCAGTCACATATAATTTTTGAAATAATTCCTTAATAAAATATTTACCATCTCATTTTTCTTAGTGAGTCAAAACCACATACCTTTTGTCTATTCTTAAGTCTCCAAATGGCACTTGCTTCCTTCCTGGTGCAAGATGAATTTGGTTACACCTGTGCCATCCTGTGTGGGTGTAAAGCCCCCCCCCCACCCCGAGAACCTCCATGTGGGATCCCCACAACTCCTTGTTGTGCATCAGCTACATTTCCATTACTCTGCTAACTGGTCGATCCCTGCTAGCGTGCAAAATAATCTCCCCAAACAGACCCTGACTGTCACGGGCTTGCATCCTGGTTTGGTCTGAAACATTCCACCTGTGCTTTCGATGCTTCCACCACTTGGTTCTGTCCTTCCCATCTGGACCAGAGCTTTGGGCTGCTCTGCGCTGTCTGCAGTGAGTCACTCACCCCACCCCACCTGCTGCCTCCACGGTGTGGGTGAGCTCAGATCTCGCTGCCCAAGCCTGTGGGACCCCAGCACCATGCAGCAGGTGACCCACATCACTGAGTTTGGTGGAGCCAGGAGTCTCTTGCAAACAAGATAGAGAGACTAATTGGGCTACTCATCCTCGTTGGCGTCCTTTGTCATCCTTGTATTGACAGGAGAGACTCTGCAATTCACAAAACCATGCGTTTCTAATTTGTCTTAATAGTGTGACAGTCGGAAGCAATGACAAGGACTTTCAGGAGTGGGCTCCTGGGGCCCGGCCATGCAATCCATTCTTGTAGCAGCACCAGGTCTTCAGAAGACTGGCCCCAAACCTTCCATGGCAACTTTCCCAGTGTCCCTCCACCTTGCCTTCAGGGAGATCTTTTCTAACAGGTATTAATTACCTGCAGGTGTGCTCATAGAAGTAAGATGTACCCCCCCCCCCCCCCCCCCCCGCCGCAGATGCCACCAAGACCCCCATAGGGCCAAGCAGGTGAGATGAGAGCTCAAACACTGGGGGTAGAGGGAGGGTTTCTGGTGCAGCTCAGCCTTGAAGCAGCTGCTGCACTTAAGTTTAGCAAAATAATGAGGAGGGGCATGGGGGAGGAAAAGAAGGGAGAGAGGGGAGAGGGGCACTCCCTGCCCAAGGGCTAGGGAAAAGGAGCCTGGCTTCTGGCTGTGCTTCAGCTGCTAGCTCTGTGACCTTGGGTAAGTCACTTAACCTCTCTGAGTTCTACTTTCTTCAGGTTTGGATCAGGTGAATTTAGTATTCCCAGCTCTAAAATTCCATTATTTGAACTTCTAAATAGTATCAACAGGTTAAGAAAATGTCAGTGTAATTTTAAAATGCTTCACTTTATAACAGCACAGGAAGATTTTTTTCTCATATATGATGCAAAATTTTAATAAGCTCATAGTACCCCAGCTCGACTGACGTCTTTTCGTTGAGTGAATCTGAGTTGACAGGTAGTTTAGTGCTATTGAAACAATCTGAATTTTCTGAATTAAATCCCACTCTAGTTATCTGCAGGATTTGAACAACTTTGTGATTTAGAGACAGCACTCTTGTCTAAAAGTTCACGGTAGAAATCAAATTAGCATTTCACAGTGACGCCCTAGTTAGCCAGGTGGTGAGAATGATTGTTGTGGCCTCTGTTTTCAAGAGGTAGAGACTAAAGTGAAGAGGTCAGCCCTGAGCAAGAGGGAAAGGCGGGACACAGAATCCAGACTCAGAGCAGCTTCCCGGAGTTTCCAGCAAGTCCAGAACGCGGCCCCACTTTCCAGAGTTGTGGTCACTTTGACAGTATCAGCAGTATTTCCTACCATCCTAGAAAAGACAAACTCCCATTTAGCCCTGAAAATCTTCTAGCCTTAAACACAAAAGTTCAAACAGCCTGCTGTGGAAGGAAAGATTAGGGAAGAGCATCCCACCCCCCGGCCTCGGAGGCAGAGGGGCAAGGGCCCAGCTGAGACCCGAAAGCAACATAATCTTTTAACTGGAGAATGTGGATTTCCTCATCCAACCCCGTTCACCCACCTTTTGTTACAAATAATTCAACATCTCATTTGCCCTAATTTTCTTTCTTTATATCTTTGTAGCTGAGCTTTTCTTCCCCATCCTTGTCCCTTACTAATTGGAAGGTCTTTTAAAGAAAGTTCTCTTTGACATTTGGTCTCTCAGTTATTCTGTGTTCCTCTCTTTCTTTTTCTTAATAGAGAAGTTTTAGATTCAAATAAGAATTAAACTTCCCTCAGATGAAAAAAAAAAAACAAACAAACAACCCTGACTGTGTTGATCCACAAAACTGAATTTTTATATTGTTGTTATGCAAAGAATAGTTTCCTGAACAAATACTGTGACTATTAATATTAAATGGAAACACCTCAGAGTGTAAATGCAAAACTCTTCCAAATCCTTTTTGTGGGAAAAAAAAATGATGAAAGTCTTAAATTAGCAAATGAAAACATTGCATCCAGTGAAATTGTTTCCTAAATATGCCTGAAATCTGTCATAATCCATTTTCCTGGAACAATAAAGAAATGGTTCCAAGCCCCACATCACTATCATTTTCCAGACAAAGGTTATCTGTACATTATATTCAATATAGAATTTTCAAATTTTGAAACATTTTATTATTACAGTAATGGCTATTGCTGTTTCTAACAGACACCCTGTCAGAAGGTTTAAAAATATATGCCTCGGTTCATGCAAAAAAAAAAAAAAAAAAAAAAAACAAAGGTCAAAACTTTTAAAATGTCACTTCTTCTGCAGTTTTGCATAGAAAATACATGGGATCAGTAGGAGGGCTCCTTGCCCATAGAAACAGGCTGCAAGGAAAGAATGTTACCCTGCGGCTGAGTTCCCACTTTCCCTGCAGCTGCGGGCTGAGCAGAAAGGCACTGTGGGAGCCTATTGTTACCCCAGCTGGGTAATAGTTTTCTTATTTTACAGTCAGCAACCAACGGGGCTGGGGTGTCTCCGTAAAGTGCCTGAAAAAAATATATAACTCCTGCAAATAGATCACTTTCTCCCTCCTCGGGGAGAAACAGGAATCTATAAATTGTGCACTTCGTTTGGCCCTGCCCGTGTAATTAAACAGCACAAACAAAAGCAAACCCGCGAAGGACGGGAGTTTCTGTTCAACACATTTCCCTACCAACCCAGGCTTGTTTTCAGGGTCCACGGGGCTTGGTACCACGATTGTCTCCCCCATCCGCCATCAGCCAATTACTCCTTCCTTCCCACTTTATTTGGAAGGTGCCCGCCATAGAATGGACGGATGAAGGCATTTAACTACAATTGTAATTTCAAGTGTTTTCAGCAAGGCGGGATTGCGGACACACAGGTCCTGCCAGCTCTCCGTGCCGTGGTTTAGCACGTGGGGGGCCACGTTTGTATAGAAGGTGGTTGGTTGGGTTGAGGCGTGAATCTTCGTGGCCCAAGTTCCAAGTCTGCCTGGACTTCGGGCCTGTTTTGTTTTTGCTTTGTTTTTAACTGTGAATCATCCATCGTGCTTTTGTTACCATGGAAACTCCTTTTTTAAAGGTGAAAAGTCACCGACCTCTTAGCATTTCCGCTGCAGGAATTAATATTCTAGCAGCTTGGCAGGAAGGAGGTGCCTCTCCAGCAGGTGAGGCCGTTTCTAGTGATGGCCTCGCAGCGAACTATCGAATTTCCACTCTTGAAGTCACAAGGGGACTATGCTTGCATATCTCATAAAGCCAAATCACCTTCAAATTGTATGTTTCAAAAATAATGAGGCTGTTTTGTGCAGAGACAAACGAAGTTAGGATGGGTAGAAACCACTTTGATTTTTCAGAGCGACCAGAAGTGTCAACTCCCTCATTTCATAGGAAGTTGCCTTTACTAAGTTTTGAGATGTTCACTCTGATTACCTGGATCTGTGGGAATCCAAGAAATGGATTAAAGAAAAAAATAGAAATGAATAGGGAGCAATCCTAGAATGTGCCGGCGAATCATAACCCGCCTCTGACTGTGGGGGAACTCTGGAATAGCTGAGGGGAAACTGGATAGATTTGATAGATTTGTTTTTCAAAAAGGCTGAATAATTGAGACCTGGCATTTATTCTCGTGACTGGTCTGAGGAAGATGTATATGCCACATGCTGCTCTTGGAAAGGAAGAGCAAGACACCAGGAAACGCCACTGTGTGTAGACACAATTCTGAGCACACGGTAAGGGTTTGATGAACCCTTACCAGTACTGCTCCAGAGGCTGTTCTGGAAAGTGTCAGCAAGCCTGACCAACGTATCAGCAGATGTGGGGATGTCAGCACACACACGCTATTCGTTGCTAGGGGGTGTTTTTATAGTGCTCGACGTTGTACCCCTGACTGTGAGGGGGCAGCAGCAGCAATAGCCAAAGATAAGAACAAGTGGGGTTTTAATGTTTTGACTCTTTGCTGGGAGTGTAAGGATAAAATCCCCCAAATCTCAGGGTAGGCGTGAGTGGTGGAAGGAGTGGGGACATGTCAGGGCTGATGGGCTCTTTCAGTAGACACATCTCCAGGATGCCCAGCTTTCACTGGAGACCATGATGTGAGAATGTGGGGACCTGTGACCAGCACAGCACCAGTGCTCTCCTCAACTCCGGGGATGACAGGATGACGCTGTGGACTGAACCTAACGTACTTCTCCTCCATTACTCTTTGACCTGAATTTACATACTCTGTTCAAGAACCTTTCTTGAAGGCTCGTATGCAAAACAGGCCTAGACAAAGATCTCATTGGCTATGCAAGGCCTCTAGAGCAGAACAGCAGAGCTGAGCTCAGGCCCTTCCTGCCTGCCTCCTATGTCAGGGGAAGAGGCCTCGTCTGCAATTCCAGGAGAGCAGAAAGGAGGTGAGCCTGTCCTGGATGACGGAGCCTGCAAACGGCGGCTCCATCAGAAATAGCACACACGGCATTGTCTGTGGTTTTCAGTTTTCTTGTCTGTCTTCTCTATCAGGCTGTGAGCTTCTCAGTATTGAGGATGGGCTCATGCAACCCAGAACTTCAATTCCCAACCCAGTCCAGAAATATCTACTGGATGAAAGGACAGAGAGATGGATGAAATCACAGCACATGGCTACATTCTGTGGCCAGATGAAGGACCAAGGGGAAGGAACCTCAGCTGACCTCTTCACCATCCTATCACACTCCACCCCACCCTGCCCTTGCCTCACCCTATCCCGCTCTGCTCTATCCACTCTCTGGCAATTACCAATGTAAAGATATACAAAGTCCAGATAAAACATTTCTACTCTAAAGAGACAATAAAAACAGATACAAAGAGATAAGTGATTTTGAAGAAAATTAATATTCTCTTTTGTCTTTTTTATATGTTTCACTAAAACCAATTGCTACATTTTAATTATCCTACTGAGCCAGTGGCCTCTTTTACTTAAAAAGCTTTTGTTGATTTCCTGGCATTTATCTTTGATATGTGAACACTCCCAGAGATGACTTTTGGCAAACAAGAAACTCTTTTTGGCGTCTTAGGGAGGAAGAACATTAGGAAAGTAGGGTGGGGCATATAGCATTAAGACATGAATGTGGGGATCCCTGGGTGGCGCAGTGGTTTGGCGCCTGCCTTTGGCCCAGGGCGTGATCCTGGAGACCCGGGATCGAATCCCACATCGGGCTCCCGGTGCATGGAGCCTGCTTCTCCCTCTGCTTGTGTCTCTGCCTCTCTCTCTCTCTCTCTGTATCTGTCATAAATAAATAAAATATTAAAAAAAAATTAAAAAAAAATTAAAAAAAAAAGACATGAATGTGTATCAATTTTATCACAAGTAAAAGGGGGCTAGTAATATCTACTGTCCCCAATTCACCAAGTCATGATGATGATAATGGGATAATGCAAAAGAGTGCTTTGGAAAGATCCAAGTGAATGGATTTTCAAAACAAATTTGAGTGTCAACCTTCCAGCTGTTGCTAACTTCAGGAAAGGAGAAGGTAAATAAGAGAAATACTGGTCAGCAATGAACTTTGTACCCCTTGGAGTTAGCTCAAATAATAACAAATAATAATAGTAAAGATTGAACACTTGTAATAAAGGATGTGCTATTATGTTAAGAGAGAAAAGGCATGCTCCAAGAAAAACTTAGTAGCATTCTTGCACTAAAATGCTAAACTATCTTAGCAAAAATGAGGAGTTACAGGAGGGAACAGATTGGAGTACAACTGCTTTACCCCATCTGCTTTGTGTAAAGGGGAAAGTGAGGAAATAAAAATATTTTGGATTCTGGTTGTCATTTAACAGTTGAAAGTGTGTATGAATTATGAGAATGAGGAATGGATGCATAGTCTCTAGGTGAATGAAAAGTGCAGAAACCCCAAAATAACAGAAGAAAAACAGGAATTAATGTCAACTAAATCAAACCATCCAAAATAAAGAAAAGGAAAAGAAAGCAAAGTTTAACCAATAAGGATCATGACACAAGACAAAAGAATAAAAATATGTTTTACACTAAATGTGAATGAGATAAATTTCTTTCTTAAAATCAGAGGTCGTTAGACTGTGGGTTGTTTTTTTTTTTTTTTAAACTTAACTATAGGGGATCCGTGGGTGGCTCAGTGATTTGGTGCCTGCCTTCGGCCCAGGGCGTGATCCTGGAGCCCTGGATCGAGTCCCACATCAGGCTCCCTGCATGGAGCCTGCTTCTCCCTCTGCGTGTATCTCTGCCTCTCTTTCTCTCTGTGCCTCTCATGAATAAATAAAATCTTTAATAAAATAAAATAAACTTAACTATATGTTGTTTTCAAAAAATCCTTCTAGCAAAGTGGGAAGAAAAAGTTGACAATAAGGAACATGCAAACAATACAAACACATGCAAACAGAAAGAAAGAAGTGGCAATATTAGTAATGCATAATGAAGAATTTAGGATTAATGTCTCTAAACCAGATAAAAGCAGGCATTATGTAATAATTCACAATTGATGAAGATAAACGATTAACCCGAATTGCCAAAGAATGTAGTAACTAAATATAAACAAAAGCAGTAAGAATAAAGTAACAAAGTAATATGATACTGGTTTCCATTATGATGAGACAACCATCACAAAACAAATGAACATTGACCTATGTGATTTGTAAATGTTAATGAGCAATTTGCATTCAGTTTCAATATGTATTCAATGGCCAATAAGTAATTAGAACTTTCAGAAATGCAAATCTCGCTTGCATTTTTAATTTAGACCATAACATTCAATATAAGAACCAATTCCAAGAACTATCTTGGACTTCTCAGTTACCCTAGGCAGTCCCTGATGTTAATAGGTGACCTCAAAACAAGGCAGCCCATTCTATAAGTGGTTTATTACTTGGCTGATTTGCTTAAGGTTAAGGACTAGGGTGGTGTGATGTGGGAAACTCTCTAACTGCCTGACTTATGGGGTCATCTAGAACTTACAGAATGATTTCACTTCCTTAGGAAAATTAGGACCATCACTAACGTATTCCTAAATATGTGCAATTTTTCCTCAATAGATATGACCTTGCTTCCTGCCTAGACATGTTTGTGAGTTTTATGTAAATTAAATCTCATTTTCCAGTTGACTAACCTACCATTTCAAATTTGTTTTATTTCTTTCTTGATTGATTCTCAATTGACAGTGGCTCTTACATTTTAGCTGTAAGATTTTCTTCCTTCAGCTTTTCTACTGAAGCATTAATGATCACTGAACAAGGGATTAGCTGCCTTTGGAGACAATGGCTCAAAGGAAACCTTTAGTGAATCCTTCTGTAAAGTACCCTTTTGTTAAGTGAAGGCTCCTCTGTAGTGTGAATTGTAACCCCATAATTTATCTGTTTGGAAAGTGTAGTGGAGCTCTCTTTTTGTTCTGTAGCCTCATAGCCCTCCTCTGGTAACTATACCTTTGGCAGTGAAAGCTATGTGAAATCACCTGTTCTCAATCCATGTGGTCCCAGGGCAGGATCCCATTCCCACCTCCAGGCCCAGGCCCCACCAGGGAGAGCAATGCAGTGTCCACCTCCAGTGGCTCATTCCATGATGAGGCACCTTGCTCAGCCACAGCCAGAGATGCAATAGGACTTATGAGTGTGACTCCTGGAAGAGAGAACTTGTTTACCATTTGAACTGAAACTCACGAGGATATTGGAGCTGGAAACAGTGACTCCATCTTGTTAACCTATGAAGATTAAGACTGAAGTCAACCTAGCAGGAGTCAGAGCAAAAATAATTCTATTCCTGATTATATTTTTTGACTCTTGAAATAGTCATACCTGAAACTAGTCCTATCCCTGAAACGTTCATTTAAGGTGAGCCAATTAATTTAGTTTTTTATCTAGGCAGGCTTAAGATGGGTTTTCTCTCTCTCTCTTGCAACCTCTAGCATGCCTTCAGACATTGAAAGTTTAAATTTTTGTGGACTGAATTTTCTTACAAATAACACCCACTTATCTAACAGAAGTAACTGCTAACATTTCTTTAATCAACCTAGTTGTAATATTTTTGCACAGAAAATTCTGAGGAGTAAAGTTCTAGAATCTTTTTCATGGTCTTTCCCCAAGTCAGTGATCTCCAGGGGCTACAAGTCTGTGTCTGGGTGCATCCTCTATGAAAGAAGAAGAGTTTTCTAATGGCACCATTGAGATTTCTAAAAAGTGGACTCCTGAACTTTTTCATAAGTCCTAAGTCATGTACCCAGTACATTGAAAGCATTTGAAATAACTCATATCTGCTTGGAATGTAGAAGCCATAGAACTCTGTGCATGTCTGGATGTGAGAGTCCCTGATGAGAGTGGACACACCTCAGCCAACTGCCTTATTGTATTTTCATTGACAGTAGCAGCCATTGGTCTCAAGGCATATTCGGAAACAGGCTGTGGCTACAGCCCAGAATCATAGAAATGAACTGGCAGTGTCTCCCAAGGGTTCAGGCTCTTGTTGAGGTTTCTGAAAATGCTTTTGCATTCTGTTGGTTAGAATGAATGGCGTAAGACCAAAAGTGAAAACGTATAAGATACTGAGTTCTGTTCCCTGGCAAATAATCAAAAGTGCATTCATCATTCATTTTCTTCCTCAGTCACTTCTCAAGGCAAGTGAAAGATCTGAATCCTATGGGAGATCCTAGATTCCCTTCATGAAAGTGGCCCTTGATTGTGCATATTTGATTTGGATGGGTGCCTGGGAGAGTCCCTCATCTTCAAATATTGCCAAATCCCATGAACTGGCATGGTTGGTTCTTGGTGAGGGTTTTCTTCCTGGCTTGTAGACCTTCCCTCCTTGCTGTGTCTTCACAGGGCCTTTCTTAGTACTAGAGCAGGTTTTGGGGCTTCTCTTCTTCTTATAAGGGCACTGTTTCCATCACGGGGGCCTCACACTCTTGAACTTGTTGCAGCATAATCACTGATCCCACCCACACTACCATCACATTGGGGTTAGGGCTTCAACATGTGAATTTGGTGGGGGACATTCAGTTCATGCCAGCCCGTTAGTCCTTTATCTCAGGATCCATGCTTCTGCTCAGCGTCTCTCTTCTCTTCCAGGATTTGAGAAGGAAGAGCTCTGTCTGCCCTGATTTGAGTTTCTAGCACAGACGGTATACATATTGAGTTCTTAATAAATGTGAAATCAATAAATACATCACTGAGTTTAACTCAGTAGAGTAACAGATTCATCCTGGAATGTGTACAGTCTCCACAGGAAATGATTAGAAGGAGCAATCTTGGGGAAGAGTGGTTTCTAGACTTGGGGGTCATCCTTGAGTTTCAGCTTTGGCAGGAGCTTTTGGAGTCTGGACATGTGGGACTTCTAACAGGCTGTGTGACCAAGAAGCCAGGATGAAACACCAAGGTGTGGGAATAGGGGCCTTGCCCCCAGAGTCAGACGAGGCTAAAATTAAGGGGTTTGTATTTTTCCTTCATAGTTCTAACCCAGGACATCAAAGAGACAGAGACTCCTGGCAAATGCCCAGCCCAGGAGCATACATTTGGCTGAAACACTCCCAAGACCCCATCCTTCAGGAGTCTAAACATTGTGGGCAAGGTACAGGAAAGTGAGGGGTTTTCACAGCACAGTTTCCGAAAATCCCGCCATCCTTTGGATTCCATTTTCCCCTCTTGCTGATTTTATCACTTAACACACAACTGCAAATACATTAGCAGTTACCTAGAGCATTTTACTCAACTCTCAACTATAGTTATCTCTGGGAGAAGGCATGAGGGAGCTTCCACATTCTGCATCCTATAATTGTGAAATGCTTGAATATTTTTGGTAAGTTTATGTTGCTTTTCAAATAATCAACAAGGTATCTAAAATATTGTTTAAATAAGTTGGGAGGAGGTGGGACAGGTGTTAGGAACACCCCAGGTGCCCGAGGGCATCAGACACTGCGTTCTCATCCAGCCAGGACACTGGTTCTATCCGGCTCCAACACACTGCATGCCTAGAAGACTCGGGGAGTTATGAAGTGAAGGAGGGATTCACCATGTCAGCTTAGACTGACTCTGGTTCCAGGGTGTGCAAACCTCATTCAAGGGACAGCTTGAATACAGACAGCTTCTGTATCAGCAGACTCAGAGAGCAGCCCTCCAGCCCACTCTCCCACCAGTTATGTGATACTAAATATCTGAGATCAGGTGAAAAGATTGTTTTCTGGTTTTCCGTCTTCTCTTGAAGACTTACATATCACACTCCCTGTGATGCATGTGGAGTCAACTTGCAGGACTACATTCTTTTGAACATCATGTCTCTCATCCATATGAGACTATACTAATATTAATCTCAGAACCTTACAACCCAAGTCACTGAACCCCGTCATATCAGTTTCCTTGGGCTACCATAACAAAGCACAAACCGGGTGGCTGAAAACACAGAGGTTTATTCTTCTACTGTTCTAGAGACCAAGTCTCCAAGACCACAATGTCAGCAGGACTGTGCTCCATCCAGAAGCTCTAGGAGGATCCTTCCTACCTCTTCCAGTAGCTGGTGTGCTGCCAGTCCCTGGCCTTCCCTGGCCTTCCTTGGCCTGTGGATGCCATGCTTCCATTGTCTCTGTGTGTCCCCTTTTCTAATAAAGACACCCGCTATGTTGGATTAGGACCACCTTAGTCCAGCATGACCTCATATTAATTAATTACATCTTCAGTGACCCTCTTTCCAAATCAGGTTGCATTCTGAGCTACTGTGGTTGAGGACTTCCACATGTCTTTTTGGGAGTCACAACTGAACCCAAGAAGTTCAAATTTTCACTGTTGGTAGCATAACTGGACTTACCACTCAAGTATCATGGTGGAATCTATTTAATTTGCTTCAAAATTTGTTGTTTGCTAGTCCCCTTGAACAAAAAGATAATCCTAAGTATGAAAACTGGGCAGGTTATTTCACCTGCTGGGACTTGCCTGATGCACTCTGTAAATGGGGTTGCTGACACTGCACCCACTGGGGGCACTGCCACTACCCCAGTGCCTGGCACTAAGTGCTCTCCATCCCTACTCCTGCCTTCTCTAGCTCTTAGGGAGTGTGGTTGTGACTATCCCCTAACGGGGAGAACAACATGTAGAAACGGTTCTGAGGAGTTTTAGAGTCAGCAGCACTTACAGCGAAATGTTGGAGTTGAAGGACTTAACTTTTGTTCTCTAAGTGCCATAGAGCCAGCTCTCAGAAGGCGGACAGACAAGGCAGTGTCGGCGGCAGAGAGGCAGGCACTTGAGTCTTATTCCCAGCTCTTCCATTACCTTGATGTGTGACCTTGCAAAAGCTTCTTCTTATTTTTTAATATCTCTGTAGCTGATTTCTTCCTCATCTTCAAAGTGCAGGTGGTAGTCATGAATATTTGTTTCCTGCAGGTTTGGTTTTATAAACCTCTTCCTGGATGAAAAGTGCCATGCAGCTGTGGAGCATTGTTCTTATTAATAACCTCATTTTGGCATAAACTCTCCCACTTCTCATACTTCATGTTAATATTCCATTGCAGAAAATATGCTGCAATAACAACTTGTAAGACTTTCTGTCTTCTCGTGTAGAAACGGGTCTACACAAAAAATAGTTAAATTGTTCCAAAGGAGAATATACTTTTTCATCTGTTCATGTCAATGTGTAAACACAGCTACGTCTTTTATGTAGAAATGTCAACTTCACTCCCCTTGGACCAGCTAGTAGTAGTCCTAACAAAATACCATCTACTGGGTGACTTAAACAACAGGAATTTATTTATTATAGTCCCAGACCCTGGGAAGTCCACGACTGAGGTTCTGGTCCACTTGGGTCCTGGTGCTAGCCCACTTCCTTGTTTGTAAACAACTATGTCTTCACATGGTGGAGAAGAACAGAGACAGACAGACAAAGTACAAGCTCTCTGGTCTCTTTTCTTATAAGGATACTAATTCCATCACGAGGGCCGCACCCTCATGACCTCACCTACCCCTAATTATTGCCCAAATACCGGCATCACTTTGGGAGTTTGGGCTTCAACATATGAACTTGGGTGGGAGAGAGCACAATTCAGCCCACAGCGCCAGTGATAGACTATTCACAACAGAAGTATTTTGTGCCAACCTTCCTCAAGGTTCCTGATAGCTAGCTTTGGGGTTTGTTGTGGGTCCTGATCTAGAGATATCAAGATAATTGGTTCATCATGCTAATGTACCTCTGTCACCACCACTGTGCTCCCTGGGTGGGCCATGGTCACAGTTGCCCCCAGGACACCCTACATGGTACTAAGGAAGATCTCCCAGACTTTTGATGCAGGTGCAGGGAGGGTACCCTACCCTGTACTCTTCAGGGTACCCTGAAGCAAGGATTTGGAAGCTTCCTCCTCATCTAGGTGAAGAACAGAGTTCTGAAGTCACTGGGCAGCACAAGACATCCTGGCTGAGTTTTAAAAGGCTGTGAACCTCTGCTTTGGGGATCCCCAGAGTTAAAGGGCATCTCACTCCCCCCTCAGCTGCTAAGACCCCCAAATGTGGGGCAAGTGTCTGGAAGAGGGCAACACAGAGTGGCATCTGCCTGCCAGCATCATTCCCTCACTCATACCTTTGTGTAACCTCCTTTCAGCTTTGAGATAAAGTGAAAGCAATTTGGATCAAGTCTAAGGTCATTCACAGCATCTGTGAGCTCAGATAGGTGCCCAGTTGCATGTCTTTCAACCACCATGCTGCTTCCAATGGAAACATCCTAAAGGCTTCTTTTGGGACATGGTCCTAACTTCAGATATGGCAAAAATTAAAGCCAAGTTTGCTAAGGAATTTGGTGGTGTTGCTGATGGAGTTTGTTAAGCCACGTGCTTCCCAGTATTTCATTAAGTTCACAATATAAAGAAACAGACACAGGAAGTCCTCCAAAATGTGAAAAAGCAGAAAGTCAAGTGTTAGGTGTTTGTGGGTGTCAAGTTATCTAGGCCTCCATTCACACTGTGTTTCCGGGGTGTTTGCCCACAGCCCAGACCATGAAGAAAGCTACGGCTATTCTTTCCAAGCCCTTGACTTTCCATCTGTGGAGTCTGACAGCATCTGGTCTACAGAGTTGGACTTTTGGCAAGATCGAGTATTAACAGAGCTATAAGCCAAATCAGGAAAACCACGCATCTCAGGAAACCTTTCTGCTTGATGAGTCACATTCCTAATAGATGTGTTTTTCCATAAAGTGCAATTAATAATTCATCCAGCCTTTGTCGAACTCAACTCCATTGTCTTTGCACAGAATGTGAAATACCCATAAGTGTTTGGTTCCAGATTATGAAAGCAGGCAAAGCAGAAGAATTTCTCGTGATGCCAGCATCTGTGTTGGTCAAAAACACACAGAACCACCCTAAAAAGGCTGGACACTGAGGGAGAGAGCCAGGAAGCTTGCTTGCAAGTGCCTTCTCGATCACCAATTTGACAATGATTGAAAGTAGTAAGCGTGGTATTCTCAGGGGGATGGGGCCAAAGAGTTAATGTAATGCTTGACCCATTAAAACCGCTGACTGCAGCGAGAAGCTCGTGAGCTGACCAGATGATTGTTTCTGCAGAAATGGTTGGAAACAGCTTCTTAGGGCCGGCCAGGTAATCAAGGGAAATTGGCACTGGGGAGAAGGTGCGGTCGGTAGAGCCAGAACAGCTCCCTCAGATTCTATTACTTGTCGTCTTTCAAGCATAATAATGAGATTATAGTAACCCTAAACTGGCTGAAAACAGAAATCTGGCAGTCTGTCAAGTTCATTGTCTTGAGTTTTATAGTGATCCAGGTCTTGTTCCCCAGAACCTGCACTAGTCACCATGGGAGGAGGTCTTCGAAGAAATCCTGGTTGATCTTCAGGCTTATTTCTGACCGATACACCATGTTGAATGCACAGAAAACTTGCTAATGCTTTTTTTCCCCCCACCATGTACTTCAATTGATAAGAATATGATATCGTCATGAGCCTCTCCTTCCTATGAGTTGTAGATGTTTCGTGCATCCTGAAAGGGTGTGCTGTGCATCCTAGAGCCCCTGGCCCCATCCACACCCACTGTCTTACATGCCTTGGAACTACCCTGTGTTCATGTTAATCCCACCTTCACGGCGAGAAAGTAAGGAAAAATTAGGGTCCAAAATAAAGAGTCAGGAACCTCCTTCATTCTTGAGGAAAATGATGTCCTTGGGGAATGTTGTCTAGTGTCTCTGCTCAACAGGAGACCAGTCAGTTTTCCTGTTCAGGTGCCCATTACACATTGTTGAAATACCGTGAGCCGTCCCTCCATTATGACGATAGCTAGCATTTCTTGTGCAGTCACTGCTAGCCAGGCACCATCCTGCTATTCTGCAAATACCTTCTCACCCAGTCCTTGTGGTTCCTGACATAGTAGGTGCCACCATTAGGGCCATGGTCCAGAGGGAGGCATGAGGGGTCATGCAATTTGCCAAGTTTCTATAATCAGAAGAGACTCTGGGATTTGGCATCTAGTTCTGGGGTCACTGCCTCTTCTGTGGCACCGTAGCTGGAACCTGAAGACTGATTCTTTAGAGGTTGTGAAACACCACATGTTGTTCATGCAGCATAACAATTTAGAACAACAAACACAAATGATCCACAAAGGGTTAGTCTTGCCAAACACCTGGCTTTATAAGAACGAATCCATGGAACACATCTCTGTTTCCAGAGGTAGCTTCTGTAATAGTATGCTCGGTATCTGTCATTTTATCCTCCAGAGACTGTTTATTAATTAATATTCATGATGAATGTCAGCTAGCTCCAAAACACATTAGAGGAGGAGAATGTCGAGGACAAACTGAGATTCGAGGGTAAACGACATTCCGGGAAGGGAAGAATGAATAATGTGCACATACTAACAGGCTTCTCCATGACTGACTCAGCCGAGCACCTGAGGCCTTGCAATGTGGTGGGTAGGCTGGGACAGCCTTGGGATTCTGGATGCTTCTTTTCTAGAATTTTCCCCGTGTCATGGACTTGCCCTGTGGTGAACTCTGTTGCTCTGCATTTAGTCTTTTTCATCTGTAAGATGGAAACAGTGGTTGTTGCCTCCTCATGTCTCATCCTGTGGCCATGGCCACCTCCTCGAGGTCATGTATGCATCAAATGAGACAATCTAGGTAGAAGAGCCTTCAAAGCCCAGGACCTGACAAATGTGCAGCCTCATGTTGCACCCACAGCACTTGATGACCCGGCTGGCTACCTGGGAGGGGCTGACTGCAGGAACCTGGTCCAGCCCGGCTGCTGGGACACTGGGGGTGGCTCCAGAGCTTGGTGGTGAGCATCCCACTGGCCCCTGGACCAGCTGGCTGTAAAAGGACTGTGTGTGGTCAGCTCAACAGTTACAGTAAGAACGGGTATGTACAGCAGGGGGCAACAGGCTCAGTGGCTCTGACAGTGTGAGTCAGACACTGACTCCCCTACTCTGCTGGGGTCCTCAACTCAGGTGGACTGTGTGAATGTTCTGGCCCTAGTTCTGACCCTACTTTCCCCACCGTCCACTGTGGATCGCTTCAACCACCTCTAGCTCCTCATCCACTGCCCCAGCAGGTGTGCCCCTAGGGAGGTCCCTGGGTCCGCAGGAGTAGGTGTCCTCCCCTTGCCGGGGGTGATGTCGGGTTGCCTGAGGATGTCCAGTTTTGATGGACCAGCCAGGGCCCCAGTCAGTGCTCCCCGACCCTCATCTGGGTACGGACATGAGAGCGTGGTCCTCCAACACCAGTCCCGCGCCAACAGACCCGAGGGCCTTCTTTACTGATGTTCTGTCTGTGGTCTTATCACTGCTTATGACAACCCCCATCCTCTCCTCTCCACCTCCCATCTCTAGCAGGAGTGAGAGGACAAACTGGGCACAGGACAAAGGACAAGGAAGCCGCCAAAGCCATCGCAGTGACCCAGCTGTCGTGATGTCTCACGATGGAGGGTTCCAGTGCCCTTGTCTGATTTCATCCCCAGGGCGGGGCTTTCTGCCATTTCAGGGACCAGCCTGGCCCCAGGCAATGCTCTTGATTGTGCGAGCTACAATGCAGGGCTCTTGCGCTTGCCTCGGCAGCACACGTACTAAGATCTGAACACACAGCGAACAGAACAGCCTCTGCGCAAGGATCACATGCAAATTCACGAGGCAGTCCATTAAAAAAAAACAAGATTGGGATCCCTGGGTGGCGCAGCGGTTTGGCGCCTGCCTTTGGCCCAGGGCACGATCCTGGAGACCCGGGATCGAATCCCACATCGGGCTCCCTGCATGGAGCCTGCTTCTCCCTCTGCCTGTGTCTCTGCCTCTCTGTCTCTCTCTGTGTGACTATCATGAATAAATAAATAAAAATCTTAAAAAAAAAAAAAAAAAACAAGATGCAGGGCTCTATGTCATCCCAAAAAAGGCCAGGAGGGCCTCTGCCATGGCTGGTCATGATTCTCCACCTCCACCCAGGCTCCTCTCCAGAACCAGAGGGATGGCTTCAGACCTGCCAACACACACGTTTTAATGACCTTGCAGGTGGTGGACTCAGCGACGATTTTTGGAAACTGCCTTGTGACTGTTTCTCACTAATGGTTTATATGATAACTATCAGAGGAAGTGCAGATACAGCGAGGTAAGCACATATATTCACATGTAAATAAATACAGGCACCCACACTGTGGTCTGGAAACACTGTTTCTCAGTAAGAAGAACCAGAGCAGAGCTCCTTGGAGAAGCAGCTGACCGGGCCTGTGTGTATGAGATGGGAACCTGGGACGCTGTGTCATGCCGCATGGTGAGGAAGCTACAAGTGACGCAGGTGTCTACTGACCGAAGACGGGATGATTTGATCATCGAAGTGTAATAACTACAATGGATTGAAACACAACCCATATGTGTAAATCCATAAATTCCAATAAAAAATAAAAATTTTAAAAAAATTATTTGGTACTACTGGAGGATGTTAATGGATAATTCGTTATTTTGAAAACTATCAAGCAAAGGGGAAATCTAATATTTATCCCGCCTTCCCAATATAAGCCACACAGCTGGGCAACCAGATACAATACAAGGAACATTTTCTTTTCATAGAAGGACTCCAGCTTATTAATAAGTGGAGGAGAAGCGGCGTAATTAGAAGGACCACGTTCCAACCCTAATGTATTAATGTGTCTCTCCACTGAGCAGCATCAGCCGCTACCATCACAGACGGGGAGACACAGCTGGGCAGTAGCCTCCTCCTGACAGAGAAACTACCCTGGGGGTGGCCTTGCCCTCCCCACCCCCAGGCGGGCATCTGATCAAAACCTCAGATGGAATTACAATTTATGGGGACTGCAGAAAAGCATGTCACACTAAACCAGTGCGATGCCTCCGGGAAGCTCTCCAAAATGGGAAACACTATAGACCTATGACTGTCTCCTTAAGCAAATAGAGGAAGGAGAAGCGACCATGAGATGGATCTACCCAGAACAGCACAGAAGCATTTTGACCAGTCACACTGCAGGAGCCTTATTTTGAGCCTGGCTTAAGTGAATCTCCTTTAAAAAAAACCTGAAAAAAATATATTTATTGGTGACATACATAAGTCAGATACATGGCGCTAAAGGAGACAACTGGATGGAAAATTTAAACACTGACTAGGTGTTTTATGACTTTAAGGAATTATTGTTGATTTTTTAGGTATATATGCAATCTTGATTTTTAAAAAATGATCCTTTGGGTTTTTTTTTTTTAACGTTTTTTAGTTTAGTTTAGTTTTTAGAGAAAAGAAGGGAGAAGGGAGAGAGCACAGAGGAGGAACAGAGGGAGACACAATCTTAAGCAGAGTGCAGAGCCCAGCATGGGGCTTGATCACGTGTCCCTGAGATCATGGCCTGAGCTGAAACCAAGAACCGGATGCTCAACCTACTGAGCCACCCAGACGCCCTGACACTGTTTTTTAAAGATCCACACATAAATATTTACACATTGGAACACATGCAATGGTTTGGGGTTTGCTGGAGTCCGAAGAGAGGATTTCAATGGGCAGAACCAGGTCTGTGAATTGCCAAGGGCTTGGACAGGGGGATGGGCGTATGGGGGTTGTCATGCTATTCTTTCCACTTGAACGCGTTTGACATAATTTTAAAAACAAAGCATGCACTCAGGTATGTCTAGTCTCAGATTCTTAGAAACTAGACATTATTATCCCTGAAAAGCTGAGTATCCCCTGCTCCGACCAGCACAGGTACCAGGTGTGCTTGCACACACCTAAGTGTGTGTTCCTGCCAATGCCCTTTATTCACATAACGAGGCACAGATTCTAATTGCTTTCCCTGGTGAACGAGATAATGCATTCTGGAGCCATCGATTAAAAACGTGAACTGTAAAATTATGCCGTAAAGTTTGGAAAACTTTCAGAGGTTCCATTTTGACACACTGGGATCTTGCCTTTAACAATGACAGAAACCCCCACGAAAATACTGCGTCTCATCTGGTGTGGGCCTTTATCTCATCTTGACAGGTTATTGCTGGTTAAATTGTAGTGCTGACTTACAGGCAGGACTCTTGAAGGAAGCCAGAAATTAAGGCTTCACCAAATGGTAATAAAGCTATTAAAAATGCAAACAGCAAACAGCTACACTGTACAGGTTAGACAGCTAATCCAAACTAGCAGTTTAAAAAGCAGAGCAATTACACTTTTATTTAAATGCAAGGAATATGAGCAAGAATAGAATGAGGAGCCTTGTTTAAATGCATTCTTTTGAATATTTATTAGAAATAATACATGTAGTTAAGCCACTTATCTGATTTCAGTGAATAAGTAAAATGCAAAAGATCAATTTTCATAATTATACCAAAGAAGTCTGTCTTTCATAAAAATCTCATTAATAACACCATTATTACTGAAAAAATATCTCAGTATTATTATTGTTATTCTAATTATCAGCAAAATGCTACTGATAATGTTGTCATAAAATTCCCTTTTAGTATCCTATTAGAGAGATAGACTAAGTAGTGGTTTAAGTTAAATCTAGACCCTAAGTGGCATTATAAAGATCTTTGTGTATTTGGTTAAAATACATTATGTGTATAATTACATAAATTACTGCAAGTTTGGCAAACAGGACTTTATGTGCACGCGTGTCTGTGTACACACATCGCTGTGGGTCGGGCGGCGCTCCACACCCGCTCACCGGCCACCTGCACTGGGCGGACAGCCTGAGTTCTCCTGGAGGTCATGCCATTGGCCAACGTGACGTGAAGCAGTCTTGCTTGTTAGCCAAGCTTGGATGGTGCTTCTAACCGTTTATACACTTATTTCGACTTCCACCCCTTAGTGATAATTTACCTGTGCTTACTGAAGAAGCCCCTTTGGAAGGAGCCACTTGCCCAAGTTTGATAATCCCCGGTCACTCGAGCCTGGAGGGGGGAGATGACTTGGCTTGCGTGGGGTCCTGTCCATCTCAGAACACGTGAGCACGGGGAAGGGAGCCTCACTCATCACTTGATTCCCGAGCGCTCCGAGTGAAACAATGGGTCGCCCGAATCTTTGGCAAATGTTGCCGCAACAAAACAAAACAAAAACAAAAGGCATTTGAGACTTCTTTGTGTAATGAACTCTATTAAGGAAAAAAGGATTTGAAGCAGAATTAACTATTCAGTTATCATTGGGACTTTGTTCCTAGTTCTAATAGGAAAGATCCCGCAAACTCCCGTGTCCTTGTGTGGGCAGCAGATTTCGCAGCTGACCCGCTCGGGCGCCCCCGGGCCGCACAGCCCCATGACGGCCGGCGCCGGGGAGGCTGGCTGCCCTCCTGGCCAGACCTGGGGGAGGTGAGCGGAGACTTCTTTTGCTCCGTGTTGGAAAATGATACGGAGGGCTGAATAAGTGAGCAAACAAAACCCCCACTTATTTTAATTCCTGTTTGTGAGTGCATTTGAGCATCACTCGCTGGTGTGAATGAAGACTTATGACACGTTCGACATTTAAATGGTAAGCCCTATTTAGCAAATTGATAAACGACTCTTTGAATGAGGAGAAGTAATAATTTCTGACAATATAAATGAGTGGAAGTAGCCACAATAAAGCCAAAGGCTTATTTTCACTTTCAGCTCAAAATGGAAAACGTAGAGAAATTTTGGAATAAAATCACGTGGCCAATTCAGGCCTTGGCGCTGCCTTTCATAATCATCCCTAGGAACAGATCACGCAAGGGCTCGCCCTTGGCAGGGGCACTGCCTCCAGGCTCCTCTTTGGGGAAGAAGCTCCAGCATGGCTGCCGGATGGGCAGAAAGAACCCCAAGAAGTGGGGCAGGGGTTCCCTGACTTCAACGTCTCATTAGAATTTCAGACAGAATTCCAGGCACTGTGTGCAAGCTCAGGGGCGGGGGGAGACCCGGGATCGAGTCCCACGTTGGGCTCCCTGCATGGAGCCTGCTTCTCCCTCTGCCTGTGTCTCTGCCTCTCTCTCTCTCTCTCTGTCATGAATAAATAAATAAAATCTTTAAAAAAAAACCTGAGCTAGATAGTGGGTTCAGTAGGCTTTGATAGGTTTACCTGGGAACCTAATGTCACTTTCTAACACTATTTCCATAAAAAGTATTCTAAGGTCCAAATAACTAATGCACAGTTAACTGGGGGAGTAACCTTCTTGTTAGCTGGTCAGTGCTCACCACTAACTCAGGGGGCATTTGGCGAGGGCAGGGCCCAGCGTGCAGGTGGCTCATGGCACAAGCTGGGACTCTCAGGGCCCCTGTTCGCGGGTAGGCCGTTTCTCAGGGTCTCTGGGACGGTCTCCCAGCTGGGAGTGCCAGGATGGAAGGGGCGCTGCCTGTGAGCAGCCCTTTTCCATGACTCCTCAAGTTTACCAAACAGGAAGAACAGAGAAGCTGGCACCTAGAGATGGCTTCAAAAAAAAAAAAGTTTAAAAAGTGAGCCATAAAAGTCAGCCCCATGGGAAGGCATGTCCTGTTGTCCTCTCCCAGGGAAGGCCTCGAGGGTGCTGCCCCGTAACACTGCCCCGCCCAAGACTAGCCAAGGGCTAGTCTTTCATCTTTAATTTCCAACCAGTCACGGAATGACACTTGTGCGAAACATAATAAACACTAATTACTAAAAAAGTGAAATGAAAGTAATGGGCACAACAAGCCGATTGCCTGCTGCGGGCTTCGTGGCTTTGTGGAACGGCAGCCGCAGTCTGTGCCCCGTCCCTGTGCAGCGGGGCCCCTACCCCAACGGCCACGTCAGCCGTGTGCGGGCTGGGGTGGGTGCACACTCCCAGCGCGCCTCTCCCCTCGCCCGCAGCCGGCGCGCTCAGCACCACCCCGGCTCGGCTGTCTCCGTGTCCGTCTTCACGCGGCGTCTAGAAATGGTGGTTATTTTAGATCTGAGACCGAGGCTCTAGCGTCCCCCTTCTCCCGGGGGAGTGTTGTTACTCCTGCCCAGTGCTTCCGGGGACACTCAGGAGAAAAGGGCACCACATTGTCTCTAGAAACGTGGTCCTCTGGGTGAGGACACCCGACGACAGAGAGGGAACCTCTACTCCCTGCAGCCCGGCCCGGCCGAGCCCCTCAAGATCAAGTCAGGAGTTCAGCAGTCACGGAGATGATGCCATAACCGCTTTCACATCACACCAGCAAATCTCAATCCTATTTCCTAAGGTTCTGATGGAGGAGGCTCTGGGAAGCTCTTACCACCCCCACGGAGGGAGGCCTGGCCATGTCCCCTCTGCGCTTATCTGCAGATGCCTGTACCTCAACGGGGCACACCCCTCCCCTGTTACATTGAGGAAATCATTGATGAATTACAGGCTCCTAGAATCAGGAGGCCACCAGGGTTCCTTGTGGAATTGTTGAAGAGCCAGGACCAAGTGCCTCTCCACATGGAGGTTTAGCCAATGCCGTGCCAAGGACCCACTCACCTGTCTCTTTTCCATGTGTCTTTACTTGTGAAGTGTGAGGACGTTTACCATAGCAAGTAACACATGGAGCCAGGGATGTGCTGGTGAGGACCCGTCCCGTTTGACCCACGTGGACATGCAAGAATTCAAGCTTTATTTATAACACAAGAAACTTATCAGTCACCACGAGGAGTACATGTACCATATGACGCAGGATTACAGAGATGCAGTTTGTCCTTAATCAGAAATACATTGAGCCCTTGCTATGTACAAACCTCTTTGCCAGACGTAGACTGGGTAATGACATGCTAATAATGCCTTAAAAGGGACAGGTGCAGATGGTAAGTCATGCCACAGAGCATGCCCCAAGCATGTCAGCAAGGTGCAGGCATCTTTTCTTTTCTTTGCTTTTTTTTTTTAAAGATTTTATTTATTTATTCATGAGAGCACACACACACACACAGAGAGAGAGAGAGAGAGAGGCAGAGACACAGGCAGAGGGAGAAGCAGGCTCCATGCAGGGAGCCCGACGTGGGACTCGATCCCGGGTCTCCAGGATCACGCTCTGGGCCGAAGGCAGCGGTAAACTGCTGAGCCACCCAGGGATCCCCTTTCTTTCTTTCTTTCTTTCTTTCTTTCTTTCTTTCTTTCTTTCTTTCTTTCTTTCTTTCTTTCTTTCTTTTTTTCTTTTTTTTTTTTTTTTTAAGTAGGCTCCATACCCAGCAATCAAGACCCTGAGATCAAGACTGAGCTGAGATCAAGAGTCTGACACACAACTGCCCCAAGGCACAGGCATCTTGACCATCACTCATCTGGGAGTGAGCACAGGGTTGGTGCAGCTGGGAGTTGGTGGCAGAGGATGGACCCTTAACCCAGGAAGACATCTGCTGTGGCTCTGGGTAACGCGGGTCCTGTGCTTCCCAAGGGCGTATTTTGGTTTAGATCTAATTATATCTGATGACACAGAGGCTTACCTGCCAAGGAGCAGGAAATTCGGAAGTGGTCCCTCGCCTGCCCAGCCGAGCGGCATCTGCCTGCAGCGCCCCAGCCCCGCTCTCCCTCCAGGCTACCGGGCCACGGTCAGCAGTCTCTCCTGCCCTCCCTGCCCTGGTGACAGTCACCTGCCCAGGCAGCAGGTGTGGGAACATCTGTCCATCTGTCCATCCATCTGTCATCCTACCTCTCTACAGCACCTGACAGCCTCAGGGACAAATTATCTACATAAATGCTAAAATAGTTGAAACAAACCCTCGTGGTCACTCTTGGCTGGAGACTGGATTCCTCTGCTTCAGGAGACTTGATGTTTGCTGTTCCAACAGATGAATGTTTCTGGGCACCTGTGCCATGCCAGGCGCTGGATTCCACCCCCCTCCTCAGGGCGGAGATGAGCCTGGGCAGCTCTGTCACTATTGTAAACTAGACAAAGGTAAAGAAGAGAGGAATTATCTCCTTGCACACTGAGGCGCAGATGCAGTGGGCTGTTCCCAGTAAAGGACACCAAAGCATGTGACACAGCACCAAGAGTGTGCCTCCATGGTGGCCCCTTGGAGGGAACATGCAAGCCAAGTCCTGCTAGCAAGAACAGCTCTCTGGGCAGAGGGAACGGCAAGGGCGGGCACCCTGATGTGGACACGGCTTGGCTGCAGGGTCCTATGGCTAAGCCAGAGGAGGCTGAACTGACCTGGGTGTGGGTGCCAGGGAAGGCTTCTGGGGCCCAGGGTGGAGGGGAGGGTGTCTGGCAAGGAAGTCTTGAGATCTGAGGGATGACCCAAGAGGTCATGCCTTGTGGAGAATGGCCTGGAAGCAGAAGGCTCCGGTCTAGCTGGGCCAGCTGGGAGAGAGGTGGGGACACACAGGGACCTTGAGTGGGTCTGGAGCATGGGGAAGGAAGGGGCTGGCAGTGGGGCGAGGCTCCGGGGGTGGGGGGGGGGCGCGGTACCAGGCCAGGTTTCTGGGCGTGTTGAGATCACCAGCTCCCAGAGAAATAAGCTTACCCTATAAAGGAACTTATCCATAAAGGAACATGGAGCATAATTTAATTTGTGTTAAAGTCACCTCATGGTTTTGCGGTGCACAGGATCCTTATTTTAAACATTGGATGTCACTTTATTATTGAGACAATGGAGCTGTGTTAGACTAATTCATCAGCTAGTTTTTGAGCCAATATCTCTTACCTGCCATTAGAGACTTGGAAAATGCATGTTTAGATCAGATTTAGGGCTGCTAACAATTCGAACAAGGATGACTCACAGCCCTGTGCCCCAGATGCCCCTTCTTTCTGCCTCAGGAGCCTATGTGTTCCCAGCCTGGGAGCATGTCTGCAGGTGTCCTTGTAAGTATTTTTTTTAATTTGGTTTCTAAACGTTACTCACCTTTTCTGAGTATGTTACCGTCCATACGTTCTCAACATGATGTTCCTGCCCGGCTGACTCCCCTGTGTGAGGTTTTCTGCTGACCCTACCCACCTTTCACACAACACCAGGCCGGGAGCTCCCACCTGTAGCCTGACACCCCGCTCCCTCCCTGATAGAAAAGCCTGTGACCTTTATTATCTATTCAGGGCATTATTATGTTGATTTTTAAAAGTATGATATTAGGGTTTGTGTGGCATGCTTTTTTTATCTAAAAGAGTCAGAGAATAGCAAAACAGAAAGACTCCATATCAGGCAGCTGTGGTAGAGCAGTGTGGGGAAAGGCTCAGCTCAGAGGGGCTGGGGATGGGGGCGGGGGCTGGTGCTCTAGTCCCTGAGCGCTGTTAGTTGTGAACGACCAGGTGCTGCAGAGGCAGGCTGCCCAGTATGGGGGGAATCCAGGCCCGGACTCCGGGTAAGTGAACAACCAAAGACCACATCCCCAGGAGCGACAGAGCATCTGCTGGTAGGGCAGTCGGAATGAAGGCCCAGCGAGTGCAAATGGACAGTGAAGCCCTACAGCTTGAAGAGCTCTGCACTGTGTCCTGTCACCCACAGCAAACTGGCGCCTATGATGCCTCTTCCTCCTGCTCGTTGCACGGGCTTCAAAGATCCAGGGAGCCTGCTGCTCAGACTGGGTCCCGCCCAAGAATCCAGAATCGCATGACCAGCACCAAGTACTGCAGCTTCTTTAGAGTGTCCTCAAGGCCACACCCGCTGTGAGTGCATGGGGAGTACTTTCCCATTGGCATCATGCCTACTTGAGGGGCTTACTATGGGGAAATAGGCAAATATAAGCAGATATAGCACAAGACTTAGTGTATTTCTTCTTTTAAAGATTTTATTTATTCAAGAGAGACACACAGTGAGAGGCAGAGACATAGGCAGAGGGAGAAGCAGGCTCCCTGCAGGGAACCTGAATCAGGACTCGATCCCAGGATCCTGGGATCACAACCTGAGCTGAAGGCAAATGCTCAACCACTTAGCCACTCAGGTGTCCCAGGACTTAGTGTATTTCTGCAAGGACAAGTCAATGAAAGACATTAACAAGATGAGGAAAGAGGGCCAACCAGTGGAGCAGAAGATGGTTAATGGTGGCTCTGGATTTCTATAATTTCCTACCCATGATACGGAGAGGAGGGCAAGAGGGAAGACAGTGAAGGCCCCTCTGACACAGGAGAACAAAGAGTGAGCTGTAGGCTGGAGTTTTTATCACAATGGGTAAGAAGCCACCCTGGTGTGAGGCCAGGCCTGTTGCCAGGATGGGACAGAGAGCCAGTCGAGTGTAGCCTGGCCCCAGGGGCCTCCTAGCACCTCACGGGCTTATTCTGATGACCTTCCATGAGCTGACCTGGAGGGATTTCTAGTGCATGCTTCTTGGGGAAGGACAAGGTGTCAAAGGGTATACATGCATGTTACCTTTTCTGTAAGAGAGAAGAGGAAACAATACACACACACATACACGCACACCCACACATACACACATCTATTTTGTAAAAAGAACCCCGGGATGGATAAACCAAACAAACAAAAATATTTGCCTCTGGGGTGAGTGGCAATCGGATGGAAGGAGAACAGGTTGAGATTTCTCACAGCACCTGACATGTGTTTTCTAGATTTAAACCACAGACAACAAAAAGAACCACAAAGAAATGATGACCTTTGCTTTGTGGGTTAGTACTGATGGGCTGGCTCTGAATGTGGATCCATTGGAGATTAGAGCAGGTGAGCAGATCCTCTGGATTCTTGGAACCAGGGGTGTGAGGAGGAAAGGAGATGAGTGTGGAGTGGGGAAGCTGAGGGTGGGCCTGTAGGGGTTGCTCACGCTGCACGTGCCAGTAGGAGCCCAAGCTTCAGTCCCCAGCTCCATCCATTACACGCTCCTAGAAGCATTGCACATCACAAGCAGCGAGTGCACCACCACCTAGATCTGCTCATATAAACTCCTTTTTTTTTTTTTTTTTCATATAAACTCCTGTCAAAGAAAGCAAGACTCCTTGGAGAAAATCTGATTCTAGGTCTTGAATTCAGAATAGCTTCTTATGGTGGAAAGTACAAAAAAGCTGAAAAATGAGTGGGCTTCTGGTGGTTGAGAGGCTGTGAGACATTATTGCCTTGTGTCCCCCAGTATACAGGACATTCTGGACAAAATATTAAATGCAGTGATCTGGCCGTTGACAGTGAACACGAGAAGGCAGGCTGGGGAGAGCCCACACACTCGAAGAACAGTCACTATGTTGGTGGTGAGTTTTCTGGTGCCTCCTTTCCTCTTCAAATCTGTCAGCTTTGGTCCAAAGGTGCACTCACTGGGGACCTCTTCACCGCCAGGCATGTGCATCAAAACTCCAGGAGAAACCCAAGGTTTTTTCCAAAGGACTGTAGAAGTCAGCCTTGTGAGCCAGAGGTTCTAGGGCTAATTCCTATTTTTCTTTCTATGTATGTATTTTTCTCTTCTGGCCCCACCCTGAGGCCAGCCCCAACTTGGATCTACACTGTCACAGTGCCACCACTTAATATCCCAAGAGAAAAACCCATCTCTGTTGATGCAGGATCCAGGGAAAAGGATTCTGTTGTATGAAGAATGAAAGAAATCCTTGTTATCTTTTTCTCTCTCTTTCCTATTGTTCTTTGGCCCCCAAACAGCCAAAATTCTAGAGAAATTCTGAGCAAATTCCATTTATCCAGCCAGAGGCATTTGGAAAAGGGACCACTAGATGCTGCCAAGTATGGGAGAAATTTCAGAGGGGAGAAAGGGATTCCCTGATTCTGTAGGAAGCTCACATGCTAGCAACACACCAGAAACACAAGAAAATCTGTGGAAATTGAGCCATGACATAAGCCATCACCATGGTGCAGGTGAGGGCCAGCCCCAAGCAGCATAGCACAGGCTTTGCAAACCTAGGTGGCATTGGGATCACCATCCATAAAAGTCAGGAGAAATTTGCATTTTGAACCTAACAAGGTTGAGTGCCTGCTGAGACTAACCAGCAAGAATCAACATCCTCAAGATTTCAACAAGATCCAGAATCTCACAATGTAACACTCGAAGTGTCCAGGATGGAATCTAAACTTGCTTGACATACAAAAAGCAATCTAAATCTGGCCAGTTTTCAAAAGGAAAAACAACTAGAGGACAACAGCCCTGAGACAACTGACCAATCAGTAGACAAAGTAGACAGGAAATTGCCTAGAACGTCACGGAGCAGCCCTACAGCAGTGCTACGTGGAGCATCCACCGGACGACTCATGCTATATGCCAGTAATCATATCTTTAACAATTTAAAACAATTGAAGCCATATAAATTGCACTGTTTAACACAGTGGAATTAAGAAGGAAGTCAGGGGGTTTCTGAGTGGCTTAGTCAGTTAAGTGTCTGACTCTTGGTTTTGGCTCAGGTCATGATCTCAGGGTCATGGGGTGGAGCCCCCTGTCAGGATCTGCATTCAGTGGGGACTCTGCTTGTCTCCCTCTGCCCCTCCTTCCACCTGAACGTGGACCTGCACACACGCACACACACACACACACACATACTCTCTCTATATAAATAAATAAATAAATAAATAAATAAATAAATAAATAAATAGGTCTTTTTTTAAAAAAGAAGGAAGTCAGTAACAAAAAGATACCTGGAAAATTTCTGATTATTTGGATATTAAACAACACATTTTTAAATTACCCATAGGTCAAGAAAGAAGTATCAAGGAAACTTAGAAAATATTTTTATCTGAGTAAAAACGAAGACACAACATATCAAAAATAGGGGGATGCAGGTGGATCAGTGCTTAAACAAAGAGCATAAGATTTAAATGTTCACATCTAAAAATAAGCAATGTCTCAAACCATGACTCTAGCTTCCCACCTTAAGAAACTGGAAAGATAAGAACAAAGTAAATCAAAGTGGACAGAAGGAAGAAAATAATAAAGTAAACATCTATGGAATGAAAACAGAAAGCAACAGAGAAAGCTAATGAAACCAGTAGCTGGTTCTTGAGAGAGATCTGTGAAATGATAAGGTCCCAGTTAGACTAACTGAGAGAAAAAGAGACAAGATACAGTGGGGGACATCAGGAGGAGGGGAGAGGCTGTCACCACAAGCCAAGAGATGTCAGGAACTAATACGGAAATACTGAGAACGTCTCTTTAACCATACTTGATTGCTTAGATGAAATGACCAATCTCTTGAAAGACAACCAAAACTCACCTAAAAAGAAAGAGATAGCCCCATATCTACTGAAGAAATTGAGGTCATACTCAAAAACTTAAAAAAAATAGCCCTCTAAATTCAGATAGCTCCAGTGGAAAATTCTACCAAACATCTAATCAAGATATGATACTGATTTACACAATATCTTCCAAAAAATGAAAGAGATGGGAGCTCTCCCCAGCTCACTTTATATGGTCAACATTACCCTGATATAAAACACAAAGATGTTATTAGAGAACTGCAGACCAATATTCCCCATGGACATTAGACACAGAACTCCTCAGTAAAAAAACAAAGAAAAAAATAGTAAATAAAATTTGGCAATTTATAATAAGAACAATATATCATGACCAAGTGGGGTTTACCCCAAGAATGCAAGGCAGGCTCGACATTTAGGAATCAATAAACATCGTTGTACTAACAAAACAAGAAAACTCATATGATCATCTCATTAGGTTCAGACAAAGCAATATCCATGCTCAATATAAACCCCAACAAACTAGGAATAAGAGGGAACTTCCTTAACCTGATAAAGGTAATCTGTGAAAAGCCTATATCTATATAACATCGTACCTAAGAATAAAGATGGAACGCTTTCTCTCATAAAATAGGAACAAAATAAGATTGTCTAGTCTCAGCACTTTTGTTTTCTATTTGACATCATACTGGAAATCCTTGCCATTAAAATGAAATATAACCTACAGATTGTGAAGGAAGAAATAAACAGTCTCTATTCACAGAGGACATGGTCATGTCCATCACAAATCCTGTGGAATCTACATAAAAAGTCCTAGTTGAGGGCAAGGTCACAGGATACACAGTCAATATCCACCCCCTCCCCAAATCAACTATATATCTATATACTAGAAATAAACAACTAGAAATAAAACTTTTTAAAACTACCATTACTGGAAGAACAACTATTGTTAAAATGTCTATGCCACTCAGAGCAATCTACACATTCAATTCAATCCCTATCAAAATACCATCAGTACTTTCACAGAGCTGAAACAAACCATCCTAAAACTTGTTTGGAACTGCAAAAGGCCCTGAATAGCCAAAATAATGTCTAACAAGAAAACCAAAGCTGGAGGCATCACAATTCCAGACTTCAAGCTGTGTTACAAAGCTATGATCATCAAGACAGTGTGGTACTGGCACAAAAACTGAACATAAATAAATGGACCAGAACAGAGAGCCCAGACATGGACCCTCAATTCTATGGTCAACTACTTTTCAACAGAGCAGAAAAGAATATGGAAAAAAGACAGTCTCTTAAACAAACGGTGTTGAGAAAACTGGACAACCACATGCAGAAGAATGAAACTGGACCATTCTCTTACACCATACACAAAGATAAACTCAAACTGGATAGAAGACCTAAATGTCATACAGGAATCTATCATAATCCTAGTGGAGAACACAGGCAGCAATCTCTGTGATCTTGGCTACAACAACTTCTTCTTACTACACATGTCTTCAAAGGCAAGGGAAACAAAAGCCAAAAATGAACTATTGAATTATTGGGACTTCATCAAGATAAAAAGCTTCTGCAAATCAGAGGGAACAGTCAACAAGACTAAGAGGCAGCATGCAGAATGGGAGAAGATATTTGCAAATGTCTTATCAGATAAAGGGTTAGTATCCAAAGTCTACAAAGAAGTTATCAAATCCAACACCCAAAACCCAAAAAATCCAGTCAAGAAATGGGTAGAAGACATGAACAGATGTTTCTTCAAATAAGACTTCCAGATGGCCAACCGACACATGGAACAATGTTCCACATCACTTGTCATCAGGGAAATACAAATCAAAGCCACAGTGAGATACCACCTCACAGTGGTCAGATGGCTAAAATGAAGAAGTCAGGAAACAACAGGTGTTGGCGAGGATGTGGAGAAAGGGGAACCCTCTTACACTGTTGGTGGGAATGCATACTGTGCAGCCACTCTGGAAAACAGTATAGAGGGTCCCCGCAAAGTTGTTTTTTTTAAAATTTTATTTATTTATTCATGAGAGACACACAGAGAGAGATGAAGAGACACAGGCAGAGGGAGAAGCAGGCTCCCTGCAGGAAGCCCAATGTGGGACTCAATCCCGGGATTGCAGGATCATGCTCTGGGCTGAAGGCAGGCGCTAAACCGCTGAGCCACCCAGGCATCCCTTCACAAAGTTAAAAATAAAGCTACCCCACATCCCCGCAATTGCACTACTGGATATTTATTCCAAAGATACAAGTGTATTGACCTGAAGGGGTACCCGCACCCCAATGTTTATAGCAGCAATGTCCACACTAGCTAAACTATGGAAACAGTCCAGATGTCCATCAACAGATGATTAGATAAAGAAGATGTGGTCTATATACACAATGGAATATTATTCAGCCATCAGAGAGGGTGAAATCTTACCATTTGCAATGACATGGATGGAACTAGAGGATATTATGCTGAGTGAAATAAGTCAGAGAAAGACAAATATATGATCTCACTCATATGTGGAATTTAAGAAACAAAACAGATGAACATAGGAAAAGGGAAGGAAAAATAAAATAAGACAAAGTCAGAGAGGGAGGCAAACCATAAGAGACTCTTAATCATAGGAAACAAACTGAGGGTTGCTGAAGAGGAGGAGGGTGGGATGATGGGGTTACTGGTAGATGGGCATAAAGGAGGGCATGTGATGGTATGAGCATTGGGTGTTGCATATACATGATGAATCACTAAATTCTCCTGAAACTAATAATGCAGTGTGTGTGTATATATATATATAATATAATATACATATATATACATACAGTATATATACATATATATTATATTGATTGATTTTAAATAAAGAATTTTTAAAACTTTTGAAAATTAATAAAACTATCATTTCAATGGTAGCATGAAAAATGAAATATTTAGGTATTTGTATCACTAAATATATGCAGGATCTGTGTGCTGTTAACTATAAAACACTAACAAAAGAAATCAAAGGCCCAAACAATGGAGAAAAGTGCACAGGCTAGAAGATTTAACATAGTTAGCACATCAATTCTTCCAAAGATGATCTGTGGAGCCAAGACCATCCCATTCCAAGCCCCAGCAGGATTCTTTAAGAATAGACAAACTGACTCTAAAATTGACATGAGAGGGCAAGATTACTAGAATTACCAAAACAATTTTGAAAAAGAACAAAATTAAAACCACCTGAGTTTGATACACCTACTTTAAAGCTCCCAGAATCAAGACAGTGTTGTGGCAAAAGGACGGGTACATCAATCACTAGAAAGAGAGGCACACAGATACGGTCAATTGATTTTGGACCCAAAAAATATAGGGAAAACAGTCTTTTCAACACATGGCACTGGAACCATTTGACTTTGTTTTTGTTTTTGTTTTTGTTTTTAAATTTTTATTTATTTATGATAGTCACAGAGAGAGAGAGAGGCAGAGACACAGGCAGAGGGAGAAGCAGGCTCCATGCACCGGGAGCCCGACGTGGGACTCGATCCCGGGTCTCCAGGATCGCGCCCTGGGCCAAAGGCAGGTGCCAAACCGCTGCGCTACCCAGGGATCCCCCATTTGACTTTGTATGAAAAAAATAAAAGGCCTGTATCTGTTAACTCAGAATTGATGGTTGCCCCAAATGTAAAACATAAAACTGTAAAACTTTTAGAAAATATAGGAGACAACCTTTGTGACTTGAGGTCAGTGAAAAGGTCTTAAATGCAGCATCAAAAGCATAATCCACAAAGGACAATGGAGATATACACTGGCCTTCATCAAAATTAAAAAACTTCTGCCCTGCCCCCATCACTCTTAAGAGAGAAAGATCCAGATTAGGAAAGATACTTGTAAATCACATGTCTGGCAAAGGACTTGTATACAGAGTATAAAAGAAGCTTCAAAACTTGGTAATAAGAAACCAAACAACCGATAATAAGATTGGCAAAGTATTTGCAAGCAGATTTTACCAAAGTAGATATATTGATGTCAACAAGCACATGAGAAAATGCTCAATACCCTTAGACAGTAGGGAGTTGCAAACTATAAACCACAGTGAGATGCCTCTATATTTAGTATATTTAATGTGTCTATTAAACAGTTAAAAAAAAGGGATTACAATACTAGGTGTCAGCGAGGATATGAGGTGACTGGAATTCTCATACAATGCACAGTGATGCAGCCATTCTGAAACACAGGCTGGAAGTTTCTTATAAATGCAGGCTGCTCAGATGCGCGAGGTCTCCGATGTGAGGTGCAGAGCACGAGAAGCCGGAAGCTGATGGCTGCACTCTGTGTGATTCCATTTAAGTGACCTTCTGGAAAAGCAGAGCCAGAGGACAGAGAACCCTTCAGCACTGCCTAGACTCCCAGAGGTGGGCAGGGTTTGACCACGAAGGATGGAAAAGGTGGGGAGGGTGTGGGATTGTTTTGTCTTTCACGTGTGATGGTGATTACACACTGGCATTTGCTCTTTGCATTTGTCAAAACTCTTACTACTGTGCCTCAAAACAACGGAATTCTAATGCGTGTGAATTTTTCAAATGTTTCAGTAAAAAGAGGGTACAGTAAACATTGACCTACTCCTCTGATAAAAATGTAAACATATAACTTTCTAAATTAAAACTGAAATGAAAGGGAAATTATGTACATCCTTAGCCAAAGATAACCACAACTGACATTTCGGTAGATTTCTTATTCTTTTCTATGCAGACATTTTTCTTAGTTTTTTATTTTTCTGTGTGTAGGTTCCCAAGTATATAGTCCACAACCATACCCCACGGGTTCCACACTTTTCCTCCGTCAGAGCCACTGTCATCCTAGGATGAAACTGAGGTACCTCGGGCTCCTCCACCTCTGCACATCCCCACACCTTCCCATCTCTTCACTTCTCTAGGGTCTCCCAAGAGCTGGCCTCCATCCTGTCTACATTTGCTCTGATGTCTTTGACGATACCTCATCGCCACCCAGATGTCCTGGGTACATCATACCTCTGAAAGTTTCCAGTCCAGACTTGCCATTTTAGGGTATCCCTAATGTTTTCTGGTTTATAATAATGTCTCTATAAACATCTGTGGCTATAAATCTTTATCAGCATAAAAAAGTCTCTTTCTTGGGTAGATTCTGCACAGGGCAAGGAAGAATTTACGTCTGCACATTAACTCTCATCCTCCTGAGGTGTCACCAACTGTTTCTCCGACACAGACTCACCTGGATCAGCCCCGACATGCTGACGCCCCACGGAGGTCTGGACACAACCCCACGAGGGACCCCGAACTGAACAGTATGCTTGGTCGCTCCCTAACTGCTGACTCACAGGGTCTGTGGCATGGGCATTGCTTGCTGCTGAGGCAATAGATAATTAATAACGTTGCTTTGCAAAAGCAAAATAGAAAAATGCCTTGGGATCTGAGTAAGTCATCGGTTTATTACCTGTAAGTGCATTACTCTGACTTTTAATGATAATAAGTATGACATTTTCTGATATTTTCAGCACTGAAAAGTAAGATAATTAAGTAGAAAACTAAGATAATTAAGAAAAGATAATTTGACTTATGGGAAAAAAAAGTCAAAGCAAGTAGGTAAGTCCTGGTTGGGGAACCCACATCGTCCCCACAGGAACAGATGTCCTCTGTCCCCGTCCTTGCTGACTCTTCAGGAGTGGATGGAGGGCTCAAAGATGAAAGGCAAGTGCTCTGAGGCAGCAAGACCAGTGTCTTTATTCTGAGGACCATCTACAGATTATTGCTAAACCTGCATCTGTGGTTTCAAAAGCCAGGTTTATTGATATATCCATTTTAAGCTGTATATTTAGTGAATACAAGGTAAGGGTTGGAAAAGATGTTTCCCAAAGTCTCTAACTGGATTGCAAAAAATAGATTATTATTTCTTTAAAAGATTTAATTTATTTATTCATGAGAGACACAGAGAGAGGCATAGACACAGGCAGAGGGAGATGCAGGCTCTCCATGGGGAGCCTGATGCGGGACTCAATCCCAGGACCCCCGGATCATGCCTGGAGCCAAAGGCAGAGGCTCACCCACTGAACCACTCAGGCACCCCAAGAAATAGATTATTCTTTACTTTATGAACATTAATAACATTAATATGAGATTCTGAAATGGTAACATTCCAGATTAAATAAAGGGCCAAAGTCAACAGTCATGCTGTGGGCACACACGCCTCATGAGAGGGAGAAAGATGATCAGTGGCCAGTGTTGAGAACACAGTTGCAGAAGGAAAGAGCCTTGAGCCTTCGCACACAGTCTTAAAGCTCTGCCATTGTCTTCTGGACTCAGCACAAGGCCCAGGGACACGGAACCGCGCTCTGCTTTGCTGGAGAAAGAGCCTCCCGCCTTGGAGTGCACCTCCCCGAGCTGCCCAGGGGCTCCCCGGGGGCAGAGCCCGGTCCTGCTCCCACAGGTGACTCCCACTGGTGAGTGCCACTTGAGGAACATGTCATCTTCGAGCACTCTGCTTTCTCTCCCCCCTTCCCCCATATATGCTGCCTTCTGAGATTTAAAAAAAAAATAGAAAAAGAAAAAGAGGAAAAGACTCTTGATTTTACGGCACAGGCGTGCACGCACAGACACGCGCGCACACATACACACACACACACATTCATGCCCTATAGTACCAAGCTTGTATTTTGAAATCTGCACAAAAAAGGAAGTCATTCATTCTATTAGTCATTTCTTACTGCTATTTCCCAAAATAGCTGCAAAATGAGTTTAGTACTTCTTAATTCAAATAACCAAAAACCCACAGTAATTATACTGTATTTGCGTGTACCTTGATAAATTGAGTGCAATCACAAAGCAGTTTTATGGCCGTTTCTCTTAAACAACTGTTTTCATGGAATCTAAAAATGACTATAATTAATCTTTGTATTTGGGAATTTCTGGAACATCCCTAAGTAATTGTCTTCTATGCTTCTCAGAGAACAGAATGATGGCTCAGTTTCTAAGCACAAACATATCTTGGTGAAGAAGCCAGTGCGGCCTGACTCCCAGAGAAGAGACACATCACACGCATGTCCCTGGGGTCATTGGACCCACTGATGCCCTGGGTTTGTCCTCTACACTCCTGCCCAAAGACTCATGGCCGGGTCTGTGATCTTTTATCAAAAGCAAAATATCACATTTTCCTTGATCAGAAAAATTTTTTGCCCCCAAATTTAGGGCTTTACAGCTTAAAGCTTTGAACTGGAGATTGGTACAGCTCTTGGCCTCAGATTCTTCAACTATCGAATAGGTGCTGGGAGGCTTGGTTTTTTAAAGGTTTTATTTATTTATTTGAGAGAGAGAAAGAGAGACAGGGGCAGAGGGAGAGGGAGAAGTAGACTCTCCACTGAGCAGGGAGCCCGATGAGGGACCCGATCCCAGAACCCTGAGATCATGACCTGAGCACAAGGCAGATGCTCAACCACTGAGCCACCCAGGTACCCCTGCTCGGAGGTTTACATCAAGAAAAAGCAAAGACCTGAGTGCTCCATGTTAAGGCCAAAGTCAACGTCTTTACCTCTCTGAAAACACTGGTGAGTCCTAGGCCGGTTGGCAACATTGCCCAGTTTCCCTGGAAGCAGCTGTGTCTGTCTGTGCACTAGAGTTATTTTCACGTTTAAAACCCCACCAGAGGGATCCCTGGGTGGCTTGGCAGTTCAGCGCCTGCCTTCGGCCCAGAGCGATCCTGAAGTCCTGGGATCGAGTCCTACATCGGGCTCCCTGCATGGAGCCTGCTTCTCCCTCTGCCTGTGTCTCTGCCTCTCCCTCTCTCTCTCTGTGTGTGTGTCTCTCAAGAATAAGTAAATAAAATATTAAAAAATAAATAAATAAATAAATAAATAAATAAATAAATAAATAAATAAAACTCCACCAGAGCCTCCCTGAGGGTGGGGCCATCCCATAAAATCAGAAGAACCACTTTACGCTGTTCACAGTTTTTACTTAGTGCCTCTCCTCAAGCAATCCTAAAAGGATGTCTTCTTTCTAGGGAATGAAATTAAGATATAGTAAAAATAAAAACTTTCTACCTGTCGTGCTGGCCTCCATGAATTACAGAGGGAAAGCCAGCCCCCCTGTGTCCTGGAAGCAACAGGTCTGGAGGCCTCGAGGGGTGCCGGCTCCGTTCTGGCCCAGAAACAGTCAGAGTTGTTTCCACAGCCCACTTCTGGGAGTCAGCTTCTACTCCCTCCTCTACCTCCCCCCCATGGCCCCTGCCCCCCAAGTGCCGCAGGTGCTGTAGACACAGGCAGATGGAGGCCAGCCTTTTGTCCTGAAGGGGCCAGGGAACACACAATGAACCCCTGAACACAAGGCAGTGTCGCCAGTTCTAGCTGAGAGGGGGCCAGGGCCAGGGGCTGGCAGGATAGGGACAGGGGTGTGCTGTGGCCGTCCCCAGCGGCTGAGCTGCCACTGCTCCCCAAAGCCACAAAGAGCATTTGCACTTTAATATCCAAATTGCCTGCTTTGACATATGTCTACAAGAGTCTGTTTAAAGTCTTGTCTCCTTCCTGGTGCTGCACTTGGTGCATGAGGAGTTTTGAAGTCATTTCCAAATGAGTATGTTCCTCATACTCAAAGTCAGATCATGCGATGTCCCCCTGAGGGCTCTGGAGTGATGGCGACAGACTCTCACCTCTGGGAGGCCCGGTAGCTGAGGTGGCACAGCCGGCGGCACTTCGGTGCCCACTTGGGGCCAGGCCACGTGGCAGCTGCTGCGGGTCACACAGCTGGTGACGGCTTGGTGGGAGTGGGCGACCGTCCAGGGGCCTGCAAGCCCGCCAGCTCTCAGGCAAGCACCCAGCTGCCTGGCTCATCAAGGCCCTGAGATGGCCTGGGCTCCAGAGAGTCCGGTGAGGGGTTCCCTCCGGTGGGCCCCCACAACCCCGGATCGGGGCTTGCCAGCCAGCAGGGCTCAGAGCCTAGGGTGAAGACACACCCATGCCTCTCCAAGGCCCTGGGGGTGTGTGTGTCACAGGCTCGGGGACCTGAGTAGCAGGCGTTAGAGCCACCCTGGTTTACAGTCATGCAAGGTGAGACCCAGCCTCACCAACACGGCTTGAAGCCCATCTCCCAGACTGACTGGCAATCGTGCTGCCACATGGAGGTGCAGCTGGATCTGAAATCTCCACACCAGGGTCTCTCCTCCGCGGCCTGAAGCCACAGCCCACCACGGGGAACTTTGGGTTGTTAAAACAGGCCATGCACTGAGTCTGGATGTTTCCAGGGCGACTGCATGGGGCACAGTCAGGCGATGACAGGTGGGAGGGTGGGGACTCAAGGGGGAACTGCTGGCCTCTTTAGATGGAGGACTGGGTGAGCACTTCAAGGGGTGCTTCTTGTGCACAGAGCCTCCTTGCTGTTCCCCAGTGCTGCCTGCTGGTCTGGGCACCCCTCCTCTCAGACTGCAGGTGACTCTTCCGTGCTTATGGGAGCACGGGAGCACAACTGGCAGCCAGGTTTCCCCTCCCGAGCCATGCAGCCAGCTCCCCTGTCTGTGCCCATGCCTTCCCAGCCTGCCTGGCTCCCCTAGGGGCCCAGGACAGGGTGGGGAGAAGGTGCTAGTCCTCCCATGAGGTCCACGGTTCTCTCCACCCAGCCCCTTTCCCCACTGCCCGGGTTTGGTGACACGTGGGTCTGGGGGCGGGAAGGCAGAGCGCGCTCAGGGCCTTCTGTGTCCCATGCATGCTCCCCACCTTTGCAACCTGGTGGTCCTCAGGGCCCCATCCCCACGGGCTGGCTCTCTGGTTCAGGCTGCACACCCAGCACGGAGCGGCGGGAGCACGACGTCTGTGCTTTGGTTCTGCGCAGGTGGCTCACCCGCAGGGACCCTGGTTCCTCGCAGGTCAGTGTCCTGGGGCCGCAGCACGAAGCAGCGAAAGCACATGGGCGCGTCCACGACAGGTGCGCTCTCTCCCGGCTCCGCGGGCCGCAGGCTGAAATCACGGTGCCAGCTCTCCCCTCCGAAGCGCTCTGAACGCAACCCCTCTGTGCCTCATCCTGGACTCTGGTATTTGTTGGCGATCTTCCGCATTCCTGGGCTTATAGGGTGCACCACGCCCTTTTCTGCCTCCCTCCCCGTGTGGCATTCTTGCTGGTGTCTCTGCTTCTTACCAGGACAGTGGTGTTGGAGGGGGGCCACCTGCTCCAGGCTGGCCTCACCCTAACCAATCACATCTGCAACAACCCAGTTTTCAAACAAGGTCACTATCCAAGTTTCCATGGGTCAGGGTTTCAACATGTCTGGGGGACACAAGTCATCCCCTGGCCCCCCTGCTGGGCTGGTTGGCCCTCCCCACAGTTCACATGTCCCATTCCTTCCTCTCTGCGCATGTCAGGCCTCGGGCACCTAACACCCATCCTGGTGGGACTAGAGTCTGGTGTCCTCCAAGTCTTCAAAGGAGGCTTGTGACCCATGTGCCACCTTCCCTCACTTCTTCCCCTCCTGTGAGTTTGTGTGTCATCGCTCATCCCATGTGACTCTCCTGGTGCTGGAAACAGGCTGGAGGACAGCGGGAGGCAGGCCCACCTCAGGCACACCTCTCTCCTACCCACTTGAAACTCACTTCTCCAGGCTTTTCTCTTACCAAGGACTGTGGCTCTTACTGTTTCTGCGATCTGGTAGGTGAGGCTGGCCTGCTAACACCATTTTTCAGACCCTTTCTACTAGCTTGGGAAAAAGAAATTTGAATGATTTCTCCATGAGAAAATGTGGGGGGCACCACTGTTTTATTTTTTTCCCAGTAATCAGCATTGATAGGTGATAAGCACTTCTCTTTCTTCTTTGTGTTTATCTTCAGAAAGTCTGTGAAGCCTCAAGGCCAAGTGCTTGTGTATCTTTGGGGCCAGGTCGTGTGGATCTGAAACCTGAGCCCCCACTCAAGAGTCCCCATCAGGAAGGAGGTCACAGCCAGGATGCAAAATAGCATGTTGGTTGTGGTGCAGATCCTATAAGGTCCTCCAGTCGAAGGCTAGGAGCCCAGCTGGCAGCTCCAAGGGCAAGGGGTACGTGGGGCAAGACATGGGAGCTGACACGCTTCACACCGCCAGCCCTGTCTTGCATCTGCTCTCCCACCAGTTAAATCAGAAGCAGGGAAAACCTCATCTTGAATGGATACACCATCTCCATGTGTTCTCCGTGTGTGTGTGTGTGTGTTAACTATTAAGTCATGGGTGTTTCAAGTGTGGCTTTAACAAGGTTTAAAGTGGAAATACTTTTCCAGATCAGAATACAAAAAGTATTGAGAGGCCTCTTCGAAACTCTATAGTTTCATCTGGTTTTCATGTCTTTAATTCATTGAAAAATCAACAGAAAATGACATCGATAAATATGTAGGCTTTAATTAAAGTATTTGCACTTTATCACCAACTTTTAATTAAAAGCCCATCATGGCAGGAGAAGCATTTTATGTTTTATCAACTTTGGTAATTTGATTTTGTTATTCAAAAAGCCTGGAAAAATATTCCTACCCAACAAACCTCATGTCTGCGGAGCCCTCTTGCTCCTGAGCGCAGGATGGTGTCTGACTTGTCCTGCCTCCCGCGCACCTGCAGGCACAGCCCACACGGGAGGGTGGTGGGTCCTGTCCTGAGCCCCAAGCCCTGTACCCCTGCATGGCCCTTGCTCAGCAACCAGGCTGCGGCTGGCCTGCCTTCAGTCCCTCACGCCTCCCTCCTCTCTGATCGGCTGGAGAACAACATAGGCCTCCTTTTATCACCTTATATCATGACCATCTGCCTCCAGGAGCCCCAGTGCCACAACTCGAACCCCTCCCTCCTCCTGTGGCCATCCTGTCTCCCTCTCTCTGTGTCTCTCTCTTTGTCTCTCTCACCTATCTCTGTCTATCAATCTCTCTCTGTCTCTCCCTCTGTCTGGGTTCAGTTGCTCTCAGATTCTTGTCAATGACAATTCTCAAGGACCAAGAAGCAAATGGCCCCAGCAGTGAGATATCTTGGGCATGGCAACATGCCCATAACTGCAAACCTCATGCATCTGCTCAGAATCGTTCATCAGGTCCCTGCTGATGGAGAATCGTGCAGTTTCGTGAATCACATAGAATCATGAACTACATTCATGCAGTATGATCGAGCCCCGCCTTCCCCAGCTTGACCTTCCCCAGCATCAGCACCTGTTTCACATGCTCCAAGTCTTCTGTGACAATCATACTCAGGGGTGGCCCCCACCCCAAGCACAGTGCAGCTCCCATACGCTATCTTGCTCCCTCTGCCCAGAGAAGCTACTCAGGCTTCCCAGAAGTGGCCTTGGTTTTGAGGCCCTGAGCAAATGCCATCTCCCCTGGGCAGCTCCCAACTCTCCTCTCGGAATGATTAAGGCACTCATTCCTGTATACATCCTTGCACTCCCTTCACAGAGACTTCCTCTTTTAAGCCTTCGCACCTTTGCAAATGCTGTTCTCCACCTGGAATGCCATTTCCACCCCCCCCTCCTCTTTCTTGAAGACTTTCTCTGGACGCCATCTGTGACCTGGTCAGAAGCAGATGCCCACTGCCCTCGGTGAGTATGACCTGCCGCCCCATTGCCAGACTGCACAGCGTTTGGGTGTTTGCTCTCTTGCCTTCATAATTGAGAATTTCTTTCTTTATTCTTCTTTTGAAATTTTCTTGAAAGTGTGGATCATAACCAGGATCTTTTTTTAGTTTTGTATGTTATACTTTGCAGAGTACCATGTATGTAATAGATATCTAAAAAATATCCATTGGATGAACTCCTAACCGTATAGTCTTCTGCTTTCTTATGGAAAGAAATAGAAGTTACTGTTGCAGTTTATGAATAAATCCCAGTGAAGGTATCTCTTAACATTTGCAGGTTGGATGTAAAGGACCATGCTACAGGTCTGCAGAAAGATGCTGTTACAGGATGAGCTTAGCCAGAACTCTTTCTGCTCCATCTTTTCTCCTTGAGAGAGAAGCACCTGAAACATTAGTTCTTACAAGCCATAAGCCCTGGGCCTGCCCAGATCTAGGAGGAAGGAGCTGCAAACTGGAGCTTGGCTCACAAAAGGAGAGGATGCCCCTCCATCCACCTGCTGTCACAAAATGTGCATTGTCTGGAGCAGCAGGAGAGAGCCAGTGGAGTATCACTCTCCCAGCACAGAAAGGGGCTTCACCACAACAGCTGAGGGGTGTGGAGGAGGGCTCAGAGCACTGCTCCTGCTTCTCAGATGCAAACTCTGGTGTTAGCACACATGGAGGTCTAGATGCAGAAGAGCCAGAAGGCCTAGGAAAGGTCACACCAAATAAAGTGCCAAAGGCCAGCAAACCCTTCAGCTAGAAGTGTGTCTGTGGTTTGAACACCAGGCGTATTGTGAACCAGCCTTCAAAACTCTAAAGTCAAATCATTACCGTATAGTGCAAGTTCCTGCCACTTGGGTAAGGGAGAGAAGGGTTAAGGACCAGGTCGTAGCCTTGCTGACTTCCATCTGTGCATGTGTGCCAGTGGCCCTGGTGCACCTGCCCAAAGCAGAACCAGTAGCTGCACACTGGTGGCTAGAGCCTGGATGCTGCAATGAGAACACGGTTGGGGGCGAGGGTGTCACCTTGCCCAGACCAGACCTGTGAGCAGCAGAGCTGGGCAGTTAGCAGCCCTCATCCTCATGTACAGTGTAGTATTTTGAATTAAAAAAATTCTTTATTCCAGACCTCAAACTCTGATTTATTTTGATTTTCTATTTTTGTTTTGGCAGCTGTTTTCCCAGAGTTCATATCCACCCGCAGCTGTTGCTCGTGCAACATTCCTCTCCGAAGTGCTCACTGTCCTATCAGAGTGTAGTCATGAACGTACAGCCTCAGGCTGTCGGATTTTCCGTTTGGATTTATTTCATTACAATTTATTGCATGCCTGAGCCAGTGTGTTTACATTAGAGAGGTGGCATAAACCTGAAGATAAAGGCTATCACAGTTATTGCCATGTAGAAATATGTTCTAAATATAGTGATTTTTAAATGGGATGGCACCCCTGTTGTCAGACTAGTCAGTGTGTGTTCGTGAAACATATTTACCAATCAGTCATTCTATTAATTAGATCAAATCATCAACTTTTAAAATCTCTTTTGTGATAGTAAATAAATTCTAACAGCAACAGGAGGAACAATGACATAAGCTTTGGTGAGAGAAGGTTCCTGAGAGGATGGGGCTAGAGCGGGGTGTGCACTCCTGTCCACCATGACTGCAGCTTCTGAGAATCACCTGCAAGACCCTTCTGATTCCAGCAGCAAGATCTCTATAGAAAAGGCTCAAGGACTTTCTTTTCTAGCTCTTGTTTCGGTCCTATTTACGAGGAATCTTATCAATATTATTGGCAGTTTTCAGAGGGAGACAGTGAGTGAAGTTAGGTAACAAAAATAAACAGATAAGCAGGAAGGGCCCTCGCACAGAGGTTCTTGGGCATCATCAGCCTCCTGTCCATCCTAGAAGGAGTTAAACAGTCCAGACAATGTGCCTCAAATTTGATAATATTTCAGCCTTTCTATGGAATGTCTTTTGAAGAAAAGAACAAAGACCCCATGAACAACGGGCGGATATGCAAACTATAGTGACTGGCTTAGAATCACAGAAACTTGAGAAATGTCCGCTTCCCACGTAAGTTGCCTAACTTGCAAAAACATGTACAATTTGCTTACCACCATATTAAAATCTAGATAAGCTCCCTCATTTACGAGAGGGCTTCGTTGCTTTCTTATCTGTTTTTGAGATATCTTGTAATAAGACTTTTTTTTTTTTTTTTTTTTTTTGGTCGGTACTGCTTTTTCAATCAATGTAGCTGACACCAGATAATTTGAACACAAGGGACATATCTCACTGGCCCTGTGTGGACATTGACCTAATTTAGCTAATCTTAGATTATTTATCCAGAATATCTTGTCTTCAAATATTTGAAAGTGTATAACCATTATCGTCTTTAGGGGAAAAAGAAAAACAGGAAAGTGAATGGAATCTTTCTAGTTTTATAATATGATGGAGCAAATGAGGCCACGCAATTTGCATATTAAAGAAGCAGAACAAATTAACGGGGAACTTTGCTAGCATAGAATCTTCATACTGCCAGTCTGGGGGCCACGTGCCTGGATTTCTCTCCTCGATGCTTTTTAATCATGTTTGGTTCTTCTACTCTGGGATGATCCCAAAAAAGTAGAAGAGCAAGGTTGACAGTAAGTGGTTAAATTCTTACAGTTTGCTTCTATAGTTATTCCAGTAAGTTCAATGACAGCAAACATGAATCATCATGGAAATAAACCACCTGTCATACTAATAAATATGCCATCCTACACATCCAGAGTGAGGTCACCTAAGTTTCTAATGGAATGTCGGTGGCTCTTCAGCAAGGTACATGTTATATATTTAGTTATTTCCCTGGATACACTTTAAAAAAAAAACAACAGGAAGGAAGTCAGATTAAATAACTATTTCTATTAGTTTCTTATTAATTGAACACAAGTCTCAAATAACAAGAGTGATATTTTCCAAGGAATTAGTACAAAGAATAAACCATTTCAATTAACTTACCCACAGAATCTTGATCATTCTTGGTACTCTACATTTTCCTTTTCCTTTAGTTAAATTTAATTTGGCCAAAAATAGAACATTAAGTGGACATACTAACAATGAGCAACAGGAGAGTTCCTTTTACAATAAAAATAATTTCTAAATTTTACCCAAAATTGTTTATGAGATACTCCCAATTTATTGGCAAAGTAGACTCAACTCACATTTTTGCTGAATCGATTCTTCATTAATTATATAATACTCCAAAAGTAAATATGTAAAAATACAGTGTGTGCATATCAAGTTTACATGCATGTAGAATGTCCGCAGTTATACTGAATTTACTATAAACAATATTCTCAGCAGTGTCTTTTTTCTTGCTATCATCAAAAGATGAAATATGATTTCTAAGTTTTGTAACTTTACTTGTAGATATCTTGTCTCTAAGATGTTAACATGGACCATTTAAAGATACTGTATTTAAAATTAAAAATGTTTGCAAATGTTTTATTGTAATATTTTTGACCAAGGTGTGACTCCACAGATTTTTAAAGCTATGAGTCCATCATAGAAGTCAACAAATCTGGAAGCAATTCCATTCTTGCTCCGCAGAAAGCACTTTCAGGGGCTGTAGCTTCTTGCTCAGGTCTGCTGTTTGTTTGTTTTGTTCAGATGGCAGTGGTGGCGGCAGTGGCGGTGGTGGTAACGCCTCCCAAGGGAAGGGGAACAGCCGAAAAACACCCAAACGCTGACCTGAAATTTGAAAATGACAGGAAAGGGTTGCTTGGGGCCTGTGTGGACATTACACAATAACCTTTTGTGATTTACATTTCATCACGATCTAACATTTGTAGCCAGATTCCTCAAAAGTTATTTGAGAGTTCATTTAAGATTGCCAACTGCGATCACAATACAGCAATTAGGCAGAATTAAAGTTAAAATGGAGAGAAAATGAAGCAAGCAATAAAATACAATGCGCACTGCCACCCCACCCCCACTGCGCATTCTCCTGGAAGAAAAGGAGCCTTGATAATGCATCATCTTCCAAAAGCAACTGTAACAGGGCAGGTTCTGCTCTGCCTCCCCCTAACCCATGTGCTCAGCATTTCCATCTTTGCTTTTCCTCTTCCATTTCCTGGAGGAGCGGAGGTAAAGGCGAAGGCTGCCCCACGGAGCAAGCCACAATCGGGAGCCACGTGGGTCACTTAAAATGCCCCAAAAGCCACATTTTTAAAAAGTGGAAGAAGCAAGTGAAATTAACTTCAAAAATGTGTTTATTTTACCCCATATATCCGAAATACAGTCATTTCAGCATGAAAAGAAGATTTTTAAATGATCGGTGGGGTAGTGTATGTGCTTTCTTTCCCATCACATTTTGAACAGCTGGTGTCTTGCATGCTCATTGCACACCTCCACGTGGACTGGCCATGTCTAAATGCTCAGGGGCCGCAGGGCACAGAGTGTGGGTGGGCGGCCAGGGAGAACACGCTGGGAGAAAGAACAAACGTGGAAGCACGAGAAACAGTGGTAACGCAGGCCCCTCTGGCAAGCTCAGAAGGACCTGCTCTGAAAGCCCAGGGGAAAGGGTCAAGAAACAACCCACACTGTCCTCCACAGACATCACTTTACCGCTGATGTGTTGAATTTTGTAAAGATCAGCTCACTCATCCTTGTGTGTGTAGCCAACAGAGTATTCTTTCCAGAGTGTGGCTTTCCTGCCATGAGGAGCCGGGGGTCACTGGCCACCGCCCCCCTCAGCCAGCCTGTGCCGCAGGACCCCAGGATCCCCAGGCGCCTCTGGGTGTTTGTACGAACGTGAGTGCACACTGCGTGTGTTGGGTGGGGCTGTGAGTGTTAGGGTGCGTGAGAATGTGGTGCAGCGGGGAGCAAGGTAGGCGCATCCAGGCTCACAGCCCAGGGTTAGGGGCCTGGCCGTCCCGGGAGCCGCCTCTGCCAGGAACAGGCCCATGTGGGCCACTGCAGCTTTCCTGTGGCCATTCATTCCACCCATGGCCAGGGCCTCATCAGTCCTTCAGCAAACCTATTTTGGATACTCCCAATGAACCAGAATGCTGTCTACACCCCGGAGAGATCCCTGCAAAAACTTGGTCTCCCCTGGCTGGACCCACATCATCCTGTGTGTGTACCACAGGCAGGATCTCCAAGCACCTGTGGCTTCCAGCCCTGCCCCAGCTGTGGTGGACCTGGTGGGAGAGGTTGGGCACATGGACGCGGGAAGACATGGGAAGACACTCAGACACGTCCATGAGCAGCAGCAGGGTCCAAGTCCTAAAGTTTTCCAGGGAGAAAAAGGAGTGTTCTAGGTCACCTCCTAAGGGTGACACATTTAACCAGATTACTAGGCTGGGCCCATCCCACCTGCCCTCCCAGCCCCAAACAAGACACACCAACAGGGCCTCCTCTCCATTTACTTCTGGTTCTCCTTATGTTTACAAACACTGTATTTGGTTTCACCCCTTCCAAATCCTACCCTTCAGTTTGTCAAGAAATTAGAGGCACCCGAAGAGGCTTTGAGGGGTGCCAGGGGGCCTCTGGCACCAGGGAAGACTTGGCCCTGGGGCGCCTTCCATCTGCACATGTGCTTCTCAGCTCAGGGCTGGGAATGACCTAGAGCCTCTCTTGGTGTTGACTGCCTTCTGGGAAAAACTTCCAGCCCAGGATGAGGAAGGGAGAGGATGGATCTACACGGAATCCTGAGTAAAGAGGCAGAAGGACATATTAACATAGGTCGGTGGTTGGAGGAGGGAAGCAGACTTTGCCAGCACTGGGCCCTCCCTCGGACCTGGACCTGACCTCGGGGATGCAGTGGGATGCAGGGGGATGCCCTGGGCCCGCCAGCACAGCCTGCCCCTCCTGCCCATGGTTCTGGAAAATAAGGTCACCCTGGAAGGTGGGGGTGGGAGCACAAGGCAGGGAGGAGAGGGAGAAGCATGGTGGCCGCAGCCCTGGGAGCAGCAGTCCCTGCGGCTGGGACCATGTCTGGTGGTGCTCAAGGATGGCGAGCTGTTTGTAGCAGCGCTGCTGAGGAGTGCTGCCTGGTATAACTTGTTTGTTTTGGGGCACAACTACTCTAATATGTGTTGTTCTGCGTTCAATCTAAAGAAAAAAACTTCAAGAACTCTCAGAGCGTTATCCCTGGCGCAGAAGATGCTGTCTTTGTTAGATGCACTCCACCTGTTCCGCTGGCTGCTCTTGGTGATTTAAACTTGCCAGGAACACTTAGAAAATGCAAAAAAAGAAAAAAAAAAAAAAACCACCCTCATAATCTCAGTCACTTGAGCCAGACGTCTGAGCTCTGAACCTCAAGGAGGTTTTTCAGTTTGCGAATTCACCAGAAAGAGAACTATGGATCGTCAGTGGCTGTCACTTGCGGCCCTGCCCCTTCCCCTCCCGACAGAAGGGGATCTGGAGTTTGAAACTTGTCACGGAGAAGAGAGACCTTTGCCGAGAAGGCTGCTAATGAATTCGGATTGTATAGTGTTCAAAATCTGATGTTTTGCAATGATGACATTAGTGTGGCAAGCGAGGATCCAGGGCGACAAGTCTGCGCAGCTGCTCTGCGCTTTGAAATGCCCAAGACAATGGGCGCAGTGTTCCCGGGGCCTCGCCTCTCTCCTCCATCTGCATAGTCTGTTCTGCCTGACTGACCAGCGGGTCTGTCGCAGGGATCAGCATTGTTCACAGATCACTTCAAGATGGCCAGGATGACAAGATTCAGGTGAGAGATGAAGTGGGGTGATTCCCCAAGGCCACAACAAAAAGCTGCCCTGGGAACCTCGGTGGGGGCGGGGCTTGCCCGCTGGAAGGGCGGATTTACTAGTTTGCCTTTAGAGACCTCATCAAGCTGTTGGAGAGGAAAATTGAAGACTTGGGATTTTAACAGGACTTTACAATGCGCTATTTGGGGGGTAATTTGGGGTCTTCCTTTATGCAAAAATCCAATAATTTATGGCATTTTTTATTTCAGTGTGTGCCTTTGCTCTTAGAATTCTCCGAGTCTGCCAAAAGGGAAACAGTTTCCTTCTCTGAGGCCAAAAACTGTCACAAACGGAGACTGAGTTTCTCTTTTCCAAAAACACCGTTTCCAAAAGTGGCTTTTGGTGCTCCCTTGGCTGGCAAATCTGAGTTGAAGTAAACAGAATGAGTTTACTTCCAAGTTACCAGACACATGGCACCTGGCTTCCCAAGTCAGGGTCACACTGGAGTCCGCGGGGCGAATCACACGCACAGAGAACCGCCACCCCCGCGCGGACTTCATTGCACACGGCTGTTTCCACTTTGGTCATGCCTTTCCCCGAGAACGCGGCTCCATCTGCAGATGCACTTCACCCAGGGGCAGCTCAGGGGCAGAGTGGGGCCTGCGGCCCTGGGGCGCGCCTCCACACCCCAGGACCTCTCCGTGGAGACTTCAGTCATGGGAGTGCAAAGATTGCCCATGATCTGCAGATGCCGGGATGCAGCTGGAGGGACCGCGGGGAGCAGGGGCAGGGCGTCGTGAAGCTGGAGCGACCCCCAGAAAGGCAGGGAGAACCTCTTCTGCAGAAAATAAGGGGTGCGGGCATGCTTTCTCCCACATCAGAGGACGTGATCCTGGCACCGACAACTCCCCCGCCGCGTGGACCTGGAGGCCGCCTGGCCAAGCCCTAGCGCCCGGCCCCGGCCGCGCCCCGCCCCGCCCCGCCCCGCAGGGCCCCAGGACGCCCCCTCCCGCCGCTCCCCCGCTCGCTCCCTCCGCCTCCCGCGCCGCCCCCGCCCCCGCCCCCCGCCCGCCGACCAGCGAGCCCTGCGGAAGGCGCTCTGCGGCCCCGCGCGTGGGCACCAGGCCCGGGCGCACCCGGCGGCGGCCCGGAGCAGGGATGCCCGCACGCGGCCCCGCAAGCGCCGGGAGGCGCCTCCCCGTCCCCACCGGCGTTCGCTGCGGATTGCAGCAGACGCTCATCTCGGGAATATAACGATTAATCCAGCCGCAGGTTTCCAGATAAGTGATTGTGATGGAGATTGTTGGCGAGAAAATAGACAATTATCCGCTGTTAGCTTTACATAAAGATCGCATTAACTCAAATTAGTTATCAGACAAAAGAGCGTCGGCGCGAGCGCCCTGCCCGGGCCCTGCCCGCGGGGACCCCCGGGCGCAGCCAGGTCCGGCGCGCGGCCAGGGGGAGCGCACGAGGCGGACCCCGGTCCGGGCCCCACGCGCGGACGCCAGCGCCCGGCTCGCCCGCACTCACCGCCCGGCACCTGGCGCGGGCTGGCGGCCGCCCCCCGCCCCCAAGGACGCCCGCGTGCCAGCTCCACCCCTGTGCCTCCTCCCCGCTCGCAGGCTCCCCGGCCTCGTCGTCCGGGTCTGGGGCCCGCGTCCCCCGCCCCCCGCGGCCCCGCTCCGGTCCTCCAGCCCCAGCCCGCCAGGACGTCCTCGGTTCTCCCCGAGGGGCCCGGCCCGCCCTCCTCCCGCCCCGGAATCGCACTCGCAGCAAAGGCGTCCTGCCGAGTCCAGAGCCCTTCCAAGGGGCGGCCCCATGACCTGCCCCACCCTCACCGGCCCTCTGGCGGCTGCCCCCGCCCGGACCCGGTCGCCAGGAGAACCGATGGGAAAGGGGACTGGGAGCGACAGGGCGCAGAGTGACCCTTGGAGCTGAGTGTCAGCGGCGGGGGGGCCTTCGGGGCCCGCAGCCACGCCGGGGCAGAGACAGGGCAGTGCGGTCTGGACGCTGGGTGGACACACGTTGCGCGCTGCCTGCACGCTCGGTGGCCTCCTGCGCGCTTTTTCTCCCGTGTCCCTACCGATGTGACACGGGCATGTCGGAGCACAGATTTCCCCGACCCCGTGGGTGCAAGCGCACTGCCCTCCGCGGGCCCCAGGCCCCCGGGGACCCCACTGCCGAGGGCACGCCGGCACTCCTGAGCGGGGCGGCCTCCGGGCCCCCAGGGTCCCTGGGCCCCGCTGAATAGGGCGGATAATGACCCCCGGTTCCCAAGGCAGGCTTTCTGCTGCCTGGTGAGCTTGGATTTGTGTGGTCCAAGCCTTTCCCAGCTTGTCCCATTCTGTCACCGGGATAAGGGGCTCCCTCGGCTCGTTTGCACCTGCGTCGCTTTTGGCTCCTTCAGGAATGCGCTGAAGCTTGTAATCAGCTTTGTGAAGCCATTGAGTGCACGGCTGAGCGAAACTTCCAAAGCTCGAGGAGAACTGGCCGGCTGAATAGGAGCCAGCATGGGGCTGCTCTCCAAGCCTCCGCGCTGCCAAATTCCAGCAGAGCCCCTCACAATCGCTCCGCGCGGGCTCCGCGCTTCCCCACACTGAGAAAAGTGAGAAAAGAAAAGCGAGAATTCCAGTCACCGAGGTTAGCCGTTTGTTCCCAGATTAATGGCAAACGGCTCCTTCTCGCTGCCCTCCCCCCCAGCTTAGCTCCCCAGCCCAGGAAGCGTGACACAGGCAGGAGAGGCCAGTTATTGTAACTCCCCATCTGATTTCAGGTTTTCAGGGAGGGTCCCCAGCTCTGGTCCCCTAGGGAGCCTCCCACCTGGGGCCTCGGTGTAGGCCTGTGAGTTGCACCTTGCTGGGAGCTTGCTGGGGAGGAAGCCAAACCTCAGAGGCCTTGTAGTAGCAGTGCAGAGCCTCCAAACCTTTCCCTCAGGAAAGGAAAGCCGCAGGCCAGTCCTACCCCTTCCCCGCCATCCCCCAGTGGCTTCGGAAAAGAGGAAAGCAGTGCTTCTCTGACACCTGAGATGTGTTTGTTTTTTCTAGACAGGTGACTTCAGGACCTGAGGTGTGGTGGTGCTGATGGCTGTGGTTCTGGAGGCCCGGCTGGCAGGCCACGGTTCACTCTCCCTACCAAGGTAGTTGGAGGGAAAGCCTCTCCAGGCTGGCTTTGGCTCTGTGAAAAGGTAAAGTCTTGACAGCCAGCAGATGAGCCAGCTTGCCAAAGGCAGGCGCATACTCGTCACATCAAGACAGACCAGCACCCTCTCACTGTCAGCGTGTCCAGGGCAGGGCTCTTTGGTCACACCCCGTCCTCTTAGAACAGTGTCTGGCACGTAGGAGGCGCCCAGGACGTCTTTGCTGAGTGAATGTTGTCCACTTTCATCTCTGAGCTCAGAGTCTGGAGGCAGGCGTTCGGGAATGTGGAATCTCTTCTCAGGACTGCGGGGAAGGTCCTCCTTGGAGGGAAAAAAAAGTGAAGGCAACATAATGATCTGTGCATAAAACCTGTTTACAATCACTGTGAACTTCTTTAGCTAATGAGTTTTTCTCACCATGAACTGGAAGCCTCTACTCTTCTGCCAGCACAGATGTACCATTTTGAGGATGTGATCTGGATTTCCCTTCCCGCCAGCGAGCATAACCCCAGGCCCACAGAGGCGCTTCCTGAGACAGTGGCTTGCTTTGCTGGGTGCATCCGAATGCCTGACGGCTGCTCTGTGCTATAAATAGTCTCCTGGCCCAGGGAACAGCTTAATGGGCCTCTTTAAATACCTGGCTGATTGTAAAGCCCTGTGGAAAGTAACATTCACCGGCAGGCAGGCGAGGAGGGGAGGGCTCCCTCTGCGGATGCCCTAGGGCAGCGTTCTTGGTCACCACAGTTTCCTGAGACACGAAATGGGCAAGAATTCTCTTTCTGCACAAAAGTCGTGCGTAAGAAGCCATCCACGGGAAACGTGTCTGAGCGAGGAGAGAGCTGTACTCAGGGTTCTAGTGCTGTGCCCACGAGTACTCAGGGGCATCGGGTTGTTAGCAGCAGGAATGGGAAGCAAAGAAGCAAATGCTTGGTCCTGTCCTAAAGCACATCAGACAGCTCTGCTCAGGAGCACACAGCTCAGAACCCCTAAAAGGGGAAAATGAGAGAATTTGGGGTTCAGAGAGAAGTTCAGTATCTCTCCGTGCCAAGTCTTCGTGCATTCATTCCTGGATGCTAACGTGCTTTAAACATCCCAAATTCAGACCACCCATTTGACATGTTAAGTTTAATGTTTTTATTGTAAAGTTTGATGTGTTGTTTTCAGCAGCCTTTCACCTTCCAAACATTCTCGGTAACAAGTCAGGGGGATATGCAGTAATTCAGAAATTAGTGAAATTTTACTCTTGGTGGGGGTGTTGGATTAAGAGGCTGGGAGAGTGTGAAACAAGTCAACGTGTAATTGTATGATAAGGCTCTCACGAGGAATTTATTGGCCAAGTTGCTATTTCTATTCCTTCCTAATCTCGTTTAGCACATTCATTCTCTGCAATCTGTCTGCATAATCTTCTGTGGCAGAATGGCAGCCAATAGAAGCATGCATGTTTGGAGAGAAGAGGAAATATGCAGAAGCGTGATAAACTGATGCTAATTATCCATATTTAGGACACTGAGTGCAGAAGATCAAGGTTTACAAATAACAAACCAGAGCCAATGATGATGGCTTCCTCGTGTGGAGTATGTTGGAGCAGACCAGATAAGGGTTTCACGGGCAGGAGAGATTTATTGGTCAAAGGGTTCACCTTCCACTTTTCCATAGCAGTAAATTATTTAGGCTAAATTCACCAGAACATTACTCTTTTATTTGGCCATGTGCCATGACTTGCTCTCTCTTTGTGTCCTTTCATTGCAAATCCTTGTAGTGTAACATCGGTTGATAAGGGACAGATAATTGAAGTAATAGGTAATTCCCTTTAAATGGTACGGATAGGACAGGACGGTGAGGTTGATGCCACCGGGAGGAACACAACGAGGTAAGGGGCAGAGGGGCTGACAGTGAGGCAGCAGTGACCTGACCATTGAACCAGCCCTCTGCCAGAGATGAGGAGGTGGACAGTCACCTGTGGACGTGCATGTGTGTCCTCTGCCCCACCAGCTGGCATGCTGTGGTAAGAAGCAGGGGTGGGAGCATTGAGCCAACATGTCTGCTTTCTTGCATGGAATCCTTATCATTTAAACATTTAAAAATCTAAACATGTTCTTCCTCTTCTCTCTATTGAGCCCACACCACCTCCAACTGACCTAATAATGTTTAAAATTGGCTTCCAATCCTCTCCAAGACTTCTGGCTCTGAGGAGAGACGCAGAAAGAATTCAGCCTGGAAATACCGCGTGGCACGGTTGAGGGGTCAGTGGTAGAGATTTTTCTGCATTACAATAATTGCCTTGTAAAGTTTCCAGGAAACAAGCACAAATATAGCTCAGTATTTAGCTGCACATTTGAATGCTCATCTTGAAATTTAAAATATTAATTAAATCCCATTCAAGGATACTAACTGGGTGATTCTTTTTTTTTTTTTTTTTTTGACTCATCATCACACTTGGTACCAGTTGGGAAACTGATCTCCATGCTTCATCTTTTGAGAGTCTTTGGGAGTTTTCATTTGTAGCTCTTTCAGTTGGTGATGGACAAGGCAAGAGGAACCCTCTGTCAAATACCCATTGCAATCCAGTGTGAATCACTTGTAAATACAAGACTTTTTAGAATAAAAATAGCCATGCTAGGACGCTTGGGTGGTTCAGGGGTTGAGTGTCAGCCTTTGGCTCAGGGAGTTCCGGTATCAGGGTATCCGGGTATCGGTATGGAGTCCCACATTAGGCTCTCTGCATGAAACCTGCTTTTCCCTCTGCCTGTGTCTCTGCCTCTCTCTCTCTCTCTCTCTGTGTGTGTGTGTCTGTCATGAATAAATAAATAAAATCTTTTAAAAAATAAAAATAAAAACAGCCATGCTGAAGTTTGGGGATATAATTTATAATTCCCACATAAAGAAGTATTAGGGAAGAATATGTGATCTTTGACACACAATTTCTCCTCACCCTAAACCATATGGACAAGAAATTATCTACAGGTTAATCCCACACACATGCACTTGTTTTTCTCAACAAGCCTAAGACACCATTTATTATAGGATGCATCTTTATTTTGTGTGCCACCATGAAAAGAAACAACTTACAATTGTCAGTGGTGGTAATGATGTGTGCAGATTCCAGAGATGATAAAACTAAAAATGTGTGTCTTGAACCAAGGAAATACAGTACATACAGTTGTGCTAGTTGGATGATGAGTTTGTAACATTTTGCCTACGATACTTTCAGAATTACCCACTATTCTGTAGAAATTAACTTTGTTAAAAATTAACAGATGTGTTAAAATAATATGTAGTCAACACATGCAACACACACTCTATAGTTATATGTAATTTAAAAATGTAGAATTGAGACAATTATCCATTCAACTCACAAAAAAAAAGAAAGAAAAAAAGAAAAAAGAAAAAAAGAAAAACATTCTTTCATCGGTAATAAGCTAACAATCGAGGGTAAAGATCTGATTGCTACTGTTTCTAGAAATTACCGAGGCTACAGAGAGGATTCAATTCTTTAATTTATGTGATGCATGCACATTCCCCTCAAATCAGTGTGACCTCACACACACACACATATATATGATATATATATATATATATATGTTTGGTGTCAGCCAAAGTGAAGTGAATAATTTTTTGAAAAGATTTTATTTATTTACTCATGATAGACATAGAGAGAGGCAGAGACATAGGCAGAGGGAGAAGCAGGCTCCATGCCGGGAACCTGACGTGGGACTCGATCCTGGGACTCCAGGATCACACCCTGGGCCCAAGGTGGTGCTAAACTGCTGAGCCACCCAGGGGTCCCCTGAAGTGAATAATTTAGGCTTGGTGTATATGGTTTGGTTTGTTTCTCGTACTCCAGAGAGGGAGAGAGGGGTGTTGATCTGGATGATTACCCAGAATCAGCTCTTCTCCCAGAGATACAGATTTTTTACCTATGTGCTTTCAACAATGCCCAAACTCTACCTATAGATACTCCCTGGTCCTCAAACCCCTCTTTTTCCCTCACCAACAACTGCTGATCTGTGAAACTAGCCTCTGTGATGAAAAGAGGGTTCAGTCCAGAGAGAGAGCAACAATTATTTTCAAAGGAACCAGTTAAACTACTTACCAGTGAATTTTTAAATTTTAATTTCTTTTTAAGATTCAATTTAGTGGTTTTTTTTCTTCTTTTAATTACTCATGTTCATACATTTGCATGGAGGCAAATTTTTATCCCACTAAAAGCTTACCTTGGAGGAACGTGGAAAAGCAAAATGGGGTAAAGCCACCAAACCAACAGACCTAGGATTTTAAATGTGGCTGCTGTCACCCCCTCCCTGGCTGTGCAGCATGCAGTGTGCCCGCATGCACATGTGTGTATGTGTGTATGCACATGCACCCACATACTCACTGACCCAGCTCGGGGAGAAAGCATGGAGAGGGAAAGTCACAGAGAGATGACTGAAGGAAGTAGGATATAGTGCAACTCTGAGTTACTTAGTGTCTTTCTGGAGACCCTCTCTGTCCATCCTTGAAGGTCATGATGCCAGCACAGGTGTCAATGGGAGCCATGTGCCTGACTCCCACTCTGGGGGCTTTTTCTCACATTAAAGTGACTGGTTAGTTTGGTGTTCCTATCCTTTCCTTCCAGAACCTTCCTCCCCACCCCACCCCCGTATCAACTAACATCAAATATTTATTCAGTGCATGCATACTTCATTAAGCATCTCTGCCATAAATACCTTGTTCCCATTGAATCCTCAAATAACGCAGAAGATGGCTTTCTGTGTTCATCTTCCTGGACCACTTTAGCGAAGGCATCTCGGCCCCTTTAAAAATGTCTCAGAGCTGGATTGCTTATCTGTGGGCAGTATACATTGAGGTATCTGAAACAAACACAGAACTCCAATTATTGTTTGCCTGTGAACTGGTTAGCAAGATGATTACAAGATACAGTAAATACACTTGGCATGTTGAAACATACTTTCAGCTCCAATGACTTCAAATAGCTTCTAAGTAAAACAAATAAACAGAATAATGGTGGGATTTATTTGGAATTATTCATTATGAGACTACCCAAGGCATGACATTTCCAATCACGTCTTAATTTTCTTTTTAGGAGCAGAAAGGGTTTTCATATCTTGACATATTCACCACCCTGGGCCTGAGGCAGTTATCTCTCTGGCTCATTCTATGGTTCCAAATGCTGATGGCATGCTGTGGGGTCTTTTGCAGATCATGCATGGTTTGCTCTGGCTTCTACACATTAAAAGTGAAATAAATACGCAGGCTGACTGTCCTAGATTATGATCTATGAGTTGATGTGTTAAATGAGCCCATTGCTTTAAAGGTTATAAATGACAAGATTTTTACTATTACAAGTAATTTATAGCTATTTCCTGTTTGACGTGACAGATCCTCCTGGCGAAGTCCAAATTTGTCTGCTTGACATACATTTATTTTAACATTCTCTTTTTCTCCAAATTCTAGAGTATTAACTACTGTTTTCCTGGGTGTCAATTTGCACCTGTGGGGTCTACCTCTTGAGGCTTCAATGAGGTCCCCTGGCCTCTACTCCAGATGGCTGCCTGCATTTGAGCAGCTAATGTGGATGATTACTGGCATATTTACTGTAATTTATAAAAATCACAGGAAATGACATTTTTATTAGTCACTGACTCCACTATCACCAACCGCAATGGGTGTTATGCATACAAATCCATTTTAAAAATTGTTCTCCCTAAATCAGAAGCTCTTCCCAGTCTTTAATTCTGTGAAATGATCATGTTTCACTTTGCTTACTGTGGATGAGGTTGCAGAGGAGCTCAGACTTCAGCTTATTTCTTATGGCCTGGAACTTCTTGTGTGAAGATGGGAATTAGGGTCAGAGAAGTGGCCTCCCAGACTGAGAGAAAGCTCCAGGAGTGTGCAGGCCTGAGTATGGAGGGGAGCGAGGAGCCCGGGCCTGGAGCCAGGCGGCAGCCCACAGTCACTCCAGTTCACGGTGAGGATGACACGCACGCAGCTGCCATTGTCACAGTGGTGTACGCTGGTATTCACACCCCCGGTCCAGTGACAGAGCTGCTGGCTGGTGATGATTCTGTACAGAGACAGAACATGGTACTGAGAAAACTCAGTCTTGCTTCCCCCGTTCCTCACTCCATGCCCTCACAAAGGCCTTGCTTATCTCAGAAGGGAGGGCATGGATTGAATCTTAAAGCCTGAATAGGAATTGTCTATCATGGGCTAGGGCAGAAGACACAGAATTTGCTACCTGCCAAGATATTAGGGCTTTGGGTATTAGGAGGTGGAGTGCATTTGAGGGAACAGCAGAAAATAAGACTGGAAACAAGGGCAGGAACCACCACAAAGAGCCTTGAATGTCACACTCACAAAAAGAGTGATCTTCACTCCATAGGCAACCAAAAACACTGAAGGATGATCATCCTTTGGGATGTATTGAGTACTCGATTCCAGAGTCAGAAGCGGCAGTCGAAACCATAGAGTCCATCAGAAAATGGACGATCTCCCAAGAAGAGGAATGGGGGTAAAGACCCCATCTGGGCAGCATGGCGTTCCACAGAAGAAATGGGAAAGAAGCAGGGAGCAGTGGGTGCAGAGGAGGTCATGTCAGGAATATCAAGAAGGAAGAGCTCCCAGATATCTGCAAGACCAGAAAACCAAGTTGGTCAAAGTCACCCAAATGTTCCCTGTTTGGGGGGGAAGTAGGAAGTCTTCCTTTCCTGTAACCAGAGAGCCTGCAGTGGGATGGTGGGTCACAGGGCACACCCAGGAAGGTGAGCAGAAGACAGGAGAGCAAAAGGCTCGAGGCCCAGATATCTTCACTGCGAGGGGAGGTGGTGTTAGCATGTCTACACACAGGAGACCGGCACACATCACCAACTGGAAGCAATGGGCAAGCAACACTTGTGACCACAAACATTTGCAAATATCTGTGGGGCCAGGATGACCCGGACCCTAGAACACAGTGGAGAAGAGCTTTTACCACGAACAGGTACAGTGGCAGAGAAAGAAAGGGGCTTGTTGACACTCATTTGTTCATACGCTCATTTCTAGATACAAAGTGTGTTGTTTGGTCTCAACAAAGTGGAGGCAGAGGCTTTTAACGCCCATGTTACAACAAGAAAACTGAGGCTCAGGGGAACCCAGCGAATATGCAGGAAAGCCAACATCGAAACTTATACCTGCATGACTGAAATGTTCCTAACGGGCCACCACGCTCCCTCAATGGGACCTCTGAGTGGGGAGGAGAGGCATCAGTGAGAGAGACACAGACAAGATATGGATCACACATATCAATGGAGCTTCGATGGAGTCTTTGGTGAGACATTGGTGAGTCACAGTAAATCATTGATGAGTCATTGATGAGACACTGATGAGATATTGCTGAGTCATTAATGAGTCATCAATGAGTCACTGGTGAGAGACATTGATGAGACATTGACACTGCTCACATAGGATGTGAATAGAGGAACCATCCTGACAGGTGTCTCTGCTTTGGAAAAAGCAGCCAATTCATCTGAAAGAGGAAGAAAAGGTACAGGCGGGTTAAGCTGCTTGAAGGGAGCACTGGACAGATTGAGGGAGGAGAGCTCAGGAATGGAAGAAAAATCTGACCAAGGCAGGTCTCAGAGTGCAGCTGACTTTTCAGATTAACTAAATGGAATATACCATGAGCTTGTGAGGAAACACAGCACAGATAATTTCCATTGGATTGAGGGTTAGAGATAGTAGGATATGGTTGTCTCAAGCCCAGGGTGGGTGAGATAGATGCCCCCTCGACTAGAAGGTCTCTTAGGGGGCAGCCTGGTGGAGGCCCAGGGAAGAGATGGGATATGTTATGTTGTGGGTAGAACATGTCACTATAAAGCGCAATTCTGTCTCTAGTGGAGCTGCCTTGCAGCTTCAGGATGAGGGAAGTTGGTGTGGAAGAAAGCTGAGACAGACACAGGGGGCAAGAGTGAAAGACCAAGAGAGACTCAAGGAGGAGGAGGAGGAAGGCGAGAAGGAAGCCAGAGGGATGGAGAGAAGTGGGGAGCGGGGAGCTGGAGTGGCTGGCGGCATGTCCTGGTACGTGGGGCCCCAGGTCCCGGGTGCTGCACAAGCTGCTTGGCGGTGTTCTCCGGTCCCGTGACCGTTACCAAGACCTAATTAACAAACCCTCTGCTGTGTGCGAGTAAGAATCAGATCTAACAAATGTTTGTGGGGGACCAACAAGTTCTCAATGTCTCAGGAATGAGACCCTCTCTAGTTCTCAAAACAATTCTTCAAGTTAGACGGCATTTTGCCATCCTTCCTATGAAGACACTAACTCAGGGAAGTTGGGGATTTTCCTTGGTTTCTACAGCTAGTAGTAGCACAATTAGGCCATTGTCAGCACTCTTTCTACACCCGGGCTCCTACTGGAAGGTGTATACATGTGCCCCTAGTGCAGTGTGGTGTGAGGCAGGATCTCACCAAGCACCACGGGATATGAGATGAAGGTCAAGTGCTGCGAGCCTTCAGGAAATGTGCAAGTGCTATTATGGTCACAAGGACTCTGCAGAAAAGCTACAGGGAACCTCTGTATCTCTTGGGTTGATCTACAGGAGGAGTTCTTAACTGCTTTGTGACATCACTGCATCTGACAGTCTGGTGAAGCCATGAACCCCTTCTCAGGATAATGCTTCTAAATGTATAAAATAAGATGCATAAAAGGAACTGAGTTATTATTTGGAAGACTGATAGATTAAGGGAAAGAATCAAGAATGTATGTTCTGACTTTCTATACTAACTCTACCACTGGGCAACCAAATAGGTGATGGGGATGTTTTCCTTATCGAAATATTACAATAATACATTATAAGAAATGATAGAAGTAAGCCATTTTGTAACCCCTAATAGACTAATGGATCTAAACATTGAAGATGAATGGTTGTTAACAGAAATAACCAGAAGTAATCTTGCCTCTTCCTCTGCCCCTAAAACTTGATGGCATCAAGCATTTAGACCCAATTTCCAGTTTACGAGAAACACAGAGGAAAGAAGGACACCATGGGGATGTAACCTTATCCAAGAGTGTTAGAAACTCTACAGGGTAAACAGCCTGTGTAATGTCTAGGAACTACAATGAGATAATGCAGCATTGAAAAGGATTTGGGGGTATAACTGGATGATGGATGTGTGGGATTCTATATATCATTCAGTCTACTTTCATGTAGGTTCTGAGTTCTCCACAATAAAAAATTAAAACTACGTTTTAAGATTATCAAGGAAACAACTTACATTTTGAAATGCAAATATCAAAATATGTTTTAAAAATATTTCATGATATATAGTTAATAATTTTCCTCCATAATGTACTAAGTAATAAGATCCGTGGCAGGTCTAAAAACTATTGCAATGTCAAAGTGGCTGTGAGAATAAAACTGTACTATGAAATGAAAATACCAATTATTTCAATGGGTGACAACACCACAGGAAATGTTGTACCCCTGTGGTTTGCTGACTACATTCATAACTGAAGAAAATGCTAAATTGCAGCTGGGAGATAATAAAAATAAAGCTGAAGATTTTTCTGTTTAAGTTCACTGGGCATTCTGAATTCTGTGCATAGAGTCCCTCGATCCCAGGTAACAGCCCCTGTTCTAAAGGCTCAGGAGAGTTCTAGAATGAATACAGTGTTATGGCCCTGAGCTAGAGCCACCCCATGTCTGCAGTGGGGATTTGAACTGGCTTAAAAACCATGGTTCTTATCTGCTTGAGGCATTCAAGACTCTGTCCCTGTCCCTGGTTTTCTCTTTTCCCTCTGGAGACCAAGGCACTCTTGCTTCAGAGACAAATGTGCTCCCCTGATAGAAGTGACTTAATAGCATACCACATTCACTATACCACTTAAGACCCACTTGCAGTGATACAAAGCCATAGATTCCTAAAGAAAATTTAATGCAAATCCTGTGTTTTGCATATGTGAACAGTGATGCTTAGCCAGATCAACGGTCCAGTCCAGAAGCTCCTACACTTTCTGCGTGCATGGTGCCCTCTGCCTCTCACTCATTTTGTCACAGGTCCTAGGAGTTTTGTTTAAGTGGTTAGTTTTAATTTAAAACATTTTTTATGTACTAACAAATCTGTAGCCATTTGGAAAAAATAATATATGTAAACTGAAGGAAGAAAGTGATATTTTTAAATACATTCTCAAATATCACCAGTCCCTACTAACAGCTTGCGTGTCTGCCACTGGAATCAGATTTGGGCACCACCACTTTCCTGTCATGTTCTACGTTGTTTTTTGTGTGATGCTCACTTTTCATCACAGAAACTGCTCAAGATCCAGCTTTGCAAAGATAATGATGCTATTGTGAGAAATGCAGCACAATCAGTGTTAAACATGAACCACGTAAGGCTGGTAGTTTGAATGGTGTCCACTAGATGACAAGTATCACTGTCTCTGTTAAAAGTTGAAAATATCCCATGGCACCTCTCTGAGTGTGCTGTGATGTCCTCAGAGAGCCAAGTTATAGCCCACGGTCACATAGGTCAGTGTACTGGATCCAGAAGAACCAATGTCTCTTGCTTGCTAGCCATGTTCACGGGAGAACTGTGGCCACATTCATGGGAGAACTGTGGTCTTCTTTTGACTTCATTTCATAAATGGGCATATGTCTAAAACAGAATCTGATGAAACCATGTGGCAAATTATTGTGTTAAATGCTGAAAATCCTCCCTATCCAAGTAAATTTAATTTATCTGGGCTTTGTCCTCTGGGCAAATTTGTTTGAGTCATAGAAAGTCCACTATTAAGATTTTAAAAAATTATAGCAGTTCTTTTAGCTGTATTTGATGGTTATTTGCATTTGCTCTTATACTTTTGGACACAATGGAAAACTGGTTCACACTAGACCTCCTACTGTTAGGAAACCATAAAACTAGACAAAATATATGAAATAACTGTTTTCAGATGTTGGGCAACGAGTACTATAAAACTGTGACCCCTGAGAGGGGAAAAGCAGATGAGGCAAGCCCATGATCACCCAGATTTCTGCATGGAGGCACTTCTCAAAGTATGCTGCAGGGAGGGGGTGCCCAGGAGAATAAGGCAGTCCTGCTAAGGTGAGCAGAGGCAGTCTGGAGATGAAGACCAAAGGGACACCTGGCGGGTAGGGCATTAGGGATGTACAGAGAAGGAGTCTGGAGGTCTTCACAGACATCCCCTTGAGCACCTGGCTGGAGAGCTGGCTCTCTGTGCTAAAGCCAACGTGCTGATGTAGTAGACACAGATCAACTACCAAGGAGAAGTGAGTGACGTGGAAGTTCCGGAACTTATACAGAGCTGGGAAATAATGAAGCACCAAGCAGCCAGTCTAGAAAGACCACACTGAACACACCAAGCACCAGGCTAATATCCCAGGAGAACAGGGCTACTAACAGGGTGACTCAAGCCCTAGAGGACAGACTACACTATAGGTGTCCTAACAAAGCTTAAGAATGAGGCTTCACAGAGCAAGCTTATCCATAAGTAAATTAGCTGCTTCAGAATTAAATTCTATACTCTCTAAGTGAAGACAGTAAAATTGGGACATTCAACTGTGTGGCATCCTACTGTGTCCAGGATACAATAAAAAATTGCCAGGCATGTAAAGAAGCAAGAAATGTGAGGGGAAAATGTGAACAGTAGGAAAATCAGTTAAAAGGAAGAGACTGCAATGACATAAATGACAGACTTTAATTTTTATTTTAAGCAGACTGCATCCAGCAAAGAGCCCAACATGGGGCTTGAACTCATGACCCTGACATCAAGACCTGAGCTAAGATCAAGAGTTGATTGCTTAACCTACTGAGCCACCCAGGCATCCCAGATTGACAGACTTTAGTACAACTATTATAAATAAGTTCAAAATTTTAAATGGAAGTATGGACATATTGTGGAACTAGAAAGGCAAAATAGAGAAGTAAAAATCATTGAAAAAGAACACATGGAAATTCTAGAACTGAAACACAACCTAAAATGAAATATTTCTAATAGAAACTAAAAAAACACCCCAAGAGAACAGATCAATGGAACTAAAAGCTGATTCCTTGGAAAGAGCAATAAAATTGATAAACCTTTAGCCAGACTCATTAAAAAAAAAGATGTGGAGGTGCCTGGATGACTCAGTCAGTTAAGTGGGTGAAACCTGCTTAAGATTCTCCCTCTCCCTCTGCTCCTCCCCCACCCACCCTACTCTCTCTAAAAAAATAAAAATAAAAAAATAGAGAGGACTCAAATAAACAAAATCAGAAATAAAAGAGGAAAAAATAACAACCAACACCGAAGAAATACAATAATTTTAAGAGGACATTATGAAAAAAATGTGTGTCAACAAACTGGACAATCTAGGAAGAAATGTTCCAGAATGATAAATTTCCAGAAACTTATAAATCCCAGAGTTAGGAAGAAATAGAAAATTTGAACAGACCAATTACCAACAATGAAATTGAATCAGTAGTAAAAACAAAACAAAACACACAAAAAACTTCTAACAAACAAGAGTCTAGGACCAGATGGCTTCACAGGTGAATTCCACTAAATGTTTAAAGAAGAATTCATACCTATTCTTTTCAACCTTTTCCAAAAAATAGAAGAGTAAAGAAAACCTCCAGATTCATTATATGAGGCCAGCATTACCCTGATATCAATACCAGATAAAGACTTTACTAAAAAAGAGAATGACAGGGGTGCCTAGCTGGTTCAGTCAGTGAACTGTGGGACTCTTAATCTTGGGTTGTGGGCTTGAGCCCCCCTTTGTATATAAAAATTATTTAAAAATAAAATCTTAAAAAAAAGAACTACAGGCCAATACCTCTGATGTACATATATGAAAAAAATCCCTGACAAAATCCTAGCAAACCAAACCCAACAATATCTTAAAAAAAAAATCATTCACCACAATGAGGTGTTATTTACTGTGGAATGCAAGGGTGTTTCAAAATTCATTAATCAATCAACATGATATATCACATCAACAAAAGAAAGGATAAAAACCATATGACCATTTCAGTAGATGCACAAAAAGCATTTGACAAAGTATAACATTCATTCATGATAAAAACCCTCAACAAAGTAGGTTTAGAGGGAACATACTTCAACATAATAAAGGCCATATATGAAAAACCCACAGCCAACATCATACTCAATGAGGAAAAACTGAGAGCTTCCCTCCTGAGGTCAGGAACAAGACAGGGATGTCCACTCTCATTACTTTTATTCAACATAGTACTGGACGCCCTAGCTGTGGCATTCAAACAACAAAAAGAAATAAAAGGCATCCAAATTGCTAAGGAAGAAGTAAAACTCTCACTATTTGCAGATGACATGATAACATATATAGAACACCCCAGAGACTCCACCAAACAACTACTAGAACTGATAAATGAATTCAGTAAGGTCCAGGATACAAAAGCATACAGAAATCTGTTGCATTTATATAGACTTATAATGAAGTGGTAGAGATTAAGAAAGCAATCCCGTTTATAACTGCATCAAAAATAATAAAATACCTAGGAATAAAATTAACCAAAGTAGTGAAAGACCTGTACTCTGAAAACTATCAAACATTGATGAAATAAATGGAAGACAACACAAAGAAATGGAAAGACATTCCATGCTCATGGGTTGGAAGAACAACTGTCGTTAAAATATCCATACTACCCAAAGCAATCTACAGATTTAATGGAATCCCTATCAAAATATCAACAGTACTTTCACAGACCTAGAACAATCCTACAATTTGTATGGAATCACAAAAGACCCCAAATAGCTAAAGCAATCCCAAAAAGGAAAACAAAGCAAGAGATATCATAATTCCAGACTTCAAGCTATAATACAAAGCTGTAGTAATCAGAACAGTATGGTACTGGCACACACACACAAAAAAGACACATAGATCGATGGAACAGAACAGAAAACCTAGAAATAAACCCACAATTATACGGTCGATTAATCTTTGACAAAGCAGTAAAGAATATACAATGGGGAAAGGACAATCTCTTCAACAAATGATGTTGGTAAAACTGGACAGCCACATGCAAAATAATGAAACTGGACCACTTTCTTTCACAATACACAGAAATAAACTCAAAATGGATTAAAGACCTAAATGTGAGATCTGAAACCATAAAAATCCTAGAAGACAGCACAGGCAGTAACTTCTCTGACACTGGTCATAGCAACATCTTTCTAGATATGTCTCCTGAGGCAAGAGAAACAAGAGCCAAAATAAACTATTGAGACTTCATCAAGATAAAAAGCTTCTTCACAGTGAAGGAAAAAATCAACAAAACTAAAAGACAGCTTAACAAATAGGAAAAGATATTTCAAATGACATATCCAATAAAGGGTTAGTATCCAAAATATATAAAGAACTTGTACACTTGGGGCACCTGGCTGGGTCAGTTGGTAGATCATGCAATTCTTGATCTTGGGGACATGAGTTTAAGCTCATGTTGGACATAGAGTTTACAGAAGAAGAAGAAGAAGAAGAAGAAGAAGAAGAAGAAGAAGAAGAAGAAGAAGAAGAAGAAGAAGAAGAAGAAGAAGGAGGAGGAGGAGGAGGAGGAGGAGGAGGAGGAGGAGGAGGAGGAGGAGGAGGAGGAGGAGGAGGAGGAGGAGGAGAACCAATACAACTTAACACCCAAAACCCAAATCATCTTCATTTAATTAAAAATGGGCAGAAGACATGAACAGACATTTCTCTAAATAAGACATACAGATCAACAACAGACACATGAAAAGAATCTCAACATCACTCATCATCAGGGAAATACAAATCAAAACCACAGTGAGGTATCACCTCACACCTGTCAGAATGGCTAGAATCAAAAACTCAAGAAATAATAAGTACTGGTGAAGAAGTGGAGAAAAAGGAATCCTCTTGCACTGTTGGTGGGAATGCAAACTGGTGCAGCCACTATGGAAAACAGTATGGAGGGTCCTCAAAGAATTAAAAATAGAATTACCATATGATCCAGTAATCACACTACTTTGAACCTAAAGAATACAAAAACACTAGTTTGAAAGAATACATGCACCCCTATGTTTATAGCAGCATTATCAACATCAGCCAAACTATGGAAGGAGCCCAAGTGTCCACTGATAGATGAACAAAGATGTGATACACACACACACACACACACACACACACACACAAATACAATGGAATATTATTCCACCATAAAGAGGAATGAAATCTTGCCATTTGCAAAATCATGGATGCAGTTAAAGAGTATTATGCTGAGTGAAATAAGTCAGTCAGAGAAAGACAAATACCATATGATCTCACTCATATGTAGATTTTTTTAAATGTAGAATTTTTAAAAAAGATTTTATTTATTTGAGAGAGAGAGAGAGAGAGAAAGAGGAAGACCATGTATGTAAGAACAGAGGGAGGGACAGATGGAGAGAGAGAGAGAATCCTCAAGCAGACTCCATCCTGAGCAAGGAGCCTGATGCGGGGCTCGATCTTACAACCCTGAGATCATGATCTGAGCTAAAACCAAGAGTCAAATACTTAACCGACTGAGCCATCTAAGCATCCCTCACTCATTTGTGGATTTTAAGAAACAAAACAAATGAGCAAAGGGGGAAGAAAGAGAGAAAGGCAAACCAAGAAACAGACTTACCTACAGAGAACACACTGATGTGTACCAGAGGGGAGGTGGGGTGGAGGAAATAAGGGATGGGGATGAAGGAGGACACTTGTCCTGAGGAGAGCCAGGTCACATATGGAAGTGTTGAATCCCTATGTTGTACACCTGAAACTAACATTACAGTGTGTGTTAACTATATTGGAATTTTTAAAAATGGTAATGAAATGAAATGAAGTATTTCCATTCATCTGTAAACTTTCCAATCACAAATTCTGTCTTGTCCATACATATAATGCAGTATACAAAATATGCTGTCCCTGTAAATAAAATGCATTATTAGACAAGTAGCAGTATGTTTTAGTCCAGCAGCTCTCCTGCACCAAAGCCAGGGACTTTGTGAACATGTGCAGGTATGCTCAAAGTGAGCTGGGCACCACTCGACCCAGTATTGACTCCCTATGACAGCACTGTTTAGTGGAACTCTCTGTGATGATGAAAATGGTCCAGTATCAGCTCTGTCCAGTACACTAGCCCCTAGCCACATGTATTTAAAGGTATTTTAATTAAAAACTTAATTTCTCAATCACAATAGTCACATTTCGGTCATAGTACAGCTCTGAAGTCTTAAGGAAAATGTTGATGGCTTTAGTCAATTCTGTTAAAATCTAATGTTTTCGATGTTAAAAGAATTAATTCAGCTTCCAAAGGCTTGAATAACTCAATAACTCCATTAAGAGTAGTTTATGTCCTGAGGAAATCAAAGTGGGATTTTTTTTTCCTCATTTTACCAGTCATTATGTTAGCAGAGAAGCGAAGGTCTTATCTGAACACAGTTGTTTTCAAACTTTCCTGGGCAAAGCAGTTACATGGAGAATTTGCTGTCAGTGAAGATTTCTGAGACACCTCCACTCTCAGACTAAGGTGGGTCTAATCTGGGTATCTTCATGGATGGGATTCAGGAATCCATGTTCTTAGGAAGCATCTCAGATAATTCTGATATATGATTACCCCTTAAGAAATGCTAAAACACACACACACACACACACACACACACACACACATACATACACATATCCAAACCAAATATTAACAGCTCAATCAGTATGGTTTTATATGCATGATGTGGGCAATTATTTAATTTTTCCTTTTGTTACTTATTTTGTTATTCATCAGCTAAGCTCTTCCTAACTATAGAATAACTTTTCCCATTTTTTACTTTATTCCATTCAAAGCAATTTACATTTTTCCAGATGATTCAAAATATCATGTTTTTGTACATTAGAACCTTGCATGCACCAGATGCCATTCATTTGTTGAGTGAGTGAATCAAGATAATAGGTGTGCCATCTCTGAAAACACTTGCCCCCCCACACTAATTATGTTAATAAGTTAATGATGTGAGAACTGAGATACCAGGTCCGAACTGAGTACTTTCTCCTTTTACATCAGCAGAATGCATTTCACAAGTAAACTCATCATTAGAGAGTTCTGAACCATTTGTCCCTTAGGAGTAGGAGTAAAAAATTGTAAAACTCAGAGGATGATACAAAGAAGTGGCCTTTAACCTATTACTTAGAAATTCTAGAAAGAGAGAACAGAATTCAAGAAAGAGAGAACAGAAAAAAACAGAGGAGGAAACTTCAAAAACATAATTGATGTAATTTCACAGAATTGAAGAATGTGACTTTCAAGATTGAAAGAGCACACCAAATATCTAGTACAATAAATGAAAAAAAAAAAGAAGACATAATGCACATCATCACACAATTTCTAAAAAACAAGAATAAAGAGAGGGAGTAAAAAATACCAAGAATAACTTACATAAAAAGACTGAAAAAACAAGCACACAAAAATAAAAACAGGTCAGGAATCCAACACAATGGACTATCTACAACTAACATCATACTTACTGGTGAAAAGTTGAAAGCTTTCTCCCTAAGGTCAAGAATAGGACAAGAATGTCACTCTCACAACTTCTCTTCGACATTGTACTAGAGTTTCCAGCCAGTGCAATAAGGTAAGAAAAACACATTTAGGTTAGAAAGTAAAAATAAGAATGTCGTTTCTTGCTAATGCTAGAATTGTTTGTCAAAAATTTTATAGAAGTAGGGAAAAAAAGCTAGAAGAACTTATAAGAAACTTATCAGAGTTACAAAATACAAGAACAAAATTCAAAAATCAATTGCATTTCTCTATACCAGCAATGAACAATCAGAAACTGAAATTTAAAAAACAGTACCACTTTCAATAACATAATCAAATATGAACTAGTTTGGAGTACAAGATCCATACACTGAAAACTACAAAACATTGCTAAGAGATGATAAAGAAGATTTTTTTTTAAAGATTTTATTTATTTATTCATGAGAGACACACAGAGAGAGAGAGGCAGAGGGAGAAGCAGGCTCTCCATGCAGGGAGCCCGATGTGGGACTCGACCCTGGGTCTTCAGGATCACGCCCTGGGCCGAAGGCAGGCGCCCAACCGCTGAGCCACCCATGCGTCCTGATAAAGAAGATTTAAATAAATAAATAAATAAACATGTTGATGAATTGGAAGACACAATATTGTTAAGATATTAATCTCCCAAGATGTATCTATAGATTCCATGAAATTCCACTTAAAATTGCAGAAAGTTTTTTGTAGAAATGGACAAGCTTAATCTAAGTTTTATATTTAAAAAACAGCATAGAAGAGCCAAAACTATTCTGGAAAAGATCTTAAAAAGTAGAAGGATTTACACTGTATGCTTTCAAGACTTACTACTGAAAGGTAGTAATCAACACTGTGCAGTATTGGCATGAAGATAGAGCAATAGATCAATGTATCAGGATGAAGAGACCAAAAGTAGACCCACACATATACGGTTAATTGATTTTTGACAAAGGTGCCAAAATAATTTAATAGTGAAAAGGAACCTTTTCAGAAATGATATTAGAACAATTAAGTAACAATATGCTAAAAATGTTAACCTTTACCTAATGCCACATACAAAGCTAATTCAAAATGCATCATAGGGAATGCCTGGGTGGCTCAGTGGTTTAGCGCCTGCCTTTGGCCCAGAGCATGATCCTGGAGTCCCAGGATTGAGTCCCACATTGGGCTCCCTGCATGGAGCCTGCTTCTCCCTCTGCCTGAGTCTCTCTCTCTCTCTCTCTCTCTGTCTCTCATGAATAAATAAATAAAATCTTTTTTAAAAAATGCATCATAGACCTGAATGTAAGAACTAAACCTACAGCATGTTAGAGCATGGCTCATCAGAACTTTCTCTAATAACAAAAATATTCTTTATTTGTACTGCACAAGATGGTAGCCATTAGCCACATGTGGCTATAGAGTGCTTAAAATGTCACTAGTATGATTGAGGAGCAGATTTTTAATATTTAATTTTATTTGATTTAATGTGAAATACAAATAGCCATATGTAGGTAGTAGCTATCAGGCATCACAATTTCAGAAGAAATCATAGGAGACAGGCTTAGGCACCTTGACTTTTGCAAATATTCCTTAAGTACAATACAAAATCCTGAACAACTAGGAAAAAGGAAACCAATTAATCAGATTTTATTAAAACTTAAAACTTTTACTTTTCAAACTATATTGTTAAGAAAATGAGAAAATTCTCTGCAGACTGATAGAATATTTGCAAAAACAGTTACCTGACTTATACCCAGTATATGTTAAGAAGTGTCAAAACTCAATAATTCAAAAAATTATAAAAATGAACATGTTCAAACAGACATTTGTCTAGAATATATGTATGTAGAGAGAGAGCAAGCTCTAATAAGCACACAAAAAGATGATCAACACAATTCATCCTTAGGAAATGAAAAGTAAAACTATAATGGGATAGTAGGATACACACAGCCGCTTAGCAAAATTTAAAAAGCAAGTGTGGATGTGGAATAACTGGAACTCTCACATACTGCTGATGAGAATGTAGTATGGTACACACACCTTGAAAAGCAGTTTTGTAATTTCTTAAACATTTAAACATCTATACAACCATTCCACACTTAGGTATTTACCTAAGCAAAAGGAAAGCACAAGTCTACACATGTCCACACAGAGACTTGTACACAAATTCATCACAGCTAAAATCCAGATACAAATGTTCCATCAAGAAGTGTATCCACAAACTGCAATAATACATCCAGACAGTGGGAGGCTACTCAACAATAAGAGGAATGGCCTATTGATAATGTTGTAACATGGATGAATCTCAAAATAATTGTGTAAGTGAAAGAGGCTAGATACAGTTTACATACTATACAATTCCATTTATATAAAATTCTAGAAAATGCAGACAAATCTATAGTGATAAAAAGCAGATCCATAGTTATCTGTAGGCAAAGATGGAGGGTTTGCAAAGAGGCGATGTAAACTTTTGTGTGTGATGGATATACTTATTATCTTGTGGTGATGGTTTCAGAAGTACATACATTTGTTGAAAGGAGTCAAATTGTACACTTCCCACATTTTTACTTTACTTGCAAATCAAGTATCCTTCAGTAAACTTAAAAACAGCAGTATAGACTACTGAAAAGCAACATAGTGAGTTAGAGGACAAAATTTCAAGGGAAAATTATTTTTCACCTAGAATCTTATACCTAGCTAAACTATTCCTCTAGTGTTGCACAGCCTACTAGAAGATATAACTTACCAAAACAAGGGAGTAAATCAAGCAGGAGGGAGAACATGGGATCCAGAAAAGGGGAGACCCACATGGAAGACAGGTAGAATGAAGACTGGTGATGATAACCTTGTGGCAACACTTGAGGGCAGCCTATCCAGCTTGCAGCAGGTGGACAGGGGTCTCTGGCAGGAATGGCTCCAGGGAGAAAGTGAACTCATAAATTCTTGATGTGTTTGGTCTCGCAGAAGATAGTGTCAAAGATGATTATGATACTGATATTGAACATGAAAGGAATTTGTGATAAGAACAGAGAAAACTAAGTAAATGAACAACCTTCATAAACCAAGACTATTACCAACTCCCAGAAAAACAAAGCTTCACAAGAAAGGAAATATAATCTCTGTTCACCACTGGGCTCAGCCATGAACTGCTTCCATTTTCAGACTAAGGTGTATATTGATGTAATACAAAACAATGATATATCTACTTTGGGAAAAGGGGAGTGGGGAAGAATGTGAAAGAACATGAAAGCTTTATGGTTTGTAATGAATAAGATCCAAATGGATAAGGTCTAAAATAAATAAATTAAGACTAACTGTCCAGAGGGAAGATGAGCAGGTGGAGCACAGGAGGTTCCCATGTCAACAAAAGTACTCTGTGTGGTATCATAATGTACACACAGTGTGTTACACATTCGTCCAAACCCACAGAATGTGCAACACCAATATTGGACCTGAATGTGCCCTGTGGCCTCTGGGTGATGATGATGTGTCAGTGCAGGTACATTGGCTGTGATGATGTTGGTGATGGAGGAGGCTGCGTGTGTAGGTGCAGGGGTGCACAGGAATTCTGTACTTTCCACTCAAAATTGCTGTGAACCTAAAACTGTTTTAAAAACACAGTCTAAAAAAAAAAAACACAGTCTAGGGCACTGAGGGGGGCACTTGACGGGATGAGCATTGGGTATTAAGCTATATGTTGGCAAACTGAACTCCAATAAAAAAAACCACAGTCTATTAAAATGTTCATATGCAATACATTAATTATAAAATTAGAATGTGTCAGTTCTAGATTTAATCCTGAGTTTCCTGTTCATTAGTGATCTCCCCTCTGATATTACTTAGCCTCTCAGTTTCTTCACCTATAAAAAGGGGGACAATCATAATTTGGAGGTGTAGTAAGGATTAAATAAGATTCTATGTCTGAACTCTAATAGTGATTAAATCTCTTCATACTTTGTACTCTTCCCAAAGAGATAAAGGTGGCTCACAAAGATGCACTTAGCAGTAAGATAAAATCAACTGAAATAAATATGAAAATGAAGGCAGGTCTGTTACCCAGGACTTGCTCAGTTCTCTTTCTCCTGTGATTGAAGCAATACCTTTGGGGTACATTTAATGAGTTCATGTGCCCACTATGTGGGTGCCTTAATATGGCTGCAATTAGCTCCTCTGTCATCCTGCAGCTTCTGCTGTGCTATTATGTAGACAATCAATTTAAGGTGGACCCCAAGCCGGTTTGAGGCTCCTCATCAGTTGTATTAAAGGCATCCTGTTTACAAGAAAGTAGATTTAGAGAATAATTGCACACAGAATATTCATCAAAGGCCTGTCAAAGCCTGAACTATTCAATTTTCTAGTAGAACCAGAGCCCTCAGGATGCAAAGCACTTCCCAGGCAAGAAAACATGTCAGTATACAATCAAGAGTGAACGTTATGGTTTGAACGGTGTTCCCCAAGAAGATGTGGCAGTCCCGAATCCCTTCTGAGACCTTCCTTGGAAATAGGGTCTTTCCAGATGATCAAGTTAAGATGAGGACATTAGGGTGGGCCCTGATCCAAGAGGACTGCTGTCCGTACAAGAAGGGAAAATGTGGACACAGAGGCCCATGGAGACATGTTGTGTGAGGATGAAGGCAGAGATGGGAGCTGTGTCTATAAGCCAAGGCGTGCTGACCAGCATCAGCACACACCAGAGGCTGGGCACAGGGACCAGCCTGCCCCATCTTCGCGGCAGCCTGAGAGATGATGAAGCTCTGTGGTTTTCAGCCCTTCAGGTGGCAGCACTGTGCTATGGTGGCCATGGGAGATGGCCACAGTGGGGACGACTGAGTGAGCCCAGGCAGGAAAGATCTCTCCTTACTTGAAGAATTGCGTAGGAGCACAGGTAGCAGGTGTGGCGTTGGCTCCCAGTGCTTCAGCTCCGAGGCTGAACAGTGGTGCCCCCACCCAAACCCGAGGCAGGGCAGCCTCCTTGCTGTTCTAACACATCGGTGGCTCCCTCTGCTTTGCGCCCACTTGAGCTTCGAGTAACCCCTCGCTTCTTTTTTATTTATTTTTTATTTTTTTAACCCTTCGCTTCTAATTGCTGTCTTAGCGCTCCGCGTATTCTTTGGCCTGAATGACTGTCTCTCGCGGTTTGCACGTTCTAGTCATTGCAGCGAATCCATCCAGCCGAGTATTTCAGGCACCCCTACTCCACACGGTTAAATGTCTGCAGCACAGTCCTGGCTCCAATGGCCAAGAGCCTATGTAGCATATTTTACAGCGAGTGTCAGAGCCATCCCCTACATTCCCCTGAACAGGCAAAAACAGGCCGTGGAGCTAAAAGCCTTTCTTTTTTCTTTTTTTCAAGATTTATTTATTTATTTATGATAGACATAGAGAGAGAGGGGCAGACACAGGAGGAGGGAGAAGCAGGCTCCATGCCGGGAGCCCTGACGCGGGACTCAATCCCGGGACTCCAGGATTGCACCCAGGGCCAAAGGCAGGCGCTAAACTGCTGAGCCACCCAGGGATCCCGAAAAGCCTTTTTTTTTTGTGCTCAGATTCGGGTCCTGCAAAGTGCTGCTGATCCAAGTGCCAATGCCTTCCTGCTCCTACCGACCTCTCTCACTGCGGCCCCCAACTCCTCAGTCTTCCTCAACTTCACTCAAAAGATAGGAAGTAAAATCAGTTTTAAAATAATAGCAAGCTTTTGAAGAAAGTAGTTTAATATACAGAGTGGAGAGCTGCCTCTTTCAAAGGAAGCATCTTGTCCTATTTGTATATATTTGATGAGTGTATAACATAAAAAATTATTCAAAAAAGTGAGAATGTTGAAAGTTTTGATTTCAGAGTCTCCGTAATAAGCCATGCCGACCCTCTCCGTTTTGAGTGCCACCTTCACACAGTAATTGGTCAGCTCTCTCATTACCACATGGGTTGGACCTCGGTGCTGATGCTCCTGTCACACGCCCATCCCTTGGATCCTGCCCACAACATCCACAAGACGCACTCTGTCAACTCATGTCTTATACCCAGAAGCAGAACCCCGCACTCAGGAAGAAAGAGGAATGCACGGGAGCAGAACTGGTTATTTCAGAGCCACTGACATGAAACTGAGAAGCTAGAGAGATGGAGCAGAGTAAAAACCTAGGGTGGCTCTGAAAGCAGGCTCGCCCCTGGTCAGAACCCTCAGACCAAGCCTCTGCTTAGGAAGCCCGTGGCACCCTGGGGCCGGGAGCGGTTGCAACCAAAAGCAACACAGAGCTAATGGCCACATTTTAGCAAGTCCTTAGCATCTGGGCTTCTGTGCCAGTGTCTCTTCACCTGTCATGCTCTGCCAGATGCACGGATTTAAATTCGGTTATGGGAATATGAGTAAGCTACTAGTGTAAAAAACAATCTCACTCATTAAAAAAATTGTTTTAGTCTTTCAAACTGAGAATACTACTAGAAATGTATTCTCAATTTTTAAAAATGTGAAATTTAGATGGCAAGCTATATTATCACTTACTAAGACAAATTATAAAAAATTCTCCAAATAGTTAAACCAATAATTTATCATCCCAAATGAATATATCATCTGTATATAAATACTGTATAATACTGGCAGAATCTGATTTACTATATATAAATACAGTAAATATTGGCAGAAAAATAAGACTGTCTTTGACGTTGCAGCTTCAGTTAAATGATACCATCGTATTGACATAATAAAAGAAAACATATATAATTTTATACCAACCCATAAGCTACAAATTCAATATCAGTTTGAACTCTCTGCATTTTCAGCACCCTCTTACTATGCCAGTAATTACACATGGAGCCCCAGGCTAGCAGTATTTAACAAGTCTGTTCGTTAAGTAAAGTCTACACAACTTAATATTTATGTCCTAATAACTTTGTGACAATTTTTTAAAATTACATACGTTGAATAAAAAAATATGTACTTTCACTTCATTCCCCGACCAGCCACAATTACTGATTACTGGCTTGGGTGTCCAGGTTGAGCACCCCACGCTTCTCCAGCCGTGGAATTGGCTTGGACCCTAACACCTCGTTTCTGGGTTTGCTTCAATTTTCCCAAGCGAAGTATGTTTGACACGACAACTGCTGAGAAGCCAGCTTCACAAAGACATGCTGTTGGCAGAGGGACATGGCTGGGGGTGCATGTTCAGCGGGTGGGCCACCCGGAAGGAGAGCTCAGGTGTCATCTAATCAAATGTCCGGGGTTGTGTGCTCTCTCAAATACTCTGAGCTACCTGTCCGAGGCCCGTGGGGCCCCCAGGTGCCTCAGCTTACAGTCTGGAGACAAGGTTGGGACAGGTCGGCTGGCCCTAGCCTGTCACCCAGGGTGTTCTGACACCCACCATGCTAACTCTAAGAAATGCCTTTCCAGTTCCATACATTTCAAACATACAAGTTACACAGTCAATCCATACCGCCACACAGAGTATTATGAAGAGTAGTAAGGTAGCATCTGGAGATAGCTCTGGCGGGGAGTGACTGGCTGCCCACCTGCTTCCCGGTCAAGGTCACCATCTGAAGATCTACCCTCGAGAGCACCTCGAGAAATCCTTTGACAGTTCTGTGCCTGGAGCTTGAAGAGGTAAACCCCAGCCTGCATGGCTCCTCACAGGTGCTCACGGTTCTGGTTTCCAGTCTAAGAGGAGGCTGCCTTTTCCCCCCGCCTGCCTCCTTTTCGCCAGGTGCCTGAACTGACTCTGCACACCAGATGTGACTTTACCCTGATGTTCCTAAGAGGACACTTTCCCTTAATAGAATATGAAACAGCACTGCATGATACAACATGATACAATACCACACCACACAATACAGCACAACACAATGCAGTGATTGTAACACTTCCCCGTAACAGACATCTCCCCACCCCTTACTGCCTGCCAGATCACGTAAGAGGTCTTGGGGAATTCAGAGTTGAAAGAAGCTCCCTAAAATAAATAAATAAATAAATAAATAAATAAATAAATAAATAAATAAATAAAAAATAAATAAATAAATAAATAAATTAAATAAATAAAAAAAAGAAAGAAGCTCCCTGGCCTCAGCGGCCGCTCCATCCAGCTCTATCTAGGTCAAGACCTCTGCTGTCTCAGAGTCATTCCCCTCTGGGGTGTCCTGCTCCTCAGGCTGGAGTCTGCTCTCTGTATCTCCTTGAGAACCACACGAGGACCATGAAAGCACCCATGCTCCTCATATTCTGGGATGTGCAGGCACTGTGCTGAGCCCCTGAGAAGCCTCCTCTCTTTTGTAGCATCACATGCGGATGCTGGACCAGTGCCTGGGAGAGCAGGGGACCCAGTGGCGGTGGCAGGCCTTGCTCTGTGCAGCTCCTTCCCAGCAGCCTCCTGCCCCTTCACCTGCCCTGTTGCTTGCATTCCCTTCAACAAGCAGCTGCTGTCACTTTGCAAGATGCCTGGGGACTCTGCTGACGATTGGGGGGAAATCAAACCGGACACAGTTTCTGTTCCCCAGGAAGCTTGCGGATGTTGGGTGCCATACCAGCTGGGGAAAGCCTCCACCTGAGGCTGCAAGAAGCCTTGGCTTCCACAGGTGCTCAAGACAAAGCTCTGCGGGCTGGCCCTGCTTTTGCTGTTAAGTTTAAATAAGCCTCTAAGGGGCACCTGGATGACTCAGTGGTTGAGCATCGGCCTTTGGCTCAGGTCTTGATTCCAGGGTGCTAGGATTGAGTCCCGCATCACACTCCCTGCAGGGAAACTGCTTCTGTCTCTGCCTATGTCTCTGCCTCTCTCTCTGCGTCTCTCGTGAATAAATAAATAAAATCTTAAAATAAATAAGCCTCTGATGCAGAGACTCCACCTTAAAATGTTATTGTCAATATTCTGTTTTTTTAAGCCTGATTTAACATAATCATAACTTTAGAATTCAGTTAAAATTTAATTTGTTCAAATTTATATTGAACTTGTATATTATAGATTGATTTTAAATGACCTATTTTTCTTGCAAATGTATGATTAAATTTGAGCTGTGACTTTAAATACGATTTCAGTTTTCTGTGCATAGTTACTACAGGTGATATGTTTGTTTTTGAGCCTAAAATATAGTTTAATTATTTCAAGACTTTTATATGCTTTCCCTTAGTAAACGTATAATTTAGTTTGTTATCCAAAATGTCATAGTTTAAAATTGAGAATACATTTCTAGTAGTATTCTCAGTTTGAAAGACTAAAACAATTTTTTAAATGAGTGAGATTGTTTTTTACACTAGTAGCTTACTCATATTCCCATAACCGAATTTAAATCCGTGCATCTGGCAGAGCATGACAGGTGAAGAGACACTGGCACAGAAGCCCAGATGCTAAGGACTTGCTAAAATGTGGCCATTAGCTCTGTGTTGCTTTTGGTTGCAACCGCTCCCGGCCCCAGGGTGCCACCGGGTTTCCTAAGCAGAGGCTTGGTCTGAGGGTTCTGACCAGGGGCGAGCCTGCTTTCAGAGCCACCCTAGGTTTTTACTCTGCTCCATCTCTCTAGCTTCTCAGTTTCATGTCAGTGGCTCTGAAATAACCAGTTCTGCTCCCGTGCATTCCTCCTTTCTTCCTGAGTGCGGGGTTCTGCTTCTGGGTATAAGACATGAGTTGATAGAGTGCGTCTTGTGGATGTTGTGGGCAGGATCCAAGGGATGGGCGTGTGACAGGAGCATCAGCACCGAGGTCCAAACCGTGTGGTAATATTCAAAACAAATCAGTTTAGGAAACTCTGTCCTCGCTGCTATGCACAGGGGCCTGATTATCTGGACTGCCATTCTCATCCATTAAGATTATGAATGATTTAGTCAACAAAGGCAATGCCATTTTCTCCAAAAAGCTATAGTTAAAATGCATAGATTATCAGATTTCCTTAATGGTGCCCCGTGTCCTGAAATTACCTACCAGCCATACTGCAACTCTTCTATTACTAACATAGTTTGGATTCTTTTTATAGAACATTTTCTCTCATTATGTCATATTTAAAATTTACTTTCTCACATGCTATTCAAATAGGTCGTGATTTCTTCCATAACCACACCTTCACTTAGATCTGTATAACTCTAAGGAATGCTGTTTTTACTGTGATTAGCAGTAATAGTGACCTCCATAATGCAGAGCTGCATGCTCTATAGATGCAGCGCTGCCCATGCACATGGGTGTATTCCTTGCACAGGGCAGCCCCCCTATTTGCATGACCTCTTCCTCTCAAGACATGTAGAGTACTTAATGTATTGAGGTTTTTCACAACAAAGTAGTCCCATTTTACAGATGATCGTACGAAGAAACTAATGATCTGGTACTTTTTAATAATTATGACCTATCCGAATAAACCGATTTTGCATCTCATGTGCACTATTATATGCCTTTCCTGACATCTTACGTGCCATTAAAATTACTCGCAACTAATCGACACGAATGTGTGGACCCAGGTGGCATTTACAAGACCCAGTCCGTGGGAATGCAGATCAGCTTGGTAAGCTTTGGAATCAAGACACAGCATATGACTGTCCACTCCTTTTATTGTCCATTCTGTAAAGCAAAAGCCGTGCACGTGGCGGATGCTCTTGATGCTCAGCCTCCACTGTGGATCAGGAGAGGCAAAGTGCATCTACAGGCAGTCAGAGCAGTTCATTGGAAAATGGAAAACAAAAGCGAGAAATCAGTCAGTCCTTTCTATTTATGAGATTCCAATAATCCGGTTTAAATTTTTTTTCTTCTCCCACTAATTTAATTTTTTCAAAAGTCATCTAAATTGAACAATTAAGTGAGAGCACTTTATAAATAATAAATTGCTACTCAAATTTAAGTGATCTAGACACAGTTTCAGCAGCTATTTGCCATACAAATTTTCAGGCCTATCCTTGATACAGGTTTTCCCAGCATCATGCACAACCTCACTAACTCCTTCCTGCACCTACGAAGGTGCAGATTCCTGAGTCCTGCTGGGATTGGGCTGAGACTCTGGAGGGGAAGCAAGTTCTGCTGGTATCCTGTGCGTCCTGAAGACAAGAGACCACTGCCCCTAGTGAACCTCCAAGTCCACAGGCTTTGACAGCTCAGAGCCGCTCTGCAGCAGCCATTTGTTGAACAACAAAGCAGTTATCCTACATACTCTGCTCAAGTTTATATTGCAATCTTCTTTGGTGCATAAAGAAATGCAGTATGTACCCCTCGTGGACAGATTGGCCACAGGGGATGTTGAAGCAACACTAGGATGTCCAGCTTCCAGCTTTTGCTTCTTCTGGGAAGCCTTCCCTGATTTTCCCCAATTGGGCAGGAATGACCAGGCAGCAATCTGATGGGTAAGTGTCCCTCAATTATAGCCCTCGGGAGCATCCTCACTGTTGTGACAGCGAGTTTCACCTGCTTGGGCAGTGAGCCCAGTGTCTGGCCACACACATACATGTGCTTTTATAATAACCCGGACATGTACTGTGCTATAACCGGTATTTGTTGAACAAACGAATGAATGAACATGATGGTTAACACATAACTCTAAAGAGAGATTCTTATGAATACGGGTATTTGGGCGTATTGGTGCACGTAATTAACACTGTTCCCATGCAGGCCAAATTTGGCGTCGATGCCACAATTGTCCCACTGTACCCCTGCCGGATCTGACACAGGCTGATACGTGAAATGAGCATTTACTGTGGCTCTGCTCTTCTCTAGACACAGCATGCACCTGAGATCATTGATCCTGACCATATTCTTGTGAAGTTGGTTTTATCATTTCTTCTCGAATATGAGAAGATGGTCTCAGAGGAAGGACCTTTGACCAAGGGCAGCAAGCGGATATGCGCTGAGCCGTGATTCAGGCGCAGCTCTGTCTGATGTCTCCGTGTTGCTGTGCTACAGTTCACCAGAGATCAGAAATACAATAAATACCATGTTGACTAGCTTTTCACCTCGATTCTTCCTTTTCTTTGGGCACACAGGTGTCATTTCTCCGTAGGGTGAAAATGCAAATAGCCATTTTTTACAAGAATAAACTTTGCCCTTCTGTTCAATTTTTAGCACAAAGCACGAAGCTACTGCTTATCCATCATGTGGGTTTTCACGGTAAATTTCCTGGTAAAGTTTGGGCTATTCTATGTCCTGAAAATTCCTCCTATAGTGTGGATTACTCAAAAGCATGAGGGTTCTAAATCTTTTCCCTGGTGAAAACACGCTCACCTGGATTTCCTCTTGCTCTGCTGCTTAGAAATAAAAAGCTAAGTTGGCCTCTGCTTTGAATTTCCTCATGCCGATCTTGACACGGCTGCTGTAGTGCTTGTAGGTGTTACCTACCTGCTTGGTACTTTGCCCTAGATGCTGGTATTCATTGCAGGAAATCCTGGGTCAGTCCTCTAGATGTCTAAGACTCTTGTTTTCCTATCTTTCAAGTGCGTAGGACTAACAGAGAGTGCTATTGCTGCCTCTAGATATCATCTCTAGTTAGCATTTCCGGGGTGCTCAGAGAGAAAACAATGTCTGGGTGATAACTCTTGTCAGTTTCCTCATTGTCAAACCCAATCTTACATTCCTCCACACTCACAATATTTCCCCATTGGGAACATGCCTGACATTGCAATTTCTCAAAACTGCAGCTCTGCAGTGAATGCCTAATTCCTGAAACTGCAAAATCTAACAAAAGCTGATTTTTTCCACTGATTTGACTGGCTGACTATTTCGAGACTTTGCATGTGATGACCTGCTGTTCCTCACAAACAACATCCTTAATGTACCCACATGGTTGTTCTCAAGTGGCTGCCGGCAATTAAACCCTTGCGAGCTGCCTGCGGGGCATTCAGATTACTCACAGTGTCCAGAGTCTCTGTAGCAGACAGATTTCCCCCCAGGTCACATTTAGCAGGTTGCTGAGTAGCACTGTGTCCCCTGCTTTGGAAGCCGGAGCCCAGTGGCCACCTGGAGACACTGCCTGACCCCGGGAAGGCTGAGCGCGCAGCGCCCTCGCGTTGTTTTGCAATGTTTTTAAAACTGCCTTCTCTCTCTCAACTGGTGTTGATTTTTCATATGTAAAGATGAAAAGCCCACTTCGAGCAACATGTGGCAATCCCAGTTCTTTTGTTTGTTTTTCATTACCAAAATAGATGACCTTTGTCTGCCTTGCATACCTCACTTGTTTGGGGTGTTTTCTCTGTTTTTCATATTTGTTAAAACTCTTGGTGTGATTTCAGCCTAATTTCTGGATCTGACTGCTAGGGAAGACAAGGATGTAACCACTTCCTCTTCTGCTCTTCTGACCCTCTCATCTTTCCCCCCCAAACTCCAGCGCCCCAGGGGTTTTGCTCCCTGAGGCAGTCGGCCTGCTTCATCAACGCCTCCTCTTCCACCCCGCGGGTGGGGGTGGGGAGGGGGCTAGCGCAGGTCGCCACCACCCCCAGGACCTCCACCTGCAGACCAGGGTTTGCTGGGGCCTAGGGGAGGTCACGACTCCAGGACAGCCAGGTAAGGTCCGCGGAGCGCTGCGTCCCAGAACTTGCTCTTTCGGTTTTGGTTTCCTATGGAAATAACTGCCTCAGTAAGACTGAGCCTCTGGAGCAGACAGCCTCCCCCAGATATCCCCCCCCCTCCCCTGCCCCGGGCCCAGCCGGAGGAGCAGCCAGAGGAGGGCCCAGGAAACAGGGAACCCAGGCATGCCGGTGAAGAAGGGATTCTGATGGACAACTCACCCGCCCCAAAAAGCTCCAAGCCCGCACCGCGGGTTATTCGCGCCACCCTCACCCCCTCCACGCCGGGGGGCCCCTCCAGTGAGGCTCCTCCGCCGGGAGCACTGGTCCCTCACCTCAGCCCCTCCCCCGCCCAGGGCTGCGGGATCCCCATCCCCTCTCTCCCTCCTCCCCTTTGTCCCCTCCCCGCAGCCTGGGGGTGCGGCCCCCAATCTCCCCCCTCCCGTCCCCCTGTTCCCCCTGCCCCCCACCCCGCAGCCGGGGGCTGCAGGCCCCGCTCCCCCCTCCCGCCCTCCACCTCGCAGCCCAGGGGTGCACGCCCCCCATCTCCCCCTCCCTCCCTTCCTCCCTCACACCCCGCAGGCCGGGGAAGGGGGGGTGCGGCCTCTCCGTTGCCTCCTTCCTCCCACGTGTTGCGGCGCGGCCGGGAGCGGTGCTTGTTCCGCTCCCTGATTGTAAAAGGGTTTGACTTGCAGCTGACCCCAGGTCAGGACTTTCTCTCCACTAATCCCGCTCTCTCTAAACACAAAAACACTCTGCCTTCCCCTCGCATCCGTCACTGTAATCCCCCGCGGCTGACACCGCGGGGCCGGGAGCCCGGGCTGCACCGGGAGGGTCGCGGCGGGCGCCGGGCCGCGGGCTCCCAGTGGGTGTCGGAGTTCCCACCCCTTTCGCGCGAGCCGGAGCGATCGGCTGGGGGCGGGGGGTGGGCCGCGTCCGGGCGCCTGGCGACCCCGGCCCGCTCGGAGGCAGCGCCCGGGGAGCCGCGGGGCGACGAGGGCCCAGGGCGCGGGGCGGAGACGGTCGCGCCGAGGACAAAGGGAGGCCGAGCGCGCAGAGAGAGGGACGGAGCCGCAGGCGGGAGGGGCCGGAGGTGCGGGGGGAGAGGGGCGGGGGGAGACGCGGGACCCGCGAGCGGCTAGCCGGCGGGGAAGGGGTGCAAACGGGGCAGCGGGGCGCCCAGGCCGGGAAGCCGCCACGGCTGGGGCCTCACCGCCCCTCGGCCGGGAGAGGGCGAGGGCCAAGCCCGGGGGCCGCCCCCCCGCCCCCCCCCCACCCAGGAGACCCGGGCCGCGCGCCCTGCGCCCTGCGCCCTGCGCCCTGGATTCCCGGGGGCGCGCGGCTGGAGACCAAGGGCCGGCGGGGGCGAGGGATGGGCAGGCAGGGGTCAGGGCTCCGCGGCCCCAGCGGGGCCCTGCCGTCGGGCTGGGGGGCGGGGCCGGGCCGGGGCCGTTGCGCAGGCGGGGTGGGGGGGCGTGAGGGTGAGGGGTCCCAGCGTCCCTCGCCAGGCTCAGCGTCGTCCCGACCCTGCAGGCCGGGAGGCGGGGATCGGACCCACCTCCCCCGGCTGCTCGCCCAGGGGGCCTGCGCCCCCTCCCCTCTCCTCCCCTGCTGGCCGGGCCTTTCAATCCCGCCGAATAGTCGTGCCGGAGAAGGAGCTGCGCCAAGGCCAAGTCTGCTTTTCACTTGAAGTTTCCAAGGAATCAAACCTATTATTACATTCTGCCGCCGCCGTTTCTGGAGCCTCTGCCCCGCGGGCCCGGCTGCGGAAGCGCGGAGGGGGAGGGGGCCGGGGAGGCACGGAGAGGGGGCGGGCGGGCAGAGCGGGCCCGGTGGGCGGTGGGTGCCAGCGCCAGGCCGCTCTGGAGCGCGCCTTCCGGGGCCCGGGGTGCTCTCTCGAATTCGCCGGAATGTTCCGGAGATAGATCTGTGCATGGCCCAGTCTTTGTCGGGAAATGAAATGCGTGAATATGCGTGTTATTCTTCTCCCACATGCATGATTTTAATAGACCTATCAGTCACGCTACCCGACACATCTGCCTAGCAGGCACGCCGAGCCCGCGCCCGGCTCTACAATTAATTCACTTCACCTCGCTACTGGTGGGTTTCTTGGCCGGGCGCGGGGGCTGGTGTCAGTCTCAGCAACGACAACAAAAAGGGCCCGTTAGTTTAAGGGTGATGGTGAAGGACGAGAGGACCCCCCCCCCACCACGCACACACACACACCAGCAAACCGTGCCACCCTCTGCTTGGGCAGCCCGCGCGGCCCACCGCCGCTCTAGCCGGCCGGGCACGAAGTTCTGCAAACTTAGTCCAAGGCCCCCCAACGAGTCCTGTCCGCGGTCTCCACCCAGGTTTCTAATAAAATTGGAATAAGCGATAGAAATACCACCCTGTGATTTGGGCAGTGTTCCAGCCATCATATAGAAATCATCAAACACTTTCATTTTGTGAGTACGATGAGCAGGACCTTGACAAGACCGACCCACGGTTAGTGAGACCTTTCCAGGGCCCAGTGGATATTTTCTCCACCAATGCAAGTCAGAGAAACGCTGCGGGGGTGATAAGGTCTCTGTCCCCAAACGAAGGCTAGCCTCCGTCTGCTCCCCCATCCCGGCTTCTTTCCAAATGGAATCATTAACGAATTTCTATTTCCTTTTCTCTCTGTCGTTCCAATCAACAATACAAATTCACTGCATTTAAGGAATTCCTATTTTAAGATCATCCTGGGCTTTTAACAAAGTGGCTCCCAGCATCTGGCATTGAATTTCAGCTATGTATGAGGCACATGGTGGGGTGGGGGGTGGGGGGGAGCCAAACTATAAGCCCACCTTCCAGGAAACCAAGAATATCTCTGGCTGGAACTCCTGCATGCTGCTAAACTTTTTCTAGTTTGAAACACTCCCAGTGTGACCCACATTACTAGTAGTGTGATGTGCTAAGACTTGGATGCCCATAGCTGAGTCTAGATACAAACCTGAGGGCACACATATGTGAGCGTGGCCGCACATCTGTCTGCCAGTTTAGTAAATGCAGGGCGATGTTGAGATGAGGAGTTAGCAAAAGAACCCAGAGAGTCTATTTAACTGTACATTTCAGAGTCAATGTGGCCTGCTCCTTAAGCTGGGTGTGGTGAATTAACAGAGCATTACAGAATTTCCCAGGGCATCTCCCAGAGGAGACGGTGTGTGGCATTCATTCACTTATTCCCCGACTATTTCTGATGCTGATTCACTCAGCAATCCATATATATATCCAAATACTTTCAGGAACAACTGCTTCACAAAGGATCAGATTGCTGAAGCTTTAAAAAAAAAAAAAAAAAAGGAAAAAAAGAGGGGACTTTATTACCTCGTTAGAAAGAAGCAGTGGATATCATTCTTGAGATTTTTTGCAGTCACTTTAAAAAAATGCATGGTTTAAGCAGAATTATCAATGACTCCAAAAAATTACACATATCAATTGCCAGGTTAGCATTTTACTTAAAGTCATTCTCCAATGGAGGCTGAATGTGATTCTCATTAACCTAACATGGGCCCATTTTGGGATAGTCTATGCTCATTCCAGTACAAAAAAAAAAAAGAAAAAAGAAAAAAGAAAATGAACAGGAGGCTTAATAGGGCTGATGAAATCAACACATCTTGATGTAGACTAAAGGCTTTTTTTCCCCTCAAAATATAATTTCATCTTTATGTTGTGACTAATTTCAAAATGTATTTGCTACAGTATAACTTTTAAATGCAATATTTAATGCTGTCAGATTACTTGAAGACAAAAGTTTTACAGAAAACTTTAAATTCCAGAAAAAAACTGCAATGTACCCATAAACACCTAGAAAAAATATAATTAAAAAATTTAAAGCATCAAACACCCTCCGATCTCATCAGGAATAATAAACAGCAGTTTGTGTATCCCAGTTGACGCTGGGGATAGGGGGGTGGTCGAGTGTGTGCGTGGGGGGAGGCGGAGAGAGAGAAAATTCAAGATCACTTTGCCCTTTCCCAAGGAGAAAGAAGTCAGAGGGAGGGGCTGAAGAGGGATGCAGTACATTTTGGTTCAAAGAATGTTCCCTTGAGCCAGATTCTGATAAATTCCATTTGCAATGTTGTTAAATTGCAGGGGAACGGGGGCCTCGGCGACCCCGCGGCGGTCTTTGTCCCTGCTCCCTAGCCTGGTCCCTCCATCGGGGGCCTTCTCCTGCAGCCCGGGGCCGCTGGAGGACTCGGAGCCGCCAGCCGGCCCGCGGTCAGAAAAGACAACGCGCCACAGGGCCAGGCTGTAAAACGAGGGCCGGTGTTGTTGTTGTTGTTGTTTTAAATCCTGGTAATTATTTCTTGATCCGTATCAACACTATAAATGCTACAAAATAATCCATCGATTTAAACTTTCTTCCCTTGCACTGAAAGAAGCTCCGTGAAGATCGCACCGTCCCCCTGAGGATCCCTCACTTTTAGTTTATGCCGATCATTCCTCCTCCGTCAGATTTACCAATCGTATTTTGAGCTCACAAAACATGCATATAAAATTAGCACGTTCCAAATTATGGGGGAAAAGTGGGCTTTTTCTTTTCTCTCTTAAATTTATTGATTCAAAAGTCGATGCATTTTGTTTTGCTTTTTTTTTTTTTTTTTTTTTTAAGGAGAGGTCTTTTTTTTTTTTTCGGTTTTAGAAGAAAGACTTTTGGAAACTATGTACATAATCTGAAACCCCCTCCCCACACCGCAATGCCTAAAATAAAAATTTCACAATGCATTTACAAGAAAGAATACAAAACAAAACAAAACAAAAACAAAAACAAACAAACAAAAAAAGGAAATGCTCAGATACAGAAAGTTTTACAAAACCCAGAATATAACGCTGCCATCTGAAGGGAGCGGGGAGACCTCTTTGTATAAATTAACAAACCAACTCAGAAAGGCGGTAACAGCTACGAAAAACTCGTGTTTGGATCTGCCCTACTACATCGATAACGAATGAGACCGGCCTCGGCACCCGCGCAGGGCGGCCGAGCGCCTTCGGGAAGCGGTGCGGGATGGGCGAGGGCGCGCGGGCCGGGCTAGAAAAGTTGGAGTCGCCTCTCGCTGGGTCTGCTCTTTGTCCCCTCGAGCAAAGAAAACGCCTTCTCGTCCTCCGGGAATGATAAATACTGTACAAAACGTCTCAAGAAAACGCTGAAGTCAGTCCGCACCGCCGTGCGCCCGTGCGCCCGGAGGTCCCCAGGAGCTCCCGGGAGGGAGAGGCGGGGGCGGGGGCGTGCGCGTGCCGCCCGCGCCCCGCTCCGCGCAGGAGCGCCGAGGGGTCCGTGCCGGGGCCGGGCCGCGGTGTCCCCGCGTCCCTAGATGTGCGTCAGGGGCACCGTGCCGTTGACGCCCGCGCCCGCGCCCTGGTAGTGCTGCGGCAGCGAGTGCAGCCGGCTCTGCGCCGCCGCGGCCGCCGCGGCCGCCGGGTCTCCGGTCTCCCCGCCGGGCAAGTACATGCTGATCATCTCGCGCAGGTCCCCGGGGCACGGCGCCCGCGAGTGCGCGGGGGCAGGGGGGCTGCCGCTCGGCTCGGACTTGACGAGCGAGCCCAGCGCGCCCAGGGCGCCCGACGACGCGGCCGCCGCGGCCGCCGCGGCCGCCACTGCCGAGTTCTGGTGCGCGCCGCCCGCGGCGGCGGCGGCGGCGGCCGCGGCGCCGTAGGGGAGGCCGCCGTAGCCCGAGGGCGAGGCGCTCATGTAGCCCTGCGAGTTGGAGATGGGGCTGTACTGCAGCGCGCCCATGTCGTAGCGGTGCATGGGCTGCGGGTTGTGCGGGTGCGCGTGCGGGTGGTGCGGGTGCGGGTGCGCCGGGTGCGCGTGCGGGTGCGGGTGCGGGTGCGCGCCGCCCGCGCCCGGGTGCTGCCCGTAGGCCAGCTGCGCCTCCTGCATCATGGCCGCGGCCGCCGCCGCCGCCGCCACCGAGCCGGGGTAGGCGCCGTTGGCCCAGCCGTTGACGTGCGCGTAGCCGCCGCCCGCCGCGCCGCCCGGGCTCTCCAGGCGCTGGCCCACGGCCGCCGCGCCCACGCCCACGCCCACGCCCACGCCCATGGCCACGGCCGCGCCGCCGCCGCCCGCGCCCGCCGCCAGCAGCCCGCCGGCCAGCGAGTACTTGTCCTTCTTGAGCAGCGTCTTGGTCTTGCGGCGCGGCCGGTACTTGTAATCCGGGTGCTCCTTCATGTGCAGCGCGCGCAGCCGCTTGGCCTCGTCGATGAACGGCCGCTTCTCGGCCTCGGACATGACCTTCCACTCGGCGCCCAGGCGCTTGCTGATCTCCGAGTTGTGCATCTTGGGGTTCTCCTGGGCCATCTTGCGCCGCTGCCCGCGCGACCACACCATGAAGGCGTTCATGGGCCGCTTGACCCGGTCCTGGCTGGCCTTGGCGACCCCGCCGCCGCCGCCGCCGCCGCCGCCGCCCCCGCCGCCCCCGCCGCCCCCGCCGCCGCCGGCCCCGGCCGGGCCCGACAGGTTCGTGGGGGCCTGGGCGCCGCCAGGCGAGTGCAGGTCGGTCTCCATCATCATGCTGTACATCGGGGCGGCCCGCGGGTTCACCGGCACCGCGCGGGGAGGGCCCGGGGCATAGAAGAGTCGGCCGCGGGGTGGGGGGCGGACAGGGGCTCGGTCGAACGGAGCGGGACGTGGGGCGGGGGAGAGGTCCTACCGCGGAGAAGAACGGGGGGAGGCGGAGGCAACCACGGGACGAGAGGCGGCGGCACACGCCCTCGGCGCAGGTCCGGCTCGCAGGTGCAAAGTTTCTCCTCGCGCCCAAGCGCCCAAACCACTTGCCGAGGGGGGCGATGGCCGGGGTCGCCGTCGCCGCAGCCCGGTCGCCTCGGCGGAGCGGTGCAAACAGGTGCAGTCGTGCCCAAGTTGCGGCTCCACTTTTCGGGACGCGAGCGGGGCGCGGGGCCTGGCCCGGGGCTGCCCGCCTCCTCCTCGCCGGCCGCCGCCGCCGCCGCGCGCTGCCGCCTTCCTCCTGCACCGGGTCCTCAGCGGCCTCCAACTCCGGGCTGCAACTTCTAGCAGCGCGGCGCGCCGCGTGCGCTGGGCATGTGCCGGTCCCAGGTGCCGGGGGGTGGGGTGGGGGTGGGGTGGGGGTGGGGGTGGGGGAGCGAGGCGCCGAGGGGGCCCGCGGAGGGGGGCGGTGGGGGAGGGGGCAGGGGGCAGCGCTAGGAGCGCAGGCGCGCGGAGAGGGCCGGAGAGCGGGGCCGCCGAGCCCGGGCCTGGCTGCCCACTGCCTGCCCGAGGCCGTGCGCTCGGAGCGGAGGCGCACGCGGGGCCGGCGGCGCGCGGGGCCCAGCAGCCATACGCCGGGCCCGGGCTGCCATTAAATGAGCGCGCCGCGGCCAATGGGAGCCGGCGGCGGCGGTGATTTGCATGGCGCGCTGGCGAGTGACGTGGGGAGGGAGTAGATGCTCCGGGCGCGGGCGGCGGGGCGGGAGGAGGGGAGGAAGGAGGGGGTGCAGGGGCAGGAAGGAGGGGGAAGGAGGCTCGGGAGGGGGCACAGCCACGCTGCTTCCTGAGCGCGCGCGGCGGCGGCGGCGGCGGCGAACCCCAAGCTCGCCCTCCTCGCCTCTCCCGCCCGCGCGCTCCGAACGATTAAGGTTGGGTTTAAAAGCGGAGACGAAGAAAGAATCGTTCGGGGCGGGAGGCACAGCGACAGGAGGGGCGGGGGGTGGGGTGGGGATGCCACCGCGAGCCTTGTTTCGACGAGCGCGGTGGAGAGAGACCCAGCTCCTCTGCACCCCCGGCGGCCAGCTCGGCGCTCGCGGGGAGCGGGAAAGTTGGGGCCGTGGCGGTGACCTCTCCCCCAGCTGGGCCCGAGGCCTGGGAGGGACGGGTGCGCCCTCGGGAGCCGGGGGTGGGGGTGGGGGTGGGGGGGGGGCGGCGGGGGGCGTTTGAGATCCGCCACTCGAACGCCCCCCACGGGTCCTCCTGCGCGACCCTCCAGGGGCACCTGCTCCACCGCGCTAGGACCAAGTTCTCCAGTGCCCCCTCTCGTAGGATGGCCTTCCCAGCCCTGGCCGCGAGAATTCCCCTAAGGGAGGAGGAGGCATTTTCACCACACTTGGCTCCAGAGCTGCTAGGAGCATCAGCTCTCAACTTTTTTTTTTTTTTTTTTTTGAGGGTCTTTTAATGAGCCTGAGGGTTATAGGCGCGTACCCCGCCTCTCTCCTTGAGGTTTCTTTCTCCAAAGTAATTGCTAGGGGGCTCGGAAACAGCAGGATCTATCTGGAATCTAGTAGTGACTCAACAACAGTAGGAAAAGTTTGTTTGAATCGCAAAAGAACGATGGAGCCGGCGCTCTTCTGGAGCGAATCTTCCAGCAGCTGTTTACCTAAGACCTGAGAACCGTGTGAACGGAGCGGGGCCCACTGGACACGGGACGGGACAAGTGGAGCCTCACGACCAAGCGTTCCTACAGGACGCGAACCAAAGGCCTGGCTCTCGGGAGGAGGAAGGCCCCACTTGCGGTTACAGTTCCCAGACTTGAAAGTGTCTTCTTCCATATGGGGACCCACAATCTCCAAGCCCCCACCGTTGCGCTCACGCGACGGTGTCAGTCCGAATCATGAGTGGCCCAAAGCCTTCTTGCAGAGAATCCGTTGAGCCCAAGCCTCGGTCATGCGTACTCCACGCGGGCGTCAGTGTGCTCACCGTGGAGGCAGGTGCCGGCGGGTGGGTAAAGCCGAGCCTAACCTACGTGAACCCAGCGCCTCGTAGTCGAGGTAAACCTGTGAGGATGAGGATGACCCTGAGCGTACTAATACGGATGTTGAAGTATATTGGACTGTGAATACGTGACACCTTCCCTCCATCAAAAAAATTAATCAATCAATCAATCAATCTCAGGTTGTGACTGTCCTGACCCTACTACTGCTGCTGGTCCAGGGTGCAGGAATCCTTTCTCTCCTCTCAGTCACTATGATTGTTATTGTAGCCTTTTTTTTACTACTACTTCAAGGTTGTACAGTAAGGGGTGCAGCCGCAAATCCGTTTCTGCAGATTGAACTGCTTCCGTTTCAGGCCATTCAGCATTTCCTAGTGAACTCATCAGTGATACATAATTATATTAGAAAGGAAACGTCATTTTGTATTTAGTTTTTCACTAAATATCTAGGTTATAAACTTGCTTTTCAACTACCTTCTCATTTCATCAATCGAGTTTGTTAAATCTTTTGATTTGTTGTACGCACTACCTCCAAATATCAGTTACATTGTAAGTGAACAAAAAAAGAACAAGGATATTGTTTAAGAACGCTACAGACCCGTTTTTTTCTTTTGATAATTTAGGAGGCGATGGGTGTGCAGTGAGATCCAGTGTGTTATAGAAAGTCAGCAAGACTGAAATAAAGGAAATGGTTTACAAATTATAAACTATATTATCCACTTAGCAGTTGAAAGATTTCTTTTCCTCTGCTTTTCAATTTAGATTTTAAACTAAATAGCCTAAGACCCCCTGAAAATGCTTTGTGTGAGTCAGGCTTGGCACATTATTTTCCATATCAATGGAGCAATTTATTTTATAAACACCCTGCACTCCAGTTAGCATTGCAGGAATGCTTTATGCTTTTGGGAACTTGGATAGCCGACTTTGAAATGGTCTGGTTTCTTTCTACCATAGTCCTGAAAATTGTTTCCGAATACGATGTTACTCTTGTTTTCCAGAGCATCTAAATAGGAGGTAAATGGTTTAGCCTTGTGTGAGATCATGCTGGTGCTTAGCGTTCGGGGCACTCTCCGTAAGCCCTTTTTAGTGATGAGATGTTCCCTTGGCCCAAGCGGGTGCACTATGGGTGCCCATGTGCAGAAGCATTAAACCAGAGCCGCAGGTGTAACTTGTTGCCAAGCGATAGATGATTGGCAGCAGCTGCCTATGCCAGTTAGGCAGTGGCAGGGCCGTGAGTGCCAGACCTCTCAGTGCCTTCCATCCTGGCATGAAGATTGAGGAGTGCCATATCAAACTCCCGCCGCTAATGGCTTTTGGGAGCCTCTGCTTGCTCCTTCTGACCTGTCTCCCCAGTGACTCTTTAAAAGGAAACAGTCCAAAAACCAGTTTGAAAAACACTGCCTCTCTCCAGTTTCATTTCTCCCTCCCACCCCTCACCAGGTCGGCTGGGGCCTCCTTCAGATGGAGGGCTTTTCAAAGGTTGGGTGCTGGAGGATCTGAAGGCAGACTAGACTATTTCCCAGTAACGTCAGGGCCCAGACCCTGAGCGAAGGGTCACTTTGGTGTCGACTGACCAAATTTGCTCTTTTGGCTTCTCAGAGACTTCAGTGTAGCTCTTTGGGCAAAATGCCAAAGTGAAGATCAACTTGGAAATATGGATAAGTAAAGATACATTCTGTTCTTTTATTTGACTTGTGGATATGATCCTGAAAGAAAATTCAGACCCAAGCCTGGTCAGAGGAAATAATCTACACATATATGCTTGTGCATCCATACGTATGTGCACAAAGAGTATATGTACATGCATACGTGTGTACACAATGCAGAATATATATACATATATGCATATATAAACACGTGTTCATGCAGGATATAGCCATACGCATACACAGGTGTGTAGGTGTACATAACATACGCATATGCATGTGTGTGATGTATTTAGGCAGTTATACAAGAGCCCTTGACTTTCAAATAAACTGAGTTCGGGACTTCTAACACCAGTAACCTCTACTGCTTTTGTGGAGTAACTAAAACTTTTGGCTCTGGCTTTCCCCCTCTCCCCGTGGTTGTGCTCAGGACAAACCCGGGAAGCAAGGCGGGTCACTGTGCATACAGACCCCTGTAGACTGCCCCTAGCAATCTTTACATGAGAGCTACCTTGCAGGCACCTAGAGGTGATTTTCGCTACCAGCGCCCGCCTAGACCTCCAAGCAAGTGGAAAGATGGACAGGTCAGGAGTTGGGGGTGGGGCCGGGAGTCAGTGAAAGGTCACCGGAGGGAGGCCGCGCCGCCTGAGGACGCCTGTCTTCTGGGGCCTCGGCGCCGTCGGCCCGTCCTGGGCGCATCCGCCCGAAGGTGCGCGCAGACCACCGGCCGCTGCCCCCCACCGTCCGGTTCTTGCGGCTTCCCGGGCCTGTGGACAACCCAGGCCCCGCGTACGCGGCTCCGTGCACCCGGGCTCCGGAGTCGCCCCAAAAGGCTAAGACCAGAGTCTAGGGAGGCAAATCCTGAAGGAGGGAGGCGCCACTTCAAGGTCAGAGTGGGAGAGAGAGAAAAAGTGGTCGGAGGAGAGCAAGAGGGGAGGCGGAGAAGGCGGCGGAGAGGGCGAGCGCGGGCGAGGCGGCGGCGGAGGCCTTGGAGGTCGCCTCCGCCGACAGGAGGCGCAGACCCTGGAGAGGTGGGAGGGGCCGCGGCACCGGCCGGGGGCCCCTGGAGGGGGACAGCGCCGGAGGGCGGCGGAGGAGGCCGCGTCCCGTCCCCCCCCGCCCCCAGCCGGGAGCCGCGGGAGCGCGGGCCGCGATCGCCGTCTGCTGGCCGCCGCCGCCCTCGCCGCCTCGCCTCCCCGCGCCGCCCGCCTCTGGCCCCCGCTCCTGCCGCCTCGCCCGGGTCCCGGCTCCTGCAGCCTGGCGCCCGGCTTCGGGCTCGGCGAAGTCAGGGTGCGCTGGGGACAGGCCTGGGAGCTGTGCGGGCCCTCGTCCGTCCGGCGCCCCCCGCCCCCGCCCCTGCCCCTGCCCCTGCCCCTGCCCCTGCCAATTTGACCTGTTGTTCCCAAAAAAAGCCAACGGAGCCAAAGTAGCACAAAAGTTTCTTTGTTGATTTTTTTTTTTTTCCTTTTAAAGGGGAAAAAATAGTCCTGGAAGAGGGGAAAGAGGAAGGAGGAGAGCCCTCGCCATGTGGAACCCGCAGCGGCCCCTGTGCCATTTAAGGGGTAGCCACAAGAGCAGGGGACCTTTGCCGTTGCTCTGAGTCCGTCATCCTGTCCTTCCCCCGCGAGCGTCTGGATTTGGAGGGCTGAGCCTGAGCGCCTGCAGGAGAGGCGACATAAAGCCCTTCCCCTGGAAAGCAGGCACGGTTTTCTTTGCAGCCATCAGTGTGGAGATCCGTAAATTCACACTGAAGAGCAAACAACCCTGTGTGTGTGCGTGCGTGTGTGTTGTTCTGTGCCTCCTAGCTCTCTGGGTGAAAGCATTTGGAGAATCTCTGGGAGCTTTCGAGTAGGGGCTCACCCTGTGAGCAGTACTCACACATATAATTCAAATTTCACAGCTGACCTGCTCTGAAAACCTCAATCAGCTTCTAATTGAAGGGAAAACAAAATATTGCTTCCCTACAGCAGAGCTAACGATTTAATCATTATATCAGACATTATAGCTTTTAATTAGGCTAATGCTGATACTGTATGGAAAGAGATAATTCAACACAGTTCTTGATGAATTCTGTAATTGGGTTAACGGCAGAGCAGTTGGGGGAGAGACGTCAATATTCAAGCTGCGTCTGTAGCCACCAGGTTTATGAATGAAAGAGAGAAGACAAGGGGAGGGAAACGCTGGGACCCGAGGGGAGCCTCGCGGCCTTGGCCCTGGCGGAGCTGCGGGAGCCCAGGAGGGAGGGCGCCGGCCGGCGCGGAGCTGGGGTGTCTGGCCGCCCGGGCCTCGCCGCCGCGGGCTCCTCCTGCCGCTCCGTCCGCCCGGCCCTTTTGGGGGAAACTTTCCCACCGGAATGTCGGCGGGGCCACCTGCCCCAGACGCCTGGGCGCTCTGTCCCCTCGAGGGTGCCCCCACTCAGCCCACACCCAACCGACCGAGGCGGAGAGCTGGGCCGCGCGCAGCGGTAGCGCGCAGTTCTGCGGGGCGGCCTCCAAAGACGCCAGCTCTGCCCGGGCTCCCACCTCTCGCGGGCCCGGCGTCCACCGGCCAAGGGCGGCCGTCCGGGTCCCCGGCGCGGCGGGCGCGCAGGACGCACGCTGCCCGCATGCTCGTGTCCACACCTATTCACAGCTTGGCGAGTGAGCGGTTGGAGCGGGAACCCGGGCTAGTGCCCAGCAGCCTGGCCTATGGGCCTTGGCCAAGCCACTGCCCGATGCTGGGGCCGCAGGTGGAGCTGGACCAGGAAACCGCGCGCCCCGCCAGTCCCTGCCGTCCCGCGACGCAGCCGGGAAGGAAGTGGCCTCCAGACGCGCCCGCGGAGACTAGCCGGCCCGGGCCGTCCGCGCCCCATCCCAGCCCCGTCCGCCCCGTCCGCCTCCGCCTGCCGGCCCCGGCCCGGCCCGGCCCGCCCCGGCCCGGCCCAGCTGATGCGCCCTCCCGCCTGTCCTCCCAGGGGCGCGTGTAGCCCAGAGCCGAGGCAGGGCTGCAAGAGCCCCCCGGGGAGGACCCCGGGAGTCGAGCTCTAGCCGGTGAATCCGCGCAGCTGACCTGACAGCGCCAGAGCCTTGGATTTTGAGGACAAAATGCCGTATGGGTTTTATAAGGAGACCACCTGAGTCGCGTTTTCTGCTGTCTTAACCCGAATAATTTCATAGTGTGGTTTTTATGTATTTTCTGTATTTCTGCAACTCCCCCCCCCCCCTCGCAAATTTTGTCTTCCTCCTTGGCTTAACTACCTCAGCGCAATAGTCTCCTTCAAGATAAATATACTGCATTGTGATTCATCCTTGTCTTATTTTGTCAGTAATTACCACAAAATTAAATGGGTCACTGGTAAAGTTTCATTTATACAAACCCCCATAATTAACAGTTTGAATACACCTTGTTACATTGTACAAAAGTTGTAATTTTCTAAAGCGTGTAGGTTTTTATTGGTAAAGAATGCTCGTGTCCCATGTGATAATAAGAACACAAAGCAGCTCCTCTGACAGTAGGTGTGTTTGGTTTTCTAAGGTAGCGTAAAGACTCAACCAAGATCAAACTTTCCAGGATGGGGGGGGGGGGGAGCTTCCTATTTAAATTAAAATGTGCAGAATGTAAAGATCTGAGGATCTGGGGCCTCCGATGGAGCTAACTTGCAAAGCCAGAGTCCTCGGCTCTCTGGCTCTCCAAGCAGCCCCTGCAGGTGAACCTACATGCCCAGTAGGCTCTGGCTCTGAAGGCTGCCTCCAGCAGTTTCTGCAGAGCTCAGAATGGCTCTTTCAAGCCCTGCAGCGTCCCCACCGAGTCCAGGCGAGGCCAGGTGAGCCAGTGACCAGGGGTGTTTGCAGGAAAGAGCCACACTGAGCGGGAGACAGCCCTGTCTCACATTCTCTCATTAGCCCCACATAGAAAAGGCATCATTCACAAGAGGAGACAAGTCATAAGGAATTTCTATATGAAAAGAAATAAAGTGAAATCAGAGATGCTTTTTCTTACAGGCCGCCCCTGTTATTGCAAATTAGATTAGCTACACAGGCTTCAATATCAACATGACACGGGGTTCACAGGAGTGAAAGGACCATCCACTCCAATCTCTCCTTTCATCGAAGCGTCTCACATAAATTACATCTTGTCCTTTAATACACTTTTCAATGAGATTAAAACATCACTTTGACACGATTTCAAGCCTTTCAGTTGCGTGTGTTGCTTACTTCAGAAAACTGCAAACACAGAAATGGGTTCGCTGAGATCTCCGGCAGTGGGATTGGGCTCCAGAGCCAGCACCACTGCCTTGCGCTCTGAATGAAGAGAGGGGCCCGCTGGCTCCACTGTAATGCCAGTTATCTTACCTGGCAGGGACAGACACCAGCTGTCCCCAGGAGGGAAAATCAGATTTCCCTCCTACTGGGTGAAGGCCTGGAGCCCACCTGAGCTGTGGGCCTTTCTGGAGAGCACGCTTGTATTATTCATTTGCCGTTATTTGTGGCAGGCTTTGGACAGGAGGGATAGGGGAGGACCTGCAGCCCACCCCCAAAGCATCCCCAGGGATGCCTTTCCTCCACAGGGTGCTAACTAACTGGGGGGTGCAGGTGGGGCAGACACCATGAGAATGACATGGAAGGAGGTTTGGTGGATCAGAGAGAGAAAGAGCCTTGTTTTAGATGGCCTGGGGACCTTAAATCTTGTGGGTGGTGAGGAAAAAGTGGGTAAACATAGTTTCCTGCAAAACCAGGTAAAGGAAGCTCCACCTCTCCATTGGGCTGCTGTCACTGTCTCTCCCTTCAGGGGCTGACTGCTCCTGGACTGGCATCCACACTCTGGGGAGTGACCCCAAAAGGACAAAGGGCCCCACCAAGGAGCAGAGGAGGGGTTTTTAGGTTGCAGGGTTTGAATTCTATGCTTTCTTTATATTTTGACTAAAATTGTGTTCAGCCCTCAAAACACACAGCTACATTTGCTCCTAGAGAAGGGGCCTAGTTATCGCCTGCCTTTCCAGGCAGACTGGATCCCCTGCCAGTGAGCAGGTACTTGCTACCTGGAGCAGAGCCCCAGCATCTCCTTCTACTGGTCGGCAGGGAGACCAGGGTCCTCCCCCCACCCCCCAGGGTCCTCGAAGAAGGCCCAGCCCCTTCAATCCCAGTCCTGTTCTCCATTCCCCAGCACCCCGCACCTGCTGACTCCCACGCCTCGCTCGTCTTTTGCTCCATCCTTTCCAGTAATAAAGAAGACCAGAACTGGATACCACCTGGACGTTTTCTGTCGTTTTCAGGGAGCACGCTTGGCATTCTCTGTGTTCCCAGATGCTCAGGCAGAGCCACTGGCCTTCCTCACTCCTTCCGGGAGAGATGCCGCTGGGGGAAGGAACCCTGGGAGTACTGAGGGGAGGTAGGGTGGGGGTGGAATTTCTTGCTGTGTGGATCCCGGCCTTAACCGGTGGTCCTCAGCCACAGTTGGGTGTCTGGGACAGCGGCCGGTGCAGGGCACTTTGCCTGTCCTGCGGGCATCACCAACCCGCTAGGCCGGAGCTGGGGAAGGGGCCTGGGGTAACCAGATCGTGGTCCTGAGGTAGAACGGAGCAGGCCCCCTCCCTGCCCAGCTCCAGCATAAGGGAAAACCGCGACCAGACCGCGTGGACAGTACTGTTGCGGTGGTCCGGGCTTTGGGGGCCCCCTGCGCCGACTGAGGTGACATGGGGCAGCCCACCCCCACCCGCCCCGCGCCCTGGCCCTTCACAAAGAGCCTTCCGGGACGCCAGCCCCTCCGCACTCCGGGAAATCAATGCGGTAAAGCGGGCTTTTAATGGGTTAATTGACTGGCGGCCGCTATCGTGTTCAAACACCTGTTCCTTGTAGGCGGCGGCCAGCCCCGCTCTGTTCCCGGTCGATGACGGCCAGGCCAGGCCAGCCCAGCCCGGTCCGTCCATTCGGCACCGGCCACAGCTGGAAATCCATTCCGCCCCTGAAACTTCGCGACCTTTCCTCACGGCGGGCGGCTCAGACCCGGGAAACAGGGGCGGGAGGCTCCGGGGCCGCGCGCCGCCTCGTACGGAGATGCCGGAGATTGGGAGCGCGAGCGATTTCGCAGGAGGAGGGAGGACGCGCCGCGTCCCCTCCACCACTCCGCAGGCGGGACTTGGGGGCGCCCAGGCCCCACTTTGGGGCGCCTTCCCCTAGCCGGCCGGGACAGACGTGGGCCGCGCCCCCGGGGTGGTGGCCGGTGGCCGGGCGCCCGGTGGGTCCAGGGCATGCGCTGCCTGCCAAGGGCTCTGCTCACTGATGTGCGTGCGTGTGCGTGTGCGCGTGTGTGCGCGCGTGTGTATGTGGCAGCACGAACACCGTCAAGACCGTCGGTCACTGCAAGTTGCATTCTTTGCCCAAAACGCCTCTCACTGAATAGCACACGCTCTACACGTTCATTTTTCAAACCTAATTTCCACCGGCGGGTTGCGCTCTGGGCGCCGCCGGGCGCGCGTGGCCGAGAGCTGGAGCCAGCAGCGCCCGGGGTGAGGGCGCGGGGCCGGGAAAGGGCCGCCGCCAGCTCTCCCGCACAGGGGGGCCCCACCGTCCTCCGCCCTCCCCAAAACAGGGCGACCCAGAGCGAAGCAAGCCTCGGTCCACTGGGCGGCGGCCAATCCCAAAAGCCGAGAAGGAGGGAGGAGTGAACGTACGGAGCAGGACGCGACCAACGCCCCCCCGCCCGCCCCCGGCTGGAGAGGGGCCCGCGGCGGTCACCGCAGCTACCCACCTGTACCCTGCGAGGACGGGAGCCACGGGGACGCAGCGCACGCCTCTTCGGGAAGTCGCGGCGGAGACCCCGCGCCCCTCCCTGCGCCCTGCCCGCCCCCTCCCCAGCCCCGAGCGCCCCGCGGCCCTGCGCAAGTTCAGGCACTTACAGCGACTTCCTTCTCCCGCGCTCGCGGGTCCCCTGCGCTCCGCCCGCCGCACCTGCCGGCCCGCGCTGCGGGCCCGGGGACCCCCGCCGGTCGGCTCCCGGCGGCGCCTGCACCGCAGACACGGCGCCTCGCGCACGCACACTCACACGCGCACACACGCTCCCCGCTCGCACACTCGCTGCACACGCACACGCACACGCAGCTCGCCCGCCTCGCGCACACCCGCCCAGACACACACGCTGCGGGCGAGAGAGACAAGAAAATGAAATTTATTATTGATAGCGAAGACTTTAAAGACAATTTCAAGTTATTGTTTCTCTCTGGAAAAAGGGGGATCCCTGCACATAATGAAATGCCTTTTGTGTGGCGCCGAACAATACCAAACAAGTATTCTAATAAATAGCCACTTTTTTGTTCCTACTCGACAGTGAATAGAATTGAGCAGTTGGTTCGAGAGCAGCTGCGACGCCGTTTTGAGCGGGAGGTGGAGCCGCGCCCCCCCACCCCCCGCGCCCCGGCGCCGCGCTCCCGCGCCCTCCCGCGCCGCCCCCCCCCACCCCGCCTTGCACCCATAGTCCTGGGCCCCTTCCCTCCCTGGGCGCCTCACCCCACCCCGTCCCGTCAGGCCTCAAATTCGGGCTCAGCAAAACTGCTTCCTCCCCGTGCCTCCACCCCGGGGGCTTCGAAGTCTTTGCCCCCGCCCCATAAAATAGAGGTCACTCCCGTCATCACGGTGGCTTCCGATTTTAGCCTCCAACTGCTCCCCTGCCTCTGAGTGGGAGAGGATGTCAGCCCCCACCCTCAGTCCGGAGTCCCTTCGGTCGCGTCCCAGGGTGATCCGCGCCGCCCCCTGCGCGCATCCAGCCAAGTCCCCGCTCCCGGCTCGCTCCTCCCGGGGACGGAGCTTCAGCTTTGTTCTCCCGCCCGCCCCGGATACCTTGGCCTGGTCTCCCCCTACCCTCGCCTCCGCTAACCTCTTTTAAGCTGCCCCCACCCCCAACCCTAGCAGCCGGCGGAAGACAGTGCCTAAGGATTAGTGTTGTGGACACAGAACACTCCAGGTAAAAGTGGCCGCGGCAGGGCGGCCTGGCGTGTGCGCTCCGCGGCTGGCTGGTGGGGAGCCCTCTGCAGGCTGAATCCCCAGCGCCCCCGAGAGCCCGGCCCCAGTAGGCAGAGGAGGGGGACATCTGAGAAGGCTCCTGGGCTGAAGCCACAGCGAGGTCTCCTCGCCCCCCCCCCCCCGCACCCCCACTTCCTCCCCCGTCTTCTGTTCTCTCTCCTCATCTCTGTCTTGGTCTTCCCTCTATCCCCTCCTCTGTCTCTCTTCTGCTCTCTCTCTCTTTCTCTTCAACTGCGTGAAGATGTCAGCTCTTAGGACTTAAAAGTAGCACCCTCCCATCCGCCCTGGAAATGTATCAGAAGCTATCTTTCTGAAAATTACCCCACATTTTGCCCAGAGGACTTATGATCCCCTCCCACCAGAAGGAAAGCTATCTACCATTTAAAAAAAAATAAAGAAGTACAAATATAGCACATATTAACATTGTATGTGCTTGCCAGCCCCCTGGGTGTTCCCAGGGTGTAGGATGTGTGTACTTATATATATATTTCGGACAAATGCATGATAATTTTTTTTCATTACTTGCAGCTGCAGTTTTCAGGAGATCCTTCTCTGTCTGGCTCTAATTGTGGAGACAAAAAACCCACATGACTTTTACTCAATGGACCTCAATCTAGAGAAGCACTATGACATTTGCAAATTATTTCTTAATCGGACTAAGCTACCGAGGAGTGCAGGGAGAGGAGGTAGTGTTCTGGAAATGGAGGAACAGCTCGGATGTTAGCTGGCATAGTCTTCCCAGCAGTTTGCTTTCCCCCAAAAGGCGCACTGGTGTAACTGTCAAACGCAAAATAAAGCAGGTAGGTTGCTTTACTGGGAAATTATATTTTTGAAATCTACTTTTGAGAAACTGTGTTCCCTTGGAGTTTCAGGCAATTTAGTTCTGTCATCTGAGATGTCGGTGACAACAGGAACAGAGAGTTTGGTCCTTGACATTTTTTTTTTTTTTTAAACCGGGTTCGTGCAGGAATCTGGTGCTGGGAAACAAGAAGGTATGTTGGAATTGGACCCATTCCAGCAGACACCCGTGAAAGCTTTTTCCTTTTGTATGGAAAATGGAAACATTTTGGAATCCAGATTTAAAACTTTGACTTATATTTTACGTGTTAAATCACTGAAAGATTGGGTACAACACTGCATAAAGCTTCAAAACCTGCAAATATTTGAATGGTTTTTGTAAGCGGAGCAGCTGCCAGTCAGCTGGCTTTGACAGGCTGCCACAATTTTGTCACTTAATAGTGGGTGTTAGGCTAAGTGCAAAACACTCTGGCAAACAGATGTCAAACCCGTATCTCATATCAATGGGGGCTGTGAAATGGAGTTTTAACCTACATCTCCGTCTGGCGCCCGGGAGCCCCGTGCACACGGGTGTACGGCACCGGCGATGGGGTGCTCCGAAAGTCGTGGCCGGGGGCCAGGCGCCTGCGACGCGGCCTGGGAATCCCGCGAGGGGCAGAGGCCGGAGGCGCGGGCGCGGCCTGGGGAAGCCTGCCCAGGCCCCCTCCGCCCCGCCCCGGGCTGGCAGCCCCGCCGGCGCCCCCGCACCACGCACCCACGCACCCGCGACCGTGCGCACCGCGCGCTTCCCTGGGCCTGCGCGCCGGGACCGGGCTCCGCGGCGGGCCTTGCGCGGGGCCTCGGGAGCGGGCCTGACCCGCAGTCGCCGCGGAGCCCGGCGTCGGCGGCCTCCCCCGGGCCTCCCCGGGCCTCCCCGGAGCGCTCCCCCGCCCACCGCCCCGGGCCGGACCGGCTTCTCGGCCGCGCTGGCGCCGAGGGATGCGGCGGGAGGCGGGCGGAGGCGCAGAGGAACCTGCCCTTTGTTCGGCGCCCCGGAGCGGGCCCGGGGCTCTCCCGCCTCTCCCGGGCCGGCAGTCCTCCGGCTGCGGAGGAATCCCGCCTCCCGCCGCGTCCCCGCGGCCCCGCACCACGACCTGGGCCCGCTGGCCTCGGGCTCCCGCGCGCCGTGCCCTCCCGGGCCTCGGCGCTGGGCGCTCGGCGAGCGCGGTGAGCCGGGGCTGCGTCTCCCGCCGGGCTCCGCCAGTGCCTCCCCAGGGGGTGAGCGGGCAGACGCCCGACTTGCACGCAAGATGCTGGCGTTGACGAGATCACGCCCTGATTTCTCCAGGAATGCATGGATGGCAACAGATTGTTAGATTTTTATGATACGGATTGCCTGGGACTCACGGCTTCCCCCTCCCCCCTGTCCTCCTTCCCTTTAGAGAACCCTCCTGCCAACTTCAGTTTTAGAACTTATTCTTGAAGCTGGAAGGTCAAAATGGAAAATTTTTTATTATACTACAAGATGTGATAAAAGGCAAATGTGTCACTATGACGATTAAAAAAACTTCTCAGCTATTTCCCTTGAAGAAAGGAGGGTACTCCACTCTGCTTTCATACTCCCTCATGACAGGCATTTCAAAAATGACTGTGACTAAGCTACTATCTATAATAAATAGAGTTCAAAAACACTGATCTTAATTTGCTTTACTGTAATGTTAGCCAGAGACTCTTTATTTTCCACCAATGCATACACAGTTAATAAGTGCTTAAAACAAGACCATTACTTGTTTCTCATATTCTCACTGATGGAACAGAATAAAAACATAACTTAATGTGCCTCCCCAACCCCTTTAAATGTACAGAACAAATATTCTACTAGGGTGGAACTTTTAAGAGGACTAGAGCTTCCTTGTGTCCATTTATTTTAATTACTTTGTAACGGAAAACCAAATGTGTTGACTGCTTAAGGGCAGTTTTCACTGGCCTCTATGATTGATTAATTCTAAATGTACAAAAATAAAGATGTGGACGTTTCACTTTCTGGTCACAAACCACTATTTTCACATGTGAAAGTACCCAACCTGCTGGGAACATAGCTGTAAGCATGAATGTTTCACATTAAAATCACCTGGAGTCTTTTAGAACATTCCTGTGTCCTACCCCAAATCAACTGACTCAATTTCCTGAAAAACTTGTCAACATTCTCAAAAAGGACCCAAAGTCATTCTAATTATAATCCAGGGTTGAGAAACCCTGGATTAAGCTAATATTTACTTAGAAATCCTCCAAGAAACCACACCTTCTTGTAATAATAATAAAAAATGGTTTTCCAATTTTATAGGAGAATTATAACATAAAACACAGACTACAGCCCATGGGGCTCACTGAACAGGCTTATCAAGATATAGAAGGTGTGTGTCTTTTGAGGGAAGGGCAAGGTACCCCTGCTGACTGTGACAGGTGGGCAGTGTGTGGCAAAGGAGACACACAGATCTGGTGTTAAGTGTGTGCTGCAGCCTGGGCCCAGGAGTTTAGATGGGAGAGAGCACATCAGAAGAACACCACAGAGGGCCTTGGCCGTGGGGATGAGGGTGGAGATGACCCAAGCAGAAGATAGGAGATGGGAGAGCACAGGCTTCTTGCCAAAGGTGGTCCATCACTGCAGGTGGGGTTCCAGGAGGTGGGGCCACTGCTGGAGTCATAGTCATAGTTAGCGGTGGTTTCCACATTGTCACAATTCATCCCCTCAAAGAAATTACTTAAGCTCTATCGACTCACTCTTGGTTGAAGATAATGTCACTGTCATGGGGACATTTTTCTATGCCATTTATCCAAGGATTTAGACTGAACCAACTTGTGAGTAATAAAATAATGAATTTTGCTGATTTACCAAATTTCCATATTGCTGTAAAACTGGACAGAAGTTTCCCTGTCCCATTCTCTACTAACAGGCAGCCCTCAGAGCAAAACAGATGCCATTGGAACTGATAGCATGAGTTGATGAACAGGAAGAGAACTGGAATATCAAAATATTCTCTGAATCTGAAAGGGAAAGGGCCATATTTAACACTGTGACACAGCTGTAGTTATTGGAGGATCTTGCCAAAGGGTTAAATATTGTCAGTGGAGAAGAACTTGAATAATTGTCCTTAAAAGGAGGAGGAGGAGTATGGCGCACTCATACACGTAAATTAATAAAGAGCTTCCACTCTAAGAATATATACGTGTGACTATAGATATGAATAAATGACCTTCTCAGTTATTAATTTGTAATCAAAACAAATGATCTTTGAAAAGCTATAATAACCTTGTAAAGTTGCTAATACTTATGGCCTGCATCTGCTTCACAGGTGGTGTGCACGCGAGTAGTCTAGACAAGGGTTCCCAGCCTTTGTGCAGTGCTGTGGGCGGCAGCTGCCTGGGAAGGTGGTGGGTGCCCAGGCGGGGTGAAGATGTTTGGTCATAAGTGAAGTGATTGTGGCACGAGCTTTAGTGCAAGACTGCCTGTGTTGGAGCCTGGCTTTGTTCTGCTGTTTTTTTTTTTTTTTTAAGATTTTATTTATTTATTCTTGAGAGAGAGAGACAGAGACAGAGACACAGGCAGAGGGAGAAACAGGCTCCATGCTGGGAGCCTGACGTGGGACCCCAGGATCATGCCTCTGGCTGAAGGCAGGTGCTAAACCGCTGAGCCACCGGCACTGCCCTGTTCTGCTGTTTTATGCTGTGTGACCTTGAGCAAGTTACTTACCTTCTCTAGTCCTGTCCCCTAGTCTGTAGAGTGGAGATATTAACTCCGACCCTGTAGGATTGTTGTGCCAACGAAGTGATGTAGTCAATGTCAAGCACCTGAGACCCAGTGCTCAAAAAATCAGCATACCATTCATTCAAAGTCCTCTCCTGTGATCATCCTGGCAGGCAGGCTCATGCTCATGTTCTCTCCCTGGAAAAGGGGGGTGTCGGATAGAGTGGAGGCAGGCCCAGCAAGGTCCTCTTCTCCAGGGAGAGCTTGGCCAGTCTGACCAATGCTCCACCCTCAGGGGTCTGTCCCTTGTCTCCCAGTCAGAGGCATTGTTTTCAAGAGCCAGGGACTCTGTTCACCTTGACATTTCAGTGTGTTTGTCTGAAAACCCAGGATGGTTTCTTTCTCAGAGACGTTTTTAATATAGCGGTCTGTAATAACAATTTGGCACTGTGACATAAGCAGTCTTGTAATCAAATTGGCTTTTTTTAGGGGAGACGGTTACCAAATCTGAAACTTCGTTAAGATTAAACTTATTACCTTCACCAATAAGGGCTCATTTATTGACTTCACTTAACACTCAGTTGGAATACTCAAGGTGACCGCTATTTCATGAATTACAGGCTTTGGATTTTACTCCTTTGTTATGGGAAATTTTTTTCAGAATTTCGTTCATCCATTCCACAAACATTTACTGATCTCCTGCTGTGTGCCAGGCTTGTGTGGGCCCCAGGATCTGACACTGAACGTGGTCCCTGTCCCCACTGGCATGCAGTCCTGTTGTGGGGAGCGGCTATGCAGATGGGCCTGGGGGAGACTTCTGGTTTTTCTTCGGGACTGGCCCCCTCAGCTGGCTTCTGATGCTCCTCCTTTTTTCGAGAGTGCACTTCTTAGAGCTTTTTTTGCTTTTGTTTTAGTTTTGTTTCTCATGATGTATTTCTTTTCTCCTTTCCTTTTAGAACTATGATCACATGGGGAAGGCAAAGCTTCCTTGGAAAAACAGTTGATAGGACTTTTTTCTGATTTTGAATCTATACAAGGCCAAAACCCCTGACCAGTTCCACCTAATATAAGGTTGTCACATGTGAGCTCAGTGCAGTCCAATGCCTGGACTACAGAGAGGCAGTTACTGTACCTGTCTGGGACCTCAGTTTTCCAAGCTTCAGAGTAAGGCAGCAGGATTCCATAGTGTCTGTATGTCCTTTCTAGAGCTAACGCTTTAGGATTCCAGAACTGAATAATGGCATATTTTGTCATGATTGAAACCTCTAAGGTTTAATTTCTTGATCTGGGAAGTGGGCACAAAAGTGTGGTAGCCTCCCAGGAGGATTAGGGTTCAAAGAGAAAATCAAAAGTGTCTAAAGATCAAGGCTTATCATTGCAGAGAATTTCCATCCTCACCGCAGGCAGTGGGGCAGTACGGGGGGCAGATGAGCAGGGGGCACCGTGACAACCCTCTTGAGATAAGTACTTCCTGCTATTTGAATTTTGCAGCTCTGGCAGGGTACGGAGTATTAGGAACCCAAAGAGTGATTTCATAAAGAAAAAAAAGTGTAGTTTACACCAAAATGGAATAAACCCCCTTTTGAGTAACAACAATCTGCATAAATGCTTTAAGAAAGCCTATAATTATGATAAAAATGTTGCTCAAAGTTAAAATTATGAAGCAATCAAGATTTATAAACAGTCTCTCATCGACTTTTAATCATTCTTTCTTTTTTATATACAAACTGTACACAATATATGTTTGCAATATGTCATACTATACATTTTATTTTCAGTAATTTAGCTGGGTAAAATATATGTGAAGTGACATTGAGAAGCTAGGTTATATATGTACATGATTATGGGCATATAGCTGCCTACAGTGCACACACACACACACACACACAGACACTTATGCATCTTTTTGGCTAGTATCTTACATAGAAAAGATGCAGGCTTTTACTGTATCAGAATATCTTTTAAATTGCAATTAACCAAGCTCTTTTTGCAAATTTGAAAAAGTATCATATGAATATGGATATGAATTTCTTTAAAAAGATAACATTTAAGTCACCAAATGATTGGGGTCAAAATTGATCAGATGGACCAATATTTGTCCATATTGTGCAAAAACTGCCTCATGTGAGTGGATGGAGAAAACAAGCAATTTGGCAACTCTGTGAAGGGCCTGTCTAAAATACGAGTTTGTAGATGCTGTGTTTGAAACTTTCTCTTTAATGATATAAAACTGTATAAGCTGAAATTGAAGAGTGGCACATTAGGATAACCTTGACAGCAATAGATATTTAATTGGCTTTTCTTTTTTTTGGTCAGGGATCCAAAGAAGATTGTGGAAATATTTCTGCTAATTGTATGAGCATGATTTTCCTGTGGGCCATCCTTATCTCCTCGATACTTCCTCAACCCTAATATCTTTGTCTTGCATTTACTCTCTTGAGTACCAGCCTGATGCATGCAACTCTGCTCCTTCACCCAGTTGGTCCTCATTACTAAGCAAACTAAGCCCACGAGGGCCCAAAGAACTAGCCTTGTAAAATCTAGAGGGACTTTTAGGCAGGATCTCATCACCTAGATATTTGAAAGGCAGTGATTAACTACTGAAACTTCATGGTCTCAATAGATACTGACCTACTGCACATTGATTCTTTGAAAGTAAATATCTGCAGCTAGTCTTCACATTCTCTGAAAGTTGTATTTGTTCTTGCTCTCTTGGAAGACTTAGCCATGATAGATATATTAGCACCAGTTAGGGGTTTGTTACCTACACTTAAGAACACACTGCTGAACCTGACTGCTCAGAACATTTCTGACTGCTTCAGAACATTTCTTCTTCTGAAGATACAATCTCACATCATTAACAAAGCCCCGTTGACCTTTCCAGCAGCGTCTTGGGCTGCGTCCCCAGGCACTGAGCCCAGCCCATGGACCTCCTCCCAGAATCTTCTTGGCTCTCATAAACTCTTTCATCCCTGACACATTTTCCCTCAAACTTCTGTCTGGCCTACACATCACTCAAGTCTCAAGTCACTTGCTTAAAGAGGCTTTCCCCCAGTCTAAATTAGGGTACTCTGATATATTTTAAATAGAACATCTATCACAATTTTAACTACAGATTTATTTCTGTGGTTGCTTAATATCCATTTTTCCCCATAGACTGTAAGCTTCATGAGGACAAAGATCATGTCATTTATTCAACTGTGTATTTCTAATGCATAACACACTGTAGAAACTTAATATTTATTGGATAGGTAAATATAAATGATAATGGGCAGCTGCCTCTGATGGAGGAGATTGTCCTCCAGCCACAAATAACCGCAAAATAAGAAATACGCGAGGAAACTGTCTTCTAGCAGCAAGTGCCAGGCATCACAAGATCATGATCTTTAATAGAAGGACACTCATGAACTGAGCTCATTCCCTTGCTCTCTGCCCAGGGACAATTTACTGGACATTGTGCAGAGGGCTGGAACTCAAAGAGATCATGGTGGTCCCTCTGAGTTGAGGAAACAGTAGTAAGAGCTCTTGAGTACCCAAAGCAGCAGGAATCTGTGTGGTGAAACATCAGAGGACAGAATCATTCAGTGAGAGACCCCTAAAAGTCCTTGTGGGGATATCCCATGAGTGTGTGGCTGAGGGCTAGGCTGTCCATGCACAAGGTAAGACTAGCCAAGGCTGATCAGACAGAAACTGGTAAGGGATTGAGGATAAAACAGGAAACTGGAAGATGAGCCATGCAGATGCTGGCAGATCTCCAGGCCTGCCAGGGGGTGGGGGAATCTCTCATTAGCACCATTCACACCTGTGGCATCCAGATGAGACACCAGAATGACTCCCCTAGGAGTTAGGAACATAAGCTTGTGTAAGAATTTCTCTAGTCCAGCCCCAACAAAACCAAATACCAAGCTCTGTAAAGATCCATGAGGGAAAGAAATATAGGTTGAAGGTTAAGTCTGGTCAAGTTAGAGGGACTTGGAAACACTGGACCTTTACAGACACGTATCAACAAAGCATGAAGACTGACAGGACTCCAAGGTGGTTATGTGTAAACCTCTGGTCTTTAACTGCAACACTCTTTCAACTCTTGGGATTATCTTCTCTGATCCAGTTTATATTCCATTCAATTGTTATGATCACTCCCTTGAAAACACTCTCAACCTCCTAGCTCCATTCTTATTTCACTAACTCCACTATGGCCAAACCACAACCTTAATTAAATGAACCCTCCATACTCCATACCTCCAAATGAACAGCTGAATGTGGCTGGAGAAAAACAAACAAAACAATTAAAAAATTTAGTAGATATATTGGGAAACAGGAAAATGAACTCTACAGTTAAGAGAAAAAGCAGTTGCTAGAAACCAACCCTGACACGGCCCAGATATTGCACTCAACAAAGATTTTAAAGGAGATTTGTGCATGTTCAAAGACCTGAAGGAGAATATGATCTTAATAAGCAAACAGATTGGGAAACTCAGCAAAGAATTGGAAATTACAGGCAAAAAACAAATGAAAATTATGGATATTAAAAGTACAGTAATTGCAATGAAAAATCCATTAGGTAAGCTTGACAGTAGGTAGGAAATGTCAGAAGGAAGAGTAATTAGTTTGAAGATGTTAGCAGATATTGTTCAATCTGAAGAACAGAGAAAAATACTGAAGAAATATAAACACAGCCTTGGGTACCTATGGACATTACCAACTAGTCTAACCTAGGTGTGATTGGAGGCCAGAGGAGAAGCAATTGATATTGAGGTATGAACATTTTTTTGAGTAAATGATGGACAGATACCTGCTTAAGTTGATGAAAAACAGGATTTACAGATCCAAGAAGCTCATCAAACTCCAAGTAGATAAATGTAAAAATAACCATACTAAGCACATGGTAGTTAGGCTGCTAAAAACAAAGATAAAGGGAAATCTTGAAATTAACTGGAGAAAAAAGATGCATGTACAAGAGTATAAGTTCAGGGGCAGCCCAGGTGGCTCAGCGGTTTAGCGCTGCCTTCAGCCCAGGGCGTGATCCTGGAGACCCGGGATTGAGTCCCACGTCAGGCTCCCCGCATGGAGCCTGCTTCTCCCTCTGCCTTTATCTCTGCCTCTCTCTCTCTCTCTCTGCCTCTCATGAATAAATTAACAAAATCTTAAAAAAAAAAAAAAAAGAGTATTCCCCATGAAATGCAATAGAGACCAGAAAACTAAGGAAGAGTATTTTTAAAATTATGAAAGAATTCCTCACCCCCCAAATTATCAACCCACAGCAATTTCATGCACAGCAAACATAGCCTTCAAAAGGAGACTATAAAAAGACATTTTCAGGTCAGTGAAAGCAGACAGGATTCACAGCTAACAAACGCTATGACAAATGCCAAAAGATGCTCTTGATAATGAAAGGATGTGATACTAGGTGGAAACTGGTGTAGACAGGAAGAAATGAAGAACAACAAACATGTAAAATAAGATTGTTTTATTTCTTCCCATAATTGCTTAAAAGGTAACTAAGTGTTTAAACAGTAAGTCTATGACTTTAGAATTAGTATGGAGTTATCATACCCATGTGGACAGTGACTCCATATCCTTGGCTTCACTAATTCTGACAAGGTCATGTTTGTTTACAGATAAAGAAAAACAAGGAAAAAAAGGAAACAAAACACAATGTTGAGAATGATAATGTTTGATCACAAAGTGAACCAAAGCATTGGGAGTTCATGAATTTTCAGAATATTTTGACAACAGAGAGTTTTTAATTCCATCTTATGAAATTTCTTAAAGATGAAATGCCTATTACCTTCTGGTGAGAAACTAGACTATGTCGAGGAATTATTGTGCTCTTTTAAGATACAACAAATACCCTCCTTCATTGTAATGTTTGTTAGCTTTTTTCTTTGCCTGTTTCTTGCTCTCCTCAAGAGTCCTTGTTTCATGGAAGGTAAGGGGCAGAATGTTGAATGCGGAATCTGGACGATTTTTACAAACCAAGATTTGTTTACAATGTAAATTGATAATCATTTTTAATATTGCTACCCAAGGGGAATTTGGAATCATATTTCCTCACAAGAGGTTTGTAGGGAGATTTTAGAACTGAATAGTTACTAGCCTCTGGATATCTTTACATAATGATAAAATAAATATGTGTTTCTTTTGGGAATAAAAAAAGGAAGAGTGGTGCCTGGGTGGCCAAGTTAGTCAAGCATCTGATTCTTGATTCTGGCTCAGGTCATGATCTCAGGGTCGTGGGTTCGAGCCCAGAGTCCAGCTCTGTGCTCAGCATGGAGTCTGCTCAAGATTCTCTCCCTCTGCACACACTCTCTCTAAAATAAGTAAATAGATCTTAAAAAAAAAGGAAGCGCCGCTATGGTGGATACTGTAAGATTTGTTAGTCTTTCTTTCCTCTCCTCTTCTGTCCCTCCTTCTTTTTTTTTTTTTTTTAATATTTTATTTATTAGAGACAGAGAGAGAGGAGCAGAGACACAGGCAGAGGGAGAAGCAGGCTCCGTACGAGGAGCCTGATGTGGGATTCGATCCCCCGTCTCCAGGATCATGCCCTGGTCCGAAGGCAGTGCTAAACCGCTAAGCCACCGGGGCTGCCCTCTGTCCCTCTTTCTTGCTCTCTGTCCCTTCTGTCTGTCTCTCCTTCTTTCTCTCTTACTTTCTCTGTCATTGGATATTAGCCATGTAATTTTTTTTTAATAGATGACTTTCTGTTTGGGGGTATGAGTCCTCTATTTTAAGTGAATCGCACTCTGAAATTAAAAATGCATGCTATACCACATTGAACTTTGTTTCTAGGAAAAGAAATACTTCCATTCATTAGGATAAATGCAGCTTTGCCTATGAAGACATCTGGTTTCCACTTTTCCTATTTTTTTCTTGTAACTTAGCGTAAAAGTACATTTTTGTCTTACTGTCTTCATCGGCTTGAAGGTACAATGTTTTCTGTCTGTCTGTTTCCCTCTCCTGATAATGGATACACTTATTGAAGTCTTTTCTTTAAAGCTCCATAGGCTGTTCTCTCAAAAACTGAAGTTCTGCATATCAATAAAAACAAATCTGAAAAAAATGTGTTTTACATGCCAGCCTGATAGTCATTTGCAGTGCTGGAAAATAATATTCAAAGAACAGTGCTAAGCTAAGTCTTATCTAATTTCGTAGACAAATTTACTTACATTAAAAAATAACTAGAATATTATTGAACGTTGTTTTATTGGTAGAATTACTGTATTTTTCTTACATTGCCTGTATGGTATTCGAGGACTATGTTTCTCAATTTTGAGTCATAAAAATAAAATATCCCATGACCAGGAGGAGCATGAGCATTACCTGGGAGTGTGACAGAAATGCAGAATCTCAGGCCCCACCTTAGACCCACTGAATCAGGATCTGCACTTTCAAAGAATCCCAAGAAGTGCCCTGGGTTTCAGATTTGCCTATTAGATTGATGTTTACTAGAAGAGTTTTAAAGAAAAACAATGCGGTGTGCTTGTTTGAGGCAGCCTCATGTTGCCAAACAGAAATTAATGAGAATTTTTGTCTTTGATACTTTATTAAGATTTGTGTTCATACTCAGTATTTTACAAAAAAAGGGTTGATTGTCTTATATTTTCAAATAATGATAAAAGGTGCATTCTGATGTTCCTAAAAGACAGCTCATGAGTTATTTGGGTTTAGATTACTGTAAATCTTAGTTTGGCATGTAAATATGTGATCACTTAATGTCTGGTTCCTTGATGGATGATGGGGTTCATCATCCCATGCTGCTTTGTGCTTGCTAAAACAGAAACTGGTTCAATGATTTAAAACATCGAAACTTGTTTTTCATCCTATATACTTCCTAAAATAAATGCTCATTTATATTATAACTCCTCTATCATTTCTACACTGAGAGAGAGTGAAGGAAAATTAAAAGGAAGTGAATATCCATGAAATGCTGTGATGGGTTGAGAAGTGGAGAATTGGGGGTTACAGCTAAAGACTAGGGACAATCAGCCTCTAAATTAATTTTGCCTCTCTTCTCTCTGGATTTCTTAAGCCATTATTTACAAGCTGTCAAATTTTATGGTTGAAGTAATTTGTATAAAATATGCAGTGAAAGCATATTTTATCCATTGATTTCTTGGCTGTTCATGGATGCCACTCATCTCCTGAAGAACTCTTTCCTGCTTGCACAAAACAGATTAAAATATCAGTTTTCTATCCTGTCTTTAATGCAGAGATAAAGAGAATGGGCTATGAAGTTAGGCAGGCCTGGGTTTAAATTGCAGCCCTGCCCCTGATTTAATTGTGTGCTCTTGGTCAAGTTATTTTATGTGTCGAGACCACAATTTCTTCATTTAAAAGTGTAGATAGTAATGGTATAACATCCAAGATTGGTTGCAGTGACACTGGATGAATTAATACATGTGAAGGTCTATTACTTGGAAAATTTTTAAAGGGCTTCGAGAGGATTTTTTTAAAGAGAAAATTGTATAAGTACAGCTTTATCTATACTTGAGTTTCTCACTGAGGGAACTGCCACTTCCAGTAATGGCAGACTGGGTAGCTTCCTACCATGATAGCTGTGCGCGCGTGTGTGTGTGTTCAAATATAATTTGCAAATTATAAAAGCAAGTATAATAATATGTATTTATAATATATACATAATTACATTCAACTATGATTTGCAAATTATAATGGCACATATAATAATACATACTAACTATATAATTTACTCTATCCCACAGAGGATAACCCATAAAGCTGGGCAAAATGTAAAACAAAGAAAATCAATTTTTTTAAAAGCATCTGAGAATTATAAGATAGTGAGCGATTGCTGGACCAAATCTGGGAAAGGCCCGGAGCCCAGAGACAGACTGTGGCACGCAGAGCCTGTCTGGATCTTCTGGGCATTGATTGAACAGAAACAGGCACAGAAACCAGAAGAGTGATTTTGGTGGCCTCACAGAGCCAAGGGAAAAGTTTGGAATTTGGAATTTGGGGCCTACCGGATAGGAGACTTCACTGAAGCAGTCCCTACCCCCCACTGTGAGCTGGCATCCTTGCAGAACCCAGTGGATCCCAAACATCCCCACGGACAGACAGGCAAACAGTGAGAAACACCAAAGTAAAGGGAAGGGACACAGAGCACACAGTGTGCATGTGTGAGACACAGAATAAAGAGGAGATGATGGGAAACATAATGGTCGACAGTTTTCCAGGACTGAGAAATGACAGCCCAGAGAGAGTCCAGCCCGCTGGTGTGTGGCAGGCAGGGTGAGCTGAGGGCCAGGTGTACAGAACATGTCCCAGTGACTCTGTGGAAGGCCAGAGACAGGGCTGAAAAGCAGCCAGTGGAAGAAAACACTCTTTCAAGAAGTGCCCCCTGCCTGGATGGTCCTTCTGATGACCCCAGTGGACACCAGGAGATAGTGGGGGTGATGCTGAGACACCCTGATGTCAGGGTGAGTACCAGCTCCAACAGGGTGGACAGAGCCTACAAGCCTGGCCTTCCCCAGCATTTCCAGAGCGTTCTGTAACATGCTAAGTTGAATCTTAAAACTCATGTAGCCTGGGAATTTTTTTTTTTTTGTTAATCATCACAAAAACTTAAGTGATGCATCAACATTCAATAGAACCGGGGGATTAGAGAAAAGGAAGTAAATCCTTGTTTCTACCCTTCTGAATGACAGTCATTTTCATATGTTCCCTTCTAACCTTGGTGCCTATGTATGTGGTCTTTCACGGTGGTAGGAACACTGAACCCACCATGAATGTGGGAGGAGGGGCAGCTTCTAGGTCTGCTCCGCAGGGAGGGCAGAGTCCGTGAGCCCAGGACCATCCTGGGGCTGCCTTCATGGAGTACTGCAAATGGACGGCTCAGAACAACAGACATCTGTGCTTGTGTTGTTCTGGGAGCCAGAGGTCTGACTCCAAGGTGTCAGGCCAGTCAGGCCTGGCTCCTCCAAGACCTTGAATGGGGCACTTCCTCACCCCTCTGGTTCTGGTGGTGGTGGTGGCCCGCAGCATCTCAGCCTCCATTGTCACTCAGTGTTCTTCCCTCTGGGCGTGTCTGTGTCTCTTCTTCTTAGAAGGACCTCAGTCATATTGGGTCAGGGGCCTTCCCTACTCCAGTATGACCTCACCTTAACTAATTAAAGCTTTGGAGGCCTATTTCCAAATAAGATCACATCTGGGGTGCTGAGGGTCAGCCAACAACATGATTTTTTTTTTTTTTTTGTGGGGATGCAATTCAACCCACAACAGAGGTTAAACCAGAAAAGACGGCTGTGACTGAGCCTGGGAGGTAAGGGCAGGGCTATGACAGGCCAAGGGTGAAGGTGAGGACAGCTGTGCCCTGGCCTCCTCTGACCCTCCTCTGCAAACTTCAAGTGTGGCCACTCAGGATGGCCTTTTTCTGCTTCCTTCAGGAAGCTTCTTGTGGGGCTCCAGAGTTTTTTACTGTTAAACTGGAGTCTCATGGGTCCACTTCTCAGGAAACAAAAAAGCGTGCTCATTTTGCATATTTTTGTCCAATCTCACCATTTTTCCAATAGGAAGTATATTTTCCCTCTGGCATTAGCCTAAATTAGCCACCTCCATGGGACTTTGGTAGGGGTTTAACACAGACTCCGTTGAATCCACATGTCTTTCTGACAACGCAGCTGGGATAATCATCTGTCTCACTGGCCTTAAAAGACAATGATTTGGTCTTTCTTAAAAGGTTCAAGGTATGAACCTGGCAAAAAGATTAAACCTCTTTCCAACCAATGCTTGTGCCTTTTAAACGAAGGACGTATGCTATATGTTTCCATGCATATTCCATAGTTCGAGATTTACACTTCCTTTTGCATGCAAAAGCGAGCACTTGTCAATTACCCATGAGGGGGTGCTGTGATAGAGAGGTTATTTCTCAATAATCGCCTGAATAAAAACCACTTATGCAAAACGCCATTTCTGATGCGTGTGTGTAAAGCAGGTAGCACGATTGGCAAGGAGCTCTGGAGGCAGCGTCTCTCCCATCCTCCAGCTTTTAGTCTTTGCTTAATGGGATTAGGTTTGCATCAGGATAATTTTAGTTGCATATCAGTCATTTAGGTGCAGAAGATGAAGTTTCTTTCCAGGGAGCATAAAGCCCTTGGTATAAATGAACTCACCCAGCTTTCTGGAGATAAGCTAGGGAGGGGGTTTCCCAAACTGAAAGTGTCCTGTTCCAGGTTTCACGAAAAGTCATGGTGGGCCCAACCACGAGCATGGTTTCCAAGGCTTGGAAACCCCTTTCCAACATGGGAGAATCAGAGAATTGCAGGTTCCTACACTTTTCAGATTAAAAAATATGGCAGGGAAACAACACATATGTCAGACTACCCTTGGCAGCCCCATTTCACGCTGCCGTTTTGTGATGACAGGGGCATTGAGACAAAACCACGGTTGTGTCGGCACCAGCAGGGGGACTTCCGTGTGTTAAATGCGGATACAGTTTCGCACAGTTGCCCACAGTGGGGAGGCAGGAACGGCAGCCCTGGGCCTTGGGGGGATGATTTAATACATGATCCAATGTCGATGCTCATATCCATCTTATGTGAGTTTATCACTGTTTCTTTTCCATGTACACATTCATGTGGAACCTAGGCAAATTGCAAGATAGTTTTTTATGAACCTGTTAATTTTTGTTATTTAAACAGGATAGATTTTTTTCTTTCTCTCTGTTGTAAATATCCCCACTTTATCCCTAAAACAATTGGTGACACAGAATAATTGCGGGGAATCAAGGTTTTAGACCCGAGCTTTCAAAAACCTATGTGATGAGGGCAGTGCCCGGTATCTGGAGTGTGCTGTTGTAGCCACTAGCCAGCTGTGGCTGCTGAGCACTTGACATGTGGCAGAAGCAACTGAGCTGCTGAAACTATAATTTTTTTCAGTTTACATTTAAAGACCCACATAGAACTGTTACACGGAACTTTGCTGGTGTAGACACACCAAGGCCAATGTGATTAGTCATCTTTATAATAGAGCTCCTTAGCAGGGAAAAGATGTATTTTCTATTTCTTCCAAAGCAATTCTTGAAACACTTCTAATAATCACTATTCTCGTGAAGAAAATGTGTGCATTTGCAGTATCGCTGGTGTTGTAGTATTGCTCCTATTCTACAGCAAGTGAAACAAGAAGGAGTTAAGAGATTGGCTTAGAATCTAGGAGAATTAGTAGATTTATTTTCCCAGCTGATGGGGATGGAGCAAAAGTAACTCAATTTTTCACCAATTCAGCACATGTTTGATGAGAGCCACTTGCCCAGCAGTGATCTAGGTCGGGGAGACACAGCTGTGAACCAGCAGAAGTACGGTACCCCCAGAGCTTGTGCTTCAGCTGGGGGAAGTGGCGGTGAGCTGACAGGTACCAGCGTCACAGGCATGTGTTCAATGGTGACACATGCTCTGGGGAATGGCAGAGTGAGGTTAAGGGGAGAGGGATCATGGGTTGGTCAAGGCAGGCCTCGGTGATAAGACAGCATTCGAGCAGAACTTTCTAGACAGAGCCAGCATCATGGCCAGAGACGAGGGGTGGGAGAGAGCTTGGAATATTCCAGAAACCACAAGCAACTGGAGGGGGGAATGGTCTGGTCAGTGAGGTGGTGTGGAGGGCGTGACCTTGGAGGACCCTGAGAAAGCTTTTGCTTGGGTTTTGAGCAAGTTGGGAGGCTCTGGAGGATCCTCAGGGAGAGAGAGACAAGACTGTGGCCCATTTTCAAAGGTCATGCTACCCGCTGGGTGCAGGGTGGATGATGGGGACAATGTGGGGGCCAGCATCCCGCAGGGACACCCCCCCACTGGTGCAGGGGGGATGCTGACATGAGCGGGGTGGGATCTATTTGTCCATGCACTGGGTGTGAGCTCACAGGGGTGTCAAAGACCCAGACTTTGAGCATGAGGAATACCCCGAACTGGCTGATAAAATTGGGGGTCCACTGAGATTAAGATTTTAGCTGCCAGGTGGGCTGAGTGGCTTGGCTGCCTCAGTAGAGACCGTCTTCAGACAAGGGCACATTTGGGGGTCAGAGACTTAAGACGTGAGCACATGAGCTCTGAGGGAACCCCATACAGTTCATAACAACCCCATCACCTGAATGACTTACAAAGTTGCTGGGTGTGCAGTGGACAACTGAGCACAGCCCTGGTGTGTTGGTGGGTCCCTACTCCCTTTCTGACCATCAGCTCTCATTGGCCCAGTTGAAGAGAACTTCCCGGTATGTCTACAGTGGTTCACACCCAGAAGCTATTTCCAAGAGGAGAGGAGCAGGGTGATGAGCAGGGCAGCTCCTGAGGAACACCCTTGACCATGGGCTGGGCTGGCAGAGGGTCTCTGGGGGACACACCTTCTCAGGTTCGTTTTCTGTTGGGAATGAACGAAGAGCCCAATTATTGTGGGAGTCAGTGTAGGCTCTGATATGCATTAGGCATCAATCAGCAGCACCTACTCTGTTATTGTTGTAAGAGAGGCAGGTCCTTCTGTACTAGATGCAAAGATTGAAGCGCTGTGTTTGATCATGGCTGGTAAGCCTAGTGCCACTTCTCTGACCATGGACTTGGGAAGCCCTCTCTCTGGCTCTCTGGATTTTCATCAGTGGAGTAAGGTATCTGGACAAGACTGGATGAGCCAGAAGGTTCAGATACTCTAGGTGGAAGAGATGTATCCAAGTGTGAAGGCCAAGGAACAAGAGACCCCAAGATGGGTTAGGAAGGGGGACGGGTGTGCTCGCTAGGTTGGTAAGGACCAGTTCCCAGTTCTGGTTTGGTGCGGGCAGCAGGTTCTCACCCTTCTACGTGGGCTCTTACAGAGATGCGGATGGCCAGCACACGGGTAAACAGGCGTGCTTTAGTGCTGCTTTTGCCCAGGACCCACTGGAGACCCAGCACTCCCAAAACGCGAGTAAGTGTCCCTGCTTCCTGCCTCTGCAGGCAGCTTCTCTGAGAGCAGATGGAGTCATTCTGCTAGCCTTCAGGCTCCCAGAAAATGAGGTCTCCTTCCAAGGGAAAACACTTCCATCAGTGGGGGTGGGAGGGGCAGTGGCATCTCAGACCCATGGGCCTGTCCTGTGGCCTTGGGCTGTCCTGACAGGAGGCCACATGCAGCCTTGCTTTATCACCAGACCATTAGAGACTAGCTGCCAAGGTACAAACAACTCACCAGTCCCCCAAATTTAATATAACTAAGAGGCAGTTACTGCTTGGATTTCAAATACAGCATGAGGGCCTGGGTTGAAGCAGCTTTATCCAGTCAGTCAGATTTCTATGTATGGCCAACAGACTCCTTTAGGTGACAGGAATGACCAAGCAAAGAAAAAGCAAAAATGAATATTTGCTTGCAGAGCCTCAGGCTCTGTGAGGAAACTGTCCAGGGAAAGTCCTTGAGATCAGCTGGAGAAACCGAGCATGGGTTTGGACTGTGGGAACTGTGACACCTTTATTGTGGAGAGGGGCCAGGTAGTGTGCCAGCGGGGGCTTCCAAGCAGAACCTTGCACCGAGACGTTGACTTCTGTTCATGGACAAGAATGTAGGATTCCCACGGCCTTGGAGAGCAGGTAGGTGTGAGGCAGAGGCCCAGGTGGGGCGGCCCGGCCAGGCTGGTTTCCTCTGTGGATGCGGCCCTGAGTGTAGATAAGCTGGCCCTTCTCCACTGGGAAGTGAGCATCAGAGATGATATCTGGTTCTGCTTTGCTATTTTAGCGGGTCATGGAGATGATTGTAGAAAAGAGACTCTGTAGTGGGAGTTTGAGGGGAGGTGATGGGGCTTGCTCCTCAGGGCTCTGGTGTCCACACTAGTGAATACTGGGAGGAGAGAGGCCCCAGTGGGTCCCCTGTTTCTAGGGCGATGCTGGGTGCCTCTGATAACTGCTGTGGTTGCCCGACGGGAATTACACTTCGAGAGTTAGCACCTCATGTATTTACTAACGTTGATGAGGAATGCAAACGGAGCATCAGGCACTGCATCCTTGTTGTGTGGGGTGTTCCGGATGCCGCCACACAATGATGTTGTGGGTGTGTTATACACCTGTGAGCAGACGCCATCCTTCCTGCGCAGGAGGCACATCCGCCTTCCTCTGCTGTGGGGCCTGGAGCTCAGACTGCGTTCCACTCCTTTGCTGCTGGGATGCCTGAGTGTGGACTACATTCCCCCACCTGGGGTCTCTTACCTGGGGGACGTTCCAGGGGGAAGGGGGCACCTTCTCCTGCTGTGTGACCATTTCCTGCCACCTGGAAAGGCTGTATGGCTGGAACCTCCCCCCCCCCCCCCCCCAGCTCTGTGGAATGGTATTTGTGAGCGAGGCCACAGCAGGATCATGTGGTGTGATGGAGTCACAGCTTCTGGGGGGATTGAAAGGCAGGGGAGGGCAGGCAGCTTCTTGACCCTGGCAGTGTGTTCGTGAACCCTACAGATTGCACCGAAGGTTGCTGGTGGGTCCAGAGCACTTCCTGGGAGCCGAGGAGTAGCCTTGCTGCCAGGCCCCTGCTGAGGGTCCTCATGTCTCACAAGGGGCCTCCGCAGTGGCTTCCATGCTGTTGGCTAAACCATCAGGGAGATAAGTCACCATACCTGGGAGGGGTAGGTGTTTCTGTTCGCTCTTCATCCATTCATTTGCTCTTTTATTTAACAAACACTATCACTGGACTCCTGTGACCTGCAAACACGTTCCTAATCTCTGGGGTATAAGATACATAGGACCCGACCTTTCAGGAGATGCCGGAGATGGGGGAGACAAAGCCTGGACAGAGCACTACAGTAAGGCATACCCTGGGCAAGGATGCAAGTCCTCGTCCCACTGAGGATGTGAGTGGAAGGTGGGCTGTGGGGCCCTGCTTCAGATAAACGACTTCCACATTATCCAGTTTAGTCTTGGTGTCCTACATCTTTCTCATCAGTGACACTGTGGTTTGCCATCATCGCTCAATATCAGAATTGGCAGCCACCTCCAAAGGTTCTTCCTTTAGTGATGTAACAGCATGAGAACCAAATTTGCCAACCCTTGCTCTCCTCCTCCCCTGCTGGTTCACGTGCCCCTATGCCCCTAGTGGAGTCTGGTGAGGAGTTAAAGACTCCTGCTGCCCGGGTCCTAGAAATCCGTACTCAGTGTGAACCTGCAAGCACCTCCTGCAGATACGCAGGCTGGGGCCACCTCAAGGCAGCAGAGTGACGACTGGCCCCCATCTCTCAAGAATGCCCAAGGCTCCTGTGACCAAACGGGTTTCCAGTGAGCCGAAAGGCTCTTCCAGAAAGCTTACCATACAGATTCGCAGCTTCTTTCTCTACTTTAGACTCACTCCACTTCTCTGGTATCGATCCGGTGTGCTGTCCAGCAGGTCTGCAAGCAGAGGAGGAGCACAGCCCCAAGGAGATGCGGACACTTATCTCTGAGAGCCAGCAACCCTGTGTGACTGCGGGGCACACTTAACACCTCCCCCACCCCGCCCCGAGGAGCTGTAAAAACAAAGCCTGCCAGTTGCGCAGCCTTTAGACGCCAGGGCACGCAGAACTGCACTGAAGTTCTCATTGATTTAGCTCGTGTGGTTTGGCAACCGTGGCATTTTGCTTGGACTGTGACTTCATTTGAAACTCTGTGGGTGTGAAAATATGTCAATCAGATTGTCTTCCTGAGAATGAGGCCTTTTCTGACAGGCACAGAAATCCAACCTGTGTGGGGAAAAAAAAAAAAAACAAAACAAACTTCCTCCTAGATGTAGGGTAAAGTTTGGACCCGTAGACACTCTGAGAGAACATTCCAGTAACACCGAGCTGATCGCAGTCAGCCGAGGAGTCACGTCTGTCCTCGTCAACTGTGTGTGAGTCGGGGGCAGAGGCTGTGGTTCTGTGTATGACAGAGCAGCGAACCTTGGGAGGTGGAAGCCCGTCTCTGCCCCGCCACCGTCTCCCAGGTGAGGCTGGCATCTTGCCCCCCTGGCGATCCAAAGGGCTATCCTCTCAGGTGGGAATCAGAGAGTCAGACTCGAAGAACTTAAGGCCACACCCAGCTAAGGGGCAGTGAGCAGGATGTGCCCCGCCCGGGCGACCCCGGGACTCTGGGTTCAGGTTCAGATCAGGACGGGTCTGTGGCTGCCCTGCCCAGTGCTTGTCCAGTGTTCTGGGGACATGGCCTGATTGGGAAGAAGCACCCATGCGGGCCTCCTGAAGGAGCTTCCAGAAATGCCATCAATAGAGGTTTCAGACATAAGGGCTGCACTGCTTTGGTCCGTCCCTCACTCTGATGGTGCCAACGCTTAGATCCCAGGGCAGGAGCCATCATTATGTCAAGGAGCACAGTTAGCTTGGTGTTTCATATTTTTCTCCTGAACTGTTTTATCTTTTTTGGAGAAGAAGTGAGACTCTTCTTGTCTGTCTGACAAAACATGACTACGAAGTGTTCATGTCTCCATGTGCTGCTGAGAGAGTGAAGGTCCCAGCTGTGCAGGTGAAGCGACAGATGAGATGATGCCAGCAAAGCCTTGGGCAGTCATTCTGTACCTACTTATGGTCCATTTGTTGGGGCAGAGTGGAACTTCCTGGATAAAATATGTCTGAGGTGTTCAGCTGGTTCTGCTCTTAGGCAGCATCCATTGCTGCCCGGTGCTCCGGGTACACAGGCCTCTGCCCGCCTCTTGCTTCCTAAACTCTGACCTGGTCGCCCTGCCCTTTTCTCCTCCATGCTGCTGGTTTCTCTGACTTGCTCATGAACTCTGGAGGCCTCCCTGCACCCATCAACCTGACTTCCAGGCCTTCCCTCTGTCCTGTGCATGGGGTGCCCTGGGTGGCTCAGGCTGCAGGGCCTGCAGAGGAGGACGCTGGCCTGTGTTTGGCAGAAATGAGCTGTGCTTACATGGGGCTCAAGCACCTGGCCATTAACCAGTTAGTGAAAATAATGTAGAAGCCACCCTCGAGATGGGAGAAAATAACTCCACACACAAAGCTAATTAATTTTATCATCTAAGTTTTAAGGGGTAATGAATCTCATATTCAGAATAATTTTCAGGGTCTGTTTTTCTTGGCATCATCTTCCTCTCCTGAGATGCCTCCTTTTCTAGAATGTACTGATGCTTCCAAGCCCTTTTGAGACCTTCACAGCCCGTTGGCATACAAGGAAGTCCTGGAAAGAGAGGCAGAGCTCCCAGCACACAGCAGGTGCACAGGCATTGTATATCCCCAGAGACAGAGACTGTGTGGCTCCTACACAGTGGGCTGTGGGGGAGGCGCCAGTGTCTACACCTCTGTAAATGCTCAGTGTACTTGCTCCTCTGGGGTCTAGACTTTGGCTCTGTCTGCCAGGATCTCCTTCCCAACTTCTGGGTGTGTCCCAAGCTCTCCTGTCCCTGATGATGGGACTAGGTGCATTTGCTTTGCTTTCACTCGAGCGATATCCGCCACACTCCATGGTCCATGAGCTGCCCACCCTCCCGCCCACGGTGTTAGGCGAACTTCCCTGAAGCCTCCAGAGCTCCTCCATGGCGTTGCCTCGCCTGACACTCCCCCAACACTCTCCCAACACTTCCTTATGCTGCATCGACTGTGCACCTGCCAGTCCTCTCTGCTTGGCATCCAGCTAGATGCCCCCTGTATCAGTGTCTACTGTGTGGGTCTCTGAAGCCTGCATGGCTCAGGCCAGTCACGGCCCTCCAGCCTGGAGGAACAGGCCCGCCGGTGTGTTTGGGAAATGGGCCCTCTCCCAGGACGCATGTCAGAGTTGCTCTGGACAGCAGTCACTGGTTGACCCACTGGCACCCCACAGCCCCATTGCCCACTTCCTTCTGGACATTGCATGCCCCCTTTCCCTCTGCCTCCCAGTTCAGGAGTTTGAGGTCTTTTTACTGAAAAGACAGAGCACAAGGCAAACATTCCTCACATCCACCCACTGTGGTGCATGTGTCCATCTGTCCGCCTGTCCTTCATTGCCGCCACTCTTCTCTTGTGCAAGGCCTTCCCATCCTCGCCCTTGTGCTGATGCCCAGGTGGGATGGAAGGCCCGGGGTGGCCTTGGGAGGCTTGGTTTGGCAGCTGCAGGCCCGGTCTGGGGGCGCTGGGGCCGCGGTGGGGGAGGTGTCACCATCCACTGGACGTTGGAAGGTAGCGGGTCAGGACGTGTCGGTACAGAGATGAACAATCCTCATGGCGGGAGGTGTCCAGAGGATGCCGCATTGTCTGTGAGGACCGAGAGATTCTGCAGCGAAGGCTACACTCCCGGAGGCCCATGGGGTGCAGGTGGGGAGACGCCCCCCAGACATGAAAATCCTCGGTGTTCTACCCACAATTCTGGTCGCACGGGGATGTGAAGCAGTCGGAACACCATCGTGGCAGACTTACTGTGGACCGAGATTTTACGTGGATTCTCTGTGCTGCTGCCCCAATCTTTATTCTGAAACATTTTAAACTTACAGAAAAGCTGAGAGAATGATGCAGCTTTATATTCGCCAACTGCCAGCATTTCCCACATCCGCCCTCCCTCCGTGTGCGTGTGTCAGCATGGGAGCCATTGGTGTGCAGCTTTGTCTTGTTTTCATTTGTTGGTCAACCATTTGGAAGTGAACTGCAGACTGGCCATCCCTCACCCATGCTTGGGTGGGTCTAAGAACAAGGACTTTCTCTTACAAAACCTCAACCCGACCCCAGCCCAAGCTACCTGCCCTCGATTCCGTCCTGGCGTCTGGTTTACAGCTCATGCACAAATCTCCCCAGTTGTCCCTAAAGTGCTCTTGTATGATTTTCAAAATACAGATCCAAACAAGAATCTCACATTGCGTGAGCTCTGAACAATCCCCGGCCCGGTTATGTTTTTACTTTTTTCTTTTTTTGGCTTGCACGATATTGTCATTTTTGAAGAGCACAGTTCAATTGTCCGGCGTTCATCTTTTAAAATCAATATCCATCATAGATACAAACAAATTGGCATGTAAAATGGAAGAGAGACACCCATTTATCAAGGCAAAAGAAACGGGGTCAGCAGGGTACGCAACAACGAAATGCGAGTGGAAACCGTGTGTGAGGGGAGCTTTGGCAGAGCTGAAGGACTTGACATGAGCAGAGGGGACACACTGCTTCTCTGAATAAGACATCTGGATGCTAGAAAGATAAATTCTCTTCAAGTTTAAATTTAATATGACCCCACTGAAATTACTACTGGCGACTTTTTAAAACAAAACAAACTCATTTCAAAGTTGATAAGGAAAAAATAAGGAATAGCCAGAAATCCTAAAAAGAAGAGTGACAGGAGGGTCCCAGCACCACCAAACAGCAAACACAGAGACTCAGTGGTTATGGGGTGTGGTGCAGGGGTCATGACAGATGGACAGACAGAGGAACAGAAGAAGGCTCAGAGCTGACCGGAAAGATAAATGGGGCTCACATATCACACCTTGTTATACTGGACTAGACTTCAAGTGGACCAAAAAATTAAATGCAACCAGAACAAACTATGCAAATACTAGAATGAAGCACGAGCAAATTTCTTTATAACCTAGTTTAAGAAAACTGAGACTCATAAATTCAACTATAGTTAAACTAAAGGGAACTTACATCACAAAGGAGTAATTTTCCTACTATGTAAAGTGTCTTGCAAATCAATAAGAAAAAGACCAGTGACCAAAGGAAAAAATAGGTAAAGGAATGAAGAAGTTGGTCCCACAGAAGAGGGATGCAAATGACCCCTATGTGCAGGAGGAGATGCTCAAACTTCTGATGTACCGTTTTTGACTGAAACACAACAAAAATCCACAATGTGGACAATATGCTCCGTGGCCTGGAAGACTGCACACCCGCTGTCAGGGGCAGGTGTGAGCTATGGCCTGGTTCTGCAGGGTCTATCCCAATCCCAGATGCAATCTTACTTCTGGGGGTTCATCCTGAAGATATACCTGCACATGTGGCACAGGTGAGTGGCTGCAGCAATGGGCAAATCAGTGAATGACTGGAAGCAACCCGGACTCACCAATAGGAAGGTACAACATGGTCTTGTCATCCGAGAATGCACAGTACACTCCAAGGTGCTGTGTGACTGAAGAAGAAGGAGGAGAAGGAGGAGGAGAAAAGAAACAAAGATGGAAGACAGAGGAGAACGTTTGTGTCAGAGGCTGTGATGACATGGTGGGGATGGAAAGGCCCTGCCTAGGGGACTGGCCCAGACACAGCGCTCACGACTTTTCCAGGCTGGGGAGCATTTGCCCACTGAGGCCCCCTGCCAGGCTGTTTCTAGGTGGTTCCTCCCCTGAGGGCTTTAGTTGCAGCTGGGGGCGTGGAGAGGGCCTGCCTAAAGTGAGGCAGGTATTCAGGGCTCCAATGCACACTGAGACCCGGAGGGCAGTGCAAGGTCCCTGGGGGCACTTAGGCAGCTACAGGGGGAGGCCTGTGGCAGAAGGAGCCACCTCGGCTGCCAGTCTGTGCAGGGTGGGGCAAGTCTCGTCTTCTGTAGTGCATTGACAACATCATCATCTTCCCGTCTCACCTCCTCATGGACCTGAAATTTAGGAGTATATGAGCCCTCTTGGGAAGGAGCCGACCAAACCCAGCAGGAAGCAGTGGCTGAGAGTGCAGGTTTAGAGCAGGATGCCTGGTCTGACTCGACCTCCAGGACTTGTTGACTGCGTGGTCAGGCAAAGCTCTTCCTGTCACCCTGTGACTCCTGGAGAGCATCCTCATGGACATCTGAGGGGCCGTGAGGAGGAGCAGTGTGCGTGCGTGGGGCCAGCCAGGGACCTCTTGCACTGTAGGGGCCAGCCTGGGACCTCTTGCACCCCTGCAGCAGCCCAGGGCACTGGGGCCCCGTCCAATGTCTGTGGCAGATCCATGTTCCCCTGAGGAGGTAGTCCCTCAAGATGCTTCTTGGACAAAAAGAAAAACAAGCTTGAACTTCATCAAGTCTCTGGGACTGGGCTGTTCTAGACCTGGGTTTTAAAAAGTATTTAAAATGGAATTACTTACTAAATTAAATTCAATATTCATTCCACGGTGGCAGAAGCCATGTTTCAAGTGCTTGACAGCCACATGTGGTTGGTGGCTGCTGGGCTTGATCTCAGCTCCCTGAGACCATGATTGGAACCAAAATCAAGAGTTGGATGCTTAACTGACTGAGCACCCAGGTGCCTCCAGGGTCCTACTTTCAATGCTTTCGGGTGTATACCCAGAAGTGAAATGGGTGGGTCATATGGTAATACTATTTCAATTTTTTTTGAGAAGCTACCACACTATCTTTTATAGCAGCCGCACCATTTTATATTCCCACCAACCATGTACAAGGCTTCCAATTTCCTCATATCCTTACCAAGACTTGTTATTTTCTGTTTATTATTTTTAATAATAGCCGTCCTATGAAAAACTGTGAGCTTTCCCCCTAAAGTCAGGAACAAGACAGGGATATCCACTCTCACCACTTTATTCAACACAGTACTGGAAGTCCCAACCAGAGCAATCAGATAACATAAAAAAATAACAGGTGTCCAGATTGGTAAGGAAGAAGTATAACTTTTACTATTTGCGGATGACATTTATATATATATATATATATATATATATATATATATATATATATATATATATATATTAAAACCCCGGAAACTCTACCCCAAAAAACTACTAGAACTGATAAGTTAATTCAGTAAGGTCACAGGATATGAAATCAATAATAGAAATCCATTGCATTTCTTTTTTTTTTTTTTTAAGATTTATTTATTGATGATAGTCACAGAGAGAGAGAGGCAGAGACACAGGCAGAGGGAGAAGCAGGCTCCATGCACCGGGAGCCCGATGTGGGATTCGATCCCGGGTCTCCAGGATCGCGCCCCGGGCCAAAGGCAGGTGCCAAACCGCTGCACCACCCAGGGATCCCTCCATTGCATTTCTATACACTAATAATGATGCAGCAGAAAGAGAAATTTAAAAAGCAATCCCATTTACAATTGCACCAAAAATAATAAAATACCTAGGAATAAGCCTAACCAAAGGAGTGAAACTCTGTACTCTGGCCTGTACTCTGAAAACTATAAAACAGTGATGAAAGAAATGGAAGACAAGACAAAGAAGTGGAAAGGTATTCCATGCTCATGGATTAGAAGAACAAATATTGTTAAAATGTCCATACTCTCCAGAGCAATCTATGCATTCAATACATCCCTATCAAAATACTAACAGCATTTTTCACAGAACTAGAGTAACTAGTCTTACAATTTATTTGGAGCCACAAAAAACCCCAAGTGGCCAAAGCAATATTGAAAAAGAAAAATAAAACTAGAGATACCACAAATCTAGAATTTAAGTTACATTACAAAGCCATAGTAATGAGAATAGTATGATACTGGCACAAAAATTGGTACATAGATCAATGGAACAGAACAGAAAACCTAGAAATAAACCCACAATTATATGGTCAGTTAATCCTTGACAAAGCAGGAAAGAATATACAATGGGGAAAAATAGTGTCTTCAACAAATGGTGTTGGGAAAACTGGACAGCAACATGCAGAAGAAGGAAACCGGACCACTTTCTTTCACCAAACACAGAAATAAACTCAAAATGGATTACAGACCTAAATGTGACTTGAAACCATAAGATCCTAGAAGAGAACACAGGCAGTAATCTCTCTGACACTGATCATAGCAACGTCTTTTTAGACATGTCTCCTGAGAAAAGGGAAATGAAAGCAAAAATAAACTATTGGGATTATATCAAAATAAAAACCTGTGCACAGCAAAGGAAAAAAATTAACAAAACTAAAAGGCAACCTCCTGAATGGGAGAAGATATTTGCATGATATTTGCAAGATATTTGCAAATGACACACTAGATAAAGGGTTAGTATCCAAAATACATAAAGAACTTATAACTCAACCCCCCAAACAAATGACCCAATTAAAAATGGGCAGAAGACATGATAGACGTTTCTCCAAAGAAGACATACAGATGGCCAACAGATACATGAAAGATGCTCAACATGACTCATCATCAGGGAAGTGCAAATCTAAACCACAGTGAATTATCACCTCACACCTGCTAGGATGGCTAAAATCAACAACCCAGGAAACAACAGGTGTTGGTGAGGGTGTGGAGAAAGGGAAGCTCTCTTACACTGTTGATGAGAATGCAAACTGGTGCAGCCACTCTGGAAAACAGGATGGAGCTTCCTCAAAACATTAAAAATAAGACTACCCTACAGTCTAGTAATTGCACTATTGGATATTTACCCCCCAAATACAAAAATACTAATTCAAAGTGATACATGCCCTCTGATGTTTATTGCAGCATCATTTGCAAGAGCCAAACTATGGAAAAAGCCCAAGTGTCCATGTCCGTCTATCAATGAGTGGAAAAAGAGGAGGTGATTTATATATATATATATATAAATCAATATTTAAAAATAATGGAAAAGAACAAAAAAGATGATTTATATATATAAATATATCAATATTTAAAAATAATGGAAAAGAACAAAAAAGAATAAAATCTTGGCATTTGCAACAGCATGGATGGAACTAGAGAGTATAATGCTGAGTGAAGTAAGTCAACCAGAGAAAGACAAATACCATATGATTTCACTTGTGTAGAATTTAAGAAACAAAACAAATGAGCAGAGGAAAAAAAACGAGAGAGACAAACCAAGAAATAGACTCTTAACTGCAGAGAACACACTGAAGTCACTGAGGGAAGATGAGTGGGGGGTGGGAGAAATAGGTGAGGAGATTAAAGAGTGTACTTATCATAATAAAGATAATAATAATAATAAAATAGCCATCCTAATGTGTACAAGGTAGTATCTTGTGGTTTTGATGTGCATTTTCCTAATAATTGGTGATGTCAAACATTTTTATATGATTATTTACCACCTGTATGTCTTTAGAGACATGTCTTATTCAAGTCCTTTGCCAATTTTTAAAAAGATTTTATTTATTTGAGAGAGAGCGAGAGTGAGAGTGAGAGAGTATGAAGGGGGTGGGGCATTGGGAGGGAGAAAGCTGACTCCCCACTGAATAGGGAACCTGATTCGGGACTCAATCCCAGGAAGGCACATACTTAACAGATTGAAACACCCAGGTGCTCCCTTTGCCAATTTTTAAAATTAGGTTTTGCTGTTGTCACAGAGTTGTAGTTCTGGATAGTTGTAGTTCTTGTCAGAGATATGATTTACAAATATTTTCTCTCATTCTACAGGTTACCTTTTCACTCTGTTGATAGTGTCCTAGGTGCACAAAAGTTTTAAATTTTGATGTAGTCCAATGTATATTTTTCCTTGTTTCTTGTGCTTTTGGTATCATATTCAAGAAATCAAGGATTTCTGTTCATTTTTCGGTGTGATAATGATGACAAGTGCATGCTGTCTCCACCGCAGACAGCATTTCTGCTCACAAGTCACAAAGATGCTCACGGTCACAGCGCCAGGACTCTCTACCCAGGTGGTTACTGGGGGTTCTCCCGAAAGGTGCCAGTCCCCAAAAACATGGGTTATGAAGCAAAGCGGCTGACCACACCCCTTCTTTAGCAGCCCATATTAATGGTCTCCTGAATAAAATACCTTAATTATTAAGTCTTTCAAAGACCCGAGGGAGAGCAAATATGGTAACTTGAGAAGTGATGTGCTGGGTCATACCCCTTTCTTCCTGCTCTGGGCCACATCATGTTGAAGGAAGTTTGGAAGCCCATTGTCTGATGGTGTTGTCTCCAGGCAGCACAGCGAGTAGTAAGCACCTGAAGCAGAATGGCCTGCTGGATGGACCCGCGTTCACAGGCCAGCTCCCTACCCTCTCCCTGTGGGAACCCCAATGTCAGCTCACCCTACCTGCTTCAGTGGTGTTTTGTAGCATGGCCATCGCAAAAGGAAAGGTTAGGCTTCCCTGGGCTGAAGGCAGGCGCTAAACTGCCGAGGCACCCAGGCATCCCATGCTCAGGGAAATTAAGTAATCTCTCCAAGATCACATGGGTAGGGGCACCTGGGGGGCTCAGTGGCTGAGCAGCTGCTTTTGGCTCAGGTCATGATCCCGGGGTCCTGGAATCGAGTCCCGCATCGGGCTCCTCACAGGAAACCTGCTTCTCCCTCTGCCTGTGTCTCTGCTTCTCTCTGTGGCTCTCATGAATCAAAAGATCACATGGCTAGAAAGTATGGCAAGATTCAAATCCAGGTTGCTGTGTCTTCCTAACTAATCTACATAATAAATCATTATCTTGTATTTACTTAGTTAAAAAGAATTTTTTCAGAGTGTAATTGACACACATCGTTCCGTGAGTTCCAGGCCACAAGTCTATATGCTACGCAATGCTCAGCACCAGTGCAGCTGCCATCTGTGACCGTACAGCACCAACACGCCACTGACTGTTCTCCCCATGCTGTGCCTTCCATCCCCTTGACTGACTCACTCCTGGACTGGACGCCTGCACCTCCCGCTCCCCTTCTCACATTTTGCCCAAACTTCCCTGCCAACCTCCAATCTGTTTTCTGTATTTCTCTGTATTTATAGTTCTGTTCTCTGATTCTGCTTTTTGTTTATTCATTTGTTTTGTTTTTAAGACTCATCAAAATACAAAGCTTTTGTACAGAAAAGAAAACCATCAATAACACAAAAAGGCTACCTACTGAATGGAAGAACGTATTTGCAAATGATATATCAATAAGGAGTTAATATCCTTGTAAAGAACTTATACAATTTAACACCCAAACCCAAATAATCCAATTAAAAAGAAGTCAGAGGAACTGAATAGACATTTCTCCAAAGGAGACATCCAGATGGCCAACAGACACGTGAAAAGATGCTCAACATCACTCATCATCAGGGAAATGCAAATCAAAACCACAGTGAGGTATCACTTTACACCAGTCAGAAAGGCTAGAATCAAAATGACAAGAAATAACAAGTGTTGGCGAGAATGCGGAGAAAAAGAAATCCTCGTGCACTGCTGGTGAGAATGCAAACTGGTGCAGCCACTGTGGGAAAACAGTATGGAGAGTCCTCATTTTTAAAAAATATCTTATTTATTTATTCACGAGAAACACAGAGAGAGGGAGGCAGAGACATAGAGGGAGAAGCAGGCTCCGTGCAGGAAGCCCGACGCGGGACTCAATCCTGGGACTCCAGGATTGCGCCCTGGGCCAAAGGCAGACGCTCAACCGCTGAGCCACCCAGGCGTCCCGAGAGTCATCATTTTTAAAATGTAAAATAGAAATACCATATAATTCCACTACCAAACTAATTCTACTACTGGCATTTTCCCAAAGAAAACAAAAACACAAATTTGAAAAGATATATGCCCCTCTTACGTTTATTGCAGCATTATCTACAACAGCCAGAGAGTCCAGTATAGATGAGTGGATAAAGAAGATGGAGTGTGTGTGCGTGTGTGTGTGTGTGTGTGTGTGTGTACAATGGGATATTCTGCAGCCATAAAACAGATGAGATTGTGCCATTTGTGACAACATGGACACACTTAAGAATGAAGTAGATAAGACTGAGAAAGACAAATACCAAATGACTTCATGTATTTACTTAGTTTTTAAGAGTTACTAGTTATTTGAACCTTAAATCTTTAGATATAAAAATACTTACTCTGTACTGGCTTTGGGGGGGGGGTGCTTCTTGGTTTCCCTGCCTGTAATTTCCATTCCCCACCCCTGTGTTTCCTAAGTTATATTGGTGTATGGTGATTCACACCACACCACATTCATGGTTAGATAGAAAAGATCATTTTTAGAGGCTCACTGAGCCGCCTGAGGACTGAAAAAAATCTGCCCCTCATAGAACCCTCAGGCCAAATGTGCTCACCTGGTGCAGGAGAGCACACAAATGTGACAGGGCATCAGCTCCTATGGCAGCAAGCATGTGGGTTTTTCTCACCAGTAACTTCCGAGGAAAAAAAACTACTTTTTTATTCTGGACCTGCCACCCAATCCTGCTAGTAACTAGACACAGCTCAGTATCTGTTCTGGAGCAAAGGGAATGGAATCAGGCAATGGATGGCCAGGTGGGTGGAGCTTTGTGTTGGTGGCTGGTTTTCTTGGCTACATACATTATAATTAGATTTAGCACATTTATAAAATAATCATCCTTATGGCTAAAATGTGAAACCACCATACATACAATTTACATGCCTCAATGACATAAAAAAACACACGGTAAATACATTATAATTATTGGTTAAGATACAGCAGAGACAGTTCTCTCTTTCTAAGTGCTCATTTCATTGTAAAAGGTTTAATAAATGATTATATTGCAGTTATGTAGTCTCGTTAATAGCTTATTAAACAGTGACAAAGTGATCAACAAATGGTCCAAACAAGACTTAAAAACACCTTGCTAGCAAATATTTTGTAATGTATTGCTGTATAAACTAGTTATGGGACTACCAATATTCTTAAAATATCAATACACATTATGAATGCATTTTCTTTCCGTTTTTAGACCTATCCCATTCTATCCCCCCCAAAAGCTTATTAGAGACATGTATAATCAGATGCACAACCTTTAAAACAAATGAGCTGAGGGTTGCTGTCTTTGGCATCAATCTCAGAGTCTCATAATACTGTACATTTTCAGCCTTGTTTTGCTTTTGCCTGAATTAAAGCCAAAAAGCTTTCAAAAACGTGCGTTCACCAAAAACAGAGTAAACTGCCAAGGCATAAATTGAATTCTAAAGATTAACTGCAGCTCTAGCCATTGTTAGCTTTTTCTGTCTTTGTTTGCTTAAAAAAATGGATTTATGGTCTGAAATGTGGATTGCCTGCACACTAACATTTTACAAATTTTATCTACTTTACTAAAACAACATTTTTTTTTTACTTCCTAAAATTTTTATTATTTTGTTTTCTGAGGGATGCAAATCGCATTCCCATTTTTTTTTCAAAGCTTAAATTGGCTTTTATTGGAATTAACTACAATTCCAAATATAGTGAGATTCTTGTACCCCCAGTGGGGCCCAGGGCACAGAGGTAACTCTTCCCTTGAAAAGCAGAATGTACACTTGCTACACTCTCATCAGCACACCAGTGCAGTGTTTAGATTCTGAATTTTGATTCATTCTTTACTTGCCATTTGGTAGATATAGTCTTTCAAATTGCAGATACTATTTAGGTATTTATAGGTTAATATACTCCACTTTTCCAGGCAAAGCTCTCAAAGTACATATACATTTGGTTACTTTAATAGCTAAAGATCTTTCCCCACCACTAGGCCTGCACTTGAGTTATTTCCATTTGTTCTTGAGTTCTCACAAATGTCTGGGAGAATAATTGCTTAAAAAAAATCCTTTCCCAGTATCTAATTTAGCAATTTCTTTATTTCCTTCCTTCCTTCCTTCCTTCCTTCCTTCCTTCCTTCCTTCCTTCCTTCCTTCCTTTTTCAGATTTTATTTTAAAGGTTTTATTTATTTATTTGAGAGAGAGAGAGAGAGAGAGAGAGATAATATGAGTGAGAGAGCACAAGCAGGGCAGAGGGAAAAGCAAGCTCCCTGCCGAGTAGGGAGCCCCGGACTCCATCTCAGGACCCCAGGATCATAACCTGAGCTGAGGCAGATGTTTAACCGACGGAGCCACACAGCTGCCCTTTCAGATTTATTTTTAAGTAATCTCTATACCCAACATGGGGCTCGAACTTACAACCCTGAGATTAAGAGTTGCATGCTCCACCGACAGAGCCAGGCAGGTGTTCCTCATTTAGCAATTTCCAAAACGTGGAACTTAGACTCCTGGGGAAGCTCAAGATCTTTATAAAGGTTCCAAGTTGCAGAATGTTTTCATGATAACGCAAGATGGCACTTGTCCTTTCACTGCATTGACGTTGCAACGATGGTGCAGAATCTACGGTGGGGAGATTGCTGGTGTCTGAGCCCAAATCAGGGCAGCATCATCTGAGTGCAGTGCTAGTCCTGGGATGCATCACCACCATGTGCTCACAGGAAAAAATAATGATGCCAGCTGTACTTAAGAATGGCCTTGGGCGGGATCCCTGGGTGGCGCAGTGGTTTAGCACCTGCCTTTGGCCCAGGGCGCGATCCTGGAGACCCAGGATCGAGTCCCACATTGGGCTCCTGGTGCATGGAGCCTGCTTCTTCCTCTGCCTGTGTCTCTGCCTCTCTCTCTCTCTGTGACTATCATACATAAATAAATAAAAATTAAAAAAAAATGGCCTTGGGCAGCCTGGGTGGCTCAAGGCAGTTTAGCACCGCCTTCGGTCCAGGGTGTGATCCTGGAGACCCAGGATCGAGTCCCACGTTGGGATCCCTGCATGAGGCCTGCTTCTCCCTCTGCCTGTGTCTCTGCCTCTCTCTCTCTCTCTCTCTCTCTCTCTCTCTCTCTGTGTCTCTCATGAATAAATAAATAAAATCTTAAAAAAATTCTCTAATAATGGCCTTGACAATGTGTAAAAACTGTTGGCCTTGTGAATTCTTCACCCTTGAGTACATGTCTTTTCGGCATTCTGTGCGGGGAAGTGGCAGGTGCGTGGAAGTGCGCTGGTCATCTCAGCAGGAATGTGTGAGACTGTCTGGGCCGCAAGCTAAACTAGCTGCTTCTCCTCCCCTGGAGCATCCTCTTTGCCTGAAGGAGCTCTGACCAACACACCATGGGTGCTGAGACGTGACTATCAGGTAGAAGCGAAGCCAGTAACTGCCAGTGTTTGTGGCCAATGGTAATATTTGATTTTGCAAATGAAAATCCATGTTTTTGGAAACTTGCTTTTACTTGCAATGAGCTTCCCAGTTTTTCATGTCTTAAAGGCTTTTCTTTTCTGATGAAGTCAGCAATGTTAATGACTGCATATTTTGAATATGTGATACCATACATGAAATGTGCCAATTGCACGATTCCATAAACCAGTATTTCCAAATAATCAATGCATGACGTCCTAAAACCATTAATGGGTTAAAGGTCCACATGCAAGATCCAAAATGCAAGATTAGCCCATGGATTTATGTGTAAGGTGCTACAGAATGTTTACTGACATGTTGGCGGATTCTACAGTAAACTATAGGATATGAGCACTTGTCACACTCTGTAGTAACGAAGAATATCCACAATTATTTAAAATTATTTAAAAGGGCTATTAAAACACTCTTCTTTCCAACCACACAAGGAATCATGCTGTCTGTCTGTTACTAAGCCAGATTTAGGGCAAGCCTTTCTTGTCTTACACTGCTTTTCTGTTTTTCATAAAGCAGTTTTTCATAAAAACAGGTTAAAAAGTAATATCTACTTATTTATTTATCATTATTTTATATTTTATTATAACATAATTTATTAAATATTCTGAAATTTATGTGTGGATTTTTAACATGGTAAATATCTATAGAGGTAACTCACATAGACAAAAGCCTAAAGTGGATGCTAGTGTGTCTCACTCTTTTGGCAAGGAGTTAAATTTTCAGGAAGCCAGCTTCAGTCTTCACACTTCCACCTCAGAAAAGAGTGTTTTAAGTATACTGTCTTTTATTATGTCGTAAAATAATCATCAGAGTGATGGCAGCTCAATTTTAATCTTAGGTTAGCTACCAAGAACATTGGCTAGAGGGTCCTCATTGGATAAAACTAAAACTAGTTTTAATGAAAGATTACAATAATGTTTCGTTAAAATTAGTTGGAAGAATGGGAGCTGCTGACAGTGAAAAGTCAAGTTCAGAAGCTGATTGCTGGCAGCATACAGAGATGGGGCCCCCGAGGGATTCCTGCCTCCTTGAGCTATAAGCAGGTGAAAAAGAAATGATTTATGGGAAAGGAGTCTCTTTTCTCTGCTTTTTCTCCGCACAGGGGTCGGGTTTCTCGAACTGGCCCATGATCCTGGAGCAGGTCCTGGAGCCAGCTAAGCAGACTCTCCATGGGCTTGATGTATCCATACCCTTGTTTGACTTCATTTACAGAAAAAGCTGAAAGTTGCCGCTAGGAGCACTGGCTCACAGAAACAATGAGGTCCTTGAACTCTCAGACCTAACAAAACCATCATTTACAGTAAGCAAGGACAATTTGCAGTGGTTAAAGGCATACAGCCCTTTGGATTAAATTGTTCTTCAGTTGTGCACACTAGCACATGCATGTGTGGGTGTGCATGTCCGCAGACACACCTGAAAGCCAACGTGGCTGAAGACTATTACAACAGTGCACAGCTTTGCAAGACTCCAGTGTTGTTGTAATAAATTTTGAAGTCAATACTTATTAGCAAGAAAGGAAACACAGTCCGAAAAGGTAAGGACATCTTTTGAGGATGTGAATACCTTCCTTAAGTTTCTTTTTTTTTTTTTTTTTCTTCCTTAAGTTTCAATTCTATTCACCGTACAGGTCCCAGATTCTGCACATTTCCAGGCAGAATTTCTGTGTTTCTGATAGAATGCCTAAAAATGAAAATGTTTTAGTGCTCCTGCAGAGTTCATAATTTTCCGATGTTAATAATCTCACTAATTTCAGCTGAAAAAATTCTTTACACTTCATAGGATTTCCTTTTTCACCAAGGTCTTCCCACGTGTTCCCAGTTAATTCTCTGATGTTTTAGAGTGACTAAAAATTACTCAATAATTTTATAGGGAGACATATACGACAAACAAAGGTGAAAATTTATCATAAAGCATATTGTCAATAGGCTTCTAACCCTGATATAGGCAAAATCTAAGTTTTTCACTTTTGGTAGCACTGGCCTTGAGCAGGTGAAAAACACTGAGTAAACTGTCTTGTTTTTCCAGACATAGGTCGACAGAGCACCCTGAGACTTGTGGTGGGAAAAGGGTTTGCACGTAGGCACCCCGCTGCCCACAAACAGTCACATTTGAACGTGTCTGTAAAGCTGTGTCCTTGATGGTAAACTACTGCTAAGAATCACAGTCCTTTCCTGCATGGGTAAAATCCTGGACACTGCCAAAGGAATGTGCGGAAATGTTGCCATGTGCTGAAGATAAAAATGCACATGTGTGGAGTTAATTTACCCATGTTATTAGGTTAGGTGCTGGTGGCCTGGGGCAGGGGTCTTCAGCTCTCATTGCCCATGGAAAGACCCTGTGGTCTTCCACCCTGTGTGTGTGTGGTCACGAAAGGTTTTACATTTAAATGAATGCCGCTCTTGACAGATGTTCTTGAGAGTGGATGCCCATAGCCTGTGTACCACATAGAGTAGGGAGTGGAAACACTTTAACGTATTCAGTTCTGTATACTTTGGTGATAGCTAATTTCAAAATTTAAATTACCTAGGGTTCATGTTTTACAAAATCACAATCTTTGCCTTTTTAAAAAAAGATTATTTATTTATTGGGGAGAGAGAGAGAGAGAGAGCTCAAGAAAAGGGAGGGCAGAAGGAGAGGAGGACTAGTAGGCTCCACACTGATCAGGGAGCCTGAAGTGGGGCTTAATCCCGCGACCCTGAGATCATGACCTGAGCTAAAAATCAAGATTCAGACGCTTAAGCGACTAAGCCACCCAGAGATCCTGCAATCTTTGCTTAAAAAACAACAACAACAACAACAACAACAACAAATACATCATGAAAGATAATATCTAAAAACTATATTAATCCTTTAGTCTCTTGTCACATATTTCAGAAGGCTGTGGCAGAAAGACATGGATTAGAAATCAGGAGCTGTTAGCTTCAGGTAAACTCGGGAAAGTTACTTAGGATTTCTGACTCTGTTTAGGGACCTGTGAATTGGGATGAACAAGACCATGTCTGAGGCTGAGTGAGTGTCAGATTGGAATAGTGAAACAGGGCATCTGCCATCGTAAGCAACCACGCGTGGCAGAGAAGTTAACCCTCCTGTGTTAACTTCTTTCCTTAGCCAGCCTCTGTCACAGAAGAGTTTTCTGGAAGCCGTGGCCACATACTGACACGTTGCAGGTGGAATTCTTTAAGTTCTCTTTCTTTAAACAAATGTGGGAAGAACAGATTTGAATCACTAGATTTTTGCCTGAGAATTGGTGCTGGTCCTTAAACAGGATGAGATGTGTAGCTCAAGTGTCCATGAAGAAAATATGGCACAAAAAATGTGACATTAGACCCTCCTCCCCTCTGCTGGTTGGTATAATAATCTTAATACAGAAGTATTTTGAGGTCAGAAAAGCTCTTCCCAGGTGATGCTGTTGTAAAGAATCCCTGAATCTCTCCAAAGTCACTACATTATTCTTCATTCATTTATTCCTTTCACTGTTGATCATTATCCGTGCTTGGTGCTCATGAGGTTCTGGAAGCACAGAAGGGGGACTTCAAGCCAGACTGGCCTCTTGTTTTTCAGCAGAACTGGCAGCTTCACGGTCCCTTCTGTCCTTGGATGAATGGCCCAGCATTGCTGTTTTTGCTCTTGTGTCTACTCAGGATCATCTGTGACAAGAATAGTCAACTAAGAAGAAACAGGAGGCAATGGGATACTCTGGGCCACAAGTAAAAACCACCTTCCACGGTAAGAAAAATTCTGTGTTTTGATCTTGAATTTCAAAAGCCCCAAACTTTGGTCGTTGAGTTTTAACTGGGTGAACGAGGGCCCGGGTTCTTTCCATCTTTCTTTCCTGCCATCTTCAGGGTGTTAAGTGGTCCTCAGGCCAGTTCTCACAGCTGCTCTACCATGGGTGTAAAATTCTGACATGACCGGGCTCACAAGACAGTGTCCAAGGGTGGGAGAGGACATACTTTTCTACGTGTCCCATTTCATGAGCAAAGAAATGCTTGTGTTTCCTGGGCTGGAATGGGTCATGGGTTGTATGTCTAACCCTTCTCTGCCAGGAGCAGAGAGCATGACAAGCTGGTGCTCTTTGGGGACGGAGACCCTTTCCCTCCAAGCATGTGATCACAGGGAAGAGGGGGGAGACTTGAGGAAGACCAAGATCTCATTAAAAAGGAAGAAACTTGTGTGTGGGAATGGCTTTTGGGGAGACAAATAACAGCATCTGTTACAGAGAGAGAAACCACGGGTGGATGTACATATCAACTCTCCCACTTTTTCAGAGTTGGGCTGGAATCAAGACCTTGTGGGACCTCAGGGACACCACCTTGTATGTATCATGAGGCCTTTGATAGCCAGTGGTCCCCACCCCCAATGCAGCCTCTGTTTGCTTTCTCATGCTCTGCTGCCTCCTTCCAGGGCCACCCTCTGCACTCTGGGCTACTGCTTAGTAAAGGATGTGACCTTGGTGAGCAGGACAGGGCTCCACGTTGCCCTTCCTTCAGCAGGAGGGCACCAGAAGTGGGTTCAACAATCCTTTCTCCTTCTCTCTCTCTCTAGATTGCTGTGGAGGTGATGCTGCCAACCTGAACGTGTCTATCTGGCACCAGCTCCCTGAGCGAGTGGAATTAAGAGAACCAGGAAGGAGACATGGGAGGTGCCCGAGGCAGCTCCTGCATCCGCAGGAGGAGCGGAGAAGGGAGCAAGGTGGCCTTGTGCACCTGACCCTGGTGGAGCAGCCACACACAAGCTGGAGCTGGAGAGTGGGAGTGGAGGACAGGGTGCTGTGAGTTCCAGAGACCAGAGACAGGGATGGTAATGTTAACTGTAACCCAGTATGAGTGCCATAGCGATGAGTGATGTAAAGGTGGGCAGTGCCATTGTCAATATTCATACATTCTATGTATCATGAACTAGCTGGTGACTTTCAAATGAAAGATGACTCATAAAATAAAAAAGCAAACCTCTGAATAAAGGTAAATTGAAATATTGTCACTTCTGGAAGTGTAATTTTTAAAAAATCACCTACTTTTGATCCTTTGTGCCTTATAATAAATAAGCAAATCTTACTGGGTCTTCAATAAAAAGCAAATAGGATTTCACAATAAATCGTTGTAGGAAACCAAGATATGATATGTGCCATGTAAAACTTATTACTTGGGTCACAAAAGAAAAAAAATCGTTTGTGCTGCTGACATAAAGTTACAAAGAAAATCTTCAAATAATTAATATACCATTGAATATTTTTTCTTCCTGTCTACTACATGGAAGGCATAATGTTTGCATATTTATATGCATTAAAAAACAGAATTTGTGTTGTACGCACAAACTGGAGGTCCCTCAGTCTATCTTTAACCAGGTTTAGGAGAATATACCGCATTGTGTAAAGAAACAATTAAATAAGGAAAAGAAAGAACAGAATAAAATTCACATAAATATCTCAAGGTCAGGATTCTTTTAGTTACACACTGTATACAGTTCAGTGGAAGAGAGTCAGTGGCATTGGGGCAGCCAGGTCCTGTGAAAATAGTACTTAGGAGTGTTAGCAGCAGCCAGTATACATTAATCCCCTCTCCCATCACTTAATTACATCACCCTTTAAGACAGACGTGTAATGTAATTAGAGATTTGAGCAGTTCACAGCCAGATCACTTAAAGTAACATTGTTAATGGGCTCTAGAAGTTCTCCCTTTAATATTGCCAGTGTTATAACTTCTAATTAGCCTAATAATTAGGGCTGTGTCACTCACGACCGAGGTAACAGCTCCTCACACTAATGGGTACTGGAGGTCTGGTGCGAGGCATGTTTTGATGTTCTCATCTAGTTGCTTAGGGTCGGAAGGAGCTATTTGCCCTTGGAAACCTAACGGTTGCTATGAGGTGGCCTGGGCATCCTTACCAGCCCCCGGGATGCTGCCTCTGCCACCGCTGTTCTCATTCAGCAGAGAATGTATAAGGTCTATTCACGGAAGACCACTCACCAAACGCAAATGTGGCACCTATGGATGAAATTCTCTGAATTTCAATTGCCTCTGTTGTTTGTGCTAGAAAGTAACAGTATAAACTTGGATGTCAAACGGACTGGGATTGAAATTAAAAGGCACCAAAATTTCTTTCATGTGTAGTTAGGATCTGCTGTTAACCAGCAAGGGTGAAGGCTCAGAAGTAAATGGGGGCGGGGGATGAGCAGGGCCTTGATGTTCTGTAGAGACTTGCCCACGGACGGTTGGGGGGCTGCGCCTAGGCATTCCTCATAAGCCTACTGGAACAGAAGAGAAAGAAAAGATGAGAAAGAACATTTTGGGGCTAAAAATTGTATTTGTGACACTGACTTAGAAAGTATGGTTCTCTTCGCTGTACTCTAAGAAGGTGGGATGCACGGGGAGGGTCCAAGGTCTCTCAAACGCCATCTCAGCCATGAGTCCCCCGGCCTCAGCCACCTCCTTGTCTCTGGTGAAGATGCTTACTCTGTCATCTTGAGGCACGGTCACCTGTATATCTATATCCTCTCTTCTGACCACAAGCCCTTGGGAAGTAAGTCACAGAATTAGTCATCTGTGCCCTTCTGCAGTTTAGCTGGTGTCTTTTGAGGAAATAGATTCAGCATAGTATATCATTAATTAATAGGTAAAGCAGCACTTGGATAAACCAGCAGAAACACTCCTGAAAGGGACACAGAGCCAATTTATTCACTGAGCAGAGGGTTTGAGATTTAGTCGCTCACTTCATTAGGGTATCTTCTAATATTTGAAAGGTGATCAGCAGAAATTAAGTTAATTCATCCCGGAATAGTCAATTTGTTGTATAACTGAGCTTCACAGAGGACGTCAAACGTATACGGCTGCACTCTGAAGACAGCATGGTATTGGGGAAATAGTTTGCTTTTTGTAATTGTTTCCCTCATAAATAGCACAGCCTCCAGTCCAGATAGTCCCAGATGTTGCTCAAAAGACAGTGCCCTGGGAAGGCAGGCTGCTCCTTCCAACACAGCCAGTATTTTTTAAAATAAGTTTTTATTTTAATTCCAGTATAGTTAATATACAGTGTAATATTAGGTTCAGGTGTATAATATAGTGATTTATCACTTCTGTACCTCACCCAGTGCTCATCAGGACAGGTGCACTCCTTCACCCCACTGTCTATTTAACTGATCCCCCACCCCCTCCACTCTGGTCACCATCAGTGTGCTCTCTGTAGTGAAAAGTCTGTTTTTTTGGTTTGCCTCTTTCTCTTCTTTCCCTTTGTTCATTTGCTTTGTTTCTTAAATTCCACATATAAGTGAAATCATATGGTATTTGTCTTTCTCTGACTGGCTTCTTTTGCTAAGCATAATACACTCTTGCTCCACCCATTTCATTGCAAACGGCAAGATTTCATTCTTTTTATGGCTGAGTAATATTCCTTTGTATGTGAATACCACATCTTCTTTAATCACTCATCTATGGATGGACACTTGGGCTGCTTCCATAGTTTGACTCTTCTTGATAATGCTGCTATAAACATGGGGGTGTATGTATCCCTTTGAATAATTGTTTTTGTATTTGGGGGGTAAATACCTAATAGTGTAATTACCGGATCTTAGGGTAGTTCTATTTGTGACCTTCTAAGGAATCTCCATCCTGGTTTCTGCAGTAGCTACACCAGTTTGCATTCCCACCAACATTGTAAGATGGTTCCGTTTCTCCAACCCTAACCAACATCTCTTATTCCTTGTATTGTTGATTTTAGCCATTCTGACAGGTGTGAGGTGATATCTCATTGTGCTTTTGATTTGCATTTCCCTTATGATGAGTGATGTTGAGCATCTTTTCATGTGTCCATTGGTCATCTGTATCTCTTCTTTGGAGAAATATCTGTTCATATCTTTTGCCCACTTTTAATTGAATTGTTTGTTTTTGGGTGTTGAGTTGTATCAGTTCTTTATGTATTTTGGATACTAACCCTTTATCGAGTATGTCATTTACAAATATCTTCTCCTATTCAGTAGGTTGTCTTTTGGTTTTGTTGGTTATTTCCTTTGCTGTGCAGAGATTTTTATTTTGATGAAATCCAAATAGTTTATTTTTGCTTTTGTTTCCCTTGTCTCAGGAGACGTATCTAGAAAAATATTCTAAGGCCAATGTCAGAGAAGTTATTGCCTGTGCTCTCTTCTAGGATTTTTTTATGGTTTCCCATCTCACACTTAGGTCTGTAATCCATTTTGAATTTATTTCTGTGTATGGTGAAAGAAAGTAGTCCAGTTTCCTTCTTTTGCATGTTGCTGTTCAGTTTTTCCAACACCATTTGTTGAAGACACTATTTTTTCCCCATTGTATATTCTTTCCTGCTTTGTCAAATATTAATTGACCATTTAACTGTGGGCTTATTTCTGGGTTTTCTGTTCTGTTCCATTGATCTATGTATCAATTTTTGTGCCAGTATCATACTGTTCTAATTACAATGGCTTTGCAATGTAACTTAAAGTCTGGAATTGTGATATCTCTAGCTTTGTTTTTCAAGATTACTTTGGTTATTCAGGGTCGTTTGTGGTTCCAAACAAATTATAGGATTGTTTGTTCTAGTTCTGTGAAAAATGCTGTTGGCATTTTGATAGAGATTGCATTAAATGTGTAGATAGCTCTGGGTAATATAGACATTTTAACAATATTTGTTCTTCTAACCCATGAGCATGGAATATCTTCCCATTTCTTTGTGTTGTCTTCCATTTCTTTCATCACTGTTTTACAGTTGTCAGAGTACAGGTCTTTCACTTCTTTGGTTAGGTTTATTCCTAGGTATTTTATTACTTTTGGTGCAATTGTAAATGGGATTGACTCCTTAATTTCTCTTCTGCTGCTTCATTATTAGTGTATAAAAATGCACAGATTTCTGTATATTGATTTTGTATCCTGTGACCTTACTAAATTCATTTATCCGTTCTAGTAGTTTTTTGGTGGGATCTCTGGGGTTTTCTATATATGTTACCATGTCATTTGCAAGTAACAAGAGTTTTACTTCTTCCTTACCAATTGGGATGTCTTTTATTTCTTTATGTTGTCTGATTTCTGTGGCTGAGACTTTCAGTACTGTGTTGTAAAAATGGTAAGAATGGACATCCCTGTCTTTTTCCTGACCTTAGGGAAAAAGCTCTGTTTTTCACCACTAAGGATGATCCTGGCTGTGGGTTTTCCATATAAGGCAGCACAAGCAGTGTTCAATTCCATCCTATGAACCTAGAGGACTTAGAACATACCTATGGTATATCAGACTTATGTGTCATCTGACTTAATCTTTGCAACATTTCTGCAAGTTAGACACTAACACACTCATTTTCCAACTGTATAAAGCAAGGATTTGAGTCTGGATATGGCTTACTCCAAATACTAGGCATGACATATATGTTCTTAAATATCATAGTGTAATGGACAATTGTGCAATGAAAACCACAGACGTTTATGGAAAAAAAAAGATTAGGGGTGTAATTTTCAAAAACTTTATCGTTGACACATTTTTATAAAGGATGGGAATGTAATAAAATGTTAACACAGTTTTTCAAACTTTAGATGGTTAAGAAATGCATGAGTATTACAATTAACAGGACGTGTCTTTCAGGATACCTCACCTACTGGTGAGCTGGGTGCTGAGGGCTTGGTGTTGTAAAGAGGTGGAGGGGACTATCTGAGACAGAGGGTGGGTTGTGAAGCCAGGTGGAGCTGGGGTTCCTACAACACAGGTGGTGAGCCAGGGAGCGGGTAGCTTCGAGGTGTGTGTGCATGTGTGCACATGTGTATTCACACGAGGCCATCTTCAGCCTGATACTGGCTTTTGAAACCCTCAAATGTTTCCTGCAGAGGAAATCATGCATAAGCAAACACCAAGTTTACATTATCCTCAATATATCAATTTTATTAGAAACAATTCTCAATATCAAAACCATCATTATAGGAAAAGTGAGTGTATTTACTCGAAATTTCCCTGCCTGGGTGCCTTTGTACCCGAGCAGTGCATAATTGCCCACGAGTGCATCTGCACATACATCTCCTTGGATGCTCACTCCAACTCTGGTAGGCAAGAGAGCTCACTCAGCAAACGTTTAGGATCAGGGATGTTCCTAGACCTAGTAGGTCCCTCAGCTGGCAAGTAGTCAGGACTGGAACTCATATCTTTGACTTCACAGCTACAGAATCACCCTATTAGCCCATCAAGATCTGAGAAGAACAATCTTAATAATAGAAAGTATGTTCTGATTATTTGTAGCCAACAGAAGATCAAGACTTCGAGAATGTGGGTCCACGGAGAAAAGAAAGCTAGCTGGTGCCCCGAGCTTATTCACAGCATGCCAAGCGTTTCTCTGGGTGTGTGTGTGTTCATGGTCACTTGATTCTCCATTTTTGCTTACACACACAAGAGGCTTAGGGAAATACACAGAGGGGAAGCCATCTCCCCACTGGTAGACTTGGGAAAGGCTCCCATTACCACCCGCAGCAGTGGGGTCCTGCTCCTTCTCCAGGCTCTCGGGTGGGTGCAGAGCTGGAGCAAGTCTGCACAGGTACAGGGGAGAGGGAAGACAGATTCGGATCGGCCCCCAGAGCCACACCTGGGATGATTAGCTGGATCGGGAAACGCATAGGTAGGTGAGGGCAAGATACGGAAACAACTACTCATCAAGGTTGTGGGATTCTGAGTCTGGACCAAAGATCAGAAGACACCCAAGACAGAATCTTAGGAGACCTGAATTTAATGAGTGGGTGACCAGGGCGGTCAGTAAAGGAGTAGAGAGTTGGAATAGCCATCAGCTGTCTGATGGAGAGCAGTAGCTCAGACCTCTCTCCTTCCTCTGATACCGCATTTCGTGCCACCATTACCTCCCCCAGCAAGTGGGACTGAGGACAGATGTCCTGAGTGAAGGTCACAGCACTGGGCACTCGAGGTGGACCATGCTGGACATGGCTCCTCCTCAAGGAGAGAGGACACAGCTTCTGGCAAGAGCAAGTATTCATCAGGCAGAAGGATGGTGCTAGCAGCGTGATACAGACACAAAAGTTTGTAGGAACTCTATGGAGAGAAAGTCTCTTCCTTGGAGCAGTGCCCTAGGCATTTTGGAGGAGGCAGGGATGGATTTCAAAAGGCAGAGGTGGAAAGACACAACTCTAGTGAGGGATTGGGGATGGGATGAGTCTAGAAGATGAGGAACAGTAGTGTCGAGGAGATCACTGACTGATCATCAGGCTAGTTCGAGGGGACAGGGTCCCCTCACATCATAGTTACGTGATGGGGAGCACTCACAAGGAAATGGCCTGCTCACCACTGGGAACAGAGCCCTGTATTTGGGATGTAGGTGGTACCATGGGCTGAACTGTGTGCCCCCCAGATGCATATGTCCTGACCCCCAGTGCTCGAGACTGTGACTTTATGTGAGGACAGAGTCACTGCAGACGGCATTAGTGAGGGCACCGGAGGCCCTAATCCAGCATCACTGGTGTCCTCCTCAAAGGGGAAATGCACACACAGGTTCATTTGCAGAAGAAGGGTGATGTGAAGATGGCTGTCTACCTGCCAGGGAGGGAGGCTGGAGCAGCCTCAGAAGGAACCAATCCTGCCCAAACCTGTGTCTCAGACTCCCGGCCTCCGAGCTGTGTGGCTTCCACAGCCCCCGGGTGCTTCTGTTGGGCGGGGGAGCTGACCCAACACCACTCACTAGGCAGCCCCTTCCCCCACATTCTAGGCGCCAGGAAGGACAGTCGGCCAAGGTCAATAGTAAAAGAGAGGCTCTGGGAGGGACCGCCAAGGCAGGGTGGGGAGGAGGCTGGTGGAGGGGAGGTGCCAGCAGTGTCCCTGGTTTGGGGCCCAGGGGTGCACTGGGGAAAGGGCCAGCTTGTGTGCGGATGTGACCAATGCCCTAGACGTTGGCTGGAGCAGGAGCTGGCGCCAGCATGGAGGTCCCTGGCGGGTATCTTGCTAAGTGAGGTCAGTCGGAGAAGCCAAGTGCCCTACGACTCCACCCACAAACACCAAACACACCAGAGACAGACTCACAGATACAGGGGCTGGGGGCATGGGCCACATCGGGGCAGGGGACCAAGAGCACTCGTCTGACCAGAGTAATGCAGTCCCGGGCATGGCAGTGAGGCTGGCCCTGGGAGAGGAGGGCGGACACTGCAGGCGGGAGGCGGGAAGGACCCCGGCAGGTAGACGTGGGGCCCGGCTGGCCGGACCCGAGGCAGAGACTCGGCGGGTGCACGGAGCCGCCTGTGCTCGCTCAGCAGGAACATGCTGACGCCGTCAGAACCGAACCGTCCTCGCCGACCGACCGGCCGGGGCCCGTCCTCAAGTGCGGGTGCATCTGGAGCGGCGCCTGGGGGGGAGGCGGAGAGAAGCTCTGGGACGGATGCTGTCCTCCAGTGCCAAGTGACATCGGGAGGGCGCGCCGCCTCTGCCGGCAGACACCATGTGGAGGACGCCTTCTCTGTGGGACACCCGGGGCACACGAGCCCCGCCTGGCACCCCCCCCCCGGGCCCTTCCTTCCGCCACGATCTGACCTGTGACTGGCGGCGTTCACGTTTCTGACCTCCCATGGCCGGTGTTCTCCAGGGCCCGGGGCCTCCTCTCTGGCTGCCCAAAGCCGTGGCCGGGGAAGCGTGGGGGGCACAACCCCAGGTCCACAGTGCCCCTGGACGTTGCCGTCTCCTCCGCTGGCTATCTCTGCTGGGTGGCTGGCAGCCCCATTTTCAGGTAGGAGAGGCCAGTGGAAGATGAAAGGCCACACAGTGGGAGGTGAGAGCGCCAGCCGGAGCCCGGGCAGCCCCCCTGAGCCTCCAGGACGCGGGCCCATAGCTCAGACCAGGAGTCTGGAACACCCCGCATGCTCAGAACCTCTGGGACACTGGCACCTGCCTGGTCACCTGCCGCCCGGAGACTGGACCCGACTGCCGAGTGGGGATGAGGACCCCCAGCAGCTGGGGGACCTGCTCCCCCTGTCCTTTGCACACCCCACTCCCCAACTGGTGAAGGGCGGCTGGCAGGGTGGAGGAGCCCATGGGCTTCACCTTCTCATTACCACAGACTTTACTGAGGTTTGAATAACTGATTGACATTAGAGCTTTGCATTTTTGAATGTGCCTTTTACCGAAAAGTTCCTGAAGTTGACGGAATGTGTTGAGGAGGGATCATTTCTGGGTGTTCTTCAGTGGCTCTGGGGCAGCGTCAGCAGCTCTGGGAGGACGGGTGAGCTGTGGGGCCACAGCAGAGAAGCAGCCGGCCAGGAGACCAAGCAGTGTCCCTGCTCCACGTCTGGTGGCTCTGGGGCTGACATACCACGCACACCGCATGCTTCGCTTTAAAGGTTCCTGCACTTAGCTAAACACATCTCTGTACTGCTTTATTCAGGGAATTTAAAATTGGTGCGAACATCTTGGTTTGAAGTGGTGTCTGCACTTACTATGGCAACATCCCACTGGCAGAGGATGTAAGAGTTACTGGCCATTAGCGCGATTCTGTAGGCCTTTTCATGTGCTTCCCCAAACGCTGTCATGCGTGGCTTCCAATTCCCAGGTCAAAGCTGAACTCAGACCACATCTGCGAGGACCCAGGGGGACTCACAGGCAGAGGGCCTGTCACCCAGGTCCCTTGGCTCACGGCTGCTGACCGGAGTCCTCACACACACTAGACTGACGATCTCTGCAGATGGTGGCAGGAGTGTGGGAAGGAGGGACAGCTTGACAGCGTCCTCCAGCCCCCAGATATTGGTTTGGAGGTCCCCATGTGCCTCTGCCTGACATGCGTGGTTTTAAAAAAATATGTGCACCTCTCAACCCCCCACACAGTTATATCCTTTGGGGCAGCAACTGTTCTCACATTGTCCGTCTTGCCGCACTCTCCATCTCAGAGGCGCCCACTCAGCCTTTGCTAATCGATGTGTCCCTTTGTATTGAAGGACAAGGCAGAAGGATAGGGCTGGGACATCCAGGTGTAGTCTTTCCGTGTGTACCCATGTGGCCTGCGGGCACATGACATTCACACCCGCAGGAGGGTCAGTGTTTCGGGTGAGACTGCTATTCATGCTCATAGGTGACCCCAGGTCTCACCTCCAAAGAACCTAGCTCCCTCCTCTCAGTCACTGTACCCCCACCCCCCGCCAAGCTGGAGCTGTGTCTGCTTCTATCTCTCAGAATTCTCTAGTCTTGCCATGTTAAAAACGCCACATAGCATGCTCACAACATCACGGTTGCACCTGGGGCTCCTCACTGCTACCAGCTGCCCTCTGCACATGCTGGCGAAGGTGACTGCTATAATGTCACTTCAATGTAGGAATCACCTCCCTCTTATCACCTCTGGGTGCTGGGTCCCCACCTCACCATTTTGGAATCATCCATGGGTTTTTATAGGTGATGAAGATAGCTGGATGTATGCTCAGGTGTGTAGGTGACTACTCTGTGAGCCTACAGTTGCCGGCACTTGCCACAGGAATGGGTCATCTAGGACACTTGAACTCAGATACAGCAAGTGCTCAACCCAGAGTTCATCCATGGAAGGTGGCCAATTGGATCTCAGTACCTGCCTGGAGTCTGGGTTTGCTAATGATCGCACACGTGGTGTAGGGGCCTGGATAAAGACTATGTGGATGTGAAGGAGGAGACAGCACCAATACAAGTTCAGTTACCCAGTCTGCAATTCCCTTTTATTTGAAAGAATCCCCTCAAATACCTAGAACAGGTATAGAAGATGCCAGCATCCTTGCACATCCCCAGAACAGCCAGGAAACCTGAGTCATGTTCTTTCAAACTTGCTCTGATGATGACTAATAGTTGTTTTAAAATTATCCCACAATAAGAGGCTCAGTGACCATCTGTGTGCCAACCTCTTTATGTGACCAGTGGTTTTGTCCCAGCTGACTGTTCACAGCCCAGTGGATTTTTCTGGGACCCCAAAGATGGTTGTGAGAACCAGCGCACAGAAGCCCAGGGTGTGAGCTGGCACACGGCAGTGCCTCTTGGGGCCTGGGGACTCAGTGGTGCGGGGGGTGGGCAGCCGGTCCTCGGAGAGCCATTGAGGACACCGGGTCTGGGAAGCAGGGAGTGGGGCTGAACAGTCACGGCAGGTAACAGAGCACTGCCATCCACAGTGGGAAAAAATAATTGAATTCTTTCAAACTTTTTTCCTAGTTCAATCCCTGGAGATTCTCCTTTCAAGAGAAAAAGAGAACACTTCCCCCACACCCGCCATCTGACCATCAGTGTGCCTCACTTTCATCTGGGGTGGAACTGGCTGCACATCGACACAGGAGCATCCATACAGCCTTGGCCAGCATACGCGGAGCGCTCTCCTCACCTGCATCATCTCGTCTGTTCCACACAGCCACCCCGGGGCACGGGCCTTCGTCCCCATCTTACAGATGAGACACATGAGATGCAGGGAACTTAAACAACCTGCCTAAGGTCACAGGGTCAGGAAACAGCTGAGCTGGAGTTGCAGCTTCACAGTGGAAGGGAAACAGTGAGTGTGTCCTGGGGCATAAATGGTTCTGCACTGCTAGACATGTACACTTGGAGGACTCTCTGGTCACATCATAAATCCTATACATGTGGCGCTTACATAGACATCATATAGACAGGTGGCTTAATTAATGGATGGGTTGGCTGAACCCCCAAATTACCCAGTTTTACTTCCGACTGAACCACTTTCTGTCTCTATGTAAATGAAAACATAATTAGAGACTGTAAGTCTGGCTTCATCAGTGTGAGCGAAAGTCAGGGTGTGAGAACCTATGACTTCAGATAGTGTATTCTAATTTGTACAGATCACTTAGAGGTAACTGCATTATCCTTTCTGGTTCAAGATGAAGAAGGCAATTACCCTCCTTATGGAAGTCTGAAAGTTTAAATAAAATGATTAGAATTCAACAAGCTAATAATAAATCAAAGTCCGCCACGGCACTCAGTATTTTTCCTACCAGTTATTTTCAGGATAGGATCACCCAGAAGCGTGCTTCGGTCCTAGAAGATGATTATAAAATTCTGTCGCATTGGCTCACACTTAATGACTCTTGCCAGAAGGACTTTTGGTTCTATCAGATCTGAAAAGATGGGCAGTTGGACTCTGCCTCTTGCACCAGGAATGCATTGCCTCCAGCCATCTCGCCTTGGAACACAATTCTGGGAAACACACGGTTTTCATGAATGCCAAGGAAGATAATCCTAGAAGGATTAATGCTTTCTCTCATTATTTTTAACTTCCTTGGATGATATCCTCAAGTAGCCTACAAAGGACATCACAGCAAGCCATGACCCTGAGGTGGGGATGTTTCCCCCAATGGGTGCTCACCAAAGACCAGGTGGGCAAAGATTGCGAGGCAGTGAGTACCTTTAAGATGAAGCATATGAGGCTCAGATGAATGAACTTGTAATATTCCCTTGGGCTTTTGGATTAAATGCAGACTTTAATAATTACTCTAATTACTCCTGTTGTGATTCTACCTTTGGATCCACATCAAACAAACATATAGCAATGATGGTACTTTCATTTGGCCCACTAGGTCTAGGAAAACTGACCATCATTATTTCCTTCTTACACAGTTGTGCCTGTAAAACAAGGCCAGGGATAAAACATTATTTTTATTTAGTGGTGAACATGAACTTAGCACCTAACGATACAATTTACTTTTACACAGAATTTTAGTGCACGAACTATTCTGAAAGCCTGTGTGACACTGTCCACCTCGGAGTTAATAATGCAGCCCATTGATCCTGCAGGTAGCAGGGGTGGGAGTTTCCCACAACGCAGAGCTCCCTTTGTCCCCACTCACCAGGTTATTAAAGCTGATACACCCTTTGTGGTCTAGCATACTTGCAGAGCTCTCTTCCCGGAAATAGCTTATTACAGTTATCATTTTTCACCACGGCCAAAAATGAGAGATGGTTGTGTGTATGGGTGTGAATCAAAAGGTGTCCAGTGACCCTGAACTTCTCCCATCTCTCTCCTCCATTCACCCTGTCGCTGTGGCGACTGAAGTGGCCTCCCAAGCTCCCTAGCTGTGTGACTGAGCCAGTGTCCTCATCTGCAACTGAAGGTACCAGTGGCACCTGCTTTGCTGAGCTGGGGTGAGAACCAAAGGAGAGACTAAGTGTTTTTCCAAACTTGCTAGATCACCACAAATAACGCAGGTGCTTCCTGGGGGATGTGAAGGTCTTAGCGTGGTAAGGGTGAGACTCTGTATGTGAATTAAGCACTAGGAGGAGTCCACAATCGAGAACGTAGCAGAGCAGCCTTTCAGGAGACAGAGCTGGGGTCGGACAGGATGAGTGTACACTGGGAGTCCCTGTCAGGACAGGAGGGAGTGGGGAGCTGACCGCTCATCTCTGTGTGGGGGCTTGTCCCTGTGGAGGCACATTGAGGGGAGGCTGGGTTCTGACGGGAAGATGCTGCTGGAAAAATTCAGATAATGGGCTCCCCATGAAGGATGGGAAGAGAGTGGGGAGACCTCAGAGTGTCAGGCGGGCCCTGGTCTGTGGCCACTGCCAGGGGGGCAGGCAGACCCTTCAGCAGGAGGCAGGGGATGCTCTTGGACAACTTCACGTAAGGCAGCTAGAGCCAGATGATGATAATCGCTTCCCGGGGTTGGGGGGAGCCCCTAGAGCCTCGGTTTTCCTCCTGGCTGCCCAGCAGCATCACTTGAGGAGCCTTCACACCCTGCAGGGTCTGGCTTAGTGAGACTGCTCAGGACTCCCCGCTGCGGAGCTCGGTAACTGCCCTGGATGTCGCATAGGCTGGAGAGTCTCAACCCCAGAGTCCACACTACGTGGAAAGTTCAATGTCGCTGACCTCGTTGTCCAGCTCTGTCCCGTTCTCCAGGCCATCTCTGTGCTAACAGACAACCAATATCTCCCATTTTCCCTCATACCACCCATAACGTGGCTTCTCTTGGAAACACCGCGAGACTGCCGACTTCTTTCAGGGAAAAAGTCACTGCAAACCACCAAGTAATTCTGTGATGAAACCAAAGGCTGGATCAGTGGCCACTGTCACCAGGATTTTTAGGATGAGCCTCGGGTTCATTGAGGCCTGGTTGGGCCTGTTCAGAGGACGCCACAGAATAGTCATGCATGGTGATCTCCCCTGGTGCACTTCATGACATTCATCGTTTCTGAACAGAATGTTCTCTGCTGTTTCGGGAGGTGAACTGCGTCCCTTCCAAATTCGTGTGTTGAAGTCCTGACCTCCAGTATCTCAGAATGTGACCTGATTTGTAAGTTTTTTTAAAGACTTTATTTATTTGAGAGAGAGAGAGAGGCAGCGTGTGCGCACAAGCAGGGGGTGGGGGGTGGGAGTGGATTCCCCACTGAGCAGGGAGCCCGACATGGGGCTCGATCCCAGGACCCCGAGATCGTGACCTGAGCCAAAGGCAGACAGTTAATTGACTGAGCCACCAGGAGCCTCAGAATGTGACCTTATTGGGATAGAGGGCCTCTATAGATGGGATTAGTTAAGGTGAGGTCACGAGGAGGTAGAGTGGGCCCCTAATCCAGTATGACTGTCCTCTGAAGAAGACCAGGCAACCACAGTGTGACACTGGCAGAGAACGGAATGCTGCTCCCATGAGCTGAAGAGTGCCAAGGCTGCCAGTGGCCACCAGAGGCCTGGGGAGCCTGGAGGACATCCTCCCCCATGGCCTCAGAGGAGCGGGCCCTGCCAACACCTTGTCCGGGACTCCCGGCCTCCACACTGTGAGACCACTGGGGTCTGTCATTGAGGTCGCCTGGCCTGGGCTGCTCCATCATGGTCGCCCCAGGAATCTAACACATGCTCTCACCTCGCCTTATTTTTTTCTTTTTTCTTTTTTTTAGATTTTTTGCGTTTGGTTGAAACAAAACGGAAGACCTATGCTATCCATACAACAGATTAGCATGGCTGGATTAGGTTCAAAGCAAAATGGTTCAGTAAGATGAAGTTTATGGTATGGATACAAATAGAAATAACTCGTCTGAAGATGGGTTTCTTTCCTGTTAGTTATTCTGAGTGACAGGAGGGATCATCAGGTGCTAACACCACAGCAAGTGCAGGAGGGCAGGCTGAGCGGGCACTGTGCTGGGTGGTCGTGTCAGAGACTGTGCGTGTGCACACACACATACATGTCATGTAAGTCCGTATGTAGCGTGTGTATCACTCAGTACTATTAACCCTAACGTTACTCCTGTAGGCTACCAGTCACTGAATACACAGAGAAGACAGAGAAATTTAAAATAACAATCTGACCCAGGTACCAGAGGTGGACGCTCTGTAAGTGGTGGAAAAATCAAAATAAGAGATATTCATTTCTTCTCTGCCCAGGAGGTCCATGAGGCCGCAGAGCATCTGAACCCAGTGCAGGAAGGCCTGTGCAGAGGTCAGGTTCAGCCCCTGAGGTGTGCAGGTAAGGAGTGGAGCCCAAGGAGCTGGCCCAGTGGCCAGCCCCTGCCCTGGGCATGCCCTGCAGCATGAGCCCCTGCTTCCCCAGGGCAGCCTCGCTTCTGAGACTGGACAGGAAAACAGATGGAGAGCACGGATTCATGTGATGGTCAAATGAGAGTTTCCTAGATGACCAGCTAAGCCTTCCTCAGAGAGTGGCTGAGGGTCCCCAGCCTCCAGCTATGGATACCTCAGTCCCACTGCTCGTTCTACTCTGGTCCCTTCTTTGTGTCCATTCCCAGACCATGCCCCTATGCCCGCTTCACCTATGCAGATGTTGGACATTTATTCACGCCAGCCTGCTTGTTCTACCCCAGTGGCAATCTCCAGGAACCTCCACAGAGCACTGGAAATCCCTTGGAGTTGGAACTCCAGCCAGGACCTCAGCGGGGCCACCCCCATCCCGGCCTCCCCTGACTTCCCCAGCACAGAGCTTCTCTAGACTGACGTGCAAGCCTTGGAGTAGGGAATCCTAAAAATGTGTAGGTCTGAACCTGAAGCCTGGAACAAAAAGCAGACACATACTTCGCTGTAGGGCCAGGGTTGTCGAGTGGCTTCAGAGTCCTCTTTCTTGCACGAAAAACTTGTACCCATCGTGTATCTTCTATGTTTCTTTAAAATGAAACCATTAAAACCACAACATTCAGCATTCTGAATGTAGGGCCCTAGGTTTCTATGATTTTCCCTAGTAGCTGACTCTGGTCTCACCCATGGGTGATTCTGTATTTTTATTTTATTTATTTATTTATTTATTTATTTATTTATTTATTTATGTATTTATTTATTTTGATTCTGTATTTTTAAAAACAGCTTGCTCTTAGGTAGTCTTTCCAAAATATTCTATTTTGTTTTCATAGAAAAACCAAGTCTTTTTTTTTTTTTTTTTTTTTTTTGCACTCGTATTTCAGCGGCTCACACAGTATTTGGTTAAATCACAAATCATTACAGCCGCGATTGCAAATAGCATAAAAATGGCCTTGGAGTAGTACAAGTGTGTGTCCTTGTGCTTCACTGAGGAAGGGGGCGGTTGGGGCACACTGGTTAAGGTGAGGTGGGCTCACAGGGCTTCTTGGGCCACCAATGCCTTTGGGGCCAACCCCATTTTCCCTCCTTCCGTGCCCACACTCTACTCTCAGATGCTGCCTCCTCTTCAGTTCTCACCACTCCAGAGGGTAGTGGGGGTGGGAGACATTGGTTAAATGGTGCAGACTTTCAGTAGGAGACGGACAAGTCAGGATCTAATGTGAATATGGCGGCTTTTGTTGATAACACCGATGTATGGCTGAAATTGTTGAGAGCAGGACTTGCATATTCTCACACAAAGAAGGTAAGGATGTGAGGTCTTGGATGTGGCAGTTAACGAGTTGGGAGGACCCTTTCACAATGTATAATCTATCAAGTCACCACGATGTACACTTTAAATATCTTACGATTTTGTCAAATCTACCTCAATAAAACTAAAAAGACAATGGCAGGTGGACTGCAGGGCTCTTGGCTACCTTCTCGTCTGTGCCACTGGAACACTAAAAGGTCACTGACACATTCTGGATGTTTCTTCATTCCGTATCCATTCAGTCTCTCCCTGAATTCTCAATCCTTGAACAGAGTCAGCCGATTTTAGTTCTGGATACAGTTTTTGCCACCAACAATTCTTGCCTAGGCTAAGCAGGATCTTTGACCGGGGTGATGGGAGGGGAGAGGAGATCATTTTTGGGGAAAGAACAAATGGCTTCACCAGAGTTTCTTATACTATGTTTGGCAGAAAATGATCAAAGGGGTGAGTGCAAATCTCATGAAATGGAAACTTAAAACTCACTGTCCCGGGCACCTGGGCGCGTGGCTCAGTGATTGAGCATCTGCCTTTGGCTCAGGTCATGATCCCGGGGTCTTGGGATTGAGTCCTGCAACAGGCTTCCTGGAAGGAGCCTGCTTCTCCCTCTGCCTGTGTCTCTGCCTCTCTCTGTGGGTCTCTCATGAATAAATAAATAAAATCTTAAAAAACAACAACAACAACAACAACAAAAAACTCACTGTCTCTGGTAGATCTACAGGCCAAAGCAGGAAGTCACAGACCAGAGTGCATTCCTTACCCTGCAACTCACACTCATGGTGCTCATGCACACCCTGTCCATTGTGTTTCTTTTTCTTTTGTTATGGTAAAATATATGTAACATTAAAATTAGTCATTTTAAATGTTTGTATCTGGGGGCATCCCCAGTGGTGCAGCGGTTTAGCGCCGCCTGCAGCCCGGGGTGTGATCCTGGAGACCCGGGATCGAGTCCCATGTCGGGCTTCCTGCATGGAGCGTGCTTCTTCCTCTGCCTGTGTCTCTGCCTCTCTCTCTCTCTGAATAAATAAATAAATCTTTAAAACATGTTTTTATCATTAACATTAAAAAACATTAACATTTTTTTTTAATTCAGTGGTATTAACTACATTCCCAATGTTGCATGATCACCACCACTATTTCCAGAACTTTCCATCCTCCAAATAGAAATTCTGTGCCCATTAAGCAAGGACCTCTCCTTTCTCTCTCTCCCCACCTGGAGCCCCATCTCCTTTTAGATTTGATGAGACTCCCTAGTTTTTCCTCCTGACGTATTTTGACCTGGCCAGTAATTTAACTAAGCAATAAATGCTCCTTGTTTTGTGGTTAACACCAAAGAACCTTCATTGTATATGCATGTCTTATGCAATAAATGAATTCATGAAAATCGTCTTCCTGGGTTTATTGAGATCGAATAATGTTATAAGTTATCTGGTGAAAATGCAGTGAGTGGGTGATGGGAGGGGTACAGGAGATAACAGTTTGAAAATACTGCATGTGGTTACCAATTTAGATTTTACACCTTGGATTTTCCTAAGGCAAAATTCACATATATCATTACAAAATTTTTATATCCGGGAAAAATTGCCATCATTTTCCTCGGGTATTAAAGTACTTTATTTTATGGCCACCAAGGGTGTTTGATAAATTTTAGTTTGGTTGAATATATTGCCATCTTGAATTCTTTCTGTTGCAGCAGATTTCCTCAAATCATATGAACCCTTCCATGATAACTCCACCCCATTCAGAACTGATTTATTCTGGGTAGGAGAAAGTTCCTGCCAATATTAGAAATTTGAGATCATCAAATAAATACCAATGAAAAAAATAAATGTTTCTGGAATTGTACTAAGCTGTTATCAAAACAATAACAGTGGTGATAAATGTTTTAGAGATTGAGCACTAGGGATTTTTAAGACATTCATTATATGCCAATCTCCGTAAGCGACATCTAACAAATGCAAACATCTTTAAAAGCAAATAAATACGTTTAAAAGTATAATTTCTTTTAGCCTGCACACTGATTTTTCAAAACATTTCTCATAAAATAAAATCCCATTTGAAGATGTATATATTCCATCAGACTTTGAGAAGGAAAGGGGATATATCCGTGTCCTTTATCATGAGGAAGATACCAAGCTGGCCATAATCCTAAAACGTATACAGCGTGACAACACGGATTCTTGGAGGCGCTCAGAAAGAGCTTGGATCCTGGGAGCAAAGAGTATGCTTCCAGAGTATAATCCGACTGATACAGTGTTCTTTGCTAAAGGCTGTGAGGTCTTGGCCTAATAAGCATAATCTCATTACACTGCAAATAAAAGTTTCCTATTTATCTCCAGATTTCAAATGAATCTAATAAGGCTTATGATACAGCCACCCAATACCCTAATCATATTTCTGCCTATCTAAAAGCAATCAGTAATTGTGTTACAGCAGAACGTGCTGACAATACCTCTGACACAGAAAGGAGAATGAGAGCCCAGCTGTACTAATTAAATTAAATGCTAGGCTGATGGAATACATTTGCTGAAGCCGGGAGAGTATGGGTGCAGAATTAATAAGCATTACGGCTCAGAGCGGGAGATGATATCATAATGGATGCACGGTTTTGATGTTGAGAGCCTCATTCAGATTCAATGTACCATAATGTACGGACCTGACAGCTGCTTACAGAGGTGCAGAGCCTTGAACAAATTGCACAGGAACTTTCTCGTTTCCATGCTCCTCGCTGAGGGACACCACATCTTGCTTTGCCCCGCAGCCTAAACCCCAGCCGGGCCGTGCTACCAGGAGGGGAGGCGCTCTCCCAGCCGGGCGCCCGGCCTGGCCAACTCTCCTCTCTCCCGGCTCGCCTCGGAAATCTGGGTGTCCGCCCTCCCTCGCTTTTGGATTGAGACGACTGATGGCCCGGCGTCACGACGACGACGGGTGGGACCAGATCACGTTAGAGTTAGGTTTTCCTGCGGGCCGAGGCGGGGCAGGCGGCGAAGCGGCTCGGCGGGTCCCAGCCACGCGGCCCCCTGGAGCGAGGTGGGGACGGCGGCGGGGCGGCCTGCTGGTGCCAGCACAGCACAATCTGCTGCTCATAAATTAGCTGCGCTATCTCCCCGGCCGCAGTGCCGGAGCTGCGGTGCCAGCCGGCCGGCCGGGATTCATTATCATGAGAATTTTGACAGGATATTAAATTTACTAATCCTGAACTTTCCGGACTGACCCTAACTGGGAACAGACAATGCTGGTGTCTGCCAGGAAAACATTTTCTCTGTTTTCTTCCTTCCTCTGCCTTCAATGCTCCAGCAAGCCCACTGCAACCTCCCCTGCCCCCCCATACCCACCACCTCCAGAGCCACGAGTTCAGGCTGCGGCCGCTCGTCCCCTCGGATGTGCACGATCTCTGCGGCAGGAAATTCTAAGTGGACACGGCCCCCCTCCCTTTGTGGGTAGGTGTTTGCAAAACCGAATTCCTCACGCTCTGAATGCACTGAATGGCATCGAGGGTAATGGGTGGGTCTGTGGGGCGCACATGACGGGATGTCTGTGATTTCATACGGTTCAAGTTTGACGCACGTGACTGACACACAGAGACAGACCAGCACATCGGACACGGCCTGTGCCCCATCCTGCACGTACGCGCACGGTGCACACGTGTGCACACATGCTCCCTGGCCCTGACACCGGCTTGCACCGCTGTAGTCACCTGTAACACACCCCAGGGATATGCAGCCCACGCGGACTCCATCGACAATGATCCTGGAGAGACCCACACACACTCGTGTTTGCTCGCAGCTTCCTGCCTCTCTGTCTGCACGTTCTCACTGCCCCGCAAATCAGACACCGCACATATGTTGTGATAGCAACTGTTACTCTTTGTTTATTCTGTCTATAAATAACCCACGTCAGACCCTGTGAATATTTTTAGAAAGTTTCGGGCATCGCAGCAGAATCCGGCATCTTGCCCATTCATAAGCTTTCTGTGCTCCAGGAAAACAAAACGCGCCACAGATTTCCACTGACATTCTGCCAGTGTGGTATCTAAATAATTCAGCACTAAAATCTGGTCAGCGCTCCGACCTCCCCGAAAAACTCCTGCAAACATAGTGCCAATTAAGTTGCTGAAAACAGCAGATTTCCACTGATACGCCACAGATAAAGCTGACCATTAAATCCGCATTTAACGTCCAGGCAGCAGGAGCTGCTGACAGCCTGCAAAGCTTGTAATCTCATTTAACCCCTCCTGTCAGGAGCAGGCCTACCCCGTTAGCATAATGCCACCAAATTAGACCTGGCATGGCAACAAGAGAAAGAAAAACCTCTTTAGCTTAAAAGTCAGGCCACAGTGGGCAACCCTGACCTTCAGCGTGCCCCGCTCACCCACTCGGTTCTCCAGGGACCCCGGAGACATTTACCCCGAGAAAGGAAGAGAGAAGGACAGGGGTGGCGGGGGGGCCCGGCCACAAGGCACTTGGATTTCCCTGGGGGCAAATTACAGAGAATTTTCCTAGACAATGGAAGGAAATTTCACCTGGGCTTTTTCAAGTCTTTCTTTGGTAATAAAAGATGAACCCTGATGGCTCTGTTCAAACTCTTTTGGCTCAATATTTCTCTTTGCCTGCCGTGGCCTCTGACTTCGAAGCCAGGGGACGCCTCTGTTGGAACACAGAGTTCCCCACTCCATGCCTGAGACAGCGTGCATTTTAAATGAGGTCATCCTAGCTGGGGGCTGGCGCCTTCAAAGCCGGAGCTGTAACTGGCATTTACTGGAGCTCTGTTTTCATAAGGAAATCGGGCCTCTGACAGCTAGCACTCTCCACTCTCTCTTCCACCAGTCCCACTGATTTTGTCGAGTGGGTGGCGGCAGACCATGGGGCCCGGCACAGGCACTGAGGGAGGCTCTGACAGCACTCACACCGGGCTTTCCAGGCCAAACCAGAGCTACTTTTAGAGAAAGGCCCCCCTCCCCTACTCCAACGTGCGCTCTGTTTCAAAGGAAAAATCATCAGTTCTCCATTTAAAAGAGCTTCCTTCCCAAGCGTAAAGAAATGTTTCTGCTTTTTCCCCTTGAAAACGTAAAACATGGTTTCAGGCCAAAAGGTCAGAGGGACATCCTCCAAAGTTTGTGTTCGTGTCTCTACTGTGTCTTCGGACCGGAAAAGACCAGACACAGCACCACCCTCAGAAATCCTAACTTCCACTCTTCCTTCGCCTGGATTTCAAACATTTGTGGCTATGCAAATCAAAAGCTTCTAAAAGTCATGGTAGAGCTCTCAGAGAAGAGAGAGAGAGAGAGAGAGAGAGAGAGAGAGACAGGCAGAGACAGAGGCAGAGACAGAGGGATAGAGACAGAGGAGAGCTTCTCCTTCTGTGCCTGAGTGACTCACTCTCGCTCTGTAGCTCTGTAGGAAGCAGCTCAGCAAATGTATGAATAAATTCTGCTCTACAAAAAGGACAGAAAAGCCAAGATGCTTGCAAGGGGGAAACTTCTAGGCCTCCCAGAGCCATCAGCACTCAGCCCTGCGGTGCCCCCAGCCTGCCCCAGGCCACCAGGCTGCTGTGGCTGCCCCAGCGCCTCCTGTAACTCACCTTCTCCCGTTCCCAGGGCCCACGCAGCAGGAAGGGACTTTCAGTGCTTCTAGGAACCGCAGCCCTCTCCGCCGCAGACCATTACCTGCTGCAGGGGCCAGCTCTTGGGTGCTGCTGGCCGACTCAAATTCTCAATCCAACCCCCCCCCCGCCCCCGTTTTTTTGCTCCTTGACCAAAGTTAGCTGAAATCGCTAGCAGAAACTGCCTCAATGTTTCTTTCGACTTCCCAGGGCTGCAGTGGATGAAGCCCTGCCTGGCCAAGCCTTTCTGCAATGGAGTGGTTTATTTAATTTGTCAGTATAATGGGAGCGGCTGAATGAGAGACAGAGAATGCAGTGTGGTATAAAAGAAACAAAGGCTAAAAGTACCACTATTTTGATTCCCTTTTTAAAATTACTTCCAAAGTGTGGTATCTATTGTGAAGAATAATGCTGAACAAAGCACAGTGTCTTGGCAATATTCACAGAGCTTATTCACCCACAGCCAGCTCTGTCTGTACATTCAGAGGTAGAATACACTTATAAATGATGTATTGGAAGGACTATAGCTTCTATTGTGTCCCCAGTGTAAACAAAAAGGCAGACAGGAGCTGAATGGCATATGGGCAGCGAGGCCACACTGGATGCAACCATTCCCCGGCTGTGGGGAGGGAACGCTGAAATCAGCTAAAACCCCACCCGAGGATTGCCCCACTTTCTCCTCTTCATCCACTACTGGGACTGGGACCTGGAGGGATTTCCAGAAGGTTTCTCTCGGGAAGCACTGGGGATGCGCCCTGTGCCTTCACTCCCAGGTGGAAGGGGTACCTTGGCCCTTCTGACAATTTCCAGAATCTTCCACATGGAGGACCCCAGTCTCCCCGTCAGTGACAGTTTCCATAAGTCTCGGCACACTCCACGCGGCATCCTGGCACCCCGTGTAGGGGCCCAGCTATGTCTCTGCAGCAGGTGGTGTGCGCGCCCATCTGCCGGTTGGTGGGCACGGCGGTTTGGTGGACTCCTTTCTGATGGCTGCTACGCTCTTCTTCCGGAAAACGATCCCACTGCACGTGTGGGAAAGGACCCTGCTGCTTGTACTCTGGACACGTCTACTTCCCCTGCCAACACTCACGCCCACAGGAGAAACCAGCCCAGCACTGTCCCCGTGGCTCTGGTGCAGCGACGGGAAGGGTGCCATGCAGGAGCTCTGGAGACAGGCCTCCCACGGCATCCTTGGGCTGAGTCTGCACGCGCTCACCCCACACCAGCCATGCTCATGCGGGGGGTGAACCAATCTAGACCCCGAACCATGTGCCCGCTTACGGTGAGCTGTATTCGGAAACGTGAAGGCCCCAGCCCTGCCCATGCATGGTGGGCAATCTGCGTTCAGACTACTTGTCTATAGGTTTACTTTGTCATTCCAACCCTGCAAATCCATGCGCCTTACCTCAGGCTGAAAAAAAACGACAGCTCTAGCTGTTTCTCAGTATTTTTGCCCTCTATACAATTTTTTAAAAGTGTATTTTATAACTGAAAGTTTGTGCCTTTTGACCACCCTTCCCATTTCACCCAGTCCCCCTTCCAGCAATCTATTCTCTGTTTCTAGGAGTTCAGCGTGATTGGATCCCACAAATAAGAGGTGAGACAGTATCTTTCTCTGATTTATCTCATTTAGCATAATGTCTTCACGTTGTTGCAGATGGCAGTTCCTTCTAATAGTACTCCTGTGTGTGCACACCCGTCTTTGTTATCCATTCATCTGTCGGCTGGCACTCACCTTGTTTCCATACCTTGGTCATTGGGAGTAATGCTGCTATTGACGTGGAGGTGCGTATGTCTCTTTGAGATCCTGTTTTCATTTTTTTTTTTTCAAATAAATACCCAGAAGTAGAATTACTATGGCGTATGGCATTGCTATGTTTAACTTTCTGAGGACCCTCCCTTACTATTCTCCAGAGTGGCTGCACCAGCATGCATTCCCACCAACAGTGCACGAGGGCTCCCCTTTCTCTGCATCCTCGCCGACACCTGTTATCTCTTGTCTGTTACTAGCATATCGTTCAGTGTTTCGAGGCTGTGCATCCCCTTTGCCTGTCCAGTGTCCCCACCTCCTCGCCAATTTGGCTCTGTGGATGTCCTTAGCTTGGGATGACCTTTGCGTCACATTCATATTCCAGAAGTACTTCTCCCTGCAGCACCAAGAAACAATACAAATTTCAGTAACGTTGGACATTGTGACTCTGTTGCTGTGCTTCTGTGATGTAGATTTCGTAGGGAACATTTGTAAAACCATCTTTAAAATGTGTTTATTTCCCATAATAGAACCAGAAATAGGTATCAGCACTTGGGCTTCCTAAAACTAGGGTCCTTTGAACAGCTTTAAAGCCAACATTTTGGCAGATTCTGGAGAATTCGGAACATACAAAGATCACAAAACTGAGAACTTTAGTGAAGCAGTCCAAGGAACTCAGGAAAGTAGAAACTCAGGAGAAAATGAAAACTCATAGAGTCTATTGATGCAAGCAAGAGTAGACAATGAAATATAATCCACGCTGGGTTCCAGATTCCAGTCTGGCTGCGAGGGGACCAGAGTCTAGCTTCTGAGCCTCAGCTCCCTCATCCTTAGCAATGGACCCCATGGGACACTTGCTGTTCGAATAATGAGGACAGAGTGGTAGAAGGGAAACATTTAGGATTGCTGAGTCAGAGCCTGAAAATTGGGTTCACATCTGGGGCGCATCTCTTCTCAGCTGTGTAAACATCGGGGCCTTGTTGGTTGGGAAAGACAAGCAGAACCTACGACCGTGAGCCTGACGAGCTTCCAGAGCCCTGGCTCTCCTTCCCTCATGGCCCAGCATCTGTTCAGGCCTCCTCGTTATGGTCACCGTTGTAGACACTGGGCGTACAAGAAGAACCAGACCCCATCTGGGACATCATGCTGGGGAGTCATGCTGGGGCGTGCGCCCTAGTGCTCGACTCAGGACTCATTCGAGCGCATGCAGTGATATGCGTGTGGTTGTGTGATTGCAGAGGAAACGGCAGTGTTGGCCTCACCGGCAGCCCAGGAGCTCGCCGACCAGCCCTCCCACTGTCTCTCTCTCCCACTGGAGGAGATGGGGCCCCGAGAACGTGGGGTATGGAGGCTCACAGAACAGGACCTGGAGAGAATCCCAGAAATCAGCTGGTCCAATACTCCCACTTCACAGAGGGAGAAATTGAGATCCAAAGGAATTTGACTTACTCAAGACTGGGATTAGGTCTCAGATCTCTGAAGACCCCCCAAATACTTTGAAATCTTTAAATATAGTGGTTCATGAAAAGCTGTAGTAAAAGATATTAATGTAGTTACTTCAGGTATACAAACACTCCAGTAAACACCTGCTGTTGTCTATAGGAGTTTTCAATTTTGTACACAAAATTCTCAGACCTTGAATGGCTCAACAATAAATTATCGAGTGAGCGGTGACTCAGAGACTCCATGGTTTGGAGGAGCTTTCATTCATGTGGATTCCTTTCTGTTTGATAAAGATGTACCAGGTACCACCAGGTAAGCAGCTCGTGCTTCGGGCCACGCATCTGACCTCCTCCTCCCTGGCCCTCGGCTGGTCCCACGGGGCTAGTGGAGGCGGGAGGTCAGGCTCTGGCCCCTGAGTTACTTCCTCAGCTCCACCAAGAGACTTGTTTTCTAAGCACTGGGACACTGCAGATGCCATGGCCCATAAGAGGCGTAGTCTCAAATTTTTTGCTTCATTGGGTCAGTCTGAGATTCTGCAGCTGGTGCTCTGGCTGGAGGTCAGGAAGTGAGTCTAGATCTCACTTCAGGTTCTGGGGACACTGCTAGGTCCCCCAAATCCTCCAAAACTGTCTTGACAATTCATGTCTATCTGCAACACCCTCCCCCGCCCCAACTTCCACATTTCCTGGAGACACGGGACGTCCCTGTAATACGTCTAAGCAGTAGTAACCTCGGTGAGGGTAACTTTGAAATACTTATGCATTTCAGGCTCTTAGGAAGAAAGGTGCTGTCAATTCTAGGTAATTGGAGTCTATATTTGCAGGGGCGGCCCGAAAGGTCGGTGTGCTGTCATGACACACAGCCCTCTTCTCTCACTTAATCCATATTAACTTAGATCTTTCAGGCTTTCTTTTTGACTAATTTACATTATAGTCTCAACGAGGCAGAGAGTGTTAGCAGTCTATCCATCTACTCTCAAATTTTCACGTATGACATGCAAGAATCTACATTTTTGCAATGAATGCATGAGTGGTAGAATTTAGCTACCATCACTCTGATTTTGAAAGTCTCTTCAAGAGCTTAAATAGCATGATTGCTTCATGATGCATTTCCTGAATTTCATTTCACATTATTGGACTCTGGGATGCCTAGATTTTCAAACATGGATTTCTGTTTCCTGAGGAAGAGTCACCAAAGGAGAAAATCACATTATTAGCAGAGCACCCCCTGCTTTGCAGGATTAAACAGCAAACCCATTTTAAGAAATCAATTCTCCAGTCCCTAACTTTTTTTCAGCTCTTCTCACTGCCCCCCCCGCCTTTTCTCATATGCTTTAAAATTCGCTGCGGTCTTCCCTCCCAAATGCACAATATCAAAAGCTCTCTGTTCTAATCCTCTCCTGGGCTGCCTCAATTAATCACTTCTTGATTACAGAGCTTGGCGTCTTGCCCTCCTGTCCACCAATAGGCATTTTGCTTACTTGGCTTCCCCGGAGCCGAGGCCCCTCTTGTTCTGCTCTGCCGTGTGGTCCTCCTCGTCCTCAGGCTCCCATTTTCTACCCTCATTTTCCTTGTTCCCCATTTCGTATTCATTTATTTTCTCAGTCTCCTGGAAATCGACCAGCCCTCCCACATGCTCAGCGAACACTGTTGCAGGCCTGCTTGGGCCTCTTCTGATTACGTGCGGATGAGGACCTACTAGCACAAGACAAGAGCTGTGCTCGCCGGTGCTCATGGAGCTCTTCCGGTGTCCAGGGGCGGTGTCCATGCCCATATGCACGCTCTCAGGGAAGCCTCTGGAATTCCATGGAGAAAGGTGGCTAGGCACCCATTCGATGGACGAGGACCAGCGGCAGTGACCAGGTCCATGACCTGCAAGGTCCATCAGCGTTACCCATCCTGCTGCCGGTTCTGTATGATGTGGCCACAGCCTGCCGATGCTGCTCGTCACCTGGGGCCCAGGCAGTGCTGCTTTCTGCCCTGTCTCACGAGGGCCACAGAGCTGCTCGGGGATGACAGGGCTTGGGGGGTGTGACCTTTCCCAGTTTCCTGGCATCCTCCAAATGACTATTTTGGTACTAGATTTACTCATTGGTAACAAGATTAATTTTCAACTGAGAAGTTTAGTTGATAGTGAAAATGTCCAACAAAAGAGTTTTAGACTTCAAGCAGTTTGTTCTCACATAAAATAAGTGGTATTTTACGATTTGTGTTTTTTCTAAGTCTCTACATTAAAACTTTATTATACGACAAAGTAAGTGAATTTCTGATACCTATTTATATAATTGCCCTAAAATGCAGGCCTTTCCTAAAATAATAGTCATCCACTGAATTCAGGGAATGTTTACTGAACATCTCCAAGGCACCCATGCCCCAGTGGGGATCCATGCAATAAACAGAGGAAAAACCCCTAAATACTATAAATGGTGAGCCATGAACACCCAAACACAAGTGACTTCTGTGTTGGTATGTTGGAGAAAGAAACGTTAAAATTGGGAAAAGATGCTTGCTTTACACACTCGAGTGTGCCTGACAACACGTCGAAACCTTTCACAGTCCATCCTGACATGCTGTTATTTACAGGCAGGATGAACATGGTGTGAAGATACAACATTACGCCCAGGAGGCTGCCGTGATGATGATGGCACAGCTTCCCAAGCCTTGAACCCTGGTTTTCTCTTCTTGTGTTCCTCCCGCCCGGGCTCCATCTGGCAGGTAGCTGCTCCGGTGCCCAGCCCCAGAGTGCAAGGGTGGGACCACCAGCCCCAGGCAGCACGGAGCCCTGACATCCTGCTGAATCGAGGGCAGTGAGTGCAGGATGCACATCAGGTTTTTTTTTTTTTAATTTTTATTTATTTATGATAGTCACAGAGAGAGAGAGAGAGAGAGAGAGAGAGGCGGAGACATAGGCAGAGGGAGAAGCAGGCTCCATGCACCGGGAGCCCGACGTGGGATTTGATCCCGGGTCTCCAGGATCGCGCCCTGGGCCAAAGGCAGGCGCTAAAGCACTGCGCCACCCAGGGATCCCAAGTTTTGAAGACTTTTTATGAAAGAGAAATGCTTTAAAACATTTAATGAGCAGACTCTATTATTTTGTAGTTGTTTAACCTTTATGGCTAAACTGAGAGAAAGAAACAGGGATTTCCCACATGCCCCCCGCCCCCATTACCCACATCCCCAGTGGACTGGGACAGTTGTCATGACGAGCACCCAGAGTCCACAATTCACATTAGGGCTCACTTGGGGTGTCGTGCACTCCATGGGTTTGGACAAACGTGTAATGACGTGTCCACTGTGACAGTGTCCCACAGAGTGGTCCCACTGCCCTCACATCCTTCCTGCTTCACTGGTTCATCCCCAGCCCCTCCAACAGCCCATCTTGTACTGTCTCCACAGTTTTGCCTTTTCCAGAATGTCATGTAGTTGGAATCACAGAATGTAGGCTTTTCTGATTGGCTTCCTTCGCTTACTGATGTGCCTGTTCAGAGGTTGAGGGCTCAATTCTTTCCAGTGCTGAATAATATTCCATTGTCTGGATGGACCACAGTTTATTTATCCCTCACCTGTCAAAGGATATCTTGGCTGCTCCAAATTTTGGTGATCATGAATAAAACTGCTATAAACATCCATGTGCAAGTTTTTGTGAAGATGTAGTATTTAAGTCATTTTGGTAAATACCAAGAGCATGTTTGATGGTTTAAAAGAATGTATTTTTAATATGTTGCATTAAAGTATATGATTAAAACTAATTTTCCCTATTTTTTTTTTTTTTGCTTTTTAAAAAAATGCAGCTATTAAAATATTTAAATTCACATTTGGGTTCTCATGGTATTTTTCCCACAGCGCTGGCCTGGGACCCCCAGGGAAGCCCTCAGAGTGCAGCAGGTAACCAGACCCAGAAGTCACACAACCCACACCAGGCAGAGGGGCAGACAGCCTCTACCCCAAGCCAAACCCCCCCCCCCCCAGAGCTTTTCAGAACTGTGTACACATTCTGCAGCTGGAGGAGCATTCAGAGAACAGGAAGTTCTGGGGACATGAAATAAAGATGAATTAGAATAAAACAAGGTGTCGGTGTTCTTGTGCATCTCAGCTTGTTGGTGCCGGAGCACATTCGCACCTGCCGGAGGTTGCCAAGCTCCCCATCCCACCGTACTGCAGGCTGGTCTTTTCTGCTGCACGGGACATGCGTGCAGCAGCATGCAGTGCATGGCCTGGCACCCCCTGACGTGAGCTTACCATGGATGGGGTGCTGCTTTCATGTCTCTGGTCATCAGATAGTCCCCTGCCATTCACCCGGACACTTCCTTGCCCCCACAGCCTTGTCTGCAAGCGCCTTCGCACGAAAGGTGGCATGATTTGAAGCTGTTGTCGAGCTGCCCTGGAGGGCCTGGGTCAGGAGCCTACGGAGGGTCTGTTGCCGGAGCAAGCAGGACAGAGGTGGCCTCTAGAATGACACCTGTTGACGCTACGACACTCTAAGTTCTGAACCTTGTGCAGCTACAGCGAATTTCCTACAGACGCGAGCTGTGTGAATAAACATTTCACCGGGGAAAGGACCCAGAGGGGGACTCTGTGGCTCAGTAGGGAAAGAAAAGGGTGTGGACAGGTCCTGGTGGATGCAGGCACCTCACGGCTCTGCAGCCTTGCTGATAAAGTGCTCCCTGGAGTCCTGAGGTGGACAGGCCGGCTCACAGTGTGTTGTGTCTACTGGTCGGCTATTCAGTAGGCACTATGTAGGGTTTAGGCACTTACTGCTGTGGTGACCAGTGTGTACCCTGAGCCACACTCCTTGGGCCCAAATCTTTACTCTGAGTTGATGCCTATGTGGCCTTGGCCAACCTCATCATGTCTCTTGCCTCAATTTCTCCCTCCATGACTGGGGTAATAATCATGGTCCCCACCATGCAGGCCTTGGGGTGCCTGGTGAGGTAGCCTGTAGGGAGAGTGGGCAGTGTCTGGCATGTGGTAGGTGCTGCGTATTAGCTAAGTTGCCCATCCTTCCTGTCTTGACTGGTGCCCAGAGGGCGGAGGGCAGGTGTGGGGTCAAGACTCAGGAAGGCACAGGCAGCAGGGGCAGTGCATTTCTACGAGGCAGCCACCAAATAAGGCCCACACGGCTGACACTGGGCAGCTATCACTAGTGGTTTAAATTATGTCCTTGACTTCTGAGTGAGGAGCCTGAGTTTCACATGGGATCCTCGGGCACAGGCCCCTGGGGGCAGATCCCCAGCTCATGAGACCAGGAGGCTGGAGGTATTCAGAGTGCCCAGGGTTCAAAGTTTCAAAGGTGGGACTCTGAGGCACAGAAGACACCAAGGAAAGACACTCAGCTGCTTGCACTCTGTCTGATGTTTCACAGACGCAACGGGAGGGCGAGGCTCTGAACCCCAGGGCTGCTGAGCAAGTGAGTAAGCAGTGCCTCACTCACTGTGCCCTGGGAGCAACCCTGGAAATCCCAATGCATACACAAGAGCTTTGGGTCTGCAGTGTTTACCTACAAATTGATAATCCACGTAGGATTAAAATAGTAGTTTGAATAACCCCACCAAAACTCAGTTTTTGAGAAGAAGATACTGTTTTTAACTGATTTTTAAAATATTATGTGAAAAATCAAAGCCAGCTTGAAGCCTGTTACCTTAAGGCAAGAAGCACACATTTCTGCAAGATGGGGAGCTCGCTTCTAATAGCAGCCCAATGTACAGAGCACAGCATGGGTGCATGGGCCCTGACCTGGATGCAAAGAGCCAGCACTGTTCCTGGTCTGGGGACCTCAGCTGCTGAAGGCACTGGAAGTCACAAGCAGAAGAGAGAAGACCCTTCCTTCTGTGCTGAGCCTGCCCACGATTTTGGGGTGAAGCAATGAAGCCACGTCACCTCTGGGGAAGGGACCACACTCAGAGCTCATTCTTGTTTTCTCTTGGCTGTGAAGGCATCCTTCCAGAGGAAAGCTTAGGAGGGTCTTTTCGAGGGAGAGGTTAGCACTTGGAAAGGTAAAGTTTAAAGTCCCATATTTAGGGAGCACCTGAGTGGCTCAATGGTTGAGCATCTGCCTTTGGCTCAGGCCATGATCCCGGGGTCCTGGGATCAAGTCCCAGGGCTCCCTGCATGGAGCCTGCTTCTCCCTCTGCCTGTGTCTCTGCCTCTTTCTGTGTGTCTCTCATGAATAAATAATAAAAGAGTAAATAAAGTTCCATATTGAAGAGGTAAAAAGTGGGTGATAACAGTGCCCAGCCTAGAACTGGAGAAGCCCCAGGCAGGGCAAGTGTTGGCCAGAGACGGAGGCAGACACATTTCACCCTGAGGAGGCCTTTGCTTTCTGCTGCTAGGTCAAATATTTTCTGCGGAAACAGCTGCATTTCTGTGTTTGCACCGGCCCAGGAGGGTTGTGCTGCAGCCACGTCCTGGCCTCTCAGCATCTACCTGAGGAGATGTGCAGTGTGGAGAACACACCACTCTGAATCAGGGTGTGGGCATCTAGGGTCCTCACCAGTCAGCCACAAGCTGGCTGAGGGCATCATGGTCCCGAGTGTGGCTTTAATGACGACGCTGAGGATGCCCTTGCCTTTGTCCACAGTGATTTCCCTGCCACCTCACTGCAAGTACACAGACCTGCTCCTGCGAGAGATGTGGTTCAGTCCCGGTACGGGGGCTTACGGTCATTGCAGGAGAGACAGGAGATGGAGAGGGAAGACTCTGTCCGTGTGTCTGCTGGCCCTCAGGCTGGTTCTGAGCCTGTGGACGGGAGGCTACAGACACAGTTTCCAGAGCTGGGCTGGCCAGGACCCAAGGGCCAGCTGTGCTGCTTTAGGGCTGAGCAACAAAGTGGAAATGGATAGTATCTTTGGCTCATTGAGGTTTTAAGAGAATCGAAGGGAATTCATAGAGCCTTTTGGCACAAGAAAGCTGTTGAGTTTTGACGAGCATCCTGGGCCAAGAACTCATGCCCCTCCATGGTCCAGGCCATTCTGCAGCTTCCCAGCCAGACCAGAAATAATGGGGGACTTGAGGAGAGCAGAGACATCCAGAGGAGGGCCACCAAGATGGTAGTGGAGCTGCAATATTGTCATCAACAACATGCACCCACAGTTGGGAAATGGTGGAGGGCTTTTATTGTACAGATATGCATATTGATGTACAAAGGAACATGGCCTTTTCAAGGGGCCTCTCAGGTTGAACAGCTGCTCCATGATCCAGACCAGAGGGGCAGCTACTGAAGGCTGCATAAGATGTGTCTTTTGACAATAATTTTGTGGAAGAAAAGATCATCTCAGTAGAGGATAGACCACTTCTAGCTCAGGCTGCTCTAATTCATGAAGAGGAGCAGGAAAAGGAAACTCAGTATATGCTGAGTCTCATCCTTCCTTCAGGGAGCGCCTGCTGGGCCCTCTCCATGGCCAACCCTGCCCCAGGCCCTGGGGAGATTGCTTGGGTGCCGTCTGCAGCCCACCCACCAGGAAGCATGCAGTGTGAGTGTGGCCGGACAAGTTGAGGGCCAGGGGACCAGGCTAATGGGGGACAGCTGATGAGCAGCTGAGCTCTCTGGAAATCTTGGTGGCCTACAGGGTTCAGGCAGAGATGCTGCCTGGGGCTACAGTAAGTAGATACATTACTTTTGCTTTATTCTGTTTACTTACTTGAGGTCCAACAACATCATTTTATGTATTTCATAGGTATTTTTTCTTTATTGCCTCTTCCTGTAAAGGATTTGAGATGGTTTGGAATGATCCACAAATATGAGAAGATTAAGAAGTAACTGAGGGAGTCCACTACATTAAGCAAATGAGGTAAAATGTGTAAACCACTTCACATAGCAGAGACTCCTAGAGAGGTTCATCACTCCAAGTGTAGACATTAAAAAATACTGAAATATATATGTTTGAAAACAAACAGCCCATTGTTCCCCTACCAGATAGCCCCACCCACATAAAAATAATTCACACACAACAAAGAAATGCAAACATTATAGAAAAGTACAGAATGAAAAACGAAATCCTTCAAAGCCACCATAATCTCCCCAAAATTCCTAATTCTGCCAACGTTAACCATTGATAACAATTTCTTGTGTTCTCTTTTGGGGGAAATAAAATAGAAAAGGCAATCTCTTCATTCTTTTATCTACCCATCCATCCATAATCCATCCATCCATTCATCTCTCTATCTCTTTATCCATCCATCTCTTCATTCGTCATCCAACCATTTCTCCATCTCTTCATCCATCCATTCATCCATCCACCCAATCTCTCCATCATCCACCCATCTATCTACCCATGCATGCCAGGTTTAATTTTAATGAAAATTCAAGAAATCTTAAAGGTTTCAAGAGTGAGTGAACAGTCAGATAGTTGGAGTCATTTTTTAAATAATAAATCTATTTTTTATTGGAGTTCAATTTGTCAACATACAGAACAACACCCAGTGCTCATCCCGTCAATTGCCCCTCCCAGTGCCCATCACCCAGTCACCCCCACCCCCCACGCTCCTCCCCTTCCACCACCCCTAGTTCGTTTCCCAGTTAGGAGTCTTCCATGTTCTGTCTCCCTTTCTGATATTTCCTACCCATTTCTTCTCCCTTCCCCTCTATTCCCTTTCACTATTATTTATATTCCCCACATGAATGAGAACATATAATGTTTGTCCTTCTCCGATTGACTTATTTCACTCAGCATAATACCCAGTTGGAGTCATTTTTATATTAGGCCTGCCATCCACCTGATTATTCTTGAGCTCTAACTTCTCCAAGAAGGGGTTTCAGTAGGAAATACACATACACAGTCTTTCCAACTGCCTTCTTTCACTATGTTTTAAGAGTTAAGAAAATGTTGGCAAGGATTGGGCTTTTTTCTCAAGGAATCTTTAATCTGAAAGCATTTTTCTGAAAAATCATAAGTAGGACTTTTAGTTAGCCACCCATATTTGTGTAGGAATCCTCAGATGCATTAAAACAGGAGCTTGTGGCTTCCTTGATTTGTGGGAGATTTATCCAAGCACAAGAGGGTGGGGCATGTCAGAGGAGCCTTATCTCTTGCTCAAAACCTCGTCAGTCTCAATGAGGCCAGGGATGTGTGCAGTGTGGGGTAGTTGCACTACCTGGATGTACAAACTGACCATTTTGAACAGATTTGGGTTCAGTAAAGCAGGTTGGTTAATATCAACTGGGCTGAGACCTAGGTGAAGGTCAGATTTTATGGGGCCTAAGTTTATAGAGCTTGGGGTGTCCTCTTTAATAAAGACACGAAAAATCACAAACTTACTGATATAAATTTAAACTCATGTACAGAGCTTTAGGAGGGCCTGTGGAAGTGAGGGATTTTCAGTCTCTGTCAAGGCCTGAGCATGAGGCTCATGTGGTCACAGGCTGTCAGGTTTCAGCAGGGCTTCCCAGCTAGGGGCTATTTTTCTCCCAGAGGATGTGGGTCAACATGGGTCATGGGACAATTTGATTGTCCCACCTCGGGGACCAAGGAGGTGCTACTGATATCTAGTGGGTAGAGGCCAGAGATGCTGCTAAACATTCTATAACGCACAGGATGCACCCCATCCCCCAGAACAAAGGGTGATTAGACCCCAGATGTCCATAATGTCGAGACTGAGAAGCCTTGTGTTCTATCTAGTGAAGCTCTCCTATGAATGTCAAGCCGCTGATCAATCGGTTCAAACTGTAGATCTCAAAATATAGTTTATGGGGTGCATTCACGGACTCAGTGCCATTGAGATGGATGTAAACATTCCCCTGTGTTGCATCAGTGCCGACCAGCCACTGGTTCAGGACCCCAGTGGTTCATTTCACTCCCAGGGCTCTCAGATTCATGCTCACTTGAATAGCGTGACCAAGTGCATTGTTGACACCTCATCCCTTGTACTCAGCTATCAAGTAACATTTAAATCTGCCTCCATACTAAATTAATATATTTTAATGCTTATACCCATAAATCATTCATTTCAAAATTCTCATCTCTTATGAATAAGTTCATCATTTTCATTCACATTTTTGTCACAAAAATTAGGAGTTTAGCTTTTCGAAAATTTCATTTTCCACTTGTCTTTTATTTGCAGCAAGATAGTAAACCAGCAGATTAGCTTTTCTTTCATCACAGCAGAGGAGGACGAACTAGAACGTAACACAATCAAAACAGATTGCTTGGGAAAATAATTCCTTTATTTAAAGGAATTACCAATAAGCAGGCTGCTTTCATAGGAAAACAAAAACTGTCATGGAGCTAGCCAGGGTCGGGGAACGCAGAGACGGAATTATGCTCTCTTCTGCAGTCACTCTTCCAAATTACAGCAACACTCGTTTCTTGTGAATTACTCCTTAGACTGGAGTGAGTTCCACTCCATGCAAAGACTGGCTGCTCCCAACATTGTTTTACACGTATAGACCCAAACCACCTTTGCCTCGTGCCTGAGAGTGCTGACACCCCTGGCATTCCCTTAGTCAAGGCAGTACTACTTAGCCATGGTTGGTCGCATGTCACGCGTACCCACTGACACCACTTTTCGAAGGCCCCTCAGCCTCGGGCCGTGCACAGTCATCTTCCCCTAAAACAGATTGACCAAGGAGCTGCTACAGCGAGAGTTTTCATCACAGGAGCATGCCTAAATGGAATGTTCTTGTCTTGGTTTGACGCCAGCAAATAGAGTCTACCGCAAAGTGAGGAACATCCAAGTGGCACTTTCGTGAATTTGAAATATCTGGATTAAAATAAAAGTGTGAGGCGAATTGAGAGTTTATTTATCTAAAAAACAGTTTTAAAATAAATGAAAGCAAAAGCTTGTAACGAATTTATATGTTTGCCATCGTGGGGTCATTTTCACTGTATGAATAAAGGAAAAAGGTAAATTAAAGACATCCCAGGATATTACTCATAAGAGGTTAAAGTATATTCTAATGGGCAGATTAATTCTGTGGGGAAGTAACATTAAATCTTTGTGAAACCTTGAAATTTCTCAAAAGCATTCTTGCTGCTTTCTTGCATTGCAACAAATGTAATCATCTGGCTAGATAATCTGGCATCTTAAATAACTTTGCACTTAAGCCCTGTCAATTTGATCTTCCAAGGTTAATTGATTATTTCAACAAGCATTCTTGCCAGAAAAGATCTGAGTGCTTACATCTTTTCATTAATTCATGCTGTTTGGTGAGAAGGTGAAAATATGAAGGGGCTGCTTGATTTAACTCTTTCATTACCGTGTCTCCTCAGGAACATGGAGATGCAGGTCAGGGCACAACCTCGCTTGGTTGAACCTCAGTGTGTTTGTGTTAGCGGGGGAGCAGGCACAGCACCCTCACACACCTGCACCTGAGTTTCCAGAAGACAAATGTGTGTGCCCATTTTGTAATGAAACAACGGTTTCATTTTGACTGTTTCCCTATGCCTGGTGCTCAGGTTCCCTGTAACACCAGACCGTTGGCGCTGCACAAAGCCTGTTCTACCAGCAACCATGTTTGTCACTGGCATCCTTCCTAGAGGTACAGCCAGCACACCGGGGGTTGGGGGGCACAGCTCACTGGCTGAGCGGCACAACCGAGTCAAAGGCCAGGATCCTTTGCACAGGCATTAAAACGGCAGGTGTTAATGTGTTTCTTAAAAAGACCAAAAGCACCCCCAGACCTGCATCTATCTGAAACTCCTTTGTGGCACTGCCATTCTGCTTCTGAACGCAACCGCAGCCAATCCCAAATGCAGGGAGCCACGGGGGATGACGGACGACCTCTCAAACACACACCGCAGCTAGCTCCTTTCTCCACACTTGCCGTTCCTGTCCCATTTGGGCTTGGACAACAGTGGAAGGATGTCCCTCTGGCTGACAGTCTGGGGCCTGCAGCTCCCGGCTGCTCCCTGCCTCTGCCCCCATCCTGCCAGCTGGCTTCTGCATCACTTTTGGGCGGGGCTCCCACTTCCCTGCGTGCCTTGGCAGAGCCAGCATTGCAGGGAGAGGTGACGGGTCGCCTGGTGCAGGCCACGCCGGTGCTTACCCCCGGGCCAGTGCGCTGGGCACTGCCAGGCGGGCGCTCGGAAGCGTGTGCGTGCTCAGAGCGTGTCGGCAGGCTGGCAGGGCTCTCTCTGCCCTCCCTCGCTCGCTTCTAAATGAAAGCAGCCGCACCACCCTGAATTGGAAGGAGAAGGCCACAGCTTTATTTACATAACACAAGAGATATGACAATAAACAAGCATTAATCATGGTCATTACCCCAAATCATACAAAATAGCGCTGTTGACCGCTTCTGCAGCTCGTGGGTTATTTTTTGTTCCTTTTCTTTCCCTCTTTGAAAAAAGGGGAAATATAACAAAATCATTGGAGCTATCCAGGGTCCCCCAAATTAAAACATGTGTAAATTAAACACGTAAGAAGTGCTCGATATGTGGCAAATTAGCGCAGAAGATATCACGGAGGCTGCCTGGCCCGGAGATGTGACAGGTATGATTGCCCTCGGCGGAACGATTCCAGCCCGGTAGGAATCCCAGTGTCCGGGAACGTCAGGGGACTGTTATTAGACAAGTTTAATTAGGATCTACCCTGCTGCTCCTAACAAGCGTTTAATTAACTTCTAGGCAGGGTAATTAGCTTTAGATGGCGACTGATTTCCATCCTCACCTTCTGTTGACACTTGGCCTGCACGGAGGCGTCCCGCCCGGCTGACAGAGTAATGGATAGCATCGGTGGCAAGCTGAATTTCCAGGCAGCCACATCTGAGAAGATGCAGCAAGATGCAGCCCAGCGACAGAGATAAGAGATGACACAATGATGTTCAGCTGGGGTCCCGGTGTCATTGAAGGCCGTGGAGCCCACAGGCAGGCTCGAGGCTGCCCACCAGGAGGGGAGGGATGTTTTGCTCTTGGCTGCACTGGGGGAGGTGGGATGCAGGCTAAGATGCCCCAGAAGCAAGCCCCGCACGCCCCTCCAGGCTGTGCTCTGCCCTGCTGCCCGCCACGAGGAAGGTGTCCCTCTTCCCAACGAGCTGGTGGTATGTGGCTGGTCATCTTCTCGCCCCGAAGGATATGGTGCCTGACGGAGGCTCTGGCCTACCCCTCACTGTCCCGATGGCACAAAGAATGAGGGGCAGGGCGGGGCCTCAGGCGGCCCCTGGAGCCACTGCCTCTTCCCAGAGGCTGCCTTTGCAAACCCACCGTGGAGCCTGCTCTTCAGGCCTCCTGACGTCCCCGCTGAAAGCAGCAGTACCTGCCGTGCGTGGGCAGGATGAAGTGCGCTTCCCTGGTCACCACAAAAGGTCTAACAGTCCACACTCAGCCGCGAGAGGACGCGTGCCTAAAAGGACATGGTTCACGTCTGCACACCCACGTAAACAGCAGCACCTTCCCCAACAACAGAAGGTGGAAGCAACGCAAGTGTGTGTGGCCCCACGCATGGGTGAATACACACGGTCCGTCCACACAATGGAAGGTTGCTCAGCCTACAAACGAAGGGCATTTCCTGCACACACCTCAGCACGGATGGGCCTGAGCATGCTTTGCTGAGTGAAGTGAGCCAGACACAGGACAAAGCTGTCAGATGCTGCTCTCAGGAGGTCCTGGAGAACTCGGCTCCACAGACAGGAAGGATAGTGGGTGCTGGGGCCTGGGGAGGGAGCGTCCAGTGGGTGCAGAGACTCAGTCTGGGAAGACAAGAAAGTTCTGGAGGCCATGGCAGCTGCATAGTAACATGAATGTCCTCGATGCTGCTGGATCATACACTTAGGGATGGTTAAGATTCTGTGATCTGTATATTTTGTTTCAATAAAAAAGGGAATCAGTTCTTCACTTTCTGCAGGATGTGCCCAGGAGCACATGAGGGGTGCTCTCCATTTCTTTCTCTCTAAAAAGCCTCTGGCATCCCAGAGACTGATGCCAGACCTTTCTGTCTGTGTTGTGGAACCACGTGGATGGTCTGAAACCTTCAGTACTTGGTACATTCATGGTTATAGGTAGTCAGGGGACTAGTCAGGGCTTGCTCTGAAGTCCTGGAAGTGTGTGTGTGCCGTCAGCCCCTTCAGTGGGACACACACCTGTGGTCGCCCTGGCAGAGCCTCTGTGTCCCGCATGCGGGCACTGGCCTGTCCTCATCAGACCCGAGCTCCAGCTGGTCAGCCGGGGCCACACAGGCAGGGCTGCATCTACTGTGTGGGGTCCTTGCTGTGCCAGGTGGCGAGTATTCATACAGCCCGGGAGCTCCAGCAAACAGACATGCATGTCCTAGTCTTCACAGGGTCCATACTCCACCGGAGGGAGAGCGTGCATGAACAAATGAAGGATGCAGAATGTCAGTGGGTGAGAAGGGGTAGGTTGGAAAACCGGGCAAGGAGGCCCGAGGTGGGGTTCCCTGGAGAAGAGGGCCATCGGGGAAGGCCCTGGTGAAGGGCAGTGTTGGGCCCAAGTGGGTGTTTGTGACAGAGCATCACGGGCAGAGGGAGCAGCAGATGCTAAGGCCCTGAGGTTGGGTGACCTGCTTGAAGCTACAGAGCAGTGAGGTCAGGGCTCTACTGTGGGTATGTCTGCTCTTAATGTCATGATGCTGGGGTGGCACAACACAGACCCACCGCCAGGACAGGGTAACCGTAAATTCCCTTCCCCTCCTCCCTTCTCAGAGGAGAGCCTGTTCTTTAGGCAAGACTTTGATTCCTAATAGTAAGTAGAACCACCTGAGGATGCACATGGCCTTTCTAGTCATGTTCACATTGGTGAGAGTGATGCAGAAGTCACGGCTCATGCACTAATCCTCAGGGCGAGAGACACACCACCCTTGAGTAACGTGAGCTTCTCTCATGTGTGTTTCCATGAACACGTTATTTTTAATTATTACTGTAACAACGATACCTAAAACGGAGAGTGTTAAATTGTGAGCTCCTTCGGGGCCAGGGTTGGCGTGGACACAGTGGGGAAGCTTGCCCTGTGACATGGACAGCAGGGGCCACTGCAGGTGGAAGCTGGGGGCACAGGTTCGTCTGTGGGGAGGAGCCTGGCTCTTGCCCTGTGACGTCCTTCAGTCCTGGGACGATGGCTCAGTGCATCTCACTCCAGGGCTGTGGCCCCAACCCCAGCCCCGCTCCCGGCTGTCCTGGTCAAGCTGCAAAGCCAGATGCACACACTCAAACCTCAGACACGAGCTCAGGCACTTATAAATTAGGAAGACAGAGAAGTCCAAAAAACAAACGGCACTGAAGGAGCCCTGTGAGTGGCTGCAGCACCTTGCCTCTGTGCCCTGGCCTGCCTTTCTGCCCAGGTGCCCCAGGACCAGCCTGCTGGCCTCCTGTTTCTCCTGTGTCCCCACTCTACTGTCACCTTACTTGCACCTGTCCCCTCCCTCTGCTTGGCGTTTCTTCATGGTGCGTACCCCCATCTCACCTACTCTGCACCTGTCTTGTATCTGGCTGTTGCCTGCTCCTCCCCATTGGATGGTCAGGTTTGTTTTATCTGTACCTCCCGACATTGTCCACCAGATACTCGATCAATATCTATTAAATGAATAAAGAATGAATTAACTTCCCACAGTGACATCAGGGATTTGAAAAAAAAAATAAATCAAAACCAAGAACATCCTAAGTACTTCCTGAGTGCAATATTAATTCAGTCAATCTGTTTGTTTGTTCTTAAGTAAGCTCTGCGGCCAACTTGGGGCTTGAACTCATGACCGAGACCAAGAGTTGCAGGCCCAGCCAACTGAGCCCTCCAGGAGCCAGAATTCAGTTAATCTATATATTCTCGTCTGCTGGATTTTCCACTGGGAACTGATATTGAGAGGAACGATCGTAAATATTGGAAAAAATTAACTGATTCATGGAATCAGCGTATTTATTGCATATTGCTGTGCACCTGGCACCATGTGAGGTGCTGGGATCCAGTGGCTGATCAGCAGCAGGTAAGGCTCCTTCTCTCAAGTAGCTGAATGCATAGGAGACACCTGCCAACCCACTGCTGTGGATTAATAACGCTCGAAGGGAGGGTGATGAGTGAGAGGACCCCAGCTCCTAAACCATCAGATGACACTCAGTTATCCTTGATAATTATAGTAGGCAGGAAGAGAACAGGCTTTCTGTAGCACACCAACGTTCTCAGAAACCAGAACCAACAAGACATCTCGAGCTACGCCTTCTGACCCTGAAATGCACCTGCTCACCAGGTGATGTGTGGTCACCCACCTCATCACCATGTGAGAAGCCTGTGCCTGTGTCATGTGGAGACTCGCACACTCTGCATTGCAAGCCTCCCCTATGGGCTCAGCCTCCAGGGGCATCTTGGTTGCTCCCCAGATGCCCAACCCCTGTGCCCCCCCCCGTTCACCCAGCTTCCTGAGGTGGATCCACTGTCCCCGCTCTTGAGGACATCCCAAAATTAACACTTCATGAGAAAGATACAAAATGACCTCCACGGGAAAGGAAATATGAGGAAAATTCTGTGTCCTCTCTGGGAGGACGAAAATCAGCATTGATACCTGTCCCTCAACATGCAGAAAGGAAACATCACTGAAAACATTATTGTTTGTGTGCATGAAAATGAACTTGGGCAAATAAGAAAAGGTGCTTTCTTCTCATTTCCTACCCCAGCCTTCTCCCGGTGGATTTCTAGCCCTTTCTCACAGCACATCCAGGACAGGAAGAGAGACAAGGGAAGTTACATGAGTTCCTGCTTTATAGCGTAGGGCCCATGCCTGTGCACCTGCCAGGGGCCGTGGGCTGTGGGGTCTGCTTTTTCTCACGGACGCTGTTATTTCCCCCTGGGCGGGGGGCTTCTGGATCCCAGCACGGACCAGGCATTTCAGCTGACTTGACTGGGCACAGCGGCTGGAATGAACGAAAATGCTAAGGTTGAAACATCAGCAAACAAACCCTGCAGAGACCCCTCAAGCACGAATCGGAGATGATGCCCGGGGCCTTCGAAGCTGGGGGCATGACCTGGGAACCTCCGTCTGCAGCTTCTGGCTTTCCAGCAGCTCACAGAGCATCTCGATTCCATGCCACTACTCACAGGCTGGGATGGGAAAGCAAGAGCCCTGTGCCCAGTGTCTGTCCCGACGGAAAAAGATGCCCTGGCAGGGAGGTGTGCCTGAGCCACGAGGGATCTTTTAATTACCTCTGTTCTGCACAGAGGGAGAAACGCACACCTTCTGCCCCAGCCTGTTTCTCTGTAGAGGGCCAGTCAGGGCCCCACCCCGTCCTCTGCTACTGAGACAGGGAAAGTGATGGGGGTGGGGGAAGCCACACGCAGAGCCACTTTTCTGTGGCTCGGCGGCCCGGGGGGAGCCTTGTGGGGACATCAGAGGGCAGAAGACGCAGAGAATCCCCCTCCCACCACCCCTTCCTTGTATGAGGGAGTCAGGGGCCACAGAGCCTGTCCTGCCTCCTTCTTGGAGGAATGCTGGAAATCTCATGAGGTTGTGAAAGAGGATGGTGATGCCCAGGCGGGCTACAGGGAAACTGCAGAGAAAGGTGTCTGCTGCCAGAAAGGAGGTTGGCGGTCGGCGTGTTCGTGGTTCCAAGGCGCCAGTCACACGGGGTGTGTATCAAGGCACATCTCACCCAGAAGGCAGCATAGCTTCTCTCTTTAGAGCATGAGATTTCTCAACACCCGCTATTAGTGGTGCCTGCCAGGGCCCCATGGCCTCACATGCAGTCCCCAGCTGCACCCCACGCCACCCCGCGAGCATCCCCTACCGCCCCGCTCAACACTTCTCTCTGACACGCAGGCAGAAGCACACATGCTACACACTTGCCCGCTCCTTCCTCTCACGCTAGTCCTTCCTCTCACCCATGGGGTGCGTTGTCAAGCATGAGCGATCCTGTGCCAGGATGCCGCCTGCAAGCGAGTGCGGGGCCGTGCCAGCCACAGACACGTCCGGGGAGCTGGGTGGGCAGGGCTCTGGGCACCACCCGGCCGCCTCCTCCTTCCCACATTCTTGACCCAATACGGCTGTTTCCAGCCTCATACCTTCTCCATTTTCACTTCCCATCTGACTCTAAATTCCAGTTTGTGGCTGCGTAGGGCACATCCCCCCACGCAGACCTCGTTGCCACCTTGAGCCCAGATGGCCCTCAGTGTAACTCATCGTCTCCCTCTGGCCGCCACCTCCCTCCCTCCCGGTTTTGATGGAAGGCACTGATTCTACTGGCCCAGTCTTAAAATCCTGGAGACAATGATGCCTCTTCCTCATTCTGTCCAAGGGATTGAACACAAGTTGCTAATTCCCACACACGTCTGCCCTATTCGTCATCTCCACGGCCACCCTTGGTGACACTGCCTTGACTCATGGGGATGCTAAGAATAAAATCCTCATGGATTTACAGCTGTTGGCACGCTCCAGGGCATGCTCTGTCCTGAGGGCTGGAGCCCCAGCCCAGCTGCCCTGGAAGCCCTTCATGGCATGTTCCCACCTTGCCTGTGAGCTGCAGCCCCAGTCTCTGTCCCCCAGTCACTGTTACACACTGCAGCTGTGCAAATTCTTCATCTCCGCCAGCACAATCCCTCTCCTTGCCATTACACTTTAATTCAGCCTGTCTTCTTCAACTTTTTATTGCTTCTGTTTTACATAGTCAACACTTGGCTAGCACTCCTTCTTGCATTTCTGACCTTCCTTCTGGTACTCTGTTCTTCTGCCTAAAGCACACACACATTTGAATGCAGCTGCAACAAAATCAATCTCATGAAGTATTTTGCAATTACTGTTGCTGCTGAAAATCTACTGGGGTCATGGGGGTGTGTGTGGGGGTGCAGGTGTACAGTGTCCAAACTTCCCTGGAACCTCCTCTGTCATTTATTATCCCTCCCTATCCACCTCTCTGGCCATGCCACCATGTGCGTGTGCATGTGTGTGTTGTGTCTTGTCTCCCATGTTTAGGAACTTTAACATCTCCCTCTTTATTCAGGGGAGACACTAACCAACATCATTTTAGTCCCTGTGCTCTCCCCAGTGATTTATCAGATCATGCTTTCCAGGGGACACTGCTCTTCCCAAGAGGAAGCCAGGTGACACCATGTATACAATAAATGATCCCTAAAAGAGCAGGACATCACCTGCTGTATCTTTCAATAGTTACAAAAAAAAAAAAAAGGAAATTCAGAGCACCTGGGTGGCTCAGTCAGCTAAGCTTGGGACTCTGGATTTCAGCCTAGGTCATGACCTCAGGGTTGTAGGGTCTTGCTCGGGGCTCAGTGGGGAGTCTGCTGGACTCTCTCCCTCTGTCCTCCACCCCAAACCACGTGCTCTTGCTCTCTAAAATAAATAAATAGATAATAAATGAATGATTTTTTTTTTTAAAAAGAGGAAATCTTAAAAGCTGGCTATTTTTATTCTGGAAAACACTTAAAAAGTTGGCATATAATTACCAGGAAATAACCTTCCACAAAGCATGTTGTTTTGCAGTTTTCATCTTGAAGATGAAGACCAACAAGTAGCGATCATCACGCTATCTGGAAGGAATTCTGCACTGTCCACAGAAACAGTCCATTTTACCCCAGTTTCCTTGAGGGAGGGTGTCAGACCTGCCAGCTAGAGCCCTCGGGGTGACCAGCCTCCCTGCGCCTGCGGGGGGGATTCCTACTGGCTGCGGAGTGCCGGCCCCATCTCTAGGGCTCCACCATCCGCGCACCACTCACAGCCATCCCCGGGGCCTCGGGGAGCTGGGGAGTCGCAAGAACGTGTGGGGTCCCTGAAATACACAGCTCTTGCGGCTTCTGGGGAAAGACTTGTGGGAAGGTCTCCTGCTTTCCTCCTACCCCCTTGTCTGTGCTTCCTCCGTGCCCCTCCCGTGGTGCTCCTGGGGGCTTCCTCCCCACATTCCTCCCCTTGGCAGCAGCTGCTGTTGGGGTCCCCATCTCCTGGCTCGTCCTTCCTCCACGTTGTGGCTGAAGAATGAACTTCCTACAATATTGACACCCCTCCCCCGCCTGCTCCTTGCTCTGTAATCTTCCACGGCTTCCCCTGTCTCCAAAATCAAGTCTATATTGTTTCACTCTGGATTCCTCCTGACGCCCACCCAGAGACAGACTGAGAACAGGGCTTTATTTGGGAGGTGACCCCAAGGGGTGCATGGAAGGCCACAGGACAGTGACACTGGGAAGGGAAGGAGATAAGTCAGAGGTGCGAGTGAGCAAACCATCACCGTGGGGCCCTGGGCTAGTTTCAGATGGGCCTCCTGGAGGTGGTGAAGCACATCTTAGAGCTGTCCCACCCGGAGGCTGAGTGCTGTGGTGTCCATCCACCACGGGTGGGGGGTTGCACGGGGTGCTGCTCCATGTCGTGAACACCTCCTGTCAGCAGAGTTCCAGGGGCTGGATGAAGGTCTCTGACCAGCAAGGAGGACAGTGGGGATGAGGAGAGGCGGAGCACCACATGCCTCTCTACTGCAGCATTGCAGACCCCTCCCAAGGTGACCCCCGGCCCCGGACCACCCTCATCCAGAGTCCTCCTGACACTCTGAAGACTGCCAACCTTGGCTCATCACACCCCTTTTTTGGGGAAGCCTCTTCCCTACCTGGTGAGCCATCAGCCCAGTGAGTGTGGCTCCAATGTGACTTTCTCAGCAAAACTTGGTGCAGTCCTTAAGTTGATTCCTCAGCCCACAGCACACACTGCACCCTGCCTCTCAGCCTGCTCATCGCATCCACGTCCTGCCCAGGCCACAGGCATGTGAGCTGCTCAAGGTCACGGACAAGCCTGTCTGTTGCACCAGGCTCTTGGACCCTGCCTGGGACACCTGCGTAACGGGGGGCACTCACCTAGCTCCTACTGCAGAACAGACTGCGTGCATATAAACGCACATGATGATTCATACAAATATCTATACACATGTGTTCCTATCAGATTTTTTAAAATCCTATTTTAAATTCACAGAGAGAAACTTACTTTTCAGGGAAAAGTGGTAAGAAACATATTGAAAAATAAAATTAACTCCCTCCTCCATTTATTTTTTTTTTCAAATTCAGATTTCTGAATTCCAAGTTATTCTGAAGCATTTACATCTGCATATTAACTGAGGAGGGAAGGCCAGTGGGACATGGGTACACTATTTCTCAATAAACTGTGATTATGATGACTACCACACAGAAAAATTAGAAAAATCCAGGTCTGAGGGGCCAGCATTCCTTTTGTGCCATCAGAAAGTCTTTAATATGGTGGTATGTGATATAAATAGGGGTGCGACACCCCCCTGCACTTCGCCCCAGTGTATCAGAAAGACTTGGCCATGCAGAATTCGAAAAAGCATATTCAGCATTCCAATTGCTTGTATCTGATTTCAGTTGTGGGGTTTAATTTATTCAGGTGTTTCCACTCCTATCAATGGAGCCATAATATTGCTGTGCCTGTCAAAAGTGAAGAAGTCATGGTTTACACAGTGGTACTCCACCGCGGTTCTGCTCATGCCTCTTCACACCTCTTTTCAACAGGAATGCTGAAGGAAGAGACCGGAGACAAGGACACTAGCATAAAATGATTTCTAGGAGTGTTTTCAGTGAAGTCTCTTCTTGCTGAGGCTGTTGATGGCCAACTAACCAGGGCCAGGCTGGCTCCCCATTCCTTCGCTGGCCCCTCTGACTGTATCTCAGGGTTGATGGAGAGCATGGCTATAGGCATATTCAGATCTTCCAGAGCTGGGAGGGTGTGTGAATTGACTAAAGTAAATAAAAAATAGGGTTGCCTGGGTGGCTCAGCTGGTGAAGCGTCTGCCTTCCACTCAGGTCATGATCTTAGGGTCCAGGGATCCAGTTCTGCATCAGACTCCCTGCTCAGTGGAGCATCTGCTTGTCCCTCTGTCCTCTGATCCTCTCCGCTCCCATTCTCTCTTTCAAATAAATTAAATCTTTAAAAAATACCCCAAAGGATGTATACAATCTCATCCCTCTCTCATATACACGTGCACACACATAGGAACACACACGTACACAACCAAGCATTCAAACACAAAACAACTTGCAATCAAGAAAACTTTTTAAATGCCAGTTATTCCTCAAATATGTCTACATTATGTTGTGCTGTGATGTGCTTGGGCGGTAAGCTCATCATCAGGTGATCCTGAGCTTCTCTTGAGGTTCTCTGAGGACGCTCCAAGGAGAAGGGCTGTGGTAGGTGGACATCAGTTTCCCCGCCCCCTCAACGTATGATCTGGCCAGAGCAGTCCCACCGTCACCTGCTTTGCATGCTGGGGTTCAAAGTGCCATTCCTCTTGATGTTCCTGATCTGTCCAACTCCTCTTAGTTTTAAAGATAATAAAAGCAAAACCAGAGGTGCCATTGCATGACTTCATAAAGGTGATTTCCTCCAGAGGGTGGGTGCGGAGGCGTCCTGGTTTGTGCAGACGACCCCATGGGGGCACCACACATGGGCTGGGTTAAAACAAGATCTTTATGTCTCATGGTGTGGAGGCCACAGGTCAGATCAAGGTGTTGGCAGGGCTGGCTTCTTCTGAAGCCATGAGGGACAATCTGCTCCATCCTCTCTCCCAGGCGCTGGTAGTTTCTGGTGAGCTGTGGTGTTTTTTTGGCTTGTAGAAGCATCACCCCAGCTCTGCCACCATGTTCAACTCACATTCTCCTTGTGTGTATATCTGTGTTGGAATACCCTCCTTTTATAAAGACACACTCCTAATGCATTAGGATCAGGATTTAGAGGACACCACATCATAATGGATGACCGCATCTTAATTTGATCACCTGCTATGACTTTTTTCAAATAAG